>NW_026535986.1:0-1258750 GCF_028551555.1 Melozone crissalis
CACTAGAACACGATGGGAGATGTTTTCTGTGCTGGCACAGTTTCTCCTTGCCAGACAGAGTGGAAAAGCTTTTGCTAAGATGTAGACGAGAAGAGAGGCTAAAGACGAAGGTACGGTGCTCTGCAGAGCTAAGCACCGCTCCCGGGCGTCTTTCGGCAGAAGGCGCACACCGCAGAGCACTGTGAGTGGCAGAATCGTCTTTGCGCGAAGAAGCAGCTTCTTCGTCTCCGGGAGCCGGAGAGAGCGGCAGCTTCGCAAAGGTGATGAAACAAGCTGTACAACACTGCGATTGTGTGCGCAGCTTGCCAACTGAGAGAAAACAGTACCTGACCACTCTCCTGCCTTTTCTATTCACATGAACATTCGATTGCAAACTGTTTTGGACAACTTTCTTTCTCTTCCTGCAAAACACTCGGCAGACCTCCGTGCAGCCTCTAGAACACGATGGGAGATGTTTTCTGTGCTGGCACAGGTTCGCCTTGCCAGACAGAGTGGAAAAGCTTTTTGCTAAGATGTAGAGGAGAAGAGAGGCTAAAGACGAAGGTACGGTGCTCTGCAGAGCTAAGCACCGCTCCCGGGCCTCTTTCGGCAGAAGGCGCACACCGCAGAGCACTGTGAGCGGCAGAATCGTCTTTGCGCGAAGAAGCAGCTTCTTCGTCTCCGGGAGCCGGAGAGAGCGGCAACTTCGCAAAGGTGATGAAACAAGCTGTACAACACTGCGATTGTGTGCGCCGCTTGCCAACTGAGAGAAAACAGTACCTGACCACTCTCCTGCCTTTTCTATTCACATGAACATTCGATTGCAAGCTGTTTTGGACAACTTTCTTTCTCTTCTTGCAAAACACTCGGCAGACCTCCGTGCAGCCTCTAGAACACGATGGGAGATGTTTTTTGTGCTGGCACAGTTTCTCCTTGCCAGACAGAGTTGAAAAGCTTTTTGCTAAGATGTAGACGAGAAGAGAGGCTAAAGACGAAGGTACGGTGCTCTGCAGAGCTAAGCACCGCTCCCGGGCGTCTTTCGGCAGAAGGCGCACACCGCAGAGCACTGTGAGCGGCAGAATCGTCTTTGCGCGAAGAAGCAGCTTCTTCGTCTCCGGGAGCCGGAGAGAGCGGCAGCTTCGCAAAGGTGATGAAACAAGCTGTACAACACTGCGATTGTGTGCGCAGCTTGCCAACTGAGAGAAAACAGTACCTGACCACTCTCCTGCCTTTTCTATTCACATGAACATTCGATTGCAAGCTGTTTTGGACAACTTTCTTTCTCTTCTTGCAAAATACTCGGCAGACCTCCGTGGAGCCTCTAGAACACGATGGGAGATGTTTTCTGTGCTGGCACAGTTTCTCCTTGCCAGACAGAGTGGAAAAGCTTTTTGCTAAGATGTAGACGAGAAGAGAGGCTAAAGACGAAGGTACGGTGCTCTGCAGAGCTAAGCACCGCTCCCGGGCCTCTTTCGGCAGAAGGCGCACACCGGAGAGCACTGTGAGCGGCAGAATCGTCTTTGCGCGAAGAAGCAGCTTCTTCGTCTCCGGGAGCCGGAGAGAGCGGCAACTTCGCAAAGGTGATGAAACAAGCTGTACAACACTGCGATTGTGTGCGCCGCTTGCCAAGTGAGAGAAAACAGTACCTGACCACTCTCCTGCCTTTTCTATTCACATGAACATTCGATTGCAAGCTGTTTTGGACAACTTTCTTTCTCTTCTTGCAAAACACTCGGCAGACCTCCGTGCAGCCTCTAGAACACGATGGGAGATGTTTTTTGTGCTGGCACAGTTTCTCCTTGCCAGACAGAGTTGAAAAGCTTTTTGCTAAGATGTAGACGAGAAGAGAGGCTAAAGAAGCAGGTATGGTGCTCTGCAGAGCTAAGCACCGCTCCCGGGCCTCTTTCGGCAGAAGGCGCACACCGCAGAGCACTGTGAGCGGCAGAATCGTCTTTGCGCGGAGAAGCAGCTTCTTCGTCTCCGGGAGCCGGAGAGAGCGGCAGCTTCGCAAAGGTGATGAAACAAGCTGTACAACACTGCGATTGTGTGCGCAGCTTGCCAACTGAGAGAAAACAGTACCTGACCACTCTCCTGCCTTTTCTATTCACATGAACATTCGATTGCAAGCTGTTTTGGACAACTTTCTCTCTCTTCTTGCAAAACACTCGGCAGACCTCCGTGCAGCCTCTAGAACACGATGGGAGATGTTTTCTGTGCTGGCACAGTTTCTCCTTGCCAGACAGAGTGGAAAAGCTTTTTGCTAAGATGTAGACGAGAAGAGAGGCTAAAGACGAAGGTACGGTGCTCTGCAGAGCTAAGCACCGCTCCCGGGCCTCTTTCGGCAGAAGGCGCACACCGCAGAGCACTGTGAGTGGCAGAATCGTCTTTGCGCGAAGAAGCAGCTTCTTCGTCTCCGGGAGCCGGAGAGAGCGGCATCTTCCGAAAGGTGATGAAACAAGCTGTACAACACTGCGATTGTGTGCGCAGCTTGCCAACTGAGAGAAAACAGTACCTGACCACTCTCCTGCCTTTTCTATTCACATGAACATTCGATTGCAAGCTGTTTTGGACAACTTTCTTTCTCTTCTTGCAAAATACTCGGCAGACCTCCGTGGAGCCTCTAGAACACGATGGGAGATGTTTTCTGTGCTGGCACAGTTTCTCCTTGCCAGACAGAGTGGAAAAGCTTTTTGCTAAGATGTAGACGAGAAGAGAGGCTAAAGACGAAGGTACGGTGCTCTGCAGAGCTAAGCACCGCTCCCGGGCCTCTTTCGGCAGAAGGCGCACACCGCAGAGCACTGTGAGCGGCAGAATCGTCTTTGCGCGAAGAAGCAGCTTCTTCGTCTCCGGGAGCCGGAGAGAGCGGCAACTTCGCAAAGGTGATGAAACAAGCTGTACAACACTGCGATTGTGTGGGCAGCTTGCCAACTGAGAGAAAACAGTACCTGACCACTCTCCTGCCTTTCTATTCACATGAACATTCGATTGCAAGCTGTTTTGGACAACTTTCTTTCTCTTCTTGCAAAACACTCGGCAGACCTCCGTGCAGCCTCTAGAACACGATGGGAGATGTTTTCTGTGCTGGCACAGTTTCTCCTTGCCAGACAGAGTGGAAAAGCTTTTTGCTAAGATGTAGACGAGAAGAGAGGCTAAAGACGAAGGTAAGGTGCTCTGCAGAGCTAAGCACCGCTCCCGGACCTCTTTCGGCAGAAGGCGCTCACCGCAGAGCACTGTGAGCGGCAGAATCGTCTTTGCGCGAAGAAGCAGCTTCTTCGTCTCCGGGAGCCGGAGAGAGCGGCAACTTCGCAAAGGTGATGAAACAAGCTGTACAACACTGCGATTGTGTGCGCCGCTTGCCAACTGAGAGAAAACAGTACCTGACCACTCTCCGGCCTTTTCTATTCACATGAACATTCGATTGCAAGCTGTTTTGGACAACTTTCTTTCTCTTCTTGCAAAATACTCGGCAGACCTCCGTGCAGCCTCTAGAACACGATGGGAGATGTTTTCTGTGCTGGCACAGTTTCTCCTTGCCAAACAGAGTGGAAAAGCTTTTTGCTAAGATGTAGACGAGAAGAGAGGCTAAAGACGAAGGTACGGTGCTCTGCAGAGCTAAGCACCGCACCCGGACCTCTTTCGGCAGAAGGCGCACACCGCAGAGCACTGTGAGCGGCAGAATCGTCTTTGGGCGAAAAAGCAGCTTCTTCGTCTCCGGGAGCCGGAGAGAGCGGCAACTTCGCAAAGGTGATGAAACAAGCTGTACAACACTGCGATTGTGTGCGCCGCTTGCCAACTGAGAGAAACAGTACCTGACCACTCTCCTGCCTTTTCTATTCACATGAACATTCGATTGCAAGCTGTTTTGGACAACTTTCTTTCTCTTCTTGCAAAACACTCGGCAGACCTCCGTGCAGCCTCTAGAACACGATGGGAGATGTTTTCTGTGCTGGCACAGTTTCTCCTTGCCAGACAGAGTTGAAAAGCTTTTTGCTAAGATGTAGACGAGAAGAGAGGCTAAAGACGAAGGTACGGTGCTCTGCAGAGCTAAGCACCACTCCCGGGCGTCTTTCGGCAGAAGGCGCACACCGCAGAGCACTGTGAGCGGCAGAATCGTCTTTGCGCGAAGAAGCAGCTTCTTCGTCTCCGGGAGCCGAGAGAGCGGCAGCTTCGCAAAGGTGATGAAACAAGCTGTACAACACTGCGATTGTGTGCGCAGCTTGCCAACTGAGAGAAAACAGTACCTGACCACTCTCCTGCCTTTTCTATTCACATGTACATTCGATTGCAAGCTGTTTTGGACAACTTTCTCTCTCTTCTTGCAAAACACTCGGCAGACCTCCGTGCAGCCTCTAGAACACGATGGGAGATGTTTTCTGTGCTGGCACAGTTTCTCCTTGCCAGACAGAGTGGAAAAGCTTTTTGCTAAGATGTAGACGAGAAGAGAGGCTAAAGACGAAGGTACGGTGCTCTGCAGAGCTAAGCACCGCTCCCGGACCTCTTTCGGCCGAAGGCGCTCACCGCAGAGCACTGTGAGCGGCAGAATCGTCTTTGCGCGGAGAAGCAGCTTCTTCGTCTCCGGGAGCCGGAGAGAGCGGCAGCTTCGCAAAGGTGATGAAACAAGCTGTACAACACTGCGATTGTGTGCGCAGCTTGCCAAGTGAGAGAAAACAGTACCTGACCACTCTCCTGCCTTTTCTATTCACATGAACATTCGATTGCAAGCTGTTTTGGACAACTTTCTCTCTCTTCTTGCAAAACACTCGGCAGACCTCCGTGCAGCCTCTAGAACACGATGGGAGATGTTTTCTGTGCTGGCACAGTTTCTCCTTGCCAGACAGAGTGGAAAAGCTTTTTGCTAAGATGTAGACGAGAAGAGAGGCTAAAGACGAAGGTACGGTGCTCTGCAGAGCTAAGCACCGCTCCCGGGCCTCTTTCGGCAGAAGGCGCACACCGCAGAGCACTGTGAGCGGCAGAATCGTCTTTGCGCGAAGAAGCAGCTTCTTCGTCTCCTGGAGCCGGAGAGAGCGGCAACTTCGCAAAGGTGATGAAACAAGCTGTACAACACTGCGATTGTGTGCGCAGCTTGCCAACTGAGAGAAAACAGTACCTGACCACTCTCCTGCCTTTTCTATTCACATGAACATTCGATTGCAAGCTGTTTTGGACAACTTTCTTTCTCTTCTTGCAAAATACTCGGCAGACCTCCGTGGAGCCTCTAGAACACGATGGGAGATGTTTTCTGTGCTGGCACAGTTTCTCCTTGCCAGACAGAGTGGAAAAGCTTTTTTCTAAGATGTAGACGAGAAGAGAGGCTAAAGACGAAGGTACGGTGCTCTGCAGAGCTAAGCACCGCACCCGGACCTCTTTCGGCAGAAGGCGCACACCGCAGAGCACTGTGAGCGGCAGAATCATCTTTGGGCGAAAAAGCAGCTTCTTCGTCTCCGGGAGCCGGAGAGAGCGGCAACTTCGCAAAGGTGATGAAACAAGCTGTACAACACTGCGATTGTGTGCGCCGCTTGCCAACTGAGAGAAAACAGTACCTGACCACTCTCCTGCCTTTTCGATTCACATGAACATTCGATTGCAAGCTGTTTTGGACAACTTTCTTTCTCTTCTTGCAAAACACTCGGCAGACCTCCGTGCAGCCTCTAGAACACGATGGGAGATGTTTTTTGTGCTGGCACAGTTTCTCCTTGCCAGACAGAGTGGAAAAGCTTTTTGCTAAGATGTAGACGAGAAGAGAGGCTAAAGACGAAGGTACGGTGCTCTGCAGAGCTAAGCACCGCTCCCGGACCTCTTTCGGCAGAAGGCGCACACCGCAGAGCACTGTGAGCGGCAGAATCGTCTTTGCGCGGAGAAGCAGCTTCTTCGTCTCCGGGAGCCGGAGAGAGCGGCAGCTTCGCAAAGGTGATGAAACAAGCTGTACAACACTGCGATTGTGTGCGCAGCTTGCCAAGTGAGAGAAAACAGTACCTGACCACTCTCCGGCCTTTTCTATTCACATGAACATTCGATTGCAAGCTGTTTTGGACAACTTTCTTTCTCTTCTTGCAAAATACTCGGCAGACCTCCGTGCAGCCTCTAGAACACGATGGGAGATGTTTTCTGTGCTGGCACAGTTTCTCCTTGCCAGACAGAGTGGAAAAGCTTTTTGCTAAGATGTAGACGAGAAGAGAGGCTAAAGACGAAGGTACGGTGCTCTGCAGAGCTAAGCACCGCTCCCGGACCTCTTTCGGCAGAAGGCGCACACCGCAGAGCACTGTGAGCGGCAGAATCGTCTTTGGGCGAAGAAGCAGCTTCTTCGTCTCCGGGAGCCGGAGAGAGCGGCAACTTCGCAAAGGTGATGAAACAAGCTGTACAACACTGCGATTGTGTGCGCAGCTTGCCAAGTGAGAGAAAACAGTACCTGACCACTCTCCTGCCTTTTCTATTCACATGAACATTCGATTGCAAGCTGTTTTGGACAACTTTCTTTCTCTTCTTGCAAAACACTCGGCAGACCTCCGTGCAGCCTCTAGAACACGATGGGAGATGTTTTCTGTGCTGGCACAGTTTCTCCTTGCCAGACAGAGTGGAAAAGCTTTTTGCTAAGATGTAGACGAGAAGAGAGGCTAAAGACGAAGGTACGGTGCTCTGCAGAGCTAAGCACCGCACCCGGACCTCTTTCGGCAGAAGGCGCACACCGCAGAGCACTGTGAGCGGCAGAATCGTCTTTGGGCGAAAAAGCAGCTTCTTCGTCTCCGGGAGCCGGAGAGAGCGGCAACTTCGCAAAGGTGATGAAACAAGCTGTACAACACTGCGATTGTGTGCGCAGCTTGCCAACTGAGAGAAAACAGTACCTGACCAGTCTCCTGCCTTTTCTATTCACATGAACATTCGATTGCAAGCTGTTTTGGACAACTTTCTTTCTCTTCTTGCAAAACACTCGGCAGACCTGCGTGCAGCCTCTAGAACACGATGGGAGATGTTTTTTGTGCTGGCACAGTTTCTCCTTGCCAGACAGAGTTGAAAAGCTTTTTGCTAAGATGTAGACGAGAAGAGAGGCTAAAGACGAAGGTACGGTGCTCTGCAGAGCTAAGCACCACTCCCGGGCGTCTTTCGGCAGAAGGCGCACACCGCAGAGCACTGTGAGCGGCAGAATCGTCTTTGCGCGAAGAAGCAGCTTCTTCGTCTCCGGGAGCCGGAGAGAGCGGCAGCTTCGCAAAGGTGATGAAACAAGCTGTACAACACTGCGATTGTGTGCGCAGCTTGCCAACTGAGAGAAAACAGTACCTGACCACTCTCCTGCCTTTTCTATTCACATGAACATTCGATTGCAAACTGTTTTGGACAACTTTCTTTCTCTTCTTGCAAAACACTCGGCAGACCTCCGTGCAGCCTCTAGAACACGATGGGAGATGTTTTCTGTGCTGGCACAGGTTCTCCTACCCAGACAGAGTGGAAAAGCTTTTTGCTAAGATGTAGACGAGAAGAGAGGCTAAAGACGAAGGTACGGTGCTCTGCAGAGCTAAGCACCGCTCCCGGGCGTCTTTCGGCAGAAGGCGCACACCGCAGAGCACTGTGAGCGGCAGAATCGTCTTTGCACGAAGAAGCAGCTTCTTCGTCTCCGGGAGCCGGAGAGAGCGGCAACTTCGCAAAGGTGATGAAACAAGCTGTACAACACTGCGATTGTGTGCGCAGTTTGCCAACTGAGAGAAAACAGTACCTGACCACTCTCCTGCCTTTTCTATTCACATGAACATTCGATTGCAAGCTGTTTTGGACAACTTTCTTTCTCTTCTTGCAAAACACTCGGCAGACCTCCGTGCAGCCTCTAGAACACGATGGGAGATGTTTTCTGTGCTGGCACAGTTTCTCCTTGCCAGACAGAGTGGAAAAGCTTTTTGCTAAGATGTAGACGAGAAGAGAGGCTAAAGACGATGGTACGCTGCTCTGCAGAGCTAAGCACCGCTCCCGGACCTCTTTCGGCAGAAGGCGCTCACCGCAGAGCACTGTGAGCGGCAGAATCGTCTTTGCGCGAAGAAGCAGCTTCTTCGTCTCCGGGAGCCGGAGAGAGCGGCAACTTCGCAAAGGTGATGAAACAGGCTGTACAACACTGCGATTGTGTGCGCAGTTTGCCAACTGAGAGAAAACAGTACCTGACCTCTCTCCTGCCTTTTCTATTCACATGAACATTCGATTGCAAGCTGTTTTGGACAACTTTCTTTCTCTTCTTGCAAAACACTCGGCAGACCTCCGTGCAGCCTCTAGAACACGATGGGAGATGTTTTCTGTGCTGGCACAGTTTCTCCTTGCCAGACAGAGTGGAAAAGCTTTTTGCTAAGATGTAGACGAGAAGAGAGGCTAAAGACGAAGGTACGGTGCTCTGCAGAGCTAAGCACCGCTCCCGGGCCTCTTTCGGCAGAAGGCGCACACCGCAGAGCACTGTGAGCGGCAGAATCGTCTTTGCGCGAAGAAGCAGCTTCTTCGTCTCCGGGAGCCGGAGAGAGCGGCAACTTCGCAAAGGTGATGAAACAAGCTGTACAACACTGCGATTGTGTGGGCAGCTTGCCAACTGAGAGAAAACAGTACCTGACCACTCTCCTGCCTTTCTATTCACATGAACATTCGATTGCAAGCTGTTTTGGACAACTTTCTTTCTCTTCTTGCAAAACACTCGGCAGACCTCCGTGCAGCCTCTAGAACACGATGGGAGATGTTTTCTGTGCTGGCACAGTTTCTCCTTGCCAGACAGAGTGGAAAAGCTTTTTGCTAAGATGTAGACGAGAAGAGAGGCTAAAGACGAAGGTACGGTGCTCTGCAGAGCTAAGCACCGCTCCCGGACCTCTTTCGGCAGAAGGCGCTCACCGCAGAGCACTGTGAGCGGCAGAATCGTCTTTGCGCGAAGAAGCAGCTTCTTCGTCTCCGGGAGCCGGAGAGAGCGGCAACTTCGCAAAGGTGATGAAACAAGCTGTACAACACTGCGATTGTGTGCGCAGCTTGCCAACTGAGAGAAAACAGTACCTGACCACTCTCCGGCCTTTTCTATTCACATGAACATTCGATTGCAAGCTGTTTTGGACAACTTTCTTTCTCTTCTTGCAAAATACTCGGCAGACCTCCGTGCAGCCTCTAGAACACGATGGGAGATGTTTTCTGTGCTGGCACAGTTTCTCCTTGCCAAACAGAGTGGAAAAGCTTTTTGCTAAGATGTAGACGAGAAGAGAGGCTAAAGACGAAGGTACGGTGCTCTGCAGAGCTGAGCACCGCACCCGGACCTCTTTCGGCAGAAGGCGCACACCGCAGAGCACTGTGAGCGGCAGAATCGTCTTTGGGCGAAAAAGCAGCTTCTTCGTCTCCGGGAGCCGGAGAGAGCGGCAACTTCGCAAAGGTGATGAAACAAGCTGTACAACACTGCGATTGTGTGCGCCGCTTGCCAACTGAGAGAAAACAGTACCTGACCAGTCTCCTGCCTTTTCTATTCACATGAACATTCGATTGCAAGCTGTTTTGGACAACTTTCTTTCTCTTCTTGCAAAACACTCGGCAGACCTGCGTGCAGCCTCTAGAACACGATGGGAGATTTTTTTTGTGCTGGCACAGTTTCTCCTTGCCAGACAGAGTGGAAAAGCTTTTTGCTAAGATGTAGACGAGAAGAGAGGCTAAAGACGAAGGTACGGTGCTCTGCAGAGCTAAGCACCACTCCCGGGCGTCTTTCGGCAGAAGGCGCACACTGCAGAGCACTGTGAGCGGCAGAATCGTCTTTGCGCGAAGAAGCAGCTTCTTCGTCTCCGGGAGCCGGAGAGAGCGGCAGCTTCGCAAAGGTGATGAAACAAGCTGTACAACACTGCGATTGTGTGCGCAGCTTGCCAACTGAGAGAAAACAGTACCTGACCACTCTCCTGCCTTTTCTATTCACATGTACATTCGATTGCAAGCTGTTTTGGACAACTTTCTTTCTCTTCTTGCAAAACACTCGGCAGACCTCCGTGCAGCCTCTAGAACACGATGGGAGATGTTTTCTGTGCTGGCACAGTTTCTCCTTTCCAGACAGAGTGGAAAAGCTTTTTGCTAAGATGTAGACGAGAAGAGAGGCTAAAGACGATGGTACGGTGCTCTGCAGAGCTAAGCACCGCTCCCGGACCTCTTTCGGCAGAAGGCGCTCACCGCAGAGCACTGTGAGCGGCAGAATCGTCTTTGCGCGAAGAAGCAGCTTCTTCGTCTCCAGGAGCCGGAGAGAGCGGCAACTTCGCAAAGGTGATGAAACAAGCTGTACAACACTGCGATTGTGTGCGCAGTTTGCCAACTGAGAGAAAACAGCACCTGACCTCTCTCCTGCCTTTTCTATTCACATGAACATTCGATTGCAAGCTGTTTTGGACAACTTTCTTTCTCTTCTTGCAAAACACTCGGCAGACCTCCGTGCAGCCTCTAGAACACGATGGGAGATGTTTTTTGTGCTGGCACAGTTTCTCCTTGCCAGACAGAGTGGAAAAGCTTTTTGCTAAGATGTAGACGAGAAGAGAGGCTAAAGACGAAGGTACGGTGCTCTGCAGAGCTAAGCACCGCTCCCGGGCCTCTTTCGGCAGAAGGCGCACACCGCAGAGCACTGTGAGCGGCAGAATCGTCTTTGCGCGAAGAAGCAGCTTCTTCGTCTCCTGGAGCCGGAGAGAGCGGCAACTTCGCAAAGGTGATGAAACAAGCTGTACAACACTGCGATTGTGTGCGCCGCTTGCCAACTGAGAGAAAACAGTACCTGACCACTCTCCGGCCTTTTCTATTCACATGAACATTCGATTGCAAGCTGTTTTGGACAACTTTCTTTCTCTTCTTGCAAAATACTCGGCAGACCTCCGTGCAGCCTCTAGAACACGATGGGAGATGTTTTCTGTGCTGGCACAGTTTCTCCTTGCCAGACAGAGTGGAAAAGCTTTTTGCTAAGATGTAGACGAGAAGAGAGGCTAAAGACGAAGGTACGGTGCTCTGCAGAGCTAAGCACCGCTCCCGGGCCTCTTTCGGCAGAAGGCGCACACCGCAGAGCACTGTGAGCGGCAGAATCGTCTTTGGGCGAAGAAGCAGCTTCTTCGTCTCCGGGAGCCGGAGAGAGCGGCAACTTCGCAAAGGTGATGAAACAAGCTGTACAAGACTGCGATTGTGTGCGCCGCTTGCCAACTGAGAGAAAACAGTACCTGACCACTCTCCTGCCTTTTCTATTCAGATGAACATTCGATTGCAAGCTGTTTTGGACAACTTTCTCTCTCTTCTTGCAAAACACTCGGCAGACCTCCGTGCAGCCTCTAGAACACGATGGGAGATGTTTTCTGTGCTGGCACAGTTTCTCCTTGCCAGACAGAGTGGAAAAGCTTTTTGCTAAGATGTAGACGAGAAGAGAGGCTAAAGACGAAGGTACGGTGCTCTGCAGAGCTAAGCACTGCACCCGGACCTCTTTCGGCAGAAGGCGCACACCGCAGAGCACTGTGAGCGGCAGAATCGTCTTTGCGCGAAGAAGCAGCTTCTTCGTCTCCGGGAGCCGGAGAGAGCGACAACTTGGCAAAGGTGATGAAACAAGCTGTACAACACTGCGATTGTGTGCGCAGCTTGCCAACTGAGAGAAAACAGTACCTGACCACTCTACTACCTTTTCTATTCACATGAACATTCGATTGCAAGCTGTTTTGGACAACTTTCTTTCTCTTCTTGCAAAACACTCGGCAGACCTCCGTGCAGCCTCTAGAACACGATGGGAGATGTTTTCTGTGCTGGCACAGTTTCTCCTTGCCAGACAGAGTGGAAAAGCTTTTTGCTAAGATGTAGACGAGAAGAGAGGCTAAAGACGAAGGTACGGTGCTCTGCAGAGCTAAGCACTGCACCCGGACCTCTTTCGGCAGAAGGCGCACACCGCAGAGCACTGTGAGCGGCAGAATCGTCTTTGGGCGAAAAAGCAGCTTCTTCGTCTCCGGGAGCCGGAGAGAGCGGCAACTTCGCAAAGGTGATGAAACAAGCTCTACAACACTGCGATTGTGTGCGCCGCTTGCCAACTGAGAGAAAACAGTACCTGACCACTCTCCTGCCTTTTCTATTCACATGAACATTCGATTGCAGGCTGTTTTGGACAACTTTCTTTCTCTTCCTGCAAAACACTCGGCAGACCTCCGTGCAGCCACTAGAACACGATGGGAGATGTTTTCTGTGCTGGCACAGTTTCTCCTTGCCAGACAGAGTGGAAAAGCTTTTTGCTAAGATGTAGACGAGAAGAGAGGCTAAAGACGAAGGTACGGTGCTCTGCAGAGCTAAGCACCGCTCCCGGGCGTCTTTCGGCAGAAGGCGCACACCGCAGAGCACTGTGAGTGGCAGAATCGTCTTTGCGCGAAGAAGCAGCTTCTTCGTCTCCGGGAGCCGGAGAGAGCGGCAGCTTCGCAAAGGTGATGAAACAAGCTGTACAACACTGCGATTGTGTGCGCAGCTTGCCAACTGAGAGAAAACAGTACCTGACCACTCTCCTGCCTTTTCTATTCACATGAACATTCGATTGCAAACTGTTTTGGACAACTTTCTTTCTCTTCCTGCAAAACACTCGGCAGACCTCCGTGCAGCCTCTAGAACACGATGGGAGATGTTTTCTGTGCTGGCACAGGTTCGCCTTGCCAGACAGAGTGGAAAAGCTTTTTGCTAAGATGTAGAGGAGAAGAGAGGCTAAAGACGAAGGTACGGTGCTCTGCAGAGCTAAGCACCGCTCCCGGGCCTCTTTCGGCAGAAGGCGCACACCGCAGAGCACTGTGAGCGGCAGAATCGTCTTTGCGCGAAGAAGCAGCTTCTTCGTCTCCGGGAGCCGGAGAGAGCGGCAACTTCGCAAAGGTGATGAAACAAGCTGTACAACACTGCGATTGTGTGCGCCGCTTGCCAACTGAGAGAAAACAGTACCTGACCACTCTCCTGCCTTTTCTATTCACATGAACATTCGATTGCAAGCTGTTTTGGACAACTTTCTTTCTCTTCTTGCAAAACACTCGGCAGACCTCCGTGCAGCCTCTAGAACACGATGGGAGATGTTTTTTGTGCTGGCACAGTTTCTCCTTGCCAGACAGAGTTGAAAAGCTTTTTGCTAAGATGTAGACGAGAAGAGAGGCTAAAGACGAAGGTACGGTGCTCTGCAGAGCTAAGCACCGCTCCCGGGCGTCTTTCGGCAGAAGGCGCACACCGCAGAGCACTGTGAGCGGCAGAATCGTCTTTGCGCGAAGAAGCAGCTTCTTCGTCTCCGGGAGCCGGAGAGAGCGGCAGCTTCGCAAAGGTGATGAAACAAGCTGTACAACACTGCGATTGTGTGCGCAGCTTGCCAACTGAGAGAAAACAGTACCTGACCACTCTCCTGCCTTTTCTATTCACATGAACATTCGATTGCAAGCTGTTTTGGACAACTTTCTTTCTCTTCTTGCAAAATACTCGGCAGACCTCCGTGGAGCCTCTAGAACACGATGGGAGATGTTTTCTGTGCTGGCACAGTTTCTCCTTGCCAGACAGAGTGGAAAAGCTTTTTGCTAAGATGTAGACGAGAAGAGAGGCTAAAGACGAAGGTACGGTGCTCTGCAGAGCTAAGCACCGCTCCCGGGCCTCTTTCGGCAGAAGGCGCACACCGGAGAGCACTGTGAGCGGCAGAATCGTCTTTGCGCGAAGAAGCAGCTTCTTCGTCTCCGGGAGCCGGAGAGAGCGGCAACTTCGCAAAGGTGATGAAACAAGCTGTACAACACTGCGATTGTGTGCGCCGCTTGCCAAGTGAGAGAAAACAGTACCTGACCACTCTCCTGCCTTTTCTATTCACATGAACATTCGATTGCAAGCTGTTTTGGACAACTTTCTTTCTCTTCTTGCAAAACACTCGGCAGACCTCCGTGCAGCCTCTAGAACACGATGGGAGATGTTTTTTGTGCTGGCACAGTTTCTCCTTGCCAGACAGAGTTGAAAAGCTTTTTGCTAAGATGTAGACGAGAAGAGAGGCTAAAGAAGCAGGTATGGTGCTCTGCAGAGCTAAGCACCGCTCCCGGGCCTCTTTCGGCAGAAGGCGCACACCGCAGAGCACTGTGAGCGGCAGAATCGTCTTTGCGCGGAGAAGCAGCTTCTTCGTCTCCGGGAGCCGGAGAGAGCGGCAGCTTCGCAAAGGTGATGAAACAAGCTGTACAACACTGCGATTGTGTGCGCAGCTTGCCAACTGAGAGAAAACAGTACCTGACCACTCTCCTGCCTTTTCTATTCACATGAACATTCGATTGCAAGCTGTTTTGGACAACTTTCTCTCTCTTCTTGCAAAACACTCGGCAGACCTCCGTGCAGCCTCTAGAACACGATGGGAGATGTTTTCTGTGCTGGCACAGTTTCTCCTTGCCAGACAGAGTGGAAAAGCTTTTTGCTAAGATGTAGACGAGAAGAGAGGCTAAAGACGAAGGTACGGTGCTCTGCAGAGCTAAGCACCGCTCCCGGGCCTCTTTCGGCAGAAGGCGCACACCGCAGAGCACTGTGAGTGGCAGAATCGTCTTTGCGCGAAGAAGCAGCTTCTTCGTCTCCGGGAGCCGGAGAGAGCGGCATCTTCCGAAAGGTGATGAAACAAGCTGTACAACACTGCGATTGTGTGCGCAGCTTGCCAACTGAGAGAAAACAGTACCTGACCACTCTCCTGCCTTTTCTATTCACATGAACATTCGATTGCAAGCTGTTTTGGACAACTTTCTTTCTCTTCTTGCAAAATACTCGGCAGACCTCCGTGGAGCCTCTAGAACACGATGGGAGATGTTTTCTGTGCTGGCACAGTTTCTCCTTGCCAGACAGAGTGGAAAAGCTTTTTGCTAAGATGTAGACGAGAAGAGAGGCTAAAGACGAAGGTACGGTGCTCTGCAGAGCTAAGCACCGCTCCCGGGCCTCTTTCGGCAGAAGGCGCACACCGCAGAGCACTGTGAGCGGCAGAATCGTCTTTGCGCGAAGAAGCAGCTTCTTCGTCTCCGGGAGCCGGAGAGAGCGGCAACTTCGCAAAGGTGATGAAACAAGCTGTACAACACTGCGATTGTGTGGGCAGCTTGCCAACTGAGAGAAAACAGTACCTGACCACTCTCCTGCCTTTCTATTCACATGAACATTCGATTGCAAGCTGTTTTGGACAACTTTCTTTCTCTTCTTGCAAAACACTCGGCAGACCTCCGTGCAGCCTCTAGAACACGATGGGAGATGTTTTCTGTGCTGGCACAGTTTCTCCTTGCCAGACAGAGTGGAAAAGCTTTTTGCTAAGATGTAGACGAGAAGAGAGGCTAAAGACGAAGGTAAGGTGCTCTGCAGAGCTAAGCACCGCTCCCGGACCTCTTTCGGCAGAAGGCGCTCACCGCAGAGCACTGTGAGCGGCAGAATCGTCTTTGCGCGAAGAAGCAGCTTCTTCGTCTCCGGGAGCCGGAGAGAGCGGCAACTTCGCAAAGGTGATGAAACAAGCTGTACAACACTGCGATTGTGTGCGCCGCTTGCCAACTGAGAGAAAACAGTACCTGACCACTCTCCGGCCTTTTCTATTCACATGAACATTCGATTGCAAGCTGTTTTGGACAACTTTCTTTCTCTTCTTGCAAAATACTCGGCAGACCTCCGTGCAGCCTCTAGAACACGATGGGAGATGTTTTCTGTGCTGGCACAGTTTCTCCTTGCCAAACAGAGTGGAAAAGCTTTTTGCTAAGATGTAGACGAGAAGAGAGGCTAAAGACGAAGGTACGGTGCTCTGCAGAGCTAAGCACCGCACCCGGACCTCTTTCGGCAGAAGGCGCACACCGCAGAGCACTGTGAGCGGCAGAATCGTCTTTGGGCGAAAAAGCAGCTTCTTCGTCTCCGGGAGCCGGAGAGAGCGGCAACTTCGCAAAGGTGATGAAACAAGCTGTACAACACTGCGATTGTGTGCGCCGCTTGCCAACTGAGAGAAAACAGTACCTGACCACTCTCCTGCCTTTTCTATTCACATGAACATTCGATTGCAAGCTGTTTTGGACAACTTTCTTTCTCTTCTTGCAAAACACTCGGCAGACCTCCGTGCAGCCTCTAGAACACGATGGGAGATGTTTTCTGTGCTGGCACAGTTTCTCCTTGCCAGACAGAGTTGAAAAGCTTTTTGCTAAGATGTAGACGAGAAGAGAGGCTAAAGACGAAGGTACGGTGCTCTGCAGAGCTAAGCACCACTCCCGGGCGTCTTTCGGCAGAAGGCGCACACCGCAGAGCACTGTGAGCGGCAGAATCGTCTTTGCGCGAAGAAGCAGCTTCTTCGTCTCCGGGAGCCGGAGAGAGCGGCAGCTTCGCAAAGGTGATGAAACAAGCTGTACAACACTGCGATTGTGTGCGCAGCTTGCCAACTGAGAGAAAACAGTACCTGACCACTCTCCTGCCTTTTCTATTCACATGTACATTCGATTGCAAGCTGTTTTGGACAACTTTCTCTCTCTTCTTGCAAAACACTCGGCAGACCTCCGTGCAGCCTCTAGAACACGATGGGAGATGTTTTCTGTGCTGGCACAGTTTCTCCTTGCCAGACAGAGTGGAAAAGCTTTTTGCTAAGATGTAGACGAGAAGAGAGGCTAAAGACGAAGGTACGGTGCTCTGCAGAGCTAAGCACCGCTCCCGGACCTCTTTCGGCCGAAGGCGCTCACCGCAGAGCACTGTGAGCGGCAGAATCGTCTTTGCGCGGAGAAGCAGCTTCTTCGTCTCCGGGAGCCGGAGAGAGCGGCAGCTTCGCAAAGGTGATGAAACAAGCTGTACAACACTGCGATTGTGTGCGCAGCTTGCCAAGTGAGAGAAAACAGTACCTGACCACTCTCCTGCCTTTTCTATTCACATGAACATTCGATTGCAAGCTGTTTTGGACAACTTTCTCTCTCTTCTTGCAAAACACTCGGCAGACCTCCGTGCAGCCTCTAGAACACGATGGGAGATGTTTTCTGTGCTGGCACAGTTTCTCCTTGCCAGACAGAGTGGAAAAGCTTTTTGCTAAGATGTAGACGAGAAGAGAGGCTAAAGACGAAGGTACGGTGCTCTGCAGAGCTAAGCACCGCTCCCGGGCCTCTTTCGGCAGAAGGCGCACACCGCAGAGCACTGTGAGCGGCAGAATCGTCTTTGCGCGAAGAAGCAGCTTCTTCGTCTCCTGGAGCCGGAGAGAGCGGCAACTTCGCAAAGGTGATGAAACAAGCTGTACAACACTGCGATTGTGTGCGCAGCTTGCCAACTGAGAGAAAACAGTACCTGACCACTCTCCTGCCTTTTCTATTCACATGAACATTCGATTGCAAGCTGTTTTGGACAACTTTCTTTCTCTTCTTGCAAAATACTCGGCAGACCTCCGTGGAGCCTCTAGAACACGATGGGAGATGTTTTCTGTGCTGGCACAGTTTCTCCTTGCCAGACAGAGTGGAAAAGCTTTTTTCTAAGATGTAGACGAGAAGAGAGGCTAAAGACGAAGGTACGGTGCTCTGCAGAGCTAAGCACCGCACCCGGACCTCTTTCGGCAGAAGGCGCACACCGCAGAGCACTGTGAGCGGCAGAATCATCTTTGGGCGAAAAAGCAGCTTCTTCGTCTCCGGGAGCCGGAGAGAGCGGCAACTTCGCAAAGGTGATGAAACAAGCTGTACAACACTGCGATTGTGTGCGCCGCTTGCCAACTGAGAGAAAACAGTACCTGACCACTCTCCTGCCTTTTCGATTCACATGAACATTCGATTGCAAGCTGTTTTGGACAACTTTCTTTCTCTTCTTGCAAAACACTCGGCAGACCTCCGTGCAGCCTCTAGAACACGATGGGAGATGTTTTTTGTGCTGGCACAGTTTCTCCTTGCCAGACAGAGTGGAAAAGCTTTTTGCTAAGATGTAGACGAGAAGAGAGGCTAAAGACGAAGGTACGGTGCTCTGCAGAGCTAAGCACCGCTCCCGGACCTCTTTCGGCAGAAGGCGCACACCGCAGAGCACTGTGAGCGGCAGAATCGTCTTTGCGCGGAGAAGCAGCTTCTTCGTCTCCGGGAGCCGGAGAGAGCGGCAGCTTCGCAAAGGTGATGAAACAAGCTGTACAACACTGCGATTGTGTGCGCAGCTTGCCAACTGAGAGAAAACAGTACCTGACCACTCTCCTGCCTTTTCTATTCACATGAACATTCGATTGCAAGCTGTTTTGGACAACTTTCTCTCTCTTCTTGCAAAACACTCGGCAGACCTCCGTGCAGCCTCTAGAACACGATGGGAGATGTTTTCTGTGCTGGCACAGTTTCTCCTTGCCAGACAGAGTGGAAAAGCTTTTTGCTAAGATGTAGACGAGAAGAGAGGCTAAAGACGAAGGTACGGTGCTCTGCAGAGCTAAGCACCGCTCCCGGGCCTCTTTCGGCAGAAGGCGCACACCGCAGAGCACTGTGAGTGGCAGAATCGTCTTTGCGCGAAGAAGCAGCTTCTTCGTCTCCGGGAGCCGGAGAGAGCGGCATCTTCCGAAAGGTGATGAAACAAGCTGTACAACACTGCGATTGTGTGCGCAGCTTGCCAACTGAGAGAAAACAGTACCTGACCACTCTCCTGCCTTTTCTATTCACATGAACATTCGATTGCAAGCTGTTTTGGACAACTTTCTTTCTCTTCTTGCAAAATACTCGGCAGACCTCCGTGGAGCCTCTAGAACACGATGGGAGATGTTTTCTGTGCTGGCACAGTTTCTCCTTGCCAGACAGAGTGGAAAAGCTTTTTGCTAAGATGTAGACGAGAAGAGAGGCTAAAGACGAAGGTACGGTGCTCTGCAGAGCTAAGCACCGCTCCCGGGCCTCTTTCGGCAGAAGGCGCACACCGCAGAGCACTGTGAGCGGCAGAATCGTCTTTGCGCGAAGAAGCAGCTTCTTCGTCTCCGGGAGCCGGAGAGAGCGGCAACTTCGCAAAGGTGATGAAACAAGCTGTACAACACTGCGATTGTGTGGGCAGCTTGCCAACTGAGAGAAAACAGTACCTGACCACTCTCCTGCCTTTCTATTCACATGAACATTCGATTGCAAGCTGTTTTGGACAACTTTCTTTCTCTTCTTGCAAAACACTCGGCAGACCTCCGTGCAGCCTCTAGAACACGATGGGAGATGTTTTCTGTGCTGGCACAGTTTCTCCTTGCCAGACAGAGTGGAAAAGCTTTTTGCTAAGATGTAGACGAGAAGAGAGGCTAAAGACGAAGGTAAGGTGCTCTGCAGAGCTAAGCACCGCTCCCGGACCTCTTTCGGCAGAAGGCGCTCACCGCAGAGCACTGTGAGCGGCAGAATCGTCTTTGCGCGAAGAAGCAGCTTCTTCGTCTCCGGGAGCCGGAGAGAGCGGCAACTTCGCAAAGGTGATGAAACAAGCTGTACAACACTGCGATTGTGTGCGCCGCTTGCCAACTGAGAGAAAACAGTACCTGACCACTCTCCGGCCTTTTCTATTCACATGAACATTCGATTGCAAGCTGTTTTGGACAACTTTCTTTCTCTTCTTGCAAAATACTCGGCAGACCTCCGTGCAGCCTCTAGAACACGATGGGAGATGTTTTCTGTGCTGGCACAGTTTCTCCTTGCCAAACAGAGTGGAAAAGCTTTTTGCTAAGATGTAGACGAGAAGAGAGGCTAAAGACGAAGGTACGGTGCTCTGCAGAGCTAAGCACCGCACCCGGACCTCTTTCGGCAGAAGGCGCACACCGCAGAGCACTGTGAGCGGCAGAATCGTCTTTGGGCGAAAAAGCAGCTTCTTCGTCTCCGGGAGCCGGAGAGAGCGGCAACTTCGCAAAGGTGATGAAACAAGCTGTACAACACTGCGATTGTGTGCGCCGCTTGCCAACTGAGAGAAAACAGTACCTGACCACTCTCCTGCCTTTTCTATTCACATGAACATTCGATTGCAAGCTGTTTTGGACAACTTTCTTTCTCTTCTTGCAAAACACTCGGCAGACCTCCGTGCAGCCTCTAGAACACGATGGGAGATGTTTTCTGTGCTGGCACAGTTTCTCCTTGCCAGACAGAGTTGAAAAGCTTTTTGCTAAGATGTAGACGAGAAGAGAGGCTAAAGACGAAGGTACGGTGCTCTGCAGAGCTAAGCACCACTCCCGGGCGTCTTTCGGCAGAAGGCGCACACCGCAGAGCACTGTGAGCGGCAGAATCGTCTTTGCGCGAAGAAGCAGCTTCTTCGTCTCCGGGAGCCGGAGAGAGCGGCAGCTTCGCAAAGGTGATGAAACAAGCTGTACAACACTGCGATTGTGTGCGCAGCTTGCCAACTGAGAGAAAACAGTACCTGACCACTCTCCTGCCTTTTCTATTCACATGTACATTCGATTGCAAGCTGTTTTGGACAACTTTCTCTCTCTTCTTGCAAAACA
The DNA here is from genome assembly GCF_028551555.1 of Melozone crissalis. Classification (NCBI taxonomy): domain Eukaryota; kingdom Metazoa; phylum Chordata; class Aves; order Passeriformes; family Passerellidae; genus Melozone; species Melozone crissalis. The sequence goes on from NW_026535986.1 coordinate 20,324, forward strand.
CTCGGCAGACCTCCGTGCAGCCTCTAGAACACGATGGGAGATGTTTTCTGTGCTGGCACAGTTTCTCCTTGCCAGACAGAGTGGAAAAGCTTTTTGCTAAGATGTAGACGAGAAGAGAGGCTAAAGACGAAGGTACGGTGCTCTGCAGAGCTAAGCACCGCTCCCGGACCTCTTTCGGCCGAAGGCGCTCACCGCAGAGCACTGTGAGCGGCAGAATCGTCTTTGCGCGGAGAAGCAGCTTCTTCGTCTCCGGGAGCCGGAGAGAGCGGCAGCTTCGCAAAGGTGATGAAACAAGCTGTACAACACTGCGATTGTGTGCGCAGCTTGCCAAGTGAGAGAAAACAGTACCTGACCACTCTCCTGCCTTTTCTATTCACATGAACATTCGATTGCAAGCTGTTTTGGACAACTTTCTCTCTCTTCTTGCAAAACACTCGGCAGACCTCCGTGCAGCCTCTAGAACACGATGGGAGATGTTTTCTGTGCTGGCACAGTTTCTCCTTGCCAGACAGAGTGGAAAAGCTTTTTGCTAAGATGTAGACGAGAAGAGAGGCTAAAGACGAAGGTACGGTGCTCTGCAGAGCTAAGCACCGCTCCCGGGCCTCTTTCGGCAGAAGGCGCACACCGCAGAGCACTGTGAGCGGCAGAATCGTCTTTGCGCGAAGAAGCAGCTTCTTCGTCTCCTGGAGCCGGAGAGAGCGGCAACTTCGCAAAGGTGATGAAACAAGCTGTACAACACTGCGATTGTGTGCGCAGCTTGCCAAGTGAGAGAAAACAGTACCTGACCACTCTCCGGCCTTTTCTATTCACATGAACATTCGATTGCAAGCTGTTTTGGACAACTTTCTTTCTCTTCTTGCAAAATACTCGGCAGACCTCCGTGCAGCCTCTAGAACACGATGGGAGATGTTTTCTGTGCTGGCACAGTTTCTCCTTGCCAGACAGAGTGGAAAAGCTTTTTGCTAAGATGTAGACGAGAAGAGAGGCTAAAGACGAAGGTACGGTGCTCTGCAGAGCTAAGCACCGCTCCCGGACCTCTTTCGGCAGAAGGCGCACACCGCAGAGCACTGTGAGCGGCAGAATCGTCTTTGGGCGAAGAAGCAGCTTCTTCGTCTCCGGGAGCCGGAGAGAGCGGCAACTTCGCAAAGGTGATGAAACAAGCTGTACAACACTGCGATTGTGTGCGCAGCTTGCCAAGTGAGAGAAAACAGTACCTGACCACTCTCCTGCCTTTTCTATTCACATGAACATTCGATTGCAAGCTGTTTTGGACAACTTTCTTTCTCTTCTTGCAAAACACTCGGCAGACCTCCGTGCAGCCTCTAGAACACGATGGGAGATGTTTTCTGTGCTGGCACAGTTTCTCCTTGCCAGACAGAGTGGAAAAGCTTTTTGCTAAGATGTAGACGAGAAGAGAGGCTAAAGACGAAGGTACGGTGCTCTGCAGAGCTAAGCACCGCACCCGGACCTCTTTCGGCAGAAGGCGCACACCGCAGAGCACTGTGAGCGGCAGAATCGTCTTTGGGCGAAAAAGCAGCTTCTTCGTCTCCGGGAGCCGGAGAGAGCGGCAACTTCGCAAAGGTGATGAAACAAGCTGTACAACACTGCGATTGTGTGCGCAGCTTGCCAACTGAGAGAAAACAGTACCTGACCAGTCTCCTGCCTTTTCTATTCACATGAACATTCGATTGCAAGCTGTTTTGGACAACTTTCTTTCTCTTCTTGCAAAACACTCGGCAGACCTGCGTGCAGCCTCTAGAACACGATGGGAGATGTTTTTTGTGCTGGCACAGTTTCTCCTTGCCAGACAGAGTTGAAAAGCTTTTTGCTAAGATGTAGACGAGAAGAGAGGCTAAAGACGAAGGTACGGTGCTCTGCAGAGCTAAGCACCACTCCCGGGCGTCTTTCGGCAGAAGGCGCACACCGCAGAGCACTGTGAGCGGCAGAATCGTCTTTGCGCGAAGAAGCAGCTTCTTCGTCTCCGGGAGCCGGAGAGAGCGGCAGCTTCGCAAAGGTGATGAAACAAGCTGTACAACACTGCGATTGTGTGCGCAGCTTGCCAACTGAGAGAAAACAGTACCTGACCACTCTCCTGCCTTTTCTATTCACATGAACATTCGATTGCAAACTGTTTTGGACAACTTTCTTTCTCTTCTTGCAAAACACTCGGCAGACCTCCGTGCAGCCTCTAGAACACGATGGGAGATGTTTTCTGTGCTGGCACAGGTTCTCCTACCCAGACAGAGTGGAAAAGCTTTTTGCTAAGATGTAGACGAGAAGAGAGGCTAAAGACGAAGGTACGGTGCTCTGCAGAGCTAAGCACCGCTCCCGGGCGTCTTTCGGCAGAAGGCGCACACCGCAGAGCACTGTGAGCGGCAGAATCGTCTTTGCACGAAGAAGCAGCTTCTTCGTCTCCGGGAGCCGGAGAGAGCGGCAACTTCGCAAAGGTGATGAAACAAGCTGTACAACACTGCGATTGTGTGCGCAGTTTGCCAACTGAGAGAAAACAGTACCTGACCACTCTCCTGCCTTTTCTATTCACATGAACATTCGATTGCAAGCTGTTTTGGACAACTTTCTTTCTCTTCTTGCAAAACACTCGGCAGACCTCCGTGCAGCCTCTAGAACACGATGGGAGATGTTTTCTGTGCTGGCACAGTTTCTCCTTGCCAGACAGAGTGGAAAAGCTTTTTGCTAAGATGTAGACGAGAAGAGAGGCTAAAGACGATGGTACGCTGCTCTGCAGAGCTAAGCACCGCTCCCGGACCTCTTTCGGCAGAAGGCGCTCACCGCAGAGCACTGTGAGCGGCAGAATCGTCTTTGCGCGAAGAAGCAGCTTCTTCGTCTCCGGGAGCCGGAGAGAGCGGCAACTTCGCAAAGGTGATGAAACAGGCTGTACAACACTGCGATTGTGTGCGCAGTTTGCCAACTGAGAGAAAACAGTACCTGACCTCTCTCCTGCCTTTTCTATTCACATGAACATTCGATTGCAAGCTGTTTTGGACAACTTTCTTTCTCTTCTTGCAAAACACTCGGCAGACCTCCGTGCAGCCTCTAGAACACGATGGGAGATGTTTTCTGTGCTGGCACAGTTTCTCCTTGCCAGACAGAGTGGAAAAGCTTTTTGCTAAGATGTAGACGAGAAGAGAGGCTAAAGACGAAGGTACGGTGCTCTGCAGAGCTAAGCACCGCTCCCGGGCCTCTTTCGGCAGAAGGCGCACACCGCAGAGCACTGTGAGCGGCAGAATCGTCTTTGCGCGAAGAAGCAGCTTCTTCGTCTCCGGGAGCCGGAGAGAGCGGCAACTTCGCAAAGGTGATGAAACAAGCTGTACAACACTGCGATTGTGTGGGCAGCTTGCCAACTGAGAGAAAACAGTACCTGACCACTCTCCTGCCTTTCTATTCACATGAACATTCGATTGCAAGCTGTTTTGGACAACTTTCTTTCTCTTCTTGCAAAACACTCGGCAGACCTCCGTGCAGCCTCTAGAACACGATGGGAGATGTTTTCTGTGCTGGCACAGTTTCTCCTTGCCAGACAGAGTGGAAAAGCTTTTTGCTAAGATGTAGACGAGAAGAGAGGCTAAAGACGAAGGTACGGTGCTCTGCAGAGCTAAGCACCGCTCCCGGACCTCTTTCGGCAGAAGGCGCTCACCGCAGAGCACTGTGAGCGGCAGAATCGTCTTTGCGCGAAGAAGCAGCTTCTTCGTCTCCGGGAGCCGGAGAGAGCGGCAACTTCGCAAAGGTGATGAAACAAGCTGTACAACACTGCGATTGTGTGCGCAGCTTGCCAACTGAGAGAAAACAGTACCTGACCACTCTCCGGCCTTTTCTATTCACATGAACATTCGATTGCAAGCTGTTTTGGACAACTTTCTTTCTCTTCTTGCAAAATACTCGGCAGACCTCCGTGCAGCCTCTAGAACACGATGGGAGATGTTTTCTGTGCTGGCACAGTTTCTCCTTGCCAAACAGAGTGGAAAAGCTTTTTGCTAAGATGTAGACGAGAAGAGAGGCTAAAGACGAAGGTACGGTGCTCTGCAGAGCTGAGCACCGCACCCGGACCTCTTTCGGCAGAAGGCGCACACCGCAGAGCACTGTGAGCGGCAGAATCGTCTTTGGGCGAAAAAGCAGCTTCTTCGTCTCCGGGAGCCGGAGAGAGCGGCAACTTCGCAAAGGTGATGAAACAAGCTGTACAACACTGCGATTGTGTGCGCCGCTTGCCAACTGAGAGAAAACAGTACCTGACCAGTCTCCTGCCTTTTCTATTCACATGAACATTCGATTGCAAGCTGTTTTGGACAACTTTCTTTCTCTTCTTGCAAAACACTCGGCAGACCTGCGTGCAGCCTCTAGAACACGATGGGAGATTTTTTTTGTGCTGGCACAGTTTCTCCTTGCCAGACAGAGTGGAAAAGCTTTTTGCTAAGATGTAGACGAGAAGAGAGGCTAAAGACGAAGGTACGGTGCTCTGCAGAGCTAAGCACCACTCCCGGGCGTCTTTCGGCAGAAGGCGCACACTGCAGAGCACTGTGAGCGGCAGAATCGTCTTTGCGCGAAGAAGCAGCTTCTTCGTCTCCGGGAGCCGGAGAGAGCGGCAGCTTCGCAAAGGTGATGAAACAAGCTGTACAACACTGCGATTGTGTGCGCAGCTTGCCAACTGAGAGAAAACAGTACCTGACCACTCTCCTGCCTTTTCTATTCACATGTACATTCGATTGCAAGCTGTTTTGGACAACTTTCTTTCTCTTCTTGCAAAACACTCGGCAGACCTCCGTGCAGCCTCTAGAACACGATGGGAGATGTTTTTTGTGCTGGCACAGTTTCTCCTTGCCAGACAGAGTTGAAAAGCTTTTTGCTAAGATGTAGACGAGAAGAGAGGCTAAAGACGAAGGTACGGTGCTCTGCAGAGCTAAGCACCGCTCCCGGACCTCTTTCGGCAGAAGGCGCACACCGCAGAGCACTGTGAGCGGCAGAATCGTCTTTGTGCGAAGAAGCAGCTTCTTCGTCTCCGGGAGCCGGAGAGAGCGGCAGCTTCGCAAAGGTGATGAAACAAGCTGTACAACACTGCGATTGTGTGCGCAGCTTGCCAACTGAGAGAAAACAGTACCTGACCACTCTCCTGCCTTTTCTATTCACATGAACATTCGATTGCAAGCTGTTTTGGACAACTTTCTCTCTCTTCTTGCAAAACACTCGGCAGACCTCCGTGCAGCCTCTAGAACACGATGGGAGATGTTTTCTGTGCTGGCACAGTTTCTCCTTGCCAGACAGAGTGGAAAAGCTTTTTGCTAAGATGTAGACGAGAAGAGAGGCTAAAGACGAAGGTACGGTGCTCTGCAGAGCTAAGCACCGCTCCCGGACCTCTTTCGGCAGAAGGCGCACACCGCAGAGCACTGTGAGCGGCAGAATCGTCTTTGCGCGAAGAAGCAGCTTCTTCGTCTCCGGGAGCCGGAGAGAGCGGCAGCTTCGCAAATGTGATGAAACAAGCTGTACAACACTGCGATTGTGTGCGCAGCTTGCCAACTGAGAGAAAACAGTACCTGACCACTCTCCTGCCTTTTCTATTCACATGAACATTCGATTGCAAGCTGTTTTGGACAACTTTCTCTCTCTTCTTGCAAAACACTCGGCAGACCTCCGTGCAGCCTCTAGAACACGATGGGAGATGTTTTCTGTGCTGGCACAGTTTCTCCTTGCCAGACAGAGTGGAAAAGCTTTTTGCTAAGATGTAGACGAGAAGAGAGGCTAAAGACGAAGGTACGGTGCTCTGCAGAGCTAAGCACCGCTCCCGGGCCTCTTTCGGCAGAAGGCGCACACCGCAGAGCACTGTGAGCGGCAGAATCGTCTTTGCGCGAAGAAGCAGCTTCTTCGTCTCCGGGAGCCGGAGAGAGCGGCAAGTTCGCAAAGGTGATGAAACAAGCTGTACAACACTGCGATTGTGTGCGCCGCTTGCCAACTGAGAGAAAACAGTACCTGACCACTCTCCTGCCTTTTCTATTCAGATGAACATTCGATTGCAAGCTGTTTTGGACAACTTTCTCTCTCTTCTTGCAAAACACTCGGCAGACCTCCGTGCAGCCTCTAGAACACGATGGGAGATGTTTTCTGTGCTGGCACAGTTTCTCCTTGCCAGACAGAGTGGAAAAGCTTTTTGCTAAGATGTAGACGAGAAGAGAGGCTAAAGACGAAGGTACGGTGCTCTGCAGAGCTAAGCACCGCTCCCGGGCCTCTTTCGGCAGAAGGCGCACACCGCAGAGCACTGTGAGCGGCAGAATCGTCTTTGCGCGAAGAAGCAGCTTCTTCGTCTCCGGGAGCCGGAGAGAGCGGCAACTTCGCAAAGGTGATGAAACAAGCTGTACAACACTGCGATTGTGTGCGCCGCTTGCCAACTGAGAGAAAACAGTACCTGACCACTCTCCTGCCTTTTCTATTCACATGAACATTCGATTGCAAGCTGTTTTGGACAACTTTCTTTCTCTTCCTGCAAAACACTCGGCAGACCTCCGTGCAGCCTCTAGAACACGATGGGAGATGTTTTCTGTGCTGGCACAGGTTCTCCTTGCCAGACAGAGTGGAAAAGCTTTTTGCTAAGATGTAGACGAGAAGAGAGGCTAAAGACGAAGGTACGGTGCTCTGCAGAGCTAAGCACCGCTCCCGGGCGTCTTTCGGCAGAAGGCGCACACCGCAGAGCACTGTGAGTGGCAGAATCGTCTTTGTGCGAAGAAGCAGCTTCTTCGTCTCCGGGAGCCGGAGAGAGCGGCAGCTTCGCAAAGGTGATGAAACAAGCTGTACAACACTGCGATTGTGTGCGCAGCTTGCCAACTGAGAGAAAACAGTACCTGACCACTCTCCTGCCTTTTCTATTCACATGAACATTCGATTGCAAACTGTTTTGGACAACTTTCTTTCTCTTCCTGCAAAACACTCGGCAGACCTCCGTGCAGCCTCTAGAACACGATGGGAGATGTTTTCTGTGCTGGCACAGGTTCGCCTTGCCAGACAGAGTGGAAAAGGTTTTTGCTAAGATGTAGACGAGAAGAGAGGCTAAAGACGAAGGTACGGTGCTCTGCAGAGCTAAGCACCGCTCCCGGGCCTCTTTCGGCAGAAGGCGCACACCGGAGAGCACTGTGAGCGGCAGAATCGTCTTTGCGCGAAGAAGCAGCTTCTTCGTCTCCGGGAGCCGGAGAGAGCGGCAACTTCGCAAAGGTGATGAAACAAGCTTTACAACACTGCGATTGTGTGCGCCGCTTGCCAACTGAGAGAAAACAGTACCTGACCACTCTCCTGCCTTTTCTATTCACATGAACATTCGATTGCAAGCTGTTTTGGACAACTTTCTTTCTCTTCTTGCAAAACACTCGGCAGACCTGCGTGCAGCCTCTAGAACAAGATGGGAGATGTTTTTTGTGCTGGCACAGTTTCTCCTTGCCAGACAGAGTTGAAAAGCTTTTTGCTAAGATGTAGAGGAGAAGAGAGGCTAAAGACGAAGGTACGGTGCTCTGCAGAGCTAAGCACCGCTCCCGGACCTCTTTCGGCAGAAGGCGCACAACGCAGAGCACTGTGAGCGGCAGAATCGTCTTTGTGCGAAGAAGCAGCTTCTTCGTCTCCGGGAGCCGGAGAGAGCGGCAGCTTCGCAAAGGTGATGAAACAAGCTGTACAACACTGCGATTGTGTGCGCAGCTTGCCAACTGAGAGAAAACAGTACCTGACCACTCTCCTGCCTTTTCTATTCACATGAACATTCGATTGCAAACTGTTTTGGACAACTTTCTTTCTCTTCCTGCAAAACACTCGGCAGACCTCCGTGCAGCCTCTAGAACACGATGGGAGATGTTTTCTGTGCTGGCACAGTTTCTCCTTGCCAGACAGAGTGGAAAAGCTTTTTGCTAAGATGTAGACGAGAAGAGAGGCTAAAGACGAAGGTACGGTGCTCTGCAGAGCTAAGCACCGCTCCCGGGCGTCTTTCGGCAGAAGGCGCACACCGCAGAGCACTGTGAGCGGCAGAATCGTCTTTGCGCGAAGAAGCAGCTTCTTCGTCTCCGGGAGCCGGAGAGAGCGGCAACTTCGCAAAGGTGATGAAACAAGATGTACAACACTGCGATTGTGTGCGCAGCTTGCCAACTGAGAGAAAACAGTACCTGACCACTCTCCTGCCTTTTCTATTCACATGAACATTCGATTTCAAGCTGTTTTGGACAACTTTCTTTCTCTTCTTGCAAAATACTCGGCAGACCTCCGTGGAGCCTCTAGAACACGATGGGAGATGTTTTCTGTGCTGGCACAGTTTCTCCTTGCCAGACAGAGTGGAAAAGCTTTTTGCTAAGATGTAGACGAGAAGAGAGGCTAAAGACGAAGGTACGGTGCTCTGCAGAGCTAAGCACCGCTCCCGGGCCTCTTTCGGCAGAAGGCGCACACCGCAGAGCACTGTGAGCGGCAGAATCGTCTTTGCGCGAAGAAGCAGCTTCTTCGTCTCCGGGAGCCGGAAAGAGCGACAACTTGGCAAAGGTGATGAAACAAGCTGTACAACACTGCGATTGTGTGCGCAGCTTGCCAACTGAGAGAAAACAGTACCTGACCACTCTCCTGCCTTTTCTATTCACATGAGCATTCGATTGCAAGCTGTTTTGGTCAACTTTCTTTCTCTTCTTGCAAAACACTCGGCAGACCTCCATGCAGCCTCTAGAACACGATGGGAGATGTTTTCTGTGCTGGCACAGTTTCTCCTTTCCAGACAGAGTGGAAAAGCTTTTTGCTAAGATGTAGACGAGAAGAGAGGCTAAAGACGAAGGTACGGTGCTCTGCAGAGCTAAGCACCGCTCCCGGGCCTCTTTCGGCAGAAGGCGCACACCGCAGAGCACTGTGAGCGGCAGAATCGTCTTTGCGCGAAGAAGCAGCTTCTTCGTCTCCGGGAGCCGGAGAGAGCGGCAACTTCGCAAAGGTGATGAAACAAGCTGTACAACAGTGCGATTGTGTGCGCCGCTTGCCAACTGAGAGAAAACAGTACCTGACCACTCTCCTGCCTTTTCTATTCACATGAACATTCGATTGCAAGCTGTTTTGGACAACTTTCTTTCTCTTCTTGCAAAACACTCGGCAGACCTCCGTGCAGCCTCTAGAACACGATGGGAGATGTTTTTTGTGCTGGCACAGTTTCTCCTTGCCAGACAGAGTTGAAAAGCTTTTTGCTAAGATGTAGACGAGAAGAGAGGCTAAAGACGAAGGTACGGTGCTCTGCAGAGCTAAGCACCGCTCCCGGACCTCTTTCGGCAGAAGGCGCACACCGCAGAGCACTGTGAGCGGCAGAATCGTCTTTGCGCGAAGAAGCAGCTTCTTCGTCTCCGGGAGCCGGAGAGAGCGGCAGCTTCGCAAAGGTGATGAAACAAGCTGTACAACACTGCGATTGTGTGCGCAGCTTGCCAACTGAGAGAAAACAGTACCTGACCACTCTCCTGCCTTTTCTATTCACATGAACATTCGATTGCAAACTGTTTTGGACAACTTTCTTTCTCTTCCTGCAAAACACTCGGCAGACCTCCGTGCAGCCTCTAGAACACGATGGGAGATGTTTGCTGTGCTGGCACAGGTTCTCCTTGCCAGACAGAGTGGAAAAGCTTTTTGCTAAGATGTAGACGAGAAGAGAGGCTAAAGACGAAGGTACGGTGCTCTGCAGAGCTAAGCACCGCTCCCGGGCGTCTTTCGGCAGAAGGCGCACACCGCAGAGCACTGTGAGCGGCAGAATCGTCTTTGCGCGAAGAAGCAGCTTCTTCGTCTCCGGGAGCCGGAGAGAGCGACAACTTGGCAAAGGTGATGAAACAAGCTGTACAACACTGCGATTGTGTGCGCAGCTTGCCAACTGAGAGAAAACAGTACCTGACCAGTCTCCTGCCTTTTCTATTCACATGAACATTCGATTGCAAGCTGTTTTGGACAACTTTCTTTCTCTTCTTGCAAAACACTCGGCAGACCTCCGTGCAGACTCTAGAACACGATGGGAGATGTTTTCTGTGCTGGCACAGTTTCTCCTTGCCAGACAGAGTGGAAAAGCTTTTTGCTAAGATGTAGACGAGAAGAGAGGCTAAAGACGAAGGTACGGTGCTCTGCAGATCTAAGCACTGCACCCGGGCCTCTTTCGGCAGAAGGCGCACACCGCAGAGCACTGTGAGCGGCAGAATCGTCTTTGCGCGAAAAAGCAGCTTCTTCGTCTCCGGGAGCCGGAGAGAGCGGCAACTTCGCAAAGGTGATGAAACAAGCTGTACAACACTGCGATTGTGTGCGCAGCTTGCCAACTGAGAGAAAACAGTACCTGACCACTCTCCTGCCTTTTCTATTCACATGAACATTCGATTGCAAGCTGTTTTGGACAACTTTCTTTCTCTTCTTGCAAAACACTCGGCAGACCTGCGTGCAGCCTCTAGAACACGATGGGAGATGTTTTCTGTGCTGGCACAGTTTCTCCTTTCCAGACAGAGTGGAAAAGCTTTTTGCTAAGATGTAGACGAGAAGAGAGGCTAAAGACGAAGGTACGGTGCTCTGCAGAGCTAAGCACCGCTCCCGGGCCTCTTTCGGCAAAAGGCGCTCACCGCAGAGCACTGTGAGCGGCAGATTCGTCTTTGTGCGAAGAAGCAGCTTCTTCGTCTCCGGGAGCCGGAGAGAGCGGCAACTTCGCAAAGGTGATGAAACAAGCTGTACAACACTGCGATTGTGTGCGCAGCTTGCCAAGTGAGAGAAAACAATACCTGACCACTCTCCTGCCTTTTCTATTCACATGAACATTCGATTGCAAGCTGTTTTGGACAACTTTCTTTCTCTTCTTGCAAAACACTCGGCAGACCTCCGTGCAGCCTCTAGAACACGATGGGAGATGTTTTCTGTGCTGGTAAATTTTCTCCTTGCCAGACAGAGTGGAAAAGCTTTTTGCTAAGATGTAGACGAGAAGAGAGGCTAAAGACGAAGGTACGGTGCTCTGCAGAGCTAAGCACCGCTCCCGGTCGTGTTTCGGCAGAAGGCGCGCACCGCAGAGCACTGTGAGCGGCAGAATCGTCTTTGCGCGAAGAAGCAGCTTCTTCGTCTCCGGGAGCCGGAGAGAGCGGCAACTTGGCAAAGGTGATGAAACAAGCTGTACAACACTGCGATTGTGTGCGCAGCTTGCCAACTGAGAGAAAACAGTACCTGACCACTCTCCTGCCTTTTCTATTCACATGAACATTCGATTGCAAGCTGTTTTGGACAACTTTCTTTCTCTTCTTGCAAAATACTCGGCAGACCTCCGTGGAGCCTCTAGAACACGATGGGAGATGTTTTCTGTGCTGGCACAGTTTCTCCTTGCCAGACAGAGTGGAAAAGCTTTTTGCTAAGATGTAGACGAGAAGAGAGGCTAAAGACGAAGGTACGGTGCTCTGCAGAGCTAAGCACCGACCCGGACCTCTTTCGGCAGAAGGCGCACACCGCAGAGCACTGTGAGCGGCAGAATCGTCTTTGCGCGAAGAAGCAGCTTCTTCGTCTCCGGGAGCCGGAGAGAGCGGCAACTTCGTAAAGGTGATGAAACAAGCTGTACAACACTGCGATTGTGTGCGCAGCTTGCCAACTGAGAGAAAACAGTACCTGACCACTCTCCTGCCTTTTCTATTCACATGAACATTCGATTGCAAACTGTTTTGGACAACTTTCTTTCTCTTCTTGCAAAACACTCGGCAGACCTCCGTGCAGCCTCTAGAAGACGATGGGAGATGTTTTCTGTGCTGGCACAGTTTCTCCTTGCCAGACAGAGTGGAAAAGCTTTTTGCTAAGATGTAGACGAGAAGAGAGGCTAAAGAAGCAGGTATGGTGCTCTGCAGAGCAAAGCACAGCTCCCGGGCGTCTTTCGGCAGAAGGCGCACACCGCAGAGCACTGTGAGCGGCAGAATCGTCTTTGCGCGAAGAAGCAGCTTCTTCGTCTCCGGGAGCCGGAGAGAGCGGCAGCTTCGCAAAGGTGATGAAACAAGCTGTACAACACTGCGATTGTGTGCGCAGCTTGCCAACTGAGAGAAAACAGTACCTGACCACTCTCCTGCCTTTTCTATTCACATGAACATTCGATTGCAAGCTGTTTTGGACAACTTTCTTTCTCTTCTTGCAAAACACTCGGCAGACCTCCGTGCAGCCTCTAGAACACGATGGGAGATGTTTTCTGTGCTGGCACAGTTTCTCCTTGCCAGACAGAGTGGAAAAGCTTTTTGCTAAGATGTAGACGAGAAGAGAGGCTAAAGACGAAGGTACGGTGCTCTGCAGAGCTAAGCACCGCTCCCGGGCGTCTTTTGGCAGAAGGCGCACACCGCAGAGCACTGTGAGCGGCAGAATCGTCTTTGCGCGAAGAAGCAGCTTCTTCGTCTCCGGGAGCCGGAGAGAGCGGCAACTTCGCAAAGGTGATGAAACAAGCTGTACAACACTGCGATTGTGTGCGCAGTTTGCCAACTGAGAGAACACAGTACCTGACCACTCTCCTGCCTTTTCTATTCACATGAACATTCGATTGCAAGCTGTTTTGGACAACTTTCTTTCTCTTCTTGCAAAACACTCGGCAGACCTCCGTGAAGCCTCTAGAACACGATGGGAGATGTTTTCTGTGCTGGCACAGTTTCTCCTTTCCAGACAGAGTGGAAAAGCTTTTTGCTAAGATGTAGATGAGAAGAGAGGCTAAAGACGATGGTACGGTGCTCTGCAGAGCTAAGCACCGCTCCCGGACCTCTTTCGGCAGAAGGCGCTCACCGCAGAGCACTGTGAGCGGCAGAATCGTCTTTGCGCGAAGAAGCAGCTTCTTCGTCTCCGGGAGCCGGAGAGAGCGGCAACTTCGCAAAGGTGATGAAACAAGCTGTACAACACTGCGATTGTGTGCGCAGTTTGCCAACTGAGAGAAAACAGTACCTGACCTCTCTCCTGCCTTTTCTATTCACATGAACATTCGATTGCAAGCTGTTTTGGACAACTTTCTTTCTCTTCTTGCAAAACACTCGGCAGACCTGCGTGCAGCCTCTAGAACACGATGGGAGATGTTTTCTGTGCTGGCACAGTTTCTCCTTGCCAGACAGAGTGGAAAAGCTTTTTGCTAAGATGTAGACGAGAAGAGAGGCTAAAGACGAAGGTACGGTGCTCTGCAGAGCTAAGCACCGCTCCCGGACCTCTTTCGGCAGAAGGCGCTCACCGCAGAGCACTGTGAGCGGCAGAATCGTCTTTGGGCGAAGAAGCAGCTTCTTCGTCTCCGGGAGCCGGAGAGAGCGGCAGCTTCGCAAAGGTGATGAAACAAGCTGTACAACACTGCGATTGTGTGCGCAGATTGCCAAGTGAGAGAAAACAATACCTGACCACTCTCCTGCCTTTTCTATTCACATGAACATTCGATTGCAAGCTGTTTTGGACAACTTTCTTTCTCTTCTTGCAAAACACTCGGCAGACCTCCGTGCAGCCTCTAGAACACGATGGGAGATGTTTTCTGTGCTGGCACAGTTTCTCCTTGCCAGACAGAGTGGAAAAGCTTTTTGCTAAGATGTAGACGAGAAGAGAGGCTAAAGACGAAGGTACGGTGCTCTGCAGAGCTAAGCACCGCTCCCGGGCGTGTTTCGGCAGAAGGCACACACCGCAGAGCACTGTGAGCGGCAGAATCGTCTTTGCGCGAAGAAGCAGCTTCTTCGTCTCCGGGAGCCGGAGAGAGCAGCAACTTCGCAAAGGTGATGAAACAAGCTGTACAACACTGCGATTGTGTGCGCAGCTTGCCAACTGAGAGAAAACAGTACCTGACCACTCTCCTGCCTTTTCTATTCACATGAACATTCGATTGCAAGCTGTTTTGGACAACTTTCTTTCTCTTCTTGCAAAATACTCGGCAGACCTCCGTGGAGCCTCTAGAACACGATGGGAGATGTTTTCTGTGCTGGCACAGTTTCTCCTTGCCAGACAGAGTGGAAAAGCTTTTTGCTAAGATGTAGACGAGAAGAGAGGCTAAAGACGAAGGTACGGTGCTCTGCAGAGCTAAGCACCGCTCCCGGGCCTCTTTCGGCAGAAGGCGCACACCGCAGAGCACTGTGAGCGGCAGAATCGTCTTTGCGCGAAGAAGCAGCTTCTTCGTCTCCGGGAGCCGGAGAGAGCGGCAACTTCGTAAAGGTGATGAAACAAGCTGTACAACACTGCGATTGTGTGCGCAGCTTGCCAACTGAGAGAAAACAGTACCTGACCACTCTCCTGCCTTTTCTATTCACATGAACATTCGATTGCAAACTGTTTTGGACAACTTTCTTTCTCTTCTTGCAAAACACTCGGCAGACCTCCGTGGAGCATCTAGAACACGATGGGAGATGTTTTCTGTGCTGGCACAGGTTCTCCTTGCCAGACAGAGTGGAAAAGCTTTTTGCTAAGATGTAGACGAGAAGAGAGGCTAAAGACGAAGGTACGGTGCTCTGCAGAGCTAAGCACCGCTCCCGGGCGTCTTTCGGCAGAAGGCGCACACCGCAGAGCACTGTGAGCGGCAGAATCGTCTTTGCGCGAAGAAGCAGCTTCTTCGTCTCCGGGAGCCGGAGAGAGCGGCAACTTCGCAAAGGTGATGAAACAAGCTGTACAACACTGCGATTGTGTGCGCAGTTTGCCAACTGAGAGAAAACAGTACCTGACCACTCTCCTGCCTTTTCTATTCACATGAACATTCGATTGCAAGCTGTTTTGGACAACTTTCTTTCTCTTCTTGCAAAACACTCGGCAGACCTCCGTGCAGCCTCTAGAACACGATGGGAGATGTTTTCTGTGCTGGCACAGTTTCTCCTTTCCAGACAGAGTGGAAAAGCTTTTTGCTAAGATGTAGATGAGAAGAGAGGCTAAAGACGATGGTACGGTGCTCTGCAGAGCTAAGCACCGCTCCCGGGCCTCTTTCGGCAGAAGGCGCTCACCGCAGAGCACTGTGAGCGGCAGAATCGTCTTTGCGCGAAGAAGCAGCTTCTTCGTCTCCGGGAGCCGGAGAGAGCGGCAACTTCGCAAAGGTGATGAAACAAGCTGTACAACACTGCGATTGTGTGCGCAGTTTGCCAACTGAGAGAAAACAGTACCTGACCTCTCTCCTGCCTTTTCTATTCACATGAACATTCGATTGCAAGCTGTTTTGGACAACTTTCTTTCTCTTCTTGCAAAACACTCGGCAGACCTCCGTGCAGCCTCTAGAACACGATGGGAGATGTTTTCTGTGCTGGCACAGTTTCTCCTTGCCAGACAGAGTGGAAAAGCTTTTTGCTAAGATGTAGACGAGAAGAGAGGCTAAAGACGAAGGTACGGTGCTCTGCAGAGCTAAGCACCGCTCCCGGGCGTCTTTCGGCAGAAGGCGCACACCGCAGAGCACTGTGAGCGGCAGAATCGTCTTTGCGCGAAGAAGCAGCTTCTTCGTCTCCGGGAGCCGGAGAGAGCGGCAACTTCGCAAAGGTGATGAAACAAGCTGTACAACACTGCGATTGTGTGGGCAGCTTGCCAACTGAGAGAAAACAGTACCTGACCACTCTCCTGCCTTTTCTATTCACATGAACATTCGATTGCAAGCTGTTTTGGACAACTTTCTTTCTCTTCTTGCAAAACACTCGGCAGACCTGCGTGCAGCCTCTAGAACACGATGGGAGATGTTTTCTGTGCTGGCACAGTTTCTCCTTGCCAGACAGAGTGGAAAAGCTTTTTGCTAAGATGTAGACGAGAAGAGAGGCTAAAGACGAAGGTACGGTGCTCTGCAGAGCTAAGCACCGCTCCCGGACCTCTTTCGGCAGAAGGCGCTCACCGCAGAGCACTGTGAGCGGCAGAATCGTCTTTGCGCGAAGAAGCAGCTTCTTCGTCTCCAGGAGCCGGAGAGAGCGGCAACTTCGCAAAGGTGATGAAACAAGCTGTACAACACTGCGATTGTGTGCGCAGTTTGCCAACTGAGAGAAAACAGTACCTGACCACTCTCCGGCCTTTTCTATTCACATGAACATTCGATTGCAAGCTGTTTTGGACAACTTTCTTTCTCTTCTTGCAAAACACTCGGCAGGCCTGCGTGCAGCCTCTAGAACACGATGGGAGATGTTTTCTGTGCTGGCACAGTTTCTCCTTGCCAGACAGAGTGGAAAAGCTTTTTGCTAAGATGTAGACGAGAAGAGAGGCTAAAGACGAAGGTACGGTGCTCTGCAGAGCTAAGCACCGCTCCCGGACCTCTTTCGGCAGAAGGCGCACACCGCAGAGCACTGTGAGCGGCAGAATCGTCTTTGCGCGAAGAAGCAGCTTCTTCGTCTCCGGGAGCCGGAGAGAGCGGCAGCTTCGCAAAGGTGATGAAACAAGCTGTACAACACTGCGATTGTGTGCGCAGCCTGCCAACTGAGAGAAAACAGTACCTGACCACTCTCCTGCCTTTTCTATTCACATGAACATTCGATTGCAAGCTGTTTTGGACAACTTTCTTTCTCTTCTTGCAAAACACTCGGCAGACCTCCATGCAGCCTCTAGAACACGATGGGAGATGTTTTCTGTGCTGGCACAGTTTCTCCTTGCCAGACAGAGTGGAAAAGCTTTTTGCTAAGATGTAGATGAGAAGAGAGGCTAAAGGCGATGGTACGGTGCTCTGCAGAGCTAAGCACCGCTCCCGGACCTCTTTCGGCAGAATGCGCTCACCGCAGAGCACTGTGAGCGGCAGAATCGTCTTTGCGCGAAGAAGCAGCTTCTTCGTCTCCGGGAGCCGGAGAGAGCGGCAACTTCGCAAAGGTGATGAAACAAGCTGTACAACACTGCGATTGTGTGCGCAGTTTGCCAACTGAGAGAAAACAGTACCTGACCTCTCTCCTGCCTTTTCTATTCACATGAACATTCGATTGGAAGCTGTTTTGGACAACTTTCTTTCTCTTCTTGCAAAACACTCGGCAGACCTCCGTGCAGCCTCTAGAACATGATGGCAGATGTTTTTTGTGCTGGCACAGTTTCTCCTTGCCAGACAGAGTGGAAAAGCTTTTTGCTAAGATGTAGACGAGAAGAGAGGCTAAAGACGAAGGTACGGTGCTCTGCAGAGCTAAGCACCGCTCCCGGGCCTCTTTCGGCAGAAGGCGCACAACGCAGAGCACTGTGAGCGGCAGAATCGTCTTTGCGCGAAGAAGCAGCTTCTTCGTCTCCGGGAGCCGGAGAGAGCGGCAACTTCGCAAAGGTGATGAAACAAGCTGTACAACACTGCGATTGTGTGGGCAGCTTGCCAACTGAGAGAAAACAGTACCTGACCACTCTCCTGCCTTTTCTATTCACATGAACATTGGATTGCACGCTGTTTTGGACAACTTTCTTTCTCTTCTTGCAAAACACTGGGCAGACCTGCGTGCAGCCTCTAGAACACGATGGGAGATGTTTTCTGTGCTGGCACAGTTTCTCCTTGCCAGACAGAGTGGAAAAGCTTTTTGCTAAGATGTAGACGAGAAGAGAGGCTAAAGACGAAGGTACGGTGCTCTGCAGAGCTAAGCACCGCTCCCGGACCTCTTTCGGCAGAAGGCGCTCACCGCAGAGCACTGTGAGCGGCAGAATCGTCTTTGTGCGAAGAAGCAGCTTCTTCGTCTCCGGGAGCCGGAGAGAGCGGCAACTTCGCAAAGGTGATGAAACAAGCTGTACAACACTGCGATTGTGTGCGCAGTTTGCCAACTGAGAGAAAACATTACCTGACCACTCTCCGGCCTTTTCTATTCACATGAACATTCGATTGCAAGCTGTTTTGGACAACTTTCTTTCTCTTCTTGCAAAATACTCGGCAGACCTCCGTGCAGCCTCTAGAACACGATGGGAGATGTTTTCTGTGCTGGCACAGTTTCTCCTTGCCAGACAGAGTGGAAAAGCTTTTTGCTAAGATGTAGACGAGAAGAGAGTCTAAGGACGAAGGTACGGTGCTCTGCAGAGCTAAGCACCGCTCCCGGACCTCTTTCGGCAGAAGGCGCACACCGCAGAGCACTGTGAGCGGCAGAATCGTCTTTGCGCGAAGAAGCAGCTTCTTCGTCTCCGGGAGCCGGAGAGAGCGGCAGCTTCGCAAAGGTGATGAAACAAGCTATACAACACTGTGATTGTGTGCGCAGCCTGCCAACTGAGAGAAAACAGTACCTGACCACTCTCCTGCCTTTTCTATTCACATGAACATTTGATTGCAAGCTGTTTTGGACAACTTTCTCTCTCTTCTAGCAAAACACTCGGCAGACCTCCGTGCAGCCTCTAGAACACGATGGGAGATGTTTTCTGTGCTGGCACAGTTTCTCATTTCCAGACAGAGTGGAAAAGCTTTTTGCTAAGATGTAGACGAGAAGAGAGGCTAAAGACGAAGGTACGGTGCTCTGCAGAGCTAAGCACCGCTCCCGGACCTCTTTCGGCAGAAGGCGCTCACCGCAGAGCACTGTGAGCGGCAGAATCGTCTTTGTGCGAAGAAGCAGCTTCTTCGTCTCCGGGAGCCGGAGAGAGCGGCAGCTTCGCAAAGGTGATGAAACAAGCTGTACAACACTGCGATTGTGTGCGCAGCTTGCCAACTGAGAGAAAACAGTACCTGACCACTCTCCTGCCTTTTCTATTCACATGAACATTCGATTGCAAGCTGTTTTGGACAACTTTCTTTCTCTTCTTGCAAAACACTCGGCAGACCTCCGTGCAGCCTCTAGAACACGATGGGAGATGTTTTCTGTGCTGGCACAGTTTCTCCTTGCCAGACAGAGTGGAAAAGCTTTTTGCTAAGATGTAGACGAGAAGAGAGGCTAAAGACGAAGGTACGGTGCTCTGCAGAGCTAAGCACCGCTCCCGGGCCTCTTTCGGCAGAAGGCGCACACCGCAGAGCACTGTGAGCGGCAGAATCGTCTTTGCGCGAAGAAGCAGCTTCTTCGTCTCCGGGAGCCGGAGAGAGCGGCAACTTCGTAAAGGTGATGAAACAAGCTGTACAACACTGCGATTGTGTGCGCAGCTTGCCAACTGAGAGAAAACAGTACCTGACCACTCTCCTGCCTTTTCTATTCACATGAACATTCGATTGCAAACTGTTTTGGACAACTTTCTTTCTCTTCTTGCAAAACACTCGGCAGACCTCCGTGCAGCCTCTAGAAGACGATGGGAGATGTTTTCTGTGCTGGCACAGTTTCTCCTTGCCAGACAGAGTGGAAAAGCTTTTTGCTAAGATGTAGACGAGAAGAGAGGCTAAAGACGAAGGTACGGTGCTCTGCAGAGCTAAGCACCGCTCCCGGGCCTCTTTCGGCAGAAGGCGCACACCGCAGAGCACTGTGAGCGGCAGAATCGTCTTTGCGCGAAGAAGCAGCTTCTTCGTCTCCGGGAGCCGGAGAGAGCGGCAACTTCGCAAAGGTGATGAAACAAGCTGTACAACACTGCGATTGTGTGCGCAGTTTGCCAACTGAGAGAACACAGTACCTGACCACTCTCCTGCCTTTTCTATTCACATGAACATTCGATTGCAAGCTGTTTTGGACAACTTTCTTTCTCTTCTTGCAAAACACTCGGCAGACCTCCGTGCAGCCTCTAGAACACGATGGGAGATGTTTTCTGTGCTGGCACAGTTTCTCCTTTCCAGACAGAGTGGAAAAGCTTTTTGCTAAGATGTAGACGAGAAGAGAGGCTAAAGACGATGGTACGGTGCTCTGCAGAGCTAAGCACCGCTCCCGGACCTCTTTCGGCAGAAGGCGCTCACCGCAGAGCACTGTGAGCGGCAGAATCGTCTTTGCGCGAAGAAGCAGCTTCTTCGTCTCCGGGAGCCGGAGAGAGCGGCAACTTCGCAAAGGTGATGAAACAAGCTGTACAACACTGCGATTGTGTGCGCAGTTTGCCAACTGAGAGAAAACAGTACCTGACCTCTCTCCTGCCTTTTCTATTCACATGAACATTCGATTGCAAGCTGTTTTGGACAACTTTCTTTCTCTTCTTGCAAAACACTCGGCAGACCTGCGTGCAGCCTCTAGAACACGATGGGAGATGTTTTCTGTGCTGGCACAGTTTCTCCTTGCCAGACAGAGTGGAAAAGCTTTTTTCTAAGATGTAGACGAGAAGAGAGGCTAAAGACGAAGGTACGGTGCTCTGCAGAGCTAAGCACCGCTCCCGGACCTCTTTCGGCAGAAGGCGCTCACCGCAGAGCACTGTGAGCGGCAGAATCGTCTTTGCGCGAAGAAGCAGCTTCTTCGTCTCCGGGAGCCGGAGAGAGCGGCAGCTTCGCAAAGGTGATGAAACAAGCTGTACAACACTGCGATTGTGTGCGCAGTTTGCCAACTGAGAGAAAACAGTACCTGACCACTCTCCTGCCTTTTCTATTCACATGAACATTCGATTGCAAACTGTTTTGGACAACTTTCTTTCTCTTCTTGCAAAACACTCGGCAGACCTCCGTGCAGCCTCTAGAAGACGATGGGAGATGTTTTCTGTGCTGGCACAGTTTCTCCTTGCCAGACAGAGTGGAAAAGCTTTTTGCTAAGATGTAGACGAGAAGAGAGGCTAAAGAAGCAGGTATGGTGCTCTGCAGAGCTAAGCACAGCTCCCGGGCGTCTTTCGGCAGAAGGCGCACACTGCAGAGCACTGTGAGCGGCAGAATCGTCTTTGCGCGAAGAAGCAGCTTCTTCGTCTCCGGGAGCCGGAGAGAGCGGCAGCTTCGCAAAGGTGATGAAACAAGCTGTACAACACTGCGATTGTGTGCGCAGCTTGCCAACTGAGAGAAAACAGTACCTGACCACTCTCCTGCCTTTTCTATTGACATGAACATTCGATTGCAAGCTGTTTTGGACAACTTTCTTTCTCTTCTTGCAAAACACTCGGCAGACCTCCGTGGAGCATCTAGAACACGATGGGAGATGTTTTCTGTGCTGGCACAGGTTCTCCTTGCCAGACAGAGTGGAAAAGCTTTTTGCTAAGATGTAGACGAGAAGAGAGGCTAAAGACGAAGGTACGGTGCTCTGCAGAGCTAAGCACCGCTCCCGGGCGTCTTTCGGCAGAAGGCGCACACCGCAGAGCACTGTGAGCGGCAGAATCGTCTTTGCGCGAAGAAGCAGCTTCTTCGTCTCCGGGAGCCGGAGAGAGCGGCAACTTCGCAAAGGTGATGAAACAAGCTGTACAACACTGCGATTGTGTGCGCAGTTTGCCAACTGAGAGAAAACAGTACCTGACCACTCTCCTGCCTTTTCTATTCACATGAACATTCGATTGCAAGCTGTTTTGGACAACTTTCTTTCTCTTCTTGCAAAACACTCGGCAGACCTCCGTGCAGCCTCTAGAACACGATGGGAGATGTTTTCTGTGCTGGCACAGTTTCTCCTTTCCAGACAGAGTGGAAAAGCTTTTTGCTAAGATGTAGATGAGAAGAGAGGCTAAAGACGATGGTACGGTGCTCTGCAGAGCTAAGCACCGCTCCCGGGCCTCTTTCGGCAGAAGGCGCTCACCGCAGAGCACTGTGAGCGGCAGAATCGTCTTTGCGCGAAGAAGCAGCTTCTTCGTCTCCGGGAGCCGGAGAGAGCGGCAACTTCGCAAAGGTGATGAAACAAGCTGTACAACACTGCGATTGTGTGCGCAGTTTGCCAACTGAGAGAAAACAGTACCTGACCTCTCTCCTGCCTTTTCTATTCACATGAACATTCGATTGCAAGCTGTTTTGGACAACTTTCTTTCTCTTCTTGCAAAACACTCGGCAGACCTGCGTGCAGCCTCTAGAACACGATGGGAGATGTTTTCTGTGCTGGCACAGTTTCTCCTTGCCAGACAGAGTGGAAAAGCTTTTTGCTAAGATGTAGACGAGAAGAGAGGCTAAAGACGAAGGTACGGTGCTCTGCAGAGCTAAGCACCGCTCCCGGGCGTCTTTCGGCAGAAGGCGCACACCGCAGAGCACTGTGAGCGGCAGAATCGTCTTTGCGCGAAGAAGCAGCTTCTTCGTCTCCGGGAGCCGGAGAGAGCGGCAACTTCGCAAAGGTGATGAAACAAGCTGTACAACACTGCGATTGTGTGGGCAGCTTGCCAACTGAGAGAAAACAGTACCTGACCACTCTCCTGCCTTTTCTATTCACATGAACATTCGATTGCAAGCTGTTTTGGACAACTTTCTTTCTCTTCTTGCAAAACACTCGGCAGACCTGCGTGCAGCCTCTAGAACACGATGGGAGATGTTTTCTGTGCTGGCACAGTTTCTCCTTGCCAGACAGAGTGGAAAAGCTTTTTGCTAAGATGTAGACGAGAAGAGAGGCTAAAGACGAAGGTACGGTGCTCTGCAGAGCTAAGCACCGCTCCCGGACCTCTTTCGGCAGAAGGCGCTCACCGCAGAGCACTGTGAGCGGCAGAATCGTCTTTGCGCGAAGAAGCAGCTTCTTCGTCTCCAGGAGCCGGAGAGAGCGGCAACTTCGCAAAGGTGATGAAACAAGCTGTACAACACTGCGATTGTGTGCGCAGTTTGCCAACTGAGAGAAAACAGTACCTGACCACTCTCCGGCCTTTTCTATTCACATGAACATTCGATTGCAAGCTGTTTTGGACAACTTTCTTTCTCTTCTTGCAAAACACTCGGCAGGCCTGCGTGCAGCCTCTAGAACACGATGGGAGATGTTTTCTGTGCTGGCACAGTTTCTCCTTGCCAGACAGAGTGGAAAAGCTTTTTGCTAAGATGTAGACGAGAAGAGAGGCTAAAGACGAAGGTACGGTGCTCTGCAGAGCTAAGCACCGCTCCCGGACCTCTTTCGGCAGAAGGCGCACACCGCAGAGCACTGTGAGCGGCAGAATCGTCTTTGCGCGAAGAAGCAGCTTCTTCGTCTCCGGGAGCCGGAGAGAGCGGCAGCTTCGCAAAGGTGATGAAACAAGCTGTACAACACTGCGATTGTGTGCGCAGCCTGCCAACTGAGAGAAAACAGTACCTGACCACTCTCCTTCCTTTTCTATTCACATGAACATTCGATTGCAAGCTGTTTTGGACAACTTTCTTTCTCTTCTTGCAAAACACTCGGCAGACCTCCATGCAGCCTCTAGAACACGATGGGAGATGTTTTCTGTGCTGGCACAGTTTCTCCTTGCCAGACAGAGTGGAAAAGCTTTTTGCTAAGATGTAGATGAGAAGAGAGGCTAAAGGCGATGGTACGGTGCTCTGCAGAGCTAAGCACCGCTCCCGGACCTCTTTCGGCAGAATGCGCTCACCGCAGAGCACTGTGAGCGGCAGAATCGTCTTTGCGCGAAGAAGCAGCTTCTTCGTCTCCGGGAGCCGGAGAGAGCGGCAACTTCGCAAAGGTGATGAAACAAGCTGTACAACACTGCGATTGTGTGCGCAGTTTGCCAACTGAGAGAAAACAGTACCTGACCTCTCTCCTGCCTTTTCTATTCACATGAACATTCGATTGGAAGCTGTTTTGGACAACTTTCTTTCTCTTCTTGCAAAACACTCGGCAGACCTCCGTGCAGCCTCTAGAACATGATGGCAGATGTTTTTTGTGCTGGCACAGTTTCTCCTTGCCAGACAGAGTGGAAAAGCTTTTTGCTAAGATGTAGACGAGAAGAGAGGCTAAAGACGAAGGTACGGTGCTCTGCAGAGCTAAGCACCGCTCCCGGGCCTCTTTCGGCAGAAGGCGCACAACGCAGAGCACTGTGAGCGGCAGAATCGTCTTTGCGCGAAGAAGCAGCTTCTTCGTCTCCGGGAGCCGGAGAGAGCGGCAACTTCGCAAAGGTGATGAAACAAGCTGTACAACACTGCGATTGTGTGGGCAGCTTGCCAACTGAGAGAAAACAGTACCTGACCACTCTCCTGCCTTTTCTATTCACATGAACATTGGATTGCACGCTGTTTTGGACAACTTTCTTTCTCTTCTTGCAAAACACTGGGCAGACCTGCGTGCAGCCTCTAGAACACGATGGGAGATGTTTTCTGTGCTGGCACAGTTTCTCCTTGCCAGACAGAGTGGAAAAGCTTTTTGCTAAGATGTAGACGAGAAGAGAGGCTAAAGACGAAGGTACGGTGCTCTGCAGAGCTAAGCACCGCTCCCGGACCTCTTTCGGCAGAAGGCGCTCACCGCAGAGCACTGTGAGCGGCAGAATCGTCTTTGTGCGAAGAAGCAGCTTCTTCGTCTCCGGGAGCCGGAGAGAGCGGCAACTTCGCAAAGGTGATGAAACAAGCTGTACAACACTGCGATTGTGTGCGCAGTTTGCCAACTGAGAGAAAACATTACCTGACCACTCTCCGGCCTTTTCTATTCACATGAACATTCGATTGCAAGCTGTTTTGGACAACTTTCTTTCTCTTCTTGCAAAATACTCGGCAGACCTCCGTGCAGCCTCTAGAACACGATGGGAGATGTTTTCTGTGCTGGCACAGTTTCTCCTTGCCAGACAGAGTGGAAAAGCTTTTTGCTAAGATGTAGACGACAAGAGAGTCTAAGGACGAAGGTACGGTGCTCTGCAGAGCTAAGCACCGCTCCCGGACCTCTTTCGGCAGAAGGCGCACACCGCAGAGCACTGTGAGCGGCAGAATCGTCTTTGCGCGAAGAAGCAGCTTCTTCGTCTCCGGGAGCCGGAGAGAGCGGCAGCTTCGCAAAGGTGATGAAACAAGCTATACAACACTGTGATTGTGTGCGCAGCCTGCCAACTGAGAGAAAACAGTACCTGACCACTCTCCTGCCTTTTCTATTCACATGAACATTTGATTGCAAGCTGTTTTGGACAACTTTCTCTCTCTTCTAGCAAAACACTCGGCAGACCTCCGTGCAGCCTCTAGAACACGATGGGAGATGTTTTCTGTGCTGGCACAGTTTCTCATTTCCAGACAGAGTGGAAAAGCTTTTTGCTAAGATGTAGACGAGAAGAGAGGCTAAAGACGAAGGTACGGTGCTCTGCAGAGCTAAGCACCGCTCCCGGACCTCTTTCGGCAGAAGGCGCACACCGCAGAGCACTGTGAGCGGCAGAATCGTCTTTGCGCGAAGAAGCAGCTTCTTCGTCTCCGGGAGCCGGAGAGAGCGGTAACTTCGCAAAGGTGATGAAACAAGCTGTACAACACTGCGATTGTGTGCGCAGCTTGCCAACTGAGAGAAAACAGTACCTGACCACTCTCCTGCATTTTCTATTCACATGAACATTCGATTGCAAGCTGTTTTGGACAACTTTCTTTCTCTTCTTGCAAAATACTCGGCAGACCTCCGTGGAGCCTCTAGAAGACGATGGGAGATGTTTTCTGTGCTGGCACAGTTTCTCCTTGCCAGACAGAGTGGAAAAGCTTTTTGCTAAGATGTAGACGAGAAGAGAGGCTAAAGACGAAGGTACGGTGCTCTGCAGAGCTAAGCACCGCTCCCGGGCCTCTTTCGGCAGAAGGCGCACACCGCAGAGCACTGTGAGCGGCAGAATCGTCTTTGCGCGAAGAAGCAGCTTCTTCGTCTCCGGGAGCCGGAGAGAGCGGCAACTTCGTAAAGGTGATGAAACAAGCTGTACAACACTGCGATTGTGTGCGCAGCGTGCCAACTGAGAGAAAACAGTACCTGACCACTCTCCTGCCTTTTCTATTCACATGAACATTCGATTGCAAACTGTTTTGGACAACTTTCTTTCTCTTCTTGCAAAACACTCGGCAGACCTCCGTGCAGCCTCTAGAAGACGATGGGAGATGTTTTCTGTGCTGGCACAGTTTCTCCTTGCCAGACAGAGTGGAAAAGCTTTTTGCTAAGATGTAGACGAGAAGAGAGGCTAAAGAAGCAGGTATGGTGCTCTGCAGAGCTAAGCACAGCTCCCGGGCGTCTTTCGGCAGAAGGCGCACACTGCAGAGCACTGTGAGCGGCAGAATCGTCTTTGCGCGAAGAAGCAGCTTCTTCGTCTCCGGGAGCCGGAGAGAGCGGCAGCTTCGCAAAGGTGATGAAACAAGCTGTACAACACTGCGATTGTGTGCGCAGCTTGCCAACTGAGAGAAAACAGTACCTGACCACTCTCCTGCCTTTTCTATTGACATGAACATTCGATTGCAAACTGTTTTGGACAACTTTCTTTCTCTTCTTGCAAAACACTCGGCAGACCTCCGTGGAGCATCTAGAACACGATGGGAGATGTTTTCTGTGCTGGCACAGGTTCTCCTTGCCAGACAGAGTGGAAAAGCTTTTTGCTAAGATGTAGACGAGAAGAGAGGCTAAAGACGAAGGTACGGTGCTCTGCAGAGCTAAGCACCGCTCCCGGGTGTCTTTCGGCAGAAGGCGCACACCGCAGAGCACTGTGAGCGGCAGAATCGTCTTTGCGCGAAGAAGCAGCTTCTTCGTCTCCGGGAGCCGGAGAGAGCGGCAACTTCGCAAAGGTGATAAAACAAGCTGTACAACACTGCGATTGTGTGCGCAGTTTGCCAACTGAGAGAAAACAGTACCTGACCACTCTCCTGCCTTTTCTATTCACATGAACATTCGATTGCAAGCTGTTTTGGACAACTTTCTTTCTCTTCTTGCAAAACACTCGGCAGACCTCCGTGCAGCCTCTAGAACACGATGGTAGATGTTTTCTGTGCTGGCACAGTTTCTCCTTTCCAGACAGAGTGGAAAAGCTTTTTGCTAAGATGTAGATGAGAAGAGAGGCTAAAGACGATGGTACGGTGCTCTGCAGAGCTAAGCACCGCTCCCGGGCCTCTTTCGGTAGAAGGCGCTCACCGCAGAGCACTGTGAGCGGCAGAATCGTCTTTGCGCGAAGAAGCAGCTTCTTCGTCTCCGGGAGCCGGAGAGAGCGGCAACTTCGCAAAGGTGATGAAACAAGCTGTACAACACTGCGATTGTGTGCGCAGTTTGCCAACTGAGAGAAAACAGTACCTGACCTCTCTCCTGCCTTTTCTATTCACATGAACATTCGATTGCAAGCTGTTTTGGACAACTTTCTTTCTCTTCTTGCAAAACACTCGGCAGACCTCCGTGCAGCCTCTAGAACACGATGGCAGATGTTTTTTGTGCTGGCACAGTTTCTCCTTGCCAGACAGAGTGGAAAAGCTTTTTGCTAAGATGTAGACGAGAAGAGAGGCTAAAGACGAAGGTACGGTGCTCTGCAGAGCTAAGCACCGCTCCCGGGCCTCTTTCGGCAGAAGGCGCACACCGCAGAGCACTGTGAGCGGCAGAATCGTCTTTGCGCGAAGAAGCAGCTTCTTCGTCTCCGGGAGCCGGAGAGAGCGGCAACTTCGCAAAGGTGATGAAACAAGCTGTACAACACGGCGATTGTGTGCGCCGCTTGCCAACTGAGAGAAAACAGTACCTGACCACTCTCCTGCCTTTTCTATTCACATGAACATTCGATTGCAAGCTGTTTTGGACAACTTTCTTTCTCTTCTTGCAAAACACTCGGCAGACCTCCGTGCAGCCTCTAGAACACGATGGGAGATGTTTTCTGTGCTGGCACAGTTTCTCCTTGCCAGACAGAGTGGAAAAGCTTTTTGCTAAGATGTAGACGAGAAGAGAGGCTAAAGACGAAGGTACGGTGCTCTGCAGAGCTAAGCACCGCTCCCGGGCGTCTTTCGGCAGAAGGCGCACACCGCAGAGCACTGTGAGCGGCAGAATCGTCTTTGCGCGAAGAAGCAGCTTCTTCGTCTCCGGGAGCCGGAGAGAGCGGCAACTTCGCAAAGGTGATGAAACAAGCTGTACAACACTGCGATTGTGTGGGCAGCTTGCCAACTGTGAGAAAACAGTACCTGACCACTCTCCTGCCTTTTCTATTCACATGAACATTCGATTGCAAGCTGTTTTGGACAACTTTCTTTCTCTTCTTGCAAAACACTTGGCAGACCTCCGTGCAGCCTCTAGAACACGATGGGAGATGTTTTCTGTGCTGGCACAGTTTCTCCTTGCCAGACAGAGTGGAAAAGCTTTTTGCTAAGATGTAGACGAGAAGAGAGGCTAAAGACGAAGGTACGGTGCTCTGCAGAGCTAAGCACCGCTCCCGGACCTCTTTCGGCAGAAGGCGCTCACCGCAGAGCACTGTGAGCGGCAGAATCGTCTTTGCGCGAAGAAGCAGCTTCTTCGTCTCCGGGAGCCGGAGAGAGCGGCAACTTCGCAAAGGTGATGAAACAAGCTGTACAACACTGCGATTGTGTGCGCAGTTTGCCAACTGAGAGAAAACAGTACCTGACCACTCTCCGGCCTTTTCTATTCACATGAACATTCGATTGCAAGCTGTTTTGGACAACTTTCTTTCTCTTCTTGCAAAACACTCGGCAGGCTTGCGTGCAGCCTCTAGAACACGATGGGAGATGTTTTCTGTGCTGGCACAGTTTCTCCTTGCCAGACAGAGTGGAAAAGCTTTTTGCTAAGATGTAGACGAGAAGAGAGGCTAAAGACGAAGGTACGGTGCTCTGCAGAGCTAAGCACCGCTCCCGGACCTCTTTCGGCAGAAGGCGCACACCGCAGAGCACTGTGAGCGGCAGAATCGTCTTTGCGCGAAGAAGCAGCTTCTTCGTCTCCGGGAGCCGGAGAGAGCGGCAGCTTCGCAAAGGTGATGAAACAAGCTGTACAACACTGCGATTGTGTGCGCAGCCTGCCAACTGAGAGAAAACAGTACCTGACCACTCTCCTGCCTTTTCTATTCACATGAACATTCGATTGCAAGCTGTTTTGGACAACTTTCTTTCTCTTCTTGCAAAACACTCGGCAGACCTCCATGCAGCCTCTAGAACACGATGGGAGATGTTTTCTGTGCTGGCACAGTTTCTCCTTTCCAGACAGAGTGGAAAAGCTTTTTGCTAAGATGTAGATGAGAAGAGAGGCTAAAGACGATGGTACGGTGCTCTGCAGAGCTAAGCACCGCTCCCGGACCTCTTTCGGCAGAAGGCGCTCACCGCAGAGCACTGTGAGCGGCAGAATCGTCTTTGCGCGAAGAAGCAGCTTCTTCGTCTCCGGGAGCCGGAGAGAGCGGCAACTTCGCAAAGGTGATGAAACAAGCTGTACAACACTGCGATTGTGTGCGCAGTTTGCCAACTGAGAGAAAACAGTACCTGACCTCTCTCCTGCCTTTTCTATTCACATGAACATTCGATTGGAAGCTGTTTTGGACAACTTTCTTTCTCTTCTTGCAAAACACTCGGCAGACCTCCGTGCAGCCTCTAGAACACGATGGCAGATGTTTTTTGTGCTGGCACAGTTTCTCCTTGCCAGACAGAGTGGAAAAGCTTTTTGCTAAGATGTAGACGAGAAGAGAGGCTAAAGACGAAGGTACGGTGCTCTGCAGAGCTAAGCACCGCTCCCGGGCCTCTTTCGGCAGAAGGCGCACAACGCAGAGCACTGTGAGCGGCAGAATCGTCTTTGCGCGAAGAAGCAGCTTCTTCGTCTCCGGGAGCCGGAGAGAGCGGCAACTTCGCAAAGGTGATGAAACAAGCTGTACAACACTGCGATTGTGTGGGCAGCTTGCCAACTGAGAGAAAACAGTACCTGACCACTCTCCTGCCTTTTCTATTCACATGAACATTCGATTGCAAGCTGTTTTGGACAACTTTCTTTCTCTTCTTGCAAAACACTCGGCAGACCTCCGTGCAGCCTCTAGAACACGATGGGAGATGTTTTCTGTGCTGGCACAGTTTCTCCTTGCCAGACAGGGTGGAAAAGCTTTTTGCTAAGATGTAGACGAGAAGAGAGGCTAAAGACGAAGGTACGGTGCTCTGCAGAGCTAAGCACCGCTCCCGGACCTCTTTCGGCAGAAGGCGCTCACCGCAGAGCACTGTGAGCGGCAGAATCGTCTTTGTGCGAAGAAGCAGCTTCTTCGTCTCCGGGAGCCGGAGAGAGCGGCAACTTCGCAAAGGTGATGAAACAAGCTATACAACACTGTGATTGTGTGCGCACCCTGCCAACTGAGAGAAAACAGTACCTGACCACTCTCCTGCCTTTTCTATTCACATGAACATTTGATTGCAAGCTGTTTTGGACAACTTTCTCTCTCTTCTTGCAAAACACTCGGCAGACCTCCGTGCAGCCTCTAGAACACGATGGGAGATGTTTTCTGTGCTGGCACAGTTTCTCCTTTCCAGACAGAGTGGAAAAGCTTTTTGCTAAGATGTAGACGAGAAGAGAGGCTAAAGACGAAGGTACGGTGCTCTGCAGAGCTAAGCACCGCTCCCGGACCTCTTTCGGCAGAAGGCGCTCACCGCAGAGCACTGTGAGCGGCAGAATCGTCTTTGCGCGAAGAAGCAGCTTCTTCGTCTCCGGGAGCCGGAGAGAGCGGCAGCTTCGCAAAGGTGATGAAACAAGCTGTACAACACTGCGATTGTGTGCGCAGCTTGCCAAGTGAGAGAAAACAATACCTGACCACTCTCCTGCCTTTTCTATTCACATGAACATTCGATTGCAAGCTGTTTTGGACAACTTTCTTTCTCTTCTTGCAAAACACTCGGCAGGCTTGCGTGCAGCCTCTAGAACACGATGGGAGATGTTTTCTGTGCTGGCACAGTTTCTCCTTGCCAGACAGAGTGGAAAAGCTTTTTGCTAAGATGTAGACGAGAAGAGAGGCTAAAGACGAAGGTACGGTGCTCTGCAGAGCTAAGCACCGCTCCCGGACCTCTTTCGGCAGAAGGCGCACACCGCAGAGCACTGTGAGCGGCAGAATCGTCTTTGCGCGAAGAAGCAGCTTCTTCGTCTCCGGGAGCCGGAGAGAGCGGCAGCTTCGCAAAGGTGATGAAACAAGCTGTACAACACTGCGATTGTGTGCGCAGCCTGCCAACTGAGAGAAAACAGTACCTGACCACTCTCCTGCCTTTTCTATTCACATGAACATTCGATTGCAAGCTGTTTTGGACAACTTTCTTTCTCTTCTTGCAAAACACTCGGCAGACCTCCATGCAGCCTCTAGAACACGATGGGAGATGTTTTCTGTGCTGGCACAGTTTCTCCTTTCCAGACAGAGTGGAAAAGCTTTTTGCTAAGATGTAGATGAGAAGAGAGGCTAAAGACGATGGTACGGTGCTCTGCAGAGCTAAGCACCGCTCCCGGACCTCTTTCGGCAGAAGGCGCTCACCGCAGAGCACTGTGAGCGGCAGAATCGTCTTTGCGCGAAGAAGCAGCTTCTTCGTCTCCGGGAGCCGGAGAGAGCGGCAACTTCGCAAAGGTGATGAAACAAGCTGTACAACACTGCGATTGTGTGCGCAGTTTGCCAACTGAGAGAAAACAGTACCTGACCTCTCTCCTGCCTTTTCTATTCACATGAACATTCGATTGGAAGCTGTTTTGGACAACTTTCTTTCTCTTCTTGCAAAACACTCGGCAGACCTCCGTGCAGCCTCTAGAACACGATGGCAGATGTTTTTTGTGCTGGCACAGTTTCTCCTTGCCAGACAGAGTGGAAAAGCTTTTTGCTAAGATGTAGACGAGAAGAGAGGCTAAAGACGAAGGTACGGTGCTCTGCAGAGCTAAGCACCGCTCCCGGGCCTCTTTCGGCAGAAGGCGCACAACGCAGAGCACTGTGAGCGGCAGAATCGTCTTTGCGCGAAGAAGCAGCTTCTTCGTCTCCGGGAGCCGGAGAGAGCGGCAACTTCGCAAAGGTGATGAAACAAGCTGTACAACACTGCGATTGTGTGGGCAGCTTGCCAACTGAGAGAAAACAGTACCTGACCACTCTCCTGCCTTTTCTATTCACATGAACATTCGATTGCAAGCTGTTTTGGACAACTTTCTTTCTCTTCTTGCAAAACACTCGGCAGACCTCCGTGCAGCCTCTAGAACACGATGGGAGATGTTTTCTGTGCTGGCACAGTTTCTCCTTGCCAGACAGGGTGGAAAAGCTTTTTGCTAAGATGTAGACGAGAAGAGAGGCTAAAGACGAAGGTACGGTGCTCTGCAGAGCTAAGCACCGCTCCCGGACCTCTTTCGGCAGAAGGCGCTCACCGCAGAGCACTGTGAGCGGCAGAATCGTCTTTGTGCGAAGAAGCAGCTTCTTCGTCTCCGGGAGCCGGAGAGAGCGGCAACTTCGCAAAGGTGATGAAACAAGCTATACAACACTGTGATTGTGTGCGCACCCTGCCAACTGAGAGAAAACAGTACCTGACCACTCTCCTGCCTTTTCTATTCACATGAACATTTGATTGCAAGCTGTTTTGGACAACTTTCTCTCTCTTCTTGCAAAACACTCGGCAGACCTCCGTGCAGCCTCTAGAACACGATGGGAGATGTTTTCTGTGCTGGCACAGTTTCTCCTTGCCAGACAGAGTGGAAAAGCTTTTTGCTAAGATGTAGACGAGAAGAGAGGCTAAAGACGAAGGTACGGTGCTCTGCAGAGCTAAGCACCGCTCCCGGACCTCTTTCGGCAGAAGGCGCTCACCGCAGAGCACTGTGAGCGGCAGAATCGTCTTTGCGCGAAGAAGCAGCTTCTTCGTCTCCGGGAGCCGGAGAGAGCGGCAGCTTCGCAAAGGTGATGAAACAAGCTGTACAACACTGCGATTGTGTGCGCAGCTTGCCAAGTGAGAGAAAACAATACCTGACCACTCTCCTGCCTTTTCTATTGACATGAACATTCCATTGGAAGCTGTTTTGGACAACTTTCTCTCTCTTCTTGCAAAACACTCGGCAGACCTCCGTGCAGCCTCTAGAACACGATGGGAGATGTTTTCTGTGCTGGCACAGTTTCTCCTTGCCAGACAGAGTGGAAAAGCTTTTTGCTAAGATGTAGACGAGAAGAGAGGCTAAAGACGAAGGTACGGTGCTCTGCAGAGCTAAGCACCGCACCCGGACCTCTCTCAGCAGAAGGCGCACACCGCAGAGCACTGTGAGCGGCAGAATCGTCTTTGCGCGAAGAAGCAGCTTCTTCGTCTCCGGGAGCTGGAGAGAGCGGCAACTTCGCAAAGGTGATGAAACAAGCTGTACAACACTGCGATTGTGTGCGCAGCTTGCCAACTGAGAGAAAACAGTACCTTACCCCTCTCCTGCCTTTTCTATTCACATGAACATTCGATTGCAAACTGTTTTGGACAACTTTCTTTCTCTTCTTGCAAAACACTCGGCAGACCTCCGTGCAGCCTCTAGAAGACAATGGGAGATGTTTTCTGTGCTGGCACAGTTTCTCCTTGCCAGACAGAGTGGAAAAGCTTTTTGCTAAGATGTAGACGAGAAGAGAGGCTAAAGAAGCAGGTATGGTGCTCTGCAGAGCTAAGCACAGCTCCCGGGCGTCTTTCGGCAGAAGGCGCACACCGCAGAGCACTGTGAGCGGCAGAATCGTCTTTGCGCGAAGAAGCAGCTTCTTCGTCTCCGGCAGCCGGAGAGAGCGGCAACTTCGCAAAGGTGATGAAACAAGCTGTACAACACTGCGATTGTGTGCGCAGCTTGCCAACTGAGAGAAAACAGTACCTGACCACTCTCCTGCCTTTTCTATTCACTTGAACATTCGATTGCAAGCTGTTTTGGACAACTTTCTTTCTCTTCTTGCAAAACACTCGGCAGACCTCCGTGGAGCCTCTAGAACACGATGGGAGATGTTTTCTGTGCTGGCACAGTTTCTCCTTGCCAGACAGAGTGGAAAAGCTTTTTGCTAAGATGTAGACGAGAAGAGAGGCTAAAGAAGCAGGTATGGTGCTCTGCAGAGCTAAGCACAGCTCCCGGGACTCTTTCGGCAGAAGGCGCACACCGCAGAGCACTGTG
Organism: Melozone crissalis; assembly: GCF_028551555.1. Taxonomy (NCBI): domain Eukaryota; kingdom Metazoa; phylum Chordata; class Aves; order Passeriformes; family Passerellidae; genus Melozone; species Melozone crissalis. The sequence goes on from NW_026535986.1 coordinate 53,869, forward strand.
AGCGGCAGAATCATCTTTGCGCGAAGAAGCAGCTTCTTCGTCTCCGGGAGCCGGAGAGAGCGACAGCTTCGCAAAGGTGATGAAACAATCTGTACAACACTGCGATTGTGTGCGCAGCTTGCCAACTGAGAGAAAACAGTACCTGACCACTCTCCTGCCTTTTCTATTCACTTGAACATTCGATTGCAAGCTGTTTTGGACAACTTTCTTTCTCTTCTTGCAAAACACTCGGCAGACCTGCTTGCAGCCTCTAGAACACGATGGGAGATGTTTTTTGTGCTGGCACAGTTTCTCCTTTCCAGACAGAGTTGAAAAGCTTTTTGCTAAAATGTAGATGAGAAGAGAGGCTAAAGACGAAGGTACGGTGCTCTGCAGAGCTAAGCACTGCTCCCGGACCTCTTTCGGCAGAAGGCGCACACCGCAGAGCACTGTGAGCGGCAGAATCGTCTTTGCGCGAAGAAGCAGCTTCTTCGTCTCCGGGAGCCGGAGAGAGCGACAACTTGGCAAAGGTGATGAAACAAGCTGTACAACACTGCGATTGTGTGCGCAGCTTGCCAACTGAGAGAAAACAGTACCTGACCACTCTCCTGCCTTTTGTATTCACATGAACATTCGATTGCAAGCTGTTTTGGACAACTTCCTTTCTCTTCTTGCAAAACACTTGGCAGACCTCCGTGCAGCCTCTAGAACACGATGGGAGATGTTTTCTGTGCTGGTAAATTTTCTCCTTGCCAGACAGAGTGGAAAAGCTTTTTGCTAAGATGTAGACGAGAAGAGAGGCTAAAGACGAAGGTACGGTGCTCTGCAGAGCTAAGCACCGCTCCCGGACGTCGTTCGGCAGAAGGCGCACACCGCAGAGCACTGTGAGTGGCAGAATCGTCTTTGCGAGAAGAAGCAGCTTCTTCGTCTCCGGGAGCCGGAGAGAGCGACAGCTTCACAAAGGTGATGAAACATGCTGTACGACACTGCGATTGTGTGCGCAGCTTGCCAACTGAGAGAAAACAGTACCTGACCACTCTCCTGCCTTTTCTATTCACTTGAACCTTCGATTGCAAGCTGTTTTGAACAACTTTCTTTCTCTTCTTGCAAAACACTCGGCAGACCTGCGTGCAGCCTCTAGAACACGATGGGAAATGTTTTTTGTGCTGGCACAGTTTCTCCTTGCCAGACAGAGTGGAAAAGCTTTTTGCTAAGATGTAGACGAGAAGAGAGGCTAAAGACGAAGGTACGGTGCTCTGCAGAGCTAAGCACCGCTCCCGGGCGTCTTTTGGCAGAAGGCGCACACCGCAGAGCACTGTGAGCGGCAGAATCGTCTTTGCGCGAAGAAGCAGCTTCTTCGTCTCCGGGAGCCGGAGAGAGCGGCAACTTCGCAAAGGTGATGAAACAAGCTGTACAACACTGCGATTGTGTGCGCAGTTTGCCAACTGAGAGAACACAGTACCTGACCACTCTCCTGCCTTTTCTATTCACATGAACATTCGATTGCAAGCTGTTTTGGACAACTTTCTTTCTCTTCTTGCAAAACACTCGGCAGACCTCCGTGAAGCCTCTAGAACACGATGGGAGATGTTTTCTGTGCTGGCACAGTTTCTCCTTTCCAGACAGAGTGGAAAAGCTTTTTGCTAAGATGTAGATGAGAAGAGAGGCTAAAGACGATGGTACGGTGCTCTGCAGAGCTAAGCACCGCTCCCGGACCTCTTTCGGCAGAAGGCGCTCACCGCAGAGCACTGTGAGCGGCAGAATCGTCTTTGCGCGAAGAAGCAGCTTCTTCGTCTCCGGGAGCCGGAGAGAGCGGCAACTTCGCAAAGGTGATGAAACAAGCTGTACAACACTGCGATTGTGTGCGCAGTTTGCCAACTGAGAGAAAACAGTACCTGACCTCTCTCCTGCCTTTTCTATTCACATGAACATTCGATTGCAAGCTGTTTTGGACAACTTTCTTTCTCTTCTTGCAAAACACTCGGCAGACCTGCGTGCAGCCTCTAGAACACGATGGGAGATGTTTTCTGTGCTGGCACAGTTTCTCCTTGCCAGACAGAGTGGAAAAGCTTTTTGCTAAGATGTAGACGAGAAGAGAGGCTAAAGACGAAGGTACGGTGCTCTGCAGAGCTAAGCACCGCTCCCGGACCTCTTTCGGCAGAAGGCGCTCACCGCAGAGCACTGTGAGCGGCAGAATCGTCTTTGGGCGAAGAAGCAGCTTCTTCGTCTCCGGGAGCCGGAGAGAGCGGCAGCTTCGCAAAGGTGATGAAACAAGCTGTACAACACTGCGATTGTGTGCGCAGATTGCCAAGTGAGAGAAAACAATACCTGACCACTCTCCTGCCTTTTCTATTCACATGAACATTCGATTGCAAGCTGTTTTGGACAACTTTCTTTCTCTTCTTGCAAAACACTCGGCAGACCTCCGTGCAGCCTCTAGAACACGATGGGAGATGTTTTCTGTGCTGGCACAGTTTCTCCTTGCCAGACAGAGTGGAAAAGCTTTTTGCTAAGATGTAGACGAGAAGAGAGGCTAAAGACGAAGGTACGGTGCTCTGCAGAGCTAAGCACCGCTCCCGGGCGTGTTTCGGCAGAAGGCACACACCGCAGAGCACTGTGAGCGGCAGAATCGTCTTTGCGCGAAGAAGCAGCTTCTTCGTCTCCGGGAGCCGGAGAGAGCAGCAACTTCGCAAAGGTGATGAAACAAGCTGTACAACACTGCGATTGTGTGCGCAGCTTGCCAACTGAGAGAAAACAGTACCTGACCACTCTCCTGCCTTTTCTATTCACATGAACATTCGATTGCAAGCTGTTTTGGACAACTTTCTTTCTCTTCTTGCAAAATACTCGGCAGACCTCCGTGGAGCCTCTAGAACACGATGGGAGATGTTTTCTGTGCTGGCACAGTTTCTCCTTGCCAGACAGAGTGGAAAAGCTTTTTGCTAAGATGTAGACGAGAAGAGAGGCTAAAGACGAAGGTACGGTGCTCTGCAGAGCTAAGCACCGCTCCCGGGCCTCTTTCGGCAGAAGGCGCACACCGCAGAGCACTGTGAGCGGCAGAATCGTCTTTGCGCGAAGAAGCAGCTTCTTCGTCTCCGGGAGCCGGAGAGAGCGGCAACTTCGTAAAGGTGATGAAACAAGCTGTACAACACTGCGATTGTGTGCGCAGCTTGCCAACTGAGAGAAAACAGTACCTGACCACTCTCCTGCCTTTTCTATTCACATGAACATTCGATTGCAAACTGTTTTGGACAACTTTCTTTCTCTTCTTGCAAAACACTCGGCAGACCTCCGTGGAGCATCTAGAACACGATGGGAGATGTTTTCTGTGCTGGCACAGGTTCTCCTTGCCAGACAGAGTGGAAAAGCTTTTTGCTAAGATGTAGACGAGAAGAGAGGCTAAAGACGAAGGTACGGTGCTCTGCAGAGCTAAGCACCGCTCCCGGGCGTCTTTCGGCAGAAGGCGCACACCGCAGAGCACTGTGAGCGGCAGAATCGTCTTTGCGCGAAGAAGCAGCTTCTTCGTCTCCGGGAGCCGGAGAGAGCGGCAACTTCGCAAAGGTGATGAAACAAGCTGTACAACACTGCGATTGTGTGCGCAGTTTGCCAACTGAGAGAAAACAGTACCTGACCACTCTCCTGCCTTTTCTATTCACATGAACATTCGATTGCAAGCTGTTTTGGACAACTTTCTTTCTCTTCTTGCAAAACACTCGGCAGACCTCCGTGCAGCCTCTAGAACACGATGGGAGATGTTTTCTGTGCTGGCACAGTTTCTCCTTTCCAGACAGAGTGGAAAAGCTTTTTGCTAAGATGTAGATGAGAAGAGAGGCTAAAGACGATGGTACGGTGCTCTGCAGAGCTAAGCACCGCTCCCGGGCCTCTTTCGGCAGAAGGCGCTCACCGCAGAGCACTGTGAGCGGCAGAATCGTCTTTGCGCGAAGAAGCAGCTTCTTCGTCTCCGGGAGCCGGAGAGAGCGGCAACTTCGCAAAGGTGATGAAACAAGCTGTACAACACTGCGATTGTGTGCGCAGTTTGCCAACTGAGAGAAAACAGTACCTGACCTCTCTCCTGCCTTTTCTATTCACATGAACATTCGATTGCAAGCTGTTTTGGACAACTTTCTTTCTCTTCTTGCAAAACACTCGGCAGACCTCCGTGCAGCCTCTAGAACACGATGGGAGATGTTTTCTGTGCTGGCACAGTTTCTCCTTGCCAGACAGAGTGGAAAAGCTTTTTGCTAAGATGTAGACGAGAAGAGAGGCTAAAGACGAAGGTACGGTGCTCTGCAGAGCTAAGCACCGCTCCCGGGCGTCTTTCGGCAGAAGGCGCACACCGCAGAGCACTGTGAGCGGCAGAATCGTCTTTGCGCGAAGAAGCAGCTTCTTCGTCTCCGGGAGCCGGAGAGAGCGGCAACTTCGCAAAGGTGATGAAACAAGCTGTACAACACTGCGATTGTGTGGGCAGCTTGCCAACTGAGAGAAAACAGTACCTGACCACTCTCCTGCCTTTTCTATTCACATGAACATTCGATTGCAAGCTGTTTTGGACAACTTTCTTTCTCTTCTTGCAAAACACTCGGCAGACCTGCGTGCAGCCTCTAGAACACGATGGGAGATGTTTTCTGTGCTGGCACAGTTTCTCCTTGCCAGACAGAGTGGAAAAGCTTTTTGCTAAGATGTAGACGAGAAGAGAGGCTAAAGACGAAGGTACGGTGCTCTGCAGAGCTAAGCACCGCTCCCGGACCTCTTTCGGCAGAAGGCGCTCACCGCAGAGCACTGTGAGCGGCAGAATCGTCTTTGCGCGAAGAAGCAGCTTCTTCGTCTCCAGGAGCCGGAGAGAGCGGCAACTTCGCAAAGGTGATGAAACAAGCTGTACAACACTGCGATTGTGTGCGCAGTTTGCCAACTGAGAGAAAACAGTACCTGACCACTCTCCGGCCTTTTCTATTCACATGAACATTCGATTGCAAGCTGTTTTGGACAACTTTCTTTCTCTTCTTGCAAAACACTCGGCAGGCCTGCGTGCAGCCTCTAGAACACGATGGGAGATGTTTTCTGTGCTGGCACAGTTTCTCCTTGCCAGACAGAGTGGAAAAGCTTTTTGCTAAGATGTAGACGAGAAGAGAGGCTAAAGACGAAGGTACGGTGCTCTGCAGAGCTAAGCACCGCTCCCGGACCTCTTTCGGCAGAAGGCGCACACCGCAGAGCACTGTGAGCGGCAGAATCGTCTTTGCGCGAAGAAGCAGCTTCTTCGTCTCCGGGAGCCGGAGAGAGCGGCAGCTTCGCAAAGGTGATGAAACAAGCTGTACAACACTGCGATTGTGTGCGCAGCCTGCCAACTGAGAGAAAACAGTACCTGACCACTCTCCTGCCTTTTCTATTCACATGAACATTCGATTGCAAGCTGTTTTGGACAACTTTCTTTCTCTTCTTGCAAAACACTCGGCAGACCTCCATGCAGCCTCTAGAACACGATGGGAGATGTTTTCTGTGCTGGCACAGTTTCTCCTTGCCAGACAGAGTGGAAAAGCTTTTTGCTAAGATGTAGATGAGAAGAGAGGCTAAAGGCGATGGTACGGTGCTCTGCAGAGCTAAGCACCGCTCCCGGACCTCTTTCGGCAGAATGCGCTCACCGCAGAGCACTGTGAGCGGCAGAATCGTCTTTGCGCGAAGAAGCAGCTTCTTCGTCTCCGGGAGCCGGAGAGAGCGGCAACTTCGCAAAGGTGATGAAACAAGCTGTACAACACTGCGATTGTGTGCGCAGTTTGCCAACTGAGAGAAAACAGTACCTGACCTCTCTCCTGCCTTTTCTATTCACATGAACATTCGATTGGAAGCTGTTTTGGACAACTTTCTTTCTCTTCTTGCAAAACACTCGGCAGACCTCCGTGCAGCCTCTAGAACATGATGGCAGATGTTTTTTGTGCTGGCACAGTTTCTCCTTGCCAGACAGAGTGGAAAAGCTTTTTGCTAAGATGTAGACGAGAAGAGAGGCTAAAGACGAAGGTACGGTGCTCTGCAGAGCTAAGCACCGCTCCCGGGCCTCTTTCGGCAGAAGGCGCACAACGCAGAGCACTGTGAGCGGCAGAATCGTCTTTGCGCGAAGAAGCAGCTTCTTCGTCTCCGGGAGCCGGAGAGAGCGGCAACTTCGCAAAGGTGATGAAACAAGCTGTACAACACTGCGATTGTGTGGGCAGCTTGCCAACTGAGAGAAAACAGTACCTGACCACTCTCCTGCCTTTTCTATTCACATGAACATTGGATTGCACGCTGTTTTGGACAACTTTCTTTCTCTTCTTGCAAAACACTGGGCAGACCTGCGTGCAGCCTCTAGAACACGATGGGAGATGTTTTCTGTGCTGGCACAGTTTCTCCTTGCCAGACAGAGTGGAAAAGCTTTTTGCTAAGATGTAGACGAGAAGAGAGGCTAAAGACGAAGGTACGGTGCTCTGCAGAGCTAAGCACCGCTCCCGGACCTCTTTCGGCAGAAGGCGCTCACCGCAGAGCACTGTGAGCGGCAGAATCGTCTTTGTGCGAAGAAGCAGCTTCTTCGTCTCCGGGAGCCGGAGAGAGCGGCAACTTCGCAAAGGTGATGAAACAAGCTGTACAACACTGCGATTGTGTGCGCAGTTTGCCAACTGAGAGAAAACATTACCTGACCACTCTCCGGCCTTTTCTATTCACATGAACATTCGATTGCAAGCTGTTTTGGACAACTTTCTTTCTCTTCTTGCAAAATACTCGGCAGACCTCCGTGCAGCCTCTAGAACACGATGGGAGATGTTTTCTGTGCTGGCACAGTTTCTCCTTGCCAGACAGAGTGGAAAAGCTTTTTGCTAAGATGTAGACGAGAAGAGAGTCTAAGGACGAAGGTACGGTGCTCTGCAGAGCTAAGCACCGCTCCCGGACCTCTTTCGGCAGAAGGCGCACACCGCAGAGCACTGTGAGCGGCAGAATCGTCTTTGCGCGAAGAAGCAGCTTCTTCGTCTCCGGGAGCCGGAGAGAGCGGCAGCTTCGCAAAGGTGATGAAACAAGCTATACAACACTGTGATTGTGTGCGCAGCCTGCCAACTGAGAGAAAACAGTACCTGACCACTCTCCTGCCTTTTCTATTCACATGAACATTTGATTGCAAGCTGTTTTGGACAACTTTCTCTCTCTTCTAGCAAAACACTCGGCAGACCTCCGTGCAGCCTCTAGAACACGATGGGAGATGTTTTCTGTGCTGGCACAGTTTCTCATTTCCAGACAGAGTGGAAAAGCTTTTTGCTAAGATGTAGACGAGAAGAGAGGCTAAAGACGAAGGTACGGTGCTCTGCAGAGCTAAGCACCGCTCCCGGACCTCTTTCGGCAGAAGGCGCTCACCGCAGAGCACTGTGAGCGGCAGAATCGTCTTTGTGCGAAGAAGCAGCTTCTTCGTCTCCGGGAGCCGGAGAGAGCGGCAGCTTCGCAAAGGTGATGAAACAAGCTGTACAACACTGCGATTGTGTGCGCAGCTTGCCAACTGAGAGAAAACAGTACCTGACCACTCTCCTGCCTTTTCTATTCACATGAACATTCGATTGCAAGCTGTTTTGGACAACTTTCTTTCTCTTCTTGCAAAACACTCGGCAGACCTCCGTGCAGCCTCTAGAACACGATGGGAGATGTTTTCTGTGCTGGCACAGTTTCTCCTTGCCAGACAGAGTGGAAAAGCTTTTTGCTAAGATGTAGACGAGAAGAGAGGCTAAAGACGAAGGTACGGTGCTCTGCAGAGCTAAGCACCGCTCCCGGGCCTCTTTCGGCAGAAGGCGCACACCGCAGAGCACTGTGAGCGGCAGAATCGTCTTTGCGCGAAGAAGCAGCTTCTTCGTCTCCGGGAGCCGGAGAGAGCGGCAACTTCGTAAAGGTGATGAAACAAGCTGTACAACACTGCGATTGTGTGCGCAGCTTGCCAACTGAGAGAAAACAGTACCTGACCACTCTCCTGCCTTTTCTATTCACATGAACATTCGATTGCAAACTGTTTTGGACAACTTTCTTTCTCTTCTTGCAAAACACTCGGCAGACCTCCGTGCAGCCTCTAGAAGACGATGGGAGATGTTTTCTGTGCTGGCACAGTTTCTCCTTGCCAGACAGAGTGGAAAAGCTTTTTGCTAAGATGTAGACGAGAAGAGAGGCTAAAGACGAAGGTACGGTGCTCTGCAGAGCTAAGCACCGCTCCCGGGCCTCTTTCGGCAGAAGGCGCACACCGCAGAGCACTGTGAGCGGCAGAATCGTCTTTGCGCGAAGAAGCAGCTTCTTCGTCTCCGGGAGCCGGAGAGAGCGGCAACTTCGCAAAGGTGATGAAACAAGCTGTACAACACTGCGATTGTGTGCGCAGTTTGCCAACTGAGAGAACACAGTACCTGACCACTCTCCTGCCTTTTCTATTCACATGAACATTCGATTGCAAGCTGTTTTGGACAACTTTCTTTCTCTTCTTGCAAAACACTCGGCAGACCTCCGTGCAGCCTCTAGAACACGATGGGAGATGTTTTCTGTGCTGGCACAGTTTCTCCTTTCCAGACAGAGTGGAAAAGCTTTTTGCTAAGATGTAGACGAGAAGAGAGGCTAAAGACGATGGTACGGTGCTCTGCAGAGCTAAGCACCGCTCCCGGACCTCTTTCGGCAGAAGGCGCTCACCGCAGAGCACTGTGAGCGGCAGAATCGTCTTTGCGCGAAGAAGCAGCTTCTTCGTCTCCGGGAGCCGGAGAGAGCGGCAACTTCGCAAAGGTGATGAAACAAGCTGTACAACACTGCGATTGTGTGCGCAGTTTGCCAACTGAGAGAAAACAGTACCTGACCTCTCTCCTGCCTTTTCTATTCACATGAACATTCGATTGCAAGCTGTTTTGGACAACTTTCTTTCTCTTCTTGCAAAACACTCGGCAGACCTGCGTGCAGCCTCTAGAACACGATGGGAGATGTTTTCTGTGCTGGCACAGTTTCTCCTTGCCAGACAGAGTGGAAAAGCTTTTTTCTAAGATGTAGACGAGAAGAGAGGCTAAAGACGAAGGTACGGTGCTCTGCAGAGCTAAGCACCGCTCCCGGACCTCTTTCGGCAGAAGGCGCTCACCGCAGAGCACTGTGAGCGGCAGAATCGTCTTTGCGCGAAGAAGCAGCTTCTTCGTCTCCGGGAGCCGGAGAGAGCGGCAGCTTCGCAAAGGTGATGAAACAAGCTGTACAACACTGCGATTGTGTGCGCAGTTTGCCAACTGAGAGAAAACAGTACCTGACCACTCTCCTGCCTTTTCTATTCACATGAACATTCGATTGCAAACTGTTTTGGACAACTTTCTTTCTCTTCTTGCAAAACACTCGGCAGACCTCCGTGCAGCCTCTAGAAGACGATGGGAGATGTTTTCTGTGCTGGCACAGTTTCTCCTTGCCAGACAGAGTGGAAAAGCTTTTTGCTAAGATGTAGACGAGAAGAGAGGCTAAAGAAGCAGGTATGGTGCTCTGCAGAGCTAAGCACAGCTCCCGGGCGTCTTTCGGCAGAAGGCGCACACTGCAGAGCACTGTGAGCGGCAGAATCGTCTTTGCGCGAAGAAGCAGCTTCTTCGTCTCCGGGAGCCGGAGAGAGCGGCAGCTTCGCAAAGGTGATGAAACAAGCTGTACAACACTGCGATTGTGTGCGCAGCTTGCCAACTGAGAGAAAACAGTACCTGACCACTCTCCTGCCTTTTCTATTGACATGAACATTCGATTGCAAGCTGTTTTGGACAACTTTCTTTCTCTTCTTGCAAAACACTCGGCAGACCTCCGTGGAGCATCTAGAACACGATGGGAGATGTTTTCTGTGCTGGCACAGGTTCTCCTTGCCAGACAGAGTGGAAAAGCTTTTTGCTAAGATGTAGACGAGAAGAGAGGCTAAAGACGAAGGTACGGTGCTCTGCAGAGCTAAGCACCGCTCCCGGGCGTCTTTCGGCAGAAGGCGCACACCGCAGAGCACTGTGAGCGGCAGAATCGTCTTTGCGCGAAGAAGCAGCTTCTTCGTCTCCGGGAGCCGGAGAGAGCGGCAACTTCGCAAAGGTGATGAAACAAGCTGTACAACACTGCGATTGTGTGCGCAGTTTGCCAACTGAGAGAAAACAGTACCTGACCACTCTCCTGCCTTTTCTATTCACATGAACATTCGATTGCAAGCTGTTTTGGACAACTTTCTTTCTCTTCTTGCAAAACACTCGGCAGACCTCCGTGCAGCCTCTAGAACACGATGGGAGATGTTTTCTGTGCTGGCACAGTTTCTCCTTTCCAGACAGAGTGGAAAAGCTTTTTGCTAAGATGTAGATGAGAAGAGAGGCTAAAGACGATGGTACGGTGCTCTGCAGAGCTAAGCACCGCTCCCGGGCCTCTTTCGGCAGAAGGCGCTCACCGCAGAGCACTGTGAGCGGCAGAATCGTCTTTGCGCGAAGAAGCAGCTTCTTCGTCTCCGGGAGCCGGAGAGAGCGGCAACTTCGCAAAGGTGATGAAACAAGCTGTACAACACTGCGATTGTGTGCGCAGTTTGCCAACTGAGAGAAAACAGTACCTGACCTCTCTCCTGCCTTTTCTATTCACATGAACATTCGATTGCAAGCTGTTTTGGACAACTTTCTTTCTCTTCTTGCAAAACACTCGGCAGACCTGCGTGCAGCCTCTAGAACACGATGGGAGATGTTTTCTGTGCTGGCACAGTTTCTCCTTGCCAGACAGAGTGGAAAAGCTTTTTGCTAAGATGTAGACGAGAAGAGAGGCTAAAGACGAAGGTACGGTGCTCTGCAGAGCTAAGCACCGCTCCCGGGCGTCTTTCGGCAGAAGGCGCACACCGCAGAGCACTGTGAGCGGCAGAATCGTCTTTGCGCGAAGAAGCAGCTTCTTCGTCTCCGGGAGCCGGAGAGAGCGGCAACTTCGCAAAGGTGATGAAACAAGCTGTACAACACTGCGATTGTGTGGGCAGCTTGCCAACTGAGAGAAAACAGTACCTGACCACTCTCCTGCCTTTTCTATTCACATGAACATTCGATTGCAAGCTGTTTTGGACAACTTTCTTTCTCTTCTTGCAAAACACTCGGCAGACCTGCGTGCAGCCTCTAGAACACGATGGGAGATGTTTTCTGTGCTGGCACAGTTTCTCCTTGCCAGACAGAGTGGAAAAGCTTTTTGCTAAGATGTAGACGAGAAGAGAGGCTAAAGACGAAGGTACGGTGCTCTGCAGAGCTAAGCACCGCTCCCGGACCTCTTTCGGCAGAAGGCGCTCACCGCAGAGCACTGTGAGCGGCAGAATCGTCTTTGCGCGAAGAAGCAGCTTCTTCGTCTCCAGGAGCCGGAGAGAGCGGCAACTTCGCAAAGGTGATGAAACAAGCTGTACAACACTGCGATTGTGTGCGCAGTTTGCCAACTGAGAGAAAACAGTACCTGACCACTCTCCGGCCTTTTCTATTCACATGAACATTCGATTGCAAGCTGTTTTGGACAACTTTCTTTCTCTTCTTGCAAAACACTCGGCAGGCCTGCGTGCAGCCTCTAGAACACGATGGGAGATGTTTTCTGTGCTGGCACAGTTTCTCCTTGCCAGACAGAGTGGAAAAGCTTTTTGCTAAGATGTAGACGAGAAGAGAGGCTAAAGACGAAGGTACGGTGCTCTGCAGAGCTAAGCACCGCTCCCGGACCTCTTTCGGCAGAAGGCGCACACCGCAGAGCACTGTGAGCGGCAGAATCGTCTTTGCGCGAAGAAGCAGCTTCTTCGTCTCCGGGAGCCGGAGAGAGCGGCAGCTTCGCAAAGGTGATGAAACAAGCTGTACAACACTGCGATTGTGTGCGCAGCCTGCCAACTGAGAGAAAACAGTACCTGACCACTCTCCTTCCTTTTCTATTCACATGAACATTCGATTGCAAGCTGTTTTGGACAACTTTCTTTCTCTTCTTGCAAAACACTCGGCAGACCTCCATGCAGCCTCTAGAACACGATGGGAGATGTTTTCTGTGCTGGCACAGTTTCTCCTTGCCAGACAGAGTGGAAAAGCTTTTTGCTAAGATGTAGATGAGAAGAGAGGCTAAAGGCGATGGTACGGTGCTCTGCAGAGCTAAGCACCGCTCCCGGACCTCTTTCGGCAGAATGCGCTCACCGCAGAGCACTGTGAGCGGCAGAATCGTCTTTGCGCGAAGAAGCAGCTTCTTCGTCTCCGGGAGCCGGAGAGAGCGGCAACTTCGCAAAGGTGATGAAACAAGCTGTACAACACTGCGATTGTGTGCGCAGTTTGCCAACTGAGAGAAAACAGTACCTGACCTCTCTCCTGCCTTTTCTATTCACATGAACATTCGATTGGAAGCTGTTTTGGACAACTTTCTTTCTCTTCTTGCAAAACACTCGGCAGACCTCCGTGCAGCCTCTAGAACATGATGGCAGATGTTTTTTGTGCTGGCACAGTTTCTCCTTGCCAGACAGAGTGGAAAAGCTTTTTGCTAAGATGTAGACGAGAAGAGAGGCTAAAGACGAAGGTACGGTGCTCTGCAGAGCTAAGCACCGCTCCCGGGCCTCTTTCGGCAGAAGGCGCACAACGCAGAGCACTGTGAGCGGCAGAATCGTCTTTGCGCGAAGAAGCAGCTTCTTCGTCTCCGGGAGCCGGAGAGAGCGGCAACTTCGCAAAGGTGATGAAACAAGCTGTACAACACTGCGATTGTGTGGGCAGCTTGCCAACTGAGAGAAAACAGTACCTGACCACTCTCCTGCCTTTTCTATTCACATGAACATTGGATTGCACGCTGTTTTGGACAACTTTCTTTCTCTTCTTGCAAAACACTGGGCAGACCTGCGTGCAGCCTCTAGAACACGATGGGAGATGTTTTCTGTGCTGGCACAGTTTCTCCTTGCCAGACAGAGTGGAAAAGCTTTTTGCTAAGATGTAGACGAGAAGAGAGGCTAAAGACGAAGGTACGGTGCTCTGCAGAGCTAAGCACCGCTCCCGGACCTCTTTCGGCAGAAGGCGCTCACCGCAGAGCACTGTGAGCGGCAGAATCGTCTTTGTGCGAAGAAGCAGCTTCTTCGTCTCCGGGAGCCGGAGAGAGCGGCAACTTCGCAAAGGTGATGAAACAAGCTGTACAACACTGCGATTGTGTGCGCAGTTTGCCAACTGAGAGAAAACATTACCTGACCACTCTCCGGCCTTTTCTATTCACATGAACATTCGATTGCAAGCTGTTTTGGACAACTTTCTTTCTCTTCTTGCAAAATACTCGGCAGACCTCCGTGCAGCCTCTAGAACACGATGGGAGATGTTTTCTGTGCTGGCACAGTTTCTCCTTGCCAGACAGAGTGGAAAAGCTTTTTGCTAAGATGTAGACGACAAGAGAGTCTAAGGACGAAGGTACGGTGCTCTGCAGAGCTAAGCACCGCTCCCGGACCTCTTTCGGCAGAAGGCGCACACCGCAGAGCACTGTGAGCGGCAGAATCGTCTTTGCGCGAAGAAGCAGCTTCTTCGTCTCCGGGAGCCGGAGAGAGCGGCAGCTTCGCAAAGGTGATGAAACAAGCTATACAACACTGTGATTGTGTGCGCAGCCTGCCAACTGAGAGAAAACAGTACCTGACCACTCTCCTGCCTTTTCTATTCACATGAACATTTGATTGCAAGCTGTTTTGGACAACTTTCTCTCTCTTCTAGCAAAACACTCGGCAGACCTCCGTGCAGCCTCTAGAACACGATGGGAGATGTTTTCTGTGCTGGCACAGTTTCTCATTTCCAGACAGAGTGGAAAAGCTTTTTGCTAAGATGTAGACGAGAAGAGAGGCTAAAGACGAAGGTACGGTGCTCTGCAGAGCTAAGCACCGCTCCCGGACCTCTTTCGGCAGAAGGCGCACACCGCAGAGCACTGTGAGCGGCAGAATCGTCTTTGCGCGAAGAAGCAGCTTCTTCGTCTCCGGGAGCCGGAGAGAGCGGTAACTTCGCAAAGGTGATGAAACAAGCTGTACAACACTGCGATTGTGTGCGCAGCTTGCCAACTGAGAGAAAACAGTACCTGACCACTCTCCTGCATTTTCTATTCACATGAACATTCGATTGCAAGCTGTTTTGGACAACTTTCTTTCTCTTCTTGCAAAATACTCGGCAGACCTCCGTGGAGCCTCTAGAAGACGATGGGAGATGTTTTCTGTGCTGGCACAGTTTCTCCTTGCCAGACAGAGTGGAAAAGCTTTTTGCTAAGATGTAGACGAGAAGAGAGGCTAAAGACGAAGGTACGGTGCTCTGCAGAGCTAAGCACCGCTCCCGGGCCTCTTTCGGCAGAAGGCGCACACCGCAGAGCACTGTGAGCGGCAGAATCGTCTTTGCGCGAAGAAGCAGCTTCTTCGTCTCCGGGAGCCGGAGAGAGCGGCAACTTCGTAAAGGTGATGAAACAAGCTGTACAACACTGCGATTGTGTGCGCAGCGTGCCAACTGAGAGAAAACAGTACCTGACCACTCTCCTGCCTTTTCTATTCACATGAACATTCGATTGCAAACTGTTTTGGACAACTTTCTTTCTCTTCTTGCAAAACACTCGGCAGACCTCCGTGCAGCCTCTAGAAGACGATGGGAGATGTTTTCTGTGCTGGCACAGTTTCTCCTTGCCAGACAGAGTGGAAAAGCTTTTTGCTAAGATGTAGACGAGAAGAGAGGCTAAAGAAGCAGGTATGGTGCTCTGCAGAGCTAAGCACAGCTCCCGGGCGTCTTTCGGCAGAAGGCGCACACTGCAGAGCACTGTGAGCGGCAGAATCGTCTTTGCGCGAAGAAGCAGCTTCTTCGTCTCCGGGAGCCGGAGAGAGCGGCAGCTTCGCAAAGGTGATGAAACAAGCTGTACAACACTGCGATTGTGTGCGCAGCTTGCCAACTGAGAGAAAACAGTACCTGACCACTCTCCTGCCTTTTCTATTGACATGAACATTCGATTGCAAACTGTTTTGGACAACTTTCTTTCTCTTCTTGCAAAACACTCGGCAGACCTCCGTGGAGCATCTAGAACACGATGGGAGATGTTTTCTGTGCTGGCACAGGTTCTCCTTGCCAGACAGAGTGGAAAAGCTTTTTGCTAAGATGTAGACGAGAAGAGAGGCTAAAGACGAAGGTACGGTGCTCTGCAGAGCTAAGCACCGCTCCCGGGTGTCTTTCGGCAGAAGGCGCACACCGCAGAGCACTGTGAGCGGCAGAATCGTCTTTGCGCGAAGAAGCAGCTTCTTCGTCTCCGGGAGCCGGAGAGAGCGGCAACTTCGCAAAGGTGATAAAACAAGCTGTACAACACTGCGATTGTGTGCGCAGTTTGCCAACTGAGAGAAAACAGTACCTGACCACTCTCCTGCCTTTTCTATTCACATGAACATTCGATTGCAAGCTGTTTTGGACAACTTTCTTTCTCTTCTTGCAAAACACTCGGCAGACCTCCGTGCAGCCTCTAGAACACGATGGTAGATGTTTTCTGTGCTGGCACAGTTTCTCCTTTCCAGACAGAGTGGAAAAGCTTTTTGCTAAGATGTAGATGAGAAGAGAGGCTAAAGACGATGGTACGGTGCTCTGCAGAGCTAAGCACCGCTCCCGGGCCTCTTTCGGTAGAAGGCGCTCACCGCAGAGCACTGTGAGCGGCAGAATCGTCTTTGCGCGAAGAAGCAGCTTCTTCGTCTCCGGGAGCCGGAGAGAGCGGCAACTTCGCAAAGGTGATGAAACAAGCTGTACAACACTGCGATTGTGTGCGCAGTTTGCCAACTGAGAGAAAACAGTACCTGACCTCTCTCCTGCCTTTTCTATTCACATGAACATTCGATTGCAAGCTGTTTTGGACAACTTTCTTTCTCTTCTTGCAAAACACTCGGCAGACCTCCGTGCAGCCTCTAGAACACGATGGCAGATGTTTTTTGTGCTGGCACAGTTTCTCCTTGCCAGACAGAGTGGAAAAGCTTTTTGCTAAGATGTAGACGAGAAGAGAGGCTAAAGACGAAGGTACGGTGCTCTGCAGAGCTAAGCACCGCTCCCGGGCCTCTTTCGGCAGAAGGCGCACACCGCAGAGCACTGTGAGCGGCAGAATCGTCTTTGCGCGAAGAAGCAGCTTCTTCGTCTCCGGGAGCCGGAGAGAGCGGCAACTTCGCAAAGGTGATGAAACAAGCTGTACAACACGGCGATTGTGTGCGCCGCTTGCCAACTGAGAGAAAACAGTACCTGACCACTCTCCTGCCTTTTCTATTCACATGAACATTCGATTGCAAGCTGTTTTGGACAACTTTCTTTCTCTTCTTGCAAAACACTCGGCAGACCTCCGTGCAGCCTCTAGAACACGATGGGAGATGTTTTCTGTGCTGGCACAGTTTCTCCTTGCCAGACAGAGTGGAAAAGCTTTTTGCTAAGATGTAGACGAGAAGAGAGGCTAAAGACGAAGGTACGGTGCTCTGCAGAGCTAAGCACCGCTCCCGGGCGTCTTTCGGCAGAAGGCGCACACCGCAGAGCACTGTGAGCGGCAGAATCGTCTTTGCGCGAAGAAGCAGCTTCTTCGTCTCCGGGAGCCGGAGAGAGCGGCAACTTCGCAAAGGTGATGAAACAAGCTGTACAACACTGCGATTGTGTGGGCAGCTTGCCAACTGTGAGAAAACAGTACCTGACCACTCTCCTGCCTTTTCTATTCACATGAACATTCGATTGCAAGCTGTTTTGGACAACTTTCTTTCTCTTCTTGCAAAACACTTGGCAGACCTCCGTGCAGCCTCTAGAACACGATGGGAGATGTTTTCTGTGCTGGCACAGTTTCTCCTTGCCAGACAGAGTGGAAAAGCTTTTTGCTAAGATGTAGACGAGAAGAGAGGCTAAAGACGAAGGTACGGTGCTCTGCAGAGCTAAGCACCGCTCCCGGACCTCTTTCGGCAGAAGGCGCTCACCGCAGAGCACTGTGAGCGGCAGAATCGTCTTTGCGCGAAGAAGCAGCTTCTTCGTCTCCGGGAGCCGGAGAGAGCGGCAACTTCGCAAAGGTGATGAAACAAGCTGTACAACACTGCGATTGTGTGCGCAGTTTGCCAACTGAGAGAAAACAGTACCTGACCACTCTCCGGCCTTTTCTATTCACATGAACATTCGATTGCAAGCTGTTTTGGACAACTTTCTTTCTCTTCTTGCAAAACACTCGGCAGGCTTGCGTGCAGCCTCTAGAACACGATGGGAGATGTTTTCTGTGCTGGCACAGTTTCTCCTTGCCAGACAGAGTGGAAAAGCTTTTTGCTAAGATGTAGACGAGAAGAGAGGCTAAAGACGAAGGTACGGTGCTCTGCAGAGCTAAGCACCGCTCCCGGACCTCTTTCGGCAGAAGGCGCACACCGCAGAGCACTGTGAGCGGCAGAATCGTCTTTGCGCGAAGAAGCAGCTTCTTCGTCTCCGGGAGCCGGAGAGAGCGGCAGCTTCGCAAAGGTGATGAAACAAGCTGTACAACACTGCGATTGTGTGCGCAGCCTGCCAACTGAGAGAAAACAGTACCTGACCACTCTCCTGCCTTTTCTATTCACATGAACATTCGATTGCAAGCTGTTTTGGACAACTTTCTTTCTCTTCTTGCAAAACACTCGGCAGACCTCCATGCAGCCTCTAGAACACGATGGGAGATGTTTTCTGTGCTGGCACAGTTTCTCCTTTCCAGACAGAGTGGAAAAGCTTTTTGCTAAGATGTAGATGAGAAGAGAGGCTAAAGACGATGGTACGGTGCTCTGCAGAGCTAAGCACCGCTCCCGGACCTCTTTCGGCAGAAGGCGCTCACCGCAGAGCACTGTGAGCGGCAGAATCGTCTTTGCGCGAAGAAGCAGCTTCTTCGTCTCCGGGAGCCGGAGAGAGCGGCAACTTCGCAAAGGTGATGAAACAAGCTGTACAACACTGCGATTGTGTGCGCAGTTTGCCAACTGAGAGAAAACAGTACCTGACCTCTCTCCTGCCTTTTCTATTCACATGAACATTCGATTGGAAGCTGTTTTGGACAACTTTCTTTCTCTTCTTGCAAAACACTCGGCAGACCTCCGTGCAGCCTCTAGAACACGATGGCAGATGTTTTTTGTGCTGGCACAGTTTCTCCTTGCCAGACAGAGTGGAAAAGCTTTTTGCTAAGATGTAGACGAGAAGAGAGGCTAAAGACGAAGGTACGGTGCTCTGCAGAGCTAAGCACCGCTCCCGGGCCTCTTTCGGCAGAAGGCGCACAACGCAGAGCACTGTGAGCGGCAGAATCGTCTTTGCGCGAAGAAGCAGCTTCTTCGTCTCCGGGAGCCGGAGAGAGCGGCAACTTCGCAAAGGTGATGAAACAAGCTGTACAACACTGCGATTGTGTGGGCAGCTTGCCAACTGAGAGAAAACAGTACCTGACCACTCTCCTGCCTTTTCTATTCACATGAACATTCGATTGCAAGCTGTTTTGGACAACTTTCTTTCTCTTCTTGCAAAACACTCGGCAGACCTCCGTGCAGCCTCTAGAACACGATGGGAGATGTTTTCTGTGCTGGCACAGTTTCTCCTTGCCAGACAGGGTGGAAAAGCTTTTTGCTAAGATGTAGACGAGAAGAGAGGCTAAAGACGAAGGTACGGTGCTCTGCAGAGCTAAGCACCGCTCCCGGACCTCTTTCGGCAGAAGGCGCTCACCGCAGAGCACTGTGAGCGGCAGAATCGTCTTTGTGCGAAGAAGCAGCTTCTTCGTCTCCGGGAGCCGGAGAGAGCGGCAACTTCGCAAAGGTGATGAAACAAGCTATACAACACTGTGATTGTGTGCGCACCCTGCCAACTGAGAGAAAACAGTACCTGACCACTCTCCTGCCTTTTCTATTCACATGAACATTTGATTGCAAGCTGTTTTGGACAACTTTCTCTCTCTTCTTGCAAAACACTCGGCAGACCTCCGTGCAGCCTCTAGAACACGATGGGAGATGTTTTCTGTGCTGGCACAGTTTCTCCTTTCCAGACAGAGTGGAAAAGCTTTTTGCTAAGATGTAGACGAGAAGAGAGGCTAAAGACGAAGGTACGGTGCTCTGCAGAGCTAAGCACCGCTCCCGGACCTCTTTCGGCAGAAGGCGCTCACCGCAGAGCACTGTGAGCGGCAGAATCGTCTTTGCGCGAAGAAGCAGCTTCTTCGTCTCCGGGAGCCGGAGAGAGCGGCAGCTTCGCAAAGGTGATGAAACAAGCTGTACAACACTGCGATTGTGTGCGCAGCTTGCCAAGTGAGAGAAAACAATACCTGACCACTCTCCTGCCTTTTCTATTCACATGAACATTCGATTGCAAGCTGTTTTGGACAACTTTCTTTCTCTTCTTGCAAAACACTCGGCAGGCTTGCGTGCAGCCTCTAGAACACGATGGGAGATGTTTTCTGTGCTGGCACAGTTTCTCCTTGCCAGACAGAGTGGAAAAGCTTTTTGCTAAGATGTAGACGAGAAGAGAGGCTAAAGACGAAGGTACGGTGCTCTGCAGAGCTAAGCACCGCTCCCGGACCTCTTTCGGCAGAAGGCGCACACCGCAGAGCACTGTGAGCGGCAGAATCGTCTTTGCGCGAAGAAGCAGCTTCTTCGTCTCCGGGAGCCGGAGAGAGCGGCAGCTTCGCAAAGGTGATGAAACAAGCTGTACAACACTGCGATTGTGTGCGCAGCCTGCCAACTGAGAGAAAACAGTACCTGACCACTCTCCTGCCTTTTCTATTCACATGAACATTCGATTGCAAGCTGTTTTGGACAACTTTCTTTCTCTTCTTGCAAAACACTCGGCAGACCTCCATGCAGCCTCTAGAACACGATGGGAGATGTTTTCTGTGCTGGCACAGTTTCTCCTTTCCAGACAGAGTGGAAAAGCTTTTTGCTAAGATGTAGATGAGAAGAGAGGCTAAAGACGATGGTACGGTGCTCTGCAGAGCTAAGCACCGCTCCCGGACCTCTTTCGGCAGAAGGCGCTCACCGCAGAGCACTGTGAGCGGCAGAATCGTCTTTGCGCGAAGAAGCAGCTTCTTCGTCTCCGGGAGCCGGAGAGAGCGGCAACTTCGCAAAGGTGATGAAACAAGCTGTACAACACTGCGATTGTGTGCGCAGTTTGCCAACTGAGAGAAAACAGTACCTGACCTCTCTCCTGCCTTTTCTATTCACATGAACATTCGATTGGAAGCTGTTTTGGACAACTTTCTTTCTCTTCTTGCAAAACACTCGGCAGACCTCCGTGCAGCCTCTAGAACACGATGGCAGATGTTTTTTGTGCTGGCACAGTTTCTCCTTGCCAGACAGAGTGGAAAAGCTTTTTGCTAAGATGTAGACGAGAAGAGAGGCTAAAGACGAAGGTACGGTGCTCTGCAGAGCTAAGCACCGCTCCCGGGCCTCTTTCGGCAGAAGGCGCACAACGCAGAGCACTGTGAGCGGCAGAATCGTCTTTGCGCGAAGAAGCAGCTTCTTCGTCTCCGGGAGCCGGAGAGAGCGGCAACTTCGCAAAGGTGATGAAACAAGCTGTACAACACTGCGATTGTGTGGGCAGCTTGCCAACTGAGAGAAAACAGTACCTGACCACTCTCCTGCCTTTTCTATTCACATGAACATTCGATTGCAAGCTGTTTTGGACAACTTTCTTTCTCTTCTTGCAAAACACTCGGCAGACCTCCGTGCAGCCTCTAGAACACGATGGGAGATGTTTTCTGTGCTGGCACAGTTTCTCCTTGCCAGACAGGGTGGAAAAGCTTTTTGCTAAGATGTAGACGAGAAGAGAGGCTAAAGACGAAGGTACGGTGCTCTGCAGAGCTAAGCACCGCTCCCGGACCTCTTTCGGCAGAAGGCGCTCACCGCAGAGCACTGTGAGCGGCAGAATCGTCTTTGTGCGAAGAAGCAGCTTCTTCGTCTCCGGGAGCCGGAGAGAGCGGCAACTTCGCAAAGGTGATGAAACAAGCTATACAACACTGTGATTGTGTGCGCACCCTGCCAACTGAGAGAAAACAGTACCTGACCACTCTCCTGCCTTTTCTATTCACATGAACATTTGATTGCAAGCTGTTTTGGACAACTTTCTCTCTCTTCTTGCAAAACACTCGGCAGACCTCCGTGCAGCCTCTAGAACACGATGGGAGATGTTTTCTGTGCTGGCACAGTTTCTCCTTGCCAGACAGAGTGGAAAAGCTTTTTGCTAAGATGTAGACGAGAAGAGAGGCTAAAGACGAAGGTACGGTGCTCTGCAGAGCTAAGCACCGCTCCCGGACCTCTTTCGGCAGAAGGCGCTCACCGCAGAGCACTGTGAGCGGCAGAATCGTCTTTGCGCGAAGAAGCAGCTTCTTCGTCTCCGGGAGCCGGAGAGAGCGGCAGCTTCGCAAAGGTGATGAAACAAGCTGTACAACACTGCGATTGTGTGCGCAGCTTGCCAAGTGAGAGAAAACAATACCTGACCACTCTCCTGCCTTTTCTATTGACATGAACATTCCATTGGAAGCTGTTTTGGACAACTTTCTCTCTCTTCTTGCAAAACACTCGGCAGACCTCCGTGCAGCCTCTAGAACACGATGGGAGATGTTTTCTGTGCTGGCACAGTTTCTCCTTGCCAGACAGAGTGGAAAAGCTTTTTGCTAAGATGTAGACGAGAAGAGAGGCTAAAGACGAAGGTACGGTGCTCTGCAGAGCTAAGCACCGCACCCGGACCTCTCTCAGCAGAAGGCGCACACCGCAGAGCACTGTGAGCGGCAGAATCGTCTTTGCGCGAAGAAGCAGCTTCTTCGTCTCCGGGAGCTGGAGAGAGCGGCAACTTCGCAAAGGTGATGAAACAAGCTGTACAACACTGCGATTGTGTGCGCAGCTTGCCAACTGAGAGAAAACAGTACCTTACCCCTCTCCTGCCTTTTCTATTCACATGAACATTCGATTGCAAACTGTTTTGGACAACTTTCTTTCTCTTCTTGCAAAACACTCGGCAGACCTCCGTGCAGCCTCTAGAAGACAATGGGAGATGTTTTCTGTGCTGGCACAGTTTCTCCTTGCCAGACAGAGTGGAAAAGCTTTTTGCTAAGATGTAGACGAGAAGAGAGGCTAAAGAAGCAGGTATGGTGCTCTGCAGAGCTAAGCACAGCTCCCGGGCGTCTTTCGGCAGAAGGCGCACACCGCAGAGCACTGTGAGCGGCAGAATCGTCTTTGCGCGAAGAAGCAGCTTCTTCGTCTCCGGCAGCCGGAGAGAGCGGCAACTTCGCAAAGGTGATGAAACAAGCTGTACAACACTGCGATTGTGTGCGCAGCTTGCCAACTGAGAGAAAACAGTACCTGACCACTCTCCTGCCTTTTCTATTCACTTGAACATTCGATTGCAAGCTGTTTTGGACAACTTTCTTTCTCTTCTTGCAAAACACTCGGCAGACCTCCGTGGAGCCTCTAGAACACGATGGGAGATGTTTTCTGTGCTGGCACAGTTTCTCCTTGCCAGACAGAGTGGAAAAGCTTTTTGCTAAGATGTAGACGAGAAGAGAGGCTAAAGAAGCAGGTATGGTGCTCTGCAGAGCTAAGCACAGCTCCCGGGACTCTTTCGGCAGAAGGCGCACACCGCAGAGCACTGTGAGCGGCAGAATCATCTTTGCGCGAAGAAGCAGCTTCTTCGTCTCCGGGAGCCGGAGAGAGCGACAGCTTCGCAAAGGTGATGAAACAATCTGTACAACACTGCGATTGTGTGCGCAGCTTGCCAACTGAGAGAAAACAGTACCTGACCACTCTCCTGCCTTTTCTATTCACTTGAACATTCGATTGCAAGCTGTTTTGGACAACTTTCTTTCTCTTCTTGCAAAACACTCGGCAGACCTGCTTGCAGCCTCTAGAACACGATGGGAGATGTTTTTTGTGCTGGCACAGTTTCTCCTTTCCAGACAGAGTTGAAAAGCTTTTTGCTAAAATGTAGATGAGAAGAGAGGCTAAAGACGAAGGTACGGTGCTCTGCAGAGCTAAGCACTGCTCCCGGACCTCTTTCGGCAGAAGGCGCACACCGCAGAGCACTGTGAGCGGCAGAATCGTCTTTGCGCGAAGAAGCAGCTTCTTCGTCTCCGGGAGCCGGAGAGAGCGACAACTTGGCAAAGGTGATGAAACAAGCTGTACAACACTGCGATTGTGTGCGCAGCTTGCCAACTGAGAGAAAACAGTACCTGACCACTCTCCTGCCTTTTGTATTCACATGAACATTCGATTGCAAGCTGTTTTGGACAACTTCCTTTCTCTTCTTGCAAAACACTTGGCAGACCTCCGTGCAGCCTCTAGAACACGATGGGAGATGTTTTCTGTGCTGGTAAATTTTCTCCTTGCCAGACAGAGTGGAAAAGCTTTTTGCTAAGATGTAGACGAGAAGAGAGGCTAAAGACGAAGGTACGGTGCTCTGCAGAGCTAAGCACCGCTCCCGGACGTCGTTCGGCAGAAGGCGCACACCGCAGAGCACTGTGAGTGGCAGAATCGTCTTTGCGAGAAGAAGCAGCTTCTTCGTCTCCGGGAGCCGGAGAGAGCGACAGCTTCACAAAGGTGATGAAACATGCTGTACGACACTGCGATTGTGTGCGCAGCTTGCCAACTGAGAGAAAACAGTACCTGACCACTCTCCTGCCTTTTCTATTCACTTGAACCTTCGATTGCAAGCTGTTTTGAACAACTTTCTTTCTCTTCTTGCAAAACACTCGGCAGACCTGCGTGCAGCCTCTAGAACACGATGGGAAATGTTTTTTGTGCTGGCACAGTTTCTCCTTGCCAGACAGAGTGGAAAAGCTTTTTGCTAAGATGTAGACGAGAAGAGAGGCTAAAGACGAAGGTACGGTGCTCTGCAGAGCTAAGCACCGCTCCCGGGGCTCTTTCGGCAGAAGGCGCACACCGCAGAGCACTGTGAGCGGCAGAATCGTCTTTGCGCGAAGAAGCAGCTTCTTCGTCTCCGGGAGCCGGAGAGAGCGGCAGCTTCGCAAAGGTGATGAAACAAGCTGTACAACACTGCGATTGTGTGCGCAGCTTGCCAACTGAGAGCAAACAGTACCTGACCACTCTCCTGCCTTTTCTATTCACATGAACATTCGATTGCAAGCTGTTTTGGACAACTTTCTTTCTCTTCTTGCAAAACACTCGGCAGACCTCCGTGCAGCCTCTAGAACACGATGGGAGATATTTTTTGTGCCGGCACAGTTTCTCCTTGCGAGAAAGAGTGGAAAAGCTTTTTGCTAAGATGTAGACGAGAAGAGAGGCTAAAGAAGCAGGTATGGTGCTCTGCAGAGCGAAGCACAGCTCCCGGGCCTCTTTCGGCAGAAGACACACAATGCAGAACACAGTGAGCGGCAGAATCGTCTTTGCGCGAAGAAGCAGCTTCTTCGTCTCCGGGAGCCGGAGAGAGCGGCAACTTCGCAAAGGTGATGAAACAAGCTGTACAACACTGCGATTGTGTGCGCCGCTTGCCAACTGAGAGAAAACAGTACCTGACCACTCTCCTGCCTTTTCTATTCACATGAACATTCGATTGCAAGCTGTTTTGGACAACTTTCTTTCTCTTCTGGCAAAACACTCGGCAGACCTCCGTGCAGCCTCTAGAAGACGATGGGAGATGTTTTCTGTGCTGGCACAGTTTCTCCTTGCCAGACAGAGTGGAAAAGCTTTTTGCTAAGATGTAGACGAGAAGAGAGGCTAAAGACGAAGGTACGGTGCTCTGCAGAGCTAAGCACCGCTCCCGGGCGTCTTTCGGCAGAAGGCGCACACCGCAGAGCACTGTGAGCGGCAGAATCGTCTTTGCGCGAAGAAGCAGCTTCTTCGTCTCCGGGAGCCGGAGAGAGCGGCAGCTTCGCAAAGGTGATGAAACAAGCTGTACAACACTGCGATTGTGTGCGCAGCTTGCCAACTGAGAGCAAACAGTACCTGATCACTCTCCTGCCTTTTCTATTCACATGAACATTCGATTGCAAACTGTTTTGGACAACTTTCTTTCTCTTCTTGCAAAACACTCGGCAGACCTCCGTGCAGCCTCTAGAAGACGATGGGAGATGTTTTCTGTGCTGGCACAGTTTCTCCTTGCCAGACAGAGTGGAAAAGCTTTTTGCTAAGATGTAGACGAGAAGAGAGGCTAAAGAAGCAGGTATGGTGCTCTGCAGAGCTAAGCACAGCTCCCGGGCGTCTTTCGGCAGAAGGCGCACACCGCAGAGCACTGTGAGCGGCAGAATCGTCTTTGCGCGAAGAAGCAGCTTCTTCGTCTCCGGCAGCCGGAGAGAGCGGCAACTTCGCAAAGGTGATGAAACAAGCTGTACAACACTGCGATTGTGTGCGCAGCTTGCCAACTGAGAGAAAACAGTACCTGACCACTCTCCTGCCTTTTCTATTCACTTGAACATTCGATTGCAAGCTGTTTTGGACAACTTTCTTTCTCTTCTTGCAAAACACTCGGCAGACCTCCGTGGAGCCTCTAGAACACGATGGGAGATGTTTTCTGTGCTGGCACAGTTTCTCCTTGCCAGACAGAGTGGAAAAGCTTTTTGCTAAGATGTAGACGAGAAGAGAGGCTAAAGACGAAGGTACGGTGCTCTGCAGAGCAATGCACCGCTCCCGGACGTCTTTCGGCAGAAGGCGCACACCGCAGAGCACTGTGAGCGGCTGAATCGTCTTTGCGCGAAGAAGCAGCTTCTTCGTCTCCGGGAGCCGGAGAGAGCGGCAACTTCGCACAGGTGATGAAACAAGCTGTACAACACTGCGATTGTGTGCGCAGCTTGCCAACTGAGAGAAAACAGTATCTGACCACTCTCCTGCCTTTTCTATTTACATGAACATTCGATTGCAAGCTGTTTTGGACAACTTTCTTTCTCTTCTTGCAAAACACTCGGCAGACCTCCGTGCAGCCTCTAGAACACGATGGGAGATGTTTTCTGTGCTGGCACAGTTTCTCCTTGCCAGACAGAGTGGAAAAGCTTTTTGCTAAGATGTAGACGAGAAGAGAGGCTAAAGAAGCAGGTATGGTGCTCTGCAGAGCTAAGCACAGCTCCCGGGCCTCTTTCGGCAGAAGGCGCACACCGCAGAGCACTGTGAGCGGCAGAATCATCTTTGCGCGAAGAAGCAGCTTCTTCGTCTCCGGGAGCCGGAGAGAGCGACAGCTTCCCAAAGGTGATGAAACAAACTGTACAACACTGCGATTGTGTGCGCAGCTTGCCAACTGAGAGAAAACAGTACCTGACCACTCTCCTGCCTTTTCTATTCACTTGAACATTCGATTGCAAGCTGTTTTGGACAACTTTCTTTCTCTTCTTGCAAAACACTCGGCAGACCTGCTTGCAGCCTCTAGAACACGATGGGAAATGTTTTTTGTGCTGGCACAGTTTCTCCTTTCCAGACAGAGTTGAAAAGCTTTTTGCTAAAATGTAGATGAGAAGAGAGGCTAAAGACGAAGGTACGGTGCTCTGCAGAGCTAAGCACCGCTCCCGGACCTCTTTCGGCAGAAGGCGCACACCGCAGAGCACTGTGAGCGGCAGAATCGTCTTTGCGCGAAGAAGCAGCTTCTTCGTCTCCGGGAGCCGGAGAGAGCGACAACTTGGCAAAGGTGATGAAAAATGCTGTACGACACTGCGATTGTGTGCGCAGCTTGCCAACTGAGAGAAAACAGTACCTGACCACTCTCCTGCCTTTTGTATTCACATGAACATTCGATTGCAAGCTGTTTTGGACAACTTCCTTTCTCTTCTTGCAAAACACTTGGCAGACCTCCGTGCAGCCTCTAGAACACGATGGGAAATGTTTTCTGTGCTGGCACAGTTTCTCCCTGCCAGACAGAGTGGAAAAGCTTTTTGCTAAGATGTAGACGAGAAGAGAGGCTAAAGACGAAGGTACGGTGCTCTGCAGAGCAAAGCACCGCTCCCGGACCTCTTTCGGCAGAAGGCGCACACCGCAGAGCACTGTGAGCGGCAGAATCGTCTTTGCGCGAAGAAGCAGCTTCTTCGTCTCCGGGAGCCGGAGAGAGCGGCAGCTTCGCAAAGGTGATGAAACAAGCTGTACAACACTGCGATTGTGTGCGCAGCTTGCCAACTGAGAGCAAACAGTACCTGACCACTCTCCTGCCTTTTCTATTCACATGAACATTCGATTGCAAGCTGTTTTGGACAACTTTCTTTCTCTTCTTGCAAAACACTCGGCAGACCTCCGTGCAGCCTCTAGAACACGATGGGAGATATTTTTTGTGCCGGCACAGTTTCTCCTTGCCAGAAAGAGTGGAAAAGCTTTTTGCTAAGATGTAGACGAGAAGAGAGGCTAAAGAAGCAGGTATGGTGCTCTGCAGAGCGAAGCACAGCTCCCGGGCCTCTTTCGGCAGAAGACACACACTGCAGAACACAGTGAGCGGCAGAATCGTCTTTGCGCGAAGAAGCAGCTTCTTCGTCTCCGGGAGCCGGAGAGAGCGACAACTTGGGAAAGGTGATGAAACAAGCTGTACAACACTGCGATTGTGTGCGCCGCTTGCCAACTGAGAGAAAACAGTACCTGACCACTCTCCTGCCTTTTCTATTCACATGAACATTCGATTGCAAGCTGTTTTGGACAACTTTCTTTCTCTTCTGGCAAAACACTCGGCAGACCTCCGTGCAGCCTCTAGAAGACGATGGGAGATGTTTTCTGTGCTGGCACAGTTTCTCCTTGCCAGACAGAGTGGAAAAGCTTTTTGCTAAGATGTAGACGAGAAGAGAGGCTAAAGACGAAGGTACGGTGCTCTGCAGAGCTAAGCACCGCTCCCGGGCGTCTTTCGGCAGAAGGCGCACACCGCAGAGCACTGTGAGCGGCAGAATCGTCTTTGCGCGAAGAAGCAGCTTCTTCGTCTCCGGGAGCCGGAGAGAGCGGCAACTTCGCAAAGGTGATGAAACAAGCTGTACAACACTGCGATTGTGTGCGCAGCTTGCCAACTGAGAGCAAACAATACCTGATCACTCTCCTGCCTTTTCTATTCACATGAACATTCGATTGCAAGCTGTTTTGGACAACTTTCTTTCTCTTCGTGCAAAACACTCGGCAGACCTCCGTGCAGCCTCTAGAACACGATGGGAGATGTTTTCTGTGCTGGCACAGTTTCTCCCTGCCAGACAGAGTGGAAAAGCTTTTTGCTAAGATGTAGACGAGAAGAGAGGCTAAAGACGAAGGTATGGTGCTCTGCAGAGCTAAGCACCGCTCCCGGGCGTCTTTCGGCACAAGGCGCACACCGCAGAGCACTGTGAGCGGCAGAATCGTCTTTGCGCGAAGAAGCAGCTTCTTCGTCTCCGGGAGCCGGAGAGAGCGGCAACTTCGCAAAGGTGATGAAACAAGCTGTACAACACTGCGATTGTGTGCGCAGCTTGCCAACTGAGAGAAAACAGTACCTGACCACTCTCCTGCCTTTTCTATTCACATGAACATTCGATTGGAAGCTGTTTTGGACAACTTTCTCTCTCTTCTTGCAAAACACTCGGCAGACCTCCGTGCAGCCTCTAGAAGACGATGGGAGATGTTTTCTGTGCTGGCACAGTTTCTCCTTGCCAGACAGAGTGGAAAAGCTTTTTGCTAAGATGTAGACGAGAAGAGAGGCTAAAGACGAAGGTACGGTGCTCTGCAGAGCTAAGCACAGCTCCCGGGCGTCTTTCGGCAGAAGGCGCACACCGCAGAGAACTGTGAGCGGCAGAATCGTCTTTGCGCGAAGAAGCAGCTTCTTCGTCTCCGGGAGCCGGAGAGAGCGGCAACTTCGCAAAGGTGATGAAACAAGCTGTACAACACTGCGATTGTGTGCGCAGCTTACCAACTGAGAGAAAACAGTACCTGACCACTCTCCTGCCTTTTCTATTCACATGAACATTCGATTGCAAGCTGTTTTGGACAACTTTCTTTCTCTTCTTGCAAAACACTCGGCAGACCTGCGTGCAGCCTCTAGAACACGATGGGAGATGTTTTTTGTGCTGGCACAGTTTCTCCTTGCCAGACAGAGTGGAAAAGCTTTTTGCTAAGATGTAGACGAGAAGAGAGGCTAAAGACGAAGGTACGGTGCTCTGCAGAGCTAAGCACCGCTCCCGGGCGTCTTTCGGCAGAAGGCGCACACCGCAGAGCAATGTGAGCGGCAGAATCGTCTTTGCGCGAAGAAGCAGCTTCTTCGTCTCCGGGAGCCGGAGAGAGCGGCAACTTCGCAAAGGTGATGAAACAAGCTGTACAACACTGCGATTGTGTGCGCAGCTTGCCAACTGATAGAAAACAGTACCTGACCACTCTCCTGCCTTTTTTATTCACTTGAACATTCGATTGCAAGCTGTTTTGGACAACTTTCTTTCTCTTCTTGCAAAACACTCGGCAGACCTCCGTGCAGCCTCTAGAACACGATGGGAGATGTTTTTTGTGCTGGCACAGTTTCTCCTTGCCAGACAGAGTTGAAAAGCTTTTTGCTAAAATGTAGATGAGAAGAGAGGCTAAAGACGAAGGTACGGTGCTCTGCAGAGCTAAGCACCGCTCCCGGACCTCTTTCGGCAGAAGGCGCACACCGCAGAGCACTGTGAGCGGCAGAATCGTCTTTGCGCGAAGAAGCAGCTTCTTCGTCTCCGGGAGCCGGAGAGAGCGGCAACTTCGCAAAGGTGATGAAACAAGCTGTACAACACTGCGATTGTGTGCGCAGCTTGCCAACTGAGAGAAAATAGTACCTGATCACTCTCCTGCCTTTTCTATTCACATGAACATTCGATTGCAAGCTGTTTTGGACAACTTTCTTTCTCTTCTTGCAAAACACTTGGCAGACCTCCGTGCAGCCTCTAGAACACGATGGGAGATGTTTTCTGTGCTGGCACAGTTTCTCCCTGCCAGACAGAGTGGAAAAGCTTTTTGCTAAGATGTAGACGAGAAGAGAGGCTAAAGACGAAGGTACGGTGCTCTGCAGAGCTAAGCACCGCTCCCGGGCGTCTTTCGGCAGAAGGCGCACACCGTAGAGCATTGTGAGCGGCAGAATCGTCTTTGCGCGAAGAAGCAGCTTCTTCGTCTCCGGGAGCCGGAGAGAGCGGCAACTTCGCAAAGGTGATGAAACAAGCTGTACAACACTGCGATTGTGTGCGCCGCTTGCCAACTGAGAGAAAACAGTACCTGACCACTCTCCTGCCTTTTCTATTCACATGAACATTCGATTGGAAGCTGTTTTGGACAACTTTCTCTCTCTTCTTGCAAAACAAACGGCAGACCTCCGTGCAGACTCTAGAACACGATGGGAGATGTTTTCTGTGCTGGCACAGTTTCTCCTTGCCAGACAGAGTGGAAAAGCTTTTTGCTAAGATGTAGACGAGAAGAGAGGCTAAAGACGAAGGTATGGTGCTCTGCAGAGCTAAGCACCGCTCCCGGGCGTCTTTCTGCAGAAGGCGCACACCGCAGAGCACTGTGAGCGGCAGAATCGTCTTTGCGCGAAGAAGCAGCTTCTTCGTCTCCGGGAGCCGGAGAGAGCGGCAACTTCGCAAAGGTGATGAAACAAGCTGTACAACACTGCGATTGTGTGCGCAGCTTGCCAAGTGAGAGAAAACAGTACCTGACCACTCTCCTGCCTTTTCTATTCACATGAACATTCGATTGCAAGCTGTTTTGGACAACTTTCTTTCTCTTCTTGCAAAACACTCGGCAGACCTGCGTGCAGCCTCTAGAACACGATGGGAGATGTTTTTTGTGCTGGCACAGTTTCTCCTTGCCAGACAGAGTGGAAAAGCTTTTTGCTAAGATGTAGACAAGAAGAGAGGCTAAAGAAGAAGGTACGGTGCTCTGCAGAGCTAAGCACCGCTCCCGGGCGTCTTTCGGCAGAAGGCGCACACCGCAGAGCATTGTGAGCGGCAGAATCGTCTTTGCGCGAAGAAGCAGCTTCTTAGTCTCCGGGAGCCGGAGAGAGCGGCAACTTCGCAAAGGTGATGAAACAAGCTGTACAACACTGCGATTGTGTGCGCAGCTTGCCAACTGAGAGCAAACAGTACCTGATCACTCTCCTGCCTTTTCTATTCACATGAACATTCGATTGCAAGCTGTTTTGGACAACTTTCTTTCTCTTCTTGCAAAACACTCGGCAGACCTCCGTGCAGCCTCTAGAACACGATGGGAGATGTTTTTTGTGCTGGCACAGTTTCTCCTTGCCAGACAGAGTGGAAAAGCTTTTTGCTAAGATGTAGATGAGAAGAGAGGCTAAAGACGAAGGTACGGTGCTCTGCAGAGCTAAGCACCGCTCCCGGACCTCTTTCGGCAGAAGGCGCTCACCGCAGAGCACTGTGAGCGGCAGAATCGTCTTTGCGCGAAGAAGCAGCTTCTTCGTCTCCGGGAGCCGGAGAGAGCGGCAACTTCGCAAAGGTGATGAAACAAGCTGTACAACACTGCGATTGTGTGCGCCGCTTGCCAACTGAGAGAAAACAGTACCTGACCACTCTCCTGCCTTTTCTATTCACATGAACATTCGATTGCAAGCTGTTTTGGACAACTTTCTCTCTCTTCTTGCAAAACACACGGCAGACCTCCGTGCAGACTCTAGAACACGATGGGAGATGTTTTCTGTGCTGGCACAGTTTCTCCTTGCCAGACAGAGTGGAAAAGCTTTTTGCTAAGATGTAGACGAGAAGAGAGGCTAAAGACGAAGGTACGGTGCTCTGCAGAGCTAAGCACCGCTCCCGGGCGTCTTTCTGCACAAGGCACACACCGCAGAGCACTGTGAGCGGCAGAATCGTCTTTGCGCGAAGAAGCAGCTTCTTCGTCTCCGGGAGCCGGAGAGAGCGGCAACTTCGCAAAGGTGATGAAACAAGCTGTACAACACTGCGATTGTGTGCGCAGCTTGCCAACTGAGAGAAAACAGTACCTGACCACTCTCCTGCCTTTTCTATTCACATGAACATTCGATTGCAAGCTGTTTTGGACAACTTTCTTTCTCTTCTTGCAAAACACTCGGCAGACCTGCGTGCAGCCTCTAGAACACGATGGGAAATGTTTTTTGTGCTGGCACAGTTTCTCCTTGCCAGACGGAGTGGAAAAGCTTTTTGCTAAGATGTAGACGAGAAGAGAGGCTAAAGACGAAGGTACGGTGCTCTGCAGAGCTAAGCACCGCTCCCGGGCGTCTTTCGGCAGAAGGCGCACACCGCAGAGCACTGTGAGCGGCAGAATCGTCTTTGCGCGAAGAAGCAGCTTCTTCGTCTCCGGGAGCCGGAGAGAGCGGCAACTTGGCAAAGGGGATGAAACAAGCTGTACAACACTGCGATTGTGTGCGCAGCTTGCCAACTGAGAGAAAACAGTACCTGACCACTCTCCTGCCTTTTCTATTCACATGAACATTCGATTGCAAGCTGTTTTGGACAACTTTCTTTCTCTTCTTGCAAAACACTCGGCAGACCTGCGTGCAGCCTCTAGAACACGATGGGAGATGTTTTTTGTGCTGGCACAGTTTCTCCTTGCCAGACAGAGTGGAAAAGCTTTTTGCTAAGATGTAGACGAGAAGAGAGGCTAAAGACGAAGGTACGGTGCTCTGCAGAGCAAAGCACCGCTCCCGGACGTCTTTCAGCAGAAGGCGCTCACCGCAGAGCACTGTGAGCGGCAGAATCGTCTTTGCGCGAAGAAGCAGCTTCTTCGTCTCCGGGAGCCGGAGAGAGCGGCAACTTGGCAAAGGTGATGAAACAAGCTGTACAACACTGCGATTGTGTGCGCAGCTTGCCAACTGAGAGAAAACAGTATCTGACCACTCTCCTGCCTTTTCTATTCACACGAACATTCGATTGCAAGCTGTTTTGGACAACTTTCTTTCTCTTCTTGCAAAACACTCGGCAGACCTCCGTGCAGCCTCTAGAACACGATGGGAGATGTTTTCTGTGCTGGCACAGTTTCTCCTTGCCAGACAGAGTGGAAAAGCTTTTTGCTAAGATGTAGACGAGAAGAGAGGCTAAAGACGAAGGGTCGGTGCTCTGCAGAGCTAAGCACAGCTCCCGGACCTCTTTCGGCACAAGGTGCACACCGCAGAGCACTGTGAGCGGCAGAATCGTCTTTGCGCGAAGAAGCAGCTTCTTCGTCTCCGGGAGCCGGAGAGAGCGACAACTTGGCAAAGGTGATGAAACAAGCTGTACAACACTGCGATTGTGTGTGCAGCTTGCCAAGTGAGAGAAAACAGTACCTGACCACTCTCCTGCCTTTTCTATACACATGAACATTCGATTGCAAGCTGTTTTGGACAACTTCCTTTCTCTTCTTGCAAAACACTCGGCAGACCTCCGTGCAGCCTCTAGAACACGATGGGAGATGTTTTCTGTGCTGGCACAGTTTCTCCTTGCCAGACAGAGTGGAAAAGCTTTTTGCTAAGATGTAGACGAGAAGAGAGGCTAAAGACGAAGGTACGGTGCTCTGCAGAGCTAAGCACCGCTCCCGGACCTCTTTCAGCAGAAGGCGCACACCGCAGAGCACTGTGAGCGGCAGAATCGTCTTTGCGCGAAGAAGCAGCTTCTTCGTCTCCGGGAGCCGGAGAGAGCGGCAGCTTCGCAAAGGTGATGAAACAAGCTGTACAACACTGCGATTGTGTGCAAAGCTTGCCAACTGAGAGAACACAGTACCTGATCACTCTCCTGCCTTTTCTATTCACATGAACATTCGATTGCAAGCTGTTTTGGACAACTTTCTTTCTCTTCTTGCAAAACACTCTGCAGACCTCCGTGCAGCCTCTAGAACACGATGGGAGATGTTTTCTGTGCTGGCACAGTTTCTCCTTGCCAGAAAGAGTGGAAAAGCTTTTTGCTAAGATGTAGACGAGAAGAGAGGCTAAAGACGAAGGTACGGTGCTCTGCAGAGCTAAGCACCGCTCCCGGGAGTCTTTCGGCAGAAGGCGCACACCGCAGAGCACTGTGAGCGGCAGAATCGTCTTTGCGCGAAGAAGCAGCTTCTTCGTCTCCGGGAGCCGGAGAGAGCGGCAACTTCGCAAAGGTGATGAAACAAGCTGTACAACACTGCGATTGTGTGCGCAGCTTGCCAACTGAGAGAAAACAGTACCTGACCACTCTCCTGCCTTTTCTATTCACATGAACATTCGATTGCAAGCTGTTTTGGACAACTTTCTCTCTCTTCTTGCAAAACACTCGGCAGACCTCCGTGCAGACTCTAGAACACGATGGGAGATGTTTTCTGTGCTGGCACAGTTTCTCCTTGCCAGACAGAGTGGAAAAGCTTTTTGCTAAGATGTAGACGTGAAGAGAGGCTAAAGACGAAGGTACGGTGCTCTGCAGAGCTAAGCACCGCTCCCGGGCGTCTTTCGGCAGAAGGCGCACACCGCAGAGCACTGTGAGCGGCAGAATCGTCTTTGCGCGAAGAAGCAGCTTCTTCGTCTCCGGGAGCCGGAGAGAGCGGCAACTTCGCAAAGGTGATGAAACAAGCTGTACAACGCTGCGATTGTGTGCGCAGCTTGCCAACTGAGAGAAAACAGTACCTGACCACTCTCCTGCCTTTTCTATTCACATGAACATTCGATTGCAAGCTGTTTTGGACAACTTTCTTTCTCTTCTTGCAAAACACTCGGCAGACCTGCGTGCAGCCTCTAGAACACGATGGGAGATGTTTTTTGTGCTGGCACAGTTTCTCCATGCCAGACAGAGTGGAAAAGCTTTTTGCTAAGATGTAGACGAGAAGAGAGGCTAAAGACGAAGGTACGGTGCTCTGCAGAGCTAAGCACCGCTCCCGGGCGTCTTTCGGCAGAAGGCGCACACCGCAGAGCACTGTGAGCGGCAGAATCGTCTTTGCGCGAAGAAGCAGCTTCTTCGTCTCCGGCA
Source organism: Melozone crissalis (assembly GCF_028551555.1). Lineage (NCBI taxonomy): Eukaryota > Metazoa > Chordata > Aves > Passeriformes > Passerellidae > Melozone > Melozone crissalis. The sequence goes on from NW_026535986.1 coordinate 88,558, forward strand.
GCCGGAGAGAGCGGCAACTTCGCAAAGGTGATGAAACAAGCTGTACAACACTGCGATTGTGTGCGCAGCTTGCCAAGTGAGAGAAAACAGTACCTGACCACTCTCCTGCCTTTTCTATTCACATGAACATTCGATTGCAAGCTGTTTTGGACAACTTTCTTTCTCTTCTTGCAAAACACTCGGCAGACCTCCGTGCAGCCTCTAGAAGACGATGGGAGATGTTTTCTGTGCTGGCACAGTTTCTCCTTTCCAGACAGAGTGGAAAAGCTTTTTGCTAAGATGTAGACGAGAAGAGAGGCTAAAGACGAAGGTACAGTGCTCTGCAGAGCTAAGCACCGCTCCCGGGCCTCTTTCGGCAGAAGGCGCACACCGCAGAGCACTGTGAGCGGCAGAATCGTCTTTGCGCGAAGAAGCAGCTTCTTCGTCTCCGGGAGCCGGAGAGAGCGGCAACTTCGCAAAGGTGATGAAACAAGCTGTACAACACTGCGATTGTGTGCGCAGCTTGCCAACTGAGAGAAAACAGTACCTGACCACTCTCCTGCCTTTTCTATTCACATGAACATTCGATTGCAAGCTGTTTTGGACAACTTTCTTTCTCTTCGTGCAAAACACTCTGCAGACCTGCGTGCAGCCTCTAGAACACGATGGGAGATGTTTTTTGTGCTGGCACAGTTTCTCCTTTCCAGACAGAGTGGAAAAGCTTTTTGCTAAGATGTAGACGAGAAGAGAGGCTAAAGACGAAGGTACGGTGCTCTGCAGAGCTAAGCACCGCTCCCGGACCTCTTTCGGCAGAAGGCGCACACCGCAGAGCACTGTGAGCGGCAGAATCGTCTTTGCGCGAAGAAGCAGCTTCTTCGTCTCCGGGAGCCGGAGAGAGCGGCAACTTCGCAAAGGTGATGAAACAAGCTGTACAACACTGCGATTGTGTGCGCAGCTTGCCAACTGAGAGAAAACAGTACCTGACCACTCTCCTGCCTTTTCTATTCACATGAACATTCGATTGCAAGCTGTTTTGGACAACTTTCTTTCTCTTCTTGCAAAACACTCGGCAGACCTGCGTGCAGCCTCTAGAACACGATGGGAGATGTTTTCTGTGCTGGCACAGTTTCTCCTTGCCAGAGAGAGTGGAAAAGCTTTTTGCTAAGATGTAGACGAGAAGAGAGGCTAAAGAAGCACGTATGGTGCTTCTCAGAGCTAAGCACAGCTCCCGGGGCTCTTTCGGCGGAAGGCGCACACCGCAGAGCACTGTGAGCGGCAGAATAGTCTTTGCGCGAAGAAGCAGCTTCTTCGTCTCCGGGAGCCGGAGAGAGCGGCAACTTCGCAAAGGTGATGAAACAAGCTGTACGACACTGCGATTGTGTGCGCAGCGTGCCAACTGAGAGAAAACAGTACCTGACCACTCTCCTGCCTTTTCTATTCACATGAACATTCGATTGGAAGCTGTTTTGGACAACTTTCTTTCTCTTCTTGCAAAACACTTGGCAGACCTCCGTGCAGCCTCTAGAAAATGATGGGAGATGTTTTCTGTGCTGGCACAGTTTCTCCTTGCCAGACAGAGTGGAAAAGCTTTTTGCTAAGATGTAGACGAGAAGAGAGGCTAAAGACGAAGGTACGGTGCTCTGCAGAGCAAAGCACCGCTCCCGGACGTCTTTCGGCAGAAGGCGCACACCGCAGAGCACTGTGAGCGGCAGAATCGTCTTTGCGCGAAGAAGCAGCTTCTTCGTCTCCGGGAGCCGGAGAGAGCGGCAGCTTCGCAAAGGTGATGAAACAAGCTGTACAACACTGCGATTGTGTGCGCAGCTTGCCAACTGAGAGAAAACAGTACCTGCCCCCTCTCCTGCCTTTTCTATTCACATGAACATTCGATTGCAAGCTGTTTTGGACAACTTTCTTTCTCTTCTTGCAAAACACTCGGCAGACCTGCGTGCAGCCTCTAGAACACGATGGGAGATGTTTTTTGTGCCGGCACAGTTTCTCCTTGCCAGAAACAGTGGAAAAGCTTTTTGCTAAGATGTAGACGAGAAGAGAGGCTAAAGAAGCAGGTATGGTGCTCTGCAGAGCTAAGCACCGCTCCCGGACCTCTTTCGGCAGAAGGCGCACACCGCAGAGCACTGTGAGCGGCAGAATCGTCTTTGTGCGAAGAAGCAGCTTCTTCGTCTCCGGGAGCCGGAGAGAGCGACAGCTTTGCAAAGGTGATGAAACAAGCTGTACAACACTGCGATTGTGTGCGCAGCTTGCCAACTGAGAGAAAACAGTACCTGACCACTCTCCTGCCTTTTCTATTCACATGAACATTCGATTGCAAGCTGTTTTGGACAACTTTCTTTCTCTTCTTGCAAAACACTCGGCAGACCTCCGTGCAGCCTCTAGAACACGATGGGAGATGTTTTCTGTGCTGGCACAGTTTCTCCTTGCCAGACAGAGTGGAAAAGCTTTTTGCTAAGATGTAGACGAGAAGAGAGGCTAAAGACGAAGGTACGGTGCTCTGCAGAGCTAAGCACCGCTCCCGGACCTCTTTCAGCAGAAGGCGCACACCGCAGAGCACTGTGAGCGGCAGAATCGTCTTTGCGCGAAGAAGCAGCTTCTTCGTCTCCGGGAGCCGGAGAGAGCGGCAGCTTCGCAAAGGTGATGAAACAAGCTGTACAACACTGCGATTGTGTGCAAAGCTTGCCAACTGAGAGAAAACAGTACCTGATCACTCTCCTGCCTTTTCTATTCACATGAACATTCGATTGCAAGCTGTTTTGGACAACTTTCTTTCTCTTCTTGCAAAACACTCTGCAGACCTCCGTGCAGCCTCTAGAACACGATGGGAGATGTTTTCTGTGCTGGCACAGTTTCTCCTTGCCAGACAGAGTGGAAAAGCTTTTTGCTAAGATGTAGACGAGAAGAGAGGCTAAAGACGAAGGTACGGTGCTCTGCAGAGCTAAGCACCGCTCCCGGACCTCTTTCGGCAGAAGGCGCACACCGCAGAGCACTGTGAGCGGCAGAATCGTCTTTGCGCGAAGAAGCAGCTTCTTCGTCTCCGGGAGCCGGAGAGAGCGGCAACTTCGCAAAGGTGATGAAACAAGCTGTACAACACTGCGATTGTGTGCGCAGCTTGCCAACTGAGAGAAAACAGTACCTGACCACTCTCCTGCCTTTTCTATTCACATGAACATTCGATTGCAAGCTGTTTTGGACAACTTTCTTTCTCTTCTTGCAAAACACTCGGCAGACCTGCGTGCAGCCTCTAGAACACGATGGGAGATGTTTTCTGTGCTGGCACAGTTTCTCCTTGCCAGAGAGAGTGGAAAAGCTTTTTGCTAAGATGTAGACGAGAAGAGAGGCTAAAGAAGCACGTATGGTGCTTCTCAGAGCTAAGCACAGCTCCCGGGGCTCTTTCGGCGGAAGGCGCACACCGCAGAGCACTGTGAGCGGCAGAATAGTCTTTGCGCGAAGAAGCAGCTTCTTCGTCTCCGGGAGCCGGAGAGAGCGGCAACTTCGCAAAGGTGATGAAACAAGCTGTACGACACTGCGATTGTGTGCGCAGCGTGCCAACTGAGAGAAAACAGTACCTGACCACTCTCCTGCCTTTTCTATTCACATGAACATTCGATTGGAAGCTGTTTTGGACAACTTTCTTTCTCTTCTTGCAAAACACTTGGCAGACCTCCGTGCAGCCTCTAGAAAATGATGGGAGATGTTTTCTGTGCTGGCACAGTTTCTCCTTGCCAGACAGAGTGGAAAAGCTTTTTGCTAAGATGTAGACGAGAAGAGAGGCTAAAGACGAAGGTACGGTGCTCTGCAGAGCAAAGCACCGCTCCCGGACGTCTTTCGGCAGAAGGCGCACACCGCAGAGCACTGTGAGCGGCAGAATCGTCTTTGCGCGAAGAAGCAGCTTCTTCGTCTCCGGGAGCCGGAGAGAGCGGCAGCTTCGCAAAGGTGATGAAACAAGCTGTACAACACTGCGATTGTGTGCGCAGCTTGCCAACTGAGAGAAAACAGTACCTGCCCCCTCTCCTGCCTTTTCTATTCACATGAACATTCGATTGCAAGCTGTTTTGGACAACTTTCTTTCTCTTCTTGCAAAACACTCGGCAGACCTGCGTGCAGCCTCTAGAACACGATGGGAGATGTTTTTTGTGCCGGCACAGTTTCTCCTTGCCAGAAACAGTGGAAAAGCTTTTTGCTAAGATGTAGACGAGAAGAGAGGCTAAAGAAGCAGGTATGGTGCTCTGCAGAGCTAAGCACCGCTCCCGGACCTCTTTCGGCAGAAGGCGCACACCGCAGAGCACTGTGAGCGGCAGAATCGTCTTTGTGCGAAGAAGCAGCTTCTTCGTCTCCGGGAGCCGGAGAGAGCGACAGCTTTGCAAAGGTGATGAAACAAGCTGTACAACACTGCGATTGTGTGCGCAGCTTGCCAACTGAGAGAAAACAGTACCTGACCACTCTCCTGCCTTTTCTATTCACATGAACATTCGATTGCAAGCTGTTTTGGACAACTTTCTTTCTCTTCTTGCAAAACACTCGGCAGACCTCCGTGCAGCCTCTAGAACACGATGGGAGATGTTTTCTGTGCTGGCACAGTTTCTCCTTGCCAGACAGAGTGGAAAAGCTTTTTGCTAAGATGTAGACGAGAAGAGAGGCTAAAGACGAAGGTACGGTGCTCTGCAGAGCTAAGCACCGCTCCCGGACCTCTTTCAGCAGAAGGCGCACACCGCAGAGCACTGTGAGCGGCAGAATCGTCTTTGCGCGAAGAAGCAGCTTCTTCGTCTCCGGGAGCCGGAGAGAGCGGCAGCTTCGCAAAGGTGATGAAACAAGCTGTACAACACTGCGATTGTGTGCAAAGCTTGCCAACTGAGAGAAAACAGTACCTGATCACTCTCCTGCCTTTTCTATTCACATGAACATTCGATTGCAAGCTGTTTTGGACAACTTTCTTTCTCTTCTTGCAAAACACTCTGCAGACCTCCGTGCAGCCTCTAGAACACGATGGGAGATGTTTTCTGTGCTGGCACAGTTTCTCCTTGCCAGACAGAGTGGAAAAGCTTTTTGCTAAGATGTAGACGAGAAGAGAGGCTAAAGACGAAGGTACGGTGCTCTGCAGAGCTAAGCACCGCTCCCGGGAGTCTTTCGGCAGAAGGCGCACACCGCAGAGCACTGTGAGCGGCAGAATCGTCTTTGCGCGAAGAAGCAGCTTCTTCGTCTCCGGGAGCCGGAGAGAGTGGCAACTTCGCAAAGGTGATGAAACAAGCTGTACAACACTGCGATTGTGTGCGCAGCTTGCCAACTGAGAGAAAACAGTACCTGACCACTCTCCTGCCTTTTCTATTCACATGAACATTCGATTGCAAGCTGTTTTGGACAACTTTCTCTCTCTTCTTGCAAAACACTCGGCAGACCTCCGTGCAGCCTCTAGAACACGATGGGAGATGTTTTCTGTGCTGGCACAGTTTCTCCTTGCCAGACAGAGTGGAAAAGCTTTTTGCTAAGATGTAGACGAGAAGAGAGGCTAAAGACGAAGGTACGGTGCTCTGCAGAGCTAAGCACCGCTCCCGGGCGTCTTTCGGCAGAAGGCGCACACCGCAGAGCACTGTGAGCGGCAGAATCGTCTTTGCGCGAAGAAGCAGCTTCTTCGTCTCCGGGAGCCGGAGAGAGCGGCAACTTCGCAAAGGTGATGAAACAAGCCGTACAACACTGCGATTGTGTGCGCAGCTTGCCAACTGAGAGAAAACAGTACCTGACCACTCTCCTGCCTTTTCTATTCACATGAACATTCGATTGCAAGCTGTTTTGGACAACTTTCTTTCTCTTCTTGCAAAACACTCGGCAGACCTGCGTGCAGCCTCTAGAACACGATGGGAGATGTTTTTTGTGCTGGCACAGTTTCTCCATGCCAGACAGAGTGGAAAAGCTTTTTGCTAAGATGTAGACGAGAAGAGAGGCTAAAGACGAAGGTACGGTGCTCTGCAGAGCTAAGCACCGCTCCCGGGCGTCTTTCGGCAGAAGGCGCACACCGCAGAGCACTGTGAGCGGCAGAATCGTCTTTGCGCGAAGAAGCAGCTTCTTCGTCTCCGGCAGCCGGAGAGAGCGGCAACTTCGCAAAGGTGATGAAACAAGCTGTACAACACTGCGATTGTGTGCGCAGCTTGCCAAGTGAGAGAAAACAGTACCTGACCACTCTCCTGCCTTTTCTATTCACATGAACATTCGATTGCAAGCTGTTTTGGACAACTTTCTTTCTCTTCTTGCAAAACACTCGGCAGACCTCCGTGCAGCCTCTAGAAGACGATGGGAGATGTTTTCTGTGCTGGCACAGTTTCTCCTTTCCAGACAGAGTGGAAAAGCTTTTTGCTAAGATGTAGACGAGAAGAGAGGCTAAAGACGAACGTACAGTGCTCTGCAGAGCTAAGCACCGCTCCCGGGCGTCTTTCGGCAGAAGGCGCACACCGCAGAGCACTGTGAGCGGCAGAATCGTCTTTGCGCGAAGAAGCAGCTTCTTCGTCTCCGGGAGCCGGAGAGAGCGGCAACTTCGCAAAGGTGATGAAACAAGCTGTACAACACTGCGATTGTGTGCGCAGCTTGCCAACTGAGAGAAAACTGTACCTGACCACTCTCCTGCCTTTTCTATTCACATGAACATTCGATTGCAAGCTGTTTTGGACAACTTTCTTTCTCTTCTTGCAAAACACTCGGCAGACCTGCGTGCAGCCTCTAGAACACGATGGGAGATGTTTTTTGTGCTGGCACAGTTTCTCCTTGCCAGACAGAGTGGAAAAGCTTTTTGCTAAGATGTAGACGAGAAGAGAGGCTAAAGACGAAGGTACGGTGCTCTGCAGAGCTAAGCACCGCTCCCGGAAGTCTTTCGGCAGAAGGCGCACACCGCAGAGCACTGTGAGCGGCAGAATCGTCTTTGCGCGAAGAAGCAGCTTCTTCGTCTCCGGGAGCCGGAGAGAGCGGCAACTTCGCAAAGGTGATGAAACAAGCTGTACAACACTGCGATTGTGTGCGCAGCTTGCCAACTGAGAGAAAACAGTACCTGACCACTCTCCTGCCTTTTCTATTCACATGAACATTCGATTGGAAGCTGTTTAGGACAACTTTCTTTCTCTTCTTGCAAAACACTCGGCAGACCTGCGTGCAGCCTCTAGAACACGATGGGAGATGTTTTCTGTGCTGGCACAGTTTCTCCTTGCCAGACAGAGTGGAAAAGCTTTTTGCTAAGATGTAGACGAGAAGAGAGGCTAAAGACGAAGGTACGGTGCTCTGCAGAGCTAAGCACCGCTCCCGGGGCTCTTTCGGCAGAAGGCGCACACCGCAGAGCACTGTGAGCGGCAGAATCGTCTTTGCGCGAAGAAGCAGCTTCTTCGTCTCCGGGAGCCGGAGAGAGCGGCAACTTCGCAAAGGTGATGAAACAAGCTGTACAACACTGCGATTGTGTGCGCAGCGTGCCAACTGAGAGAAAACAGTACCTGACCACTCTCCTGCCTTTTCTATTCACATGAACATTCGATTGCAAGCTGTTTTGGACAACTTTCTTTCTCTTCTTGCAAAACACTCGGCAGACCTCCGTGCAGCCTCTAGAACACGATGGGAGATGTTTTCTGTGCTGGCACAGTTTCTCCTTGCCAGACAGAGTGGAAAAGCTTTTTGCTAAGATGTAGACGAGAAGAGAGGCTAAAGACGAAGGTACGGTGCTCTGCAGAGCTAAGCACCGCTCCCGGGCGTCTTTCGGCAGAAGGCGCACACCGCAGAGCACTGTGAGCGGCAGAATCGTCTTTGGGCGAAGAAGCAGCTTCTTCGTCTCCGGGAGCCGGAGAGAGCGGCAACTTCGCAAAGGTGATGAAACAAGCTGTACAACACTGCGATTGTGTGCGCAGTTTGCCAACTGAGAGAAAACAGTACCTGACCACTCTCCTGCCTTTTCTATTCACATGAACATTCGATTGCAAGCTGTTTTGGACAACTTTCTTTCTCTTCTTGCAAAACACTCGGCAGACCTGCGTGCAGCCTCTAGAACACGATGGTAGATGTTTTTTGTGCTGGCACAGTTTCTCCTTGCCAGACAGAGTGGAAAAGCTTTTTGCTAAGATGTAGACGAGAAGAGAGGCTAAAGAAGCACGTATGGTGCTTCTCAGAGCTAAGCACAGCTCCCGGGGCTCTTTCGGCGGAAGGCGCACACCGCAGAGCACTGTGAGCGGCAGAATAGTCTTTGCGCGAAGAAGCAGCTTCTTCGTCTCCGGGAGCCGGAGAGAGCGGCAACTTCGCAAAGGTGATGAAACAAGCTGTACGACACTGCGATTGTGTGCGCAGCGTGCCAACTGAGAGAAAACAGTACCTGACCACTCTCCTGCCTTTTCTATTCACATGAACATTCGATTGGAAGCTGTTTTGGACAACTTTCTTTCTCTTCTTGCAAAACACTTGGCAGACCTCCGTGCAGCCTCTAGAAAACGATGGGAGATGTTTTCTGTGCTGGCACAGTTTCTCCTTGCCAGACAGAGTGGAAAAGCTTTTTACTAAGATGTAGACGAGAAGAGAGGCTAAAGACGAAGGTACGGTGCTCTGCAGAGCAAAGCACCGCTCCCGGACGTCTTTCGGCAGAAGGCGCACACCGCAGAGCACTGTGAGCGGCAGAATCGTCTTTGCGCGAAGAAGCGGCTTCTTCGTCTCCGGGAGCCGGAGAGAGCGGCAGCTTCGCAAAGGTGATGAAACAAGCTGTACAACACTGCGATTGTGTGCGCAGCTTGCCAACTGAGAGAAAACAGTACCTGCCCCCTCTCCTGCCTTTTCTATTCACATGAACATTCGATTGCATGCTGTTTTGGACAACTTTCTTTCTCTTCTTGCAAAACACTCGGCAGACCTGCGTGCAGCCTCTAGAACACGATGGGAGATGTCTTTTGTGCCGGCACAGTTTCTCCTTGCCAGAAACAGTGGAAAAGCTTTTTGCTAAGATGTAGACGAGAAGAGAGGCTAAAGAAGCAGGTATGGTGCTCTGCAGAGCTAAGCACAGCTCCCGGGCCTCTTTCGGCAGAAGACACACACTGCAGAACACAGTGAGCGGCAGAATCGTCTTTGCGCGAAGAAGCAGCTTCTTCGTCTCCGGGAGCCGGAGAGAGCGGCAACTTCGCAAAGGTGATGAAACAAGCTGTACAACACTGCGATTGTGTGCGCAGCTTGCCAACTGAGAGCAAACAATACCTGATCACTCTCCTGCCTTTTCTATTCACATGAACATTCGATTGCAAGCTGTTTTGGACAACTTTCTTTCTCTTCGTGCAAAACACTCTGCAGACCTCCGTGCAGCCTCTAGAACACGATGGGAGATGTTTTCTGTGCTGGCACAGTTTCTCCCTGCCAGAAAGAGTGGAAAAGCTTTTTGCTAAGATGTAGACGAGAAGAGAGGCTAAAGACGAAGGTACGGTGCTCTGCAGAGCTAAGCACAGCTCCCGGGCCTCTTTCGGCAGAAGACACACACTGCAGAACACAGTGAGCGGCAGAATCGTCTTTGCGCGAAGAAGCAGCTTCTTCGTCTCCGGGAGCCGGAGAGAGCGGCAACTTCGCAAAGGTGATGAAACAAGCTGTACAACACTGCGATTGTGTGCGCAGCTTGCCAACTGAGAGCAAACTGTACCTGATCACTCTCCTGCCTTTTCTATTCACATGAACATTCGATTGCAAGCTGTTTTGGACAACTTTCTTTCTCTTCGTGCAAAACACTCTGCAGACCTCCGTGCAGCCTCTAGAACACGATGGGAGATGTTTTCTGTGCTGGCACAGTTTCTCCCTGCCAGAAAGAGTGGAAAAGCTTTTTGCTAAGATGTAGACGAGAAGAGAGGCTAAAGACGAAGGTACGGTGCTCTGCAGAGCTAAGCACCGCTCCCGGGCGTCTTTCGGCAGAAGGCGCACACCGCAGAGCACTGTGAGCGGCAGAATCGTCTTTGCGCGAAGAAGCAGCTTCTTCGTCTCCGGGAGCCGGAGAGAGCGGCAACTTCGCAAAGGTGATGAAACAAGCTGTACAACACTGCGATTGTGTGCGCAGCTTGCCAACTGAGAGAAAACAGTACCTGACCACTCTCCTGCCTTTTCTATTCACATGAACATTCGATTGCAAGCTGTTTTGGACAACTTTCTCTCTCTTCTTGCAAAACACTCGGCAGACTTGCGTGCAGCCTCTAGAACACGATGGGAGATGTTTTCTGTGCTGGCACAGTTTCTCCTTGCCAGACAGAGTGGAAAAGCTTTTTGCTAAGATGTAGACGAGAAGAGAGGCTAAAGACGAAGGTACGGTGCTCTGCAGAGCTAAGCACCGCTCCCGGACCTCTTTTGGCAGAAGGCGCACACCGCAGAGCACTGTGAGCGGCAGAATCGTCTTTGCGCGAAGAAGCAGCTTCTTCGTCTCCGGGAGCCGGAGAGAGCGGCAACTTCGCAAAGGTGATGAAACAAGCTGTACAACACTGCGATTGTGTGCGCAGCTTGCCAACTGAGAGAAAACAGTACCTGACCACTCTCCTGCCTTTTCTATTCACATGAACATTCGATTGGGAGCTGTTTTGGACAACTTTCTTTCTCTTCTTGCAAAACACTCGGCAGACCTGCGTGCAGCCTCTAGAACACGATGGGAGATGTTTTTTGTGCTGGCACAGTTTCTCCTTGCCAGACAGAGTGGAAAAGCTTTTTGCTAAGATGTAGACGAGAAGAGAGGCTAAAGACGAAGGCACGGTGCTCTGCAGAGCTAAGCACCGCTCCCGGGCCTCTTTCGGCAGAAGGCGCACACCGCAGAGCACTGTGAGCGGCAGAATCGTCTTTGCGCGAAGAAGCAGCTTCTTCGTCTCCGGGAGCCGGAGAGAGCGGCAACTTCGCAAAGGTGATGAAACAAGCTGTACAACAGTGCGATTGTGTGCGCAGCTTGCCAACTGAGAGAAAACAGTACCTGACCACTCTCCTGCCTTTTCTATTCACATGAACATTCGATTGCAAGCTGTTTTGGACAACTTTCTTTCTCTTCGTGCAAAACACTCTGCAGACCTCCGTGCAGCCTCTAGAAGACGATGGGAGATGTTTTCTGTGCTGGCACAGTTTCTCCTTTCCAGACAGAGTGGAAAAGCTTTTTGCTAAGATGTAGACGAGAAGAGAGGCTAAAGACGAAGGTACGGTGCTCTGCAGAGCTAAGCACCGCTCCCGGGCGTCTTTCGGCAGAAGGCGCACACCGCAGAGCACTGTGAGCGGCAGAATCTTCTTTGCGCGAAGAAGCAGCTTCTTCGTCTCCGGGAGCCGGAGAGAGCGGCAACTTCGCAAAGGTGATGAAACAAGCTGTACAACACTGCGATTGTGTGCGCAGCTTGCCAACTGAGAGAAAACAGTACCTGACCACTCTCCTGCCTTTTCTATTCACATTAACATTCGATTGCAAGCTGTTTTGGACAACTTTCTTTCTCTTCTTGCAAAACACTCGGCAGACCTCCGTGCAGCCTCTAGAAGACGATGGGAGATGTTTTCTGTGCTGGCACAGTTTCTCCTTGCCAGACAGAGTGGAAAAGCTTTTTGCTAAGATGTAGACGAGAAGAGAGGCTAAAGACGAAGGTACGGTGCTCTGCAGAGCTAAGCACCGCTCCCCGGGCCTCTTTCGGCAGAAGGCGCACACCGCAGAGCACTGTGAGCGGCAGAATCGTCTTTGCGCGAAGAAGCAGCTTCTTCGTCTCCGGGAGCCGGAGAGAGCGGCAACTTCGCAAAGGTGATGAAACAAGCTGTACAACACTGCGATTGTGTGCGCAGTTTGCCAACTGAGAGAAAACAGTACCTGACCACTCCCTGGCCTTTTCTATTCACATGAACATTCGATTGCAAGCTGTTTTGGACAACTTTCTTTCTCTTCTTGCAAAATACTCGGCAGACCTCCGTGCAGCCTCTAGAAGACGATGGGAGATGTTTTCTGTGCTGGCACAGTTTCTCCTTGCCAGACAGAGTGGAAAAGCTTTTTGCTAAGATGTAGACGAGAAGAGAGGCTAAAGACGAAGGTACGGTGCTCTGCAGAGCTAAGCACCGCTCCCGGGCGTCTTTCGGCAGAAGGCGCACACCGCAGAGCACTGTGAGCGGCAGAATCGTCTTTGCGCGAAGAAGCAGCTTCTTCGTCTCCGGGAGCCGGAGAGAGCGGCAGCTTCGCAAAGGTGATGAAACAAGCTGTACAACACTGCGATTTTGTGCGCAGCTTGCCAACTGAGAGAAAACAGTACCTGACCACTCTCCTGCCTTTTCTATTCACATGAACATTCGATTGCAAGCTGTTTTGGACAACTTTCTTTCTCTTCTTGCAAAACACTCGGCAGACCTCCGTGCAGCCTCTAGAACACGATGGGAGATGTTTTCTGTGCTGGCACAGTTTCTCCTTGCCAGACAGAGTGGAAAAGCTTTTTGCTAAGATGTAGACGAGAAGAGAGGCTAAAGACGAAGGTACGGTGCTCTGCAGAGCTAAGCACCGCTCCCGGACCTCTTTCGGCAGAAGGCGCACACCGCAGAGCACTGTGAGCGGCAGAATCGTCTTTGCGCGAAGAAGCAGCTTCTTCGTCTCCGGGAGCCGGAGAGAGCGGCAGCTTCGCAAAGGTGATGAAACAAGCTGTACAACACTGCGATTGTGTGCGCAGCTTGCCAACTGAGAGAAAACAGTACCTGACCACTCTCCTGCCTTTTCTATTCACATGAACATTCGATTGCAAGCTGTTTTGGACAACTTTCTCTCTCTTCTTGCAAAACACTCGGCAGACCTCCGTGCAGCCTCTAGAACACGATGGGAGATGTTTTCTGTGCTGGCACAGTTTCTCCTTGCCAGACAGAGTGGAAAAGCTTTTTGCTAAGATGTAGACGAGAAGAGAGGCTAAAGACGAAGGTACGGTGCTCTGCAGAGCTAAGCACCGCTCCCGGGCCTCTTTCGGCAGAAGGCGCACACCGCAGAGCACTGTGAGCGGCAGAATCGTCTTTGCGCGAAGAAGCAGCTTCTTCGTCTCCGGGAGCCGGAGAGAGCGGCAACTTCGCAAAGGTGATGAAACAAGCTGTACAACACTGCGATTGTGTGCGCAGCTTGCCAACTGAGAGAAAACAGTACCTGACCACTCCCTGGCCTTTTCTATTCACATGAACATTCGATTGCAAGCTGTTTTGGACAACTTTCTTTCTCTTCTTGCAAAATACTCGGCAGACCTCCGTGCAGCCTCTAGAACACGATGGGAGATGTTTTCTGTGCTGGCACAGTTTCTCCTTGCCAGACAGAGTGGAAAAGCTTTTTGCTAAGATGTAGACGAGAAGAGAGGCTAAAGACGAAGGTACGGTGCTCTGCAGAGCTAAGCACCGCTCCCGGGCGTCTTTTGGCAGAAGGCGCACACCGCAGAGCACTGTGAGCGGCAGAATCGTCTTTGCGCGAAGAAGCAGCTTCTTCGTCTCCGGCAGCCGGAGAGAGCGGCAGCTTCGCAAAGGTGATGAAACAAGCTGTACAACACTGCGATTTTGTGCGCAGCTTGCCAAGTGAGAGAAAACAGTACCTGACCACTCTCCTGCCTTTTCTAATCACATGAACATTCGATTGCAAGCTGTTTTGGACAACTTTCTTTCTCTTCTTGCAAAACACTCGGCAGACCTCCATGCAGCCTCTAGAACACGATGGGAGATGTTTTCTGTGCTGGCACAGTTTCTCCTTGCCAGACAGAGTTGAAAAGCTTTTTGCTAAGATGTAGACGAGAAGAGAGGCTAAAGACGAAGGTACGGTGCTCTGCAGAACTAAGCACCGCTCCCGGACCTCTTTCGGCAGAAGGCGCACACCGCAGAGCACTGTGAGCGGCAGAATCGTCTTTGCGCGAAGAAGCAGCTTCTTCGTCTCCGGGAGCCGGAGAGAGCGGCAGCTTCGCAAAGGTGATGAAACAAGCTGTACAACACTGCGATTGTGTGCGCAGCTTGCCAACTGAGAGAAAACAGTACCTGACCACTCTCCTGCCTTTTCTATTCACATGAACATTCGATTGCAAGCTGTTTTGGACAACTTTCTTTCTCTTCTTGCAAAATACTCGGCAGACCTCCGTGCAGCCTCTAGAACACGATGGGAGATGTTTTCTGTGCTGGCACAGTTTCTCCTTGCCAGACAGAGTGGAAAAGCTTTTTGCTAAGATGTAGACGAGAAGAGAGGCTAAAGACGAAGGTACAGTGCTCTGCAGACCTAAGCACCGCTCCCGGACCTCTTTCGGCAGAAGGCGCACACCGCAGAGCACTGTGAGCGGCAGAATCGTCTTTGCGCGAAGAAGCAGCTTCTTCGTCTCCGGGAGCCGGAGAGAGCGGCAACTTCGCAAAGGTGATGAAATAAGCTGTACAACACTGCGATTGTGTGCGCAGCTTGCCAAGTGAGAGAAAACAGTACCTGACCACTCTCCTGCCTTTTCTATTCACATGAACATTCGATTGCAAGCTGTTTTGGACAACTTTCTTTCTCTTCTTGCAAAATACTCGGCAGACCTCCGTGCAGCCTCTAGAACACGATGGGAGATGTTTTCTGTGCTGGCACAGTTTCTCCTTGCCAGACAGAGTGGAAAAGCTTTTTGCTAAGATGTAGACGAGAAGAGAGGCTAAAGACGAAGGTACGGTGCTCTGCAGAGCTAAGCACCGCTCCCGGGCCTCTTTCGGCAGAAGGCGCACACCGCAGAGCACTGTGAGCGGCAGAATCGTCTTTGCGCGAAGAAGCAGCTTCTTCGTCTCCGGGAGCCGGAGAGAGCGACAACTTGGCAAAGGTGATGAAACAAGCTGTACAACACTGCGATTGTGTGCGCAGCTTGCCAACTGAGAGAAAACAGTACCTGACCACTCTCCTGCCTTTTCTATTCACATGAACATTCGATTGCAAGCTGTTTTGGACAACTTTCTTTCTCTTCTTGCAAAACACTCGGCAGACCTCCGTGCAGCCTCTAGAACACGATGGGAGATGTTTTCTGTGCTGGCACAGTTTCTCCTTGCCAGACAGAGTGGAAAAGCTTTTTGCTAAGATGTAGACGAGAAGAGAGGCTAAAGACGAAGGTACGGTGCTCTGCAGAGCTAAGCACCGCTCCCGGACCTCTTTCGGCAGAAGGCGCACACCGCAGAGCACTGTGAGCGGCAGAATCGTCTTTGCGCGAAGAAGCAGCTTCTTCGTCTCCGGGAGCCGGAGAGAGCGGCAGCTTCGCAAAGGTGATGAAACAAGCTGTACAACACTGCGATTGTGTGCGCAGCTTGCCAAGTGAGAGAAAACATTACCTGACCACTCTCCTGCCTTTTCTATTCACATGAACATTCGATTGCAAGCTGTTTTGGACAACTTTCTCTCTCTTCTTGCAAAACACTCGGCAGACCTCCGTGCAGCCTCTAGAACACGATGGGAGATGTTTTCTGTGCTGGCACAGTTTCTCCTTGCCAGACAGAGTGGAAAAGCTTTTTGCT
Organism: Melozone crissalis; assembly: GCF_028551555.1. Classification (NCBI taxonomy): domain Eukaryota; kingdom Metazoa; phylum Chordata; class Aves; order Passeriformes; family Passerellidae; genus Melozone; species Melozone crissalis. The sequence continues at coordinate 103,990 of NW_026535986.1, forward strand.
AAGATGTAGACGAGAAGAGAGGCTAAAGACGAAGGTACGGTGCTCTGCAGAGCTAAGCACCGCTCCCGGGCCTCTTTCGGCAGAAGGCGCACACCGCAGAGCACTGTGAGCGGCAGAATCGTCTTTGCGCGAAGAAGCAGCTTCTTCGTCTCCGGGAGCCGGAGAGAGCGGCAACTTCGCAAAGGTGATGAAACAAGCTGTACAACACTGCGATTGTGTGCGCAGCTTGCCAACTGAGAGAAAACAGTACCTGACCACTCCCTGGCCTTTTCTATTCACATGAACATTCGATTGCAAGCTGTTTTGGACAACTTTCTTTCTCTTCTTGCAAAATACTCGGCAGACCTCCGTGCAGCCTCTAGAACACGATGGGAGATGTTTTCTGTGCTGGCACAGTTTCTCCTTGCCAGACAGAGTGGAAAAGCTTTTTGCTAAGATGTAGACGAGAAGAGAGGCTAAAGACGAAGGTACGGTGCTCTGCAGAGCTAAGCACCGCTCCCGGGCGTCTTTTGGCAGAAGGCGCACACCGCAGAGCACTGTGAGCGGCAGAATCGTCTTTGCGCGAAGAAGCAGCTTCTTCCTCTCCGGCAGCCGGAGAGAGCGGCAGCTTCGCAAAGGTGATGAAACAAGCTGTACAACACTGCGATTTTGTGCGCAGCTTGCCAAGTGAGAGAAAACAGTACCTGACCACTCTCCTGCCTTTTCTAATCACATGAACATTCGATTGCAAGCTGTTTTGGACAACTTTCTTTCTCTTCTTGCAAAACACTCGGCAGACCTCCGTGCAGCCTCTAGAACACGATGGGAGATGTTTTCTGTGCTGGCACAGTTTCTCCTTGCCAGACAGAGTTGAAAAGCTTTTTGCTAAGATGTAGACGAGAAGAGAGGCTAAAGACGAAGGTACGGTGCTCTGCAGAACTAAGCACCGCTCCCGGACCTCTTTCGGCAGAAGGCGCACACCGCAGAGCACTGTGAGCGGCAGAATCGTCTTTGCGCGAAGAAGCAGCTTCTTCGTCTCCGGGAGCCGGAGAGAGCGGCAGCTTCGCAAAGGTGATGAAACAAGCTGTACAACACTGCGATTGTGTGCGCAGCTTGCCAACTGAGAGAAAACAGTACCTGACCACTCTCCTGCCTTTTCTATTCACATGAACATTCGATTGCAAGCTGTTTTGGACAACTTTCTTTCTCTTCTTGCAAAATACTCGGCAGACCTCCGTGCAGCCTCTAGAACACGATGGGAGATGTTTTCTGTGCTGGCACAGTTTCTCCTTGCCAGACAGAGTGGAAAAGCTTTTTGCTAAGATGTAGACGAGAAGAGAGGCTAAAGACGAAGGTACAGTGCTCTGCAGACCTAAGCACCGCTCCCGGACCTCTTTCGGCAGAAGGCGCACACCGCAGAGCACTGTGAGCGGCAGAATCGTCTTTGGGCGAAAAAGCAGCTTCTTCGCCTCCGGGAGCCGGAGAGAGCGGCAGCTTCGCAAAGGTGATGAAACAAGCTGTACAACACTGCGATTGTGTGCGCAGCTTGCCAAGTGAGAGAAAACATTACCTGACCACTCTCCTGCCTTTTCTATTCACATGAACATTCGATTGCAAGCTGTTTTGGACAACTTTCTCTCTCTTCTTGCAAAACACTCGGCAGACCTCCGTGCAGCCTCTAGAACACGATGGGAGATGTTTTCTGTGCTGGCACAGTTTCTCCTTGCCAGACAGAGTGGAAAAGCTTTTTGCTAAGATGTAGACGAGAAGAGAGGCTAAAGACGAAGGTACGGTGCTCTGCAGAGCTAAGCACCGCTCCCGGGCCTCTTTCGGCAGAAGGCGCACACCGCAGAGCACTGTGAGCGGCAGAATCGTCTTTGCGCGAAGAAGCAGCTTCTTCGTCTCCGGGAGCCGGAGAGAGCGGCAACTTCGCAAAGGTGATGAAATAAGCTGTACAACACTGCGATTGTGTGCCCAGCTTGCCAAGTGAGAGAAAACAGTACCTGACCACTCTCCTGCCTTTTCTATTCACATGAACATTCGATTGCAAGCTGTTTTGGACAACTTTCTTTCTCTTCTTGCAAAATACTCGGCAGACCTCCGTGCAGCCTCTAGAACACGATGGGAGATGTTTTCTGTGCTGGCACAGTTTCTCCTTGCCAGACAGAGTGGAAAAGCTTTTTGCTAAGATGTAGACGAGAAGAGAGGCTAAAGACGAAGGTACGGTGCTCTGCAGAGCTAAGCACCGCTCCCGGGCCTCTTTCGGCAGAAGGCGCACACCGCAGAGCACTGTGAGCGGCAGAATCGTCTTTGCGCGAAGAAGCAGCTTCTTCGTCTCCGGGAGCCGGAGAGAGCGACAACTTGGCAAAGGTGATGAAACAAGCTGTACAACACTGCGATTGTGTGCGCAGCTTGCCAACTGAGAGAAAACAGTACCTGACCACTCTCCTGCCTTTTCTATTCACATGAACATTCGATTGCAAGCTGTTTTGGACAACTTTCTTTCTCTTCTTGCAAAACACTCGGCAGACCTCCGTGCAGCCTCTAGAACACGATGGGAGATGTTTTCTGTGCTGGCACAGTTTCTCCTTGCCAGACAGAGTGGAAAAGCTTTTTGCTAAGATGTAGACGAGAAGAGAGGCTAAAGACGAAGGTACGGTGCTCTGCAGAGCTAAGCACCGCACCCGGACCTCTTTCGGCAGAAGGCGCACACCGCAGAGCACTGTGAGCGGCAGAATCGTCTTTGCGCGAAAAAGCAGCTTCTTCGTCTCCGGGAGCCGGAGAGAGCGGCAACTTCGCAAAGGTGATGAAACAGGCTGTACAACACTGCGATTGTGTGCGCAGCTTGCCAACTGAGAGAAAACAGTACCTGACCACTCTCCTGCCTTTTCTATTCACATGAACATTCGATTGCAAGCTGTTTTGGACAAGTTTCTTTCTCTTCTTGCAAAACACTCGGCAGACCTCCGTGCAGCCTCTAGAACACGATGGGAGATGTTTTCTGTGCTGGCACAGTTTCTCCTTGCCAGACAGAGTGGAAAAGCTTTTTGCTAAGATGTAGACGAGAAGAGAGGCTAAAGACGAAGGTACGGTGCTCTGCAGAGCTAAGCACCGCTCCCGGGCGTCTTTCGGCAGAAGGCGCACACCGCAGAGCACTGTGAGCGGCAGAATCGTCTTTGCGCGAAGAAGCAGCTTCTTCGTCTCCGGGAGCCGGAGAGAGCGGCAGCTTCGCAAAGGTGATGAAACAAGCTGTACAACACTGCGATTGTGTGCGCCGCTTGCCAACTGAGAGAAAACAGTACCTGACCACTCTCCTGCCTTTTCTATTCACATGAACATTCGATTGCAAGCTGTTTTGGACAACTTTCTCTCTCTTCTTGCAAAACACTCGGCAGACCTCCGTGCAGCCTCTAGAACACGATGGGAGATGTTTTCTGTGCTGGCACAGTTTCTCCTTGCCAGACAGAGTGGAAAAGCTTTTTGCTAAGATGTAGACGAGAAGAGAGGCTAAGGACGAAGGTACGGTGCTCTGCAGAGCTAAGCACCGCTCCCGGGCCTCTTTTGGCAGAAGGCGCACACAGCAGAGCACTGTGAGCGGCAGAATCGTCTTTGCGCGAAGAAGCAGCTTCTTCGTCTCCGGGAGCCGGAGAGAGCGGCAACTTCGCAAAGGTGATGAAACAAGCTGTACAACACTGCGATTGTGTGCGCAGTTTGCCAACTGAGAGAAAACAGTACCTGACCACTCCCTGGCCTTTTCTATTCACATGAACATTCGATTGCAAGCTGTTTTGGACAACTTTCTTTCTCTTCTTGCAAAATACTCGGCAGACCTCCGTGCAGCCTCTAGAACATGATGGGAGATGTTTTCTGTGCTGGCACAATTTCTCCTTGCCAGACAGAGTGGAAAAGCTTTTTGCTAAGATGTAGACGAGAAGAGAGGCTAAAGACGAAGGTACGGTGCTCTGCAGAGCTAAGCACCGCTCCCGGACCTCTTTCGGCAGAAGGCGCTCACCGCAGAGCACTGTGAGCGGCAGAATCGTCTTTGCGGGAAGAAGCAGCTTATTCGTCTCCGGGAGCCGGAGAGAGCGGCAGCTTCGCAAAGGTGATGAAACCAGCTGTACAACACTGCGATTTTGTGCGCAGCTTGCCAACTGAGAGAAAACAGTACCTGACCACTCTCCTGCCTTTTCTATTCACATGAACATTCGATTGCAAGCTGTTTTGGACAACTTTCTTTCTCTTCTTGCAAAACACTCGGCAGACTCCGTGCAGCCTCTAGAACACGATGGGAGATGTTTTTTGTGCTGGCACAGTTTCTCCTTGCCAGACAGAGTGGAAAAGCTTTTTGCTAAGATGTAGACGAGAAGAGAGGCTAAAGACGAAGGTACGGTGCTCTGCAGAGCTAAGCACCGCTCCCGGACCTCTTTCGGCAGAAGGCGCACACCGCAGAGCACTGTGAGCGGCAGAATCGTCTTTGCGCGAAGAAGCAGCTTTTTGGTCTCCGGGAGCCGGAGAGAGCGGCAGCTTCGCAAAGGTGATGAAACAAGCTGTACAACACTGCGATTGTGTGCGCAGCTTGCCAACTGAGAGAAAACAGTACCTGACCACTCTCCTGCCTTTTCTATTCACATGAACATTCGATTGCAAACTGTTTTGGACAACTTTCTTTCTCTTCTTGCAAAACACTCGGCAGACCTCCGTGCAGCCTCTAGAACACGATGGGAGATGTTTTCTGTGCTGGCACAGGTTCTCCTTGCCAGACAGAGTGGAAAAGCTTTTTGCTAAGATGTAGACGAGAAGAGAGGCTAAAGACGAAGGTACGGTGCTCTGCAGAGCTAAGCACCGCTCCCGGGCGTCTTTCGGCAGAAGGCGCACACCGCAGAGCACTGTGAGCGGCAGAATCGTCTTTGCGCGAAGAAGCAGCTTCTTCGTCTCCGGGAGCCGGAGAGAGCGGCAGCTTCGCAAAGGTGATGAAACAAGCTGTACAACACTGCGATTTTGTGCGCAGCTTGCCAACTGAGAGAAAACAGTACCTGACCACTCTCCTGCCTTTTCTATTCACATGAACATTCGATTGCAAGCTGTTTTGGACAACTTTCTTTCTCTTCTTGCAAAACACTCGGCAGACCTCCGTGCAGCCTCTAGAACACGATGGGAGATGTTTTCTGTGCTGGCACAGTTTCTCCTTGCCAGACAGAGTGGAAAAGCTTTTTGCTAAGATGTAGACGAGAAGAGAGGCTAAAGACGAAGGTACGGTGCTCTGCAGAGCTAAGCACCGCTCCCGGACCTCTTTCGGCAGAAGGCGCACACCGCAGAGCACTGTGAGCGGCAGAATCGTCTTTGCGCGAAGAAGCAGCTTCTTCGTCTCCGGGAGCCGGAGAGAGCGGCAGCTTCGCAAAGGTGATGAAACAAGCTGTACAACACTGCGATTGTGTGCGCAGCTTGCCAACTGAGAGAAAACAGTACCTGACCACTCTCCTGCCTTTTCTATTCACATGAACATTCGATTGCAAGCTGTTTTGGACAACTTTCTCTCTCTTCTTGCAAAACACTCGGCAGACCTCCGTGCAGCCTCTAGAACACGATGGGAGATGTTTTCTGTGCTGGCATAGTTTCTCCTTGCCAGACAGAGTGGAAAAGCTTTTTGCTAAGATGTAGACGAGAAGAGAGGCTAAAGACGAAGGTACGGTGCTCTGCAGAGCTAAGCACCGCTCCCGGGCCTCTTTCGGCAGAAGGCGCACACCGCAGAGCACTGTGAGCGGCAGAATCGTCTTTGCGCGAAGAAGCAGCTTCTTCGTCTCCGGGAGCCGGAGAGAGCGGCAACTTCGCAAAGGTGATGAAACAAGCTGTACAACACTGCGATTGTGTGCGCACTTTGCCAACTGAGAGAAAACAGTACCTGACCACTCTCCTGCCTTTTCTATTCACATGAACATTCGATTGCAAGCTGTTTTGGACAACTTTCTTTCTCTTCTTGCCAAACATTCGGCAGACCTCCGTGCAGCCTCTAGAACACGATGGGAGATGTTTTTTGTGCTGGCACAGTTTCTCCTTGCAAGACAGAGTTGAAAAGCTTTTTGCTAAGATGTAGACGAGAAGAGAGGCTAAAGACGAAGGTACGGTGCTCTGCAGAGCTAAGCACCGCTCCCGGACCTCTTTCGGCAGAAGGCGCACACCGCAGAGCACTGTGAGCGGCAGAATCGTCTTTGCGCGAAGAAGCAGCTTCTTCGTCTCCGGGAGCCGGAGAGAGCGGCAACTTCGCAAAGGTGATGAAACAAGCTGTACAACACTGCGATTGTGTGCGCAGCTTGCCAACTGAGAGAAAACAGTACCTGACCAGTCTCCTGCCTTTTCTATTCACATGAACATTCGATTGCAAGCTGTTTTGGACAACTTTCTTTCTCTTCTTGCAAAACACTCGGCAGACCTCCGTGCAGCCTCTAGAACACGATGGGAGATGTTTTCTGTGCTGGCACAGTTTCTCCTTTCCAGACAGAGTGGAAAAGCTTTTTGCTAAGATGTAGACGAGAAGAGAGGCTAAAGACGAAGGTACGGTGCTCTGCAGAGCTAAGCACCGCTCCTGGACCTCTTTCGGCAGAAGGCGCTCACCGCAGAGCACTGTGAGCGGCAGAATCGTCTTTGCGCGAAGAAGCAGCTTCTTCGTCTCCGGGAGCCGGAGGGAGCGGCAACTTCGCAAAGGTGATGAAACAAGCTGTACAACACTGCGATTGTGTGCGCAGCTTGCCAACTGAGAGAAAACAGTACCTGACCTCTCTCCTGCCTTTTCTATTCACATGAACATTCGATTGCAAGCTGTTTTGGACAACTTTCTTTCTCTTCTTGCAAAACACTCGGTAGACCTCCGTGCAGCCTCTAGAACACGATGGGAGATGTTTTTTGTGCTGGCACAGTTTCTCCTTGCCAGACAGAGTGGAAAAGCTTTTTGCTAAGATGTAGACGAGAAGAGAGGCTAAAGACGAAGGTACGGTGCTCTGCAGAGCTAAGCACCGCTCCCAGGCCTCTTTCGGCAGAAGGCGCACACCGCAGAGCACTGTGAGCGGCAGAATCGTCTTTGCGCGAAGAAGCAGCTTCTTCGTCTCCGGGAGCCGGAGAGAGCGGCAACTTCGCAAAGGTGATGAAACAAGCTGTACAACACTGCGATTGTGTGCGCAGCTTGCCAACTGAGAGAAAACAGTACCTAACCACTCTCCTGCCTTTTCTATTCACATGAACATTCGATTGCAAGCTGTTTTGGACAACTTTCTTTCTCTTCTTGCAAAACACTCGGCAGACCTCCGTGGAGCCTCTAGAACACGATGGGAGATGTTTTCTGTGCTGGCACAGTTTCTCCTTGCCAGACAGAGTGGAAAAGCTTTTTGCTAAGATGTAGACGAGAAGAGAGGCTAAAGACGAAGGTACGGTGCTCTGCAGAGCTAAGCACCGCTCCCGGGCCTCTTTCGGCAGAAGGCGCACACCGCAGAGCACTGTGAGCGGCGGAATCGTCTTTGCGCGAAGAAGCAGCTTCTTCGTCTCCGGGAGCCGGAGAGAGCGGCAACTTGGCAAAGGTGATGAAACAAGCTGTACAACACTGCGATTGTGTGCGCCGCTTGCCAACTGAGAGAAAACAGTACCTGACCACTCTCCTGCCATTTCTATTCACATGAACATTCGATTGCAAGCTGTTTTGGACAACTTTCTTTCTCTTCTTGCAAAATACTCGGCAGACCTCCGTGGAGCCTCTAGAACACGATGGGAGATGTTTTCTGTGCTGGCACAGTTTCTCCTTGCCAGACAGAGTGGAAAAGCTTTTTGCTAAGATGTAGACGAGAAGAGAGGCTAAAGACGAAGGTACGGTGCTCTGCAGAGCTAAGCACCGCTCCCGGGCCTCTTTCGGCAGAAGGCGCACACCGCAGAGCACTGTGAGCGGCAGAATCGTCTTTGCGCGAAGAAGCAGCTTCTTCGTCTCCGGGAGCCGGAGAGAGCGACAACTTGGCAAAGGTGATGAAACAAGCTGTACAACACTGCGATTGTGTGCGCAGCTTGCCAACTGAGAGAAAACAGTACCTGACCACTCTCCTGCCTTTTCTATTCACATGAACATTCGATTGCAAGCTGTTTTGGACAACTTTCTTTCTCTTCTTGCAAAACACTTGGCAGACCTGCGTGCAGCCTCTAGAACAAGATGGGAGATGTTTTTTGTGCTGGCACAGTTTCTCCTTGCCAGACAGAGTGGAAAAGCTTTTTGCTAAGATGTAGACGAGAAGAGAGGCTAAAGACGAAGGTACGGTGCTCTGCAGAGCTAAGCACCGCTCCCGGGAGTCTTTCGGCAGAAGGCGCACACCGCAGAGCACTGTGAGCGGCAGAATCGTCTTTGCGCGAAGAAGCAGCTTCTTCGTCTCCGGGAGCCGGAGAGAGCGGCAACTTCGCAAAGGTGATGAAACAAGCTGTACAACACTGCGATTGTGTGCGCAGCTTGCCAACTGAGAGAAAACAGTACCTGACCACTCTCCTGCCTTTTCTATTCACATGAACATTCGATTGCAAGCTGTTTTGGACAACTTTCTCTCTCTTCTTGCAAAACACTCGGCAGACCTCCGTGCAGCCTCTAGAACACGATGGGAGATGTTTTCTGTGCTGGCACAGTTTCTCCTTGCCAGACAGAGTGGAAAAGCTTTTTGCTAAGATGTAGACGAGAAGAGAGGCTAAAGACGAAGGTACGGTGCTCTGCAGAGCTAAGCACCGCTCCCGGGCGTCTTTCGGCAGAAGGCGCACACCGCAGAGCACTGTGAGCGGCAGAATCGTCTTTGCGCGAAGAAGCAGCTTCTTCGTCTCCGGGAGCCGGAGAGAGCGGCAACTTCGCAAAGGTGATGAAACAAGCTGTACAACACTGCGATTGTGTGCGCAGCTTGCCAACTGAGAGAAAACAGTACCTGACCACTCTCCTGCCTTTTCTATTCACATGAACATTCGATTGCAAGCTGTTTTGGACAACTTTCTTTCTCTTCTTGCAAAACACTCGGCAGACCTGCGTGCAGCCTCTAGAACACGATGGGAGATGTTTTTTGTGCTGGCACAGTTTCTCCATGCCAGACAGAGTGGAAAAGCTTTTTGCTAAGATGTAGACGAGAAGAGAGGCTAAAGACGAAGGTACGGTGCTCTGCAGAGCTAAGCACCGCTCCCGGGCGTCTTTCGGCAGAAGGCGCACACCGCAGAGCACTGTGAGCGGCAGAATCGTCTTTGCGCGAAGAAGCAGCTTCTTCGTCTCCGGCAGCCGGAGAGAGCGGCAACTTCGCAAAGGTGATGAAACAAGCTGTACAACACTGCGATTGTGTGCGCAGCTTGCCAAGTGAGAGAAAACAGTACCTGACCACTCTCCTGCCTTTTCTATTCACATGAACATTCGATTGCAAGCTGTTTTGGACAACTTTCTTTCTCTTCTTGCAAAACACTCGGCAGACCTCCGTGCAGCCTCTAGAAGACGATGGGAGATGTTTTCTGTGCTGGCACAGTTTCTCCTTTCCAGACAGAGTGGAAAAGCTTTTTGCTAAGATGTAGACGAGAAGAGAGGCTAAAGACGAAGGTACAGTGCTCTGCAGAGCTAAGCACCGCTCCCGGGCGTCTTTCGGCAGAAGGCGCACACCGCAGAGCACTGTGAGTGGCAGAATCGTCTTTGCGCGAAGAAGCAGCTTCTTCGTCTCCGGGAGCCGGAGAGAGCGGCAACTTCGCAAAGGTGATGAAACAAGCTGTACAACACTGCGATTGTGTGCGCAGCTTGCCAACTGAGAGAAAACAGTACCTGACCACTCTCCTGCCTTTTCTATTCACATGAACATTCGATTGGAAGCTGTTTTGGACAACTTTCTTTCTCTTCTTGCAAAACACTCGGCAGACCTGCGTGCAGCCTCTAGAACACGATGGGAGATGTTTTCTGTGCTGGCACAGTTTCTCCTTGCCAGACAGAGTGGAAAAGCTTTTTGCTAAGATGTAGACGAGAAGAGAGGCTAAAGACGAAGGTACGGTGCTCTGCAGAGCTAAGCACCGCTCCCGGGGCTCTTTCGGCAGAAGGCGCACACCGCAGAGCACTGTGAGCGGCAGAATCATCTTTGCGCGAAGAAGCAGCTTCTTCGTCTCCGGGAGCCGGAGAGAGCGGCAACTTCGCAAAGGTGATGAAACAAGCTGTACAACACTGCGATTGTGTGCGCAGCTTGCCAAGTGATAGAAAACAGTACCTGACCACTCTCCTGCCTTTTCTATTCACATGAACATTCGATTGCAAGCTGTTTTGGACAACTTTCTTTCTCTTCTTGCAAAACACTCGGCAGACCTCCGTGCAGCCTCTAGAACACGATGGGAGATGTTTTCTGTGCTGGCACAGTTTCTCCTTGCCAGACAGAGTGGAAAAGCTTTTTGCTAAGATGTAGACGAGAAGAGAGGCTAAAGACGAAGGTACGGTGCTCTGCAGAGCTAAGCACCGCTCCCGGGAGTCTTTCGGCAGAAGGCGCACACCGCAGAGCACTGTGAGCGGCAGAATCGTCTTTGCGCGAAGAAGCAACTTCTTCGTCTCCGGGAGCCGGAGAGAGCGGCAACTTCGCAAAGGTGATGAAACAAGCTGTACAACACTGCGATTGTGTGCGCAGCTTGCCAAGTGAGAGAAAACAGTACCTGACCACTCTCCTGCCTTTTCTATTCACATGAACATTCGATTGCAAGCTGTTTTGGACAACTTTCTCTCTCTTCTTGCAAAACACTCGGCAGACCTCCGTGCAGCCTCTAGAACACGATGGGAGATGTTTTCTGTGCTGGCACAGTTTCTCCTTGCCAGACAGAGTGGAAAAGCTTTTTGCTAAGATGTAGACGAGAAGAGAGGCTAAAGACGAAGGTACGGTGCTCTGCAGAGCAAAGCACCGCTCCCGGACCTCTTTCGGCAGAAGGCGCACACCGCAGAGCACTGTGAGCGGCAGAATCGTCTTTGCGCGAAGAAGCAGCTTCTTCGTCTCCGGGAGCCGGAGAGAGCGGCAGCTTCGCAAAGTTGATGAAACAAGCTGTACAACACTGCGATTGTGTGCGCAGCTTGCCAACTGAGAGAAAACAGTACCTGACCACTCTCCTGCCTTTTCTATTCACATGAACATTCGATTGCAAGCTGTTTTGGACAACTTTCTTTCTCTTCTTGCAAAACACTCAGCAGACCTGCGTGCAGCCTCTAGAACACGATGGGAGATGTTTTCTGTGCTGGCACAGTTTCTCCTTGCCAGACAGAGTGGAAAAGCTTTTTGCTAAGATGTAGACGAGAAGAGAGGCTAAAGAAGCACGTATGGTGCTTCTCAGAGCTAAGCACAGCTCCCGGGGCTCTTTCGGCGGAAGGCGCACACCGCAGAGCACTGTGAGCGGCAGAATAGTCTTTGGGCGAAGAAGCAGCTTCTTCGTCTCCGGGAGCCGGAGAGAGCGGCAACTTCGCAAAGGTGATGAAACAAGCTGTACGACACTGCGATTGTGTGCGCAGCGTGCCAACTGAGAGAAAACAGTACCTGACCACTCTCCTGCCTTTTCTATTCACATGAACATTCGATTGGAAGCTGTTTTGGACAACTTTCTTTCTCTTCTTGCAAAACACTTGGCAGACCTCCGTGCAGCCTCTAGAAAACGATGGGAGATGTTTTCTGTGCTGGCACAGTTTCTCCTTGCCAGACAGAGTGGAAAAGCTTTTTGCTAAGATGTAGACGAGAAGAGAGGCTAAAGACGAAGGTACGGTGCTCTGCAGAGCAAAGCACCGCTCCCGGACGTCTTTCGGCAGAAGGCGCACACCGCAGAGCACTGTGAGCGGCAGAATCGTCTTTGCGCGAAGAAGCGGCTTCTTCGTCTCCGGGAGCCGGAGAGAGCGGCAGCTTCGCAAAGGTGATGAAACAAGCTGTACAACACTGCGATTGTGTGCGCAGCTTGCCAACTGAGAGAAAACAGTACCTGCCCCCTCTCCTGCCTTTTCTATTCACATGAACATTCGATTGCAAGCTGTTTTGGACAACTTTCTTTCTCTTCTTGCAAAACACTCGGCAGACCTGCGTGCAGCCTCTAGAACACGATGGGAGATGTTTTTTGTGCCGGCACAGTTTCTCCTTGCCAGAAACAGTGGAAAAGCTTTTTGCTAAGATGTAGACGAGAAGAGAGGCTAAAGAAGCAGGTATGGTGCTCTGCAGAGCTAAGCACAGCTCCCGGGCCTCTTTCGGCAGAAGACACACACTGCAGAACACAGTGAGCGGCAGAATCGTCTTTGCGCGAAGAAGCAGCTTCTTCGTCTCCGGGAGCCGGAGAGAGCGGCAACTTCGCAAAGGTGATGAAACAAGCTGTACAACACTGCGATTGTGTGCGCAGCTTGCCAACTGAGAGCAAACTGTACCTGATCACTCTCCTGCCTTTTCTATTCACATGAACATTCGATTGCAAGCTGTTTTGGACAACTTTCTTTCTCTTCGTGCAAAACACTCTGCAGACCTCCGTGCAGCCTCTAGAACACGATGGGAGATGTTTTCTGTGCTGGCACAGTTTCTCCCTGCCAGAAAGAGTGGAAAAGCTTTTTGCTAAGATGTAGACGAGAAGAGAGGCTAAAGACGAAGGTACGGTGCTCTGCAGAGCTAAGCACAGCTCCCGGGCCTCTTTCGGATGAAGACACACACTGCAGAACACAGTGAGCGGCAGAATCGTCTTTGCGCGAAGAAGCAGCTTCTTCGTCTCCGGGAGCCGGAGAGAGCGGCAACTTCGCAAAGGTGATGAAACAAGCTGTACAACACTGCGATTGTGTGCGCAGCTTGCCAACTGAGAGCAAACTGTACCTGATCACTCTCCTGCCTTTTCTATTCACATGAACATTCGATTGCAAGCTGTTTTGGACAACTTTCTTTCTCTTCGTGCAAAACACTCTGCAGACCTCCGTGCAGCCTCTAGAACACGATGGGAGATGTTTTCTGTGCTGGCACAGTTTCTCCCTGCCAGAAAGAGTGGAAAAGCTTTTTGCTAAGATGTAGACGAGAAGAGAGGCTAAAGACGAAGGTACGGTGCTCTGCAGAGCTAAGCACCGCTCCCGGACCTCTTTCGGCAGAAGGCGCACACCGCAGAGCACTGTGAGCGGCAGAATCGTCTTTGCGCGAAGAAGCAGCTTCTTCGTCTCCGGGAGCCGGAGAGAGCGGCAACTTCGCAAAGGTGATGAAACAAGCTGTACAACACTGCGATTGTGTGCGCAGCTTGCCAACTGAGAGAAAACAGTACCTGACCACTCTCCTGCCTTTTCTATTCACATGAACATTCGATTGCAAGCTGTTTTGGACAACTTTCTCTCTCTTCTTGCAAAACACTCGGCAGACCTGCGTGCAGCCTCTAGAACACGATGGGAGATGTTTTCTGTGCTGGCACAGTTTCTCCTTGCCAGACAGAGTGGAAAAGCTTTTTGCTAAGATGTAGACGAGAAGAGAGGCTAAAGACGAAGGTACGGTGCTCTGCAGAGCTAAGCACCGCTCCCGGACCTCTTTCGGCAGAAGGCGCACACCGCAGAGCACTGTGAGCGGCAGAATCGTCTTTGCGCGAAGAAGCAGCTTCTTCGTCTCCGGGAGCCGGAGAGAGCGGCAACTTCGCAAAGGTGATGAAACAAGCTGTACAACACTGCGATTGTGTGCGCAGCTTGCCAACTGAGAGAAAACAGTACCTGACCACTCTCCTGCCTTTTCTATTCACATGAACATTCGATTGGGAGCTGTTTTGGACAACTTTCTTTCTCTTCTTGCAAAACACTCGGCAGACCTGCGTGCAGCCTCTAGAACACGATGGGAGATGTTTTTTGTGCTGGCACAGTTTCTCCTTGCCAGACAGAGTGGAAAAGCTTTTTGCTAAGATGTAGACGAGAAGAGAGGCTAAAGACGAAGGCACGGTGCTCTGCAGAGCTAAGCACCGCTCCCGGGCCTCTTTCGGCAGAAGGCGCACACCGCAGAGCACTGTGAGCGGCAGAATCGTCTTTGCGCGAAGAAGCAGCTTCTTCGTCTCCGGGAGCCGGAGAGAGCGGCAACTTCGCAAAGGTGATGAAACAAGCTGTACAACACTGCGACTGTGTGTGCAGCTTGCCAACTGAGAGAAAACAGTACCTGACCACTCTCCTGCCTTTTCTATTCACATGAACATTCGATTGCAAGCTGTTTTGGACAACTTTCTTTCTCTTCGTGCAAAACACTCTGCAGACCTCCGTGCAGCCTCTAGAACACGATGGGAGATGTTTTCTGTGCTGGCACAGTTTCTCCTTTCCAGACAGAGTGGAAAAGCTTTTTGCTAAGATGTAGACGAGAAGAGAGGCTAAAGACGAAGGTACGGTGCTCTGCAGAGCTAAGCACCGCTCCCGGGCGTCTTTCGGCAGAAGGCGCACACCGCAGAGCACTGTGAGCGGCAGAATCTTCTTTGCGCGAAGAAGCAGCTTCTTCGTCTCCGGGAGCCGGAGAGAGCGGCAACTTCGCAAAGGTGATGAAACAAGCTGTACAACACTGCGATTGTGTGCGCAGCTTGCCAACTGAGAGAAAACAGTACCTGACCACTCTCCTGCCTTTTCTATTCACATTAACATTCGATTGCAAGCTGTTTTGGACAACTTTCTTTCTCTTCTTGCAAAACACTCGGCAGACCTCCGTGCAGCCTCTAGAAGACGATGTGAGATGTTTTCTGTGCTGGCACAGTTTCTCCTTGCCAGACAGAGTGGAAAAGCTTTTTGCTAAGATGTAGACGAGAAGAGAGGCTAAAGACGAAGGTACGGTGCTCTGCAGAGCTAAGCACCGCTCCCGGGCGTCTTTCGGCAGAAGGCGCACACCGCAGAGCACTGTGAGCGGCAGAATCGTCTTTGCGCGAAGAAGCAGCTTCTTCGTCTCCGGGAGCCGGAGAGAGCGGCAACTTCGCAAAGGTGATGAAACAAGCTGTACAACACTGCGATTGTGTGCGCAGTTTGCCAACTGAGAGAAAACAGTACCTGACCACTCCCTGGCCTTTTCTATTCACATGAACATTCGATTGCAAGCTGTTTTGTACAACTTTCTTTCTCTTCTTGCAAAATACTCGGCAGACCTCCGTGCAGCCTCTAGAAGACGATGGGAGATGTTTTCTGTGCTGGCACAGTTTCTCCTTGCCAGACAGAGTGGAAAAGCTTTTTGCTAAGATGTAGACGAGAAGAGAGGCTAAAGACGAAGGTACGGTGCTCTGCAGAGCTAAGCACCGCTCCCGGGCGTCTTTCGGCAGAAGGCGCACACCGCAGAGCACTGTGAGCGGCAGAATCGTCTTTGCGCGAAGAAGCAGCTTCTTCGTCTCCGGGAGCCGGAGAGAGCGGCAGCTTCGCAAAGGTGATGAAACAAGCTGTACAACACTGCGATTTTGTGCGCAGCTTGCCAACTGAGAGAAAACAGTACCTGACCACTCTCCTGCCTTTTGTATTCACATGAACATTCGATTGCAAGCTGTTTTGGACAACTTTCTTTCTCTTCTTGCAAAACACTCGGCAGACCTCCGTGCAGCCTCTAGAACACGATGGGAGATGTTTTCTGTGCTGGCACAGTTTCTCCTTGCCAGACAGAGTGGAAAAGCTTTTTGCTAAGATGTAGACGAGAAGAGAGGCTAAAGACGAAGGTACGGTGCTCTGCAGAGCTAAGCACCGCTCCCGGACCTCTTTCGGCAGAAGGCGCACACCGCAGAGCACTGTGAGCGGCAGAATCGTCTTTGCGCGAAGAAGCAGCTTCTTCGTCTCCGGGAGCCGGAGAGAGCGGCAACTTCGCAAAGGTGATGAAACAAGCTGTACAACACTGCGATTGTGTGCGCAGCTTGCCAACTGAGAGCAAACTGTACCTGATCACTCTCCTGCCTTTTCTATTCACATGAACATTCGATTGCAAGCTGTTTTGGACAACTTTCTTTCTCTTCGTGCAAAACACTCTGCAGACCTCCGTGCAGCCTCTAGAACACGATGGGAGATGTTTTCTGTGCTGGCACAGTTTCTCCCTGCCAGAAAGAGTGGAAAAGCTTTTTGCTAAGATGTAGACGAGAAGAGAGGCTAAAGACGAAGGTACGGTGCTCTGCAGAGCTAAGCACCGCTCCCGGACCTCTTTCGGCAGAAGGCGCACACCGCAGAGCACTGTGAGCGGCAGAATCGTCTTTGCGCGAAGAAGCAGCTTCTTCGTCTCCGGGAGCCGGAGAGAGCGGCAACTTCGCAAAGGTGATGAAACAAGCTGTACAACACTGCGATTGTGTGCGCAGCTTGCCAACTGAGAGAAAACAGTACCTGACCACTCTCCTGCCTTTTCTATTCACATGAACATTCGATTGCAAGCTGTTTTGGACAACTTTCTCTCTCTTCTTGCAAAACACTCGGCAGACCTGCGTGCAGCCTCTAGAACACGATGGGAGATGTTTTCTGTGCTGGCACAGTTTCTCCTTGCCAGACAGAGTGGAAAAGCTTTTTGCTAAGATGTAGACGAGAAGAGAGGCTAAAGACGAAGGTACGGTGCTCTGCAGAGCTAAGCACCGCTCCCGGACCTCTTTCGGCAGAAGGCGCACACCGCAGAGCACTGTGAGCGGCAGAATCGTCTTTGCGCGAAGAAGCAGCTTCTTCGTCTCCGGGAGCCGGAGAGAGCGGCAACTTCGCAAAGGTGATGAAACAAGCTGTACAACACTGCGATTGTGTGCGCAGCTTGCCAACTGAGAGAAAACAGTACCTGACCACTCTCCTGCCTTTTCTATTCACATGAACATTCGATTGGGAGCTGTTTTGGACAACTTTCTTTCTCTTCTTGCAAAACACTCGGCAGACCTGCGTGCAGCCTCTAGAACACGATGGGAGATGTTTTTTGTGCTGGCACAGTTTCTCCTTGCCAGACAGAGTGGAAAAGCTTTTTGCTAAGATGTAGACGAGAAGAGAGGCTAAAGACGAAGGCACGGTGCTCTGCAGAGCTAAGCACCGCTCCCGGGCCTCTTTCGGCAGAAGGCGCACACCGCAGAGCACTGTGAGCGGCAGAATCGTCTTTGCGCGAAGAAGCAGCTTCTTCGTCTCCGGGAGCCGGAGAGAGCGGCAACTTCGCAAAGGTGATGAAACAAGCTGTACAACACTGCGACTGTGTGTGCAGCTTGCCAACTGAGAGAAAACAGTACCTGACCACTCTCCTGCCTTTTCTATTCACATGAACATTCGATTGCAAGCTGTTTTGGACAACTTTCTTTCTCTTCGTGCAAAACACTCTGCAGACCTCCGTGCAGCCTCTAGAACACGATGGGAGATGTTTTCTGTGCTGGCACAGTTTCTCCTTTCCAGACAGAGTGGAAAAGCTTTTTGCTAAGATGTAGACGAGAAGAGAGGCTAAAGACGAAGGTACGGTGCTCTGCAGAGCTAAGCACCGCTCCCGGGCGTCTTTCGGCAGAAGGCGCACACCGCAGAGCACTGTGAGCGGCAGAATCTTCTTTGCGCGAAGAAGCAGCTTCTTCGTCTCCGGGAGCCGGAGAGAGCGGCAACTTCGCAAAGGTGATGAAACAAGCTGTACAACACTGCGATTGTGTGCGCAGCTTGCCAACTGAGAGAAAACAGTACCTGACCACTCTCCTGCCTTTTCTATTCACATTAACATTCGATTGCAAGCTGTTTTGGACAACTTTCTTTCTCTTCTTGCAAAACACTCGGCAGACCTCCGTGCAGCCTCTAGAAGACGATGTGAGATGTTTTCTGTGCTGGCACAGTTTCTCCTTGCCAGACAGAGTGGAAAAGCTTTTTGCTAAGATGTAGACGAGAAGAGAGGCTAAAGACGAAGGTACGGTGCTCTGCAGAGCTAAGCACCGCTCCCGGGCGTCTTTCGGCAGAAGGCGCACACCGCAGAGCACTGTGAGCGGCAGAATCGTCTTTGCGCGAAGAAGCAGCTTCTTCGTCTCCGGGAGCCGGAGAGAGCGGCAACTTCGCAAAGGTGATGAAACAAGCTGTACAACACTGCGATTGTGTGCGCAGTTTGCCAACTGAGAGAAAACAGTACCTGACCACTCCCTGGCCTTTTCTATTCACATGAACATTCGATTGCAAGCTGTTTTGTACAACTTTCTTTCTCTTCTTGCAAAATACTCGGCAGACCTCCGTGCAGCCTCTAGAAGACGATGGGAGATGTTTTCTGTGCTGGCACAGTTTCTCCTTGCCAGACAGAGTGGAAAAGCTTTTTGCTAAGATGTAGACGAGAAGAGAGGCTAAAGACGAAGGTACGGTGCTCTGCAGAGCTAAGCACCGCTCCCGGGCGTCTTTCGGCAGAAGGCGCACACCGCAGAGCACTGTGAGCGGCAGAATCGTCTTTGCGCGAAGAAGCAGCTTCTTCGTCTCCGGGAGCCGGAGAGAGCGGCAGCTTCGCAAAGGTGATGAAACAAGCTGTACAACACTGCGATTTTGTGCGCAGCTTGCCAACTGAGAGAAAACAGTACCTGACCACTCTCCTGCCTTTTGTATTCACATGAACATTCGATTGCAAGCTGTTTTGGACAACTTTCTTTCTCTTCTTGCAAAACACTCGGCAGACCTCCGTGCAGCCTCTAGAACACGATGGGAGATGTTTTCTGTGCTGGCACAGTTTCTCCTTGCCAGACAGAGTGGAAAAGCTTTTTGCTAAGATGTAGACGAGAAGAGAGGCTAAAGACGAAGGTACGGTGCTCTGCAGAGCTAAGCACCGCTCCCGGACCTCTTTCGGCAGAAGGCGCACACCGCAGAGCACTGTGAGCGGCAGAATCGTCTTTGCGCGAAGAAGCAGCTTCTTCGTCTCCGGGAGCCGGAGAGAGCGGCAGCTTCGCAAAGGTGATGAAACAAGCTGTACAACACTGCGATTGTGTGCGCAGCTTGCCAACTGAGAGAAAACAGTACCTGACCACTCTCCTGCCTTTTCTATTCACATGAACATTGGATTGCAAGCTGTTTTGGACAACTTTCTCTCTCTTCTTGCAAAACACTCGGCAGACCTCCGTGCAGCCTCTAGAACACGATGGGAGATGTTTTCTGTGCTGGCACAGTTTCTCCTTGCCAGACAGAGTGGAAAAGCTTTTTGCTAAGATGTAGACGAGAAGAGAGGCTAAAGACGAAGGTACGGTGCTCTGCAGAGCTAAGCACCGCTCCCGGGCCTCTTTCGGCAGAAGGCGCACACCGCAGAGCACTGTGAGCGGCAGAATCGTCTTTGCGCGAAGAAGCAGCTTCTTCGTCTCCGGGAGCCGGAGAGAGCGGCAACTTCGCAAAGGTGATGAAACAAGCTGTACAACACTGCGATTGTGTGCGCAGTTTGCCAACTGAGAGAAAACAGTACCTGACCACTCCCTGGCCTTTTCTATTCACATGAACATTCGATTGCAAGCTGTTTTGGACAACTTTCTTTCTCTTCTTGCAAAATACTCGGCAGACCTCCGTGCAGCCTCTAGAACACGATGGGAGATGTTTTCTGTGCTGGCACAGTTTCTCCTTGCCAGACAGAGTGGAAAAGCTTTTTGCTAAGATGTAGACGAGAAGAGAGGCTAAAGACGAAGGTACGGTGCTCTGCAGAGCTAAGCACCGCTCCCGGGCGTCTTTTGGCAGAAGGCGCACACCGCAGAGCACTGTGAGCGGCAGAATCGTCTTTGCGCGAAGAAGCAGCTTCTTCGTCTCCGGGAGCCTGAGAGAGCGGCAGCTTCGCAAAGGTGATGAAACAAGCTGTACAACACTGCGATTTTGTGCGCAGCTTGCCAAGTGAGAGAAAACAGTACCTGACCACTCTCCTGCCTTTTCTATTCACATGAACATTCGATTGCAAGCTGTTTTGGACAAGTTTCTTTCTCTTCTTGCAAAACACTCGGCAGACCTCCGTGCAGCCTCTAGAACACGATGGGAGATGTTTTCTGTGCTGGCACAGTTTCTCCTTGCCAGACAGAGTGGAAAAGCTTTTTGCTAAGATGTAGACGAGAAGAGAGGCTAAAGACGAAGGTACGGTGCTCTGCAGAGCTAAGCACCGCTCCCGGACCTCTTTCGGCAGAAGGCGCACACCGCAGAGCACTGTGAGCGGCAGAATCGTCTTTGCGCGAAGAAGCAGCTTCTTCGTCTCCGGGAGCCGGAGAGAGCGGCAGCTTCGCAAAGGTGATGAAACAAGCTGTACAACACTGCGATTGTGTGCGCAGCTTGCCAACTGAGAGAAAACAGTACCTGACCACTCTCCTGCCTTTTCTATTCACATGAACATTCGATTGCAAGCTGTTTTGGACAACTTTCTCTCTCTTCTTGCAAAACACTCGGCAGACCTCCGTGCAGCCTCTAGAACACGATGGGAGATGTTTTCTGTGCTGGCACAGTTTCACCTTGCCAGACAGAGTGGAAAAGCTTTTTGCTAAGATGTAGACGAGAAGAGAGGCTAAGGACGAAGGTACGGTGCTCTGCACAGCTAAGCACCGCTCCCGGGCCTCTTTTGGCAGAAGGCGCACACAGCAGAGCACTGTGAGCGGCAGAATCGTCTTTGCGCGAAGAAGCAGCTTCTTCGTCTCCGGGAGCCGGAGAGAGCGGCAACTTCGCAAAGGTGATGAAACAAGCTGTACAACACTGCGATTGTGTGCGCAGTTTGCCAACTGAGAGAAAACAGTACCTGACCACTCCCTGGCCTTTTCTATTCACATGAACATTCGATTGCAAGCTGTTTTGGACAACTTTCTTTCTCTTCTTGCAAAATACTCGGCAGACCTCCGTGCAGCCTCTAGAACATGATGGGAGATGTTTTCTGTGCTGGCACAGTTTCTCCTTGCCAGACAGAGTGGAAAAGCTTTTTGCTAAGATGTAGACGAGAAGAGAGGCTAAAGACGAAGGTACGGTGCTCTGCAGAGCTAAGCACCGCTCCCGGACCTCTTTCGGCAGAAGGCGCTCACCGCAGAGCACTGTGAGCGGCAGAATCGTCTTTGCGCGAAGAAGCAGCTTATTCGTCTCCGGGAGCCGGAGAGAGCGGCAGCTTCGCAAAGGTGATGAAACCAGCTGTACAACACTGCGATTTTGTGCGCAGCTTGCCAACTGAGAGAAAACAGTACCTGACCACTCTCCTGCCTTTTCTATTCACATGAACATTCGATTGCAAGCTGTTTTGGACAACTTTCTTTCTCTTCTTGCAAAACACTCGGCAGACTCCGTGCAGCCTCTAGAACACGATGGGAGATGTTTTTTGTGCTGGCACAGTTTCTCCTTGCCAGACAGAGTGGAAAAGCTTTTTGCTAAGATGTAGACGAGAAGAGAGGGTAAAGACGAAGGTACGGTGCTCTGCAGAGCTAAGCACCGCTCCCGGACGTCTTTCGGCAGAAGGCGCACACCGCAGAGCACTGTGAGCGGCAGAATCGTCTTTGCGCGAAGAAGCAGCTTTTTCGTCTCCGGGAGCCGGAGAGAGCGGCAGCTTCGCAAAGGTGATGAAACAAGCTGTACAACACTGCGATTGTGTGCGCAGCTTGCCAACTGAGAGAAAACAGTACCTGACCACTCTCCTGCCTTTTCTATTCACATGAACATTCGATTGCAAACTGTTTTGGACAACTTTCTTTCTCTTCTTGCAAAACACTCGGCAGACCTCCGTGCAGCCTCTAGAACACGATGGGAGATGTTTTCTGTGCTGGCACAGGTTCTCCTTGCCAGACAGAGTGGAAAAGCTTTTTGCTAAGATGTAGACGAGAAGAGAGGCTAAAGACGAAGGTACGGTGCTCTGCAGAGCTAAGCACCGCTCCCGGGCGTCTTTCGGCAGAAGGCGCACACCGCAGAGCACTGTGAGCGGCAGAATCGTCTTTGCGCGAAGAAGCAGCTTCTTCGTCTCCGGGAGCCGGAGAGAGCGGCAGCTTCGCAAAGGTGATGAAACAAGCTGTACAACACTGCGATTTTGTGCGCAGCTTGCCAACTGAGAGAAAACAGTACCTGACCACTCTCCTGCCTTTTCTATTCACATGAACATTCGATTGCAAGCTGTTTTGGACAACTTTCTTTCTCTTCTTGCAAAACACTCGGCAGACCTCCGTGCAGCCTCTAGAACACGATGGGAGATGTTTTCTGTGCTGGCACAGTTTCTCCTTGCCAGACAGAGTGGAAAAGCTTTTTGCTAAGATGTAGACGAGAAGAGAGGCTAAAGACGAAGGTACGGTGCTCTGCAGAGCTAAGCACCGCTCCCGGACCTCTTTCGGCAGAAGGCGCACACCGCAGAGCACTGTGAGCGGCAGAATCGTCTTTGCGCGAAGAAGCAGCTTCTTCGTCTCCGGGAGCCGGAGAGAGCGGCAACTTCGCAAAGGTGATGAAACAAGCTGTACAACACTGCGATTGTGTGCGCAGCTTGCCAACTGAGAGAAAACAGTACCTGACCACTCTCCTGCCTTTTCTATTCACATGAACATTCGATTGCAAGCTGTTTTGGACAACTTTCTCTCTCTTCTTGCAAAACACTCGGCAGACCTCCGTGCAGCCTCTAGAACACGATGGGAGATGTTTTCTGTGCTGGCACAGTTTCTCCTTGCCAGACAGAGTGGAAAAGCTTTTTGCTAAGATGTAGACGAGAAGAGAGGCTAAGGACGAAGGTACGGTGCTCTGCACAGCTAAGCACCGCTCCCGGGCCTCTTTTGGCAGAAGGCGCACACAGCAGAGCACTGTGAGTGGCAGAATCGTCTTTGCGCGAAGAAGCAGCTTCTTCGTCTCCGGGAGCCGGAGAGAGCGGCAACTTCGCAAAGGTGATGAAACAAGCTGTACAACACTGCGATTGTGTGCGCAGTTTGCCAACTGAGAGAAAACAGTACCTGACCACTCCCTGGCCTTTTCTATTCACATGAACATTCGATTGCAAGCTGTTTTGGACAACTTTCTTTCTCTTCTTGCAAAATACTCGGCAGACCTCCGTGCAGCCTCTAGAACATGATGGGAGATGTTTTCTGTGCTGGCACAGTTTCTCCTTGCCAGACAGAGTGGAAAAGCTTTTTGCTAAGATGTAGACGAGAAGAGAGGCTAAAGACGAAGGTACGGTGCTCTGCAGAGCTAAGCACCGCTCCCGGACCTCTTTCGGCAGAAGGCGCTCACCGCAGAGCACTGTGAGCGGCAGAATCGTCTTTGCGCGAAGAAGCAGCTTATTCGTCTCCGGGAGCCGGAGAGAGCGGCAGCTTCGCAAAGGTGATGAAACCAGCTGTACAACACTGCGATTTTGTGCGCAGCTTGCCAACTGAGAGAAAACAGTACCTGACCACTCTCCTGCCTTTTCTATTCACATGAACATTCGATTGCAAGCTGTTTTGGACAACTTTCTTTCTCTTCTTGCAAAACACTCGGCAGACTCCGTGCAGCCTCTAGAACACGATGGGAGATGTTTTTTGTGCTGGCACAGTTTCTCCTTGCCAGACAGAGTGGAAAAGCTTTTTGCTAAGATGTAGACGAGAAGAGAGGCTAAAGACGAAGGTACGGTGCTCTGCAGAGCTAAGCACCGCTCCCGGACGTCTTTCGGCAGAAGGCGCACACCGCAGAGCACTGTGAGCGGCAGAATCGTCTTTGCGCGAAGAAGCAGCTTTTTCGTCTCCGGGAGCCGGAGAGAGCGGCAGCTTCGCAAAGGTGATGAAACAAGCTGTACAACACTGCGATTGTGTGCGCAGCTTGCCAACTGAGAGAAAACAGTACCTGACCACTCTCCTGCCTTTTCTATTCACATGAACATTCGATTGCAAACTGTTTTGGACAACTTTCTTTCTCTTCTTGCAAAACACTCGGCAGACCTCCGTGCAGCCTCTAGAACACGATGGGAGATGTTTTCTGTGCTGGCACAGGTTCTCCTTGCCAGACAGAGTGGAAAAGCTTTTTGCTAAGATGTAGACGAGAAGAGAGGCTAAAGACGAAGGTACGGTGCTCTGCAGAGCTAAGCACCGCTCCCGGGCGTCTTTCGGCAGAAGGCGCACACCGCAGAGCACTGTGAGCGGCAGAATCGTCTTTGCGCGAAGAAGCAGCTTCTTCGTCTCCGGGAGCCGGAGAGAGCGGCAGCTTCGCAAAGGTGATGAAACAAGCTGTACAACACTGCGATTTTGTGCGCAGCTTGCCAACTGAGAGAAAACAGTACCTGACCACTCTCCTGCCTTTTCTATTCACATGAACATTCGATTGCAAGCTGTTTTGGACAACTTTCTTTCTCTTCTTGCAAAACACTCGGCAGACCTCCGTGCAGCCTCTAGAACACGATGGGAGATGTTTTCTGTGCTGGCACAGTTTCTCCTTGCCAGACAGAGTGGAAAAGCTTTTTGCTAAGATGTAGACGAGAAGAGAGGCTAAAGACGAAGGTACGGTGCTCTGCAGAGCTAAGCACCGCTCCCGGACCTCTTTCGGCAGAAGGCGCACACCGCAGAGCACTGTGAGCGGCAGAATCGTCTTTGCGCGAAGAAGCAGCTTCTTCGTCTCCGGGAGCCGGAGAGAGCGGCAACTTCGCAAAGGTGATGAAACAAGCTGTACAACACTGCGATTGTGTGCGCAGCTTGCCAACTGAGAGAAAACAGTACCTGACCACTCTCCTGCCTTTTCTATTCACATGAACATTCGATTGCAAGCTGTTTTGGACAACTTTCTTTCTCTTCTTGCCAAACACTCGGCAGACCTGCGTGCAGCCTCTAGAACACGATGGGAGATGTTTTTTGTGCTGGCACAGTTTCTCCTTGCCAGACAGAGTTGAAAAGCTTTTTGCTAAGATGTAGACGAGAAGAGAGGCTAAAGACGAAGGTACGGTGCTCTGCAGAGCTAAGCACCGCTCCCGGACCTCTTTCGGCAGAATGCGCACACCGCAGAGCACTGTGAGCGGCAGAATCGTCTTTGCGCGAAGAAGCAGCTTCTTCGTCTCCGGGAGCCGGAGAGAGCGGCAGCTTCGCAAAGGTGATGAAACAAGCTGTACAACACTGCGATTGTGTGCGCAGCTTGCCAACTGAGAGAAAACAGTACCTGACCACTCTCCGGCCTTTTCTATTCACATGAACATTCGATTGCAAGCTGTTTTGGACAACTTTCTTTCTCTTCTTGCAAAATACTCGGCAGACCTCCGTGCAGCCTCTAGAACACGATGGGAGATGTTTTCTGTGCTGGCACAGTTTCTCCTTGCCAGACAGAGTGGAAAAGCTTTTTGCTAAGATGTAGACGAGAAGAGAGGCTAAAGACGAAGGTACGGTGCTCTGCAGAGCTAAGCACCGTTCCCGGACCTCTTTCGGCAGAAGGCGCACACCGCAGAGCACTGTGTGCGGCAGAATCGTCTTTGGGCGAAAAAGCAGCTTCTTCGTCTCCGGGAGCCGGAGAGAGCGGCAGCTTCGCAAAGGTGATGAAACAAGCTGTACAACACTGCGATTGTGTGCGCAGCTTGCCAAGTGAGAGAAAACAGTACCTGACCACTCTCCTGCCTTTTCTATTCACATGAACATTCGATTGCAAGCTGTTTTGGACAACTTTCTTCTTGCAAAACACTCGGCAGACCTCCGTGCAGCCTCTAGAACATGATGGGAGATGTTTTCTGTGCTGGCACAGTTTCTCCTTGCCAGACAGAGTGGAAAAGCTTTTTGCTAAGATGTAGACGAGAAGAGAGGCTAAAGACGAAGGTACGGTGCTCTGCAGAGCTAAGCACCGCTCCCGGACCTCTTTCGGCAGAAGGCGCTCACCGCAGAGCACTGTGAGCGGCAGAATCGTCTTTGCGCGAAGAAGCAGCTTATTCGTCTCCGGGAGCCGGAGAGAGCGGCAGCTTCGCAAAGGTGATGAAACCAGCTGTACAACACTGCGATTTTGTGCGCAGCTTGCCAACTGAGAGAAAACAGTACCTGACCACTCTCCTGCCTTTTCTATTCACATGAACATTCGATTGCAAGCTGTTTTGGACAACTTTCTTTCTCTTCTTGCAAAACACTCGGCAGACTCCGTGCAGCCTCTAGAACACGATGGGAGATGTTTTTTGTGCTGGCACAGTTTCTCCTTGCCAGACAGAGTGGAAAAGCTTTTTGCTAAGATGTAGACGAGAAGAGAGGCTAAAGACGAAGGTACGGTGCTCTGCAGAGCTAAGCACCGCTCCCGGACGTCTTTCGGCAGAAGGCGCACACCGCAGAGCACTGTGAGCGGCAGAATCGTCTTTGCGCGAAGAAGCAGCTTTTTCGTCTCCGGGAGCCGGAGAGAGCGGCAGCTTCGCAAAGGTGATGAAACAAGCTGTACAACACTGCGATTGTGTGCGCAGCTTGCCAACTGAGAGAAAACAGTACCTGACCACTCTCCTGCCTTTTCTATTCACATGAACATTCGATTGCAAACTGTTTTGGACAACTTTCTTTCTCTTCTTGCAAAACACTCGGCAGACCTCCGTGCAGCCTCTAGAACACGATGGGAGATGTTTTCTGTGCTGGCACAGGTTCTCCTTGCCAGACAGAGTGGAAAAGCTTTTTGCTAAGATGTAGACGAGAAGAGAGGCTAAAGACGAAGGTACGGTGCTCTGCAGAGCTAAGCACCGCTCCCGGGCGTCTTTCGGCAGAAGGCGCACACCGCAGAGCACTGTGAGCGGCAGAATCGTCTTTGCGCGAAGAAGCAGCTTCTTCGTCTCCGGGAGCCGGAGAGAGCGGCAGCTTCGCAAAGGTGATGAAACAAGCTGTACAACACTGCGATTTTGTGCGCAGCTTGCCAACTGAGAGAAAACAGTACCTGACCACTCTCCTGCCTTTTCTATTCACATGAACATTCGATTGCAAGCTGTTTTGGACAACTTTCTTTCTCTTCTTGCAAAACACTCGGCAGACCTCCGTGCAGCCTCTAGAACACGATGGGAGATGTTTTCTGTGCTGGCACAGTTTCTCCTTGCCAGACAGAGTGGAAAAGCTTTTTGCTAAGATGTAGACGAGAAGAGAGGCTAAAGACGAAGGTACGGTGCTCTGCAGAGCTAAGCACCGCTCCCGGACCTCTTTCGGCAGAAGGCGCACACCGCAGAGCACTGTGAGCGGCAGAATCGTCTTTGCGCGAAGAAGCAGCTTCTTCGTCTCCGGGAGCCGGAGAGAGCGGCAACTTCGCAAAGGTGATGAAACAAGCTGTACAACACTGCGATTGTGTGCGCAGCTTGCCAACTGAGAGAAAACAGTACCTGACCACTCTCCTGCCTTTTCTATTCACATGAACATTCGATTGCAAGCTGTTTTGGACAACTTTCTTTCTCTTCTTGCCAAACACTCGGCAGACCTGCGTGCAGCCTCTAGAACACGATGGGAGATGTTTTTTGTGCTGGCACAGTTTCTCCTTGCCAGACAGAGTTGAAAAGCTTTTTGCTAAGATGTAGACGAGAAGAGAGGCTAAAGACGAAGGTACGGTGCTCTGCAGAGCTAAGCACCGCTCCCGGACCTCTTTCGGCAGAATGCGCACACCGCAGAGCACTGTGAGCGGCAGAATCGTCTTTGCGCGAAGAAGCAGCTTCTTCGTCTCCGGGAGCCGGAGAGAGCGGCAGCTTCGCAAAGGTGATGAAACAAGCTGTACAACACTGCGATTGTGTGCGCAGCTTGCCAACTGAGAGAAAACAGTACCTGACCACTCTCCGGCCTTTTCTATTCACATGAACATTCGATTGCAAGCTGTTTTGGACAACTTTCTTTCTCTTCTTGCAAAATACTCGGCAGACCTCCGTGCAGCCTCTAGAACACGATGGGAGATGTTTTCTGTGCTGGCACAGTTTCTCCTTGCCAGACAGAGTGGAAAAGCTTTTTGCTAAGATGTAGACGAGAAGAGAGGCTAAAGACGAAGGTACGGTGCTCTGCAGAGCTAAGCACCGTTCCCGGACCTCTTTCGGCAGAAGGCGCACACCGCAGAGCACTGTGTGCGGCAGAATCGTCTTTGGGCGAAAAAGCAGCTTCTTCGTCTCCGGGAGCCGGAGAGAGCGGCAGCTTCGCAAAGGTGATGAAACAAGCTGTACAACACTGCGATTGTGTGCGCAGCTTGCCAAGTGAGAGAAAACAGTACCTGACCACTCTCCTGCCTTTTCTATTCACATGAACATTCGATTGCAAGCTGTTTTGGACAACTTTCTTCTTGCAAAACACTCGGCAGACCTCCGTGCAGCCTCTAGAACATGATGGGAGATGTTTTCTGTGCTGGCACAGTTTCTCCTTGCCAGACAGAGTGGAAAAGCTTTTTGCTAAGATGTAGACGAGAAGAGAGGCTAAAGACGAAGGTACGGTGCTCTGCAGAGCTAAGCACCGCTCCCGGGCGTCTTTCGGCAGAAGGCGCACACCGCAGAGCACTGTGAGCGGCAGAATCGTCTTTGCGCGAAGAAGCAGCTTCTTCGTCTCCGGGAGCCGGAGAGAGCGGCAACTTCGCAAAGGTGATGAAACAAGCTGTACAACGCTGCGATTGTGTGCGCAGCTTGCCAACTGAGAGAAAACAGTACCTGACCACTCTCCTGCCATTTCTATTCACATGAACATTCGATTGCAAGCTGTTTTGGACAACTTTCTTTCTCTTCTTGCAAAATACTCGGCAGACCTCCGTGGAGCCTCTAGAACACGATGGGAGATGTTTTCTGTGCTGGCACAGTTTCTCCTTGCCAGACAGAGTGGAAAAGCTTTTTGCTAAGATGTAGACGAGAAGAGAGGCTAAAGACGAAGGTACGGTGCTCTGCAGAGCTAAGCACCGCTCCCGGGCGTCTTTCGGCAGAAGGCGCACACCGCAGAGCACTGTGAGCGGCAGAATCGTCTTTGCGCGAAGAAGCAGCTTCTTCGTCTCCGGGAGCCGGAGAGAGCGACAACTTGGCAAAGGTGATGAAACAAGCTGTACAACACTGCGATTGTGTGCGCAGCTTGCCAACTGAGAGAAAACAGTACCTGACCACTCTCCGGCCTTTTCTATTCACATGAACATTCGATTGCAAGCTGTTTTGGACAACTTTCTTTCTCTTCTTGCAAAACACTCGGCAGACCTCCGAGCAGCCTCTAGAACACGATGGGAGATGTTTTCTGTGCTGGCACAGTTTCTCCTTGCCAGACAGAGTGGAAAAGCTTTTTGCTAAGATGTAGACGAGAAGAGAGGCTAAAGACGAAGGTACGGTGCTCTGCAGAGCTAAGCACCGCTCCCGGACCTCTTTCGGCAGAAGGCGCACACCGCAGAGCACTGTGAGCGGCAGAATCGTCTTTGCGCGAAGAAGCAGCTTCTTCGTCTCCGGGAGCCGGAGAGAGCGGCAGCTTCGCAAAGGTGATGAAACAAGCTGTACAACACTGCGATTGTGTGCGCCGCTTGCCAACTGAGAGAAAACAGTACCTGACCACTCTCCTGCCTTTTCTATTCACATGAACATTCGATTGCAAGCTGTTTTGGACAACTTTCTTTCTCTTCTTGCCAAACATTCGGCAGACCTCCGTGCAGCCTCTAGAACACGATGGGAGATGTTTTCTGTGCTGGCACAGTTTCTCCTTGCCAGACAGAGTGGAAAAGCTTTTTGCTAAGATGTAGACGAGAAGAGAGGCTAAAGACGAAGGTACGGTGCTCTGCAGAGCTAAGCACCGCTCCCGGACCTCTTTCGGCAGAAGGCGCACACCGCAGAGCACTGTGAGCGGCAGAATCGTCTTTGCGCGAAGAAGCAGCTTCTTCGTCTCCGGGAGCCGGAGAGAGCGGCAGCTTCGCAAAGGTGATGAAACAAGCTGTACAACACTGCGATTGTGTGCGCAGCTTGCCAACTGAGAGAAAACAGTACCTGACCACTCTCCGGCCTTTTCTATTCACATGAACATTCGATTGCAAGCTGTTTTGGACAACTTTCTTTCTCTTCTTGCAAAATACTCGGCAGACATCCGTGCAGCCTCTAGAACACGATGGGAGATGTTTTCTGTGCTGGCACAGTTTCTCCTTGCCAGACAGAGTGGAAAAGCTTTTTGCTAAGATGTAGACGAGAAGAGAGGCTAAAGACGAAGGTACAGTGCTCTGCAGAGCTAAGCACCGCTCCCGGACCTCTTTCGGCAGAAGGCGCACACCGCAGAGCACTGTGAGCGGCAGAATCGTCTTTGGGCGAAAAAGCAGCTTCTTCGTCTCCGGGAGCCGGAGAGAGCGGCAGCTTCGCAAAGGTGATGAAACAAGCTGTACAACACTGCGATTGTGTGCGCAGCTTGCCAAGTGAGAGAAAACATTACCTGACCACTCTCCTGCCTTTTCTATTCACATGAACATTCGATTGCAAGCTGTTTTGGACAACTTTCTCTCTCTTCTTGCAAAACACTCGGCAGACCTCCGTGCAGCCTCTAGAACACGATGGGAGATGTTTTCTGTGCTGGCACAGTTTCTCCTTGCCAGACAGAGTGGAAAAGCTTTTTGCTAAGATGTAGACGAGAAGAGAGGCTAAAGACGAAGGTACGGTGCTCTGCAGAGCTAAGCACCGCTCCCGGGCCTCTTTCGGCAGAAGGCGCACACAGCAGAGCACTGTGAGCGGCAGAATCGTCTTTGCGCGAAGAAGCAGCTTCTTCGTCTCCGGGAGCCGGAGAGAGCGGCAACTTCGCAAAGGTGATGAAACAAGCTGTACAACACTGCGATTGTGTGCGCAGCTTGCCAACTGAGAGAAAACAGTACCTGACCACTCTCCTGCCATTTCTATTCACATGAACATTCGATTGCAAGCTGTTTTGGACAACTTTCTTTCTCTTCTTGCAAAATACTCGGCAGACCTCCGTGGAGCCTCTAGAACACGATGGGAGATGTTTTCTGTGCTGGCACAGTTTCTCCTTGCCAGACAGAGTGGAAAAGGTTTTTGCTAAGATGTAGACGAGAAGAGAGGCTAAAGACGAAGGTACGGTGCTCTGCAGAGCTAAGCACCGCTCCCGGGCCTCTTTCGGCAGAAGGCGCACACCGCAGAGCACTGTGAGCGGCAGAATCGTCTTTGCGCGAAGAAGCAGCTTCTTCGTCTCCGGGAGCCGGAGAGAGCGACAACTTGGCAAAGGTGATGAAACAAGCTGTACAACACTGCGATTGTGTGCGCAGCTTGCCAACTGAGAGAAAACAGTACCTGACCACTCTCCTGCCTTTTCTATTCACATGAACATTCGATTGCAAGCTGTTTTGGACAACTTTCTTTCTCTTCTTGCAAAACACTCGGCAGACCTCCGTGCAGCCTCTAGAACACGATGGGAGATGTTTTCTGTGCTGGCACAGTTTCTCCTTGCCAGACAGAGTGGAAAAGCTTTTTGCTAAGATGTAGAGGAGAAGAGAGGCTAAAGACGAAGGTACGGTGCTCTGCAGAGCTAAGCACCGCACCCGGACCTCTTTCGGCAGAAGGCGCACACCGCAGAGCACTGTGAGCGGCAGAATCGTCTTTGGGCGAAAAAGCAGCTTCTTCGTCTCCGGGAGCCGGAGAGAGCGGCAACTTCGCAAAGGTGATGAAACAAGCTGTACAACACTGCGATTGTGTGCGCAGCTTGCCAACTGAGAGAAAACAGTACCTGACCACTCCCTGGCCTTTTCTATTCACATGAACATTCGATTGCAAGCTGTTTTGGACAACTTTCTTTCTCTTCTTGCAAAATACTCGGCAGACCTCCGTGCAGCCTCTAGAAGACGATGGGAGATGTTTTCTGTGCTGGCACAGTTTCTCCTTGCCAGACAGAGTGGAAAAGCTTTTTGCTAAGATGTAGACGAGAAGAGAGGCTAAAGACGAAGGTACGGTGCTCTGCAGAGCTAAGCACCGCTCCCGGGCGTCTTTCGGCAGAAGGCGCACACCGCAGAGCACTGTGAGCGGCAGAATCGTCTTTGCGCGAAGAAGCAGCTTCTTCGTCTCCGGGAGCCGGAGAGAGCGGCAGCTTCGCAAAGGTGATGAAACAAGCTGTACAACACTGCGATTGTGTGCGCAGCATGCCAAGTGAGAGAAAACAGTACCTGACCACTCTCCTGCCTTTTCTATTCACATGAACATTCGATTGCAAGCTGTTTTGGACAACTTTCTCTCTCTTCTTGCAAAACACTCGGCAGACCTCCGTGCAGCCTCTAGAACACGATGGGAGATGTTTTCTGTGCTGGCACAGTTTCTCCTTGCCAGACAGAGTGGAAAAGCTTTTTGCTAAGATGTAGACGAGAAGAGAGGCTAAAGACGAAGGTACGGTGCTCTGCAGAGCTAAGCACCGCTCCCGGGCCTCTTTCGGCAGAAGGCGCACACCGCAGAGCACTGTGAGCGGCAGAATCGTCTTTGCGCGAAGAAGCAGCTTCTTCGTCTCCGGGAGCCGGAGAGAGCGGCAACTTCGCAAAGGTGATGAAACAAGCTGTACAACACTGCGATTGTGTGCGCCGCTTGCCAAGTGAGAGAAAACAGTACCTGACCACTCTCCTGCCTTTTCTATTCACATGAACATTCGATTGCAAGCTGTTTTGGACAAGTTTCTTTCTCTTCTTGCAAAATACTCGGCAGACCTCCGTGCAGCCTCTAGAACACGATGGGAGATGTTTTCTGTGCTGGCACAGTTTCTCCTTGCCAGACAGAGTGGAAAAGCTTTTTGCTAAGATGTAGACGAGAAGAGAGGCTAAAGACGAAGGTACGGTGCTCTGCAGAGCTAAGCACCGCTCCCGGACCTCTTTCGGCAGAAGGCGCACACCGCAGAGCACTGTGAGCGGCAGAATCGTCTTTGCGCGAAGAAGCAGCTTCTTCGTCTCCGGGAGCCGGAGAGAGCGGCAGCTTCGCAAAGGTGATGAAACAAGCTGTACAACACTGCGATTGTGTGCGCAGCTTGCCAACTGAGAGAAAACAGTACCTGACCACTCTCCTGCCTTTTCTATTCACATGAACATTCGATTGCAAGCTGTTTTGGACAACTTTCTCTCTCTTCTTGCAAAACACTCGGCAGACCTCCGTGCAGCCTCTAGAACACGATGGGAGATGTTTTCTGTGCTGGCACAGTTTCTCCTTGCCAGACAGAGTGGAAAAGCTTTTTGCTAAGATGTAGACGAGAAGAGAGGCTAAAGACGAAGGTACGGTGCTCTGCAGAGCTAAGCACCGCTCCCGGGCCTCTTTCGGCAGAAGGCGCACACAGCAGAGCACTGTGAGCGGCAGAATCGTCTTTGCGCGAAGAAGCAGCTTCTTCGTCTCCGGGAGCCGGAGAGAGCGGCAACTTCGCAAAGGTGATGAAACAAGCTGTACAACACTGCGATTGTGTGCGCAGCTTGCCAACTGAGAGAAAACAGTACCTGACCACTCTCCTGCCATTTCTATTCACATGAACATTCGATTGCAAGCTGTTTTGGACAACTTTCTTTCTCTTCTTGCAAAATACTCGGCAGACCTCCGTGGAGCCTCTAGAACACGATGGGAGATGTTTTCTGTGCTGGCACAGTTTCTCCTTGCCAGACAGAGTGGAAAAGGTTTTTGCTAAGATGTAGACGAGAAGAGAGGCTAAAGACGAAGGTACGGTGCTCTGCAGAGCTAAGCACCGCTCCCGGGCCTCTTTCGGCAGAAGGCGCACACCGCAGAGCACTGTGAGCGGCAGAATCGTCTTTGCGCGAAGAAGCAGCTTCTTCGTCTCCGGGAGCCGGAGAGAGCGACAACTTGGCAAAGGTGATGAAACAAGCTGTACAACACTGCGATTGTGTGCGCAGCTTGCCAACTGAGAGAAAACAGTACCTGACCACTCTCCTGCCTTTTCTATTCACATGAACATTCGATTGCAAGCTGTTTTGGACAACTTTCTTTCTCTTCTTGCAAAACACTCGGCAGACCTCCGTGCAGCCTCTAGAACACGATGGGAGATGTTTTCTGTGCTGGCACAGTTTCTCCTTGCCAGACAGAGTGGAAAAGCTTTTTGCTAAGATGTAGAGGAGAAGAGAGGCTAAAGACGAAGGTACGGTGCTCTGCAGAGCTAAGCACCGCACCCGGACCTCTTTCGGCAGAAGGCGCACACCGCAGAGCACTGTGAGCGGCAGAATCGTCTTTGGGCGAAAAAGCAGCTTCTTCGTCTCCGGGAGCCGGAGAGAGCGGCAACTTCGCAAAGGTGATGAAACAAGCTGTACAACACTGCGATTGTGTGCGCCGCTTGCCAACTGAGAGAAAACAGTACCTGACCACTCTCCTGCCTTTTCTATTCACATGAACATTCGATTGCAAGCTGTTTTGGACAACTTTCTTTCTCTTCTTGCAAAACACTTGGCAGACCTGCGTGCAGCCTCTAGAACAAGATGGGAGATGTTTTTTGTGCTGGCACAGTTTCTCCTTGCCAGACAGAGTGGAAAAGCTTTTTGCTAAGATGTAGACGAGAAGAGAGGCTAAAGACGAAGGTACGGTGCTCTGCAGAGCTAAGCACCGCTCCCGGACCTCTTTCGGCAGAAGGCGCACACCGCAGAGCACTGTGAGCGGCAGAATCGTCTTTGCGCGAAGAAGCAGCTTCTTCGTCTCCGGGAGCCGGAGAGAGCGGCAGCTTCGCAAAGGTGATGAAACAAGCTGTACAACACTGCGATTGTGTGCGCAGCTTGCCAACTGAGAGAAAACAGTACCTGACCACTCTCCTGCCTTTTCTATTCACATGAACATTCGATTGCAAGCTGTTTTGGACAACTTTCTCTCTCTTCTTGCAAAACACTCGGCAGACCTCCGTGCAGCCTCTAGAACACGATGGGAGATGTTTTCTGTGCTGGCACAGTTTCTCCTTGCCAGACAGAGTGGAAAAGCTTTTTGCTAAGATGTAGACGAGAAGAGAGGCTAAAGACGAAGGTACGGTGCTCTGCAGAGCTAAGCACCGCTCCCGGGCCTCTTTCGGCAGAAGGCGCACACCGCAGAGCACTGTGAGCGGCAGAATCGTCTTTGCGCGAAGAAGCAGCTTCTTCGTCTCCGGGAGCCGGAGAGAGCGGCAACTTCGCAAAGGTGATGAAACAAGCTGTACAACACTGCGATTGTGTGCGCAGTTTGCCAACTGAGAGAAAACAGTACCTGACCACTCCCTGGCCTTTTCTATTCACATGAACATTCGATTGCAAGCTGTTTTGGACAACTTTCTTTCTCTTCTTGCAAAATACTCGGCAGACCTCCGTGCAGCCTCTAGAAGACGATGGGAGATGTTTTCTGTGCTGGCACAGTTTCTCCTTGCCAGACAGAGTGGAAAAGCTTTTTGCTAAGATGTAGACGAGAAGAGAGGCTAAAGACGAAGGTACGGTGCTCTGCAGAGCTAAGCACCGCTCCCGGGCGTCTTTCGGCAGAAGGCGCACACCGCAGAGCACTGTGAGCGGCAGAATCGTCTTTGCGCGAAGAAGCAGCTTCTTCGTCTCCGGGGGCCGGAGAGAGCGGCAGCTTCGCAAAGGTGATGAAACAAGCTGTACAACACTGCGATTTTGTGCGCAGCTTGCCAACTGAGAGAAAACAGTACCTGACCAC
This sequence comes from Melozone crissalis, assembly GCF_028551555.1. Lineage (NCBI taxonomy): Eukaryota > Metazoa > Chordata > Aves > Passeriformes > Passerellidae > Melozone > Melozone crissalis. The sequence continues at coordinate 139,305 of NW_026535986.1, forward strand.
TCTCCTGCCTTTTCTATTCACATGAACATTCGATTGCAAGCTGTTTTGGACAACTTTCTTTCTCTTCTTGCAAAACACTCGGCAGACCTCCGTGCAGCCTCTAGAAGACGATGGGAGATGTTTTCTGTGCTGGCACAGTTTCTCCTTGCCAGACAGAGTGGAAAAGCTTTTTGCTAAGATGTAGACGAGAAGAGAGGCTAAAGACGAAGGTACGGTGCTCTGCAGAGCTAAGCACCGCTCCCGGACGTCTTTCGGCAGAAGGCGCACACCGCAGAGCACTGTGAGCGGCAGAATCGTCTTTGCGCGAAGAAGCAGCTTCTTCGTCTCCGGGAGCCGGAGAGAGCGGCAGCTTCGCAAAGGTGATGAAACAAGCTGTACAACACTGCGATTGTGTGCGCAGCTTGCCAAGTGAGAGAAAACAGTACCTGACCACTCTCCTGCCTTTTCTATTCACATGAACATTCGATTGCAAGCTGTTTTGGACAACTTTCTCTCTCTTCTTGCAAAACACTCGGCAGACCTCCGTGCAGCCTCTAGAACACGATGGGAGATGTTTTCTGTGCTGGCACAGTTTCTCCTTGCCAGACAGAGTGGAAAAGCTTTTTGCTAAGATGTAGACGAGAAGAGAGGCTAAAGACGAAGGTACGGTGCTCTGCAGAGCTAAGCACCGCTCCCGGGCCTCTTTCGGCAGAAGGCGCACACCGCAGAGCACTGTGAGCGGCAGAATCGTCTTTGCGCGAAGAAGCAGCTTCTTCGTCTCCGGGAGCCGGAGAGAGCGGCAACTTCGCAAAGGTGATGAAACAAGCTGTACAACACTGCGATTGTGTGCGCCGCTTGCCAAGTGAGAGAAAACAGTACCTGACCACTCTCCTGCCTTTTCTATTCACATGAACATTCGATTGCAAGCTGTTTTGGACAAGTTTCTTTCTCTTCTTGCAAAATACTCGGCAGACCTCCGTGCAGCCTCTAGAACACGATGGGAGATGTTTTCTGTGCTGGCACAGTTTCTCCTTGCCAGACAGAGTGGAAAAGCTTTTTGCTAAGATGTAGACGAGAAGAGAGGCTAAAGACGAAGGTACGGTGCTCTGCAGAGCTAAGCACCGCTCCCGGACCTCTTTCGGCAGAAGGCGCACACCGCAGAGCACTGTGAGCGGCAGAATCGTCTTTGCGCGAAGAAGCAGCTTCTTCGTCTCCGGGAGCCGGAGAGAGCGGCAGCTTCGCAAAGGTGATGAAACAAGCTGTACAACACTGCGATTGTGTGCGCAGCTTGCCAAGTGAGAGAAAACAGTACCTGACCACTCTCCTGCCTTTTCTATTCACATGAACATTCGATTGCAAGCTGTTTTGGACAACTTTCTCTCTCTTCTTGCAAAACACTCGGCAGACCTCCGTGCAGCCTCTAGAACACGATGGGAGATGTTTTCTGTGCTGGCACAGTTTCTCCTTGCCAGACAGAGTGGAAAAGCTTTTTGCTAAGATGTAGACGAGAAGAGAGGCTAAAGACGAAGGTACGGTGCTCTGCAGAGCTAAGCACCGCTCCCGGGCCTCTTTCGGCAGAAGGCGCACACAGCAGAGCACTGTGAGCGGCAGAATCGTCTTTGCGCGAAGAAGCAGCTTCTTCGTCTCCGGGAGCCGGAGAGAGCGGCAACTTCGCAAAGGTGATGAAACAAGCTGTACAACACTGCGATTGTGTGCGCAGCTTGCCAACTGAGAGAAAACAGTACCTGACCACTCTCCTGCCATTTCTATTCACATGAACATTCGATTGCAAGCTGTTTTGGACAACTTTCTTTCTCTTCTTGCAAAATACTCGGCAGACCTCCGTGGAGCCTCTAGAACACGATGGGAGATGTTTTCTGTGCTGGCACAGTTTCTCCTTGCCAGACAGAGTGGAAAAGGTTTTTGCTAAGATGTAGACGAGAAGAGAGGCTAAAGACGAAGGTACGGTGCTCTGCAGAGCTAAGCACCGCTCCCGGGCCTCTTTCGGCAGAAGGCGCACACCGCAGAGCACTGTGAGCGGCAGAATCGTCTTTGCGCGAAGAAGCAGCTTCTTCGTCTCCGGGAGCCGGAGAGAGCGACAACTTGGCAAAGGTGATGAAACAAGCTGTACAACACTGCGATTGTGTGCGCAGCTTGCCAACTGAGAGAAAACAGTACCTGACCACTCTCCTGCCTTTTCTATTCACATGAACATTCGATTGCAAGCTGTTTTGGACAACTTTCTTTCTCTTCTTGCAAAACACTCGGCAGACCTCCGTGCAGCCTCTAGAACACGATGGGAGATGTTTTCTGTGCTGGCACAGTTTCTCCTTGCCAGACAGAGTGGAAAAGCTTTTTGCTAAGATGTAGAGGAGAAGAGAGGCTAAAGACGAAGGTACGGTGCTCTGCAGAGCTAAGCACCGCACCCGGACCTCTTTCGGCAGAAGGCGCACACCGCAGAGCACTGTGAGCGGCAGAATCGTCTTTGGGCGAAAAAGCAGCTTCTTCGTCTCCGGGAGCCGGAGAGAGCGGCAACTTCGCAAAGGTGATGAAACAAGCTGTACAACACTGCGATTGTGTGCGCCGCTTTCCAACTGAGAGAAAACAGTACCTGACCACTCTCCTGCCTTTTCTATTCACATGAACATTCGATTGCAAGCTGTTTTGGACAACTTTCTTTCTCTTCTTGCAAAACACTTGGCAGACCTGCGTGCAGCCTCTAGAACAAGATGGGAGATGTTTTTTGTGCTGGCACAGTTTCTCCTTGCCAGACAGAGTGGAAAAGCTTTTTGCTAAGATGTAGACGAGAAGAGAGGCTAAAGACGAAGGTACGGTGCTCTGCAGAGCTAAGCACCGCTCCCGGACCTCTTTCGGCAGAAGGCGCACACCGCAGAGCACTGTGAGCGGCAGAATCGTCTTTGCGCGAAGAAGCAGCTTCTTCGTCTCCGGGAGCCGGAGAGAGCGGCAGCTTCGCAAAGGTGATGAAACAAGCTGTACAACACTGCGATTGTGTGCGCAGCTTGCCAACTGAGAGAAAACAGTACCTGACCACTCTCCTGCCTTTTCTATTCACATGAACATTCGATTGCAAGCTGTTTTGGACAACTTTCTCTCTCTTCTTGCAAAACACTCGGCAGACCTCCGTGCAGCCTCTAGAACACGATGGGAGATGTTTTCTGTGCTGGCACAGTTTCTCCTTGCCAGACAGAGTGGAAAAGCTTTTTGCTAAGATGTAGACGAGAAGAGAGGCTAAAGACGAAGGTACGGTGCTCTGCAGAGCTAAGCACCGCTCCCGGGCCTCTTTCGGCAGAAGGCGCACACCGCAGAGCACTGTGAGCGGCAGAATCGTCTTTGCGCGAAGAAGCAGCTTCTTCGTCTCCGGGAGCCGGAGAGAGCGGCAACTTCGCAAAGGTGATGAAACAAGCTGTACAACACTGCGATTGTGTGCGCAGTTTGCCAACTGAGAGAAAACAGTACCTGACCACTCCCTGGCCTTTTCTATTCACATGAACATTCGATTGCAAGCTGTTTTGGACAACTTTCTTTCTCTTCTTGCAAAATACTCGGCAGACCTCCGTGCAGCCTCTAGAAGACGATGGGAGATGTTTTCTGTGCTGGCACAGTTTCTCCTTGCCAGACAGAGTGGAAAAGCTTTTTGCTAAGATGTAGACGAGAAGAGAGGCTAAAGACGAAGGTACGGTGCTCTGCAGAGCTAAGCACCGCTCCCGGGCGTCTTTCGGCAGAAGGCGCACACCGCAGAGCACTGTGAGCGGCAGAATCGTCTTTGCGCGAAGAAGCAGCTTCTTCGTCTCCGGGGGCCGGAGAGAGCGGCAGCTTCGCAAAGGTGATGAAACAAGCTGTACAACACTGCGATTTTGTGCGCAGCTTGCCAACTGAGAGAAAACAGTACCTGACCACTCTCCTGCCTTTTCTATTCACATGAACATTCGATTGCAAGCTGTTTTGGACAACTTTCTTTCTCTTCTTGCAAAACACTCGGCAGACCTCCGTGCAGCCTCTAGAAGACGATGGGAGATGTTTTCTGTGCTGGCACAGTTTCTCCTTGCCAGACAGAGTGGAAAAGCTTTTTGCTAAGATGTAGACGAGAAGAGAGGCTAAAGACGAAGGTACGGTGCTCTGCAGAGCTAAGCACCGCTCCCGGACGTCTTTCGGCAGAAGGCGCACACCGCAGAGCACTGTGAGCGGCAGAATCGTCTTTGCGCGAAGAAGCAGCTTCTTCGTCTCCGGGAGCCGGAGAGAGCGGCAGCTTCGCAAAGGTGATGAAACAAGCTGTACAACACTGCGATTGTGTGCGCAGCTTGCCAAGTGAGAGAAAACAGTACCTGACCACTCTCCTGCCTTTTCTATTCACATGAACATTCGATTGCAAGCTGTTTTGGACAACTTTCTCTCTCTTCTTGCAAAACACTCGGCAGACCTCCGTGCAGCCTCTAGAACACGATGGGAGATGTTTTCTGTGCTGGCACAGTTTCTCCTTGCCAGACAGAGTGGAAAAGCTTTTTGCTAAGATGTAGACGAGAAGAGAGGCTAAAGACGAAGGTACGGTGCTCTGCAGAGCTAAGCACCGCTCCCGGACGTCTTTCGGCAGAAGGCGCACACCGCAGAGCACTGTGAGCGGCAGAATCGTCTTTGCGCGAAGAAGCAGCTTCTTCGTCTCCGGGAGCCGGAGAGAGCGGCAACTTCGCAAAGGTGATGAAACAAGCTGTACAACACTGCGATTGTGTGCGCAGCTTGCCAAGTGAGAGAAAACAGTACCTGACCACTCTCCTGCCTTTTCTATTCACATGAACATTCGATTGCAAGCTGTTTTGGACAACTTTCTCTCTCTTCTTGCAAAACACTCGGCAGACCTCCGTGCACCCTCTAGAACACGATGGGAGATGTTTTCTGTGCTGGCACAGTTTCTCCTTGCCAGACAGAGTGGAAAAGCTTTTTGCTAAGATGTAGACGAGAAGAGAGGCTAAAGACGAAGGTACGGTGCTCTGCAGAGCTAAGCACCGCTCCCGGGGCTCTTTCGGCAGAAGGCGCACACCGCAGAGCACTGTGAGCGGCAGAATCGTCTTTGCGCGAAGAAGCAGCTTCTTCGTGTCCGGGAGCCGGAGAGAGCGGCAACTTCGCAAAGGTGATGAAACAAGCTGTACAACACTGCGATTGTGTGCGCAGCTTGCCAACTGAGAGAAAACAGTACCTGACCACTCTCCTGCCTTTTCTATTCACATGAACATTCGATTGCAAGCTGTTTTGGACAACTTTCTTTCTCTTCTTGCAAAATACTCGGCAGACCTCCGTGGAGCCTCTAGAACACGATGGGAGATGTTTTCTGTGCTGGCACAGTTTCTCCTTGCCAGACAGAGTGGAAAAGCTTTTTGCTAAGATGTAGACGTGAAGAGAGGCTAAAGACGAAGGTACGGTGCTCTGCAGAGCTAAGCACCGCTCCCGGGCCTCTTTCGGCAGAAGGCGCACACCGCAGAGCACTGTGAGCGGCAGAATCGTCTTTGCGCGAAGAAGCAGCTTCTTCGTCTCCGGGAGCCGGAGAGAGCGACAACTTGGCAAAGGTGATGAAACAAGCTGTACAACACTGCGATTGTGTGCGCCGCTTGCCAAGTGAGAGAAAACAGTACCTGACCACTCTCCTGCCTTTTCTATTCACATGAACATTCGATTGCAAGCTGTTTTGGACAACTTTCTTTCTCTTCTTGCAAAACACTCGGCAGACCTGCGTGCAGCCTCTAGAACACGATGGGAGATGTTTTCTGTGCTGGCACAGTTTCTCCTTGCCAGACAGAGTGGAAAAGGTTTTTGCTAAGATGTAGACGAGAAGAGAGGCTAAAGAAGCTGGTATGGTGCTCTGCAGACCTAAGCACAGCTCACGGGCCTCTTTCGGCAGAAGACACACACTGCAGAGCACAGTGAGCGGCAGAATCGTCTTTGCGCGAAGAAGCAGCTTCTTCGTCTCCGGGAGCCGGAGAGAGCGGCAACTTCGCAAAGGTGATGAAACAAGCTGTACAACACTGCGATTGTGTGCGCCGCTTGCCAACTGAGAGAAAACAGTACCTGACCACTCTCCTGCCTTTTCTATTCACATGAACATTCGATTGGAAGCTGTTTTGGACAACTTTCTTTCTCTTCTTGCAAAACACTCGGCAGACCTGCGTGCAGCCTCTAGAACACGATGGGAGATGTTTTCTGTGCTGGCACAGTTTTTCCTTGCCAGACAGAGTGGAAAAGCTTTTTGCTAAGATGTAGACGAGAAGAGAGGCTAAAGACGAAGGTACGGTGCTCTGCAGAGCTAAGCACCGCTCCCGGACCTCTTTCGGCAGAAGGCGCTCACCGCAGAGCACTGTGAGCGGCAGAATCGTCTTTGCGCGAAGAAGCAGCTTCTTCGTCTCCGGGAGCCGGAGAGAGCGGCAGCTTCGCAAAGGTGATGAAACAAGCTGTACAACACTGCGATTGTGTGCGCAGCTTGCCAAGTGAGAGAAAACAGTACCTGACCACTCTCCTGCCTTTTCTATTCACATGAACATTCGATTGCAAGCTGTTTTGGACAACTTTCTCTCTCTTATTGCAAAACACTCGGCAGACCTCCGTGCAGCCTCTAGAACACGATGGGAGATGTTTTCTGTGCTGGCACAGTTTCTCCTTGCCAGACAGAGTGGAAAAGCTTTTTGCTAAGATGTAGACGAGAAGAGAGGCTAAAGACGAAGGTACGGTGCTCTGCAGAGCTAAGCACCGCTCCCGGGCCTCTTTCGGCAGAAGGCGCACACCGCAGAGCACTGTGAGCGGCAGAATCGTCTTTGCGCGAAGAAGCAGCTTCTTCGTCTCCGGGAGCCGGAGAGAGCGGCAACTTCGCAAAGGTGATGAAACAAGCGGTACAACACTGCGATTGTGTGCGCAGTTTGCCAAGTGAGAGAAAACAGTACCTGACCACTCTCCTGCCTTTTCTATTCACATGAACATTCGATTGCAAGCTGTTTTGGACAACTTTCTCTCTCTTCTTGCAAAACACTCGGCAGACCTGCGTGCAGCCTCTAGAACACGATGGGAGATGTTTTCTGTGCTGGCACAGTTTCTCCTTGCCAGACAGAGTGGAAAAGCTTTTTGCTAAGATGTAGACGAGAAGAGAGGCTAAAGACGAAGGTACGGTGCTCTGCAGAGCTAAGCACCTCTCCCGGGGCTCTTTCGGCAGAAGGGGCTCACCGCAGAGCACTGTGAGCGGCAGAATCGTCTTTGCGCGAAGAAGCAGCTTCTTCGTCTCCGGGAGCCGGAGAGAGCGGCAACTTCGCAAAGGTGATGAAACAAGCTGTACAACACTGCGATTGTGTGCGCAGCTTGCCAACTGAGAGAAAACAGTACCTGACCACTCTCCTGCCTTTTCTATTCACATGAACATTCGATTGCAAGCTGTTTTGGACAACTTTCTTTCTCTTCTTGCAAAATACTCGGCAGACCTCCGTGGAGCCTCTAGAACACGATGGGAGATGTTTTTTGTGCTGGCACAGTTTCTCCTTGCCAGACAGAGTGGAAAAGCTTTTTGCCAAGATGTAGACGTGAAGAGAGGCTAAAGACGAAGGTACGGTGCTCTGCAGAGCTAAGCACCGCTCCCGGGCCTCTTTCGGCAGAAGGCGCACACCGCAGAGCACTGTGAGCGGCAGAATCGTCTTTGCGCGAAGAAGCAGCTTCTTCGTCTCCGGGAGCCGGAGAGAGCGACAACTTGGCAAAGGTGATGAAACAAGCTGTACAACACTGCGATTGTGTGCGCCGCTTGCCAAGTGAGAGAAAACAGTACCTGACCACTCTCCTGCCTTTTCTATTAACATGAACATTCGATTGCAAGCTGTTTTGGACAACTTTCTTTCTCTTCTTGCAAAACACTCGGCAGACCTCCGTGCAGCCTCTAGAACACGATGGGAGATGTTTTCTGTGCTGGCACAGTTTCTCCTTGCCAGACAGAGTGGAAAAGCTTTTTGCTAAGATGTAGACGAGAAGAGAGGCTAAAGACGAAGGTACGGTGCTCTGCAGAGCTAAGCACCGCTCCCGGACCTCTTTCGGCAGAAGGCGCACACCGCAGAGCACTGTGAGCGGCAGAATCGTCTTTGCGCGAAGAAGCAGATTCTTCGTCTCCGGGAGCCGGAGAGAGTGGCAACTTCGCAAAGGTGATGAAACAAGCTGTACAACACTGCGATTGTGTGCGTAGTTTGCCAACTGAGAGAAAACAGTACCTGACCACTCTCCTGCCTTTTCTATTCACATGAACATTCGATTGCAAGCTGTTTTGGACAACTTTCTTTCTCTTCTTGCAAAACACTCGCCAGACCTCCGTGCAGCCTCTAGAACACGATGGGAGATGTTTTTTGTGCTGGCACAGTTTCTCCTTGCCAGACAGAGTGGAAAAGCTTTTTGCTAAGATGTAGACGAGAAGAGAGGCTAAAGACGAAGGTACGGTGCTCTGCAGAGCTAAGCACCGCGCCCGGGCCTCTTTCGGCAGAAGGCGCACACCGCAGAGCACTGTGAGCGGCAGAATCGTCTTTGGGCGAAGAAGCAGCTTCTTCGTCTCCGGGAGCCGGAGAGAGCGACAACTTCGCAAATGTGATGAAACAAGCTGTACAACACTGCGATTGTGTGCGCAGCTTGCCAACTGAGAGAAAACAGTACCTGACCACTCTCCTGCCTTTTCTATTCACATGAACATTCGATTGCAAGCTGTTTTGGACAACTTTCTTTCTCTTCTTGCAAAACACTCGGCAGACCTCCGTGCAGCCTCTAGAACACGATGGGAGATATTTTCTGTGCTGGCACAGTTTCTCCTTGCCAGACAGAGTGGAAAAGGTTTTTGCTAAGATGTAGACGAGAAGAGAGGCTAAAGAAGCTTGTATGGTGCTCTGCAGAGCTAAGCACAGCTCACGGGCCTCTTTCGGCAGAAGACACACACTGCAGAGCACAGTGAGCGGCAGAATCGTCTTTGCGCGAAGAAGCAGCTTCTTCGTCTCCGGGAGCCGGAGAGAGCGGCAACTTCGCAAAGGTGATGAAACAAGCTGTACAACACTGCGATTGTGTGCGCCGCTTGCCAACTGAGAGAAAACAGTACCTGACCACTCTCCTGCCTTTTCTATTCACATGAACATTCGATTGGAAGCTGTTTTGGACAACTTTCTTTCTCTTCTTGCAAAACACTCGGCAGACCTGCGTGCAGCCTCTAGAACACGATGGGAGATAATTTCTGTGCTGGCACAGTTTCTCCTTGCCAGACAGAGTGGAAAAGCTTTTTGCTAAGATGTAGACGAGAAGAGAGGCTAAAGACGAAGGTACGGTGCTCTGCAGAGCTAAGCACCGCTCCCGGACCTCTTTCGGCAGAAGGCGCTCACCGCAGAGCACTGTGAGCGGCAGAATCGTCTTTGCGCGAAGAAGCAGCTTCTTCGTCTCCGGGAGCCGGAGAGAGCGGCAGCTTCGCAAAGGTGATGAAACAAGCTGTACAACACTGCGATTGTGTGCGCAGCTTGCCAAGTGAGAGAAAACAGTACCTGACCACTCTCCTGCCTTTTCTATTCACATGAACATTCGATTGCAAGCTGTTTTGGACAACTTTCTCTCTCTTCTTGCAAAACACTCGGCAGACCTCCGTGCAGCCTCTAGAACACGATGGGAGATGTTTTCTGTGCTGGCACAGTTTCTCCTTGCCAGACAGAGGGGAAAAGCTTTTTGCTAAGATGTAGACGAGAAGAGAGGCTAAAGACGAAGGTACGGTGCTCTGCAGAGCTAAGCACCGCTCCCGGGCCTCTTTCGGCAGAAGGCGCTCACCGCAGAGCACTGTGAGCGGCAGAATCGTCTTTGCGCGAAGAAGCAGCTTCTTCGTCTCCGGGAGCCGGAGAGAGCGGCAACTTCGCAAAGGTGATGAAACAAGCTGTACAACACTGCGATTGTGTGCGCAGCTTGCCAACTGAGAGAAAACAGTACCTGACCACTCTCCTGCCTTTTCTATTCACATGAACATTCGATTGCAAGCTGTTTTGGACAACTTTCTTTCTCTTCTTGCAAAACACTCGGCAGGCCTGCGTGCAGCCTCTAGAACACGATGGGAGATGTTTTCTGTGCTGGCACAGTTTCTCCTTGCCAGACAGAGTGGAAAAGCTTTTTGCTAAGATGTAGACGAGAAGAGAGGCTAAAGACGAAGGTACGGTGCTCTGCAGAGCTAAGCACCGCTCCCGGGCGTCTTTCGGCAGAAGGCGCACACCGCAGAGCACTGTGAGCGGCAGAATCGTCTTTGGGCGAAGAAGCAGCTTCTTCGTCTCCGGGAGCCGGAGAGAGCGGCAACTTCGCAAAGGTGATGAAACAAGCTGTACAACACTGCGATTGTGTGCGCAGCTTGCCAAGTGAGAGAAAACAGTACCTGACCACTCTCCTGACTTTTCTATTCACATGAACATTCGATTGCAAGCTGTTTTGGACAACTTTCTTTCTCTTCTTGCAAAACACTCGGCAGACCTCCGTGCAGCCTCTAGAACACGATGGGAGATGTTTTCTGTGCTGGCACAGTTTCTCCTTGCCAGACAGAGTGGAAAAGCTTTTTGCTAAGATGTAGACGAGAAGAGAGGCTAAAGACGAAGGTACGGTGCTCTGCAGAGCTAAGCACCGCACCCGGACCTCTTTCGGCAGAAGGCGCACACCGCAGAGCACTGTGAGCGGCAGAATCGTCTTTGGGCGAAAAAGCAGCTTCTTCGTCTCCGGGAGCCGGAGAGAGCGGCAACTTCGCAAAGGTGATGAAACAAGCTGTAAAACACTGCGATTGTGTGCGCCGCTTGCCAAGTGAGAGAAAACAGTACCTGACCACTCTCCTGCCTTTTCTATTCACATGAACATTCGATTGGAAGCTGTTTTGGACAACTTTCTTTCTCTTCTTGCAAAACACTCGGCAGACCTCCGTGCAGCCTCTAGAACACGATGGGAGATGTTTTCTGTGCTGGCACAGGTTCTCCTTGCCAGACAGAGTGGAAAAGCTTTTTGCTAAGATGTAGACGAGAAGAGAGGCTAAAGACGAAGGTACGGTGCTCTGCAGAGCTAAGCAGCACTCCCGGACCTCTTTCGGCAGAAGGCGCACACCGCAGAGCACTGTGAGCGGCAGAATCGTCTTTGCGCGAAGAAGCAGCTTCTTCGTCTCCGGGAGCCGGAGAGAGCGGCAACTTCGCAAAGGTGATGAAACAAGCTGTACAACACTGCGATTGTGTGCGCAGTTTGCCAACTGAGAGAAAACAGTACCTGACCACTCTCCTGCCTTTTCTATTCACATGAACATTCGATTGCAAGCTGTTTTGGACAACTTTCTTTCTCTTCTTGCAAAACACTCGGCAGACCTCCGTGCAGCCTCTAGAACACGATGGGAGATGTTTTCTGTGCTGGCACAGTTTCTCCTTTCCAGACAGAGTGGAAAAGCTTTTTGCTAAGATGTAGACGAGAAGAGAGGCAAAAGACGAAGGTACGGTGCTCTGCAGAGCTAAGCACCGCTCCCGGACCTCTTTCGGCACAAGGCGCTCACCGCAGAGCACTGTGAGCGGCAGAATCGTCTTTGGGCGAAGAAGCAGCTTCTTCGTCTCCGGGAGCCGGAGAGAGCGGCAGCTTCGCAAAGGTGATGAAACAAGCTGTACAACACTGCGATTGTGTGCGCAGCTTGCCAACTGAGAGAAAACAGTACCTGACCACTCTCCTGCCTTTTCTATTCACATGAACATTCGATTGCAAGCTGTTTTGGACAACTTTCTTTCTCTTCTTGCAAAACACTCGGCAGACCTCCGTGCAGCCTCTAGAACACGATGGGAGATGTTTTCTGTGCTGGCACAGTTTCTCCTTGCCAGACAGAGTGGAAAAGCTTTTTGCTAAGATGTAGACGAGAAGAGAGGCTAAAGACGAAGGTACGGTGCTCTGCAGAGCTAAGCACCGCTCCCGGACCTCTTTCGGCAGAAGGCGCACACCGCAGAGCACTGTGAGCGGCAGAATCGTCTTTGCGCGAAGAAGCAGCTTCTTCGTCTCCGGGAGCCGGAGAGAGCGGCAGCTTCGCAAAGGTGATGAAACAAGCTGTACAACACTGCGATTGTGTGCGCAGCTTGCCAACTGAGAGAAAACAGTACCTGACCACTCTCCTGCCTTTTCTATTCACTTGAACATTCGATTGGAAGCTGTTTTGGACAACTTTCTTTCTCTTCTTGCAAAACACTCGGCAGACCTCCGTGCAGCCTCTAGAACACGATGGGAGATGTTTTCTGTGCTGGCACAGTTTCTCCTTTCCAGACAGAGTGGAAAAGCTTTTTGCTAAGATGTAGACGAGAAGAGAGGCTAAAGACGAAGGTACGGTGCTCTGCAGAGCTAAGCACCGCTCCCGGACCTCTTTCGGCACAAGGCGCTCACCGCAGAGCACTGTGAGCGGCAGAATCGTCTTTGCGCGAAGAAGCAGCTTCTTCGTCTCCGGGAGCCGGAGAGAGTGGCAACTTCGCAAAGGTGATGAAACAAGCTGTACAACACTGCGATTGTGTGCGTAGTTTGCCAACTGAGAGAAAACAGTACCTGACCACTCTCCTGCCTTTTCTATTCACATGAACATTCGATTGCAAGCTGTTTTGGACAACTTTCTTTCTCTTCTTGCAAAACACTCGCCAGACCTCCGTGCAGCCTCTAGAACACGATGGGAGATGTTTTTTGTGCTGGCACAGTTTCTCCTTGCCAGACAGAGTGGAAAAGCTTTTTGCTAAGATGTAGACGAGAAGAGAGGCTAAAGACGAAGGTACGGTGCTCTGCAGAGCTAAGCACCGCGCCCGGGCCTCTTTCGGCAGAAGGCGCACACCGCAGAGCACTGTGAGCGGCAGAATCGTCTTTGGGCGAAGAAGCAGCTTCTTCGTCTCCGGGAGCCGGAGAGAGCGACAACTTCGCAAATGTGATGAAACAAGCTGTACAACACTGCGATTGTGTGCGCAGCTTGCCAACTGAGAGAAAACAGTACCTGACCACTCTCCTGCCTTTTCTATTCACATGAACATTCGATTGCAAGCTGTTTTGGACAACTTTCTTTCTCTTCTTGCAAAACACTCGGCAGACCTCCGTGCAGCCTCTAGAACACGATGGGAGATATTTTCTGTGCTGGCACAGTTTCTCCTTGCCAGACAGAGTGGAAAAGCTTTTTGCTAAGATGTAGACGAGAAGAGAGGCTAAAGAAGCTGGTATGGTGCTCTGCAGAGCTAAGCACAGCTCACGGGCCTCTTTCGGCAGAAGACACACACTGCAGAGCACAGTGAGCGGCAGAATCGTCTTTGCGCGAAGAAGCAGCTTCTTCGTCTCCGGGAGCCGGAGAGAGCGGCAACTTCGCAAAGGTGATGAAACAAGCTGTACAACACTGCGATTGTGTGCGCCGCTTGCCAACTGAGAGAAAACAGTACCTGACCACTCTCCTGCCTTTTCTATTCACATGAACATTCGATTGGAAGCTGTTTTGGACAACTTTCTTTCTCTTCTTGCAAAACACTCGGCAGACCTGCGTGCAGCCTCTAGAACACGATGGGAGATAATTTCTGTGCTGGCACAGTTTCTCCTTGCCAGACAGAGTTGAAAAGCTTTTTGCTAAGATGTAGACGAGAAGAGAGGCTAAAGACGAAGGTACGGTGCTCTGCAGAGCTAAGCACCGCTCCCGGACCTCTTTCGGCAGAAGGCGCTCACCGCAGAGCACTGTGAGCGGCAGAATCGTCTTTGCGCGAAGAAGCAGCTTCTTCGTCTCCGGGAGCCGGAGAGAGCGGCAGCTTCGCAAAGGTGATGAAACAAGCTGTACAACACTGCGATTGTGTGCGCAGCTTGCCAAGTGAGAGAAAACAGTACCTGACCACTCTCCTGCCTTTTCTATTCACATGAACATTCGATTGCAAGCTGTTTTGGACAACTTTCTCTCTCTTCTTGCAAAACACTCGGCAGACCTCCGTGCAGCCTCTAGAACACGATGGGAGATGTTTTCTGTGCTGGCACAGTTTCTCCTTGCCAGACAGAGGGGAAAAGCTTTTTGCTAAGATGTAGACGAGAAGAGAGGCTAAAGACGAAGGTACGGTGCTCTGCAGAGCTAAGCACCGCTCCCGGGCCTCTTTCGGCAGAAGGCGCTCACCGCAGAGCACTGTGAGCGGCAGAATCGTCTTTGCGCGAAGAAGCAGCTTCTTCGTCTCCGGGAGCCGGAGAGAGCGGCAACTTCGCAAAGGCGATGAAACAAGCTGTACAACACTGCGATTGTGTGCGCAGCTTGCCAACTGAGAGAAAACATTACCTGACCACTCTCCTGCCTTTTCTATTCACATGAACATTCGATTGCAAGCTGTTTTGGACAACTTTCTTTCTCTTCTTGCAAAACACTCGGCAGGCCTGCGTGCAGCCTCTAGAACACGATGGGAGATGTTTTCTGTGCTGGCACAGTTTCTCCTTGCCAGACAGAGTGGAAAAGCTTTTTGCTAAGATGTAGACGAGAAGAGAGGCTAAAGACGAAGGTACGGTGCTCTGCAGAGCTAAGCACCGCTCCCGGGCGTCTTTCGGCAGAAGGCGCACACCGCAGAGCACTGTGAGCGGCAGAATCGTCTTTGGGCGAAGAAGCAGCTTCTTCGTCTCCGGGAGCCGGAGAGAGCGGCAACTTCGCAAAGGTGATGAAACAAGCTGTACAACACTGCGATTGTGTGCGCAGCTTGCCAAGTGAGAGAAAACAGTACCTGACCACTCTCCTGACTTTTCTATTCACATGAACATTCGATTGCAAGCTGTTTTGGACAACTTTCTTTCTCTTCTTGCAAAACACTCGGCAGACCTCCGTGCAGCCTCTAGAACACGATGGGAGATGTTTTCTGTGCTGGCACAGTTTCTCCTTGCCAGACAGAGTGGAAAAGCTTTTTGCTAAGATGTAGACGAGAAGAGAGGCTAAAGACGAAGGTACGGTGCTCTGCAGAGCTAAGCACCGCACCCGGACCTCTTTCGGCAGAAGGCGCACACCGCAGAGCACTGTGAGCGGCAGAATCGTCTTTGGGCGAAAAAGCAGCTTCTTCGTCTCCGGGAGCCGGAGAGAGCGGCAACTTCGCAAAGGTGATGAAACAAGCTGTAAAACACTGCGATTGTGTGCGCCGCTTGCCAACTGAGAGAAAACAGTACCTGACCACTCTCCTGCCTTTTCTATTCACATGAACATTCGATTGCAAGCTGTTTTGGACAACTTTCTTTCTCTTCTTGCAAAACACTCGGCAGACCTCCGTGCAGCCTCTAGAACACGATGGGAGATGTTTTCTGTGCTGGCACAGGTTCTCCTTGCCAGACAGAGTGGAAAAGCTTTTTGCTAAGATGTAGACGAGAAGAGAGGCTAAAGACGAAGGTACGGTGCTCTGCAGAGCTAAGCAGCACTCCCGGACCTCTTTCGGCAGAAGGCGCACACCGCAGAGCACTGTGAGCGGCAGAATCGTCTTTGCGCGAAGAAGCAGCTTCTTCGTCTCCGGGAGCCGGAGAGAGCGGCAACTTCGCAAAGGTGATGAAACAAGCTGTACAACACTGCGATTGTGTGCGCAGTTTGCCAACTGAGAGAAAACAGTACCTGACCACTCTCCTGCCTTTTCTATTCACATGAACATTCGATTGCAAGCTGTTTTGGACAACTTTCTTTCTCTTCTTGCAAAACACTCGGCAGACCTCCGTGCAGCCTCTAGAACACGATGGGAGATGTTTTCTGTGCTGGCACTGTTTCTCCTTTCCAGACAGAGTGGAAAAGCTTTTTGCTAAGATGTAGACGAGAAGAGAGGCTAAAGACGAAGGTACGGTGCTCTGCAGAGCTAAGCACCGCTCCCGGACCTCTTTCGGCACAAGGCGCTCACCGCAGAGCACTGTGAGCGGCAGAATCGTCTTTGCGCGAAGAAGCAGCTTCTTCGTCTCCGGGAGCCGGAGAGAGCGGCAACTTCGCAAAGGTGATGAAACAAGCTGTACAACACTGCGATTGTGTGCGCAGTTTGCCAACTGAGAGAAAACAGTACCTGACCACTCCCTGGCCTTTTCTATTCACATGAACATTCGATTGCAAGCTGTTTTGGACAACTTTCTTTCTCTTCTTGCAAAATACTCGGCAGACCTCCGTGCAGCCTCTAGAAGACGATGGGAGATGTTTTCTGTGCTGGCAGAGTTTCTCCTTGCCAGACAGAGTGGAAAAGCTTTTTGCTAAGATGTAGACGAGAAGAGAGGCTAAAGACGAAGGTACGGTGCTCTGCAGAGCTAAGCACCGCTCCCGGGCGTCTTTCGGCAGAAGGCGCACACCGCAGAGCACTGTGAGCGGCAGAATCGTCTTTGCGCGAAGAAGCAGCTTCTTCGTCTCCGGGAGCCGGAGAGAGCGGCAGCTTCGCAAAGGTGATGAAACAAGCTGTACAACACTGCGATTTTGTGCGCAGCTTGCCAACTGAGAGAAAACAGTACCTGACCACTCTCCTGCCTTTTCTATTCACATGAACATTCGATTGCAAGCTGTTTTGGACAACTTTCTTTCTCTTCTTGCAAAACACTCGGCAGACCTCCGTGCAGCCTCTAGAACACGATGGGAGATGTTTTCTGTGCTGGCACAGTTTCTCCTTGCCAGACAGAGTGGAAAAGCTTTTTGCTAAGATGTAGACGAGAAGAGAGGCTAAAGACGAAGGTACGGTGCTCTGCAGAGCTAAGCACAGCTCCCGGACCTCTTTCGGCAGAAGGCGCACACCGCAGAGCACTGTGAGCGGCAGAATCGTCTTTGGGCGAAGAAGCAGCTTCTTCGTCTCCGGGAGCCGGAGAGAGCGGCAGCTTCGCAAAGGTGATGAAACAAGCTGTACAACACTGCGATTGTGTGCGCAGCTTGCCAACTGAGAGAAAACAGTACCTGACCACTCTCCTGCCTTTTCTATTCACATGAACATTCGATTGCAAGCTGTTTTGGACAACTTTCTCTCTCTTCTTGCAAAACACTCGGCAGACCTCCGTGCAGCCTCTAGAACACGATGGGAGATGTTTTCTGTGCTGGCACAGTTTCTCCTTGCCAGACAGAGTGGAAAAGCTTTTTGCTAAGATGTAGACGAGAAGAGAGGCTAAAGACGAAGGTACGGTGCTCTGCAGAGCTAAGCACCGCTCCCGGGCGTCTTTCGGCAGAAGGCGCACACCGCAGAGCACTGTGAGCGGCAGAATCGTCTTTGCGCGAAGAAGCAGCTTCTTCGTCTCCGGGAGCCGGACACAGCGGCAACTTCGCAAAGGTGATGAAACAAGCTGTACAACACTGCGATTGTGTGCGCAGCTTGCCAAGTGAGAGAAAACAGTACCTGACCACTCTCCTGCCTTTTCTATTCACATGAACATTCGATTGCAAGCTGTTTTGGACAACTTTCTTTCTCTTCTTGCAAAACACTCGGCAGACCTCCGTGCAGCCTCTAGAACACGATGGGAGATGTTTTCTGTGCTGGCACAGTTTCTCCTTGCCAGACAGAGTGGAAAAGCTTTTTGCTAAGATGTAGACGAGAAGAGAGGCTAAAGACGAAGGTACGGTGCTCTGCAGAGCTAAGCACCGCACCCGGACCTCTTTCGGCAGAAGGCGCACACCGCAGACCACTGTGAGCGGCAGAATCGTCTTTGGGCGAAAAAGCAGCTTCTTCGTCTCCGGGAGCCGGAGAGAGCGGCAACTTCGCAAAGGTGATGAAACAAGCTGTAAAACACTGCGATTGTGTGCGCCGCTTGCCAAGTGAGAGAAAACAGTACCTGACCACTCTCCTGCCTTTTCTATTCACATGAACATTCGATTGCAAGCTGTTTTGGACAACTTTCTTTCTCTTCTTGCAAAACACTCGGCAGACCTCCGTGCAGCCTCTAGAACACGATGGGAGATGTTTTCTGTGCTGGCACAGTTTCTCCTTGCCAGACAGAGTGGAAAAGCTTTTTGCTAAGATGTAGACGAGAAGAGAGGCTAAAGACGAAGGTACGGTGCTCTGCAGAGCTAAGCACCGCTCCCGGGCGTCTTTCGGCAGAAGGCGCACACCGCAGAGCACTGTGAGCGGCAGAATCGTCTTTGCGCGAAGAAGCAGCTTCTTCGTCTCCGGGAGCCGGAGAGAGCGGCAACTTCGCAAAGGTGATGAAACAAGCTGTACAACACTGCGATTGTGTGCGCAGTTTGCCAACTGAGAGAAAACAGTACCTGACCACTCTCCTGCCTTTTCTATTCACATGAACATTCGATTGCAAGCTGTTTTGGACAAGTTTCTTTCTCTTCTTGCAAAACACTCGGCAGACCTCCGTGCAGCCTCTAGAACACGATGGGAGATGTTTTCTGTGCTGGCACAGTTTCTCCTTTCCAGACAGAGTGGAAAAGCTTTTTGCTAAGATGTAGACGAGAAGAGAGGCTAAAGACGAAGGTACGGTGCTCTGCAGAGCTAAGCACCGCTCCCGGACCTCTTTCGGCAGAAGGGGCTCACCGCAGAGCACTGTGAGCGGCAGAATCGTCTTTGCGCGAAGAAGCAGCTTCTTCGTCTCCGGGAGCCGGAGAGAGCGGCAACTTCGCAAAGGTGATGAAACAAGCTGTACAACACTGCGATTGTGTGGGCAGCTTGCCAAGTGAGAGAAAACAGTACCTGACCACTCTCCTGCCTTTTCTATTCACATGAACATTCGATTGCAAGCTGTTTTGGACAACTTTCTTTCTCTTCTTGCAAAACACTCGGCAGACCTCCATGCAGCATCTAGAACACGATGGGAGATGTTTTTTGTGCTGGCACAGTTTCTCCTTGCCAGACAGAGTGGAAAAGCTTTTTGCTAAGATGTAGACGAGAAGAGAGGCTAAAGACGAAGGTACGGTGCTCTGCAGAGCTAAGCACCGCACCCGGACCTCTTTCGGCAGAAGGCGCACACCGCAGAGCACTGTGAGCGGCAGAATCGTCTTTGCGCGAAAAAGCAGCTTCTTCGTCTCCGGGAGCCGGAGAGAGCGGCAACTTCGCAAAGGTGATGAAACAGGCTGTACAACACTGCGATTGTGTGCGCCGCTTGCCAACTGAGAGAAAACAGTACCTGACCACTCTCCTGCCTTTTCTATTCACATGAACATTCGATTGCAAGCTGTTTTGGACAAGTTTCTTTCTCTTCTTGCAAAACACTCGGCAGACCTCCGTGCAGCCTCTAGAACACGATGGGAGATGTTTTCTGTGCTGGCACAGTTTCTCCTTGCCAGACAGAGTGGAAAAGCTTTTTGCTAAGATGTAGACGAGAAGAGAGGCTAAAGACGAAGGTACGGTGCTCTGCAGAGCTAAGCACCGCTCCCGGACCTCTTTCGGCAGAAGGCGCACACCGCAGAGCACTGTGAGCGGCAGAATCGTCTTTGCGCGAAGAAGCAGCTTCTTCGTCTCCGGGAGCCGGAGAGAGCGGCAGCTTCGCAAAGGTGATGAAACAAGCTGTACAACACTGCGATTGTGTGCGCAGCTTGCCAACTGAGAGAAAACAGTACCTGACCACTCTCCTGCCTTTTCTATTCACATGAACATTCGATTGCAAGCTGTTTTGGACAACTTTCTCTCTCTTCTTGCAAAACACTCGGCAGACCTCCGTGCAGCCTCTAGAACACGATGGGAGATGTTTTCTGTGCTGGCACAGTTTCTCCTTGCCAGACAGAGTGGAAAAGCTTTTTGCTAAGATGTAGACGAGAAGAGAGGCTAAAGACGAAGGTACGGTGCTCTGCAGAGCTAAGCACCGCTCCCGGACCTCTTTCGGCAGAAGGCGCACACCGCAGAGCACTGTGAGCGGCAGAATCGTCTTTGCGCGAAGAAGCAGCTTCTTCGTCTCCGGGAGCCGGAGAGAGCGGCAGCTTCGCAAAGGTGATGAAACAAGCTGTACAACACTGCGATTGTGTGCGCAGCTTGCCAAGTGAGAGAAAACAGTACCTGACCACTCTCCTGCCTTTTCTATTCACATGAACATTCGATTGCAAGCTGTTTTGGACAACTTTCTCTCTCTTCTTGCAAAACACTCGGCAGACCTCCGTGCAGCCTCTAGAACACGATGGGAGATGTTTTCTGTGCTGGCACAGTTTCTCCTTGCCAGACAGAGTGGAAAAGCTTTTTGCTAAGATGTAGACGAGAAGAGAGGCTAAAGACGAAGGTACGGTGCTCTGCAGAGCTAAGCACCGCTCCCGGGCGTCTTTCGGCAGAAGGCGCACACCGCAGAGCACTGTGAGCGGCAGAATCGTCTTTGGGCGAAGAAGCAGCTTCTTCGTGTCCGGGAGCCGGAGAGAGCGGCAACTTCGCAAAGGTGATGAAACAAGCTGTACAACACTGCGATTGTGTGCGCAGCTTGCCAACTGAGAGAAAACAGTACCTGACCACTCTCCTGCCTTTTGTATTCACATGAACATTCGATTGCAAGCTGTTTTGGACAACTTTCTTTCTCTTCTTGCAAAATACTCGGCAGACCTCCGTGGAGCCTCTAGAACACGATGGGAGATGTTTTCTGTGCTGGCACAGTTTCTCCTTGCCAGACAGAGTGGAAAAGCTTTTTGCTAAGATGTAGACGAGAAGAGAGGCTAAAGACGAAGGTACGGTGCTCTGCAGAGCTAAGCACCGCACCCGGACCTCTTTCGGCAGAAGGCGCGCACCGCAGAGCACTGTGAGCGGCAGAATCGTCTTTGGGCGAAAAAGCAGCTTCTTCGTCTCCGGGAGCCGGAGAGAGCGGCAACTTCGCAAAGGTGATGAAACAAGCTGTAAAACACTGCGATTGTGTGCGCCGCTTGCCAAGTGAGAGAAAACAGTACCTGACCACTCTCCTGCCTTTTCTATTCACATGAACATTCGATTGCAAGCTGTTTTGGACAAGTTTCTTTCTCTTCTTGCAAAACACTCGGCAGACCTCCGTGCAGCCTCTAGAACACGATGGGAGATGTTTTCTGTGCTGGCACAGTTTCTCCTTGCCAGACAGAGTGGAAAAGCTTTTTGCTAAGATGTAGACGAGAAGAGAGGCTAAAGACGAAGGTACGGTGCTCTGCAGAGCTAAGCACCGCTCCCGGGCGTCTTTCGGCAGAAGGCGCACACCGCAGAGCACTGTGAGCGGCAGAATCGTCTTTGCGCGAAGAAGCAGCTTCTTCGTCTCCGGGAGCCGGAGAGAGCGGCAACTTCGCAAAGGTGATGAAACAAGCTGTACAACACTGCGATTGTGTGCGCAGTTTGCCAACTGAGAGAAAACAGTACCTGACCACTCTCCTGCCTTTTCTATTCACATGAACATTCGATTGCAAGCTGTTTTGGACAAGTTTCTTTCTCTTCTTGCAAAACACTCGGCAGACCTCCGTGCAGCCTCTAGAAGACGATGGGAGATGTTTTCTGTGCTGGCACAGTTTCTCCTTTCCAGACAGAGTGGAAAAGCTTTTTGCTAAGATGTAGACGAGAAGAGAGGCTAAAGACGACGGTACGGTGCTCTGCAGAGCTAAGCACCGCTCCCGGACCTCTTTCGGCAGAAGGGGCTCACCGCAGAGCACTGTGAGCGGCAGAATCGTCTTTGCGCGAAGAAGCAGCTTCTTCGTCTCCGGGAGCCGGAGAGAGCGGCAACTTCGCAAAGGTGATGAAACAAGCTGTACAACACTGCGATTGTGTGGGCAGCTTGCCAAGTGAGAGAAAACGGTACCTGACCACTCTCCTGCCTTTTCTATTCACATGAACATTCGATTGCAAGCTGTTTTGTACAACTTTCTTTCTCTTCTTGCAAAACACTCGGCAGACCTCCATGCAGCATCTAGAACACGATGGGAGATGTTTTTTGTGCTGGCACAGTTTCTCCTTGCCAGACAGAGTGGAAAAGCTTTTTGCTAAGATGTAGACGAGAAGAGAGGCTAAAGACGAAGGTACGGTGCTCTGCAGAGCTAAGCACCGCACCCGGACCTCTTTCGGCAGAAGGCGCACACCGCAGAGCACTGTGAGCGGCAGAATCGTCTTTGCGCGAAAAAGCAGCTTCTTCGTGTCCGGGAGCCGGAGAGAGCGGCAACTTCGCAAAGGTGATGAAACAGGCTGTACAACACTGCGATTGTGTGCGCCGCTTGCCAACTGAGAGAAAACAGTACCTGACCACTCTCCTGCCTTTTCTATTCACATGAACATTCGATTGCAAGCTGTTTTGGACAAGTTTCTTTCTCTTCTTGCAAAACACTCGGCAGACCTCCGTGCAGCCTCTAGAACACGATGGGAGATGTTTTCTGTGCTGGCACAGTTTCTCCTTGCCAGACAGAGTGGAAAAGCTTTTTGCTAAGATGTAGACGAGAAGAGAGGCTAAAGACGAAGGTACGGTGCTCTGCAGAGCTAAGCACCGCTCCCGGACCTCTTTCGGCAGAAGGCGCACACCGCAGAGCACTGTGAGCGGCAGAATCGTCTTTGCGCGAAGAAGCAGCTTCTTCGTCTCCGGGAGCCGGAGAGAGCGGCAGCTTCGCAAAGGTGATGAAACAAGCTGTACAACACTGCGATTGTGTGCGCAGCTTGCCAACTGAGAGAAAACAGTACCTGACCACTCTCCTGCCTTTTCTATTCACATGAACATTCGATTGCAAGCTGTTTTGGACAACTTTCTCTCTCTTCTTGCAAAATACTCGGCAGACCTCCGTGCAGCCTCTAGAACACGATGGGAGATGTTTTCTGTGCTGGCACAGTTTCTCCTTGCCAGACAGAGTGGAAAAGCTTTTTGCTAAGATGTAGACGAGAAGAGAGGCTAAAGACGAAGGTACGGTGCTCTGCAGAGCTAAGCACCGCTCCCGGGCGTCTTTCGGCAGAAGGCGCACACCGCAGAGCACTGTGAGCGGCAGAATCGTCTTTGCGCGAAGAAGCAGCTTCTTCGTGTCCGGGAGCCGGAGAGAGCGGCAACTTCGCAAAGGTGATGAAACAAGCTGTACAACACTGCGATTGTGTGCGCCGCTTGCCAAGTGAGAGAAAACAGTACCTGACCACTCTCCTGCCTTTTCTATTCACATGAACATTCGATTGCAAGCTGTTTTGGACAAGTTTCTTTCTCTTCTTGCAAAACACTCGGCAGACCTCCGTGCAGCCTCTAGAACACGATGGGAGATGTTTTCTGTGCTGGCACAGTTTCTCCTTTCCAGACAGAGTGGAAAAGCTTTTTGCTAAGATGTAGACGAGAAGAGAGGCTAAAGACGAAGGTACGGTGCTCTGCAGAGCTAAGCACCGCTCCCGGACCTCTTTCGGCAGAAGGCGCACACCGCAGAGCACAGTGAGCGGCAGAATCGTCTTTGCGCGAAGAAGCAGCTTCTTCGTCTCCGGGAGCCGGAGAGAGCGGCAGCTTCGCAAAGGTGATGAAACAAGCTGTACAACACTGCGATTGTGTGCGCAGCTTGCCAAGTGAGAGAAAACAGTACCTGACCACTCTCCTGCCTTTTCTATTCACATGAACATTCGATTGCAAGCTGTTTTGGACAACTTTCTCTCTCTTCTTGCAAAACACTCGGCAGACCTCCGTGCAGCCTCTAGAACACGATGGGAGATGTTTTCTGTGCTGGCACAGTTTCTCCTTGCCAGACAGAGTGGAAAAGCTTTTTGCTAAGATGTAGACGAGAAGAGAGGCTAAAGACGAAGGTACGGTGCTCTGCAGAGCTAAGCACCGCTCCCGGGGCTCTTTCGGCAGAAGGCGCACACCGCAGAGCACTGTGAGCGGCAGAATCGTCTTTGCGCGAAGAAGCAGCTTCTTCGTGTCCGGGAGCCGGAGAGAGCGGCAACTTCGCAAAGGTGATGAAACAAGCTGTACAACACTGCGATTGTGTGCGCAGCTTGCCAACTGAGAGAAAACAGTACCTGACCACTCTCCTGCCTTTTGTATTCACATGAACATTCGATTGCAAGCTGTTTTGGACAACTTTCTTTCTCTTCTTGCAAAATACTCGGCAGACCTCCGTGGAGCCTCTAGAACACGATGGGAGATGTTTTCTGTGCTGGCACAGTTTCTCCTTGCCAGACAGAGTGGAAAAGCTTTTTGCTAAGATGTAGACGTGAAGAGAGGCTAAAGACGAAGGTACGGTGCTCTGCAGAGCTAAGCACCGCTCCCGGGCCTCTTTCGGCAGAAGGCGCACACCGCAGAGCACTGTGAGCGGCAGAATCGTCTTTGCGCGAAGAAGCAGCTTCTTCGTCTCCGGGAGCCGGAGAGAGCGACAACTTGGCAAAGGTGATGAAACAAGCTGTACAACACTGCGATTGTGTGCGCCGCTTGCCAAGTGAGAGAAAACAGTACCTGACCACTCTCCTGCCTTTTCTATTCACATGAACATTCGATTGCAAGCTGTTTTGGACAACTTTCTTTCTCTTCTTGCAAAACACTCGGCAGACCTCCGTGCAGCCTCTAGAACACGATGGGAGATGTTTTTTGTGCTGGCACAGTTTCTCCTTGCCAGACAGAGTGGAAAAGCTTTTTGCTAATATGTAGACGAGAAGAGAGGCTAAAGACGAAGGTACGGTGCTCTGCAGAGCTAAGCACCGCTCCCGGACCTCTTTCGGCAGAAGGCGCACACCGCAGAGCACTGTGAGCGGCAGAATCGTCTTTGCGCGAAGAAGCAGCTTCTTCGTCTCCGGGAGCCGGAGAGAGCGGCAGCTTCGCAAAGGTGATGAAACAAGCTGTACAACACTGCGATTGTGTGCGCAGCTTGCCAACTGAGAGAAAACAGTACCTGACCACTCTCCTGCCTTTTCTATTCACATGAACATTCGATTGCAAGCTGTTTTGGACAACTTTCTTTCTCTTCTTGCAAAACACTCGGCAGACCTCCGTGCAGCCTCTAGAACACGATGGGAGATGTTTTCTGTGCTGGCACAGTTTCTCCTTGCCAGACAGAGTGGAAAAGCTTTTTGCTAAGATGTAGACGAGAAGAGAGGCTAAAGACGAAGGTACGGTGCTCTGCAGAGCTAAGCACCGCTCCCGGACCTCTTTCGGCACAAGGCGCTCACCGCAGAGCACTGTGAGCGGCAGAATCGTCTTTGCGCGAAGAAGCAGCTTCTTCGTCTCCGGGAGCCGGAGAGAGCGGCAACTTCGCAAAGGTGATGAAACAAGCTGTACAACACTGCGATTGTGTGCGCAGTTTGCCAACTGAGAGAAAACAGTACCTGACCACTCTCCTGCCTTTTCTATTCACATGAACATTCGATTGCAAGCTGTTTTGGACAACTTTCTTTCTCTTCTTGCAAAACACTCGGCAGACCTCCGTGCAGCCTCTAGAACACGATGGGAGATGTTTTTTGTGCTGGCACAGTTTCTCCTTGCCAGACAGAGTGGAAAAGCTTTTTGCTAAGATGTAGACGAGAAGAGAGGCTAAAGACGAAGGTACGGTGCTCTGCAGAGCTAAGCACCGCTCCCGGGCCTCTTTCGGCAGAAGGCGCACACCGCAGAGCACTGTGAGCGGCAGAATCGTCTTTGGGCGAAGAAGCAGCTTCTTCGTCTCCGGGAGCCGGAGAGAGCGACAACTTCGCAAAGGTGATGAAACAAGCTGTACAACACTGCGATTGTGTGCGCAGCTTGCCAACTGAGAGAAAACAGTACCTGACCACTCTCCTGCCTTTTCTATTCACATGAACATTCGATTGCAAGCTGTTTTGGACAACTTTCTTTCTCTTCTTGCAAAACACTCGGCAGACCTGCGTGCAGCCTCTAGAACACGATGGGAGATATTTTCTGTGCTGGCACAGTTTCTCCTTGCCAGACAGAGTGGAAAAGCTTTTTGCTAAGATGTAGACGAGAAGAGAGGCTAAAGAAGCTGGTATGGTGCTCTGCAGAGCTAAGCACAGCTCACGGGCCTCTTTCGGCAGAAGACACACACTGCAGAGCACAGTGAGCGGCAGAATCGTCTTTGCGCGAAGAAGCAGCTTCTTCGTCTCCGGGAGCCGGAGAGAGCGGCAACTTCGCAAAGGTGATGAAACAAGCTGTACAACACTGCGATTGTGTGCGCCGCTTGCCAACTGAGAGAAAACAGTACCTGACCACTCTCCTGCCTTTTCTATTCACATGAACATTCGATTGGAAGCTGTTTTGGACAACTTTCTTTCTCTTCTTGCAAAACACTCGGCAGACCTGCGTGCAGCCTCTAGAACAGGATGGGAGATGTTTTCTGTGCTGGCACAGTTTCTCCTTGCCAGACAGAGTGGAAATGCTTTTTGCTAAGATGTAGACGAGAAGAGAGGCTAAAGACGAAGGTACGGTGCTCTGCAGAGCTAAGCACCGCTCCCGGACCTCTTTCGGCAGAAGGCGCTCACCGCAGAGCACTGTGAGCGGCAGAATCGTCTTTGCGCGAAGAAGCAGCTTCTTCGTCTCCGGGAGCCGGAGAGAGCGGCAGCTTCGCAAAGGTGATGAAACAAGCTGTACAACACTGCGATTGTGTGCGCAGCTTGCCAAGTGAGAGAAAACAGTACCTGACCACTCTCCTGCCTTTTCTATTCACATGAACATTCGATTGCAAGCTGTTTTGGACAACTTTCTCTCTCTTATTGCAAAACACTCGGCAGACCTCCGTGCAGCCTCTAGAACACGATGGGAGATGTTTTCTGTGCTGGCACAGTTTCTCCTTGCCAGACAGAGTGGAAAAGCTTTTTGCTAAGATGTAGACGAGAAGAGAGGCTAAAGACGAAGGTACGGTGCTCTGCAGAGCTAAGCACCGCTCCCGGGCCTCTTTCGGCAGAAGGCGCACACCGCAGAGCACTGTGAGCGGCAGAATCGTCTTTGCGCGAAGAAGCAGCTTCTTCGTCTCCGGGAGCCGGAGAGAGCGGCAACTTCGCAAAGGTGATGAAACAAGCTGTACAACACTGCGATTGTGTGCGCAGTTTGCCAACTGAGAGAAAACAGTACCTGACCACTCTCCTGCCTTTTCTATTCACATGAACATTCGATTGCAAGCTGTTTTGGACAACTTTCTTTCTCTTCTTGCAAAACACTCGGCAGACCTCCGTGCAGCCTCTAGAACACGATGGGAGATGTTTTTTGTGCTGGCACAGTTTCTCCTTGCCAGACAGAGTGGAAAAGCTTTTTGCTAAGATGTAGACGAGAAGAGAGGCTAAAGACGAAGGTACGGTGCTCTGCAGAGCTAAGCACCGCTCCCGGGCCTCTTTCGGCAGAAGGCGCACACCGCAGAGCACTGTGAGCGGCAGAATCGTCTTTGGGCGAAGAAGCAGCTTCTTCGTCTCCGGGAGCCGGAGAGAGCGACAACTTCGCAAAGGTGATGAAACAAGCTGTACAACACTGCGATTGTGTGCGCAGCTTGCCAACTGAGAGAAAACAGTACCTGACCACTCTCCTGCCTTTTCTATTCACATGAACATTCGATTGCAAGCTGTTTTGGACAACTTTCTTTCTCTTCTTGCAAAACACTCGGCAGACCTGCGTGCAGCCTCTAGAACACGATGGGAGATATTTTCTGTGCTGGCACAGTTTCTCCTTGCCAGACAGAGTGGAAAAGCTTTTTGCTAAGATGTAGACGAGAAGAGAGGCTAAAGAAGCTGGTATGGTGCTCTGCAGAGCTAAGCACAGCTCACGGGCCTCTTTCGGCAGAAGACACACACTGCAGAGCACAGTGAGCGGCAGAATCGTCTTTGCGCGAAGAAGCAGCTTCTTCGTCTCCGGGAGCCGGAGAGAGCGGCAACTTCGCAAAGGTGATGAAACAAGCTGTACAACACTGCGATTGTGTGCGCCGCTTGCCAACTGAGAGAAAACAGTACCTGACCACTCTCCTGCCTTTTCTATTCACATGAACATTCGATTGGAAGCTGTTTTGGACAACTTTCTTTCTCTTCTTGCAAAACACTCGGCAGACCTGCGTGCAGCCTCTAGAACAGGATGGGAGATGTTTTCTGTGCTGGCACAGTTTCTCCTTGCCAGACAGAGTGGAAATGCTTTTTGCTAAGATGTAGACGAGAAGAGAGGCTAAAGACGAAGGTACGGTGCTCTGCAGAGCTAAGCACCGCTCCCGGACCTCTTTCGGCAGAAGGCGCTCACCGCAGAGCACTGTGAGCGGCAGAATCGTCTTTGCGCGAAGAAGCAGCTTCTTCGTCTCCGGGAGCCGGAGAGAGCGGCAGCTTCGCAAAGGTGATGAAACAAGCTGTACAACACTGCGATTGTGTGCGCAGCTTGCCAAGTGAGAGAAAACAGTACCTGACCACTCTCCTGCCTTTTCTATTCACATGAACATTCGATTGCAAGCTGTTTTGGACAACTTTCTCTCTCTTATTGCAAAACACTCGGCAGACCTCCGTGCAGCCTCTAGAACACGATGGGAGATGTTTTCTGTGCTGGCACAGTTTCTCCTTGCCAGACAGAGTGGAAAAGCTTTTTGCTAAGATGTAGACGAGAAGAGAGGCTAAAGACGAAGGTACGGTGCTCTGCAGAGCTAAGCACCGCTCCCGGGCCTCTTTCGGCAGAAGGCGCACACCGCAGAGCACTGTGAGCGGCAGAATCGTCTTTGCGCGAAGAAGCAGCTTCTTCGTCTCCGGGAGCCGGAGAGAGCGGCAACTTCGCAAAGGTGATGAAACAAGCGGTACAACACTGCCATTGTGTGCGCAGTTTGCCAACTGAGAGAAAACAGTACCTGACCACTCTCCTGCCTTTTCTATTCACATGAACATTCGATTGTAAGCTGTTTTGGACAACTTTCTTTCTCTTCTTGCAAAACACTCGGCAGACCTCCGTGCAGCCTCTAGAACACGATGGGAGATGTTTTCTGTGCTGGCACAGTTTCTCCTTTCCAGACAGAGTGGAAAAGCTTTTTGCTAAGATGTAGACGAGAAGAGAGGCTAAAGACGAAGGTACGGTGCTCTGCAGAGCTAAGCACCGCTCCCGGGCGTCTTTCGGCAGAAGGCGCACACCGCAGAGCACTGTGAGCGGCAGAATCGTCTTTGGGCGAAGAAGCAGCTTCTTCGTCTCCGGGAGCCGGAGAGAGCGACAACTTGGCAAAGGTGATGAAACAAGCTGTACAACACTGCGATTGTGTGCGCAGCTTGCCAAGTGAGAGAAAACAGTACCTGACCACTCTCCTGCCTTTTCTATTCACATGAACATTCGATTGCAAGCTGTTTTGGACAACTTTCTTTCTCTTCTTGCAAAACACTCGGCAGACCTGCGTGCAGCCTCTAGAACACGATGGGAGATATTTTCTGTGCTGGCACAGTTTCTCCTTGCCAGACAGAGTGGAAAAGCTTTTTGCTAAGATGTAGACGAGAAGAGAGTCTAAAGAAGCAGGTATGGTGCTCTGCAGAGCTAAGCACAGCTCACGGGCCTCTTTCGGCAGAAGACACACACTGCAGAGCACAGTGAGCAGCAGAATCGTCTTTGCGCGAAGAAGCAGCTTCTTCATCTCCGGGAGCCGGACAGAGCAGCAACTTCGCAAAGGTGATGAAACAAGCTGTACAACACTGCGATTGTGTGCGCAGCTTGCCAACTGAGAGAAAACAGTACCTGACCACTCTCCTGCCTTTTCTATTCACATGAACATTCGATTGCAAGCTGTTTTGGACAACTTTCTTTCTCTTCTTGCAAAACACTCGGCAGACCTCCGTGCAGCCTCTAGAACACGATGGGAGATGTTTTCTGTGCTGGCACAGTTTCTCCTTGCCAGACAGAGTGGAAAAGCTTTTTGCTAAGATGTAGACGAGAAGAGAGGCTAAAGACGAAGGTACGGTGCTCTGCAGAGCTAAGCACCGCTCCCGGGCCTCTTTCGGCAGAAGGCGCTCACCGCAGAGCACTGTGAGCGGCAGAATCGTCTTTGCGCGAAGAAGCAGCTTCTTCGTCTCCGGGAGCCGGAGAGAGCGGCAACTTCGCAAAGGTGATGAAACAAGCTGTACAACACTGCGATTGTGTGGGCAGCTTGCCAACTGAGAGAAAACAGTACCTGACCACTCTCCTGCCTTTTCTATTCACATGAACATTCGATTGCAAGCTGTTTTGGACAACTTTCTTTCTCTTCTTGCAAAACACTCGGCAGGCCTGCGTGCAGCCTCTAGAACACGATGGGAGATGTTTTCTGTGCTGGCACAGTTTCTCCTTGCCAGACAGAGTGGAAAAGCTTTTTGCTAAGATGTAGACGAGAAGAGAGGCTAAAGACGAAGGTACGGTGCTCTGCAGAGCTAAGCACCGCTCCCGGACCTCTTTCGGCAGAAGGCGCACACCGCAGAGCACTGTGAGCGGCAGAATCGTCTTTGCGCGAAGAAGCAGCTTCTTCGTCTCCGGGAGCCGGAGAGAGCGGCAGCTTCGCAAAGGTGATGAAACAAGCTGTACAACACTGCGATTGTGTGCGCAGCTTGCCAACTGAGAGAAAACAGTACCTGACCACTCTCCTGCCTTTTCTATTCACATGAACATTCGATTGCAAGCTGTTTTGGACAACTTTCTCTCTCTTCTTGCAAAATACTCGGCAGACCTCCGTGCAGCCTCTAGAACACGATGGGAGATGTTTTCTGTGCTGGCACAGTTTCTCCTTGCCAGACAGAGTGGAAAAGCTTTTTGCTAAGATGTAGACGAGAAGAGAGGTTAAAGACGAAGGTACGGTGCTCTGCAGAGCTAAGCACCGCTCCCGGGCCTCTTTCGGCAGAAGGCGCACACCGCAGAGCACTGTGAGCGGCAGAATCGTCTTTGCGCGAAGAAGCAGCTTCTTCGTGTCCGGGAGCCGGAGAGAGCGGCAACTTCGCAAAGGTGATGAAACAAGCTGTACAACACTGCGATTGTGTGCGCCGCTTGCCAAGTGAGAGAAAACAGTACCTGACCACTCTCCTGCCTTTTCTATTCACATGAACATTCGATTGCAAGCTGTTTTGGACAAGTTTCTTTCTCTTCTTGCAAAACACTCGGCAGACCTCCGTGCAGCCTCTAGAACACGATGGGAGATGTTTTCTGTGCTGGCACAGTTTCTCCTTTCCAGACAGAGTGGAAAAGCTTTTTGCTAAGATGTAGACGAGAAGAGAGGCTAAAGACGAAGGTACGGTGCTCTGCAGAGCTAAGCACCGCTCCCGGACCTCTTTCGGCAGAAGGCGCACACCGCAGAGCACAGTGAGCGGCAGAATCGTCTTTGCGCGAAGAAGCAGCTTCTTCGTCTCCGGGAGCCGGAGAGAGCGGCAGCTTCGCAAAGGTGATGAAACAAGCTGTACAACACTGCGATTGTGTGCGCAGCTTGCCAAGTGAGAGAAAACAGTACCTGACCACTCTCCTGCCTTTTCTATTCACATGAACATTCGATTGCAAGCTGTTTTGGACAACTTTCTCTCTCTTCTTGCAAAACACTCGGCAGACCTCCGTGCAGCCTCTAGAACACGATGGGAGATGTTTTCTGTGCTG
The DNA here is from genome assembly GCF_028551555.1 of Melozone crissalis. NCBI lineage: Eukaryota > Metazoa > Chordata > Aves > Passeriformes > Passerellidae > Melozone > Melozone crissalis. The sequence goes on from NW_026535986.1 coordinate 170,613, forward strand.
GCACAGTTTCTCCTTGCCAGACAGAGTGGAAAAGCTTTTTGCTAAGATGTAGACGAGAAGAGAGGCTAAAGACGAAGGTACGGTGCTCTGCAGAGCTAAGCACCGCTCCCGGGGCTCTTTCGGCAGAAGGCGCACACCGCAGAGCACTGTGAGCGGCAGAATCGTCTTTGCGCGAAGAAGCAGCTTCTTCGTGTCCGGGAGCCGGAGAGAGCGGCAACTTCGCAAAGGTGATGAAACAAGCTGTACAACACTGCGATTGTGTGCGCAGCTTGCCAACTGAGAGAAAACAGTACCTGACCACTCTCCTGCCTTTTGTATTCACATGAACATTCGATTGCAAGCTGTTTTGGACAACTTTCTTTCTCTTCTTGCAAAATACTCGGCAGACCTCCGTGGAGCCTCTAGAACACGATGGGAGATGTTTTCTGTGCTGGCACAGTTTCTCCTTGCCAGACAGAGTGGAAAAGCTTTTTGCTAAGATGTAGACGTGAAGAGAGGCTAAAGACGAAGGTACGGTGCTCTGCAGAGCTAAGCACCGCTCCCGGGCGTCTTTCGGCAGAAGGCGCACACCGCAGAGCACTGTGAGCGGCAGAATCGTCTTTGCGCGAAGAAGCAGCTTCTTCGTCTCCGGGAGCCGGAGAGAGCGACAACTTGGCAAAGGTGATGAAACAAGCTGTACAACACTGCGATTGTGTGCGCCGCTTGCCAAGTGAGAGAAAACAGTACCTGACCACTCTCCTGCCTTTTCTATTCACATGAACATTCGATTGCAAGCTGTTTTGGACAACTTTCTTTCTCTTCTTGCAAAACACTCGGCAGACCTCCGTGCAGCCTCTAGAACACGATGGGAGATGTTTTTTGTGCTGGCACAGTTTCTCCTTGCCAGACAGAGTGGAAAAGCTTTTTGCTAAGATGTAGACGAGAAGAGAGGCTAAAGACGAAGGTACGGTGCTCTGCAGAGCTAAGCACCGCTCCCGGACCTCTTTCGGCAGAAGGCGCACACCGCAGAGCACTGTGAGCGGCAGAATCGTCTTTGCGCGAAGAAGCAGCTTCTTCGTCTCCGGGAGCCGGAGAGAGCGGCAGCTTCGCAAAGGTGATGAAACAAGCTGTACAACACTGCGATTGTGTGCGCAGCTTGCCAACTGAGAGAAAACAGTACCTGACCACTCTCCTGCCTTTTCTATTCACATGAACATTCGATTGCAAGCTGTTTTGGACAACTTTCTTTCTCTTCTTGCAAAACACTCGGCAGACCTCCGTGCAGCCTCTAGAACACGATGGGAGATGTTTTCTGTGCTGGCACAGTTTCTCCTTGCCAGACAGAGTGGAAAAGCTTTTTGCTAAGATGTAGACGAGAAGAGAGGCTAAAGACGAAGGTACGGTGCTCTGCAGAGCTAAGCACCGCTCCCGGACCTCTTTCGGCACAAGGCGCTCACCGCAGAGCACTGTGAGCGGCAGAATCGTCTTTGCGCGAAGAAGCAGCTTCTTCGTCTCCGGGAGCCGGAGAGAGCGGCAACTTCGCAAAGGTGATGAAACAAGCTGTACAACACTGCGATTGTGTGCGCAGTTTGCCAACTGAGAGAAAACAGTACCTGACCACTCTCCTGCCTTTTCTATTCACATGAACATTCGATTGCAAGCTGTTTTGGACAACTTTCTTTCTCTTCTTGCAAAACACTCGGCAGACCTCCGTGCAGCCTCTAGAACACGATGGGAGATGTTTTTTGTGCTGGCACAGTTTCTCCTTGCCAGACAGAGTGGAAAAGCTTTTTGCTAAGATGTAGACGAGAAGAGAGGCTAAAGACGAAGGTACGGTGCTCTGCAGAGCTAAGCACCGCTCCCGGGCCTCTTTCGGCAGAAGGCGCACACCGCAGAGCACTGTGAGCGGCAGAATCGTCTTTGGGCGAAGAAGCAGCTTCTTCGTCTCCGGGAGCCGGAGAGAGCGACAACTTCGCAAAGGTGATGAAACAAGCTGTACAACACTGCGATTGTGTGCGCAGCTTGCCAACTGAGAGAAAACAGTACCTGACCACTCTCCTGCCTTTTCTATTCACATGAACATTCGATTGGAAGCTGTTTTGGACAACTTTCTTTCTCTTCTTGCAAAACACTCGGCAGACCTGCGTGCAGCCTCTAGAACACGATGGGAGATATTTTCTGTGCTGGCACAGTTTCTCCTTGCCAGACAGAGTGGAAAAGCTTTTTGCTAAGATGTAGACGAGAAGAGAGGCTAAAGAAGCTGGTATGGTGCTCTGCAGAGCTAAGCACAGCTCACGGGCCTCTTTCGGCAGAAGACACACACTGCAGAGCACAGTGAGCGGCAGAATCGTCTTTGCGCGAAGAAGCAGCTTCTTCGTCTCCGGGAGCCGGAGAGAGCGGCAACTTCGCAAAGGTGATGAAACAAGCTGTACAACACTGCGATTGTGTGCGCCGCTTGCCAACTGAGAGAAAACAGTACCTGACCACTCTCCTGCCTTTTCTATTCACATGAACATTCGATTGGAAGCTGTTTTGGACAACTTTCTTTCTCTTCTTGCAAAACACTCGGCAGACCTGCGTGCAGCCTCTAGAACAGGATGGGAGATGTTTTCTGTGCTGGCACAGTTTCTCCTTGCCAGACAGTGTGGAAATGCTTTTTGCTAAGATGTAGACGAGAAGAGAGGCTAAAGACGAAGGTACGGTGCTCTGCAGAGCTAAGCACCGCTCCCGGACCTCTTTCGGCAGAAGGCGCTCACCGCAGAGCACTGTGAGCGGCAGAATCGTCTTTGCGCGAAGAAGCAGCTTCTTCGTCTCCGGGAGCCGGAGAGAGCGGCAACTTCGCAAAGGTGATGAAACAAGCTGTACAACACTGCGATTGTGTGCGCAGCTTGCCAAGTGAGAGAAAACAGTACCTGACCACTCTCCTGCCTTTTCTATTCACATGAACATTCGATTGCAAGCTGTTTTGGACAACTTTCTCTCTCTTATTGCAAAACACTCGGCAGACCTCCGTGCAGCCTCTAGAACACGATGGGAGATGTTTTCTGTGCTGGCACAGTTTCTCCTTGCCAGACAGAGTGGAAAAGCTTTTTGCTAAGATGTAGACGAGAAGAGAGGCTAAAGACGAAGGTACGGTGCTCTGCAGAGCTAAGCACCGCTCCCGGGCCTCTTTCGGCAGAAGGGGCACACCGCAGAGCACTGTGAGCGGCAGAATCGTCTTTGCGCGAAGAAGCAGCTTCTTCGTCTCCGGGAGCCGAAGAGAGCGGCAACTTCGCAAAGGTGATGAAACAAGCGGTACAACACTGCCATTGTGTGCGCAGTTTGCCAACTGAGAGAAAACAGTACCTGACCACTCTCCTGCCTTTTCTATTCACATGAACATTCGATTGCAAGCTGTTTTGGACAACTTTCTTTCTCTTCTTGCAAAACACTCGGCAGACCTCCGTGCAGCCTCTAGAACACGATGGGAGATGTTTTCTGTGCTGGCACAGTTTCTCCTTTCCAGACAGAGTGGAAAAGCTTTTTGCTAAGATGTAGACGAGAAGAGAGGCTAAAGACGAAGGTACGGTGCTCTGCAGAGCTAAGCACCGCTCCCGGACCTCTTTCAGCAGAAGGCGCTCACCGCAGAGCACTGTGAGCGGCAGAATCGGCTTTGCGCGAAGAAGCAGCTTCTTCGTCTCCGGGAGCCGGAGAGAGCGGTAATTTCGCAAAGGTGATGAAACAAGCTGTACAACACTGCGATTGTGTGCGCAGTTTGCCAACTGAGAGAAAACAGTACCTGACCACTCTCCTGCCTTTTCTATTAACATGAACGTTCGATTGCAAGCTGTTTTGGACAACTTTCTTTCTCTTCTTGCAAAACACTCGGCAGACCTCCGTGCAGCCTCTAGAACACGATGGGAGATGTTTTTTGTGCTGGCACAGTTTCTCCTTGCCAGACAGAGTGGAAAAGCTTTTTGCTAAGATGTAGACGAGAAGAGAGGCTAAAGACGAAGGTACTGTGCTCTGCAGAGCTAAGCACCGCTCCCGGGCGTCTTTCGGCAGAAGGCGCACACCGCAGAGCACTGTGAGCGGCAGAATCGTCTTTGGGCGAAGAAGCAGCTTCTTCGTCTCCGGGAGCCGGAGAGAGCGACAACTTGGCAAAGGTGATGAAACAAGCTGTACAACACTGCGATTGTGTGCGCAGCTTGCCAAGTGAGAGAAAACAGTACCTGACCACTCTCCTGCCTTTTCTATTCACATGAACATTCGATTGCAAGCTGTTTTGGACAACTTTCTTTCTCTTCTTGCAAAACACTCGGCAGACCTGCGTGCAGCCTCTAGAACACGATGGGAGATATTTTCTGTGCTGGCACAGTTTCTCCTTGCCAGACAGAGTGGAAAAGCTTTTTGCTAAGATGTAGACGAGAAGAGAGTCTAAAGAAGCAGGTATGGTGCTCTGCAGAGCTAAGCACAGCTCACGGGCCTCTTTCGGCAGAAGACACACACTGCAGAGCACAGTGAGCAGCAGAATCGTCTTTGCGCGAAGAAGCAGCTTCTTCATCTCCGGGAGCCGGACAGAGCGGCAACTTCGCAAAGGTGATGAAACAAGCTGTACAACACTGCGATTGTGTGCGCAGCTTGCCAACTGAGAGAAAACAGTACCTGACCACTCTCCTGCCTTTTCTATTCACATGAACATTCGATTGCAAGCTGTTTTGGACAACTTTCTTTCTCTTCTTGCAAAACACTCGGCAGACCTCCGTGCAGCCTCTAGAACACGATGGGAGATGTTTTCTGTGCTGGCACAGTTTCTCCTTGCCAGACAGAGTGGAAAAGCTTTTTGCTAAGATGTAGACGAGAAGAGAGGCTAAAGACGAAGGTACGGTGCTCTGCAGAGCTAAGCACCGCTCCCGGGCCTCTTTCGGCAGAAGGCGCACACCGCAGAGCACTGTGAGCGGCAGAATCGTCTTTGCGCGAAGAAGCAGCTTCTTCGTCTCCGGGAGCCGGAGAGAGCGGCAACTTCGCAAAGGTGATGAAACAAGCTGTACAACACTGCGATTGTGTGGGCAGCTTGCCAACTGAGAGAAAACAGTACCTGACCACTCTCCTGCCTTTTCTATTCACATGAACATTCGATTGCAAGCTGTTTTGGACAACTTTCTTTCTCTTCTTGCAAAACACTCGGCAGGCCTGCGTGCAGCCTCTAGAACACGATGGGAGATGTTTTCTGTGCTGGCACAGTTTCTCCTTGCCAGACAGAGTGGAAAAGCTTTTTGCTAAGATGTAGACGAGAAGAGAGGCTAAAGACGAAGGTACGGTGCTCTGCAGAGCTAAGCACCGCTCCCGGGCGTCTTTCGGCAGAAGGCGCACACCGCAGAGCACTGTGAGCGGCAGAATCGTCTTTGGGCGAAGAAGCAGCTTCTTCGTCTCCGGGAGCCGGAGAGAGCGGCAACTTCGCAAAGGTGATGAAACAAGCTGTACAACACTGCGATTGTGTGCGCAGCTTGCCAAGTGAGAGAAAACAGTACCTGACCACTCTCCTGCCTTTTCTATTCACATGAACATTCGATTGCAAGCTGTTTTGGACAACTTTCTTTCTCTTCTTGCAAAACACTCGGCAGACCTCCGTGCAGCCTCTAGAACACGATGGGAGATGTTTTCTGTGCTGGCACAGTTTCTCCTTGCCAGACAGAGTGGAAAAGCTTTTTGCTAAGATGTAGACGAGAAGAGAGGCTAAAGACGAAGGTACGGTGCTCTGCAGAGCTAAGCACCGCACCCGGACCTCTTTCGGCAGAAGGCGCACACCGCAGAGCACTGTGAGCGGCAGAATCGTCTTTGGGCGAAAAAGCAGCTTCTTCGACTCCGGGAGCCGGAGAGAGCGGCAACTTCGCAAAGGTGATGAAACAAGCTGTAAAACACTGCGATTGTGTGCGCCGCTTGCCAAGTGAGAGAAAACAGTACCTGACCACTCTCCTGCCTTTTCTATTCACATGAACATTCGATTGCAAGCTGTTTTGGACAACTTTCTTTCTCTTCTTGCAAAACACTCGGCAGACCTCCGTGCAGCCTCTAGAACACGATGGGAGATGTTTTCTGTGCTGGCACAGTTTCTCCTTGCCAGACAGAGTGGAAAAGCTTTTTGCTAAGATGTAGACGAGAAGAGAGGCTAAAGACGAAGGTACGGTGCTCTGCAGAGCTAAGCACCGCTCCCGGGCCTCTTTCGGCAGAAGGCGCACACCGCAGAGCACTGTGAGCGGCAGAATCGTCTTTGCGCGAAGAAGCAGCTTCTTCGTCTCCGGGAGCCGGAGAGAGCGGCAACTTCGCAAAGGTGATGAAACAAGCTGTACAACACTGCGATTGTGTGCGCAGTTTGCCAACTGAGAGAAAACAGTACCTGACCACTCTCCTGCCTTTTCTATTCACATGAACATTCGATTGCAAGCTGTTTTGGACAAGTTTCTTTCTCTTCTTGCAAAACACTCGGCAGACCTCCGTGCAGCCTCTAGAACACGATGGGAGATGTTTTCTGTGCTGGCACAGTTTCTCCTTTCCAGACAGAGTGGAAAAGCTTTTTGCTAAGATGTAGACGAGAAGAGAGGCTAAAGACGAAGGTACGGTGCTCTGCAGAGCTAAGCACCGCTCCCGGACCTCTTTCGGCAGAAGGGGCTCACCGCAGAGCACTGTGAGCGGCAGAATCGTCTTTGCGCGAAGAAGCAGCTTCTTCGTGTCCGGGAGCCGGAGAGAGCGGCAACTTCGCAAAGGTGATGAAACAAGCTGTACAACACTGCGATTGTGTGGGCAGCTTGCCAAGTGAGAGAAAACAGTACCTGACCACTCTCCTGCCTTTTCTATTCACATGAACATTCGATTGCAAGCTGTTTTGGACAACTTTCTTTCTCTTCTTGCAAAACACTCGGCAGACCTCCATGCAGCCTCTAGAACACGATGGGAGATGTTTTTTGTGCTGGCACAGTTTCTCCTTGCCAGACAGAGTGGAAAAGCTTTTTGCTAAGATGTAGACGAGAAGAGAGGCTAAAGACGAAGGTACGGTGCTCTGCAGAGCTAAGCACCGCTCCCGGGCATCTTTCGGCAGAAGGCGCACACCGCAGAGCACTGTGAGCGGCAGAATCGTCTTTGGGCGAAAAAGCAGCTTCTTCGTCTCCGGGAGCCGGAGAGAGCGACAACTTGGCAAATGTGTTGAAACAAGCTGTACAACACTGCGATTGTGTGCGCAGCTTGCCAACTGAGAGAAAACAGTACCTGACCACTCTCCTGCCTTTTCTATTCACATGAACATTCGATTGCAAGCTGTTTTGGACAACTTTCTTTCTCTTCTTGCAAAACACTCGGCAGGCCTGCGTGCAGCCTCTAGAACACGATGGGAGATGTTTTCTGTGCTGGCACAGTTTCTCCTTGCCAGACAGAGTGGAAAAGCTTTTTGCTAAGATGTAGACGAGAAGAGAGGCTAAAGACGAAGGTACGGTGCTCTGCAGAGCTAAGCACCGCTCCCGGGCGTCTTTCGGCAGAAGGCGCACACCGCAGAGCACTGTGAGCGGCAGAATCGTCTTTGGGCGAAGAAGCAGCTTCTTCGTCTCCGGGAGCCGGAGAGAGCGGCAACTTCGCAAAGGTGATGAAACAAGCTGTACAACACTGCGATTGTGTGCGCAGCTTGCCAAGTGAGAGAAAACAGTACCTGACCACTCTCCTGCCTTTTCTATTCACATGAACATTCGATTGCAAGCTGTTTTGGACAACTTTCTTTCTCTTCTTGCAAAACACTCGGCAGACCTCCGTGCAGCCTCTAGAACACGATGGGAGATGTTTTCTGTGCTGGCACAGTTTCTCCTTGCCAGACAGAGTGGAAAAGCTTTTTGCTAAGATGTAGACGAGAAGAGAGGCTAAAGACGAAGGTACGGTGCTCTGCAGAGCTAAGCACCGCACCCGGACCTCTTTCGGCAGAAGGCGCACACCGCAGAGCACTGTGAGCGGCAGAATCGTCTTTGGGCGAAAAAGCAGCTTCTTCGTCTCCGGGAGCCGGAGAGAGCGGCAACTTCGCAAAGGTGATGAAACAAGCTGTAAAACACTGCGATTGTGTGCGCCGCTTGCCAAGTGAGAGAAAACAGTACCTGACCACTCTCCTGCCTTTTCTATTCACATGAACATTCGATTGCAAGCTGTTTTGGACAACTTTCTTTCTCTTCTTGCAAAACACTCGGCAGACCTCCGTGCAGCCTCTAGAACACGATGGGAGATGTTTTCTGTGCTGGCACAGTTTCTCCTTTCCAGACAGAGTGGAAAAGCTTTTTGCTAAGATGTAGACGAGAAGAGAGGCTAAAGACGAAGGTACGGTGCTCTGCAGAGCTAAGCACCGCTCCCGGGCCTCTTTCGGCAGAAGGCGCACACCGCAGAGCACTGTGAGCGGCAGAATCGTCTTTGCGCGAAGAAGCAGCTTCTTCGTCTCCGGGAGCCGGAGAGAGCGGCAACTTCGCAAAGGTGATGAAACAAGCTGTACAACACTGCGATTGTGTGCGCAGTTTGCCAACTGAGAGAAAACAGTACCTGACCACTCTCCTGCCTTTTCTATTCACATGAACATTCGATTGCAAGCTGTTTTGGACAAGTTTCTTTCTCTTCTTGCAAAACACTCGGCAGACCTCCGTGCAGCCTCTAGAACACGATGGGAGATGTTTTCTGTGCTGGCACAGTTTCTCCTTTCCAGACAGAGTGGAAAAGCTTTTTGCTAAGATGTAGACGAGAAGAGAGGCTAAAGACGAAGGTACGGTGCTCTGCAGAGCTAAGCACCGCTCCCGGACCTCTTTCGGCAGAAGGGGCTCACCGCAGAGCACTGTGAGCGGCAGAATCGTCTTTGCGCGAAGAAGCAGCTTCTTCGTGTCCGGGAGCCGGAGAGAGCGGCAACTTCGCAAAGGTGATGAAACAAGCTGTACAACACTGCGATTGTGTGGGCAGCTTGCCAAGTGAGAGAAAACAGTACCTGACCACTCTCCTGCCTTTTCTATTCACATGAACATTCGATTGCAAGCTGTTTTGGACAACTTTCTTTCTCTTCTTGCAAAACACTCGGCAGACCTCCATGCAGCCTCTAGAACACGATGGGAGATGTTTTTTGTGCTGGCACAGTTTCTCCTTGCCAGACAGAGTGGAAAAGCTTTTTGCTAAGATGTAGACGAGAAGAGAGGCTAAAGACGAAGGTACGGTGCTCTGCAGAGCTAAGCACCGCTCCCGGGCATCTTTCGGCAGAAGGCGCACACCGCAGAGCACTGTGAGCGGCAGAATCGTCTTTGGGCGAAAAAGCAGCTTCTTCGTCTCCGGGAGCCGGAGAGAGCGACAACTTGGCAAATGTGTTGAAACAAGCTGTACAACACTGCGATTGTGTGCGCAGCTTGCCAACTGAGAGAAAACAGTACCTGACCACTCTCCTGCCTTTTCTATTCACATGAACATTCGATTGCAAGCTGTTTTGGACAACTTTCTTTCTCTTCTTGCAAAACACTCGGCAGACCTGCGTGCAGCCTCTAGAACACGATGGGAGATATTTTCTGTGCTGGCACAGTTTCTCCTTGCCAGACAGAGTGGAAAAGCTTTTTGCTAAGATGTAGAGGAGAAGAGAGGCTAAAGACGAAGGTACGGTGGTCTGCAGAGCTAAGCACAGCTCACGGGCCTCTTTCGGCAGAAGACACACACTGCAGAGCACAGTGAGCGCCAGAATCGTCTTTGCGCGGAGAAGCAGCTTCTTCGTCTCCGGGAGCCGGAGAGAGCGGCAGCTTCGCAAAGGTGATGAAACAAGCTGTACAACACTGCGATTGTGTGCGCAGCTTGCCAAGTGAGAGAAAACAGTACCTGACCACTCTCCTGCCTTTTCTATTCACATGAACATTCGATTGCAAGCTGTTTTGGACAACTTTCTCTCTCTTCTTGCAAAACACTCGGCAGACCTCCGTGCAGCCTCTAGAACACGATGGGAGATGTTTTCTGTGCTGGCACAGTTTCTCCTTGCCAGACAGAGTGGAAAAGCTTTTTGCTAAGATGTAGACGAGAAGAGAGGCTAAAGACGAAGGTACGGTGCTCTGCAGAGCTAAGCACCGTTCCCGGGCCTCTTTCGGCAGAAGGCGCACACCGCAGAGCACTGTGAGCGGCAGAATTGTCTTTGCGCGAAGAAGCAGCTTCTTCGTCTCCGGGAGCCGGAGAGAGCGGCAACTTCGCAAAGGTGATGAAACAAGCTGTACAACACTGCGATTGTGTGCGCCGCTTGCCAACTGAGAGAAAACAGTACCTGACCACTCTCCTGCGTTTTCTATTCACATGAACATTCGATTGCAAGCTGTTTTGGACAACTTTCTTTCTCTTCTTGCAAAACACTCGGCAGACCTCCGTGCAGCCTCTAGAACACGATGGGAGATATTTTCTGTGCTGGCACAGTTTCTCCTTGCCAGACAGAGTGGAAAAGCTTTTTGCTAAGATGTAGACGAGAAGAGAGGCTAAAGAAGCAGGTATGGTGCTCTGCAGAGCTAAGCACAGCTCACGGGCCTCTTTCGGCAGAAGACACGCACTGCAGAGCACAGTGAGCGGCAGAATCGTCTTTGGGCGAAGAAGCAGCTTCTTCGTGTCCGGGAGCCGGAGAGAGCGGTAACTTCGCAAAGGTGATGAAACAAGCTGTACAACACTGCGATTGTGTGCGCCGCTTGCCAACTGAGAGAAAACAGTACCTGACCACTCTCCTGCCTTTTCTATTCACATGAACATTCGATTGCAAGCTGTTTTGGACAACTTTCTTTCTCTTCTTGCAAAACACTCGGCAGACCTCCGTGCAGCCTCTAGAACACGATGGGAGATGTTTTCTGTGCTGGCACAGTTTCTCCATGCCAGACAGAGTGGAAAAGCTTTTAGCTAAGATGTAGACGAGAAGAGAGGCTAAAGACGAAGGTACGGTGCTCTGCAGAGCTAAGCACCGCTCCCGGGCGTCTTTCGGCAGAAGGCGCACACCGCAGAGCACTGTGAGCGGCAGAATCGTCTTTGCGCGAAGAAGCAGCTTCTTCGTCTCCGGGAGCCGGAGGAGAGCGGCAACTTCGCAAAGGTGATGAAACAAGCTGTACAACACTGCGATTGTGTGGGCAGCTTGCCAAATGAGAGAAAACAGTACCTGACCACTCTCCTGCCTTTTCTATTCACATGAACATTCGATTGCAAGCTGTTTTGGACAACTTTCTTTCTCTTCTTGCAAAACACTCGGCAGACCTCCGTGCAGCCTCTAGAACACGATGGGAGATGTTTTCTGTGCTGGCACAGTTTCTCCTTTCCAGACAGAGTGGAAAAGCTTTTTGCTAAGATGTAGACGAGAAGAGAGGCTAAAGACGAAGGTACGGTGCTCTGCAGAGCTAAGCACCGCTCCCGGACCTCTTTCGGCAGAAGGCGCACACCGCAGAGCACTGTGAGCGGCAGAATCGTCTTTGCGCAAAGAAGCAGCGTCTTCGTCTCCGGGAGCCGGAGAGAGCGGCAACTTCGCAAAGGTGATGAAACAAGCTGTACAACACTGCGATTGTGTGCGCAGTTTGCCAACTGAGAGAAAAACAGTACCTGACAACTCTCCGGCCTTTTCTATTCACATGAACATTCGATTGCAAGCTGTTTTGGACAACTTTCTTTCTCTTCTTGCAAAATACTCGGCAGACCTCCGTGCAGCCTCTAGAACACGATGGGAGATGTTTTCTGTGCTGGCACAGTTTCTCCTTGCCAGACAGAGTGGAAAAGCTTTTTGCTAAGATGTAGAGGAGAAGAGAGGCTAAAGACGAAGGTACGGTGCTCTGCAGAGCTAAGCACCGCTCCCGGGCCTCTTTCGGCAGAAGGCGCACACCGCAGAGCACTGTGAGCGCCAGAATCGTCTTTGCGCGGAGAAGCAGCTTCTTCGTCTCCGGGAGCCGGAGAGAGCAGCAGCTTCGCAAAGGTGATGAAACAAGCTGTACAACACTGCGATTGTGTGCGCAGCTTGCCAAGTGAGAGAAAACAGTACCTGACCACTCTCCTGCCTTTTCTATTCACATGAACATTCGATTGCAAGCTGTTTTGGACAACTTTCTCTCTCTTCTTGCAAAACACTCGGCAGACCTCCGTGCAGCCTCTAGAACACGATGGGAGATGTTTTCTGTCCTGGCACAGTTTCTCCTTGCCAGACAGAGTGGAAAAGCTTTTTGCTAAGATGTAGACGAGAAGAGAGGCTAAAGACGAAGGTACGGTGCTCTGCAGAGCTAAGCACCGCTCCCGGGCCTCTTTCGGCAGAAGGCGCACACCGCAGAGCACTGTGAGCGGCAGAATCGTCTTTGCGCGAAGAAGCAGCTTCTTCGTCTCCGGGAGCCGGAGAGAGCGGCAACTTCGCAAAGGTGATGAAACAAGCTGTACAACACTGCGATTGTGTGCGCCGCTTGCCAACTGAGAGAAAACAGTACCTGACCACTCTCCTGCCTTTTCTATTCACATGAACATTCGATTGCAAGCTGTTTTGGACAACTTTCTTTCTCTTCTTGCAAAACACTCGGCAGACCTCCGTGCAGCCTCTAGAACACGATGGGAGATATTTTCTGTGCTGGCACAGTTTCTCCTTGCCAGACAGAGTGGAAAAGCTTTTTGCTAAGATGTAGACGAGAAGAGAGGCTAAAGAAGCAGGTATGGTGCTCTGCAGAGCTAAGCACAGCTCACGGGCCTCTTTCGGCAGAAGACACGCACTGCAGAGCACAGTGAGCGGCAGAATCGTCTTTGGGCGAAGAAGCAGCTTCTTCGTCTCCGGGAGCCGGAGAGAGCGGTAACTTCGCAAAGGTGATGAAACAAGCTGTACAACACTGCGATTGTGTGCGCCGCTTGCCAACTGAGAGAAAACAGTACCTGACCACTCTCCTGCCTTTTCTATTCACATGAACATTCGATTGCAAGCTGTTTTGGACAACTTTCTTTCTCTTCTTGCAAAACACTCGGCAGACCTCCGTGCAGCCTCTAGAACACGATGGGAGATGTTTTCTGTGCTGGCACAGTTTCTCCATGCCAGACAGAGTGGAAAAGCTTTTTGCTAAGATGTAGACGAGAAGAGAGGCTAAAGACGAAGGTACGGTGCTCTGCAGAGCTAAGCACCGCTCCCGGGCGTCTTTCGGCAGAAGGCGCACACCGCAGAGCACTGTGAGCGGCAGAATCGTCTTTGCGCGAAGAAGCAGCTTCTTCGTCTCCGGGAGCCGGAGAGAGCGGCAACTTCGCAAAGGTGATGAAACAAGCTGTACAACACTGCGATTGTGTGGGCAGCTTGCCAACTGAGAGAAAACAGTACCTGACCACTCTCCTGCCTTTTCTATTCACATGAACATTCGATTGCAAGCTGTTTTGGACAACTTTCTTTCTCTTCTTGCAAAACACTCGGCAGACCTCCGTGCAGCCTCTAGAACACGATGGGAGATGTTTTATGTGCTGGCACAGTTTCTCCTTGCCAGACAGAGTGGAAAAGCTTTTTGCTAAGATGTAGACGAGAAGAGAGGCTAAAGACGAAGGTACGGTGCTCTGCAGAGCTAAGCACCGCTCCCGGGCCTCTTTCGGCAGAAGGCGCACACCGCAGAGCACTGTGAGCGGCAGAATCGTCTTTGCGCGAAGAAGCAGCTTCTTCGTCTCCGGGAGCCGGAGAGAGCGGCAACTTCGCAAAGGTGATGAAACAAGCTGTACAACACTGCGATTGTGTGGGCAGCTTGCCACCTGAGAGAAAACAGTACCTGACCACTCTCCTGCCTTTTCTATTCACATGAACATTCGATTGCAAGCTGTTTTGGACAACTTTCTTTCTCTTCTTGCAAAACACTCGGCAGACCTGCGTGCAGCCTCTAGAACACGATGGGAGATGTTTTCTGTGCTGGCACAGTTTCTCCTTGCCAGACAGAGTGGAAAAGCTTTTTGCTAAGATGTAGACGAGAAGAGAGGCTAAAGACGAAGGTACGGTGCTCTGCAGAGCTAAGCACCGCTCCCGGGCGTCTTTCGGCAGAAGGCGCTCACCGCAGAGCACTGTGAGCGGCAGAATCGTCTTTGCGCAAAGAAGCAGCGTCTTCGTCTCCGGGAGCCGGAGAGAGCGGCAACTTCGCAAAGGTGATGAAACAAGCTGTACAACACTGCGATTGTGTGCGCAGTTTGCCAACTGAGAGAAAACAGTACCTGACAACTCTCCGGCCTTTTCTATTCACATGAACATTCGATTGTAAGCTGTTTTGGACAACTTTCTTTCTCTTCTTGCAAAATACTCGGCAGACCTGCGTGCAGCCTCTAGAACACGATGGGAGATGTTTTCTGTGCTGGCACAGTTTCTCCTTGCCAGACAGAGTGGAAAAGCTTTTTGCTAAGATGTAGACGAGAAGAGAGGCTAAAGACGAAGGTACGGTGCTCTGCAGAGCTAAGCACCGCTCCCGGGCGTCTTTCGGCAGAAGGCGCACACCGCAGAGCACTGTGAGCGGCAGAATCGTCTTTGCGCGAAGAAGCAGCTTCTTCGTCTCCGGGAGCCGGAGAGAGCGGCAGCTTCGCAAAGGTGATGAAACAAGCTGTACAACACTGCGATTGTGTGCGCAGCTTGCCAACTGAGAGAAAACAGTACCTGACCACTCTCCTGCCTTTTCTATTCACATGAACATTCGATTGGAAGCTGTTTTGGACAACTTTCTTTCTCTTCTTGCAAAACACTCGGCAGACCTCCGTGCAGCCTCTAGAACACGATGGGAGATGTTTTCTGTGCTGGCACAGTTTCTCCTTGCCAGACAGAGTGGAAAAGCTTTTTGCTAAGATGTAGACGAGAAGAGAGGCTAAAGACGAAGGTACGGTGCTCTGCAGAGCTAAGCACCGCTCCCGGACCTATTTCGGCAGAAGGCGCTCACCGCAGAGCACTGTGAGCGGCAGAATCGTCTTTGCGCGAAGAAGCAGCTTCTTCGTCTCCGGGAGCCGGAGAGAGCGGCAACTTCGCAAAGGTGATGAAACAAGCTGTACAACACTGCGATTGTGTGCGCAGTTTACCAACTGAGAGAAAACAGTACCTGACCACTCTCCGGCCTTTTCTATTCACATGAACATTCGATTGCAAGCTGTTTTGGACAACTTTCTTTCTCTTCTTGCAAAATACTCGGCAGACCTCCGTGCAGCCTCTAGAACACGATGGGAGATGTTTTCTGTGCTGGCACAGTTTCTCCTTGCCAGACAGAGTGGAAAAGCTTTTTGCTAAGATGTAGACGAGAAGAGAGGCTAAAGACGAAGGTACGGTGCTCTGCAGAGCTAAGCACCGCTCCCGGGCGTCTTTCGGCAGAAGGCGCACACCGCAGAGCACTGTGAGCGGCAGAATCGTCTTTGCGCGAAGAAGCAGCTTCTTCGTCTCCGGGAGCCGGAGAGAGCGGCAACTTGGCAAAGGTGATGAAACAAGCTGTACAACACTGCGATTGTGTGCGCAGCTTGCCAACTGAGAGAAAACAGTACCTGACCACTCTCCTGCCTTTTCTATTCACATGAACATTCGATTGGAAGCTGTTTTGGACAACTTTCTTTCTCTTCTTGCAAAACACTCGGCAGACCTGCGTGCAGCCTCTAGAACACGATGGGAGATGTTTTCTGTGCTGGCACAGTTTCTCCTTGCCAGACAGAGTGGAAAAGCTTTTTGCTAAGATGTAGACGAGAAGAGAGGCTAAAGACGAAGGTACGGTGCTCTGCAGAGCTAAGCACCGTTCCCGGGCCTCTTTCGGCAGAAGGCGCACACCGCAGAGCACTGTGAGCGCCAGAATCGTCTTTGCGCGGAGAAGCAGCTTCTTCGTCTCCGGGAGCCGGAGAGAGCAGCAGCTTCGCAAAGGTGATGAAACAAGCTGTACAACACTGCGATTGTGTGCGCAGCTTGCCAAGTGAGAGAAAACAGTACCTGACCACTCTCCTGCCTTTTCTATTCACATGAACATTCGATTGCAAGCTGTTTTGGACAACTTTCTCTCTCTTCTTGCAAAACACTCGGCAGACCTCCGTGCAGCCTCTAGAACACGATGGGAGATGTTTTCTGTGCTGGCACAGTTTCTCCTTGCCAGACAGAGTTGAAAAGCTTTTTGCTAAGATGTAGACGAGAAGAGAGGCTAAAGACGAAGGTAGGGTGCGGGGTGGTGCTCTGCAGAGCTAAGCACCGCTCCCGGGCGTCTTTCGGCAGAAGGCGCACACCGCAGAGCACTGTGAGCGGCAGAATCGTCTTTGCGCGAAGAAGCAGCTTCTTCGTCTCCGGGAGCCGGAGAGAGCGGCAACTTCGCAAAGGTGATGAAACAAGCTGTACAACACTGCGATTGTGTGCGCCGCTTGCCAACTGAGAGAAAACAGTACCTGACCACTCTCCTGCGTTTTCTATTCACATGAACATTCGATTGCAAGCTGTTTTGGACAACTTTCTTTCTCTTCTTGCAAAACACTCGGCAGACCTCCGTGCAGCCTCTAGAACACGATGGGAGATATTTTCTGTGCTGGCACAGTTTCTCCTTGCCAGACAGAGTGGAAAAGCTTTTTGCTAAGATGTAGACGAGAAGAGAGGCTAAAGAAGCAGGTATGGTGCTCTGCAGAGCTAAGCACAGCTCACGGGCCTCTTTCGGCAGAAGACACGCACTGCAGAGCACAGTGAGCGGCAGAATCGTCTTTGGGCGAAGAAGCAGCTTCTTCGTCTCCGGGAGCCGGAGAGAGCGGTAACTTCGCAAAGGTGATGAAACAAGCTGTACAACACTGCGATTGTGTGCGCCGCTTGCCAACTGAGAGAAAACAGTACCTGACCACTCTCCTGCCTTTTCTATTCACATGAACATTCGATTGCAAGCTGTTTTGGACAACTTTCTTTCTCTTCTTGCAAAACACTCGGCAGACCTCCGTGCAGCCTCTAGAACACGATGGGAGATGTTTTCTGTGCTGGCACAGTTTCTCCATGCCAGACAGAGTGGAAAAGCTTTTTGCTAAGATGTAGACGAGAAGAGAGGCTAAAGACGAAGGTACGGTGCTCTGCAGAGCTAAGCACCGCTCCCGGGCGTCTTTCGGCAGGAGGCGCACACCGCAGAGCACTGTGAGCGGCAGAATCGTCTTTGCGCGAAGAAGCAGCTTCTTCGTCTCCGGGAGCCGGAGAGAGCGGCAACTTCGCAAAGGTGATGAAACAAGCTGTACAACACTGCGATTGTGTGGGCAGCTTGCCAACTGAGAGAAAACAGTACCTGACCACTCTCCTGCCTTTTCTATTCACATGAACATTCGATTGCAAGCTGTTTTGGACAACTTTCTTTCTCTTCTTGCAAAATACTCGGCAGACCTCCGTGCAGCCTCTAGAACACGATGGGAGATGTTTTCTGTGCTGGCACAGTTTCTCCTTGCCAGACAGAGTGGAAAAGCTTTTTGCTAAGATGTAGACGAGAAGAGAGGCTAAAGACGAAGGTACGGTGCTCTGCAGAGCTAAGCACCGCTCCCGGGCCTCTTTCGGCAGAAGGCGCACACCGCAGAGCACTGTGAGCGGCAGAATCGTCTTTGCGCGAAGAAGCAGCTTCTTCGTCTCCGGGAGCCGGAGAGAGCGGCAGCTTCGCAAAGGTGATGAAACAAGCTGTACAACACTGCGATTGTGTGCGCAGCTTGCCAACTGAGATAAAACAGTACCTGACCACTCTCCTGCCTTTTCTATTCACATGAACATTCGATTGGAAGCTGTTTTGGACAACTTTCTTTCTCTTCTTGCAAAATACTCGGCAGACCTCCGTGCAGCCTCTAGAACACGATGGGAGATGTTTTCTGTGCTGGCACAGTTTCTCCTTGCCAGAGAGAGTGGAAAAGCTTTTTGCTAAGATGTAGACGAGAAGAGAGGCTAAAGACGAAGGTACGGTGCTCTGCAGAGCTAAGCACCGCTCCCGGACCTCTTTCGGCAGAAGGCGCACACCGCAGAGCACTGTGAGCGGCAGAATCGTCTTTGCGCGAAGAAGCAGCTTCTTCGTCTCCGGGAGCCGGAGAGAGCGGCAACTTCGCAAAGGTGATGAAACAAGCTGTACAACACTGCGATTGTGTGCGCAGTTTACCAACTGAGAGAAAACAGTACCTGACCACTCTCCGGCCTTTTCTATTCACATGAACATTCGATTGCAAGCTGTTTTGGACAACTTTCTTTCTCTTCTTGCAAAATACTCGGCAGACCTCCGTGCAGCCTCTAGAACACGATGGGAGATGTTTTCTGTGCTGGCACAGTTTCTCCTTGCCAGACAGAGTGGAAAAGCTTTTTGCTAAGATGTAGACGAGAAGAGAGGCTAAAGACGAAGGTACGGTGCTCTGCAGAGCTAAGCACCGCTCCCGGGCGTCTTTCGGCAGAAGGCGCACACCGCAGAGCACTGTGAGCGGCAGAATCGTCTTTGCGCGAAGAAGCAGCTTCTTCGTCTCCGGGAGCCGGAGAGAGCGGCAACTTGGCAAAGGTGATGAAACAAGCTGTACAACACTGCGATTGTGTGCGCAGCTTGCCAAGTGAGAGAAAACAGTACCTGACCACTCTCCTGCCTTTTCTATTCACATGAACATTCGATTGGAAGCTGTTTTGGACAACTATCTTTCTCTTCTTGCAAAACACTCGGCAGACCTGCGTGCAGCCTCTAGAACACGATGGGAGATGTTTTCTGTGCTGGCACAGTTTCTCCTTGCCAGACAGAGTGGAAAAGCTTTTTGCTAAGATGTAGACGAGAAGAGAGGCTAAAGACGAAGGTACGGTGCTCTGCAGAGCTAAGCACCGCTCCCGGACCTCTTTCGGCAGAAGGCGCACACCGCAGAGCACTGTGAGCGGCAGAATCGTCTTTGCGCGAAGAAGCAGCTTCTTCGTCTCCGGGAGCCGGAGAGAGCGGCAACTTCGCAAAGGTGATGAAACAAGCTGTACAACACTGCGATTGTGTGCGCAGTTTGCCAACTGAGAGAAAACAGTACCTGACCACTCTCCTGCCTTTTCTATTCACATGAACATTCGATTGGAAGCTGTTTTGGACAACTTTCTTTCTCTTCTTGCAAAACACTCGGCAGACCTCCGTGCAGCCTCTAGAACACGATGGGAGATGTTTTCTGTGCTGGCACAGTTTCTCCTTGCCAGACAGAGTGGAAAAGCTTTTTGCTAAGATGTAGACGAGAAGAGAGGCTAAAGACGAAGGTACGGTGCTCTGCAGAGCTAAGCACCGCTCCCGGGCCTCTTTCGGCAGAAGGCGCACACCGCAGAGCACTGTGAGCGGCAGAATCGTCTTTGCGCGAAGAAGCAGCTTCTTCGTCTCCGGGAGCCGGAGAGAGCGGCAGCTTCGCAAAGGTGATGAAACAAGCTGTACAACACTGCGATTGTGTGCGCAGCTTGCCAAGTGAGAGAAAACAGTACCTGACCACTCTCCTGCCTTTTGTATTCACATGAACATTCGATTGCAAGCTGTTTTGGACAACTTTCTTTCTCTTCTTGCAAAACACTCGGCAGACCTCCGTGCAGCCTCTAGAACACGATGGGAGATGTTTTCTGTGCTGGCACAGTTTCTCCTTGCCAGACAGAGTGGAAAAGCTTTTTGCTAAGATGTAGACGAGAAGAGAGGCTAAAGACGAAGGTACGGTGCTCTGCAGAGCTAAGCACCGCTCCCGGACCTCTTTCGGCAGAAGGCGCACACCGCAGAGCACTGTGAGTGGCAGAATCGTCTTTGCGCGAAGAAGCAGCTTCTTCGTCTCCGGGAGCCGGAGAGAGCGGCAACTTCGCAAAGGTGATGAAACAAGCTGTACAACACTGCGATTGTGTGCGCAGCTTGCCAAGTGAGAGAAAACAGTACCTGACCACTCTCCTGCCTTTTCTATTCACATGAACATTCGATTGCAAGCTGTTTTGGACAACTTTCTTTCTCTTCTTGCAAAACACTCGGCAGACCTGCATGCAGCCTCTAGAACACGATGGGAGATTTTTTCTGTGCTGGCACAGTTTCTCCTTGCCAGACAGAGTGGAAAAGCTTTTTGCTAAGATGTAGACGAGAAGAGAGGCTAAAGACGAAGGTACGGTGCTCTGCAGAGCTAAGCACCGCACCCGGACCTCTTTCGGCAGAAGGCGCACACCGCAGAGCACTGTGAGCGGCAGAATCGTCTTTGGGCGAAAAAGCAGCTTCTTCGTCTCCGGGAGCCGGAGAGAGCGGCAACTTCGCAAAGGTGATGAAACAAGCTGTACAACACTGCGATTGTGTGCGCCGCTTGCCAACTGAGAGAAAACAGTACCTGACCACTCTCCTGCCTTTTCTATTCACATGAACATTCGATTGGAAGCTGTTTTGGACAACTTTCTTTCTCTTCTTGCAAAATACTTGGCAGACCTCCGTGGAGCCTCTAGAACACGATGGGAGATGTTTTCTGTGCTGGCACAGTTTCTCCTTGCCAGACAGAGTGGAAAAGCTTTTTGCTAAGATGTAGACGAGAAGAGAGGCTAAAGACGAAGGTACGGTGCTCTGCAGAGCTAAGCACCGCTCCCGGACCTCTTTCGGCAGAGGGCGCTCACCGCAGAGCACTGTGAGCGGCAGAATCGTCTTTGCGCGAAGAAGCAGCTTCTTCATCTCCGGGAGCCGGAGAGAGCGGCAACTTCGCAAAGGTGATGAAACAAGCTGTACAACACTGCGATTGTGTGCGCAGTTTGCCAACTGAGAGAAAACAGTACCTGACCACTCTCCTGCCTTTTCTATTCACATGAACATTCGATTGCAAGCTGTTTTGGACAACTTTCTTTCTCTTCTTGCAAAACACTCGGCAGACCTCCGTGCAGCCTCTAGAACACGATGGGAGATGTTTTCTGTGCTGGCACAGTTTCTCCTTGCCAGACAGAGTGGAAAAGCTTTTTGCTAAGATGTAGACGAGAAGAGAGGCTAAAGACGAAGGTACGGTGCTCTGCAGAGCTAAGCACCGCTCCCGGGCCTCTTTCGGCAGAAGGCGCACACCGCAGAGCACTGTGAGCGGCAGAATCGTCTTTGCGCGAAGAAGCAGCTTCTTCGTCTCCGGGAGCCGGAGAGAGCGGCAGCTTCGCAAAGGTGATGAAACAAGCTGTACAACACTGCGATTGTGTGCGCAGCTTGCCAACTGAGAGAAAACAGTACCTGACCACTCTCCTGCCTTTTCTATTCACATGAACATTCGATTGCAAGCTGTTTTGGACAACTTTCTTTCTCTTCTTGCAAAACACTCGGCAGACCTCCGTGCAGCCTCTAGAACACGATGGGAGATGTTTTCTGTGCTGGCACAGTTTCTCCTTGCCAGACAGAGTGGAAAAGCTTTTTGCTAAGATGTAGACGAGAAGAGAGGCTAAAGACGAAGGTACGGTGCTCTGCAGAGCTAAGCACCGCTCCCGGGCCTCTTTCGGCAGAAGGCGCACACCGCAGAGCACTGTGAGCGGCAGAATCGTCTTTGCGCGAAGAAGCAGCTTCTTCGTCTCCGGGAGCCGGAGAGAGCGGTAACTTCGCAAAGGTGATGAAACAAGCTGTACAACACTGCGATTGTGTGCGCAGCTTGCCAAGTGAGAGAAAACAGTACCTGACCACTCTCCTGCCTTTTCTATTCACATGAACATTCGATTGCAAGCTGTTTTGGACAACTTTCTTTCTCTTCTTGCAAAACACTCGGCAGACCTCCGTGCAGCCTCTAGAACACGATGGGAGATGTTTTCTGTGCTGGCACAGTTTCTCCTTGCCAGACAGAGTGGAAAAGCTTTTTGCTAAGATGTAGACGAGAAGAGAGGCTAAAGACGAAGGTACGGTGCTCTGCAGAGCTAAGCACCGCTCCCGGGCCTCTTTCGGTAGAAGGCGCACACCGCAGAGCACTGTGAGCGGCAGAATCGTCTTTGCGCGAAGAAGCAGCTTCTTCGTCTCCGGGAGCCGGAGAGAGCGACAACTTGGCAAAGGTGATGAAACAAGCTGTACAACACTGCGATTGTGTGCGCAGCTTGCCAAGTGAGAGAAAACAGTACCTGACCACTCTCCTGCCTTTTCTATTCACATGAACATTCGATTGCAAGCTGTTTTGGACAACTTTCTTTCTCTTCTTGCAAAACACTCGGCAGGCCTGCATGCAGCCTCTAGAACACGATGGGAGATTTTTTCTGTGCTGGCACAGTTTCTCCTTGCCAGACAGAGTGGAAAAGCTTTTTGCTAAGATGTAGACGAGAAGAGAGGCTAAAGACGAAGGTACGGTGCTCTGCAGAGCTAAGCACCGCACCCGGACCTCTTTCGGCAGAAGGCGCACACCGCAGAGCACTGTGAGCGGCAGAATCGTCTTTGGGCGAAAAAGCAGCTTCTTCGTCTCCGGGAGCCGGAGAGAGCGGCAACTTCGCAAAGGTGATGAAACAAGCTGTACAACACTGCGATTGTGTGCGCCGCTTGCCAACTGAGAGAAAACAGTACCTGACCACTCTCCTGCCTTTTCTATTCACATGAACATTCGATTGCAAGCTGTTTTGGACAACTTTCTTTCTCTTCTTGCAAAATACTTGGCAGACCTCCGTGGAGCCTCTAGAACACGATGGGAGATGTTTTCTGTGCTGGCACAGTTTCTCCTTGCCAGACAGAGTGGAAAAGCTTTTTGCTAAGATGTAGACGAGAAGAGAGGCTAAAGACGAAGGTACGGTGCTCTGCAGAGCTAAGCACCGCTCCCGGACCTCTTTCGGCAGAAGGCGCTCACCGCAGAGCACTGTGAGCGGCAGAATCGTCTTTGCGCGAAGAAGCAGCTTCTTCATCTCCGGGAGCCGGAGAGAGCGGCAACTTCGCAAAGGTGATGAAACAAGCTGTACAACACTGCGATTGTGTGCGCAGTTTGCCAACTGAGAGAAAACAGTACCTGACCACTCTCCTGCCTTTTCTATTCACATGAACATTCGATTGCAAGCTGTTTTGGACAACTTTCTTTCTCTTCTTGCAAAACACTCGGCAGACCTCCGTGCAGCCTCTAGAACACGATGGGAGATGTTTTCTGTGCTGGCACAGTTTCTCCTTGCCAGACAGAGTGGAAAAGCTTTTTGCTAAGATGTAGACGAGAAGAGAGGCTAAAGACGAAGGTACGGTGCTCTGCAGAGCTAAGCACCGCTCCCGGGCCTCTTTCGGCAGAAGGCGCACACCGCAGAGCACTGTGAGCGGCAGAATCGTCTTTGCGCGAAGAAGCAGCTTCTTCGTCTCCGGGAGCCGGAGAGAGCGGCAGCTTCGCAAAGGTGATGAAACAAGCTGTACAACACTGCGATTGTGTGCGCAGCTTGCCAACTGAGAGAAAACAGTACCTGACCACTCTCCTGCCTTTTCTATTCACATGAACATTCGATTGCAAGCTGTTTTGGACAACTTTCTTTCTCTTCTTGCAAAACACTCGGCAGACCTCCGTGCAGCCTCTAGAACACGATGGGAGATGTTTTCTGTGCTGGCACAGTTTCTCCTTGCCAGACAGAGTGGAAAAGCTTTTTGCTAAGATATAGACGAGAAGAGAGGCTAAAGACGAAGGTACGGTGCTCTGCAGAGCTAAGCACCGCTCCCGGGCCTCTTTCGGTAGAAGGCGCACACCGCAGAGCACTGTGAGCGGCAGAATCGTCTTTGCACGAAGAAGCAGCTTCTTCGTCTCCGGGAGCCGGAGAGAGCGGCAACTTCGCAAAGGTGATGAAACAAGCTGTACAACACTGCGATTGTGTGCGCAGCTTGCCAAGTGAGAGAAAACAGTACCTGACCACTCTCCTGCCTTTTCTATTCACATGAACATTCGATTGCAAGCTGTTTTGGACAACTTTCTTTCTCTTCTTGCAAAACACTCGGCAGGCCTGCGTGCAGCCTCTAGAACACGATGGGAGATTTTTTCTGTGCTGGCACAGTTTCTCCTTGCCAGACAGAGTGGAAAAGCTTTTTGCTAAGATGTAGACGAGAAGAGAGGCTAAAGACGAAGGTACGGTGCTCTGCAGAGCTAAGCACAGCTCCCGGGCCTCTTTCGGCAGAAGGCGCACACCGCAGAGCACTGTGAGCGGCAGAATCGTCTTTGCGCGAAGAAGCAGCTTCTTCGTCTCCGGGAGCCGGAGAGAGCGGCAGCTTCGCAAAGGTGATGAAACAAGCTGTACAACACTGCGATTGTGTGCGCAGCTTGCCAACTGAGAGAAAACAGTACCTGACCACTCTCCTGCCTTTTCTATTCACATGAACATTCGATTGCAAGCTGTTTTGGACAACTTTCTTTCTCTTCTTGCAAAACACTCGGCAGACCTCCGTGCAGCCTCTAGAACACGATGGGAGATGTTTTCTGTGCTGGCACAGTTTCTCCTTGCCAGACAGAGTGGAAAAGCTTTTTGCTAAGATGTAGACGAGAAGAGAGGCTAAAGACGAAGGTACGGTGCTCTGCAGAGCTAAGCACCGCTCCCGGGCCTCTTTCGGCAGAAGGCGCACACCGCAGAGCACTGTGAGCGGCAGAATCGTCTTTGCGCGAAGAAGCAGCTTCTTCGTCTCCGGGAGCCGGAGAGAGCGGTAACTTCGCAAAGGTGATGAAACAAGCTGTACAACACTGCGATTGTGTGCGCAGCTTGCCAAGTGAGAGAAAACAGTACCTGACCACTCTCCTGCCTTTTCTATTCACATGAACATTCGATTGCAAGCTGTTTTGGACAACTTTCTTTCTCTTCTTGCAAAACACTCGGCAGACCTCCGTGCAGCCTCTAGAACACGATGGGAGATGTTTTCTGTGCTGGCACTGTTTCTGCTTGCCAGACAGAGTGGAAAAGCTTTTTGCTAAGATGTAGACGAGAAGAGAGGCTAAAGACGAAGGTACGGTGCTCTGCAGAGCTAAGCACCGCTCCCGGGCCTCTTTCGGTAGAAGGCGCACACCGCAGAGCACTGTGAGCGGCAGAATCGTCTTTGCGCGAAGAAGCAGCTTCTTCGTCTCCGGGAGCCGGAGAGAGCGACAACTTGGCAAAGGTGATGAAACAAGCTGTACAACACTGCGATTGTGTGCGCAGCTTGCCAAGTGAGAGAAAACAGTACCTGACCTCTCTCCTGCCTTTTCTATTCACATGAACATTCGATTGCAAGCTGTTTTGGACAACTTTCTTTCTCTTCTTGCAAAACACTCGGCAGGCCTGCATGCAGCCTCAAGAACACGATGGGAGATTTTTTCTGTGCTGGCACAGTTTCTCCTTGCCAGACAGAGTGGAAAAGCTTTTTGCTAAGATGTAGACGAGAAGAGAGGCTAAAGACGAAGGTACGGTGCTCTGCAGAGCTAAGCACCGCACCCGGACCTCTTTCGGCAGAAGGCGCACACCGCAGAGCACTGTGAGCGGCAGAATCGTCTTTGGGCGAAAAAGCAGCTTCTTCGTCTCCGGGAGCCGGAGAGAGCGGCAACTTCGCAAAGGTGATGAAACAAGCTGTACAACACTGCGATTGTGTGCGCCGCTTGCCAACTGAGAGAAAACAGTACCTGACCACTCTCCTGCCTTTTCTATTCACATGAACATTCGATTGCAAGCTGTTTTGGACAACTTTCTTTCTCTTCTTGCAAAATACTTGGCAGACCTCCGTGGAGCCTCTAGAACACGATGGGAGATGTTTTCTGTGCTGGCACAGTTTCTCCTTGCCAGACAGAGTGGAAAAGCTTTTTGCTAAGATGTAGACGAGAAGAGAGGCTAAAGACGAAGGTACGGTGCTCTGCAGAGCTAAGCACCGCTCCCGGACCTCTTTCGGCAGAAGGCGCTCACCGCAGAGCACTGTGAGCGGCAGAATCGTCTTTGCGCGAAGAAGCAGCTTCTTCATCTCCGGGAGCCGGAGAGAGCGGCAACTTCGCAAAGGTGATGAAACAAGCTGTACAACACTGCGATTGTGTGCGCAGTTTGCCAACTGAGAGAAAACAGTACCTGACCACTCTCCTGCCTTTTCTATTCACATGAACATTCGATTGCAAGCTGTTTTGGACAACTTTCTTTCTCTTCTTGCAAAACACTCGGCAGACCTCCGTGCAGCCTCTAGAACACGATGGGAGATGTTTTCTGTGCTGGCACAGTTTCTCCTTGCCAGACAGAGTGGAAAAGCTTTTTGCTAAGATGTAGACGAGAAGAGAGGCTAAAGACGAAGGTACGGTGCTCTGCAGAGCTAAGCACCGCTCCCGGGCCTCTTTCGGCAGAAGGCGCACACCGCAGAGCACTGTGAGCGGCAGAATCGTCTTTGCGCGAAGAAGCAGCTTCTTCGTCTCCGGGAGCCGGAGAGAGCGGCAGCTTCGCAAAGGTGATGAAACAAGCTGTACAACACTGCGATTGTGTGCGCAGCTTGCCAACTGAGAGAAAACAGTACCTGACCACTCTCCTGCCTTTTCTATTCACATGAACATTCGATTGCAAGCTGTTTTGGACAACTTTCTTTCTCTTCTTGCAAAACACTCGGCAGACCTCCGTGCAGCCTCTAGAACACGATGGGAGATGTTTTCTGTGCTGGCACAGTTTCTCCTTGCCAGACAGAGTGGAAAAGCTTTTTGCTAAGATGTAGACGAGAAGAGAGGCTAAAGACGAAGGTACGGTGCTCTGCAGAGCTAAGCACCGCTCCCGGGCGTCTTTCGGCAGAAGGCGCACACCGCAGAGCACTGTGAGCGGCAGAATCGTCTTTGCGCGAAGAAGCAGATTCTTCGTCTCCGGGAGCCGGAGAGAGCGGTAACTTCGCAAAGGTGATGAAACAAGCTGTACAACACTGCGATTGTGTGCGCAGCTTGCCAACTGAGAGAAAACAGTACCTGACCACTCTCCTGCCTTTTCTATTCACATGAACATTCGATTGCAAGCTGTTTTGGACAACTTTCTTTCTCTTCTTGCAAAACACTCGGCAGACCTCCGTGCAGCCTCTAGAACACGATGGGAGATGTTTTCTGTGCTGGCACTGTTTCTGCTTGCCAGACAGAGTGGAAAAGCTTTTTGCTAAGATATAGACGAGAAGAGAGGCTAAAGACGAAGGTACGGTGCTCTGCAGAGCTAAGCACCGCTCCCGGGCCTCTTTCGGTAGAAGGCGCACACCGCAGAGCACTGTGAGCGGCAGAATCGTCTTTGCGCGAAGAAGCAGCTTCTTCGTCTCCGGGAGCCGGAGAGAGCGGCAGCTTCGCAAAGGTGATGAAACAAGCTGTACAACACTGCGATTGTGTGCGCAGCTTGCCAACTGAGAGAAAACAGTACCTGACCACTCTCCTGCCTTTTCTATTCACATGAACATTCGATTGCAAGCTGTTTTGGACAACTTTCTTTCTCTTCTTGCAAAACACTCGGCAGGCCTGCGTGCAGCCTCTAGAACACGATGGGAGATTTTTTCTGTGCTGGCACAGTTTCTCCTTGCCAGACAGAGTGGAAAAGCTTTTTGCTAAGATGTAGACGAGAAGAGAGGCTAAAGACGAAGGTACGGTGCTCTGCAGAGCTAAGCACCGCACCCGGACCTCTTTCGGCAGAAGGCGCACACCGCAGAGCACTGTGAGCGGCAGAATCGTCTTTGGGCGAAAAAGCAGCTTCTTCGTCTCCGGGAGCCGGAGAGAGCGGCAACTTCGCAAAGGTGATGAAACAAGCTGTACAACACTGCGATTGTGTGCGCCGCTTGCCAACTGAGAGAAAACAGTACCTGACCACTCTCCTGCCTTTTCTATTCACATGAACATTCGATTGCAAGCTGTTTTGGACAACTTTCTTTCTCTTCTTGCAAAATACTCGGCAGACCTCCGTGGAGCCTCTAGAACACGATGGGAGATGTTTTCTGTGCTGGCACAGTTTCTCCTTGCCAGACAGAGTGGAAAAGCTTTTTGCTAAGATGTAGACGAGAAGAGAGGCTAAAGACGAAGGTACGGTGCTCTGCAGAGCTAAGCACCGCTCCCGGGCGTCTTTCGGCAGAAGGCGCACACCGCAGAGCACTGTGAGCGGCAGAATCGTCTTTGCGCGAAGAAGCAGCTTCTTCGTCTCCGGGAGCCGGAGAGAGCGACAACTTGGCAAAGGTGATGAAACAAGCTGTACAACACTGCGATTGTGTGCGCAGCTTGCCAACTGAGAGAAAACAGTACCTGACCACTCTCCTGCCTTTTCTATTCACATGAACATTCGATTGCAAGCTGTTTTGGACAACTTTCTTTCTCTTCTTGCAAAACACTCGGCAGACCTCCGTGCAGCCTCTAGAACACGATGGGAGATGTTTTCTGTGCTGGCACAGTTTCTCCTTGCCAGACAGAGTGGAAAAGCTTTTTGCTAAGATGTAGACGAGAAGAGAGGCTAAAGACGAAGGTACGGTGCTCTGCAGAGCTAAGCACCGCACCTGGACTTCTTTCGGCAGAAGGCGCACACCGCAGAGCACTGTGAGCGGCAGAATCATCTTTGGGCGAAAAAGCACCTTCTTCGTCTCCGGGAGCCGGAGAGAGCGGCAACTTCGCAAAGGTGATGAAACAAGCTGTACAACACTGCGATTGTGTGCGCAGCTTGCCAACTGAGAGAAAACAGTACCTGACCACTCTCCTGCCTTTTCTATTCACATGAACATTCGATTGCAAGCTGTTTTGGACAACTTTCTTTCTCTTCTTGCAAAATACTCGGCAGACCTCCGTGGAGCCTCTAGAACACGATGGGAGATGTTTTCTGTGCTGGCACAGTTTCTCCTTGCCAGACAGAGTGGAAAAGCTTTTTGCTAAGATGTAGATGAGAAGAGAGGCTAAAGACGAAGGTACGGTGCTCTGCAGAGCTAAGCACCGCTCCCGGACCTGTTTTGGCAGAAGGCGCACACCGCAGAGCACTGTGAGCGGCAGAATCGTCTTTGCGCGAAGAAGCAGCTTCTTCGTCTCCGGGAGCCGGAGAGAGCGACAACTTGGGAAAGGTGATGAAACAAGCTGTACAACACTGCGATTGTGTGCGCAGATTGCCAACTGAGAAAAAACAGTACCTGACCACTCTCCTGCCTTTTCTATTCACATGAACATTCGATTGCAAGCTGTTTTGGACAACTTTCTTTCTCTTCTTGCAAAACACTTGGCAGACCTCCGTGCAGCCTCTACAACACGATGGGAGATGTTTTCTGTGCTGGCACAGTTTCTCCTTGCCAGACAGAGTGGAAAAGCTTTTTGCTAAGATGTAGACGAGAAGAGAGGCTAAAGACGAAGGTACGGTGCTCTGCAGAGCTAAGCACCGCACCCGGACCTCTTTCGGCAGAAGGCGCACACCGCAGAGCACTGTGAGCGGCAGAATCATCTTTGGGCGAAAAAGCAGCTTCTTCGTCTCCGGGAGCCGGAGAGAGCGGCAACTTCGCAAAGGTGATGAAACAAGCTGTACAACACTGCGATTGTGTGCGCCGCTTGCCAACTGAGAGAAAACAGTACCTGACCACTCTCCTGCCTTTTCTATTCACATGAACATTCGATTGCAAGCTGTTTTGGACAACTTTCTTTCTCTTCTTGCAAAACACTCGGCAGACCTCCGTGCAGCCTCTAGAACACGATGGGAGATGTTTTCTGTGCTGGCACAGTTTCTCCTTGCCAGACAGAGTGGAAAAGCTTTTTGCTAAGATGTAGACGAGAAGAGAGGCTAAAGACGAAGGTACGGTGCTCTGCAGAGCTAAGCACCGCTCCCGGGCGTCTTTCGGCAGAAGGCGCACACCGCAGAGCACTGTGAGCGGCAGAATCGTCTTTGCGCGAAGAAGCAGCTTCTTCGTCTCCGGGAGCCGGAGAGAGCGACAACTTGGCAAAGGTGATGAAACAAGCTGTACAACACTGCGATTGTGTGCGCAGCTTGCCAAGTGAGAGAAAACAGTACCTGACCACTCTCCTGCCTTTTCTATTCACATGAACATTCGATTGCAAGCTGTTTTGGACAACTTTCTTTCTCTTCTTGCAAAACACTCGGCAGACCTCCGTGCAGCCTCTAGAACACGATGGGAGATGTTTTTTGTGCTGGCACAGTTTCTCCTTGCCAGACAGAGTTGAAAAGCTTTTTGCTAAGATGTAGACGAGAAGAGAGGCTAAAGACGAAGGTACGGTGCTCTGCAGAGCTAAGCACCGCTCCCGGACCTCTTTCGGCAGAAGGCGCACACCGCAGAGCACTGTGAGCGGCAGAATCGTCTTTGCGCGAAGAAGCAGCTTCTTCGTCTCCGGGAGCCGGAGAGAGCGACAACTTGGCAAAGGTGATGAAACAAGCTGTACAACACTGCGATTGTGTGCGCAGCTTGCCAACTGAGAGAAAACAGTACCTGACCACTCTCCTGCCTTTTCTATTCACATGAACATTCGATTGCAAGCTGTTTTGGACAACTTTCTTTCTCTTCTTGCAAAACACTCGGCAGACCTCCGTGCAGCCTCTAGAACACGATGGGAGATATTTTCTGTGCTGGCACAGTTTCTCCTTGCCAGACAGAGTGGAAAAGCTTTTTGCTAAGATGTAGACGAGAAGAGAGGCTAAAGAAGCAGGTATGGTGCTCTGCAGAGCTAAGCACAGCTCACGGGCCTCTTTCGGCAGAAGACACCCACTGCAGAGCACAGTGAGCGGCAGAATCGTCTTTGCGCGAAGAAGCAGCTTCTTCGTCTCCGGGAGCCGGAGAGAGCGGCAACTTCGCAAAGGTGATGAAACAAGCTGTACAACACTGCGATTGTGTGCGCCGCTTGCCAACTGAGAGAAAACAGTACCTGACCACTCTCCTGCCTTTTCTATTCACATGAACATTCGATTGCAAGCTGTTTTGGACAACTTTCTTTCTCTTCTTGCAAAACACTCGGCAGACCTCCGTGCAGCCTCTAGAACACGATGGGAGATGTTTTCTGTGCTGGCACAGTTTCTCCTTGCCAGACAGAGTGGAAAAGCTTTTTGCTAAGATGTAGAGGAGAAGAGAGGCTAAAGACGAAGGTACGGTGCTCTGCAGAGCTAAGCACCGCTCCCGGGCGTCTTTCGGCAGAAGGCGCACACCGCAGAGCACTGTGAGCGGCAGAATCGTCTTTGTGCGAAGAAGCAGCTTCTTCGTCTCCGGGAGCCGGAGAGAGCGGCAACTTCGCAAAGGTGATGAAACAAGCTGTACAACACTGCGATTGTGTGGGCAGCTTGCCAACTGAGAGAAAACAGTACCTGACCACTCTCCTGCCTTTTCTATTCACATGAACATTCGATTGCAAGCTGTTTTGGACAACTTTCTTTCTCTTCTTGCAAAACACTCGGCAGACCTGCGTGCAGCCTCTAGAACACGATGGGAGATGTTTTCTGTGCTGGCACAGTTTCTCCTTGCCAGACAGAGTGGAAAAGCTTTTTGCTAAGATGTAGACGAGAAGAGAGGCTAAAGACGAAGGTACGGTGCTCTGCAGAGCTAAGCACCGCACCCGGACCTCTTTCGGCAGAAGGCGCACACCGCAGAGCACTGTGAGCGGCAGAATCATCTTTGGGCGAAAAAGCAGCTTCTTCGTCTCCGGGAGCCGGAGAGAGCGGCAACTTCGCAAAGGTGATGAAACAAGCTGTACAACACTGCGATTGTGTGCGCCGCTTGCCAACTGAGAGAAAACAGTACCTGACCACTCTCCTGCCTTTTCTATTCACATGAACATTCGATTGCAAGCTGTTTTGGACAACTTTCTTTCTCTTCTTGCAAAATACTCGGCAGACCTCCGTGGAGCCTCTAGAACACGATGGGAGATGTTTTCTGTGCTGGCACAGTTTCTCCTTGCCAGACAGAGTGGAAAAGCTTTTTGCTAAGATGTAGACGAGAAGAGAGGCTAAAGACGAAGGTACGGTGCTCTGCAGAGCTAAGCACCGCTCCCGGGCGTCTTTCGGCAGAAGGCGCACACCGCAGAGCACTGTGAGCGGCAGAATCGTCTTTGCGCGAAGAAGCAGCTTCTTCGTCTCCGGGAGCCGGAGAGAGCGACAACTTGGCAAAGGTGATGAAACAAGCTGTACAACACTGCGATTGTGTGCGCAGCTTGCCAACTGAGAGAAAACAGTACCTGACCACTCTCCTGCCTTTTCTATTCACATGAACATTCGATTGCAAGCTGTTTTGGACAACTTTCTTTCTCTTCTTGCAAAACACTCGGCAGACCTCCGTGCAGCCTCTAGAACACGATGGGAGATGTTTTTTGTGCTGGCACAGTTTCTCCTTGCCAGACAGAGTTGAAAAGCTTTTTGCTAAGATGTAGACGAGAAGAGAGGCTAAAGACGAAGGTACGGTGCTCTGCAGAGCTAAGCACCGCTCCCGGACCTCTTTCGGCAGAAGGCGCACACCGCAGAGCACTGTGAGCGGCAGAATCGTCTTTGCGCGAAGAAGCAGCTTCTTCGTCTCCGGGAGCCGGAGAGAGCGACAACTTGGCAAAGGTGATGAAACAAGCTGTACAACACTGCGATTGTGTGCGCAGCTTGCCAACTGAGAGAAAACAGTACCTGACCACTCTCCTGCCTTTTCTATTCACATGAACATTCGATTGCAAGCTGTTTTGGACAACTTTCTTTCTCTTCTTGCAAAACACTCGGCAGACCTCCGTGCAGCCTCTAGAACACGATGGGAGATATTTTCTGTGCTGGCACAGTTTCTCCTTGCCAGACAGAGTGGAAAAGCTTTTTGCTAAGATGTAGACGAGAAGAGAGGCTAAAGAAGCAGGTATGGTGCTCTGCAGAGCTAAGCACAGCTCACGGGCCTCTTTCGGCAGAAGACACCCACTGCAGAGCACAGTGAGCGGCAGAATCGTCTTTGCGCGAAGAAGCAGCTTCTTCGTCTCCGGGAGCCGGAGAGAGCGGCAACTTCGCAAAGGTGATGAAACAAGCTGTACAACACTGCGATTGTGTGCGCCGCTTGCCAACTGAGAGAAAACAGTACCTGACCACTCTCCTGCCTTTTCTATTCACATGAACATTCGATTGCAAGCTGTTTTGGACAACTTTCTTTCTCTTCTTGCAAAACACTCGGCAGACCTCCGTGCAGCCTCTAGAACACGATGGGAGATGTTTTCTGTGCTGGCACAGTTTCTCCATGCCAGACAGAGTGGAAAAGCTTTTTGCTAAGATGTAGAGGAGAAGAGAGGCTAAAGACGAAGGTACGGTGCTCTGCAGAGCTAAGCACCGCTCCCGGGCGTCTTTCGGCAGAAGGCGCACACCGCAGAGCACTGTGAGCGGCAGAATCGTCTTTGTGCGAAGAAGCAGCTTCTTCGTCTCCGGGAGCCGGAGAGAGCGGCAACTTCGCAAAGGTGATGAAACAAGCTGTACAACACTGCGATTGTGTGCGCCGCTTGCCAACTGAGAGAAAACAGTACCTGACCACTCTCCTGCCTTTTCTATTCACATGAACATTCGATTGCAAGCTGTTTTGGACAACTTTCTTTCTCTTCTTGCAAAATACTCGGCAGACCTCCGTGGAGCCTCTAGAACACGATGGGAGATGTTTTCTGTGCTGGCACAGTTTCTCCTTGCCAGACAGAGTGGAAAAGCTTTTTGCTAAGATGTAGATGAGAAGAGAGGCTAAAGACGAAGGTACGGTGCTCTGCAGAGCTAAGCACCGCTCCCGGACCTCTTTCGGCAGAAGGCGCACACCGCAGAGCACTGTGAGCGGCAGAATCGTCTTTGCGCGAAGAAGCAGCTTCTTCGTCTCCGGGAGCCGGAGAGAGCGACAACTTGGGAAAGGTGATGAAACAAGCTGTACAACACTGCGATTGTGTGCGCAGATTGCCAACTGAGAAAAAACAGTACCTGACCACTCTCCTGCCTTTTCTATTCACATGAACATTCGATTGCAAGCTGTTTTGGACAACTTTCTTTCTCTTCTTGCAAAACACTTGGCAGACCTCCGTGCAGCCTCTACAACACGATGGGAGATGTTTTCTGTGCTGGCACAGTTTCTCCTTGCCAGACAGAGTGGAAAAGCTTTTTGCTAAGATGTAGACGAGAAGAGAGGCTAAAGACGAAGGTACGGTGCTCTGCAGAGCTAAGCACCGCACCCGGACCTCTTTCGGCAGAAGGCGCACACCGCAGAGCACTGTGAGCGGCAGAATCATCTTTGGGCGAAAAAGCAGCTTCTTCGTCTCCGGGAGCCGGAGAGAGCGGCAACTTCGCAAAGGTGATGAAACAAGCTGTACAACACTGCGATTGTGTGCGCCGCTTGCCAACTGAGAGAAAACAGTACCTGACCACTCTCCTGCCTTTTCTATTCACATGAACATTCGATTGCAAGCTGTTTTGGACAACTTTCTTTCTCTTCTTGCAAAATACTCGGCAGACCTCCGTGGAGCCTCTAGCACACGATGGGAGATGTTTTCTGTGCTGGCACAGTTTCTCCTTGCCAGACAGAGTGGAAAAGCTTTTTGCTAAGATGTAGACGAGAAGAGAGGCTAAAGACGAAGGTACGGTGCTCTGCAGAGCTAAGCACCGCTCCCGGGCGTCTTTCGGCAGAAGGCGCACACCGCAGAGCACTGTGAGCGGCAGAATCGTCTTTGCGCGAAGAAGCAGCTTCTTCGTCTCCGGGAGCCGGAGAGAGCGACAACTTGGCAAAGGTGATGAAACAAGCTGTACAACACTGCGATTGTGTGCGCAGCTTGCCAAGTGAGAGAAAACAGTACCTGACCACTCTCCTGCCTTTTCTATTCACATGAACATTCGATTGCAAGCTGTTTTGGACAACTTTCTTTCTCTTCTTGCAAAACACTCGGCAGACCTCCGTGCAGCCTCTAGAACACGATGGGAGATGTTTTTTGTGCTGGCACAGTTTCTCCTTGCCAGACAGAGTTGAAAAGCTTTTTGCTAAGATGTAGACGAGAAGAGAGGCTAAAGACGAAGGTACGGTGCTCTGCAGAGCTAAGCACCGCTCCCGGACCTCTTTCGGCAGAAGGCGCACACCGCAGAGCACTGTGAGCGGCAGAATCGTCTTTGCGCGAAGAAGCAGCTTCTTCGTCTCCGGGAGCCGGAGAGAGCGACAACTTGGCAAAGGTGATGAAACAAGCTGTACAACACTGCGATTGTGTGCGCAGCTTGCCAACTGAGAGAAAACAGTACCTGACCACTCTCCTGCCTTTTCTATTCACATGAACATTCGATTGCAAGCTGTTTTGGACAACTTTCTTTCTCTTCTTGCAAAACACTCGGCAGACCTCCGTGCAGCCTCTAGAACACGATGGGAGATATTTTCTGTGCTGGCACAGTTTCTCCTTGCCAGACAGAGTGGAAAAGCTTTTTGCTAAGATGTAGACGAGAAGAGAGGCTAAAGAAGCAGGTATGGTGCTCTGCAGAGCTAAGCACAGCTCACGGGCCTCTTTCGGCAGAAGACATCCACTGCAGAGCACAGTGAGCGGCAGAATCGTCTTTGCGCGAAGAAGCAGCTTCTTCGTCTCCGGGAGCCGGAGAGAGCGGCAACTTCGCAAAGGTGATGAAACAAGCTGTACAACACTGCGATTGTGTGCGCCGCTTGACAACTGAGAGAAAACAGTACCTGACCACTCTCCTGCCTTTTCTATTCACATGAACATTCGATTGCAAGCTGTTTTGGACAACTTTCTTTCTCTTCTTGCAAAACACTCGGCAGACCTCCGTGCAGCCTCTAGAACACGATGGGAGATGTTTTCTGTGCTGGCACGGTTTCTCCATGCCAGACAGAGTGGAAAAGCTTTTTGCTAAGATGTAGAGGAGAAGAGAGGCTAAAGACGAAGGTACGGTGCTCTGCAGAGCTAAGCACCGCTCCCGGGCGTCTTTCGGCAGAAGGCGCACACCGCAGAGCACTGTGAGCGGCAGAATCGTCTTTGTGCGAAGAAGCAGCTTCTTCGTCTCCGGGAGCCGGAGAGAGCGGCAACTTCGCAAAGGTGATGAAACAAGCTGTACAACACTGCGATTGTGTGGGCAGCTTGCCAACTGAGAGAAAACAGTACCTGACCACTCTCCTGCCTTTTCTATTCACATGAA
This sequence comes from Melozone crissalis, assembly GCF_028551555.1. Classification (NCBI taxonomy): domain Eukaryota; kingdom Metazoa; phylum Chordata; class Aves; order Passeriformes; family Passerellidae; genus Melozone; species Melozone crissalis. The sequence goes on from NW_026535986.1 coordinate 206,458, forward strand.
CATTCGATTGCAAGCTGTTTTGGACAACTTTCTTTCTCTTCTTGCAAAACACTCGGCAGACCTGCGTGCAGCCTCTAGAACACGATGTGAGATGTTTTCTGTGCTGGCACAGTTTCTCCTTGCCAGACAGAGTGGAAAAGCTTTTTGCTAAGATGTAGATGAGAAGAGAGGCTAAAGACGAAGGTACGGTGCTCTGCAGAGCTAAGCACCGCTCCCGGACCTCTTTTGGCAGAAGGCGCACACCGCAGAGCACTGTGAGCGGCAGAATCGTCTTTGCGCGAAGAAGCAGCTTCTTCGTCTCCGGGAGCCGGAGAGAGCGACAACTTGGGAAAGGTGATGAAACAAGCTGTACAACACTGCGATTGTGTGCGCAGATTGCCAACTGAGAAAAAACAGTACCTGACCACTCTCCTGCCTTTTCTATTCACATGAACATTCGATTGCAAGCTGTTTTGGACAACTTTCTTTCTCTTCTTGCAAAACACTTGGCAGACCTCCGTGCAGCCTCTACAACACGATGGGAGATGTTTTCTGTGCTGGCACAGTTTCTCCTTGCCAGACAGAGTGGAAAAGCTTTTTGCTAAGATGTAGACGAGAAGAGAGGCTAAAGACGAAGGTACGGTGCTCTGCAGAGCTAAGCACCGCACCCGGACCTCTTTCGGCAGAAGGCGCACACCGCAGAGCACTGTGAGCGGCAGAATCATCATTGGGCGAAAAAGCAGCTTCTTCGTCTCCGGGAGCCGGAGAGAGCGGCAACTTCGCAAAGGTGATGAAACAAGCTGTACAACACTGCGATTGTGTGCGCCGCTTGCCAACTGAGAGAAAACAGTACCTGACCACTCTCCTGCCTTTTCTATTCACATGAACATTCGATTGCAAGCTGTTTTGGACAACTTTCTTTCTCTTCTTGCAAAATACTCGGCAGACCTCCGTGGAGCCTCTAGAACACGATGGGAGATGTTTTCTGTGCTGGCACAGTTTCTCCTTGCCAGACAGAGTGGAAAAGCTTTTTGCTAAGATGTAGACGAGAAGAGAGGCTAAAGACGAAGGTACGGTGCTCTGCAGAGCTAAGCACCGCTCCCGGGCCTCTTTCGGCAGAAGGCGCACACCGCAGAGCACTGTGAGCGGCAGAATCGTCTTTGCGCGAAGAAGCAGCTTCTTCGTCTCCGGGAGCCGGAGAGAGCGACAACTTGGCAAAGGTGATGAAACAAGCTGTACAACACTGCGATTGTGTGCGCAGCTTGCCAACTGAGAGAAAACAGTACCTGACCACTCTCCTGCCTTTTCTATTCACATGAACATTCGATTGCAAGCTGTTTTGGACAACTTTCTTTCTCTTCTTGCAAAACACTCGGCAGACCTCCGTGCAGCCTCTAGAACACGATGGGAGATGTTTTTTGTGCTGGCACAGTTTCTCCTTGCCAGACAGAGTTGAAAAGCTTTTTGCTAAGATGTAGACGAGAAGAGAGGCTAAAGACGAAGGTACGGTGCTCTGCAGAGCTAAGCACCGCTCCCGGACCTCTTTCGGCAGAAGGCGCACACCGCAGAGCACTGTGAGCGGCAGAATCGTCTTTGCGCGAAGAAGCAGCTTCTTCGTCTCCGGGAGCCGGAGAGAGCGACAACTTGGCAAAGGTGATGAAACAAGCTGTACAACACTGCGATTGTGTGCGCAGCTTGCCAACTGAGAGAAAACAGTACCTGACCACTCTCCTGCCTTTTCTATTCACATGAACATTCGATTGCAAACTGTTTTGGACAACTTTCTTTCTCTTCTTGCAAAACACTCGGCAGACCTCCGTGCAGCCTCTAGAACACGATGGGAGATATTTTCTGTGCTGGCACAGTTTCTCCTTGCCAGACAGAGTGGAAAAGCTTTTTGCTAAGATGTAGACGAGAAGAGAGGCTAAAGAAGCAGGTATGGTGCTCTGCAGAGCTAAGCACAGCTCACGGGCCTCTTTCGGCAGAAGACACCCACTGCAGAGCACAGTGAGCGGCAGAATCGTCTTTGCGCGAAGAAGCAGCTTCTTCGTCTCCGGGAGCCGGAGAGAGCGGCAACTTCGCAAAGGTGATGAAACAAGCTGTACAACACTGCGATTGTGTGCGCCGCTTGCCAACTGAGAGAAAACAGTACCTGACCACTCTCCTGCCTTTTCTATTCACATGAACATTCGATTGCAAGCTGTTTTGGACAACTTTCTTTCTCTTCTTGCAAAACACTCGGCAGACCTCCGTGCAGCCTCTAGAACACGATGGGAGATATTTTCTGTGCTGGCACAGTTTCTCCATGCCAGACAGAGTGGAAAAGCTTTTTGCTAAGATGTAGAGGAGAAGAGAGGCTAAAGACGAAGGTACGGTGCTCTGCAGAGCTAAGCACCGCTCCCGGGCGTCTTTCGGCAGAAGGCGCACACCGCAGAGCACTGTGAGCGGCAGAATCGTCTTTGCGCGAAGAAGCAGCTTCTTCGTCTCCGGGAGCCGGAGAGAGCGGCAACTTGGCAAAGGTGATGAAACAAGCTGTACAACACTGCGATTGTGTGGGCAGCTTGCCAACTGAGAGAAAACAGTACCTGACCACTCTCCTGCCTTTTCTATTCACATGAACATTCGATTGCAAGCTGTTTTGGACAACTTTCTTTCTCTTCTTGCAAAACACTCGGCAGACCTGCGTGCAGCCTCTAGAACACGATGGGAGATGTTTTCTGTGCTGGCACAGTTTCTCCTTGCCAGACAGAGTGGAAAAGCTTTTTGCTAAGATGTAGACGAGAAGAGAGGCTAAAGACGAAGGTACGGTGCTCTGCAGAGCTAAGCACCGCTCCCGGACCTCTTTCGGCAGAAGGCACTCACCGCAGAGCACTGTGAGCGGCAGAATCGTCTTTGCGCGAAGAAGCAGCTTCTTCGTCTCCGGGAGCCGGAGAGAGCGGCAGCTTCGCAAAGGTGATGAAACAAGCTGTACAACACTGCGATTGTGTGCGCAGCTTGCCAAGTGAGAGAAAACAGTACCTGACCACTCTCCGGCCTTTTCTATTCACATGAACATTCGATTGCAAGCTGTTTTGGACAACTTTCTTTCTCTTCTTGCAAAATACTCGGCAGACCTCCGTGCAGCCTCTAGAACACGATGGGAGATGTTTTTTGTGCTGGCACAGTTTCTCCTTGCCAGACAGAGTGGAAAAGCTTTTTGCTAAGATGTAGACGAGAAGAGAGGCTAAAGACGAAGGTACGGTGCTCTGCAGAGCTAAGCACCGCTCCCGGACCTCTTTCGGCAGAAGGCGCACACCGCAGAGCACTGTGAGCGGCAGAATCGTCTTTGGGCGAAGAAGCAGCTTCTTCGTCTCCGGGAGCCGGAGAGAGCGGCAACTTCGCAAAGGTGATGAAACAAGCTGTACAACACTGCGATTGTGTGCGCAGCTTGCCAAGTGAGAGAAAACAGTACCTGACCACTCTCCTGCCTTTTCTATTCACATGAACATTCGATTGCAAGCTGTTTTGGACAACTTTCTCTCTCTTCTTGCAAAACACTCGGCAGACCTCCGTGCAGCCTCTAGAACACGATGGGAGATGTTTTCTGTGCTGGCACAGTTTCTCCTTGCCAGACAGAGTGGAAAAGCTTTTTGCTAAGATGTAGACGAGAAGAGAGGCTAAAGACGAAGGTACGGTGCTCTGCAGAGCTAAGCACCGCACCCGGACCTCTTTCGGCAGAAGGCGCACACCGCAGAGCACTGTGAGCGGCAGAATCGTCTTTGGGCGAAAAAGCAGCTTCTTCGTCTCCGGGAGCCGGAGAGAGCGGCAACTTCGCAAAGGTGATGAAACAAGCTGTACAACACTGCGATTGTGTGCGCCGCTTGCCAAGTGATAGAAAACAGTACCTGACCAGTCTCCTGCCTTTTCTATTCACATGAACATTCGATTGCAAGCTGTTTTGGACAACTTTCTTTCTCTTCTTGCAAAACACTCGGCAGACCTCCGTGCAGCCTCTAGAACACGATGGGAGATGTTTTTTGTGCTGGCACAGTTTCTCCTTGCCAGACAGAGTGGAAAAGCTTTTTGCTAAGATGTAGACGAGAAGAGAGGCTAAAGACGAAGGTACGGTGCTCTGCAGAGCTAAGCACCGCTCCCGGGCCTCTTTCGGCAGAAGGCGCACACCGCAGAGCACTGTGAGCGGCAGAATCGTCTTTGCGCGAAGAAGCAGCTTCTTCGTCTCCGGGAGCCGGAGAGAGCGGCAGCTTCGCAAATGTGATGAAACAAGCTGTACAACACTGCGATTGTGTGGGCAGCTTGCCAACTGAGAGAAAACAGTACCTGACCACTCTCCTGCCTTTTCTATTCACATGAACATTCGATTGCAAGCTGTTTTGGACAACTTTCTTTCTCTTCTTGCAAAACACTCGGCAGACCTCCGTGCAGCCTCTAGAACACGATGGGAGATGTTTTCTGTGCTGGCACAGGTTCTCCTACCCAGACAGAGTGGAAAAGCTTTTTGCTAAGATGTAGACGAGAAGAGAGGCTAAAGACGAAGGTACGGTGCTCTGCAGAGCTAAGCACCGCTCCCGGGCGTCTTTCGGCAGAAGGCGCACACCGCAGAGCACTGTGAGCGGCAGAATCGTCTTTGCGCGAAGAAGCAGCTTCTTCGTCTCCGGGAGCCGGAGAGAGCGGCAACTTCGCAAAGGTGATGAAACAAGCTGTACAACACTGCGATTGTGTGCGCAGTTTGCCAACTGAGAGAAAACAGTACCTGACCACTCTCCTGCCTTTTCTATTCACATGAACATTCGATTGCAAGCTGTTTTGGACAACTTTCTTTCTCTTCTTGCAAAACACTCGGCAGACCTCCGTGCAGCCTCTAGAACACGATGGGAGATGTTTTCTGTGCTGGCACAGTTTCTCCTTGCCAGACAGAGTGGAAAAGCTTTTTGCTAAGATGTAGACGAGGAGAGAGGCTAAAGACGATGGTACGCTGCTCTGCAGAGCTAAGCACCGCTCCCGGACCTCTTTCGGCAGAAGGCGCTCACCGCAGAGCACTGTGAGCGGCAGAATCGTCTTTGCGCGAAGAAGCAGCTTCTTCGTCTCCGGGAGCCGGAGAGAGCGGCAACTTCGCAAAGGTGATGAAACAAGCTGTACAACACTGCGATTGTGTGCGCAGTTTGCCAACTGAGAGAAAACAGTACCTGACCTCTCTCCTGCCTTTTCTATTCACATGAACATTCGATTGGAAGCTGTTTTGGACAACTTTCTTTCTCTTCTTGCAAAACACTCGGCAGACCTCCGTGCAGCCTCTAGAACACGATGGGAGATGTTTTCTGTGCTGGCACAGTTTCTCCTTGCCAGACAGAGTGGAAAAGCTTTTTGCTAAGATGTAGACGAGAAGAGAGGCTAAAGACGAAGGTACGGTGCTCTGCAGAGCTAAGCACCGCTCCCGGGCCTCTTTCGGCAGAAGGCGCACACCGCAGAGCACTGTGAGCGGCAGAATCGTCTTTGCGCGAAGAAGCAGCTTCTTCGTCTCCGGGAGCCGGAGAGAGCGGCAACTTCGCAAAGGTGATGAAACAAGCTGTACAACACTGCGATTGTGTGGGCAGCTTGCCAACTGAGAGAAAACAGTACCTGACCACTCTCCTGCCTTTCTATTCACATGAACATTCGATTGCAAGCTGTTTTGGACAACTTTCTTTCTCTTCTTGCAAAACACTCGGCAGACCTCCGTGCAGCCTCTAGAACACGATGGGAGATGTTTTCTGTGCTGGCACAGTTTCTCCTTGCCAGACAGAGTGGAAAAGCTTTTTGCTAAGATGTAGACGAGAAGAGAGGCTAAAGACGAAGGTACGGTGCTCTGCAGAGCTAAGCACCGCTCCCGGACCTCTTTCGGCAGAAGGCGCTCAGCGCAGAGCACTGTGAGCGGCAGAATCGTCTTTGCGCGAAGAAGCAGCTTCTTCGTCTCCGGGAGCCGGAGAGAGCGGCAACTTCGCAAAGGTGATGAAACAAGCTGTACAACACTGCGATTGTGTGCGCAGCTTGCCAACTGAGAGAAAACAGTACCTGACCACTCTCCGGCCTTTTCTATTCACATGAACATTCGATTGCAAGCTGTTTTGGACAACTTTCTTTCTCTTCTTGCAAAATACTCGGCAGACCTCCGTGCAGCCTCTAGAACATGATGGGAGATGTTTTCTGTGCTGGCACAGTTTCTCCTTGCCAAACAGAGTGGAAAAGCTTTTTGCTAAGATGTAGACGAGAAGAGAGGCTAAAGACGAAGGTACGGTGCTCTGCAGAGCTAAGCACCGCACCCGGACCTCTTTCGGCAGAAGGCGCACACCGCAGAGCACTGTGAGCGGCAGAATCGTCTTTGGGCGAAAAAGCAGCTTCTTCGTCTCCGGGAGCCGGAGAGAGCGGCAACTTCGCAAAGGTGATGAAACAAGCTGTACAACACTGCGATTGTGTGCGCCGCTTGCCAACTGAGAGAAAACAGTACCTGACCACTCTCCTGCCTTTTCTATTCACATGAACATTCGATTGCAAGCTGTTTTGGACAACTTTCTTTCTCTTCTTGCAAAATACTCGGCAGACCTCCGTGCAGCCTCTAGAACACGATGGGAGATGTTTTTTGTGCTGGCACAGTTTCTCCTTGCCAGACAGAGTGGAAAAGCTTTTTGCTAAGATGTAGACGAGAAGAGAGGCTAAAGACGAAGGTACGGTGCTCTGCAGAGCTAAGCACCACTCCCGGGCGTCTTTCGGCAGAAGGCGCACACCGCAGAGCACTGTGAGCGGCAGAATCGTCTTTGCGCGAAGAAGCAGCTTCTTCGTCTCCGGGAGCCGGAGAGAGCGGCAACTTCGCAAAGGTGATGAAACAAGCTGTACAACACTGCGATTGTGGGCGCAGCTTGCCAACTGAGAGAAAACAGTACCTGACCACTCTCCTGCCTTTTCTATTCACATGTACATTCGATTGCAAGCTGTTTTGGACAACTTTCTTTCTCTTCTTGCAAAACACTCGGCAGACCTCCGTGCAGCCTCTAGAACACGATGGGAGATGTTTTCTGTGCTGGCACAGTTTCTCCTTGCCAGACAGAGTGGAAAAGCTTTTTGCTAAGATGTAGACGAGAAGAGAGGCTAAAGACGAAGGTACGGTGCTCTGCAGAGCTAAGCACCGCTCCCGGGCCTCTTTCGGCAGAAGGCGCTCACCGCAGAGCACTGTGAGCGGCAGAATCGTCTTTGCGCGAAGAAGCAGCTTCTTCGTCTCCGGGAGCCGGAGAGAGCGGCAACTTCGCAAAGGTGATGAAACAAGCTGTACAACACTGCGATTGTGTGCGCAGTTTGCCAACTGAGAGAAAACAGTACCTGACCACTCTCCGGCCTTTTCTATTCACATGAACATTCGATTGCAAGCTGTTTTGGACAACTTTCTTTCTCTTCTTGCAAAATACTCGGCAGACCTCCGTGCAGCCTCTAGAACACGATGGGAGATGTTTTCTGTGCTGGCACAGTTTCTCCTTGCCAGACAGAGTGGAAAAGCTTTTTGCTAAGATGTAGACGAGAAGAGAGGCTAAAGACGAAGGTACGGTGCTCTGCAGAGCTAAGCACCGCTCCCGGGCCTCTTTCGGCAGAAGGCGCACACCGCAGAGCACTGTGAGCGGCAGAATCGTCTTTGCGCGGAGAAGCAGCTTCTTCGTCTCCGGGAGCCGGAGAGAGCGGCAGCTTCGCAAAGGTGATGAAACAAGCTGTACAACACTGCGATTGTGTGCGCAGCTTGCCAAGTGAGAGAAAACAGTACCTGACCACTCTCCTGCCTTTTCTATTCACATGAACATTCGATTGCAAGCTGTTTTGGACAACTTTCTTTCTCTTCTTGCAAAATACTCGGCAGACCTCCGTGCAGCCTCTAGAACACGATGGGAGATGTTTTCTGTGCTGGCACAGTTTCTCCTTGCCAAACAGAGTGGAAAAGCTTTTTGCTAAGATGTAGACGAGAAGAGAGGCTAAAGACGAAGGTACGGTGCTCTGCAGAGCTAAGCACCGCACCCGGACCTCTTTCGGCAGAAGGCGCACACCGCAGAGCACTGTGAGCGGCAGAATCGTCTTTGGGCGAAAAAGCAGCTTCTTCGTCTCCGGGAGCCGGAGAGAGCGGCAACTTCGCAAAGGTGATGAAACAAGCTGTACAACACTGCGATTGTGTGCGCCGCTTGCCAACTGAGAGAAAACAGTACCTGACCACTCTCCTGCCTTTTCTATTCACATGAACATTCGATTGCAAGCTGTTTTGGACAACTTTCTTTCTCTTCTTGCAAAACACTCGGCAGACCTCCGTGCAGCCTCTAGAACACGATGGGAGATGTTTTTTGTGCTGGCACAGTTTCTCCTTGCCAGACAGAGTGGAAAAGATTTTGCTAAGATGTAGACGAGAAGAGAGGCTAAAGACGAAGGTACGGTGCTCTGCAGAGCTAAGCACCACTCCCGGGCGTCTTTCGGCAGAAGGCGCACACCGCAGAGCACTGTGAGCGGCAGAATCGTCTTTGCGCGAAGAAGCAGCTTCTTCGTCTCCGGGAGCCGGAGAGAGCGGCAACTTCGCAAAGGTGATGAAACAAGCTGTACAACACTGCGATTGTGGGCGCAGCTTGCCAACTGAGAGAAAACAGTACCTGACCACTCTCCTGCCTTTTCTATTCACATGTACATTCGATTGCAAGCTGTTTTGGACAACTTTCTTTCTCTTCTTGCAAAACACTCGGCAGACCTCCGTGCAGCCTCTAGAACACGATGGGAGATGTTTTCTGTGCTGGCACAGTTTCTCCTTGCCAGACAGAGTGGAAAAGCTTTTTGCTGAGATGTAGACGAGAAGAGAGGCTAAAGACGAAGGTACGGTGCTCTGCAGAGCTAAGCACCGCTCCCGGGCCTCTTTCGGCAGAAGGCGCTCACCGCAGAGCACTGTGAGCGGCAGAATCGTCTTTGCGCGAAGAAGCAGCTTCTTCGTCTCCGGGAGCCGGAGAGAGCGGCAACTTCGCAAAGGTGATGAAACAAGCTGTACAACACTGCGATTGTGTGCGCAGTTTGCCAACTGAGAGAAAACAGTACCTGACCACTCTCCGGCCTTTTCTATTCACATGAACATTCGATTGCAAGCTGTTTTGGACAACTTTCTTTCTCTTCTTGCAAAATACTCGGCAGACCTCCGTGCAGCCTCTAGAACACGATGGGAGATGTTTTCTGTGCTGGCACAGTTTCTCCTTGCCAGACAGAGTGGAAAAGCTTTTTGCTAAGATGTAGACGAGAAGAGAGGCTAAAGACGAAGGTACGGTGCTCTGCAGAGCTAAGCACCGCTCCCGGGCCTCTTTCGGCAGAAGGCGCACACCGCAGAGCACTGTGAGCGGCAGAATCGTCTTTGCGCGGAGAAGCAGCTTCTTCGTCTCCGGGAGCCGGAGAGAGCGGCAGCTTCGCAAAGGTGATGAAACAAGCTGTACAACACTGCGATTGTGTGCGCAGCTTGCCAAGTGAGAGAAAACAGTACCTGACCACTCTCCTGCCTTTTCTATTCACATGAACATTCGATTGCAAGCTGTTTTGGACAACTTTCTCTCTCTTCTTGCAAAACACTCGGCAGACCTCCGTGCAGCCTCTAGAACACGATGGGAGATGTTTTCTGTGCTGGCACAGTTTCTCCTTGCCAGACAGAGTGGAAAAGCTTTTTGCTAAGATGTAGACGAGAAGAGAGGCTAAAGACGAAGGTACGGTGCTCTGCAGAGCTAAGCACCGCTCCCGGGCGTCTTTCGGCAGAAGGCGCACACCGCAGAGCACTGTGAGCGGCAGAATCATCTTTGGGCGAAAAAGCAGCTTCTTCGTCTCCGGGAGCCGGAGAGAGCGGCAACTTCGCAAAGGTGATGAAACAAGCTGTACAACACTGCGATTGTGTGCGCCGCTTGCCAACTGAGAGAAAACAGTACCTGACCTCTCTCCTGCCTTTTCTATTCACATGAACATTCGATTGCAAGCTGTTTTGGACAACTTTCTTTCTCTTCTTGCAAAACACTCGGCAGACCTCCGTGCAGCCTCTAGAACACGATGGGAGATGTTTTTTGTGCTGGCACAGTTTCTCCTTGCCAGACAGAGTGGAAAAGCTTTTTGCTAAGATGTAGACGAGAAGAGAGGCTAAAGACGAAGGTACGGTGCTCTGCAGAGCTAAGCACCGCTCCCGGACCTCTTTCGGCAGAAGGCGCACACCGCAGAGCACTGTGAGCGGCAGAATCGTCTTTGCGCGAAGAAGCAGCTTTTTCGTCTCCGGGAGCCGGAGAGAGCGGCAACTTCGCAAAGGTGATGAAACAAGCTGTACAACACTGCGATTGTGTGCGCAGCTTGCCAAGTGAGAGAAAACAGTACCTGACCACTCTCCTGCCTTTTCTATTCACATGAACATTCGATTGCAAGCTGTTTTGGACAACTTTCTTTCTCTTCTTGCAAAACACTCGGCAGACCTCCGTGCAGCCTCTAGAACACGATGGGAGATGTTTTCTGTGCTGGCACAGTTTCTCCTTGCCAGACAGAGTGGAAAAGCTTTTTGCTAAGATGTAGACGAGAAGAGAGGCTAAATACGAAGGTACGGTGCTCTGCAGAGCTAAGCACCGCTCCCGGACCTCTTTCGGCAGAAGGCGCACACCGCAGAGCACTGTGAGCGGCAGAATCGTCTTTGGGCGAAGAAGCAGCTTCTTCGTCTCCGGGAGCCGGAGAGAGCGGCAACTTCGCAAAGGTGATGAAACAAGCTGTACAACACTGCGATTGTGTGCGCAGCTTGCCAAGTGAGAGAAAACAGTACCTGACCACTCTCCTGCCTTTTCTATTCACATGAACATTCGATTGCAAGCTGTTTTGGACAACTTTCTTTCTCTTCTTGCAAAACACTCGGCAGACCTCCGTGCAGCCTCTAGAACACGATGGGAGATGTTTTCTGTGCTGGCACAGTTTCTCCTTGCCAGACAGAGTGGAAAAGCTTTTTGCTAAGATGTAGACGAGAAGAGAGGCTAAAGACGAAGGTACGGTGCTCTGCAGAGCTAAGCACCGCACCCGGACCTCTTTCGGCAGAAGGCGCACACCGCAGAGCACTGTGAGCGGCAGAATCGTCTTTGGGCGAAAAAGCAGCTTCTTCGTCTCCGGGAGCCGGAGAGAGCGGCAACTTCGCAAAGGTGATGAAACAAGCTGTACAACACTGCGATTGTGTGCGCCGCTTGCCAACTGAGAGAAAACAGTACCTGACCAGTCTCCTGCCTTTTCTATTCACATGAACATTCGATTGCAAGCTGTTTTGGACAACTTTCTTTCTCTTCTTGCAAAACACTCGGCAGACCTCCGTGCAGCCTCTAGAACACGATGGGAGATGTTTTTTGTGCTGGCACAGTTTCTCCTTGCCAGACAGAGTTGAAAAGCTTTTTGCTAAGATGTAGACGAGAAGAGAGGCTAAAGACGAAGGTACGGTGCTCTGCAGAGCTAAGCACCACTCCCGGGCGTCTTTCGGCAGAAGGCGCACACCGCAGAGCACTGTGAGCGGCAGAATCGTCTTTGCGCGAAGAAGCAGCTTCTTCGTCTCCGGGAGCCGGAGAGAGCGGCAGCTTCGCAAAGGTGATGAAACAAGCTGTACAACACTGCGATTGTGTGCGCAGCTTGCCAACTGAGAGAAAACAGTACCTGACCACTCTCCTGCCTTTTCTATTCACATGAACATTCGATTGCAAACTGTTTTTGGACAACTTTCTTTCTCTTCTTGCAAAACACTCGGCAGACCTCCGTGCAGCCTCTAGAACACGATGGAGATGTTTTCTGTGCTGGCACTGGTTCTCCTACCCAGACAGAGTGGAAAAGCTTTTTGCTAAGATGTAGACGAGAAGAGAGGCTAAAGACGAAGGTACGGTGCTCTGCAGAGCTAAGCACCGCTCCCGGCGTCTTTCGGCAGAAGGCGCACACCGCAGAGCACTGTGAGCGGCAGAATCGTCTTTGCACGAAGAAGCAGCTTCTTCGTCTCCGGGAGCCGGAGAGAGCGGCAACTTGGCAAAGGTGATGAAACAAGCTGTACAACACTGCGATTGTGTGCGCAGTTTGCCAACTGAGAGAAACAGTACCTGACCACTCTCCTGCCTTTTCTATTCACATGAACATTCGATTGCAAGCTGTTTTGGACAACTTTCTTTCTCTTCTTGCAAAACACTCGGCAGACCTGCGTGCAGCCTCTAGAACACGATGGGAGATGTTTTCTGTGCTGCACAGTTTCTCCTTTCCAGACAGAGTAGAAAAGCTTTTTGCTAAGATGTAGACGAGAAGAGAGGCTAAAGACGATGGTACGCTGCTCTGCAGAGCTAAGCACCGCTCCCGGACCTCTTTCGGCAGAAGGCGCTCACCGCAGAGCACTGTGAGCGGCAGAATCGTCTTTGCGCGAAGAAGCAGCTTCTTCGTCTCGGGAGCCGGAGAGAGCGGCAACTTCGCAAAGGTGATGAAACAAGCTGTACAACACTGCGATTGTGTGCGCAGTTTGCAACTGAGAGAAAAACAGTACCTGACCTCTCTCCTGCCTTTTCTATTCACATGAACATTCGATTGGAAGCTGTTTTGACAACTTTCTTTCTCTTCTTGCAAAAACACTCGGCAGACCTCCGTGCAGCCTCTAGAACACGATGGGAGATGTTTTCTGTGCTGGCACAGTTTCTCCTTGCCAGACAGAGTGGAAAAGCTTTTGCTAAGATGTAGACGAGAAGAGAGGCTAAAGACGAAGGTACGGTGCTCTGCAGAGCTAAGCACGCTCCCGGCGCGTCTTTCGGCAGAAGGCGCACACCGCAGAGCACTGTGAGCGGCAGAATCGTCTTTGCGCGAAGAAGCAGCTTCTTCATCTCCGGGAGCCGGAGAGAGCGGCAACTTCGCAAAGGTGATGAAACAAGCTGTACAACACTGCGATTGTGTGGGCAGCTTGCCAACTGAGAGAAAACCGTACCTGACCACTCTCCTGCCTTTCTATTCACATGAACATTCGATTGCAAGCTGTTTTGGACAACTTTCTTTCTCTTCTTGCAAAACACTCGGCAGACCTCCGTGCAGCCTCTAGAACACGATGGGAGATGTTTTCTGTGCTGGCACAGTTTCTCCTTGCCAGACAGAGTGGAAAAGCTTTTTGCTAAGATGTAGACGAGAAGAGAGGCTAAAGACGAAGGTACGGTGCTCTGCAGAGCTAAGCACCGCTCCCGGACCTCTTTCGGCAGAAGGCGCTCACCGCAGAGCACTGTGAGCGGCAGAATCGTCTTTGCGCGAAGAAGCAGCTTCTTCGTCTCCGGGAGCCGGAGAGAGCGGCAACTTCGCAAAGGTGATGAAACAAGCTGTACAACACTGCGATTGTGTGCGCCGCTTGCCAACTGAGAGAAAACAGTACCTGACCACTCTCCGGCCTTTTCTATTCACATGAACATTCGATTGCAAGCTGTTTTGGACATCTTTCTTTCTCTTCTTGCAAAATACTCGGCAGACCTCCGTGCAGCCTCTAGAACACGATGGGAGATGTTTTCTGTGCTGGCACAGTTTCTCCTTGCCAAACAGAGTGGAAAATCTTTTTGCTAAGATGTAGACGAGAAGAGAGGCTAAAGACGAAGGTACGGTGCTCTGCAGAGCTAAGCACCGCACCCGGACCTCTTTCGGCAGAAGGCGCACACCGCAGAGCACTGTGAGCGGCAGAATCGTCTTTGGGCGAAAAAGCAGCTTCTTCGTCTCCGGGAGCCGGAGAGAGCGGCAGCTTCGCAAAGGTGATGAAACAAGCTGTACAACACTGCGATTGTGTGCGCCGCTTGCCAACTGAGAGAAAACAGTACCTGACCACTCTCCTGCCTTTTCTATTCACATGAACATTCGATTGCAAGCTGTTTTGGACAACTTTCTTTCTCTTCTTGCAAAACACTCGGCAGACCTCCGTGCAGCCTCTAGAACACGATGGGAGATGTTTTTTGTGCTGGCACAGTTTCTCCTTGCCAGACAGAGTTGAAAAGCTTTTTGCTAAGATGTAGACGAGAAGAGAGGCTAAAGACGAAGGTACGGTGCTCTGCAGAGCTAAGCACCACTCCCGGGCGTCTTTCGGCAGAAGGCGCACACCGCAGAGCACTGTGAGCGGCAGAATCGTCTTTGCGCGAAGAAGCAGCTTCTTCGTCTCCGGGAGCCGGAGAGAGCGGCAGCTTCGCAAAGGTGATGAAACAAGCTGTACAACACTGCGATTGTGTGCGCAGCTTGCCAACTGAGAGAAAACAGTACCTGACCACTCTCCTGCCTTTTCTATTCACATGTACATTCGATTGCAAGCTGTTTTGGACAACTTTCTTTCTCTTCTTGCTAAACACTCGGCAGACCTCCGTGCAGCCTCTAGAACACGATGGGAGATGTTTTCTGTGCTGGCACAGTTTCTCCTTTCCAGACAGAGTGGAAAAGCTTTTTCCTAAGATGTAGACGAGAAGAGAGGCTAAAGACGATGGTACGGTGCTCTGCAGAGCTAAGCACCGCTCCCGGGCCTCTTTCGGCAGAAGGCGCACACCGCAGAGCACTGTGAGCGGCAGAATCGTCTTTGCGCGAAGAAGCAGCTTCTTCGTCTCCGGGAGCCGGAGAGAGCGGCAACTTCGCAAAGGTGATGAAACAAGCTGTACAACACTGCGATTGTGTGCGCCGCTTGCCAACTGAGAGAAAACAGTACCTGACCACTCTCCTGCCTTTTCTATTCACATGAACATTCGATTGCAAGCTGTTTTGGACAACTTTCTTTCTCTTCTTGCAAAACACTCGGCAGACCTCCGTGCAGCCTCTAGAACACGATGGGAGATGTTTTCTGTGCTGGCACAGTTTCTCCTTGCCAGACAGAGTGGAAAAGCTTTTTGCTAAGATGTAGACGAGAAGAGAGGCTAAAGACGAAGGTACGGTGCTCTGCAGAGCTAAGCACCGCTCCCGGACCTCTTTCGGCAGAAGGCGCACACCGCAGAGCACTGTGAGCGGCAGAATCGTCTTTGCGCGAAGAAGCAGCTTCTTCGTCTCCGGGAGCCGGAGAGAGCGGCAGCTTCGCAAAGGTGATGAAACAAGCTGTACAACACTGCGATTGTGTGCGCAGCTTGCCAACTGAGAGAAAACAGTACCTGACCACTCTCCTGCCTTTTCTATTCACATGAACATTCGATTGCAAGCTGTTTTGGACAACTTTCTCTCTGTTCTTGCAAAGCACTCGGCAGACCTCCGTGCAGCCTCTAGAACACGATGGGAGATGTTTTCTGTGCTGGCACAGTTTCTCCTTGCCAGACAGAGTGGAAAAGCTTTTTGCTAAGATGTAGACGAGAAGAGAGGCTAAAGACGAAGGTACGGTGCTCTGCAGAGCTAAGCACCGCTCCCGGGCCTCTTTCGGCAGAAGGCGCACACCGCAGAGCACTGTGAGCGGCAGAATCGTCTTTGCGCGAAGAAGCAGCTTCTTCGTCTCCGGGAGCCGGAGAGAGCGGCAAGTTCGCAAAGGTGATGAAACAAGCTGTACAACACTGCGATTGTGTGCGCCGCTTGCCAACTGAGAGAAAACAGTACCTGACCACTCTCCTGCCTTTTCTATTCAGATGAACATTCGATTGCAAGCTGTTTTGGACAACTTTCTCTCTCTTCTTGCAAAACACTCGGCAGACCTCCGTGCAGCCTCTAGAACACGATGGGAGATGTTTTCTGTGCTGGCACAGTTTCTCCTTGCCAGACAGAGTGGAAAAGCTTTTTGCTAAGATGTAGACGAGAAGAGAGGCTAAAGACGAAGGTACGGTGCTCTGCAGAGCTAAGCACCGCTCCCGGGCCTCTTTCGGCAGAAGGCGCACACCGCAGAGCACTGTGAGCGGCAGAATCGTCTTTGCGCGAAGAAGCAGCTTCTTCGTCTCCGGGAGCCGGAGAGAGCGGCAACTCTCCAAAGGTGATGAAACAAGCTGTACAACACTGCGATTGTGTGCGCCGCTTGCCAACTGAGAGAAAACAGTACCTGACCACTCTCCTGCCTTTTCTATTCACATGAACATTCGATTGCAAGCTGTTTTGGACAACTTTCTTTCTCTTCTTGCAAAATACTCGGCAGACCTCCGTGGAGCCTCTAGAACACGATGGGAGATGTTTTCTGTGCTGGCACAGTTTCTCCTTGCCAGACAGAGTGGAAAAGCTTTTTGCTAAGATGTAGACGAGAAGAGAGGCTAAAGACGAAGGTACGGTGCTCTGCAGAGCTAAGCACTGCACCCGGACCTCTTTCGGCAGAAGGCGCACACCGCAGAGCACTGTGAGCGGCAGAATCGTCTTTGGGCGAAAATGCAGCTTCTTCGTCTCCGGGAGCCGGAGAGAGCGGCAACTTCGCAAAGGTGATGAAACAAGCTCTACAACACTGCGATTGTGTGCGCCGCTTGCCAACTGAGAGAAAACAGTACCTGACCACTCTCCTGCCTTTTCTATTCACATGAACATTCGATTGCAAGCTGTTTTGGACAACTTTCTTTCTCTTCCTGCAAAACACTCGGCAGACCTCCGTGCAGCCTCTAGAACACGATGGGAGATGTTTTCTGTGCTGGCACAGGTTCTCCTTGCCAGACAGAGTGGAAAAGCTTTTTGCTAAGATGTAGACGAGAAGAGAGGCTAAAGACGAAGGTACGGTGCTCTGCAGAGCTAAGCACCGCTCCCGGGCGTCTTTCGGCAGAAGGCGCACACCGCAGAGCACTGTGAGTGGCAGAATCGTCTTTGTGCGAAGAAGCAGCTTCTTCGTCTCCGGGAGCCGGAGAGAGCGGCAGCTTCGCAAAGGTGATGAAACAAGCTGTACAACACTGCGATTGTGTGCGCAGCTTGCCAACTGAGAGAAAACAGTACCTGACCACTCTCCTGCCTTTTCTATTCACATGAACATTCGATTGCAAACTGTTTTGGACAACTTTCTTTCTCTTCCTGCAAAACACTCGGCAGACCTCCGTGCAGCCTCTAGAACACGATGGGAGATGTTTTCTGTGCTGGCACAGGTTCGCCTTGCCAGACAGAGTGGAAAAGCTTTTTGCTAAGATGTAGACGAGAAGAGAGGCTAAAGACGAAGGTACGGTGCTCTGCAGAGCTAAGCACCGCTCCCGGGCCTCTTTCGGCAGAAGGCGCACACCGGAGAGCACTGTGAGCGGCAGAATCGTCTTTGCGCGAAGAAGCAGCTTCTTCGTCTCCGGGAGCCGGAGAGAGCGGCAACTTCGCAAAGGTGATGAAACAAGCTGTACAACACTGCGATTGTGTGCGCCGCTTGCCAACTGAGAGAAAACAGTACCTGACCACTCTCCTGCCTTTTCTATTCACATGAACATTCGATTGCAAGCTGTTTTGGACAACTTTCTTTCTCTTCTTGCAAAACACTCGGCAGACCTGCGTGCAGCCTCTAGAACACGATGGGAGATGTTTTTTGTGCTGGCACAGTTTCTCCTTGCCAGACAGAGTTGAAAAGCTTTTTGCTAAGATGTAGACGAGAAGAGAGGCTAAAGACGAAGGTACGGTGCTCTGCAGAGCTAAGCACCGCTCCCGGACCTCTTTCGGCAGAAGGCGCACACCGCAGAGCACTGTGAGCGGCAGAATCGTCTTTGTGCGAAGAAGCAGCTTCTTCGTCTCCGGGAGCCGGAGTGAGCGGCAGCTTCGCAAAGGTGATGAAACAAGCTGTACAACACTGCGATTGTGTGCGCAGCTTGCCAACTGAGAGAAAACAGTACCTGACCACTCTCCTGCCTTTTCTATTCACATGAACATTCGATTGCAAGCTGTTTTGGACAACTTTCTTTCTCTTCTTGCAAAATACTCGGCAGACCTCCGTGGAGCCTCTAGAACACGATGGGAGATGTTTTCTGTGCTGGCACAGTTTCTCCTTGCCAGACAGAGTGGAAAAGCTTTTTGCTAAGATGTAGACGAGAAGAGAGGCTAAAGACGAAGGTACGGTGCTCTGCAGAGCTAAGCACCGCTCCCGGGCGTCTTTCGGCAGAAGGCGCACACCGCAGAGCACTGTGAGCGGCAGAATCGTCTTTGCGCGAAGAAGCAGCTTCTTCGTCTCCGGGAGCCGGAGAGAGCGACAACTTGGCAAAAGTGATGAAACAAGCTGTACAACACTGCGATTGTGTGCGCAGCTTGCCAAGTGAGAGAAAACAGTACCTGACCACTCTCCTGCCTTTTCTATTCACATGAACATTCGATTGCAAGCTGTTTTGGACAACTTTCTTTCTCTTCTTGCAAAACACTCGGCAGACCTCCGTGCAGCCTCTAGAACACGATGGGAGATGTTTTCTGTGCTGGCACAGTTTCTCCTTGCCAGACAGAGTGGAAAAGCTTTTTGCTAAGATGTAGACGAGAAGAGAGGCTAAAGACGAAGGTACGGTGCTCTGCAGAGCTAAGCACCGCTCCCGGACCTCTTTCGGCAGAAGGCGCACACCGCAGAGCACTGTGAGCGGCAGAATCGTCTTTGCGCGAAGAAGCAGCTTCTTCGTCTCCGGGAGCCGGAGAGAGCGGCAGCTTCGCAAAGGTGATGAAACAAGCTGTACAACACTGCGATTGTGTGCGCAGCTTGCCAACTGAGAGAAAACAGTACCTGACCACTCTCCTGCCTTTTCTATTCACATGAACATTCGATTGCAAGCTGTTTTGGACAACTTTCTCTCTGTTCTTGCAAAGCACTCGGCAGACCTCCGTGCAGCCTCTAGAACACGATGGGAGATGTTTTCTGTGCTGGCACAGTTTCTCCTTGCCAGACAGAGTGGAAAAGCTTTTTGCTAAGATGTAGACGAGAAGAGAGGCTAAAGACGAAGGTACGGTGCTCTGCAGAGCTAAGCACCGCTCCCGGGCCTCTTTCGGCAGAAGGCGCACACCGCAGAGCACTGTGAGCGGCAGAATCGTCTTTGCGCGAAGAAGCAGCTTCTTCGTCTCCGGGAGCCGGAGAGAGCGGCAAGTTCGCAAAGGTGATGAAACAAGCTGTACAACACTGCGATTGTGTGCGCCGCTTGCCAACTGAGAGAAAACAGTACCTGACCACTCTCCTGCCTTTTCTATTCAGATGAACATTCGATTGCAAGCTGTTTTGGACAACTTTCTCTCTCTTCTTGCAAAACACTCGGCAGACCTCCGTGCAGCCTCTAGAACACGATGGGAGATGTTTTCTGTGCTGGCACAGTTTCTCCTTGCCAGACAGAGTGGAAAAGCTTTTTGCTAAGATGTAGACGAGAAGAGAGGCTAAAGACGAAGGTACGGTGCTCTGCAGAGCTAAGCACCGCTCCCGGGCCTCTTTCGGCAGAAGGCGCACACCGCAGAGCACTGTGAGCGGCAGAATCGTCTTTGCGCGAAGAAGCAGCTTCTTCGTCTCCGGGAGCCGGAGAGAGCGGCAACTCTCCAAAGGTGATGAAACAAGCTGTACAACACTGCGATTGTGTGCGCCGCTTGCCAACTGAGAGAAAACAGTACCTGACCACTCTCCTGCCTTTTCTATTCACATGAACATTCGATTGCAAGCTGTTTTGGACAACTTTCTTTCTCTTCTTGCAAAACACTCGGCAGACCTCCGTGCAGCCTCTAGAACACGATGGGAGATGTTTTCTGTGCTGGCACAGTTTCTCCATGCCAGACAGAGTGGAAAAGCTTTTTGCTAAGATGTAGAGGAGAAGAGAGGCTAAAGACGAAGGTACGGTGCTCTGCAGAGCTAAGCACCGCTCCCGGGCGTCTTTCGGCAGAAGGCGCACACCGCAGAGCACTGTGAGCGGCAGAATCGTCTTTGCGCGAAGAAGCAGCTTCTTCGTCTCCGGGAGCCGGAGAGAGCGGCAACTTCGCAAAGGTGATGAAACAAGCTGTACAACACTGCGATTGTGTGGGCAGCTTGCCAACTGAGAGAAAACAGTACCTGACCACTCTCCTGCCTTTTCTATTCACATGAACATTCGATTGCAAGCTGTTTTGGACAACTTTCTTTCTCTTCTTGCAAAACACTCGGCAGACCTGCGTGCAGCCTCTAGAACACGATGGGAGATGTTTTCTGTGCTGGCACAGTTTCTCCTTGCCAGACAGAGTGGAAAAGCTTTTTGCTAAGATGTAGACGAGAAGAGAGGCTAAAGACGAAGGTACGGTGCTCTGCAGAGCTAAGCACCGCTCCCGGACCTCTTTCGGCAGAAGGCACTCACCGCAGAGCACTGTGAGCGGCAGAATCGTCTTTGCGCGAAGAAGCAGCTTCTTCGTCTCCGGGAGCCGGAGAGAGCGGCAGCTTCGCAAAGGTGATGAAACAAGCTGTACAACACTGCGATTGTGTGCGCAGCTTGCCAAGTGAGAGAAAACAGTACCTGACCACTCTCCGGCCTTTTCTATTCACATGAACATTCGATTGCAAGCTGTTTTGGACAACTTTCTTTCTCTTCTTGCAAAATACTCGGCAGACCTCCGTGCAGCCTCTAGAACACGATGGGAGATGTTTTTTGTGCTGGCACAGTTTCTCCTTGCCAGACAGAGTGGAAAAGCTTTTTGCTAAGATGTAGACGAGAAGAGAGGCTAAAGACGAAGGTACGGTGCTCTGCAGAGCTAAGCACCGCTCCCGGACCTCTTTCGGCAGAAGGCGCACACCGCAGAGCACTGTGAGCGGCAGAATCGTCTTTGGGCGAAGAAGCAGCTTCTTCGTCTCCGGGAGCCGGAGAGAGCGGCAACTTCGCAAAGGTGATGAAACAAGCTGTACAACACTGCGATTGTGTGCGCAGCTTGCCAAGTGAGAGAAAACAGTACCTGACCACTCTCCTGCCTTTTCTATTCACATGAACATTCGATTGCAAGCTGTTTTGGACAACTTTCTTTCTCTTCTTGCAAAACACTCGGCAGACCTCCGTGCAGCCTCTAGAACACGATGGGAGATGTTTTCTGTGCTGGCACAGTTTCTCCTTGCCAGACAGAGTGGAAAAGCTTTTTGCTAAGATGTAGACGAGAAGAGAGGCTAAAGACGAAGGTACGGTGCTCTGCAGAGCTAAGCACCGCTCCCGGGCCTCTTTCGGCAGAAGGCGCACACCGCAGAGCACTGTGAGCGGCAGAATCGTCTTTGCGCGAAGAAGCAGCTTCTTCGTCTCCGGGAGCCGGAGAGAGCGGCAGCTTCGCAAATGTGATGAAACAAGCTGTACAACACTGCGATTGTGTGCGCAGCTTGCCAACTGAGAGAAAACAGTACCTGACCACTCTCCTGCCTTTTCTATTCACATGAACATTCGATTGCAAACTGTTTTGGACAACTTTCTTTCTCTTCTTGCAAAACACTCGGCAGACCTCCGTGCAGCCTCTAGAACACGATGGGAGATGTTTTCTGTGCTGGCACAGGTTCTCCTTGCCAGACAGAGTGGAAAAGCTTTTTGCTAAGATGTAGACGAGAAGAGAGGCTAAAGACGAAGGTACGGTGCTCTGCAGAGCTAAGCACCGCTCCCGGGCGTCTTTCGGCAGAAGGCGCACACCGCAGAGCACTGTGAGCGGCAGAATCGTCTTTGCGCGAAGAAGCAGCTTCTTCGTCTCCGGGAGCCGGAGAGAGCGGCAACTTCGCAAAGGTGATGAAACAAGCTGTACAACACTGCGATTGTGTGCGCAGTTTGCCAACTGAGAGAAAACAGTACCTGACCACTCTCCTGCCTTTTCTATTCACATGAACATTCGATTGCAAGCTGTTTTGGACAACTTTCTTTCTCTTCTTGCAAAACACTCGGCAGACCTCCGTGCAGCCTCTAGAACACGATGGGAGATGTTTTCTGTGCTGGCACAGTTTCTCCTTTCCAGACAGAGTGGAAAAGCTTTTTGCTAAGATGTAGACGAGAAGAGAGGCTAAAGACGATGGTACGCTGCTCTGCAGAGCTAAGCACCGCTCCCGGACCTCTTTCGGCAGAAGGCGCTCACCGCAGAGCACTGTGAGCGGCAGAATCGTCTTTGCGCGAAGAAGCAGCTTCTTCGTCTCCGGGAGCCGGAGAGAGCGGCAACTTCGCAAAGGTGATGAAACAAGCTGTACAACACTGCGATTGTGTGCGCAGTTTGCCAACTGAGAGAAAACAGTACCTGACCTCTCTCCTGCCTTTTCTATTCACATGAACATTCGATTGGAAGCTGTTTTGGACAACTTTCTTTCTCTTCTTGCAAAACACTCGGCAGACCTCCGTGCAGCCTCTAGAACACGATGGGAGATGTTTTCTGTGCTGGCACAGTTTCTCCTTGCCAGACAGAGTGGAAAAGCTTTTTGCTAAGATGTAGACGAGAAGAGAGGCTAAAGACGAAGGTACGGTGCTCTGCAGAGCTAAGCACCGCTCCCGGGCCTCTTTCGGCAGAAGGCGCACACCGCAGAGCACTGTGAGCGGCAGAATCGTCTTTGCGCGAAGAAGCAGCTTCTTCGTCTCCGGGAGCCGGAGAGAGCGGCAACTTCGCAAAGGTGATGAAACAAGCTGTACAACACTGCGATTGTGTGGGCAGCTTGCCAACTGAGAGAAAACAGTACCTGACCACTCTCCTGCCTTTCTATTCACATGAACATTCGATTGCAAGCTGTTTTGCACAACTTTCTTTCTCTTCTTGCAAAACACTCGGCAGACCTCCGTGCAGCCTCTAGAACACGATGGGAGATGTTTTCTGTGCTGGCACAGTTTCTCCTTGCCAGACAGAGTGGAAAAGCTTTTTGCTAAGATGTAGACGAGAAGAGAGGCTAAAGACGAAGGTACGGTGCTCTGCAGAGCTAAGCACCGCTCCCGGACCTCTTTCGGCAGAAGGCGCTCACCGCAGAGCACTGTGAGCGGCAGAATCGTCTTTGGGCGAAAAAGCAGCTTCTTCGTCTCCGGGAGCCGGAGAGAGCGGCAACTTCGCAAAGGTGATGAAACAAGCTGTACAACACTGCGATTGTGTGCGCCGCTTGCCAACTGAGAGAAAACAGTACCTGACCACTCTCCTGCCTTTTCTATTCACATGAACATTCGATTGCAAGCTGTTTTGGACAACTTTCTTTCTCTTCTTGCAAAACACTCGGCAGACCTCCGTGCAGCCTCTAGAACACGATGGGAGATGTTTTTTGTGCTGGCACAGTTTCTCCTTGCCAGACAGAGTGGAAAAGCTTTTTGCTAAGATGTAGACGAGAAGAGAGGCTAAAGACGAAGGTACGGTGCTCTGCAGAGCTAAGCACCACTCCCGGGCGTCTTTCGGCAGAAGGCGCACACCGCAGAGCACTGTGAGCGGCAGAATCGTCTTTGCGCGAAGAAGCAGCTTCTTCGTCTCCGGGAGCCGGAGAGAGCGGCAACTTCGCAAAGGTGATGAAACAAGCTGTACAACACTGCGATTGTGGGCGCAGCTTGCCAACTGAGAGAAAACAGTACCTGACCACTCTCCTGCCTTTTCTATTCACATGTACATTCGATTGCAAGCTGTTTTGGACAACTTTCTTTCTCTTCTTGCAAAACACTCGGCAGACCTCCGTGCAGCCTCTAGAACACGATGGGAGATGTTTTCTGTGCTGGCACAGTTTCTCCTTGCCAGACAGAGTGGAAAAGCTTTTTGCTAAGATGTAGACGAGAAGAGAGGCTAAAGACGAAGGTACGGTGCTCTGCAGAGCTAAGCACCGCTCCCGGGCCTCTTTCGGCAGAAGGCGCTCACCGCAGAGCACTGTGAGCGGCAGAATCGTCTTTGCGCGAAGAAGCAGCTTCTTCGTCTCCGGGAGCCGGAGAGAGCGGCAACTTCGCAAAGGTGATGAAACAAGCTGTACAACACTGCGATTGTGTGCGCAGTTTGCCAACTGAGAGAAAACAGTACCTGACCACTCTCCGGCCTTTTCTATTCACATGAACATTCGATTGCAAGCTGTTTTGGACAACTTTCTTTCTCTTCTTGCAAAACACTCGGCAGACCTCCGTGCAGCCTCTAGAACACGATGGGAGATGTTTTTTGTGCTGGCACAGTTTCTCCTTGCCAGACAGAGTTGAAAAGCTTTTTGCTAAGATGTAGACGAGAAGAGAGGCTAAAGACGAAGGTACGGTGCTCTGCAGAGCTAAGCACCACTCCCGGGCGTCTTTCGGCAGAAGGCGCACACCGCAGAGCACTGTGAGCGGCAGAATCGTCTTTGCGCGAAGAAGCAGCTTCTTCGTCTCCGGGAGCCGGAGAGAGCGGCAGCTTCGCAAAGGTGATGAAACAAGCTGTACAACACTGCGATTGTGTGCGCAGCTTGCCAACTGAGAGAAAACAGTACCTGACCACTCTCCTGCCTTTTCTATTCACATGAACATTCGATTGCAAACTGTTTTGGACAACTTTCTTTCTCTTCTTGCAAAACACTCGGCAGACCTCCGTGCAGCCTCTAGAACACGATGGGAGATGTTTTCTGTGCTGGCACTGGTTCTCCTACCCAGACAGAGTGGAAAAGCTTTTTGCTAAGATGTAGACGAGAAGAGAGGCTAAAGACGAAGGTACGGTGCTCTGCAGAGCTAAGCACCGCTCCCGGGCGTCTTTCGGCAGAAGGCGCACACCGCAGAGCACTGTGAGCGGCAGAATCGTCTTTGCACGAAGAAGCAGCTTCTTCGTCTCCGGGAGCCGGAGAGAGCGACAACTTGGCAAAGGTGATGAAACAAGCTGTACAACACTGCGATTGTGTGCGCAGTTTGCCAACTGAGAGAAAACAGTACCTGACCACTCTCCTGCCTTTTCTATTCACATGAACATTCGATTGCAAGCTGTTTTGGACAACTTTCTTTCTCTTCTTGCAAAACACTCGGCAGACCTGCGTGCAGCCTCTAGAACACGATGGGAGATGTTTTCTGTGCTGGCACAGTTTCTCCTTTCCAGACAGAGTAGAAAAGCTTTTTGCTAAGATGTAGACGAGAAGAGAGGCTAAAGACGATGGTACGCTGCTCTGCAGAGCTAAGCACCGCTCCCGGACCTCTTTCGGCAGAAGGCGCTCACCGCAGAGCACTGTGAGCGGCAGAATCGTCTTTGCGCGAAGAAGCAGCTTCTTCGTCTCCGGGAGCCGGAGAGAGCGGCAACTTCGCAAAGGTGATGAAACAAGCTGTACAACACTGCGATTGTGTGCGCAGTTTGCCAACTGAGAGAAAACAGTACCTGACCTCTCTCCTGCCTTTTCTATTCACATGAACATTCGATTGGAAGCTGTTTTGGACAACTTTCTTTCTCTTCTTGCAAAACACTCGGCAGACCTCCGTGCAGCCTCTAGAACACGATGGGAGATGTTTTCTGTGCTGGCACAGTTTCTCCTTGCCAGACAGAGTGGAAAAGCTTTTTGCTAAGATGTAGACGAGAAGAGAGGCTAAAGACGAAGGTACGGTGCTCTGCAGAGCTAAGCACCGCTCCCGGGCGTCTTTCGGCAGAAGGCGCACACCGCAGAGCACTGTGAGCGGCAGAATCGTCTTTGCGCGAAGAAGCAGCTTCTTCATCTCCGGGAGCCGGAGAGAGCGGCAACTTCGCAAAGGTGATGAAACAAGCTGTACAACACTGCGATTGTGTGGGCAGCTTGCCAACTGAGAGAAAACCGTACCTGACCACTCTCCTGCCTTTCTATTCACATGAACATTCGATTGCAAGCTGTTTTGGACAACTTTCTTTCTCTTCTTGCAAAACACTCGGCAGACCTCCGTGCAGCCTCTAGAACACGATGGGAGATGTTTTTTGTGCTGGCACAGTTTCTCCTTGCCAGACAGAGTTGAAAAGCTTTTTGCTAAGATGTAGACGAGAAGAGAGGCTAAAGACGAAGGTACGGTGCTCTGCAGAGCTAAGCACCAGTCCCGGGCGTCTTTCGGCAGAAGGCGCACACCGCAGAGCACTGTGAGCGGCAGAATCGTCTTTGCGCGAAGAAGCAGCTTCTTCGTCTCCGGGAGCCGGAGAGAGCGGCAGCTTCGCAAAGGTGATGAAACAAGCTGTACAACACTGCGATTGTGTGCGCAGCTTGCCAACTGAGAGAAAACAGTACCTGACCACTCTCCTGCCTTTTCTATTCACATGTACATTCGATTGCAAGCTGTTTTGGACAACTTTCTTTCTCTTCTTGCTAAACACTCGGCAGACCTCCGTGCAGCCTCTAGAACACGATGGGAGATGTTTTCTGTGCTGGCACAGTTTCTCCTTTCCAGACAGAGTGGAAAAGCTTTTTCCTAAGATGTAGACGAGAAGAGAGGCTAAAGACGATGGTACGGTGCTCTGCAGAGCTAAGCACCGCTCCCGGGCCTCTTTCGGCAGAAGGCGCACACCGCAGAGCACTGTGAGCGGCAGAATCGTCTTTGCGCGAAGAAGCAGCTTCTTCGTCTCCGGGAGCCGGAGAGAGCGGCAACTTCGCAAAGGTGATGAAACAAGCTGTACAACACTGCGATTGTGTGCGCCGCTTGCCAACTGAGAGAAAACAGTACCTGACCACTCTCCTGCCTTTTCTATTCACATGAACATTCGATTGCAAGCTGTTTTGGACAACTTTCTTTCTCTTCTTGCAAAACACTCGGCAGACCTCCGTGCAGCCTCTAGAACACGATGGGAGATGTTTTCTGTGCTGGCACAGTTTCTCCTTGCCAGACAGAGTGGAAAAGCTTTTTGCTAAGATGTAGACGAGAAGAGAGGCTAAAGACGAAGGTACGGTGCTCTGCAGAGCTAAGCACCGCTCCCGGACCTCTTTCGGCAGAAGGCGCACACCGCAGAGCACTGTGAGCGGCAGAATCGTCTTTGCGCGAAGAAGCAGCTTCTTCGTCTCCGGGAGCCGGAGAGAGCGGCAGCTTCGCAAAGGTGATGAAACAAGCTGTACAACACTGCGATTGTGTGCGCAGCTTGCCAACTGAGAGAAAACAGTACCTGACCACTCTCCTGCCTTTTCTATTCACATGAACATTCGATTGCAAGCTGTTTTGGACAACTTTCTCTCTGTTCTTGCAAAGCACTCGGCAGACCTCCGTGCAGCCTCTAGAACACGATGGGAGATGTTTTCTGTGCTGGCACAGTTTCTCCTTGCCAGACAGAGTGGAAAAGCTTTTTGCTAAGATGTAGACGAGAAGAGAGGCTAAAGACGAAGGTACGGTGCTCTGCAGAGCTAAGCACCGCTCCCGGGCCTCTTTCGGCAGAAGGCGCACACCGCAGAGCACTGTGAGCGGCAGAATCGTCTTTGCGCGAAGAAGCAGCTTCTTCGTCTCCGGGAGCCGGAGAGAGCGGCAACTTCGCAAAGGTGATGAAACAAGCTGTACAACACTGCGATTGTGTGCGCCGCTTGCCAACTGAGAGAAAACAGTACCTGACCACTCTCCTGCCTTTTCTATTCAGATGAACATTCGATTGCAAGCTGTTTTGGACAACTTTCTCTCTCTTCTTGCAAAACACTCGGCAGACCTCCGTGCAGCCTCTAGAACACGATGGGAGATGTTTTCTGTGCTGGCACAGTTTCTCCTTGCCAGACAGAGTGGAAAAGCTTTTTGCTAAGATGTAGACGAGAAGAGAGGCTAAAGACGAAGGTACGGTGCTCTGCAGAGCTAAGCACTGCACCCGGACCTCTTTCGGCAGAAGGCGCACACCGCAGAGCACTGTGAGCGGCAGAATCGTCTTTGGGCGAAAATGCAGCTTCTTCGTCTCCGGGAGCCGGAGAGAGCGGCAACTTCGCAAAGGTGATGAAACAAGCTCTACAACACTGCGATTGTGTGCGCCGCTTGCCAACTGAGAGAAAACAGTACCTGACCACTCTCCTGCCTTTTCTATTCACATGAACATTCGATTGCAAGCTGTTTTGGACAACTTTCTTTCTCTTCCTGCAAAACACTCGGCAGACCTCCGTGCAGCCTCTAGAACACGATGGGAGATGTTTTCTGTGCTGGCACAGGTTCTCCTTGCCAGACAGAGTGGAAAAGCTTTTTGCTAAGATGTAGACGAGAAGAGAGGCTAAAGACGAAGGTACGGTGCTCTGCAGAGCTAAGCACCGCTCCCGGGCGTCTTTCGGCAGAAGGCGCACACCGCAGAGCACTGTGAGTGGCAGAATCGTCTTTGTGCGAAGAAGCAGCTTCTTCGTCTCCGGGAGCCGGAGAGAGCGGCAGCTTCGCAAAGGTGATGAAACAAGCTGTACAACACTGCGATTGTGTGCGCAGCTTGCCAACTGAGAGAAAACAGTACCTGACCACTCTCCTGCCTTTTCTATTCACATGAACATTCGATTGCAAACTGTTTTGGACAACTTTCTTTCTCTTCCTGCAAAACACTCGGCAGACCTCCGTGCAGCCTCTAGAACACGATGGGAGATGTTTTCTGTGCTGGCACAGGTTCGCCTTGCCAGACAGAGTGGAAAAGCTTTTTGCTAAGATGTAGACGAGAAGAGAGGCTAAAGACGAAGGTACGGTGCTCTGCAGAGCTAAGCACCGCTCCCGGACCTCTTTCGGCAGAAGCCGCACACCGCAGAGCACTGTGAGCGGCAGAATCGTCTTTGCGCGAAGAAGCAGCTTCTTCGTCTCCGGGAGCCGGAGAGAGCGGCAACTTCGCAAAGGTGATGAAACAAGCTTTACAACACTGCGATTGTGTGCGCCGCTTGCCAACTGAGAGAAAACAGTACCTGACCACTCTCCTGCCTTTTCTATTCACATGAACATTCGATTGCAAGCTGTTTTGGACAACTTTCTTTCTCTTCTTGCAAAACACTCGGCAGACCTGCGTGCAGCCTCTAGAACACGATGGGAGATGTTTTTTGTGCTGGCACAGTTTCTCCTTGCCAGACAGAGTTGAAAAGCTTTTTGCTAAGATGTAGACGAGAAGAGAGGCTAAAGACGAAGGTACGGTGCTCTGCAGAGCTAAGCACCGCTCCCGGACCTCTTTCGGCAGAAGGCGCACACCGCAGAGCACTGTGAGCGGCAGAATCGTCTTTGTGCGAAGAAGCAGCTTCTTCGTCTCCGGGAGCCGGAGAGAGCGGCAGCTTCGCAAAGGTGATGAAACAAGCTGTACAACACTGCGATTGTGTGCGCAGCTTGCCAACTGAGAGAAAACAGTACCTGACCACTCTCCTGCCTTTTCTATTCACATGAACATTCGATTGCAAACTGTTTTGGACAACTTTCTTTCTCTTCCTGCAAAACACTCGGCAGACCTCCGTGCAGCCTCTAGAACACGATGGCAGATGTTTTCTGTGCTGGCACAGGTTCTCCTTGCCAGACAGAGTGGAAAAGCTTTTTGCTAAGATGTAGACGAGAAGAGAGGCTAAAGACGAAGGTACGGTGCTCTGCAGAGCTAAGCACCGCTCCCGGGCGTCTTTCGGCAGAAGGCGCACACCGCAGAGCACTGTGAGCGGCAGAATCGTCTTTGCGCGAAGAAGCAGCTTCTTCGTCTCCGGGAGCCGGAGAGAGCGGCAACTTCGCAAAGGTGATGAAACAAGCTGTACAACACTGCGATTGTGTGCGCAGCTTGCCAACTGAGAGAAAACAGTACCTGACCACTCTCCTGCCTTTTCTATTCACATGAACATTCGATTGCAAGCTGTTTTGGACAACTTTCTTTCTCTTCTTGCAAAATACTCGGCAGACCTCCGTGGAGCCTCTAGAACACGATGGGAGATGTTTTCTGTGCTGGCACAGTTTCTCCTTGCCAGACAGAGTGGAAAAGCTTTTTGCTAAGATGTAGACGAGAAGAGAGGCTAAAGACGAAGGTACGGTGCTCTGCAGAGCTAAGCACCGCTCCCGGGCCTCTTTCGGCAGAAGGCGCACACCGCAGAGCACTGTGAGCGGCAGAATCGTCTTTGCGCGAAGAAGCAGCTTCTTCGTCTCCGGGAGCCGGAGAGAGCGACAACTTGGCAAAGGTGATGAAACAAGCTGTACAACACTGCGATTGTGTGCGCAGCTTGCCAACTGAGAGAAAACAGTACCTGACCACTCTCCTGCCTTTTCTATTCACATGAACATTCGATTGCAAGCTGTTTTGGACAACTTTCTTTCTCTTCTTGCAAAACACTCGGCAGACCTCCGTGCAGCCTCTAGAACACGATGGGAGATGTTTTCTGTGCTGGCACAGTTTCTCCTTGCCAGACAGAGTGGAAAAGCTTTTTGCTAAGATGTAGACGAGAAGAGAGGCTAAAGACGAAGGTACGGTGCTCTGCAGAGCTAAGCACCGCTCCCGGACCTCTTTCGGCAGAAGGCGCACACCGCAGAGCACTGTGAGCGGCAGAATCGTCTTTGCGCGAAGAAGCAGCTTCTTCGTCTCCGGGAGCCGGAGAGAGCGGCAGCTTCGCAAAGGTGATGAAACAAGCTGTACAACACTGCGATTGTGTGCGCAGCTTGCCAAGTGAGAGAAAACAGTACCTGACCACTCTCCTGCCTTTTCTATTCACATGAACATTCGATTGCAAGCTGTTTTGGACAACTTTCTCTCTGTTCTTGCAAAGCACTCGGCAGACCTCCGTGCAGCCTCTAGAACACGATGGGAGATGTTTTCTGTGCTGGCACAGTTTCTCCTTGCCAGACAGAGTGGAAAAGCTTTTTGCTAAGATGTAGACGAGAAGAGAGGCTAAAGACGAAGGTACGGTGCTCTGCAGAGCTAAGCACCGCTCCCGGGCGTCTTTCGGCAGAAGGCGCACACCGCAGAGCACTGTGAGCGGCAGAATCGTCTTTGCGCGAAGAAGCAGCTTCTTCGTCTCCGGGAGCCGGAGAGAGCGGCAAGTTCGCAAAGGTGATGAAACAAGCTGTACAACACTGCGATTGTGTGCGCCGCTTGCCAACTGAGAGAAAACAGTACCTGACCACTCTCCTGCCTTTTCTATTCACATGAACATTCGATTGCAAGCTGTTTTGGACAACTTTCTCTCTCTTCTTGCAAAACACTCGGCAGACCTCCGTGCAGCCTCTAGAACACGATGGGAGATGTTTTCTGTGCTGGCACAGTTTCTCCTTGCCAGACAGAGTGGAAAAGCTTTTTGCTAAGATGTAGACGAGAAGAGAGGCTAAAGACGAAGGTACGGTGCTCTGCAGAGCTAAGCACCGCTCCCGGGCCTCTTTCGGCAGAAGGCGCACACCGCAGAGCACTGTGAGCGGCAGAATCGTCTTTGCGCGAAGAAGCAGCTTCTTCGTCTCCGGGAGCCGGAGAGAGCGGCAACTCTCCAAAGGTGATGAAACAAGCTGTACAACACTGCGATTGTGTGCGCCGCTTGCCAACTGAGAGAAAACAGTACCTGACCACTCTCCTGCCTTTTCTATTCACATGAACATTCGATTGCAAGCTGTTTTGGACAACTTTCTTTCTCTTCTTGCAAAATACTCGGCAGACCTCCGTGGAGCCTCTAGAACACGATGGGAGATGTTTTCTGTGCTGGCACAGTTTCTCCTTGCCAGACAGAGTGGAAAAGCTTTTTGCTAAGATGTAGACGAGAAGAGAGGCTAAAGACGAAGGTACGGTGCTCTGCAGAGCTAAGCACTGCACCCGGACCTCTTTCGGCAGAAGGCGCACACCGCAGAGCACTGTGAGCGGCAGAATCGTCTTTGGGCGAAAATGCAGCTTCTTCGTCTCCGGGAGCCGGAGAGAGCGGCAACTTCGCAAAGGTGATGAAACAAGCTCTACAACACTGCGATTGTGTGCGCCGCTTGCCAACTGAGAGAAAACAGTACCTGACCACTCTCCTGCCTTTTCTATTCACATGAACATTCGATTGCAAGCTGTTTTGGACAACTTTCTTTCTCTTCCTGCAAAACACTCGGCAGACCTCCGTGCAGCCTCTAGAACACGATGGGAGATGTTTTCTGTGCTGGCACAGGTTCTCCTTGCCAGACAGAGTGGAAAAGCTTTTTGCTAAGATGTAGACGAGAAGAGAGGCTAAAGACGAAGGTACGGTGCTCTGCAGAGCTAAGCACCGCTCCCGGGCGTCTTTCGGCAGAAGGCGCACACCGCAGAGCACTGTGAGTGGCAGAATCGTCTTTGTGCGAAGAAGCAGCTTCTTCGTCTCCGGGAGCCGGAGAGAGCGGCAGCTTCGCAAAGGTGATGAAACAAGCTGTACAACACTGCGATTGTGTGCGCAGCTTGCCAACTGAGAGAAAACAGTACCTGACCACTCTCCTGCCTTTTCTATTCACATGAAAATTCGATTGCAAACTGTTTTGGACAACTTTCTTTCTCTTCCTGCAAAACACTCGGCAGACCTCCGTGCAGCCTCTAGAACACGATGGGAGATGTTTTCTGTGCTGGCACAGGTTCGCCTTGCCAGACAGAGTGGAAAAGCTTTTTGCTAAGATGTAGACGAGAAGAGAGGCTAAAGACGAAGGTACGGTGCTCTGCAGAGCTAAGCACCGCTCCCGGGCCTCTTTCGGCAGAAGGCGCACACCGGAGAGCACTGTGAGCGGCAGAATCGTCTTTGCGCGAAGAAGCAGCTTCTTCGTCTCCGGGAGCCGGAGAGAGCGGCAACTTCGCAAAGGTGATGAAACAAGCTTTACAACACTGCGATTGTGTGCGCCGCTTGCCAACTGAGAGAAAACAGTACCTGACCACTCTCCTGCCTTTTCTATTCACATGAACATTCGATTGCAAGCTGTTTTGGACAACTTTCTTTCTCTTCTTGCAAAACACTCGGCAGACCTGCGTGCAGCCTCTAGAACACGATGGGAGATGTTTTTTGTGCTGGCACAGTTTCTCCTTGCCAGACAGAGTTGAAAAGCTTTTTGCTAAGATGTAGACGAGAAGAGAGGCTAAAGACGAAGGTACGGTGCTCTGCAGAGCTAAGCACCGCTCCCGGACCTCTTTCGGCAGAAGGCGCACACCGCAGAGCACTGTGAGCGGCAGAATCGTCTTTGTGCGAAGAAGCAGCTTCTTCGTCTCCGGGAGCCGGAGAGAGCGGCAGCTTCGCAAAGGTGATGAAACAAGCTGTACAACACTGCGATTGTGTGCGCAGCTTGCCAACTGAGAGAAAACAGTACCTGACCACTCTCCTGCCTTTTCTATTCACATGAACATTCGATTGCAAACTGTTTTGGACAACTTTCTTTCTCTTCCTGCAAAACACTCGGCAGACCTCCGTGCAGCCTCTAGAACACGATGGGAGATGTTTTCTGTGCTGGCACAGGTTCTCCTTGCCAGACAGAGTGGAAAAGCTTTTTGCTAAGATGTAGACGAGAAGAGAGGCTAA
Organism: Melozone crissalis; assembly: GCF_028551555.1. Classification (NCBI taxonomy): domain Eukaryota; kingdom Metazoa; phylum Chordata; class Aves; order Passeriformes; family Passerellidae; genus Melozone; species Melozone crissalis. The sequence continues at coordinate 239,531 of NW_026535986.1, forward strand.
AGACGAAGGTACGGTGCTCTGCAGAGCTAAGCACCGCTCCCGGGCCTCTTTCGGCAGAAGGCGCACACCGCAGAGCACTGTGAGCGGCAGAATCGTCTTTGCGCGAAGAAGCAGCTTCTTCGTCTCCGGGAGCCGGAAAGAGCGACAACTTGGCAAAGGTGATGAAACAAGCTGTACAACACTGCGATTGTGTGCGCAGCTTGCCAACTGAGAGAAAACAGTACCTGACCACTCTCCTGGCTTTTCTATTCACATGAACATTCGATTGCAAGCTGTTTTGGTCAACTTTCTTTCTCTTCTTGCAAAACACTCGGCAGACCTCCATGCAGCCTCTAGAACACGATGGGAGATGTTTTCTGTGCTGGCACAGTTTCTCCTTTCCAGACAGAGTGGAAAAGCTTTTTGCTAAGATGTAGACGAGAAGAGAGGCTAAAGACGAAGGTACGGTGCTCTGCAGAGCTAAGCACCGCTCCCGGGCCTCTTTCGGCAGAAGGCGCACACCGGAGAGCACTGTGAGCGGCAGAATCGTCTTTGCGCGAAGAAGCAGCTTCTTCGTCTCCGGGAGCCGGAGAGAGCGGCAACTTCGCAAAGGTGATGAAACAAGCTGTACAACACTGCGATTGTGTGCGCCGCTTGCCAACTGAGAGAAAACAGTACCTGACCACTCTCCTGCCTTTTCTATTCACATGAACATTCGATTGCAAGCTGTTTTGGACAACTTTCTTTCTCTTCTTGCAAAACACTCGGCAGACCTCCGTGCAGCCTCTAGAACACGATGGGAGATGTTTTTTGTGCTGGCACAGTTTCTCCTTGCCAGACAGAGTTGAAAAGCTTTTTGCTAAGATGTAGACGAGAAGAGAGGCTAAAGACGAAGGTACGGTGCTCTGCAGAGCTAAGCACCGCTCCCGGACCTCTTTCGGCAGAAGGCGCACACCGCAGAGCACTGTGAGCGGCAGAATCGTCTTTGCGCGAAGAAGCAGCTTCTTCGTCTCCGGGAGCCGGAGAGAGCGGCAGCTTCGCAAAGGTGATGAAACAAGCTGTACAACACTGCGATTGTGTGCGCAGCTTGCCAACTGAGAGAAAACAGTACCTGACCACTCTCCTGCCTTTTCTATTCACATGAACATTCGATTGCAAACTGTTTTGGACAACTTTCTTTCTCTTCCTGCAAAACACTCGGCAGACCTCCGTGCAGCCTCTAGAACACGATGGGAGATGTTTTCTGTGCTGGCACAGGTTCTCCTTGCCAGACAGAGTGGAAAAGCTTTTTGCTAAGATGTAGACGAGAAGAGAGGCTAAAGACGAAGGTACGGTGCTCTGCAGAGCTAAGCACCGCTCCCGGGCGTCTTTCGGCAGAAGGCGCACACCGCAGAGCACTGTGAGCGGCAGAATCGTCTTTGCGCGAAGAAGCAGCTTCTTCGTCTCCGGGAGCCGGAGAGAGCGGCAACTTCGCAAAGGTGATGAAACAAGCTGTACAACACTGCGATTGTGTGCGCAGCTTGCCAACTGAGAGAAAACAGTACCTGACCACTCTCCTGCCTTTTCTATTCACATGAACATTCGATTGCAAGCTGTTTTGGACAACTTTCTTTCTCTTCTTGCAAAATACTCGGCAGACCTCCGTGGAGCCTCTAGAACACGATGGGAGATGTTTTCTGTGCTGGCACAGTTTCTCCTTGCCAGACAGAGTGGAAAAGCTTTTTGCTAAGATGTAGACGAGAAGAGAGGCTAAAGACGAAGGTACGGTGCTCTGCAGAGCTAAGCACCGCTCCCGGGCGTCTTTCGGCAGAAGGCGCACACCGCAGAGCACTGTGAGCGGCAGAATCGTCTTTGCGCGAAGAAGCAGCTTCTTCGTCTCCGGGAGCCGGAGAGAGCGACAACTTGGCAAAGGTGATGAAACAAGCTGTACAACACTGCGATTGTGTGCGCAGCTTGCCAACTGAGAGAAAACAGTACCTGACCAGTCTCCTGCCTTTTCTATTCACATGAACATTCGATTGCAAGCTGTTTTGGACAACTTTCTTTCTCTTCTTGCAAAACACTCGGCAGACCTCCGTGCAGACTCTAGAACACGATGGGAGATGTTTTCTGTGCTGGCACAGTTTCTCCTTGCCAGACAGAGTGGAAAAGCTTTTTGCTAAGATGTAGACGAGAAGAGAGGCTAAAGACGAAGGTACGGTGCTCTGCAGATCTAAGCACTGCACCCGGGCCTCTTTCGGCAGAAGGCGCACACCGCAGAGCACTGTGAGCGGCAGAATCGTCTTTGCGTGAAGAAGCAGCTTCTTCGTCTCCGGGAGCCGGAGAGAGCGGCAACTTCGCAAAGGTGATGAAACAAGCTGTACAACACTGCGATTGTGTGCGCAGCTTGCCAACTGAGAGCAAACAGTACCTGACCACTCTCCTGCCTTTTCTATTCACATGAACATTCGATTGCAAGCTGTTTTGGACAACTTTCTTTCTCTTCTTGCAAAACACTCGGCAGACCTCCGTGCAGCCTCTAGAACACGATGGGAGATGTTTTTTGTGCTGGCACAGTTTCTCCTTGCCAGAGAGAGTTGAAAAGCTTTTTGCTAAGATGTAGACGAGAAGAGAGGCTAAAGACGAAGGTACGGTGCTCTGCAGAGCTAAGCACCGCTCCTGGACCTCTTTCGGCAGAAGGCGCACACCGCAGAGCACTGTGAGCGGCAGAATCGTCTTTGCGCGAAGAAGCAGCTTCTTCGTCTCCGGGAGCCGGAGAGAGCGACAACTTCGCAAAGGTGATGAAACAAGCTGTACAACACTGCGATTGTGTGCGCAGCTTGCCAACTGAGAGAAAACAGTACCTGACCACTCTCCTGCCTTTTCTATTCACATGAACATTCGATTGCAAGCTGTTTTGGACAATTTTCTTTCTCTTCCTGCAAAACACTCGGCAGACCTCCGTGCAGCCTCTAGAACACGATGGGAGATGTTTTCTGTGCTGGCACAGGTTCTCCTTGCCAGACAGAGTGGAAAAGCTTTTTGCTAAGATGTAGACGAGAAGAGAGGCTAAAGACGAAGGTACGGTGCTCTGCAGAGCTAAGCACCGCTCCCGGGCCTCTTTCGGCAGAAGGCGCACACCGCAGAGCACTGTGAGCGGCAGAATCGTCTTTGCGCGAAGAAGCTGCTTCTTCGTCTCCGGGAGCCGGAGAGAGCGGCAACTTCGCAAAGGTGATGAAACAAGCTGTACAACACTGCGATTGTGTGCGCAGTTTGCCAACTGAGAGAAAACAGTACCTGACCACTCTCCTGCCTTTTCTATTCACATGAACATTCGATTGCAAGCTGTTTTGGACAACTTTCTTTCTCTTCTTGCAAAACACTCGGCAGACCTGCGTGCAGCCTCTAGAACACGATGGGAGATGTTTTCTGTGCTGGCACAGTTTCTCCTTTCCAGACAGAGTGGAAAAGCTTTTTGCTAAGATGTAGACGAGAAGAGAGGCTAAAGACGAAGGTACGGTGCTCTGCAGAGCTAAGCACCACTCCCGGACCTCTTTCAGCAGAAGGCGCTCACCGCAGAGCACTGTGAGCGGCAGAATCGTCTTTGTGCGAAGAAGCAGCTTCTTCGTCTCCGGGAGCCGGGGAGAGCGGCAACTTCGCAAAGGTGATGAAACAAGCTGTACAACACTGCGATTGTGTGCGCAGCTTGCCAAGTGAGAGAAAACAATACCTGACCACTCTCCTGCCTTTTCTATTCACATGAACATTCGATTGCAAGCTGTTTTGGACAACTTTCTTTCTCTTCTTGCAAAACACTAGGCAGACCTCCGTGCAGCCTCTAGAACACGATGGGAGATGTTTTCTGTGCTGGTAAATTTTCTCCTTGCCAGACAGAGTGGAAAAGCTTTTTGCTAAGATGTAGACGAGAAGAGAGGCTAAAGACGAAGGTACGGTGCTCTGCAGAGCTAAGCACCGCTCCCGGGCGTGTTTCGGCAGAAGGCGCGCACCGCAGAGCACTGTGAGCGGCAGAATCGTCTTTGCGCGAAGAAGCAGCTTCTTCGTCTCCGGGAGCCGGAGAGAGCGGCAACTTCGCAAAGGTGATGAAACAAGCTGTACAACACTGCGATTGTGTGCGCAGCTTGCCAAGTGAGAGAAAACAGTACCTGACCACTCTCCTGCCTTTTCTATTCACATGAACATTCGATTGCAAGCTGTTTTGGACAACTTTCTTTCTCTTCTTGCAAAATACTCGGCAGACCTCCGTGGAGCCTCTAGAACACGATGGGAGATGTTTTCTGTGCTGGCACAGTTTCTCCTTGCCAGACAGAGTGGAAAAGCTTTTTGCTAAGATGTAGACGAGAAGAGAGGCTAAAGACGAAGGTACGGTGCTCTGCAGAGCTAAGCACCGACCCGGACCTCTTTCGGCAGAAGGCGCACACCGCAGAGCACTGTGAGCGGCAGAATCGTCTTTGCGCGAAGAAGCAGCTTCTTCGTCTCCGGGAGCCGGAGAGAGCGGCAAATTCGTAAAGGTGATGAAACAAGCTGTACAACACTGCGATTGTGTGCGCAGCTTGCCAACTGAGAGAAAACAGTACCTGACCACTCTCCTGCCTTTTCTATTCACATGAACATTCGATTGCAAACTGTTTTGGACAACGTTCTTTCTCTTCTTGCAAAACACTCGGCAGACCTCCGTGCAGCCTCTAGAAGACGATGGGAGATGTTTTCTGTGCTGGCACAGTTTCTCCTTGCCAGACAGAGTGGAAAAGGTTTTTGCTAAGATGTAGACGAGAAGAGAGGCTAAAGAAGCAGGTATGGTGCTCTGCAGAGCAAAGCACAGCTCCCGGGCGTCTTTCGGCAGAAGGCGCACACCGCAGAGCACTGTGAGCGGCAGAATCGTCTTTGCGCGAAGAAGCAGCTTCTTCGTCTCCGGGAGCCGGAGAGAGCGGCAGCTTCGCAAAGGTGATGAAACAAGCTGTACAACACTGCGATTGTGTGCGCAGCTTGCCAACTGAGAGAAAACAGTACCTGACCACTCTCCTGCCTTTTCTATTCACATGAACATTCGATTGCAAGCTGTTTTGGACAACTTTCTTTCTCTTCTTGCAAAACACTCGGCAGACCTCCGTGCAGCCTCTAGAACACGATGGGAGATGTTTTCTGTGCTGGCACAGTTTCTCCTTGCCAGACAGAGTGGAAAAGCTTTTTGCTAAGATGTAGACGAGAAGAGAGGCTAAAGACGAAGGTACGGTGCTCTGCAGAGCTAAGCACCGCTCCCGGGCGTCTTTTGGCAGAAGGCGCACACCGCAGAGCACTGTGAGCGGCAGAATCGTCTTTGCGCGAAGAAGCAGCTTCTTCGTCTCCGGGAGCCGGAGAGAGCGGCAACTTCGCAAAGGTGATGAAACAAGCTGTACAACACTGCGATTGTGTGCGCAGTTTGCCAACTGAGAGAACACAGTACCTGACCACTCTCCTGCCTTTTCTATTCACATGAACATTCGATTGCAAGCTGTTTTGGACAACTTTCTTTCTCTTCTTGCAAAACACTCGGCAGACCTCCGTGCAGCCTCTAGAACACGATGGGAGATGTTTTCTGTGCTGGCACAGTTTCTCCTTTCCAGACAGAGTGGAAAAGCTTTTTGCTAAGATGTAGATGAGAAGAGAGGCTAAAGACGATGGTACGGTGCTCTGCAGAGCTAAGCACCGCTCCCGGACCTCTTTCGGCAGAAGGCGCTCACCGCAGAGCACTGTGAGCGGCAGAATCGTCTTTGCGCGAAGAAGCAGCTTCTTCGTCTCCGGGAGCCGGAGAGAGCGGCAACTTCGCAAAGGTGATGAAACAAGCTGTACAACACTGCGATTGTGTGCGCAGTTTGCCAACTGAGAGAAAACAGTACCTGACCTCTCTCCTGCCTTTTCTATTCACATGAACATTCGATTGCAAGCTGTTTTGGACAACTTTCTTTCTCTTCTTGCAAAACACTCGGCAGACCTCCGTGCAGCCTCTAGAACACGATGGGAGATGTTTTCTGTGCTGGCACAGTTTCTCCTTTCCAGACAGAGTGGAAAAGCTTTTTGCTAAGATGTAGACGAGAAGAGAGGCTAAAGACGAAGGTACGGTGCTCTGCAGAGCTAAGCACCGCTCCCGGACCTCTTTCGGCAGAAGGCGCTCACCGCAGAGCACTGTGAGCGGCAGAATCGTCTTTGTGCGAAGAAGCAGCTTCTTCGTCTCCGGGAGCCGGAGAGAGCGGCAGCTTCGCAAAGGTGATGAAACAAGCTGTACAACACTGCGATTGTGTGCGCAGATTGCCAAGTGAGAGAAAACAATACCTGACCACTCTCCTGCCTTTTCTATTCACATGAACATTCGATTGCAAGCTGTTTTGGACAACTTTCTTTCTCTTCTTGCAAAACACTCGGCAGACCTCCGTGCAGCCTCTAGAACACGATGGGAGATGTTTTCTGTGCTGGCACAGTTTCTCCTTGCCAGACAGAGTGGAAAAGCTTTTTGCTAAGATGTAGACGAGAAGAGAGGCTAAAGACGAAGGTACGGTGCTCTGCAGAGCTAAGCACCGCTCCCGGGCGTGTTTCGGCAGAAGGCACACACCGCAGAGCACTGTGAGCGGCAGAATCGTCTTTGCGCGAAGAAGCAGCTTCTTCGTCTCCGGGAGCCGGAGAGAGCAGCAACTTCGCAAAGGTGATGAAACAAGCTGTACAACACTGCGATTGTGTGCGCAGCTTGCCAACTGAGAGAAAACAGTACCTGACCACTCTCCTGCCTTTTCTATTCACATGAACATTCGATTGCAAGCTGTTTTGGACAACTTTCTTTCTCTTCTTGCAAAATACTCGGCAGACCTCCGTGGAGCCTCTAGAACACGATGGGAGATGTTTTCTGTGCTGGCACAGTTTCTCCTTGCCAGACAGAGTGGAAAAGCTTTTTGCTAAGATGTAGACGAGAAGAGAGGCTAAAGAAGCAGGTATGGTGCTCTGCAGAGCTAAGCACAGCTCCCGGGCGTCTTTCGGCAGAAGGCGCACACTGCAGAGCACTGTGAGCGGCAGAATCGTCTTTGCGCGAAGAAGCAGCTTCTTCGTCTCCGGGAGCCGGAGAGAGCGGCAGCTTCGCAAAGGTGATGAAACAAGCTGTACAACACTGCGATTGTGTGCGCAGCTTGCCAACTGAGAGAAAACAGTACCTGACCACTCTCCTGCCTTTTCTATTCACATGAACATTCGATTGCAAGCTGTTTTGGACAACTTTCTTTCTCTTCTTGCAAAACACTCGGCAGACCTCCGTGGAGCATCTAGAAAACGATGGGAGATGTTTTCTGTGCTGGCACAGGTTCTCCTTGCCAGACAGAGTGGAAAAGCTTTTTGCTAAGATGTAGACGAGAAGAGAGGCTAAAGACGAAGGTACGGTGCTCTGCAGAGCTAAGCACCGCTCCCGGGCGTCTTTCGGCAGAAGGCGCACACCGCAGAGCACTGTGAGCGGCAGAATCGTCTTTGCGCGAAGAAGCAGCTTCTTCGTCTCCGGGAGCCGGAGAGAGCGGCAACTTCGCAAAGGTGATGAAACAAGCTGTACAACACTGCGATTGTGTGCGCAGTTTGCCAAATGAGAGAAAACAGTACCTGACCACTCTCCTGCCTTTTCTATTCACATGAACATTCGATTGCAAGCTGTTTTGGACAACTTTCTTTCTCTTCTTGCAAAACACTCGGCAGACCTCCGTGCAGCCTCTAGAACACGATGGGAGATGTTTTCTGTGCTGGCACAGTTTCTCCTTTCCAGACAGAGTGGAAAAGCTTTTTGCTAAGATGTAGACGAGAAGAGAGGCTAAAGACGAAGGTACGGTGCTCTGCAGAGCTAAGCACCGCTCCCGGACCTCTTTCGGCAGAAGGCGCTCACCGCAGAGCACTGTGAGCGGCAGAATCGTCTTTGCGCGAAGAAGCAGCTTCTTCGTCTCCGGGAGCCGGAGAGAGCGGCAACTTCGCAAAGGTGATGAAACAAGCTGTACAACACTGCGATTGTGTGCGCAGTTTGCCAACTGAGAGAAAACAGTACCTGACCACTCTCCGGCCTTTTCTATTCACATGAACATTCGATTGCAAGCTGTTTTGGACAACTTTCTTTCTCTTCTTGCAAAACACTCGGCTGGCCTGCGTACAGCCTCTAGAACACGATGGGAGATGTTTTCTGTGCTGGCACAGTTTCTCCTTGCCAGACAGAGTGGAAAAGCTTTTTGCTAAGATGTAGACGAGAAGAGAGGCTAAAGACGAAGGTACGGTGCTCTGCAGAGCTAAGCACCGCTCCCGGGCGTCTTTCGGCAGAAGGCGCACACCGCAGAGCACTGTGAGCGGCAGAATCGTCTTTGCGCGAAGAAGCAGCTTCTTCGTCTCCGGGAGCCGGAGAGAGCGGCAACTTCGCAAAGGTGATGAAACAAGCTGTACAACACTGCGATTGTGTGCGCAGTTTGCCAACTGAGAGAAAACAGTACCTGACCACTCTCCTGCCTTTTCTATTCACATGAACATTCGATTGCAAGCTGTTTTGGACAACTTTCTTTCTCTTCTTGCAAAACACTCGGCAGACCTCCGTGCAGCCTCTAGAACACGATGGGAGATGTTTTCTGTGCTGGCACAGTTTCTCCTTTCCAGACAGAGTGGAAAAGCTTTTTGCTAAGATGTAGATGAGAAGAGAGGCTAAAGACGATGGTACGGTGCTCTGCAGAGCTAAGCACCGCTCCCGGACCTCTTTCGGCAGAAGGCGCTCACCGCAGAGCACTGTGAGCGGCAGAATCGTCTTTGCGCGAAGAAGCAGCTTCTTCGTCTCCGGGAGCCGGAGAGAGCGGCAACTTCGCAAAGGTGATGAAACAAGCTGTACAACACTGCGATTGTGTGCGCAGTTTGCCAACTGAGAGAAAACAGTACCTGACCTCTCTCCTGCCTTTTCTATTCACATGAACATTCGATTGGAAGCTGTTTTGGACAACTTTCTTTCTCTTCTTGCAAAACACTCGGCAGACCTCCGTGCAGCCTCTAGAACACGATGGCAGATGTTTTTTGTGCTGGCACAGTTTCTCCTTGCCAGACAGAGTGGAAAAGCTTTTTGCTAAGATGTAGACGAGAAGAGAGGCTAAAGACGAAGGTACGGTGCTCTGCAGAGCTAAGCACCGCTCCCGGGCCTCTTTCGGCAGACGGCGCACAACGCAGAGCACTGTGAGCGGCAGAATCGTCTTTGCGCGAAGAAGCAGCTTCTTCGTCTCCGGGAGCCGGAGAGAGCGGCAACTTCGCAAAGGTGATGAAACAAGCTGTACAACACTGCGATTGTGTGGGCAGCTTGCCAACTGAGAGAAAACAGTACCTGACCACTCTCCTGCCTTTTCTATTCACATGAACATTGGATTGCACGCTGTTTTGGACAACTTTCTTTCTCTTCTTGCAAAACACTCGGCAGACCTGCGTGCAGCCTCTAGAACACGATGGGAGATGTTTTCTGTGCTGGCACAGTTTCTCCTTGCCAGACAGAGTGGAAAAGCTTTTTGCTAAGATGTAGACGAGAAGAGAGGCTAAAGACGAAGGTACGGTGCTCTGCAGAGCTAAGCACCGCTCCCGGACCTCTTTCGGCAGAAGGCGCACACCGCAGAGCACTGTGAGCGGCAGAATCGTCTTTGTGCGAAGAAGCAGCTTCTTCGTCTCCGGGAGCCGGAGAGAGCGGCAACTTCGCAAAGGTGATGAAACAAGCTGTACAACACTGCGATTGTGTGCGCAGTTTGCCAACTGAGAGAAAACAGTACCTGACCACTCTCCGGCCTTTTCTATTCACATGAACATTCGATTGCAAGCTGTTTTGGACAACTTTCTTTCTCTTCTTGCAAAATACTCGGCAGACCTCCGTGCAGCCTCTAGAACACGATGGGAGATGTTTTCTGTGCTGGCACAGTTTCTCCTTGCCAGACAGAGTGGAAAAGCTTTTTGCTAAAATGTAGACGAGAAGAGAGTCTAAGGACGAAGGTACGGTGCTCTGCAGAGCTAAGCACCGCTCCCGGACCTCTTTCGGCAGAAGGCGCACACCGCAGAGCACTGTGAGCGGCAGAATCGTCTTTGCGCGAAGAAGCAGCTTCTTCGTCTCCGGGAGCCGGAGAGAGCGGCAGCTTCGCAAAGGTGATGAAACAAGCTATACAACACTGTGATTGTGTGCGCAGCCTGCCAACTGAGAGAAAACAGTACCTGACCACTCTCCTGCCTTTTCTATTCACATGAACATTTGATTGCAAGCTGTTTTGGACAACTTTCTCTCTCTTCTAGCAAAACACTCGGCAGACCTCCGTGCAGCCTCTAGAACACGATGGGAGATGTTTTCTGTGCTGGCACAGTTTCTCCTTTCCAGACAGAGTGGAAAAGCTTTTTGCTAAGATGTAGACGAGAAGAGAGGCTAAAGACGAAGGTACGGTGCTCTGCAGAGCTAAGCACCGCTCCCGGACCTCTTTCGGCAGAAGGCGCTCACCGCAGAGCACTGTGAGCGGCAGAATCGTCTTTGTGCGAAGAAGCAGCTTCTTCGTCTCCGGGAGCCGGAGAGAGCGGCAGCTTCGCAAAGGTGATGAAACAAGCTGTACAACACTGCGATTGTGTGCGCAGATTGCCAAGTGAGAGAAAACAATACCTGACCACTCTCCTGCCTTTTCTATTCACATGAACATTCGATTGCAAGCTGTTTTGGACAACTTTCTTTCTCTTCTTGCAAAACACTCGGCAGACCTCCGTGCAGCCTCTAGAACACGATGGGAGATGTTTTCTGTGCTGGCACAGTTTCTCCTTGCCAGACAGAGTGGAAAAGCTTTTTGCTAAGATGTAGACGAGAAGAGAGGCTAAAGACGAAGGTACGGTGCTCTGCAGAGCTAAGCACCGCTCCCGGGCGTCTTTCGGCAGAAGGCGCACACCGCAGAGCACTGTGAGCGGCAGAATCGTCTTTGCGCGAAGAAGCAGCTTCTTCGTCTCCGGGAGCCGGAGAGAGCGGTAACTTCGCAAAGGTGATGAAACAAGCTGTACAACACTGCGATTGTGTGCGCAGCTTGCCAACTGAGAGAAAACAGTACCTGACCACTCTCCTGCCTTTTCTATTCACATGAACATTCGATTGCAAGCTGTTTTGGACAACTTTCTTTCTCTTCTTGCAAAATACTCGGCAGACCTCCGTGGAGCCTCTAGAACACGATGGGAGATGTTTTCTGTGCTGGCACAGTTTCTCCTTGCCAGACAGAGTGGAAAAGCTTTTTGCTAAGATGTAGACGAGAAGAGAGGCTAAAGACGAAGGTACGGTGCTCTGCAGAGCTAAGCACCGCTCCCGGGCCTCTTTCGGCAGAAGGCGCACACCGCAGAGCACTGTGAGCGGCAGAATCGTCTTTGCGCGAAGAAGCAGCTTCTTCGTCTCCGGGAGCCGGAGAGAGCGGCAACTTCGTAAAGGTGATGAAACAAGCTGTACAACACTGCGATTGTGTGCGCAGCTTGCCAACTGAGAGAAAACAGTACCTGACCACTCTCCTGCCTTTTCTATTCACATGAACATTCGATTGCAAACTGTTTTGGACAACTTTCTTTCTCTTCTTGCAAAACACTCGGCAGACCTCCGTGCAGCCTCTAGAAGACGATGGGAGATGTTTTCTGTGCTGGCACAGTTTCTCCTTGCCAGACAGAGTGGAAAAGCTTTTTGCTAAGATGTAGACGAGAAGAGAGGCTAAAGAAGCAGGTATGTTGCTCTGCAGAGCTAAGCACAGCTCCCGGGCGTCTTTCGGCAGAAGGCGCACACCGCAGAGCACTGTGAGCGGCAGAATCGTCTTTGCGCGAAGAAGCAGCTTCTTCGTCTCCGGGAGCCGGAGAGAGCGGCAGCTTCGCAAAGGTGATGAAACAAGCTGTACAACACTGCGATTGTGTGCGCAGCTTGCCAACTGAGAGAAAACAGTACCTGACCACTCTCCTGCCTTTTCTATTGACATGAACATTCGATTGCAAGCTGTTTTGGACAACTTTCTTTCTCTTCTTGCAAAACACTCGGCAGACCTCCGTGGAGCATCTAGAACACGATGGGAGATGTTTTCTGTGCTGGCACAGGTTCTCCTTGCCAGACAGAGTGGAAAAGCTTTTTGCTAAGATGTAGACGAGAAGAGAGGCTAAAGACGAAGGTACGGTGCTCTGCAGAGCTAAGCACCGCTCCCGGGCGTCTTTCGGCAGAAGGCGCACACCGCAGAGCACTGTGAGCGGCAGAATCGTCTTTGCGCGAAGAAGCAGCTTCTTCGTCTCCGGGAGCCGGAGAGAGCGGCAACTTCGCAAAGGTGATGAACCAAGCTGTACAACACTGCGATTGTGTGCGCAGTTTGCCAACTGAGAGCAAACAGTACCTGACCACTCTCCTGCCTTTTCTATTCACATGAACATTCGATTGCAAGCTGTTTTGGACAACTTTCTTTCTCTTCTTGCAAAACACTCGGCAGACCTCCGTGCAGCCTCTAGAACACGATGGGAGATGTTTTCTGTGCTGGCACAGTTTCTCCTTTCCAGACAGAGTGGAAAAGCTTTTTGCTAAGATGTAGATGAGAAGAGAGGCTAAAGACGATGGTACGGTGCTCTGCAGAGCTAAGCACCGCTCCCGGGCCTCTTTCGGTAGAAGGCGCTCACCGCAGAGCACTGTGAGCGGCAGAATCGTCTTTGCGCGAAGAAGCAGCTTCTTCGTCTCCGGGAGCCGGAGAGAGCGGCAACTTCGCAAAGGTGATGAAACAAGCTGTACAACACTGCGATTGTGTGCGCAGTTTGCCAACTGAGAGAAAACAGTACCTGACCTCTCTCCTGCCTTTTCTATTCACATGAACATTCGATTGCAAGCTGTTTTGGACAACTTTCTTTCTCTTCTTGCAAAACACTCGGCAGACCTCCGTGCAGCCTCTAGAACACGATGGCAGATGTTTTTTGTGCTGGCACAGTTTCTCCTTGCCAGACAGAGTGGAAAAGCTTTTTGCTAAGATGTAGACGAGAAGAGAGGCTAAAGACGAAGGTACGGTGCTCTGCAGAGCTAAGCACCGCTCCCGGGCCTCTTTCGGCAGAAGGCGCACACCGCAGAGCACTGTGAGCGGCAGAATCGTCTTTGCGCGAAGAAGCAGCTTCTTCGTCTCCGGGAGCCGGAGAGAGCGGCAACTTGGCAAAGGTGATGAAACAAGCTGTACAACACGGCGATTGTGTGCGCCGCTTGCCAACTGAGAGAAAACAGTACCTGACCACTCTCCTGCATTTTCTATTCACATGAACATTCGATTGCAAGCTGTTTTGGACAACTTTCTTTCTCTTCTTGCAAAACACTCGGCAGACCTCCGTGCAGCCTCTAGAACACGATGGGAGATGTTTTCTGTGCTGGCACAGTTTCTCCTTGCCAGACAGAGTGGAAAAGCTTTTTGCTAAGATGTAGACGAGAAGAGAGGCTAAAGACGAAGGTACGGTGCTCTGCAGAGCTAAGCACCGCTCCCGGGCCTCTTTCGGCAGAAGGCGCACACCGCAGAGCACTGTGAGCGGCAGAATCGTCTTTGCGCGAAGAAGCAGCTTCTTCGTCTCCGGGAGCCGGAGAGAGCGGCAACTTCGCAAAGGTGATGAAACAAGCTGTACAACACTGCGATTGTGTGCGCAGCTTGCCAACTGTGAGAAAACAGTACCTGACCACTCTCCTGCCTTTTCTATTCACATGAACATTCGATTGCAAGCTGTTTTGGACAACTTTCTTTCTCTTCTTGCAAAACACTCGGCAGACCTCCGTGCAGCCTCTAGAACACGATGGGAGATGTTTTCTGTGCTGGCACAGTTTCTCCTTGCCAGACAGAGTGGAAAAGCTTTTTGCTAAGATGTAGACGAGAAGAGAGGCTAAAGACGAAGGTACGGTGCTCTGCAGAGCTAAGCACCGCTCCCGGACCTCTTTCGGCAGAAGGCGCTCACCGCAGAGCACTGTGAGCGGCAGAATCGTCTTTGCGCGAAGAAGCAGCTTCTTCGTCTCCGGGAGCCGGAGAGAGCGGCAACTTCGCAAAGGTGATGAAACAAGCTGTACAACACTGCGATTGTGTGCGCAGTTTGCCAACTGAGAGAAAACAGTACCTGACCACTCTCCGGCCTTTTCTATTCACATGAACATTCGATTGCAAGCTGTTTTGGACAACTTTCTTTCTCTTCTTGCAAAACACTCGGCAGGCCTGCGTGCAGCCTCTAGAACACGATGGGAGATGTTTTCTGTGCTGGCACAGTTTCTCCTTGCCAGACAGAGTGGAAAAGCTTTTTGCTAAGATGTAGACGAGAAGAGAGGCTAAAGACGAAGGTACGGTGCTCTGCAGAGCTAAGCACCGCTCCCGGACCTCTTTCGGCAGAAGGCGCACACCGCAGAGCACTGTGAGCGGCAGAATCGTCTTTGCGCGAAGAAGCAGCTTCTTCGTCTCCGGGAGCCGGAGAGAGCGGCAGCTTCGCAAAGGTGATGAAACAAGCTGTACAACACTGCGATTGTGTGCGCAGTTTGCCAACTGAGAGAAAACAGTACCTGACCTCTCTCCTGCCTTTTGTATTCACATGAACATTCGATTGCAAGCTGTTTTGGTCAAATTTCTTTCTCTTCTTGCAAAACACTCGGCAGACCTCCATGCAGCCTCTAGAACACGATGGGAGATGTTTTCTGTGCTGGCACAGTTTCTCCTTGCCAGACAGAGTGGAAAAGCTTTTTGCTAAGATGTAGACGAGAAGAGAGGCTAAAGACAAAGGTACGGTGCTCTGCAGAGCTAAGCACCGCTCCCGGGCCTCTTTCGGCAGAAGGCGCACAACGCAGAGCACTGTGAGCGGCAGAATCGTCTTTGCGCGAAGAAGCAGCTTCTTCGTCTCCGGGAGCCGGAGAGAGCGGCAACTTCGCAAAGGTGATGAAACAAGCTGTACAACACTGCGATTGTGTGGGCAGCTTGCCAACTGTGAGAAAACAGTACCTGACCACTCTCCTGCCTTTTCTATTCACATGAACATTCGATTGCAAGCTGTTTTGGACAACTTTCTTTCTCTTCTTGCAAAACACTCGGCAGACCTCCGTGCAGCCTCTAGAACACGATGGGAGATGTTTTCTGTGCTGGCACAGTTTCTCCTTGCCAGACAGAGTGGAAAAGCTTTTTGCTAAGATGTAGACGAGAAGAGAGGCTAAAGACGAAGGTACGGTGCTCTGCAGAGCTAAGCACCGCTCCCGGACCTCTTTCGGCAGAAGGCGCTCACCGCAGAGCACTGTGAGCGGCAGAATCGTCTTTGTGCGAAGAAGCAGCTTCTTCGTCTCCGGGAGCCGGAGAGAGCGGCAACTTCGCAAAGGTGATGAAACAAGCTGTACAACACTGCGATTGTGTGCGCAGTTTGCCAACTGAGAGAAAACAGTACCTGACCACTCTCCGGCCTTTTCTATTCACATGAACATTCGATTGCAAGCTGTTTTGGACAACTTTCTTTCTCTTCTTGCAAAATACTCGGCAGACCTCCGTGCAGCCTCTAGAACACGATGGGAGATGTTTTCTGTGCTGGCACAGTTTCTCCTTGCCAGACAGAGTGGAAAAGCTTTTTGCTAAGATGTAGACGAGAAGAGAGGCTAAAGACGAAGGTACGGTGCTCTGCAGAGCTAAGCACCGCTCCCGGACCTCTTTCGGCAGAAGGCGCACACCGCAGAGCACTGTGAGCGGCAGAATCGTCTTTGCGCGAAGAAGCAGCTTCTTCGTCTCCGGGAGCCGGAGAGAGCGGCAGCTTCGCAAAGGTGATGAAACAAGCTATACAACACTGTGATTGTGTGCGCACCCTGCCAACTGAGAGAAAACAGTACCTGACCACTCTCCTGCCTTTTCTATTCACATGAACATTTGATTGGAAGCTGTTTTGGACAACTTTCTCTCTCTTCTTGCAAAACACTCGGCAGACCTCCGTGCAGCCTCTAGAACACGATGGGAGATGTTTTCTGTGCTGGCACAGTTTCTCCTTTCCAGACAGAGTGGAAAAGCTTTTTGCTAAGATGTAGACGAGAAGAGAGGCTAAAGACGAAGGTACGGTGCTCTGCAGAGCTAAGCACCGCTCCCGGACCTCTTTCGGCAGAAGGCGCTCACCGCAGAGCACTGTGAGCGGCAGAATCGTCTTTGCGCGAAGAAGCAGCTTCTTCGTCTCCGGGAGCCGGAGAGAGCGGCAGCTTCGCAAAGGTGATGAAACAAGCTGTACAACACTGCGATTGTGTGCGCAGCTTGCCAAGTGAGAGAAAACAATACCTGACCACTCTCCTGCCTTTTCTATTCAGATGAACATTCGATTGCAAGCTGTTTTGGACAACTTTCTCTCTCTTCTTGCAAAACACTCGGCAGACCTCCGTGCAGCCTCTAGAACACGATGGGAGATGTTTTCTGTGCTGGCACAGTTTCTCCTTGCCAGACAGAGTGGAAAAGCTTTTTGCTAAGATGTAGACGAGAAGAGAGGCTAAAGACGAAGGTACGGTGCTCTGCAGAGCTAAGCACCGCACCCGGACCTCTCTCAGCAGAAGGCGCACACCGCAGAGCACTGTGAGCGGCAGAATCGTCTTTGCGCGAAGAAGCAGCTTCTTCGTCTCCGGGAGCTGGAGAGAGCGGCAACTTCGCAAAGGTGATGAAACAAGCTGTACAACACTGCGATTGTGTGCGCAGCTTGCCAACTGAGAGAAAACAGTACCTGACCCCTCTCCTGCCTTTTCTATTCACATGAACATTCGATTGCAAACTGTTTTGGACAACTTTCTTTCTCTTCTTGCAAAACACTCGGCAGACCTGCGTGCAGCCTCTAGAAGACGATGGGAGATGTTTTCTGTGCTGGCACAGTTTCTCCTTGCCAGACAGAGTGGAAAAGCTTTTTGCTAAGATGTAGACGAGAAGAGAGGCTAAAGAAGCTGGTATGGTGCTCTGCAGAGCTAAGCACAGCTCCCGGGCGTCTTTCGGCAGAAGGCGCACACCGCAGAGCACTGTGAGCGGCAGAATCGTCTTTGCGCGAAGAAGCAGCTTCTTCGTCTCCGGGAGCCGGAGAGAGCGGCAACTTCGCAAAGGTGATGAAACAAGCTGTACAACACTGCGATTGTGTGCGCAGCTTGCCAACTGAGAGAAAACAGTACCTGACCACTCTCCTGCCTTTTCTATTCACTTGAACATTCGATTGCAAGCTGTTTTGGACAACTTTCTTTCTCTTCTTGCAAAACACTCGGCAGACCTCCGTGGAGCCTCTAGAACACGATGGGAGATGTTTTCTGTGCTGGCACAGTTTCTCCTTGCCAGACAGAGTGGAAAAGCTTTTTGCTAAGATGTAGACGAGAAGAGAGGCTAAAGACGAAGGTACGGTGCTCTGCAGAGCTAAGCACCGCTCCCGGACCTCTTTCGGCAGAAGGCGCTCACCGCAGAGCACTGTGAGCGGCAGAATCGTCTTTGCGCGAAGAAGCAGCTTCTTCGTCTCCGGGAGCCGGAGAGAGCGGCAGCTTCGCAAAGGTGATGAAACAAGCTGTACAACACTGCGATTGTGTGCGCAGCTTGCCAAGTGAGAGAAAACAATACCTGACCACTCTCCTGCCTTTTCTATTGACATGAACATTCGATTGCAAGCTGTTTTGGACAACTTTCTTTCTCTTCTTGCAAAACACTCGGCAGACCTCCGTGCAGCCTCTAGAACACGATGGGAGATATTTTTTGTGCCGGCACAATTTCGCCTTGCCAGAAAGAGTGGAAAAGCTTTTTGCTAAGATGTAGACGAGAAGAGAGGCTAAAGAAGCAGGTATGGTGCTCTGCAGAGCGAAGCACAGCTCCCGGGCCTCTTTCGGCAGAAGACACACACTGCAGAACACAGTGAGCGGCAGAATCGTCTTTGCGCGAAGAAGCAGCTTCTTCGTCTCCGGGAGCCGGAGAGAGCGGCAACTTCGCAAAGGTGATGAAACAAGCTGTACAACACTGCGATTGTGTGCGCCGCTTGCCAACTGAGAGAAAACAGTACCTGACCACTCTCCTGCCTTTTCTATTCACATGAACATTCGATTGCAAGCTGTTTTGGACAACTTTCTTTCTCTTCTGGCAAAACACTCGGCAGACCTCCGTGCAGCCTCTAGAAGACGATGGGAGATGTTTTCTGTGCTGGCACAGTTTCTCCTTGCCAGACAGAGTGGAAAAGCTTTTTGCTAAGATGTAGACGAGAAGAGAGGCTAAAGACGAAGGTACGGTGCTCTGCAGAGCTAAGCACCGCTCCCGGGCGTGTTTCAGCAGAAGGCGCACACCGCAGAGCACTGTGAGCGGCAGAATCGTCTTTGCGCGAAGAAGCAGCTTCTTCGTCTCCGGGAGCCGGAGAGAGCGGCAACTTCGCAAAGGTGATGAAACAAGCTGTACAACACTGCGATTGTGTGCGCCGCTTGCCAACTGAGAGAAAACAGTACCTGACCACTCTCCTGCCTTTTCTATTCACATGAACATTCGATTGCAAGCTGTTTTGGACAACTTTCTTTCTCTTCTGGCAAAACACTCGGCAGACCTCCGTGCAGCCTCTAGAAGACGATGGGAGATGTTTTCTGTGCTGGCACAGTTTCTCCTTGCCAGACAGAGTGGAAAAGCTTTTTGCTAAGATGTAGACGAGAAGAGAGGCTAAAGACGAAGGTACGGTGCTCTGCAGAGGTAAGCACCGCTCCCGGACCTCTTTCGGCAGAAGGCGCACACCGCAGAGCACTGTGAGCGGCAGAATCGTCTTTGCGCGAAGAAGCAGCTTCTTCGTCTCCGGGAGCCGGAGAGAGCGGCAACTTCGCAAAGGTGATGAAACA
Source organism: Melozone crissalis (assembly GCF_028551555.1). Taxonomy (NCBI): domain Eukaryota; kingdom Metazoa; phylum Chordata; class Aves; order Passeriformes; family Passerellidae; genus Melozone; species Melozone crissalis. The sequence goes on from NW_026535986.1 coordinate 258,318, forward strand.
AGCTGTACAACACTGCGATTGTGTGCGCAGCTTGCCAACTGAGAGCAAACAGTACCTGATCACTCTCCTGCCTTTTCTATTCACATGAACATTCGATTGCAAGCTGTTTTGGACAACTTTCTTTCTCTTCGTGCAAAACACTCGGCAGACCTCCGTGCAGCCTCTAGAACACGATGGGAGATGTTTTCTGTGCTGGCACAGTTTCTCCCTGCCAGACAGAGTGGAAAAGCTTTTTGCTAAGATGTAGACGAGAAGAGAGGCTAAAGACGAAGGTACGGTGCTCTGCAGAGCTAAGCACCGCTCCCGGGCGTCTTTCGGCACAAGGCGCACACCGCAGAGCACTGTGAGCGGCAGAATCGTCTTTGCGCGAAGAAGCAGCTTCTTCGTCTCCGGGAGCCGGAGAGAGCGGCAACTTCGCAAAGGTGATGAAACAAGCTGTACAACACTGCGATTGTGTGCGCAGCTTGCCAAGTGAGAGAAAACAGTACCTGACCACTCTCCTGCCTTTTCTATTCACATGAACATTCGATTGGAAGCTGTTTTGGACAACTTTCTCTCTCTTCTTGCAAAACACTCGGCAGACCTCCGTGCAGCCTCTAGAACACGATGGGAGATGTTTTCTGTGCTGGCACAGTTTCTCCTTGCCAGACAGAGTGGAAAAGCTTTTTGCTAAGATGTAGACGAGAAGAGAGGCTAAAGACGAAGGTACGGTGCTCTGCAGAGCTAAGCACCGCACCCGGACCTCTCTCAGCAGAAGGCGCACACCGCAGAGCACTGTGAGCGGCAGAATCGTCTTTGCGCGAAGAAGCAGCTTCTTCGTCTCCGGGAGCTGGAGAGAGCGGCAACTTCGCAAAGGTGATGAAACAAGCTGTACAACACTGCGATTGTGTGCGCAGCTTGCCAACTGAGAGAAAACAGTACCTGACCCCTCTCCTGCCTTTTCTATTCACATGAACATTCGATTGCAAACTGTTTTGGACAACTTTCTTTCTCTTCTTGCAAAACACTCGGCAGACCTCCGTGCAGCCTCTAGAAGACGATGGGAGATGTTTTCTGTGCTGGCACAGTTTCTCCTTGCCAGACAGAGTGGAAAAGCTTTTTGCTAAGATGTAGACGAGAAGAGAGGCTAAAGAAGCAGGTATGGTGCTCTGCAGAGCTAAGCACAGCTCCCGGGCGTCTTTCGGCAGAAGGCGCACACCGCAGAGCACTGTGAGCGGCAGAATCGTCTTTGCGCGAAGAAGCAGCTTCTTCGTCTCCGGGAGCCGGAGAGAGCGGCAACTTCGCAAAGGTGATGAAACAAGCTGTACAACACTGCGATTGTGTGCGCAGCTTGCCAACTGAGAGAAAACAGTACCTGACCACTCTCCTGCCTTTTCTATTCACTTGAACATTCGATTGCAAGCTGTTTTGGACAACTTTCTTTCTCTTCTTGCAAAACACTCGGCAGACCTCCGTGGAGCCTCTAGAACACGATGGGAGATGTTTTCTGTGCTGGCACAGTTTCTCCTTGCCAGACAGAGTGGAAAAGCTTTTTGCTAAGATGTAGACGAGAAGAGAGGCTAAAGACGAAGGTACGGTGCTCTGCAGAGCTAAGCACCGCTCCCGGACCTCTTTCGGCAGAAGGCGCTCACCGCAGAGCACTGTGAGCGGCAGAATCGTCTTTGCGCGAAGAAGCAGCTTCTTCGTCTCCGGGAGCCGGAGAGAGCGGCAGCTTCGCAAAGGTGATGAAACAAGCTGTACAACACTGCGATTGTGTGCGCAGCTTGCCAAGTGAGAGAAAACAATACCTGACCACTCTCCTGCCTTTTCTATTGACATGAACATTCGATTGCAAGCTGTTTTGGACAACTTTCTCTCTCTTCTTGCAAAACACTCGGCAGACCTCCGTGCAGCCTCTAGAACACGATGGGAGATGTTTTCTGTGCTGGCACAGTTTCTCCTTGCCAGACAGAGTGGAAAAGCTTTTTGCTAAGATGTAGACGAGAAGAGAGGCTAAAGACGAAGGTACGGTGCTCTGCAGAGCTAAGCACCGCACCCGGACCTCTCTCAGCAGAAGGCGCACACCGCAGAGCACTGTGAGCGGCAGAATCGTCTTTGCGCGAAGAAGCAGCTTCTTCGTCTCCGGGAGCTGGAGAGAGCGGCAACTTCGCAAAGGTGATGAAACAAGCTGTACAACACTGCGATTGTGTGCGCAGCTTGCCAACTGAGAGAAAACAGTACCTGACCCCTCTCCTGCCTTTTCTATTCACATGAACATTCGATTGCAAACTGTTTTGGACAACTTTCTTTCTCTTCTTGCAAAACACTCGGCAGACCTCCGTGCAGCCTCTAGAAGACGATGGGAGATGTTTTCTGTGCTGGCACAGTTTCTCCTTGCCAGACAGAGTGGAAAAGCTTTTTGCTAAGATGTAGACGAGAAGAGAGGCTAAAGAAGCAGGTATGGTGCTCTGCAGAGCTAAGCACAGCTCCCGGGCGTCTTTCGGCAGAAGGCGCACACCGCAGAGCACTGTGAGCGGCAGAATCGTCTTTGCGCGAAGAAGCAGCTTCTTCGTCTCCGGGAGCCGGAGAGAGCGGCAACTTCGCAAAGGTGATGAAACAAGCTGTACAACACTGCGATTGTGTGCGCAGCTTGCCAACTGAGAGAAAACAGTACCTGACCACTCTCCTGCCTTTTCTATTCACTTGAACATTCGATTGCAAGCTGTTTTGGACAACTTTCTTTCTCTTCTTGCAAAACACTCGGCAGACCTCCGTGGAGCCTCTAGAACACGATGGGAGATGTTTTCTGTGCTGGCACAGTTTCTCCTTGCCAGACAGAGTGGAAAAGCTTTTTGCTAAGATGTAGACGAGAAGAGAGGCTAAAGACGAAGGTACGGTGCTCTGCAGAGCAAAGCACCGCTCCCGGACGTCTTTCGGCAGAAGGCGCACACCGCAGAGCACTGTGAGCGGCTGAATCGTCTTTGCGCGAAGAAGCAGCTTCTTCGTCTCCGGGAGCCGGAGAGAGCGGCAACTTCGCACAGGTGATGAAACAAGCTGTACAACACTGCGATTGTGTGCGCAGCTTGCCAACTGAGAGAAAACAGTATCTGACCACTCTCCTGCCTTTTCTATTAACATGAACATTCGATTGCAAGCTGTTTTGGACAACTTTCTTTCTCTTCTTGCAAAACACTCGGCAGACCTCCGTGCACCCTCTAGAACACGATGGGAGATGTTTTCTGTGCTGGCACAGTTTCTCCTTGCCAGACAGAGTGGAAAAGCTTTTTGCTAAGATGTAGACGAGAAGAGAGGCTAAAGAAGCAGGTATGGTGCTCTGCAGAGCTAAGCACAGCTCCCGGGACTCTTTCGGCAGAAGGCGCACACCGCAGAGCACTGTGAGCGGCAGAATCATCTTTGCGCGAAGAAGCAGCTTCTTCGTCTCCGGGAGCCGGAGAGAGCGACAGCTTCGCAAAGGTGATGAAACAAACTGTACAACACTGCGATTGTGTGCGCAGCTTGCCAACTGAGAGAAAACAGTACCTGACCACTCTCCTGCCTTTTCTATTCACTTGAACATTCGATTGCAAGCTGTTTTGGACAACTTTCTTTCTCTTCTTGCAAAACACTCGGCAGACCTGCTTGCAGCCTCTAGAACACGATGGGAGATGTTTTTTGTGCTGGCACAGTTTCTCCTTTCCAGACAGAGTTGAAAAGCTTTTTGTTTAAATGTAGATGAGAAGAGAGGCTAAAGACGAAGGTACGGTGCTCTGCAGAGCTAAGCACCGCTCCCGGACCTCTTTCGGCAGAAGGCGCACACCGCAGAGCACTGTGAGCGGCAGAATCGTCTTTGCGCGAAGAAGCAGCTTCTTCGTCTCCGGGAGCCGGAGAGAGCGACAACTTGGCAAAGGTGATGAAACAAGCTGTACAACACTGCGATTGTGTGCGCAGCTTGCCAACTGAGAGAAAACAGTACCTGACCACTCTCCTGCCTTTTGTATTCACATGAACATTCGATTGCAAGCTGTTTTGGACAACTTGCTTTCTCTTCTTGCAAAACACTTGGCAGACCTCCGTGCAGCCTCTAGAACACGATGGGAGATGTTTTCTGTGCTGGTAAATTTTCTCCTTGCCAGACAGAGTGGAAAAGCTTTTTGCTAAGATGTAGACGAGAAGAGAGGCTAAAGACGAAGGTACGGTGCTCTGCAGAGCTAAGCACCGCTCCCGGACGTCGTTCGGCAGAAGGCGCACACCGCAGAGCACTGTGAGCGGCAGAATCGTCTTTGCGAGAAGAAGCAGCTTCTTCGTCTCCGGGAGCCGGAGAGAGCGACAGCTTCGCAATGGTGATGAAACATGCTGTACGACACTGCGATTGTGTGCGCAGCTTGCCAACTGAGAGAAAACAGTACCTGACCACTCTCCTGCCTTTTCTATTCACTTGAACCTTCGATTGCAAGCTGTTTTGAACAACTTTCTTTCTCTTCTTCCAAAACACTCGGCAGACCTGCGTGCAGCCTCTAGAACACGATGGGAAATGTTTTTTGTGCTGGCACAGTTTCTCCTTGCCAGACAGAGTGGAAAAGCTTTTTGCTAAGATGTAGACGAGAAGAGAGGCTAAAGACGAAGGTACGGTGCTCTGCAGAGCTAAGCACCGCTCCCGGGGCTCTTTCGGCAGAAGGCGCACACCGCAGAGCACTGTGAGCGGCAGAATCGTCTTTGCGCGAAGAAGCAGCTTCTTCGTCTCCGGGAGCCGGAGAGAGCGGCAGCTTCGCAAAGGTGATGAAACAAGCTGTACAACACTGCGATTGTGTGCGCAGCTTGCCAACTGAGAGCAAACAGTACCTGACCACTCTCCTGCCTTTTCTATTCACATGAACATTCGATTGCAAGCTGTTTTGGACAACTTTCTTTCTCTTCTTGCAAAACACTCGGCAGACCTCCGTGCAGCCTCTAGAACACGATGGGAGATATTTTTTGTGCCGGCACAATTTCTCCTTGCCAGAAAGAGTGGAAAAGCTTTTTGCTAAGATGTAGACGAGAAGAGAGGCTAAAGAAGCAGGTATGGTGCTCTGCAGAGCGAAGCACAGCTCCCGGGCCTCTTTCGGCAGAAGACACACACTGCAGAACACAGTGAGCGGCAGAATCGTCTTTGCGCGAAGAAGCAGCTTCTTCGTCTCCGGGAGCCGGAGAGAGCGGCAACTTCGCAAAGGTGATGAAACAAGCTGTACAACACTGCGATTGTGTGCGCAGCTTGCCAACTGAGAGAAAACAGTACCTGACCACTCTCCTGCCTTTTCTATTCACATGAACATTCGATTGCAAGCTGTTTTGGACAACTTTCTTTCTCTTCTGGCAAAACACTCGGCAGACCTCCGTGCAGCCTCTAGAAGACGATGGGAGATGTTTTCTGTGCTGGCACAGTTTCTCCTTGCCAGACAGAGTGGAAAAGCTTTTTGCTAAGATGTAGACGAGAAGAGAGGCTAAAGACGAAGGTACGGTGCTCTGCAGAGCTAAGCACCGCTCCCGGGCGTCTTTCGGCAGAAGGCGCACACCGCAGAGCACTGTGAGCGGCAGAATCGTCTTTGCGCGAAGAAGCAGCTTCTTCGTCTCCGGGAGCCGGAGAGAGCGGCAACTTCGCAAAGGTGATGAAACAAGCTGTACAACACTGCGATTGTGTGCGCAGCTTGCCAACTGAGAGCAAACAGTACCTGATCACTCTCCTGCCTTTTCTATTCACATGAACATTCGATTGCAAGCTGTTTTGGACAACTTTCTTTCTCTTCGTGCAAAACACTCGGCAGACCTCCGTGCAGCCTCTAGAACACGATGGGAGATGTTTTCTGTGCTGGCACAGTTTCTCCCTGCCAGACAGAGTGGAAAAGCTTTTTGCTAAGATGTAGACGAGAAGAGAGGCTAAAGACGAAGGTATGGTGCTCTGCAGAGCTAAGCACCGCTCCCGGGCGTCTTTCGGCAGAAGGCGCACACCGCAGAGCACTGTGAGCGGCAGAATCGTCTTTGCGCGAAGAAGCAGCTTCTTCGTCTCCGGGAGCCGGAGAGAGCGGCAACTTCGCAAAGGTGATGAAACAAGCTGTACAACACTGCGATTGTGTGCGCAGCTTGCCAACTGAGAGAAAACAGTACCTGACCACTCTCCTGCCTTTTCTATTCACATGAACATTCGATTGCAAGCTGTTTTGGACAACTTTCTCTCTCTTCTTGCAAAACACTCGGCAGACCTCCGTGCAGCCTCTAGAAGACGATGGGAGATGTTTTCTGTGCTGGCACAGTTTCTCCTTGCCAGACAGAGTGGAAAAGCTTTTTGCTAAGATGTAGACGAGAAGAGAGGCTAAAGACGAAGGTACGGTGCTCTGCAGAGCTAAGCACAGCTCCCGGGCGTCTTTCGGCAGAAGGCGCACACCGCAGAGAACTGTGAGCGGCAGAATCGTCTTTGCGCGAAGAAGCAGCTTCTTCGTCTCCGGGAGCCGGAGAGAGCGGCAACTTCGCAAAGGTGATGAAACAAGCTGTACAACACTGCGATTGTGTGCGCAGCTTGCCAACTGAGAGAAAACAGTACCTGACCACTCTCCTGCCTTTTCTATTCACATGAACATTCGATTGCAAGCTGTTTTGGACAACTTTCTTTCTCTTCTTGCAAAACACTCGGCAGACCTGCGTGCAGCCTCTAGAACACGATGGGAGATGTTTTTTGTGCTGGCACAGTTTCTCCTTGCCAGACAGAGTGGAAAAGCTTTTTGCTAAGATGTAGACGAGAAGAGAGGCTAAAGACGAAGGTACGGTGCTCTGCAGAGCTAAGCACCGCTCCCGGGCGTCTTTCGGCAGAAGGCGCACACCGCAGAGCAATTTGAGCGGCAGAATCGTCTTTGCGCGAAGAAGCAGCTTCTTCGTCTCCGGGAGCCGGAGAGAGCGGCAACTTCGCAAAGGTGATGAAACAAGCTGTACAACACTGCGATTGTGTGCGCAGCTTGCCAACTGATAGAAAACAGTACCTGACCACTCTCCTGCCTTTTCTATTCACTTGAACATTCGATTGCAAGCTGTTTTGGACAACTTTCTTTCTCTTCTTGCAAAACACTCGGCAGACCTCCGTGCAGCCTCTAGAACACGATGGGAGATGTTTTTTGTGCTGGCACAGTTTCTCCTTGCCAGACAGAGTTGAAAAGCTTTTTGCTAAAATGTAGATGAGAAGAGAGGCTAAAGACGAAGCTACGGTGCTCTGCAGAGCTAAGCACCGCTCCCGGGGCTCTTTCGGCAGAAGGCGCACACCGCAGAGCACTGTGAGCGGCAGAATCGTCTTTGCGCGAAGAAGCAGCTTCTTCGTCTCCGGGAGCCGGAGAGAGCGGCAGCTTCGCAAAGGTGATGAAACAAGCTGTACAACACTGCGATTGTGTGCGCAGCTTGCCAACTGAGAGCAAACAGTACCTGACCACTCTCCTGCCTTTTCTATTCACATGAACATTCGATTGCAAGCTGTTTTGGACAACTTTCTTTCTCTTCTTGCAAAACACTCGGCAGACCTCCGTGCAGCCTCTAGAACACGATGGGAGATATTTTTTGTGCCGGCACAATTTCTCCTTGCCAGAAAGAGTGGAAAAGCTTTTTGCTAAGATGTAGACGAGAAGAGAGGCTAAAGAAGCAGGTATGGTGCTCTGCAGAGCGAAGCACAGCTCCCGGGCCTCTTTCGGCAGAAGACACACACTGCAGAACACAGTGAGCGGCAGAATCGTCTTTGCGCGAAGAAGCAGCTTCTTCGTCTCCGGGAGCCGGAGAGAGCGGCAACTTCGCAAAGGTGATGAAACAAGCTGTACAACACTGCGATTGTGTGCGCAGCTTGCCAACTGAGAGAAAACAGTACCTGACCACTCTCCTGCCTTTTCTATTCACATGAACATTCGATTGCAAGCTGTTTTGGACAACTTTCTTTCTCTTCTGGCAAAACACTCGGCAGACCTCCGTGCAGCCTCTAGAAGACGATGGGAGATGTTTTCTGTGCTGGCACAGTTTCTCCTTGCCAGACAGAGTGGAAAAGCTTTTTGCTAAGATGTAGACGAGAAGAGAGGCTAAAGACGAAGGTACGGTGCTCTGCAGAGCTAAGCACCGCTCCCGGGCGTCTTTCGGCAGAAGGCGCACACCGCAGAGCACTGTGAGCGGCAGAATCGTCTTTGCGCGAAGAAGCAGCTTCTTCGTCTCCGGGAGCCGGAGAGAGCGGCAACTTCGCAAAGGTGATGAAACAAGCTGTACAACACTGCGATTGTGTGCGCAGCTTGCCAACTGAGAGCAAACAGTACCTGATCACTCTCCTGCCTTTTCTATTCACATGAACATTCGATTGCAAGCTGTTTTGGACAACTTTCTTTCTCTTCGTGCAAAACACTCGGCAGACCTCCGTGCAGCCTCTAGAACACGATGGGAGATGTTTTCTGTGCTGGCACAGTTTCTCCCTGCCAGACAGAGTGGAAAAGCTTTTTGCTAAGATGTAGACGAGAAGAGAGGCTAAAGACGAAGGTATGGTGCTCTGCAGAGCTAAGCACCGCTCCCGGGCGTCTTTCGGCAGAAGGCGCACACCGCAGAGCACTGTGAGCGGCAGAATCGTCTTTGCGCGAAGAAGCAGCTTCTTCGTCTCCGGGAGCCGGAGAGAGCGGCAACTTCGCAAAGGTGATGAAACAAGCTGTACAACACTGCGATTGTGTGCGCAGCTTGCCAACTGAGAGAAAACAGTACCTGACCACTCTCCTGCCTTTTCTATTCACATGAACATTCGATTGCAAGCTGTTTTGGACAACTTTCTCTCTCTTCTTGCAAAACACTCGGCAGACCTCCGTGCAGCCTCTAGAAGACGATGGGAGATGTTTTCTGTGCTGGCACAGTTTCTCCTTGCCAGACAGAGTGGAAAAGCTTTTTGCTAAGATGTAGACGAGAAGAGAGGCTAAAGACGAAGGTACGGTGCTCTGCAGAGCTAAGCACAGCTCCCGGGCGTCTTTCGGCAGAAGGCGCACACCGCAGAGAACTGTGAGCGGCAGAATCGTCTTTGCGCGAAGAAGCAGCTTCTTCGTCTCCGGGAGCCGGAGAGAGCGGCAACTTCGCAAAGGTGATGAAACAAGCTGTACAACACTGCGATTGTGTGCGCAGCTTGCCAACTGAGAGAAAACAGTACCTGACCACTCTCCTGCCTTTTCTATTCACATGAACATTCGATTGCAAGCTGTTTTGGACAACTTTCTTTCTCTTCTTGCAAAACACTCGGCAGACCTGCGTGCAGCCTCTAGAACACGATGGGAGATGTTTTTTGTGCTGGCACAGTTTCTCCTTGCCAGACAGAGTGGAAAAGCTTTTTGCTAAGATGTAGACGAGAAGAGAGGCTAAAGACGAAGGTACGGTGCTCTGCAGAGCTAAGCACCGCTCCCGGGCGTCTTTCGGCAGAAGGCGCACACCGCAGAGCAATTTGAGCGGCAGAATCGTCTTTGCGCGAAGAAGCAGCTTCTTCGTCTCCGGGAGCCGGAGAGAGCGGCAACTTCGCAAAGGTGATGAAACAAGCTGTACAACACTGCGATTGTGTGCGCAGCTTGCCAACTGATAGAAAACAGTACCTGACCACTCTCCTGCCTTTTCTATTCACTTGAACATTCGATTGCAAGCTGTTTTGGACAACTTTCTTTCTCTTCTTGCAAAACACTCGGCAGACCTCCGTGCAGCCTCTAGAACACGATGGGAGATGTTTTTTGTGCTGGCACAGTTTCTCCTTGCCAGACAGAGTTGAAAAGCTTTTTGCTAAAATGTAGATGAGAAGAGAGGCTAAAGACGAAGCTACGGTGCTCTGCAGAGCTAAGCACCGCTCCCGGACCTCTTTCGGCACAAGGCGCACACCGCAGAGCACTGTGAGCGGCAGAATCGTCTTTGCGCGAAGAAGCAGCATCTTCGTCTCCGGGAGCCGGAGAGAGCGGCAACTTCGCAAAGGTGATGAAACAAGCTGTACAACACTGCGATTGTGTGCGCAGCTTGCCAAGTGAGAGAAAACAGTACCTGACCCCTCACCTGCCTTTTCTATTCACATGAACATTCGATTGGAAGCTGTTTTGGACAACTTTCTCTCTCTTCTTGCAAAACACTCGGCAGACCTCCGTGCAGCCTCTAGAACACGATGGGAGATGTTTTCTGTGCTGGCACAGTTTCTCCTTGCCAGACAGAGTGGAAAAGCTTTTTGCTAAGATGTAGACGAGAAGAGAGGCTAAAGACGAAGGTACGGTGCTCTGCAGAGCTAAGCACAGCTCCCGGGCGTCTTTCGGCAGAAGGCGCACACCGCAGAGCACTGTGAGCGGCAGAATAGTCTTTGCGCGAAGAAGCAGCTTCTTCGTCTCCGGGAGCCGGAGAGAGCGGCAACTTCGCAAAGGTGATGAAACAAGCTGTACAACACTGCGATTGTGTGCGCAGCTTGCCAAGTGAGAGAAAACAGTACCTGATCACTCTCCTGCCTTTTCTATTCACATGAACATTCGATTGCAAGCTGTTTTGGACAACTTTCTTTCTCTTCTTGCAAAACACTCGGCAGACCTGCGTGCAGCCTCTAGAACACGATGGGAGATGTTTTTTGTGCTGGCACAGTTTCTCCTTGCCAGACAGAGTGGAAAAGCTTTTTGCTAAGATGTAGACAAGAAGAGAGGCTAAAGACGAAGGTACGGTGCTCTGCAGAGCTAAGCACCGCTCCCGGGCGTCTTTCGGCAGAAGGCGCACACCGCAGAGCATTGTGAGCGGCAGAATCGTCTTTGCGCGAAGAAGCAGCTTCTTAGTCTCCGGGAGCCGGAGAGAGCGGCAACTTCGCAAAGGTGATGAAACAAGCTGTACAACACTGCGATTGTGTGCGCAGCTTGCCAACTGAGAGCAAACAGTACCTGATCACTCTCCTGCCTTTTCTATTCACATGAACATTCGATTGCAAGCTGTTTTGGACAACTTTCTTTCTCTTCTTGCAAAACACTCGGCAGACCTGCGTGCAGCCTCTAGAACACGATGGGAGATGTTTTTTGTGCTGGCACAGTTTCTCCTTGCCAGACAGAGTGGAAAAGCTTTTTGCTAAGATGTAGACGAGAAGAGAGGCTAAAGACGAAGGTACGGTCCTCTGCAGAGCTAAGCACCGCTCCCGGACCTCTTTCGGCAGAAGGCGCACACCGCAGAGCACTGTGAGCGGCAGAATCGTCTTTGCGCGAAGAAGCAGCTTCTTCGTCTCCGGGAGCCGGAGAGAGCGGCAACTTCGCAAAGGTGATGAAACAAGCTGTACAACACTGCGATTGTGTGCGCAGCTTGCCAACTGAGAGAAAATAGTACCTGATCACTCTCCTGCCTTTTCTATTCACATGAACATTCGATTGCAAGCTGTTTTGGACAACTTTCTTTCTCTTCTTGCAAAACACTTGGCAGACCTCCGTGCAGCCTCTAGAACACGATGGGAGATGTTTTCTGTGCTGGCACAGTTTCTCCCTGCCAGACAGAGTGGAAAAGCTTTTTGCTAAGATGTAGACGAGAAGAGAGGCTAAAGACGAAGGTACGGTGCTCTGCAGAGCTAAGCACCGCTCCCGGGCGTCTTTCGGCAGAAGGCGCACACCGCAGAGCATTGTGAGCGGCAGAATCGTCTTTGCGCGAAGAAGCAGCTTCTTCGTCTCCGGGAGCCGGAGAGAGCGGCAACTTCGCAAAGGTGATGAAACAAGCTGTACAACACTGCGATTGTGTGCGCCGCTTGCCAACTGAGAGAAAACAGTACCTGACCACTCTCCTGCCTTTTCTATTCACATGAACATTCGATTGGAAGCTGTTTTGGACAACTTTCTCTCTCTTCTTGCAAAACACACGGCAGACCTCCGTGCAGACTCTAGAACACGATGGGAGATGTTTTCTGTGCTGGCACAGTTTCTCCTTGCCAGACAGAGTGGAAAAGCTTTTTGCTAAGATGTAGACGAGAAGAGAGGCTAAAGACGAAGGTACGGTGCTCTGCAGAGCTAAGCACCGCTCCCGGGCGTCTTTCTGCAGAAGGCGCACACCGCAGAGCACTGTGAGCGGCAGAATCGTCTTTGCGCGAAGAAGCAGCTTCTTCGTCTCCGGGAGCCGGAGAGAGCGGCAACTTCGCAAAGGTGATGAAAAAAGCTGTACAACACTGCGATTGTGTGCGCAGCTTGCCAAGTGAGAGAAAACAGTACCTGACCACTCTCCTGCCTTTTCTATTCACATGAACATTCGATTGCAAGCTGTTTTGGACAACTTTCTTTCTCTTCTTGCAAAACACTCGGCAGACCTGCGTGCAGCCTCTAGAACACGATGGGAAATGTTTTTGTGCTGGCACAGTTTCTCCTTGCCAGACAGAGTGGAAAAGCTTTTTGCTAAGATGTAGACGAGAAGAGAGGCTAAAGACGAAGGTACGGTGCTCTGCAGAGCTAAGCACCGCTCCCGGGCGTCTTTCGGCAGAAGGCGCACACCGCAGAGCACTGTGAGCGGCAGAATCGTCTTTGCGCGAAGAAGCAGCTTCTTCGTGTCCGGGAGCCGGAGAGAGCGGCAACTTGGCAAAGGGGATGAAACAAGCTGTACAACACTGCGATTGTGTGCGCAGCTTGCCAACTGAGAGAAAACAGTACCTGACCACTCTCCTGCCTTTTCTATTCACATGAACATTCGATTGCAAGCTGTTTTGGACAACTTTCTTTCTCTTCTTGCAAAACACTCGGCAGACCTGCGTGCAGCCTCTAGAACACGATGGGAGATGTTTTTTGTGCTGGCACAGTTTCTCCTTGCCAGACAGAGTGGAAAAGCTTTTTGCTAAGATGTAGACGAGAAGAGAGGCTAAAGACGAAGGTACGGTGCTCTGCAGAGCAAAGCACCGCTCCCGGACGTCTTTCAGCAGAAGGCGCTCACCGCAGAGCACTGTGAGCGGCAGAATCGTCTTTGGGCGAAGAAGCAGCTTCTTCGTCTCCGGGAGCCGGAGAGAGCGGCAACTTGGCAAAGGTGATGAAACAAGCTGTACAACACTGCGATTGTGTGCGCAGCTTGCCAACTGAGAGAAAACAGTATCTGACCACTCTCCTGCCTTTTCTATTCACACGAACATTCGATTGCAAGCTGTTTTGGACAACTTTCTTTCTCTTCTTGCAAAACACTCGGCAGACCTCCGTGCAGCCTCTAGAACACGATGGGAGATGTTTTCTGTGCTGGCACAGTTTCTCCTTGCCAGACAGAGTGGAAAAGCTTTTTGCTAAGATGTAGACGAGAAGAGAGGCTAAAGACGAAGGTACGGTGCTCTGCAGAGCTAAGCACCGCTCCCGGACCTCTTTCGGCAGAAGGCGCTCACCGCAGAGCACTGTGAGCGGCAGAATCGTCTTTGCGCGAAGAAGCAGCTTCTTCGTCTCCGGGAGCCGGAGAGAGCGGCAACTTCGCAAAGGTGATGAAACAAGCTGTACAACACTGCGATTGTGTGCGCAGTTTGCCAACTGAGAGAAAACAGTACCTGACCACTCTCCGGCCTTTTCTATTCACATGAACATTCGATTGCAAGCTGTTTTGGACAACTTTCTTTCTCTTCTTGCAAAACACTCGGCAGGCCTGCGTGCAGCCTCTAGAACACGATGGGAGATGTTTTCTGTGCTGGCACAGTTTCTCCTTGCCAGACAGAGTGGAAAAGCTTTTTGCTAAGATGTAGACGAGAAGAGAGGCTAAAGACGAAGGTACGGTGCTCTGCAGAGCTAAGCACCGCTCCCGGACCTCTTTCGGCAGAAGGCGCACACCGCAGAGCACTGTGAGCGGCAGAATCGTCTTTGCGCGAAGAAGCAGCTTCTTCGTCTCCGGGAGCCGCAGAGAGCGGCAGCTTCGCAAAGGTGATGAAACAAGCTGTACAACACTGCGATTGTGTGCGCAGCCTGCCAACTGAGAGAAAACAGTACCTGACCACTCTCCTGCCTTTTCTATTCACATGAACATTCGATTGCAAGCTGTTTTGGACAACTTTCTTTCTCTTCTTGCAAAACACTCGGCAGACCTCCATGCAGCCTCTAGAACACGATGGGAGATGTTTTCTGTGCTGGCACAGTTTCTCCTTTCCAGACAGAGTGGAAAAGCTTTTTGCTAAGATGTAGATGAGAAGAGAGGCTAAAGACGATGGTACGGTGCTCTGCAGAGCTAAGCACAGCTCCCGGACATCTTTCGGCAGAAGGCGCTCACCGCAGAGCACTGTGAGCGGCAGAATCGTCTTTGCGCGAAGAAGCAGCTTCTTCGTCTCCGGGAGCCGGAGAGAGCGGCAACTTCGCAAAGGTGATGAAACAAGCTGTACAACACTGCGATTGTGTGCGCAGTTTGCCAACTGAGAGAAAACAGTACCTGACCTCTCTCCTGCCTTTTCTATTCACATGAACATTCGATTGGAAGCTGTTTTGTACAACTTTCTTTCTCTTCTTGCAAAACACTCGGCAGACCTCCGTGCAGCCTCTAGAACACGATGGCAGATGTTTTTTGTGCTGGCACAGTTTCTCCTTGCCAGACAGAGTGGAAAAGCTTTTTGCTAAGATGTAGACGAGAAGAGAGGCTAAAGACGAAGGTACGGTGCTCTGCAGAGCTAAGCACCGCTCCCGGGCCTCTTTCGGCAGAAGGCGCACAACGCAGAGCACTGTGAGCGGCAGAATCGTCTTTGCGCGAAGAAGCAGCTTCTTCGTCTCCGGGAGCCGGAGAGAGCGGCAACTTCGCAAAGGTGATGAAACAAGCTGTACAACACTGCGATTGTGTGGGCAGCTTGCCAACTGAGAGAAAACAGTACCTGACCACTCTCCTGCCTTTTCTATTCACATGAACATTCGATTGCAAGCTGTTTTGGACAACTTTCTTTCTCTTCTTGCAAAACACTCGGCAGACCTCCGTGCAGCCTCTAGAACACGATGGGAGATGTTTTCTGTGCTGGCACAGTTTCTCCTTGCCAGACAGAGTGGAAAAGCTTTTTGCTAAGATGTAGACGAGAAGAGAGGCTAAAGACGAAGGTACGGTGCTCTGCAGAGCTAAGCACCGCTCCCGGACCTCTTTCGGCAGAAGGCGCTCACCGCAGAGCACTGTGAGCGGCAGAATCGTCTTTGTGCGAAGAAGCAGCTTCTTCGTCTCCGGGAGCCGGAGAGAGCGGCAACTTCGCAAAGGTGATGAAACAAGCTGTACAACACTGCGATTGTGTGCGCAGTTTGCCAACTGAGAGAAAACTGTACCTGACCACTCTCCGGCCTTTTCTATTCACATGAACATTCGATTGCAAGCTGTTTTGGACAACTTTCTTTCTCTTCTTGCAAAATACTCGACAGACCTCCGTGCAGCCTCTAGAACACGATGGGAGATGTTTTCTGTGCTGGCACAGTTTCTCCTTGCCAGACAGAGTGGAAAAGCTTTTTGCTAAGATGTAGACGAGAAGAGAGGCTAAAGACGAAGGTACGGTGCTCTGCAGAGCTAAGCACCGCTCCCGGACCTCTTTCGGCAGAAGGCGCACACCGCAGAGCACTGTGAGCGGCAGAATCGTCTTTGCGCGAAGAAGCAGCTTCTTCGTCTCCGGGAGCTGGAGAGAGCGGCAGCTTCGCAAAGGTGATGAAACAAGCTATACAACACTGTGATTGTGTGCGCACCCTGCCAACTGAGAGAAAACAGTACCTGACCACTCTCCTGCCTTTTCTATTCACATGAACATTTGATTGCAAGCTGTTTTGGACAACTTTCTCTCTCTTCTTGCAAAACACTCGGCAGACCTCCGTGCAGCCTCTAGAACACGATGGGAGATGTTTTCTGTGCTGGCACAGTTTCTCCTTGCCAGACAGAGTGGAAAAGCTTTTTGCTAAGATGTAGACGAGAAGAGAGGCTAAAGACGAAGGTACGGTGCTCTGCAGAGCTAAGCACCGCACCCGGACCTCTCTCAGCAGAAGGCGCACACCGCAGAGCACTGTGAGCGGCAGAATCGTCTTTGCGCGAAGAAGCAGCTTCTTCGTCTCCGGGAGCTGGAGAGAGCGGCAACTTCGCAAAGGTGATGAAACAAGCTGTACAACACTGCGATTGTGTGCGCAGCTTGCCAACTGAGAGAAAACAGTACCTGACCCCTCTCCTGCCTTTTCTATTCACATGAACATTCGATTGCAAACTGTTTTGGACAACTTTCTTTCTCTTCTTGCAAAACACTCGGCAGACCTCCGTGCAGCCTCTAGAAGACGATGGGAGATGTTTTCTGTGCTGGCACAGTTTCTCCTTGCCAGACAGAGTGGAAAAGCTTTTTGCTAAGATGTAGACGAGAAGAGAGGCTAAAGAAGCAGGTATGGTGCTCTGCAGAGCTAAGCACAGCTCCCGGGCGTCTTTCGGCAGAAGGCGCACACCGCAGAGCACTGTGAGCGGCAGAATCGTCTTTGCGCGAAGAAGCAGCTTCTTCGTCTCCGGGAGCCGGAGAGAGCGGCAACTTCGCAAAGGTGATGAAACAAGCTGTACAACACTGCGATTGTGTGCGCAGCTTGCCAACTGAGAGAAAACAGTACCTGACCACTCTCCTGCCTTTTCTATTCACTTGAACATTCGATTGCAAGCTGTTTTGGACAACTTTCTTTCTCTTCTTGCAAAACACTCGGCAGACCTCCGTGCAGCCTCTAGAACACGATGGGAGATGTTTTCTGTGCTGGCACAGTTTCTCCTTGCCAGACAGAGTGGAAAAGCTTTTTGCTAAGATGTAGACGAGAAGAGAGGCTAAAGACGAAGGTACGGTGCTCTGCAGAGCTAAGCACCGCTCCCGGACCTCTTTCGGCAGAAGGCGCTCACCGCAGAGCACTGTGAGCGGCAGAATCGTCTTTGCGCGAAGAAGCAGCTTCTTCGTCTCCGGGAGCCGGAGAGAGCGGCAGCTTCGCAAAGGTGATGAAACAAGCTGTACAACACTGCGATTGTGTGCGCAGCTTGCCAAGTGAGAGAAAACAATACCTGACCACTCTCCTGCCTTTTCTATTGACATGAACATTCGATTGCAAGCTGTTTTGGACAACTTTCTCTCTCTTCTTGCAAAACACTCGGCAGACCTCCGTGCAGCCTCTAGAACACGATGGGAGATGTTTTCTGTGCTGGCACAGTTTCTCCTTGCCAGACAGAGTGGAAAAGCTTTTTGCTAAGATGTAGACGAGAAGAGAGGCTAAAGACGAAGGTACGGTGCTCTGCAGAGCTAAGCACCGCACCCGGACCTCTCTCAGCAGAAGGCGCACACCGCAGAGCACTGTGAGCGGCAGAATCGTCTTTGCGCGAAGAAGCAGCTTCTTCGTCTCCGGGAGCTGGAGAGAGCGGCAACTTCGCAAAGGTGATGAAACAAGCTGTACAAAACTGCGATTGTGTGCGCAGCTTGCCAACTGAGAGAAAACAGTACCTGACCCCTCTCCTGCCTTTTCTATTCACATGAACATTCGATTGCAAACTGTTTTGGACAACTTTCTTTCTCTTCTTGCAAAACACTCGGCAGACCTCCGTGCAGCCTCTAGAAGACGATGGGAGATGTTTTCTGTGCTGGCACAGTTTCTCCTTGCCAGACAGAGTGGAAAAGCTTTTTGCTAAGATGTAGACGAGAAGAGAGGCTAAAGAAGCAGGTATGGTGCTCTGCAGAGCTAAGCACAGCTCCCGGGCGTCTTTCGGCAGAAGGCGCACACCGCAGAGCACTGTGAGCGGCAGAATCGTCTTTGCGCGAAGAAGCAGCTTCTTCGTCTCCGGCAGCCGGAGAGAGCGGCAACTTCGCAAAGGTGATGAAACAAGCTGTACAACACTGCGATTGTGTGCGCAGCTTGCCAACTGAGAGAAAACAGTACCTGACCACTCTCCTGCCTTTTCTATTCACTTGAACATTCGATTGCAAGCTGTTTTGGACAACTTTCTTTCTCTTCTTGCAAAACACTCGGCAGACCTCCGTGGAGCCTCTAGAACACGATGGGAGATGTTTTCTGTGCTGGCACAGTTTCTCCTTGCCAGACAGAGTGGAAAAGCTTTTTGCTAAGATGTAGACGAGAAGAGAGGCTAAAGACGAAGGTACGGTGCTCTGCAGAGCAAAGCACCGCTCCCGGACGTCTTTCGGCAGAAGGCGCACACCGCAGAGCACTGTGAGCGGCTGAATCGTCTTTGCGCGAAGAAGCAGCTTCTTCGTCTCCGGGAGCCGGAGAGAGCGGCAACTTCGCACAGGTGATGAAACAAGCTGTACAACACTGCGATTGTGTGCGCAGCTTGCCAACTGAGAGAAAACAGTATCTGACCACTCTCCTGCCTTTTCTATTAACATGAACATTCGATTGCAAGCTGTTTTGGACAACTTTCTTTCTCTTCTTGCAAAACACTCGGCAGACCTCCGTGCACCCTCTAGAACACGATGGGAGATGTTTTCTGTGCTGGCACAGTTTCTCCTTGCCAGACAGAGTGGAAAAGCTTTTTGCTAAGATGTAGACGAGAAGAGAGGCTAAAGAAGCAGGTATGGTGCTCTGCAGAGCTAAGCACAGCTCCCGGGACTCTTTCGGCAGAAGGCGCACACCGCAGAGCACTGTGAGCGGCAGAATCATCTTTGCGCGAAGAAGCAGCTTCTTCGTCTCCGGGAGCCGGAGAGAGCGACAGCTTCGCAAAGGTGATGAAACAAACTGTACAACACTGCGATTGTGTGCGCAGCTTGCCAACTGAGAGAAAACAGTACCTGACCACTCTCCTGCCTTTTCTATTCACTTGAACATTCGATTGCAAGCTGTTTTGGACAACTTTCTTTCTCTTCTTGCAAAACACTCGGCAGACCTGCTTGCAGCCTCTAGAACACGATGGGAGATGTTTTTTGTGCTGGCACAGTTTCTCCTTTCCAGACAGAGTTGAAAAGCTTTTTGCTAAAATGTAGATGAGAAGAGAGGCTAAAGACGAAGGTACGGTGCTCTGCAGAGCTAAGCACCGCTCCCGGACCTCTTTCGGCAGAAGGCGCACACCGCAGAGCACTGTGAGCGGCAGAATCGTCTTTGCGCGAAGAAGCAGCTTCTTCGTCTCCGGGAGCCGGAGAGAGCGACAACTTGGCAAAGGTGATGAAACAAGCTGTACAACACTGCGATTGTGTGCGCAGCTTGCCAACTGAGAGAAAACAGTACCTGACCACTCTCCTGCCTTTTGTATTCACATGAACATTCGATTGCAAGCTGTTTTGGACAACTTGCTTTCTCTTCTTGCAAAACACTTGGCAGACCTCCGTGCAGCCTCTAGAACACGATGGGAGATGTTTTCTGTGCTGGTAAATTTTCTCCTTGCCAGACAGAGTGGAAAAGCTTTTTGCTAAGATGTAGACGAGAAGAGAGGCTAAAGACGAAGGTACGGTGCTCTGCAGAGCTAAGCACCGCTCCCGGACGTCGTTCGGCAGAAGGCGCACACCGCAGAGCACTGTGAGCGGCAGAATCGTCTTTGCGAGAAGAAGCAGCTTCTTCGTCTCCGGGAGCCGGAGAGAGCGACAGCTTCGCAAAGGTGATGAAACATGCTGTACGACACTGCGATTGTGTGCGCAGCTTGCCAACTGAGAGAAAACAGTACCTGACCACTCTCCTGCCTTTTCTATTCACTTGAACCTTCGATTGCAAGCTGTTTTGAACAACTTTCTTTCTCTTCTTCCAAAACACTCGGCAGACCTGCGTGCAGCCTCTAGAACACGATGGGAAATGTTTTTTGTGCTGGCACAGTTTCTCCTTGCCAGACAGAGTGGAAAAGCTTTTTGCTAAGATGTAGACGAGAAGAGAGGCTAAAGACGAAGGTACGGTGCTCTGCAGAGCTAAGCACCGCTCCCGGGGCTCTTTCGGCAGAAGGCGCACACCGCAGAGCACTGTGAGCGGCAGAATCGTCTTTGCGCGAAGAAGCAGCTTCTTCGTCTCCGGGAGCCGGAGAGAGCGGCAACTTCGCAAAGGTGATGAAACAAGCTGTACAACACTGCGATTGTGTGCGCAGCTTGCCAACTGAGAGCAAACAGTACCTGACCACTCTCCTGCCTTTTCTATTCACATGAACATTCGATTGCAAGCTGTTTTGGACAACTTTCTTTCTCTTCTTGCAAAACACTCGGCAGACCTCCGTGCAGCCTCTAGAACACGATGGGAGATATTTTTTGTGCCGGCACAATTTCTCCTTGCCAGAAAGAGTGGAAAAGCTTTTTGCTAAGATGTAGACGAGAAGAGAGGCTAAAGAAGCAGGTATGGTGCTCTGCAGAGCGAAGCACAGCTCCCAGGCCTCTTTCGGCAGAAGACACACACTGCAGAACACAGTGAGCGGCAGAATCGTCTTTGCGCGAAGAAGCAGCTTCTTCGTCTCCGGGAGCCGGAGAGAGCGGCAACTTCGCAAAGGTGATGAAACAAGCTGTACAACACTGCGATTGTGTGCGCCGCTTGCCAACTGAGAGAAAACAGTACCTGACCACTCTCCTGCCTTTTCTATTCACATGAACATTCGATTGCAAGCTGTTTTGGACAACTTTCTTTCTCTTCTGGCAAAACACTCGGCAGACCTCCGTGCAGCCTCTAGAAGACGATGGGAGATGTTTTCTGTGCTGGCACAGTTTCTCCTTGCCAGACAGAGTGGAAAAGCTTTTTGCTAAGATGTAGACGAGAAGAGAGGCTAAAGACGAAGGTACGGTGCTCTGCAGAGCTAAGCACCGCTCCCGGGCCTCTTTCGGCAGAAGGCGCACACCGCAGAGCACTGTGAGCGGCAGAATCGTCTTTGCGCGAAGAAGCAGCTTCTTCGTCTCCGGGAGCCGGAGAGAGCGGCAACTTCGCAAAGGTGATGAAACAAGCTGTACAACACTGCGATTGTGTGCGCCGCTTGCCAACTGAGAGAAAACAGTACCTGACCACTCTCCTGCCTTTTCTATTCACATGAACATTCGATTGCAAGCTGTTTTGGACAACTTTCTTTCTCTTCTGGCAAAACACTCGGCAGACCTCCGTGCAGGCTCTAGAACACGATGGGAGATGTTTTCTGTGCTGGCACAGTTTCTCCTTGCCAGACAGAGTGGAAAAGCTTTTTGCTAAGATGTAGACGAGAAGAGAGGCTAAAGACGAAGGTACGGTGCTCTGCAGAGCTAAGCACCGCTCCCGGGCGTCTTTCTGCAGAAGGCGCACACCGCAGAGCACTGTGAGCGGCAGAATCGTCTTTGCGCGAAGAAGCAGCTTCTTCGTCTCCGGGAGCCGGAGAGAGCGGCAACTTCGCAAAGGTGATGAAACAAGCTGTACAACACTGCGATTGTGTGCGCAGCTTGCCAACTGAGAGCAAACAGTACCTGATCACTCTCCTGCCTTTTCTATTCACATGAACATTCGATTGCAAGCTGTTTTGGACAACTTTCTTTCTCTTCGTGCAAAACACTCGGCAGACCTCCGTGCAGCCTCTAGAACACGATGGGAGATGTTTTCTGTGCTGGCACAGTTTCTCCCTGCCAGACAGAGTGGAAAAGCTTTTTGCTAAGATGTAGACGAGAAGAGAGGCTAAAGACGAAGGTATGGTGCTCTGCAGAGCTAAGCACCGCTCCCGGGCGTCTTTCGGCACAAGGCGCACACCGCAGAGCACTGTGAGCGGCAGAATCGTCTTTGCGCGAAGAAGCAGCTTCTTCGTCTCCGGGAGCCGGAGAGAGCGGCAACTTCGCAAAGGTGATGAAACAAGCTGTACAACACTGCGATTGTGTGCGCAGCTTGCCAACTGAGAGAAAACAGTACCTCACCACTCTCCTGCCTTTTCTATTCACATGAACATTCGATTGGAAGCTGTTTTGGACAACTTTCTCTCTCTTCTTGCAAAACACTCGGCAGACCTCCGTGCAGCCTCTAGAAGACGATGGGAGATGTTTTCTGTGCTGGCACAGTTTCTCCTTGCCAGACAGAGTGGAAAAGCTTTTTGCTAAGATGTAGACGAGAAGAGAGGCTAAAGACGAAGGTACGGTGCTCTGCAGAGCTAAGGACAGCTCCCGGGCGTCTTTCGGCAGAAGGCGCACACCGCAGAGAACTGTGAGCGGCAGAATCGTCTTTGCGCGAAGAAGCAGCTTCTTCGTCTCCGGGAGCCGGAGAGAGCGGCAACTTCGCAAAGGTGATGAAACAAGCTGTACAACACTGCGATTGTGTGCGCAGCTTACCAAGTGAGAGAAAACAGTACCTGACCACTCTCCTGCCTTTTCTATTCACATGAACATTCGATTGCAAGCTGTTTTGGACAACTTTCTTTCTCTTCTTGCAAAACACTCGGCAGACCTGCGTGCAGCCTCTAGAACACGATGGGAGATGTTTTTTGTGCTGGCACAGTTTCTCCTTGCCAGACAGAGTGGAAAAGCTTTTTGCTAAGATGTAGACGAGAAGAGAGGCTAAAGACGAAGGTACGGTGCTCTGCAGAGCTAAGCACCGCTCCCGGGCGTCTTTCGGCAGAAGGCGCACACCGCAGAGCAATTTGAGCGGCAGAATCGTCTTTGCGCGAAGAAGCAGCTTCTTCGTCTCCGGGAGCCGGAGAGAGCGGCAACTTCGCAAAGGTGATGAAACAAGCTGTACAACACTGCGATTGTGTGCGCAGCTTGCCAACTGATAGAAAACAGTACCTGACCACTCTCCTGCCTTTTCTATTCACTTGAACATTCGATTGCAAGCTGTTTTGGACAACTTTCTTTCTCTTCTTGCAAAACACTCGGCAGACCTCCGTGCAGCCTCTAGAACACGATGGGAGATGTTTTTTGTGCTGGCACAGTTTCTCCTTGCCAGACAGAGTTGAAAAGCTTTTTGCTAAAATGTAGATGAGAAGAGAGGCTAAAGACGAAGCTACGGTGCTCTGCAGAGCTAAGCACCGCTCCCGGACCTCTTTCGGCACAAGGCGCACACGGCAGAGCACTGTGAGCGGCAGAATCGTCTTTGCGCGAAGAAGCAGCTTCTTCGTCTCCGGGAGCCGGAGAGAGCGGCAACTTCGCAAAGGTGATGAAACAAGCTGTACAACACTGCGATTGTGTGCGCAGCTTGCCAAGTGAGAGAAAACAGTACCTGACCACTCTCCTGCCTTTTCTATTCACATGAACATTCGATTGGAAGCTGTTTTGGACAACTTTCTCTCTCTTCTTGCAAAACACTCGGCAGACCTCCGTGCAGCCTCTAGAACACGATGGGAGATGTTTTCTGTGCTGGCACAGTTTCTCCTTGCCAGACAGAGTGGAAAAGCTTTTTGCTAAGATGTAGACGAGAAGAGAGGCTAAAGACGAAGGTACGGTGCTCTGCAGAGCTAAGCACAGCTCCCGGGCGTCTTTCGGCAGAAGGCGCACACCGCAGAGCACTGTGAGTGGAAGAATCGTCTTTGCGCGAAGAAGCAGCTTCTTCGTCTCCGGGAGCCGGAGAGAGCGGCAACTTCGCAAAGGTGATGAAACAAGCTGTACAACACTGCGATTGTGTGCGCAGCTTGCCAAGTGAGAGAAAACAGTACCTGATCACTCTCCTGCCTTTTCTATTCACATGAACATTCGATTGCAAGCTGTTTTGGACAACTTTCTTTCTCTTCTTGCAAAACACTCGGCAGACCTGCGTGCAGCCTCTAGAACACGATGGGAGATGTTTTTTGTGCTGGCACAGTTTCTCCTTGCCAGACAGAGTGGAAAAGCTTTTTGCTAAGATGTAGACAAGAAGAGAGGCTAAAGACGAAGGTACGGTGCTCTGCAGAGCTAAGCACCGCTCCCGGGCGTCTTTCGGCAGAAGGCGCACACCGCAGAGCATTGTGAGCGGCAGAATCGTCTTTGCGCGAAGAAGCAGCTTCTTAGTCTCCGGGAGCCGGAGAGAGCGGCAACTTCGCAAAGGTGATGAAACAAGCTGTACAACACTGCGATTGTGTGCGCAGCTTGCCAACTGAGAGCAAACAGTACCTGATCACTCTCCTGCCTTTTCTATTCACATGAACATTCGATTGCAAGCTGTTTTGGACAACTTTCTTTCTCTTCTTGCAAAACACTCGGCAGACCTCCGTGCAGCCTCTAGAACACGATGGGAGATGTTTTTTCTGCTGGCACAGTTTCTCCTTGCCAGACAGAGTGGAAAAGCTTTTTGCTAAGATGTAGATGAGAAGAGAGGCTAAAGACGAAGGTACGGTGCTCTGCAGAGCTAAGCACCGCTCCCGGACCTCTTTCGGCAGAAGGCGCACACCGCAGAGCACTGTGAGCGGCAGAATCGTCTTTGCGCGAAGAAGCAGCTTCTTCGTCTCCGGGAGCCGGAGAGAGCGGCAACTTCGCAAAGGTGATGAAACAAGCTGTACAACACTGCGATTGTGTGCGCAGCTTGCCAACTGAGAGAAAATAGTACCTGATCACTCTCCTGCCTTTTCTATTCACATGAACATTCGATTGCAAGCTGTTTTGGACAACTTTCTTTCTCTTCTTGCAAAACACTTGGCAGACCTCCGTGCAGCCTCTAGAACACGATGGGAGATGTTTTCTGTGCTGGCACAGTTTCTCCCTGCCAGACAGAGTGGAAAAGCTTTTTGCTAAGATGTAGACGAGAAGAGAGGCTAAAGACGAAGGTACGGTGCTCTGCAGAGCTAAGCACCGCTCCCGGGCGTCTTTCTGCAGAAGGCGCACACCGCAGAGCACTGTGAGCGGCAGAATCGTCTTTGCGCGAAGAAGCAGCTTCTTCGTCTCCGGGAGCCGGAGAGAGCGGCAACTTCGCAAAGGTGATGAAACAAGCTGTACAACACTGCGATTGTGTGCGCAGCTTGCCAAGTGAGAGAAAACAGTACCTGACCACTCTCCGGCCTTTTCTATTCACATGAACATTCGATTGCAAGCTGTTTTGGACAACTTTCTTTCTCTTCTTGCAAAACACTCGGCAGACCTCCGTGCAGCCTCTAGAACACGATGGGAGATGTTTTTTGTGCTGGCACAGTTTCTCCTTGCCAGACAGAGTGGAAAAGCTTTTTGCTAAGATGTAGACAAGAAGAGAGGCTAAAGACGAAGGTACGGTGCTCTGCAGAGCTAAGCACCGCTCCCGGGCGTCTTTCGGCAGAAGGCGCACACCGCAGAGCATTGTGAGCGGCAGAATCGTCTTTGCGCGAAGAAGCAGCTTCTTAGTCTCCGGGAGCCGGAGAGAGCGGCAACTTCGCAAAGGTGATGAAACAAGCTGTACAACACTGCGATTGTGTGCGCAGCTTGCCAACTGAGAGCAAACAGTACCTGATCACTCTCCTGCCTTTTCTATTCACATGAACATTCGATTGCAAGCTGTTTTGGACAACTTTCTTTCTCTTCTTGCAAAACACTCGGCAGACCTCCGTGCAGCCTCTAGAACACGATGGGAGATGTTTTTTGTGCTGGCACAGTTTCTCCTTGCCAGACAGAGTGGAAAAGCTTTTTGCTAAGATGTAGATGAGAAGAGAGGCTAAACACGAAGGTACGGTGCTCTGCAGAGCTAAGCACCGCTCCCGGGCGTCTTTCTGCAGAAGGCGCACACCGCAGAGCACTGTGAGCGGCAGAATCGTCTTTGCGCGAAGAAGCAGCTTCTTCGTCTCCGGGAGCCGGAGAGAGCGGCAACTTCGCAAAGGTGATGAAACAAGCTGTACAACACTGCGATTGTGTGCGCAGCTTGCCAACTGAGAGAAAACAGTACCTGACCACTCTCCTGCCTTTTCTATTCACATGAACATTCGATTGCAAGCTGTTTTGGACAACTTTCTTTCTCTTCTTGCAAAACACTCGGCAGACCTGCGTGCAGCCTCTAGAACACGATGGGAAATGTTTTTTGTGCTGGCACAGTTTCTCCTTGCCAGACAGAGTGGAAAAGCTTTTTGCTAAGATGTAGACGAGAAGAGAGGCTAAAGACGAAGGTACGGTGCTCTGCAGAGCTAAGCACCGCTCCCGGGCGTCTTTCGGCAGAAGGCGCACACCGCAGAGCACTGTGAGCGGCAGAATCGTCTTTGCGCGAAGAAGCAGCTTCTTCGTCTCCGGGAGCCGGAGAGAGCGACAGCTTCGCAAAGGTGATGAAACAAGCTGTACAACACTGCGATTGTGTGCGCAGCTTGCCAACTGAGAGAAAACAGTACCTGACCACTCTCCTGCCTTTTCTATTCACTTGAATATTCGATTGCAAGCTGTTTTGGACAACTTTCTTTCTCTTCTTGCAAAATACTCGGCAGACCTCCGTGGAGCCTCTAGAACACGATGGGAGATGTTTTTTGTGCTGGCACAGTTTCTCCTTGCCAGACAGAGTGGAAAAGCTTTTTGCTAAGATGTAGACGAGAAGAGAGGCTAAAGACGAAGGGTCGGTGCTCTGCAGAGCTAAGCACCGCTCCCGGACCTCTTTCGGCACAAGGTGCACACCGCAGAGCACTGTGAGCGGCAGAATCGTCTTTGCGCGAAGAAGCAGCTTCTTCGTCTCCGGGAGCCGGAGAGAGCGACAACTTGGCAAAGGTGATGAAACAAGCTGTACAACACTGCGATTGTGTGTGCAGCTTGCCAAGTGAGAGAAAACAGTACCTGACCACTCTCCTGCCTTTTGTATTCACATGAACATTCGATTGCAAGCTGTTTTGGACAACTTTCTTTCTCTTCTTGCAAAACACTCGGCAGACCTCCGTGCAGCCTCTAGAACACGATGGGAGATGTTTTCTGTGCTGGCACAGTTTCTCCTTGCCAGACAGAGTGGAAAAGCTTTTTGCTAAGATGTAGACGAGAAGAGAGGCTAAAGACGAAGGTACGGTGCTCTGCAGAGCTAAGCACCGCTCCCGGACCTCTTTCAGCAGAAGGCGCACACCGCAGAGCACTGTGAGCGGCAGAATCGTCTTTGCGCGAAGAAGCAGCTTCTTCGTCTCCGGGAGCCGGAGAGAGCGGCAGCTTCGCAAAGGTGATGAAACAAGCTGTACAACACTGCGATTGTGTGCAAAGATTGCCAACTGAGAGAAAACAGTACCTGATCACTCTCCTGCCTTTTCTATTCACATGAACATTCGATTGCAAGCTGTTTTGGACAACTTTCTTTCTCTTCTTGCAAAACACTCTGCAGACCTCCGTGCAGCCTCTAGAACACGATGGGAGATGTTTTCTGTGCTGGCACAGTTTCTCCTTGCCAGAAAGAGTGGAAAAGCTTTTTGCTAAGATGTAGACGAGAAGAGAGGCTAAAGACGAAGGTACGGTGCTCTGCAGAGCTAAGCACCGCTCCCGGGAGTCTTTCGGCAGAAGGCGCACACCGCAGAGCACTGTGAGCGGCAGAATCGTCTTTGCGCGAAGAAGCAGCTTCTTCGTCTCCGGGAGCCGGAGAGAGCGGCAACTTGGCAAAGGTGATGAAACAAGCTGTACAACACTGCGATTGTGTGCGCAGCTTGCCAACTGAGAGAAAACAGTACCTGACCACTCTCCTGCCTTTTCTATTCACATGAACATTCGATTGCAAGCTGTTTTGGACAACTTTCTCTCTCTTCTTGCAAAACACTCGGCAGACCACCGTGCAGACTCTAGAACACGATGGGAGATGTTTTCTGTGCTGGCACAGTTTCTCCTTGCCAGACAGAGTGGAAAAGCTTTTTGCTAAGATGTAGACGTGAAGAGAGGCTAAAGACGAAGGTACGGTGCTCTGCAGAGCTAAGCACCGCTCCCGGGCGTCTTTCGGCAGAAGGCGCACACCGCAGAGCACTGTGAGCGGCAGAATCGTCTTTGCGCGAAGAAGCAGCTTCTTCGTCTCCGGGAGCCGGAGAGAGCGGCAACTTGGCAAAGGTGATGAAACAAGCTGTACAACACTGCGATTGTGTGCGCAGCTTGCCAACTGAGAGAAAACAGTACCTGACCACTCTCCTGCCTTTTCTATTCACATGAACATTCGATTGCAAGCTGTTTTGGACAACTTTCTTTCTCTTCTTGCAAAACACTCGGCAGACCTGCGTGCAGCCTCTAGAACACGATGGGAGATGTTTTTTGTGCTGGCACAGTTTCTCCATGCCAGACAGAGTGGAAAAGCTTTTTGCTAAGATGTAGACGAGAAGAGAGGCTAAAGACGAAGGTACGGTGCTCTGCAGAGCTAAGCACCGCTCCCGGGCGTCTTTCGGCAGAAGGCGCACACCGCAGAGCACTGTGAGCGGCAGAATCGTCTTTGCGCGAAGAAGCAGCTTCTTCGTCTCCGGGAGCCGGAGAGAGCGGCAACTTCGCAAAGGTGATGAAACAAGCTGTACAACACTGCGATTGTGTGCGCAGCTTGCCAAGTGAGAGAAAACAGTACCTGACCACTCTCCTGCCTTTTCTATTCACATGAACATTCGATTGCAAGCTGTTTTGGACAACTTTCTTTCTCTTCTTGCAAAACACTCGGCAGACCTCCGTGCAGCCTCTAGAAGACGATGGGAGATGTTTTCTGTGCTGGCACAGTTTCTCCTTTCCAGACAGAGTGGAAAAGCTTTTTGCTAAGATGTAGACGAGAAGAGAGGCTAAAGACGAAGGTACAGTGCTCTGCAGAGCTAAGCACCGCTCCCGGGAGTCTTTCGGCAGAAGGCGCACACCGCAGAGCACTGTGAGCGGCAGAATCGTCTTTGCGCGAAGAAGCAGCTTCTTCGTCTCCGGGAGCCGGAGAGAGCGGCAACTTCGCAAAGGTGATGAAACAAGCTGTACAACACTGCGATTGTGTGCGCAGCTTGCCAACTGAGAGAAAACTGTACCTGACCACTCTCCTGCCTTTTCTATTCACATGAACATTCGATTGGAAGCTGTTTTGGACAACTTTCTTTCTCTTCTTGCAAAACACTCGGCAGAACTGCGTGCAGCCTCTAGAACACGATGGGAGATGTTTTTTGTGCTGGCACAGTTTCTCCTTGCCAGACAGAGTGGAAAAGCTTTTTGCTAAGATGTAGACGACAAGAGAGGCTAAAGACGAAGGTACGGTGCTCTGCAGAGCTAAGCACCGCTCCCGGACCTCTTTCGGCAGAAGGCGCACACCGCAGAGCACTGTGAGCGTCAGAATCGTCTTTGCGCGAAGAAGCAGCTTCTTCGTCTCCGGGAGCCGGAGAGAGCGGCAACTTCGCAAAGGTGATGAAACAAGCTGTACAACACTGCGATTGTGTGCGCAGCTTGCCAAGTGAGAGAAAACAGTACCTGACCACTCTCCTGCCTTTTCTATTCACATGAACATTCGATTGGAAGCTGTTTTGGACAACTTTCTTTCTCTTCTTGCGAAACACTCGGCAGACCTGCGTGCAGCCTCTAGAACACGATGGGAGATGTTTTCTGTGCTGGCACAGTTTCTCCTTGCCAGAGAGAGTGGAAAAGCTTTTTGCTAAGATGTAGACGAGAAGAGAGGCTAAAGAAGCACGTATGGTGCTTCTCAGAGCTAAGCACAGCTCCCGGGGCTCTTTCGGCGGAAGGCGCACACCGCAGAGCACTGTGAGCGGCAGAATCGTCTTTGCGCGAAGAAGCAGCTTCTTCGTCTCCGGGAGCCGGAGAGAGCGGCAGCTTCGCAAAGGTGATGAAACAAGCTGTACAACACTGCGATTGTGTGCAAAGCTTGCCAACTGAGAGAAAACAGTACCTGATCACTCTCCTGCCTTTTCTATTCACATGAACATTCGATTGCAAGCTGTTTTGGACAACTTTCTTTCTCTTCTTGCAAAACACTCGGCAGACCTCCGTGCAGCCTCTAGAACACGATGGGAGATGTTTTCTGTGCTGGCACAGTTTCTCCTTGCCAGAAAGAGTGGAAAAGCTTTTTGCTAAGATGTAGACGAGAAGAGAGGCTAAAGACGAAGGTACGGTGCTCTGCAGAGCTAAGCACCGCTCCCGGGAGTCTTTCGGCAGAAGGCGCACACCGCAGAGCACTGTGAGCGGCAGAATCGTCTTTGCGCGAAGAAGCAGCTTCTTCGTCTCCGGGAGCCGGAGAGAGCGGCAACTTCGCAAAGGTGATGAAACAAGCTGTACAACACTGCGATTGTGTGCGCAGCTTGCCAACTGAGAGAAAACAGTACCTGACCACTCTCCTGCCTTTTCTATTCACATGAACATTCGATTGCAAGCTGTTTTGGACAACTTTCTCTCTCTTCTTGCAAAACACTCGGCAGACCTGCGTGCAGCCTCTAGAACACGATGGGAGATGTTTTCTGTGCTGGCACAGTTTCTCCTTGCCAGACAGATTGGAAAAGCTTTTTGCTAAGATGTAGACGAGAAGAGAGGCTAAAGACGAAGGTACGGTGCTCTGCAGAGCTAAGCACCGCTCCCGGGCGTCTTTCGGCAGAAGGCGCACACCGCAGAGCACTGTGAGCGGCAGAATCGTCTTTGCGCGAAGAAGCAGCTTCTTCGTCTCCGGGAGCCGGAGAGAGCGGCAACTTCGCAAAGGTGATGAAACAAGCTGTACAACACTGCGATTGTGTGCGCAGCTTGCCAACTGAGAGAAAACAGTACCTGACCACTCTCCTGCCTTTTCTATTCACATGAACATTCGATTGCAAGCTGTTTTGGACAACTTTCTTTCTCTTCTTGCAAAACACTCGGCAGACCTGCGTGCAGCCTCTAGAACACGATGGGAGATGTTTTTTGTGCTGGCACAGTTTCTCCATGCCAGACAGAGTGGAAAAGCTTTTTGCTAAGATGTAGACGAGAAGAGAGGCTAAAGACGAAGGTACGGTGCTCTGCAGAGCTAAGCACCGCTCCCGGGCGTCTTTCGGCAGAAGGCGCACACCGCAGAGCACTGTGAGCGGCAGAATCGTCTTTGCGCGAAGAAGCAGCTTCTTCGTCTCCGGCAGCCGGAGAGAGCGGCAACTTCGCAAAGGTGATGAAACAAGCTGTACAACACTGCGATTGTGTGCGCAGCTTGCCAACTGAGAGAAAACAGTACCTGACCACTCTCCTGCCTTTTCTATTCACATGAACATTCGATTGCAAGCTGTTTTGGACAACTTTCTTTCTCTTCTTGCAAAACACTCGGCAGACCTCCGTGCACCCTCTAGAAGACGATGGGAGATGTTTTCTGTGCTGGCACAGTTTCTCCTTTCCAGACAGAGTGGAAAAGCTTTTTGCTAAGATGTAGACGAGAAGAGAGGCTAAAGACGAAGGTACAGTGCTCTGCAGAGCTAAGCACCGCTCCCGGGCGTCTTTCGGCAGAAGGCGCACACCGCAGAGCACTGTGAGCGGCAGAATCGTCTTTGCGCGAAGAAGCAGCTTCTTCGTCTCCGGGAGCCGGAGAGAGCGGCAACTTCGCAAAGGTGATGAAACAAGCTGTACAACACTGCGATTGTGTGCGCAGCTTGCCAACTGAGAGAAAACTGTACCTGACCACTCTCCTGCCTTTTCTATTCACATGAACATTCGACTGGAAGCTGTTTTGGACAACTTTCTTTCTCTTCTTGCAAAACACTCGGCAGACCTGCGTGCAGCCTCTAGAACACGATGGGAGATGTTTTTTGTGCTGGCACAGTTTCTCCTTGCCAGACAGAGTGGAAAAGCTTTTTGCTAAGATGTAGACGAGAAGAGAGGCTAAAGACGAAGGTACGGTGCTCTGCAGAGCTAAGCACCGCTCCCGGACGTCTTTCGGCAGAAGGCGCACACCGCAGAGCACTGTGAGCGGCAGAATCGTCTTTGCGCGAAGAAGCAGCTTCTTCGTCTCCGGGAGCCGGAGAGAGCGGCAACTTCGCAAAGGTGATGAAACAAGCTGTACAACACTGCGATTGTGTGCGCAGCTTGCCAACTGAGAGAAAACAGTACCTGACCACTCTCCTGCCTTTTCTATTCACATGAACATTCGATTGGAAGCTGTTTTGGACAACTTTCTTTCTCTTCTTGCAAAACACTCGGCAGACCTGCGTGCAGCCTCTAGAACACGATGGGAGATGTTTTCTGTGCTGGCACAGTTTCTCCTTGCCAGACAGAGTGGAAAAGCTTTTTGCTAAGATGTAGATGAGAAGAGAGGCTAAAGACGAAGGTACGGTGCTCTGCAGAGCTAAGCACCGCTCCCGGGGCTCTTTCGGCAGAAGGCGCACACCGCAGAGCACTGTGAGCGGCAGAATCGTCTTTGCGCGAAGAAGCAGCTTCTTCGTCTCCGGGAGCCGGAGAGAGCGGCAACTTCGCAAAGGTGATGAAACAAGCTGTACAACACTGCGATTGTGTGCGCAGCGTGCCAACTGAGAGAAAACAGTACCTGACCACTCTCCTGCCTTTTCTATTCACATGAACATTCGATTGCAAGCTGTTTTGGACAACTTTCTTTCTCTTCTTGCAAAACACTCGGCAGACCTCCGTGCAGCCTCTAGAACACGATTGGAGATGTTTTCTGTGCTGGCACAGTTTCTCCTTGCCAGACAGAGTGGAAAAGCTTTTTGCTAAGATGTAGACGAGAAGAGAGGCTAAAGACGAAGGTACGGTGCTCTGCAGAGCTAAGCACCGCTCCCGGACCTC
The DNA here is from genome assembly GCF_028551555.1 of Melozone crissalis. Lineage (NCBI taxonomy): Eukaryota > Metazoa > Chordata > Aves > Passeriformes > Passerellidae > Melozone > Melozone crissalis. The sequence goes on from NW_026535986.1 coordinate 290,671, forward strand.
TTTCGGCAGAAGGCGCACACCGCAGAGCACTGTGAGCGGCAGAATCGTCTTTGCGCGAAGAAGCAGCTTCTTCGTCTCCGGGAGCCGGAGAGAGCGGCAACTTCGCAAAGGTGATGAAACAAGCTGTACGACACTGCGATTGTGTGCGCAGCGTGCCAACTGAGAGAAAACAGTACCTGACCACTCTCCTGCCTTTTCTATTCACATGAACATTCGATTGGAAGCTGTTTTGGACAACTTTCTTTCTCTTCTTGCAAAACACTTGGCAGACCTCCGTGCAGCCTCTAGAAAACGATGGGAGATGTTTTCTGTGCTGGCACAGTTTCTCCTTGCCAGACAGAGTGGAAAAGCTTTTTGCTAAGATGTAGACGAGAAGAGAGGCTAAAGACGAAGGTACGGTGCTCTGCAGAGCAAAGCACCGCTCCCGGACGTCTTTCGGCAGAAGGCGCACACCGCAGAGCACTGTGAGCGGCAGAATCGTCTTTGCGCGAAGAAGCGGCTTCTTCGTCTCCGGGAGCCGGAGAGAGCGGCAGCTTCGCAAAGGTGATGAAACAAGCTGTACAACACTGCGATTGTGTGCGCAGCTTGCCAACTGAGAGAAAACAGTACCTGCCCCCTCTCCTGCCTTTTCTATTCACATGAACATTCGATTGCAAGCTGTTTTGGACAACTTTCTTTCTCTTCTTACAAAACACTCGGCAGACCTGCGTGCAGCCTCTAGAACACGATGGGAGATGTTTTTTGTGCCGGCACAGTTTCTCCTTGCCAGAAAGAGTGGAAAAGCTTTTTGCTAAGATGTAGACGAGAAGAGAGGCTAAAGAAGCAGGTATGGTGCTCTGCAGAGCTAAGCACAGCTCCCGGGCCTCTTTCGGCAGAAGACACACACTGCAGAACACAGTGAGCGGCAGAATCGTCTTTGCGCGAAGAAGCAGCTTCTTCGTCTCCGGGAGCCGGAGAGAGCGGCAACTTCGCAAAGGTGATGAAACAAGCTGTACAACACTGCGATTGTGTGCGCAGCTTGCCAACTGAGAGCAAACTGTACCTGATCACTCTCCTGCCTTTTCTATTCACATGAACATTCGATTGCAAGCTGTTTTGGACAACTTTCTTTCTCTTCGTGCAAAACACTCTGCAGACCTCCGTGCAGCCTCTAGAACACGATGGGAGATGTTTTCTGTGCTGGCACAGTTTCTCCCTGCCAGACAGAGTGGAAAAGCTTTTTGCTAAGATGTAGACGAGAAGAGAGGCTAAAGACGAAGGTACGGTGCTCTGCAGAGCTAAGCACAGCTCCCGGGCCTCTTTCGGCAGAAGACACACACTGCAGAACACAGTGAGCGGCAGAATCGTCTTTGCGCGAAGAAGCAGCTTCTTCGTCTCCGGGAGCCGGAGAGAGCGGCAACTTCGCAAAGGTGATGAAACAAGCTGTACAACACTGCGATTGTGTGCGCAGCTTGCCAAGTGAGAGAAAACAGTACCTGACCACTCTCCTGCCTTTTCTATTCACATGAACATTCGATTGCAAGCTGTTTTGGACAACTTTCTTTCTCTTCTTGCAAAACACTCGGCAGACCTCCGTGCAGCCTCTAGAAGACGATGGGAGATGTTTTCTGTGCTGGCACAGTTTCTCCTTGCCAGACAGAGTGGAAAAGCTTTTTGCTAAGATGTAGACGAGAAGAGAGGCTAAAGAAGCACGTATGGTGCTTCTCAGAGCTAAGCACAGCTCCCGGGGCTCTTTCGGCGGAAGGCGCACACCGCAGAGCACTGTGAGCGGCAGAATTGTCTTTGCGCGAAGAAGCAGCTTCTTCGTCTCCGGGAGCCGGAGAGAGCGGCAACTTCGCAAAGGTGATGAAACAAGCTGTACGACACTGCGATTGTGTGCGCAGCTTGCCAACTGAGAGAAAACAGTACCTGACCACTCTCCTGCTTTTTCTATTCACATGAACATTCGATTGGAAGCTGTTTTGGACAACTTTCTTTCTCTTCTTGCAAAACACTCGGCAGACCTGCGTGCAGCCTCTAGAACACGATGGGAGATGTTTTCTGTGCTGGCACAGTTTCTCCTTGCCAGACAGAGTGGAAAAGCTTTTTGCTAAGATGTAGACGAGAAGAGAGGCTAAAGACGAAGGTACGGTGCTCTGCAGAGCTAAGCACAGCTCCCGGGGCTCTTTCGGCAGAAGGCGCACACCGCAGAGCACTGTGAGCGGCAGAATCGTCTTTGCGCGAAGAAGCAGCTTCTTCGTCTCCGGGAGCCGGAGAGAGCGGCAACTTCGCAAAGGTGATGAAACAAGCTGTACAACACTGCGATTGTGTGCGCAGCTTGCCAACTGAGAGCAAACTGTACCTGACCACTCTCCTGCCTTTTCTATTCACATGAACATTCGATTGCAAGCTGTTTTGGACAACTTTCTTTCTCTTCTTGCAAAACACTCGGCAGACCTCCGTGCAGCCTCTAGAAGACGATGGGAGATGTTTTCTGTGCTGGCACAGTTTCTCCTTTCCAGACAGAGTGGAAAAGCTTTTTGCTAAGATGTAGACGAGAAGAGAGGCTAAAGACGAAGGTACGGTGCTCTGCAGAGCTAAGCACCGCTCCCGGGCGTCTTTCGGCAGAAGGCGCACACCGCAGAGCACTGTGAGCGGCAGAATCGTCTTTGGGCGAAGAAGCAGCTTCTTCGTCTCCGGGAGCCGGAGAGAGCGGCAACTTCGCAAAGGTGATGAAACAAGCTGTACAACACTGCGATTGTGTGCGCAGCTTGCCAAGTGAGAGAAAACAGTACCTGACCACTCTCCTGCCTTTTCTATTCACATGAACATTCGATTGCAAGCTGTTTTGGACAACTTTCTTTCTCTTCTTGCAAAACACTCGGCAGACCTCCGTGCAGCCTCTAGAACACGATGGTAGATGTTTTTTGTGCTGGCACAGTTTCTCCTTGCCAGACAGAGTGGAAAAGCTTTTTGCTAAGATGTAGACGAGAAGAGAGGCTAAAGACGAAGGTACGGTGCTCTGCAGAGCTAAGCACCCCTCCCGGACCTCTTTCGGCAGAAGGCGCACACCGCAGAGCACTGTGAGCGGCAGAATCGTCTTTGCGCGAAGAAGCAGCTTCTTCGTCTCCGGGAGCCGGAGAGAGCGGCAACTTCGCAAAGTTGATGAAACAAGCTGTACAACACTGCGATTGTGTGCGCAGCTTGCCAAGTGAGAGAAAACAGTACCTGACCACTCTCCTGCCTTTTCTATTCACATGAACATTCGATTGCAAGCTGTTTTGGACAACTTTCTTTCTCTTCTTGCAAAACACTCGGCAGACCTCCGTGCAGCCTCTAGAACACGATGGGAGATGTTTTCTGTGCTGGCACAGTTTCTCCTTGCCAGAGAGAGTGGAAAAGCTTTTTGCTAAGATGTAGACGAGAAGAGAGGCTAAAGAAGCACGTATGGTGCTTCTCAGAGCTAAGCACAGCTCCCGGGGCTCTTTCGGCGGAAGGCGCACACCGCAGAGCACTGTGAGCGGCAGAATCGTCTTTGCGCGAAGAAGCAGCTTCTTCGTCTCCGGGAGCCGGAGAGAGCGGCAACTTCGCAAAGGTGATGAAACAAGCTGTAGAACACTGCGATTGTGTGCGCAGCTTGCCAACTGAGAGAAAACAGTACCTGACCACTCTCCTGCCTTTTCTATTCACATGAACATTCGATTGGAAGCTGTTTTGGACAACTTTCTTTCTCTTCTTGCAAAACACTTGGCAGACCTCCGTGCAGCCTCTAGAAAACGATGGGAGATGTTTTCTGTGCTGGCACAGTTTCTCCTTGCCAGACAGAGTGGAAAAGCTTTTTGCTAAGATGTAGACGAGAAGAGAGGCTAAAGACGAAGGTACGGTGCTCTGCAGAGCAAAGCACCGCTCCCGGACGTCTTTCGGCAGAAGGCGCACACCGCAGAGCACTGTGAGCGGCAGAATCGTCTTTGCGCGAAGAAGCGGCTTCTTCGTCTCCGGGAGCCGGAGAGAGCGGCAGCTTCGCAAAGGTGATGAAACAAGCTGTACAACACTGCGATTGTGTGCGCAGCTTGCCAACTGAGAGAAAACAGTACCTGACCCCTCTCCTGCCTTTTCTATTCACATGAACATTCGATTGCAAGCTGTTTTGGACAACTTTCTTTCTCTTCTTGCAAAACACTCGGCAGACCTCCGTGCAGCCTGTAGAACACGATGGGAGATGTTTTTTGTGCCGGCACAGTTTCTCCTTGCCAGAAACAGTGGAAAAGCTTTTTGCTAAGATGTAGACGAGAAGAGAGGCTAAAGACGAAGGTACGGTGCTCTGCAGAGCTAAGCACCGCTCCCGGGCCTCTTTCGGCAGAAGGCGCACACCGTAGAGCACTGTGAGCGGCAGAATCGTCTTTGCGCGAAGAAGCAGCTTCTTCGTCTCCGGGAGCCGGAGAGAGCGGCAACTTCGCAAAGGTGATGAAACAAGCTGTACAACACTGCGATTGTGTGCGCAGCTTGCCAACTGAGAGAAAACAGTACCTGACCACTCTCCTGCCTTTTCTATTCACATGAACATTCGATTGCAAGCTGTTTTGGACAACTTTCTCTCTCTTCTTGCAAAACACTCGGCAGACCTGCGTGCAGACTCTAGAACACGATGGGAGATGTTTTTTGTGCTGGCACAGTTTCTCCTTGCCAGACAGAGTGGAAAAGCTTTTTGCTAAGATGTAGACGAGAAGAGAGGCTAAAGACGAAGGTACGGTGCTCTGCAGAGCTAAGCACCGCTCCCGGGCGTCTTTCGGCAGAAAGCGCACACCGCAGAGCACTGTGAGCGGCAGAATCGTCTTTGCGCGAAGAAGCAGCTTCTTCGTCTCCGGGAGCCGGAGAGAGCGGCAACTTCGCAAAGGTGATGAAACAAGCTGTACAACACTGCGATTGTGTGCACAGCTTGCCAACTGAGAGAAAACAGTACCTGACCACTCTCCTGCCTTTTCTATTCACATGAACATTCGATTGCAAGCTGTTTTGGACAACTTTTTTTCTCTTCTTGCAAAACACTCGGCAGACCTCCGTGCAGCCTCTAGAACACGATGGGAGATGTTTTCTGTGCTGGCACAGTTTCTCCTTGCCAGACAGAGTGGAAAAGCTTTTTGCTAAGATGTAGAAGAGAAGAGAGGCTAAAGACGAAGGTACGGTGCTCTGCAGAGCTAAGCACCGCTCCCGGGCGTCTTTCGGCAGAAGGCGCACACCGCTGAGCACTGTGAGCGGCAGAATCGTCTTTGCGCGAAGAAGCAGCTTCTTCGTCTCCGGGAGCCGGAGAGAGCGGCAACTTCGCAAAGGTGATGAAACAAGCTGTACAACACTGCGATTGTGTGCGCAGCTTGCCAACTGAGAGAAAACAGTACCTGACCACTCTCCTGCCTTTTCTATTCACATGAACATTCGATTGCAAGCTGTTTTGGACAACTTTCTTTCTCTTCTTGCAAAACACTCGGCAGACCTCCGTGCAGCCTCTAGAAGACGATGGGAGATGTTTTCTGTGCTGGCACAGTTTCTCCTTGCCAGACAGAGTGGAAAAGCTTTTTGCTAAGATGTAGACGAGAAGAGAGGCTAAAGACGAAGGTACGGTGCTCTGCAGAGCTAAGCACCGCTCCCGGGCGTCTTTCGACAGAAGGCGCACACCGCAGAGCACTGTGAGCGGCAGAATCGTCTTTGGGCGAAGAAGCAGCTTCTTCGTCTCCGGGAGCCGGAGAGAGCGGCAACTTCGCAAAGGTGATGAAACAAGCTGTACAACACTGCGATTGTGTGCGCAGCTTGCCAACTGAGAGAAAACAGTACCTGACCACTCTCCTGCATTTTCTATTCACATGAACATTCGATTGCAAGCTGTTTTGGACAACTTTCTTTCTCTTCTTGCAAAACACTCGGCAGACCTCCGTGCAGCCTCTAGAACACGATGGGAGATGTTTTCTGTGCTGGCACAGTTTCTCCTTGCCAGACAGAGTGGAAAAGCTTTTTGCTAAGATGTAGAGGAGAAGAGAGGCTAAAGACGAAGGTACGGTGCTCTGCAGAGCTAAGCACCGCTCCCGGACCTCTTTCGGCAGAAGGCGCACACCGCAGAGCACTGTGAGCGGCAGAATCGTCTTTGCGCGAAGAAGCAGCTTCTTCGTCTCCGGGAGCCGGAGAGAGCGGCAACTTCGCAAAGGTGATGAAACAAGCTGTACAACACTGCGATTGTGTGCGCATCTTGCCAAGTGAGAGAAAACAGTACCTGACCACTCTCCTGCCTTTTCTATTCACATGAACATTCGATTGCAAGCTGTTTTGGACAACTTTCTTTCTCTTCTTGCAAAACACTTGGCAGACCTCCGTGCAGCCTCTAGAACACAATGGGAGATGTTTTCTGTGCTGGCACAGTTTCTCCTTGCCAGACAGAGTGGAAAAGCTTTTTGCTAAGATGTAGACGAGAAGAGAGGCTAAAGACGAAGGTACGGTGCTCTGCAGAGCTAAGCACCGCTCCCGGACCTCTTTCGGCAGAAGGCGCACACCGCAGAGCACTGTGAGCGGCAGAATCGTCTTTGCGCGAAGAAGCAGCTTCTTCGTCTCCGGGAGCCGGAGAGAGCGGTAACTTCGCAAAGGTGATGAAACAAGCTGTACAACACTGCGATTGTGTGCGCAGCTTGCCAACTGAGAGAAAACAGTACCTGACCACTCTCCTGCCTTTTCTATTCACATGAACATTCGATTGCAAGCTGTTTTGGACAACTTTCTTTCTCTTCTTGCAAAACACTCGGCAGACCTCCGTGCAGCCTCTAGAAGACGATGGGAGATGTTTTCTGTGCTGGCACAGTTTCTCCTTGCCAGACAGAGTGGAAAAGCTTTTTGCTAAGATGTAGACGAGAAGAGAGTCTAAAGAAGCACGTATGGTGCTTCTCAGAGCTAAGCACAGCTCCCGGGGCTCTTTCGGCAGAAGGCGCACACCGCAGAGCACTGTGAGCGGCAGAATCGTCTTTGCGCGAAGAAGCAGCTTCTTCGTCTCCGGGAGCCGGAGAGAGCGGCAACTTCGCAAAGGTGATGAAACAAGCTGTACAACACTGCGATTGTGTGCGCAGCGTGCCAACTGAGAGAAAACAGTACCTGACCACTCTCCTGCCTTTTCTATTCACATGAACATTCGATTGCAAGCTGTTTTGGACAACTTTCTTTCTCTTCTTGCAAAACACTCGGCAGACCTCCGTGCAGCCTCTAGAAGACGATGGGAGATGTTTTCTGTGCTGGCAGAGTTTCTCCTTGCCAGACAGAGTGGAAAAGCTTTTTGCTAAGATGTAGACGAGAAGAGAGGCTAAAGACGAAGGTACGGTGCTCTGCAGAGCTAAGCACCGCTCCCGGGCGTCTTTCGGCAGAAGGCGCACACCGCAGAGCACTGTGAGCGGCAGAATCGTCTTTGCGCGAAGAAGCAGCTTCTTCGTCTCCGGGAGCCGGAGAGAGCGGCAACTTCGCAAAGGTGATGAAACAAGCTGTACAACACTGCGATTGTGTGCGCAGCTTGCCAAGTGAGAGAAAACAGTACCTGACCACTCTCCTGCCTTTTCTATTCACATGAACATTCGATTGCAAGCTGTTTTGGACAACTTTCTTTCTCTTCTTGCAAAACACTCGGCAGACCTGCGTGCAGCCTCTAGAACACGATGGGAGATGTTTTTTGTGCTGGCAAAGTTTCTCATTGCCAGACAGAGTGGAAAAGCTTTTTGCTAAGATGTAGACGAGAAGAGAGGCTAAAGAAGCACGTATGGTGCTTCTCAGAGCTAAGCACAGCTCCCGGGGCTCTTTCGGCAGAAGGCGCACACCGCAGAGCACTGTGAGCGGCAGAATCGTCTTTGCGCGAAGAAGCAGCTTCTTCGTCTCCGGGAGCCGGAGAGAGCGGCAACTTCGCAAAGGTGATGAAACAAGCTGTACAACACTGCGATTGTGTGCGCAGCGTGCCAACTGAGAGAAAACAGTACCTGACCACTCTCCTGCCTTTTCTATTCACATGAACATTCGATTGCAAGCTGTTTTGGACAACTTTCTTTCTCTTCTTGCAAAACACTCGGCAGACCTCCGTGCAGCCTCTAGAACACGATGGGAGATGTTTTCTGTGCTGGCACAGTTTCTCCTTGCCAGACAGAGTGGAAAAGCTTTTTGCTAAGATGTAGACGAGAAGAGAGGCTAAAGACGAAGGTACGGTGCTCTGCAGAGCTAAGCACCGCTCCCGGGCCTCTTTCGGCAGAAGGCGCACACCGCAGAGCACTGTGAGTGGCAGAATCGTCTTTGCGCGAAGAAGCAGCTTCTTCGTCTCCGGGAGCCGGAGAGAGCGGCAACTTCGCAAAGGTGATGAAACAAGCTGTACAACACTGCGATTGTGTGCGCAGCTTGCCAACTGAGAGAAAACAGTACCTGACCACTCTCCTGCCTTTTCTATTCACATGAACATTCGATTGGAAGCTGTTTTGGACAACTTTCTTTCTCTTCTTGCAAAACACTCGGCAGACCTCCGTGCAGCCTCTAGAAGACGATGGGAGATGTTTTCTGTGCTGGCACAGTTTCTCCTTGCCAGACAGAGTGGAAAAGCTTTTTGCTAAGATGTAGACGAGAAGAGAGGCTAAAGACGAAGGTACGGTGCTCTGCAGAGCTAAGCACCGCTCCCGGGCGTCTTTCGGCAGAAGGCGCACACCGCAGAGCACTGTGAGCGGCAGAATCGTCTTTGCGCGAAGAAGCAGCTTCTTCGTCTCCGGGAGCCGGAGAGAGCGGCAACTTCGCAAAGGTGATGAAACAAGCTGTACAACACTGCGATTGTGTGCGCAGCTTGCCAACTGAGAGAAAACAGTACCTGACCACTCTCCTGCCTTTTCTATTCACATGAACATTCGATTGCAAGCTGTTTTGGACAACTTTCTTTCTCTTCTTTCAAAACACTCTGCAGACCTCCGTGCAGCCTCTAGAACACGATGGGAGATGTTTTTTGTGCTGGCACAGTTTCTCCTTGCCAGACAGAGTGGAAAAGCTTTTTGCTAAGATATAGAGGAGAAGGGAGGCTAAAGACGAAGGTACGGTGCTCTGCAGAGCTAAGCACCGCTCCCGGGGCTCTTTCGGCAGAAGGCGCACACCGCAGAGCACTGTGAGCGGCAGAATCGTCTTTGCGCGAAGAAGCAGCTTCTTCGTCTCCGGGAGCCGGAGAGAGCGGCAACTTCGCAAAGGTGATGAAACAAGCTGTACAACACTGCGATTGTGTGCGCAGCTTGCCAACTGAGAGAAAACAGTACCTGACCACTCTCCTGCCTTTTCTATTCACATGAACATTCGATTGGAAGCTGTTTTGGACAACTTTCTTTCTCTTCTTGCAAAACACTTGGCAGACCTCCGTGCAGCCTCTAGAACACGATGGGAGATGTTTTCTGTGCTGGCACAGTTTCTCCTTGCCAGACAGAGTGGAAAAGCTTTTTGCTAAGATGTAGACGAGAAGAGAGGCTAAAGACGAAGGTACGGTGCTCTGCAGAGCAAAGCACCGCTCCCGGACATCTTTCGGCAGAAGGCGCACACCGCAGAGCACTGTGAGCGGCAGAATCGTCTTTGCGCGAAGAAGCAGCTTCTTCGTCTCAGGGAGCCGGAGAGAGCGGCAGCTTCGCAAAGGTGATGAAACAAGCTGTACAACACTGCGATTGTGTGCGCAGCTTGCCAACTGAGAGAAAACAGTACCTGACCCCTCTCCTGCCTTTTCTATTCACATGAACATTCGATTGCAAGCTGTTTTGGACAACTTTCTTTCTCTTCTTGCAAAACACTCGGCAGACCTCCGTGCAGCCTCTAGAACACGATGGGAGATGTTTTCTGTGCTGGCACAGTTTCTCCTTGCCAGACAGAGTGGAAAAGCTTTTTGCTAAGATGTAGACGAGAAGAGAGGCTAAAGACGAAGGTACGGTGCTCTGCAGAGCTAAGCACCGCTCCCGGACCTCTTTCGGCAGAAGGCGCACACCGCAGAGCACTGTGAGCGGCAGAATCGTCTTTGCGCGAAGAAGCAGCTTCTTCGTCTCCGGGAGCCGGAGAGAGCGGCAACTTCGCAAAGGTGATGAAACAAGCTGTACAACACTGCGATTGTGTGCGCAGCTTGCCAACTGAGAGCAAACTGTACCTGATCACTCTCCTGCCTTTTCTATTCACATGAACATTCGATTGCAAGCTGTTTTGGACAACTTTCTTTCTCTTCTTGCAAAACACTCGGCAGACCTCCGTGCAGCCTCTAGAACACGATGGGAGATGTTTTTTGTGCTGGCACAGTTTCTCCTTGCCAGACAGAGTGGAAAAGCTTTTTGCTAAGATGTAGACGAGAAGAGAGGCTAAAGACGAAGGTACGGTGCTCTGCAGAGCTAAGCACCGCTCCCGGACCTCTTTCGGCAGAAGGCGCACACCGCAGAGCACTGTGAGCGGCAGAATCGTCTTTGCGCGAAGAAGCAGCTTCTTCGTCTCCGGGAGCCGGGGAGAGCGGCAACTTCGCAAAGGTGATGAAACAAGCTGTACAACACTGCGATTGTGTGCGCAGCTTGCCAACTGAGAGAAAACAGTACCTGACCACTCTCCTGCCTTTTCTATTCACATGAACATTCGATTGCAAGCTGTTTTGGACAACTTTCTTTCTCTTCTTGCAAAACACTTGGCAGACCTCCGTGCAGCCTCTAGAACACGATGGGAGATGTTTTCTGTGCTGGCACAGTTTCTCCTTGCCAGACAGAGTGGAAAAGCTTTTTGCTAAGATGTAGACGAGAAGAGAGGCTAAAGACGAAGGTACGGTGCTCTGCAGAGCTAAGCACCGCTCCCGGACCTCTTTCGGCAGAAGGCGCACACCGCAGAGCACTGTGAGCGGCAGAATCGTCTTTGCGCGAAGAAGCAGCTTCTTCGTCTCCGGGAGCCGGAGAGAGCGGCAGCTTCGCAAAGGTGATGAAACAAGCTGTACAACACTGCGATTGTGTGCGCAGCTTGCCAATTGAGAGAAAACAGTACCTGACCCCTCTCCTGCCTTTTCTCTTCACATGAACATTCGATTGCAAGCTGTTTTGGACAACTTTCTTTCTCTTCTTGCAAAACACTCGGCAGACCTCCGTGCAGCCTCTAGAACACGATGGGAGATGTTTTTTGTGCCGGCACAGTTTCTCCTTGCCAGACAGAGTGGAAAAGCTTTTTGCTAATATGTAGACGAGAAGAGAGGCTAAAGACGAAGGTACGGTGCTCTGCAGAGCTAAGCACCGCTCCCGGACCTCTTTCGGCAGAAGGCGCACACCGCAGAGCACTGTGAGCGGCAGAATCGTCTTTGCGCGAAGAAGCAGCTTCTTCGTCTCCGGGAGCCGGAGAGAGCGGCAACTTCGCAAAGGTGATGAAACAAGCTGTACAACACTGCGATTGTGTGCGCAGCTTGCCAACTGAGAGAAAACAGTACCTGACCACTCTCCTGCCTTTTCTATTCACATGAACATTCGATTGCAAGCTGTTTTGGACAACTTTCTTTCTCTTCTTGCAAAACACTCGGCAGACCTGCGTGCAGCCTCTAGAACACGATGGGAGATGTTTTTTGTGCTGGCACAGTTTCTCCTTGCCAGACAGAGTGGAAAAGCTTTTTGCTAAGATGTAGACGAGAAGAGAGGCTAAAGACGAATGTACGGTACTCTGCAGAGCTAAGCACCGCTCCCGGACCTCTTTCGGCAGAAGGCGCACACCGCAGAGCACTGTGAGCGGCAGAATCGTCGTTGCGCGAAGAAGCAGCTTCTTCGTCTCCGGGAGCCGGAGAGAGCGGCAACTTCGCAAAGGTGATGAAACAAGCTGTACAACACTGCGATTGTGTGCGCAGCTTGCCAACTGAGAGAAAACAGTACCTGACCACTCTCCTGCCTTTTCTATTCACATGAACATTCGATTGCAAGCTGTTTTGGACAACTTTCTTTCTCTTCTTGCAAAACACTCGGCAGACCTGCGTGCAGCCTCTAGAACACGATGGGAGATGTTTTCTGTGCTGGCACAGTTTCTCCTTGCCAGACAGAGTGGAAAAGCTTTTTGCTAAGATGTAGACGAGAAGAGAGGCTAAAGAAGCACGTATGGTGCTTCTCAGAGATAAGCACCGCTCCCGGACCTCTTTCGGCAGAAGGCGCACACCGCAGAGCACTGTGAGCGGCAGAATCGTCTTTGCGCGAAGAAGCAGCTTCTTCGTCTCCGGGAGCCGGAGAGAGCGGCAACTTCGCAAAGGTGATGAAACAAGCTGTACAACACTGCGATTGTGTGCGCCGCTTGCCAACTGAGAGAAAACAGTACCTGACCACTCTCCTGCCTTTTCTATTCACATGAACATTCGATTGCAAGCTGTTTTGGACAACTTTCTTTCTCTTCTTGCAAAACACTTGGCAGACCTCCGTGCAGCCTCTAGAAGACGATGGGATATGTTTTCTGTGCTGGCACAGTTTCTCCTTGCCAGACAGAGTGGAAAAGCTTTTTGCTAAGATGTAGACGAGAAGAGAGGCTAAAGACGAAGGTACGGTGCTTCTCAGAGCTAAGCACAGCTCCCGGGGCTCTTTCGGCAGAAGGCGCACACCGCAGAGCACTGTGAGCGGCAGAATCGTCTTTGCGCGAAGAAGCAGCTTCTTCGTCTCCGGGAGCTGGAGAGAGCGGCAGCTTCGCAAAGTTGATGAAACAAGCTGTACAACACTGCGATTGTGTGCGCAGCTTGCCAACTGAGAGAAAACAGTACCTGACCACTCTCCTGCCTTTTCTATTCACATGAACATTCGATTGCAAGCTGTTTTGGACAACTTTCTTTCTCTTCTTGCAAAACACTCGGCAGACCTCCGTGCAGCCTCTAGAACACGATGGGAGATGTTTTCTGTGCTGGTAAAGTTTCTCCTTGCCAGACAGAGTGGAAAAGCTTTTTGCTAAGATGTAGACGAGAAGAGAGGCTAAAGACGAAGGTACGGAGCTCTGCAGAGCTAAGCACCGCTCCCGGGCGTCTTTCGGCAGAAGGCGCACACCGCAGATCACTGTGAGCGGCAGAAACGTCTTTGGGCGAAGAAGCAGCTTCTTCGTCTCCGGGAGCCGGAGAGAGCGGCAACTTCGCAAAGGTGATGAAACAAGCTGTACAACACTGCGATTGTGTGCGCAGCTTTCCAATTGAGAGAAAACAGTACCTGACCACTCTCCTGCATTTTCTATTCACATGAACATTCGATTGGAAGCTGTTTTGGACAACTTTCTTTCACTTCTTGCAAAACACTCGGCAGACCTCCGTGCAGCCTCTAGAACACGATGGGAGATGTTTACTGTGCTGGCACAGTTTCTCCTTGCCAGACAGAGTGGAAAAGCTTTTTGCTAAGATGTAGACGAGAAGAGAGGCTAAAGACGAAGGTACGGTGCTCTGCAGAGCTAAGCACCGCTCCCGGGCGTCTTTCGGCAGAAGGTGCACACCGCAGAGCACTGTGAGCGGCAGAATCGTCTTTGCGCGAAGAAGCAGCTTCTTCGTCTCCGGGAGCCGGAGAGAGCGGCAACTTCGCAAAGGTGATGAAACAAGCTGTACAACACTGCGATTGTGTGCGCAGCTTGCCAACTGAGAGAAAACAGTACCTGACCACACTCCTGCCTTTTCTATTCACATGAACATTCGATTGCAAGCTGTTTTGGACAACTTTCTTTCTCTTCTTGCAAAACACTCGGCAGACCTCCGTGCAGCCTCTAGAACACGATGGGAGATGTTTTCTGTGCTGGCACAGTTTCTCCTTACCAGACAGAGTGGAAAAGCTTTTTGCTAAGATGTAGACGAGAAGAGAGGCTAAAGACGAAGGTACGGTGCTCTGCAGAGCTAAGCACCGCTCCCGGACCTCTTTCGGCAGAAGGCGCACACCGCAGAGCACTGTGAGCGGCAGAATCGTCTTTGGGCGAAGAAGCAGCTTCTTCGTCTCCGGGAGCCGGAGAGAGCGGCAACTTCGCAAAGGTGATGAAACAAGCTGTACAACACTGCGATTGTGTGCGCAGCTTGCCAACTGAGAGAAAACAGTACCTGACCACTCTCCTGCCTTTTCTATTCACATGAACATTCGATTGCAAGCTGTTTTGGACAACTTTCTTTCTCTTCTTGCAAAACACTCGGCAGACCTGCGTGCAGCCTCTAGAACACGATGGGAGATGTTTTTTGTGCTGGCACAGTTTCTCCTTGCCAGACAGAGTGGAAAAGCTTTTTGCTAAGATGTAGACGAGAAGAGAGGCTAAAGACGAAGGTACGGTGCTCTGCAGAGCTAAGCACCGCTCCCGGGCCTCTTTCGGCAGAAGGCGCACACAGCAGAGCACTGTGAGCGGCAGAATCGTCTTTGCGCGAAGAAGCAGCTTCTTCGTCTCCGGGAGCCGGAGAGAGCGGCAACTTCGCAAAGGTGATGAAACAAGCTGTACAACACTGCGATGGTGTGCGCAGCTTGCCAACTGAGAGAAAACAGTACCTGACCACTCTCCTGCCTTTTCTATTCACATGAACATTCGATTGCAAGCTGTTTTGGACAACTTTCTTTCTCTTCTTGCAAATCACTCGGCAGACCTCCGTGCAGCCTCTAGAAGACGATGGGAGATGTTTTCTGTGCTGGCACAGTTTCTCCTTGCCAGACAGAGTGGAAAAGCTTTTTGCTAAGATGTAGACGAGAAGAGAGGCTAAAGACGAAGGTACGGTGCTCTGCAGAGCTAAGCACCGCTCCCTGGCGTCTTTCGGCAGAAGGCGCACACCGCAGAGCACTGTGAGCGGCAGAATCGTCTTTGCGCGAAGAAGCAGCTTCTTCGTCTCCGGGAGCCGGAGAGAGCGGCAGCTTCGCAAAGGTGATGAAACAAGCTGTACGACACTGCGATTGTGTGCGCAGCTTGCCAACTGAGAGAAAACAGTACCTGACCACTCTCCTGCCTTTTCTATTCACTTGAACATTCGATTGCAAGCTGTTTTGGACAACTTTCTTTCTCTTCTTGCAAAACACTCGGCAGACCTGCGTGCAGCCTCTAGAACACGATGGGAGATGTTTTTTGTGCTGGCACAGTTTCTCCTTGCCAGACAGAGTGGAAAAGCTTTTTGCTAAGATGTAGACGAGAAGAGAGGCTAAAGAAGCAGGTATGATGCTCTGCAGAGCTAAGCACCGCTCCCGGGCGTCTTTCGGCAGAAGGCGCACACCGCAGAGCACTGTGAGCGGCAGAATCGTCTTTGGGCGAAGAAGCAGCTTCTTCGTCTCCGGGAGCCGGAGAGAGCGGCAACTTCGCAAAGGTGATGAAACAAGCTGTACAACACTGCGATTGTGTGCGCAGCTTGCCAACTGAGAGAAAACAGTACCTGACCACTCTCCTGCCTTTTCTATTCACATGAACATTCGATTGCAAGCTGTTTTGGACAACTTTCTTTCTCTTCTTGCAAAACACTCGGCAGACCTGCGTGCAGCCTCTAGAAGACGATGGGAGATGTTTTCTGTGCTGGCACAGTTTCTCCTTGCCAGACAGAGTGGAAAAGCTTTTTGCTAAGATGTAGACGAGAAGAGAGGCTAAAGACGAAGGTACGGTGCTCTGCAGAGCTAAGCACCGCTCCCGGACCTCTTTCGGCAGAAGGCGCACACCGCAGAGCACTGTGAGCGGCAGAATCGTCTTTGCGCGAAGAAGCAGCTTCTTCGTCTCCGGGAGCCGGAGAGAGCGGCAGCTTCGCAAAGGTGTGAAACAAGCTGTACAACACTGCGATTGTGTGCGCAGCTTGCCAACTGAGAGAAAACAGTACCTGACCACTCTCCTGCCTTTTCTATTCACTTGAACATTCGATTGCAAGCTGTTTTGGACAACTTTCTTTCTCTTCTTGCAAAACACTCGGCAGACCTCCGTGCAGCCTCTAGAACACGATGGGAGATGTTTTCTGTGCTGGCACAGTTTCTCCTTGCCAGACAGAGTGGAAAAGCTTTTTGCTAAGATGTAGACGAGAAGAGAGGCTAAAGAAGCACGTATGGTGCTTCTCAGAGCTAAGCACAGCTCCCGGGGCTCTTTCGGCAGAAGGCGCACACCGCAGAGCACTGTGAGCGGCAGAATCGTCTTTGCGTGAAGAAGCAGCTTCTTCGTCTCCGGGAGCCGGAGAGAGCGGCAACTTCGCAAAGGTGATGAAACAAGCTGTACAACACTGCGATTGTGTGCGCAGCGTGCCAACTGAGAGAAAACAGTACCTGACCACTCTCCTGCCTTTTCTATTCACATGAACATTCGATTGCAAGCTGTTTTGGACAACTTTCTTTCTCTTCTTGCAAAACACTCGGCAGACCTGCGTGCAGCCTCTAGAACACGATGGGAGATGTTTTCTGTGCTGGCACAGTTTCTCCTTGCCAGACAGAGTGGAAAAGCTTTTTGCTAAGATGTAGACGAGAAGAGAGGCTAAAGACGAAGGTACGGTGCTCTGCAGAGCTAAGCACCGCTCCCGGGCCTCTTTCGGCAGAAGGCGCACACAGCAGAGCACTGTGAGCGGCAGAATCGTCTTTGCGCGAAGAAGCAGCTTCTTCGTCTCCGGGAGCCGGAGAGAGCGGCAACTTCGCAAAGGTGATGAAACAAGCTGTACAACACTGCGATTGTGTGCGCAGCTTGCCAACTGAGAGAAAACAGTACCTGACCACTCTCCTGCCTTTTCTATTCACATGAACATTCGATTGCAAGCTGTTTTGGACAACTTTCTTTCTCTTCTTGCAAAACACACGGCAGACCTGCGTGCAGCCTCTAGAACACGATGGGAGATGTTTTTTGTGCTGGCACAGTTTCTCCTTGCCAGACAGAGTGGAAAAGCTTTTTGCTAAGATGTAGACGAGAAGAGAGGCTAAAGAAGCAGCTATGGTGCTCTGCAGAGCTAAGCACAGCTCCCGGGGCTCTTTCGGCAGAAGGCGCACACCGCAGAGCACTGTGAGCGGCAGAATCGTCTTTGGGCGAAGAAGCAGCTTCTTCGTCTCCGGGAGCCGGAGAGAGCGGCAACTTCGCAAAGGTGATGAAACAAGCTGTACAACACTGCGATTGTGTGCGCAGCTTGCCAACTGAGAGAAAACAGTACCTGACCACTCTCCTGCCTTTTCTATTCACATGAACATTCGATTGCAAGCTGTTTTGGACAACTTTCTTTCTCTTCTTGCAAAACACTTGGCAGACCTCCGTGCAGCCTCTAGAAGACGATGGGAGATGTTTTCTGTGCTGGCACAGTTTCTCCTTGCCAGACAGAGTGGAAAAGCTTTTTGCTAAGATGTAGACGAGAAGAGAGGCTAAAGACGAAGGTACGGTGCTCTGCAGAGCTAAGCACCGCTCCCGGACCTCTTTCGGCAGAAGGCGCACACCGCAGAGCACTGTGAGCGGCAGAATCGTCTTTGCGCGAAGAAGCAGCTTCTTCGTCTCCGGGAGCCGGAGAGAGCGGCAACTTCGCAAAGGTGATGAAAGAAGCTGTACAAGACTGCGATTGTGTGCGCAGCTTGCCAACAGAGAGAAAACAGTACCTGACCACTCTCCTGCCTTTTCTATTCACATGAACATTCGATTGCAAGCTGTTTTGGACAACTTTCTTTCTCTTCTTGCAAAACACTCGGCAGACCTCCGTGCAGCCTCTAGAACACGATGGGAGATGTTTTTTGTGCTGGCACAGTTTCTCCTTGCCAGACAGAGTGGAAAAGCTTTTTGCTAAGATGTAGACGAGAAGAGAGGCTAAAGAAGCAGGTATGGTGCTCTGCAGAGCTAAGCACAGCTCCCGGGCCTCTTTCGGCAGAAGACACACACTGCAGAGCACTGTGAGCGGCAGAATCGTCTTTGCGCGAAGAAGCAGCTTCTTCGTCTCCGGAAGCCGGAGAGAGCGGCAACTTCGCAAAGGTGATGAAACAAGCTGTACAACACTGCGATTGTGTGCGCAGCTTGCCAACTGAGAGAAAACAGTACCTGACCACTCTCCTGCCTTTTCTATTCACATGAACATTCGATTGCAAGCTGTTTTGGACAACTTTCTTTCTCTTCTTGCAAAACACTCGGCAGACCTCCGTGCAGCCTCTAGAACACGATGGGAGATGTTTTCTGTGCTGGCACAGTTTCTCCTTGCCAGACAGAGTGGAAAAGCTTTTTGCTAAGATGTAGACGAGAAGAGAGGCTAAAGAAGCACGTATGGTGCTCTGCAGAGCTAAGCACAGCTCCCGGGCCTCTTTCGGCAGAAGACACTCACTGCAGAGCACTGTGAGCGGCAGAATCGCCTTTGCGCGAAGAAGCAGCTTCTTCGTCTCCGGAAGCCGGAGAGAGCGGCAACTTCGCAAAGGTGATGAAACAAGCTGTACAACACTGCGATTGTGTGCGCCGCTTGCCAAGTGAGAGAAAACAGTACCTGACCACTCTCCTGCCTTTTCTATTCACATGAACATTCGATTGCAAGCTGTTTTGGACAACTTTCTTTCTCTTCTTGCAAAACACTCGGCAGACCTGCGTGCAGCCTCTAGAAGACGATGGGAGATGTTTTCTGTGCTGGCACAGTTTCTCCTTGCCAGACAGAGTGGAAAAGCTTTTTGCTAAGATGTAGACGAGAAGAGAGGCTAAAGACGAAGGTACGGTGCTCTGCAGAGCTAAGCACCGCTCCCGGACCTCTTTCGGCAGAAGGCGCACACCGCAGAGCACTGTGAGCGGCAGAATCGTCTTTGCGCGAAGAAGCAGCTTCTTCGTCTCCGGGAGCCGGAGAGAGCGGCAGCTTCGCAAAGGTGTGAAACAAGCTGTACAACACTGCGATTGTGTGCGCAGCTTGCCAACTGAGAGAAAACAGTACCTGACCACTCTCCTGCCTTTTCTATTCACTTGAACATTCGATTGCAAGCTGTTTTGGACAACTTTCTTTCTCTTCTTGCAAAACACTCGGCAGACCTCCGTGCAGCCTCTAGAAGACGATGGGAGATGTTTTCTGTGCTGGCACAGTTTCTCCTTGCCAGACAGAGTGGAAAAGCTTTTTGCTAAGATGTAGACGAGAAGAGAGGCTAAAGAAGCACGTATGGTGCTTCTCAGAGCTAAGCACAGCTCCCGGGGCTCTTTCGGCAGAAGGCGCACACCGCAGAGCACTGTGAGCGGCAGAATCGTCTTTGCGTGAAGAAGCAGCTTCTTCGTCTCCGGGAGCCGGAGAGAGCGGCAACTTCGCAAAGGTGATGAAACAAGCTGTACAACACTGCGATTGTGTGCGCAGCGTGCCAACTGAGAGAAAACAGTACCTGACCACTCTCCTGCCTTTTCTATTCACATGAACATTCGATTGCAAGCTGTTTTGGACAACTTTCTTTCTCTTCTTGCAAAACACTCGGCAGACCTGCGTGCAGCCTCTAGAACACGATGGGAGATGTTTTCTGTGCTGGCACAGTTTCTCCTTGCCAGACAGAGTGGAAAAGCTTTTTGCTAAGATGTAGACGAGAAGAGAGGCTAAAGACGAAGGTACGGTGCTCTGCAGAGCTAAGCACCGCTCCCGGGCCTCTTTCGGCAGAAGGCGCACACAGCAGAGCACTGTGAGCGGCAGAATCGTCTTTGCGCGAAGAAGCAGCTTCTTCGTCTCCGGGAGCCGGAGAGAGCGGCAACTTCGCAAAGGTGATGAAACAAGCTGTACAACACTGCGATTGTGTGCGCAGCTTGCCAACTGAGAGAAAACAGTACCTGACCACTCTCCTGCCTTTTCTATTCACATGAACATTCGATTGCAAGCTGTTTTGGACAACTTTCTTTCTCTTCTTGCAAAATACTCGGCAGACCTCCGTGCAGCCTCTAGAACACGATGGGAGATGTTTTCTGTGCTGGCACAGTTTCTCCTTGCCAGACAGAGTGGAAAAGCTTTTTGCTAAGATGTAGACGAGAAGAGAGGCTAAAGAAGCAGGTACGGTGCTTCTCAGAGCTAAGCACAGCTCCCAGGGCTCTTTCGGCAGAAGGCGCACACCGCAGAGCACTGTGAGCGGCAGAATCGTCTTTGCGCGAAGAAGCAGCTTCTTCGTCTCCGGGAGCCGGAGAGAGCGGCAACTTCGCAAAGGTGATGAAACAAGCTGTACAACACTGCGATTGTGTGCGCAGCTTGCCAAGTGAGAGAAAACAGTACCTGACCACTCTCCTGCCTTTTGTATTCACATGAACATTCGATTGCAAGCTGTTTTGGACAACTTTCTTTCTCTTCTTGCAAAATACTCGGCAGACCTCCGTGCAGCCTCTAGAACACGATGGGAGATGTTTTCTGTGCTGGCACAGTTTCTCCTTGCCAGACAGAGTGGAAAAGCTTTTTGCTAAGATGTAGACGAGAAGAGAGGCTAAAGACGAAGGTACGGTGCTCTGCAGAGCTAAGCACCGCTCCCGGGCGTCTTTCGGCAGAAGGCGCACACCGCAGATCAATGTGAGCGGCAGAATCGTCTTTGCGCGAAGAAGCAGCTTCTTCGTCTCCGGGAGCCAGAGAGAGCGGCAACTTCGCAAAGGTGATGAAACAAGCTGTACAACACTGCGATTGTGTGCGCAGCTTTCCAATTGAGAGAAAACAGTACCTGACCACTCTCCTGCCTTTTCTATTCACATGAACATTCGATTGCAAGCTGTTTTGGACAACTTTCTTTCACTTCTTGCAAAACACTCGGCAGACCTCTGTGCAGCCTCTAGAACACGATGGGAGATGTTTTCTGTGCTGGCACAGTTTCTCCTTGCCAGACAGAGTGGAAAAGCTTTTTGCTAAGATGTAGACGAGAAGAGAGGCTAAAGACGAAGGTACGGTGCTCTGCAGAGCTAAGCACCGCTCCCGGGCGTCTTTCGGCAGAAGGCGCACACCGCAGAGCACTGTGAGCGGCAGAATCGTCTTTGCGCGAAGAAGCAGCTTCTTCGTCTCCGGGAGCCGGAGAGAGCGACAACTTCGCAAAGGTGATGAAACAAGCTGTACAACACTGCGATTGTGTGCGCAGCTTGCCAACTGAGAGCAAACAGTACCTGACCACTCTCCTGCCTTTTCTATTCACATGAACATTCGATTGCAAGCTGTTTTGGACAACTTTCTTTCTCTTCTTGCAAAACACTCGGCAGACCTCCGTGCAGCCTCTAGAAGACGATGGGAGATGTTTTCTGTGCTGGCACAGTTTCTCCTTGCCAGACAGAGTGGAAAAGCTTTTTGCTAAGATGTAGACGAGAAGAGAGGCTAAAGAAGCACGTATGGTGCTTCTCAGAGCTAAGCACAGCTCCCGGGGCTCTTTCGGCAGAAGGCGCACACCGCAGAGCACTGTGAGCGGCAGAATCGTCTTTGCGTGAAGAAGCAGCTTCTTCGTCTCCGGGAGCCGGAGAGAGCGGCAACTTCGCAAAGGTGATGAAACAAGCTGTACAACACTGCGATTGTGTGCGCAGCGTGCCAACTGAGAGAAAACAGTACCTGACCACTCTCCTGCCTTTTCTATTCACATGAACATTCGATTGCAAGCTGTTTTGGACAACTTTCTTTCTCTTCTTGCAAAACACTCGGCAGACCTGCGTGCAGCCTCTAGAACACGATGGGAGATGTTTTCTGTGCTGGCACAGTTTCTCCTTGCCAGACAGAGTGGAAAAGCTTTTTGCTAAGATGTAGACGAGAAGAGAGGCTAAAGACGAAGGTACGGTGCTCTGCAGAGCTAAGCACCGCTCCCGGGCCTCTTTCGGCAGAAGGCGCACACAGCAGAGCACTGTGAGCGGCAGAATCGTCTTTGCGCGAAGAAGCAGCTTCTTCGTCTCCGGGAGCCGGAGAGAGCGGCAACTTCGCAAAGGTGATGAAACAAGCTGTACAACACTGCGATTGTGTGCGCAGCTTGCCAACTGAGAGAAAACAGTACCTGACCACTCTCCTGCCTTTTCTATTCACATGAACATTCGATTGCAAGCTGTTTTGGACAACTTTCTTTCTCTTCTTGCAAAATACTCGGCAGACCTCCGTGCAGCCTCTAGAACACGATGGGAGATGTTTTCTGTGCTGGCACAGTTTCTCCTTGCCAGACAGAGTGGAAAAGCTTTTTGCTAAGATGTAGACGAGAAGAGAGGCTAAAGAAGCAGGTACGGTGCTTCTCAGAGCTAAGCACAGCTCCCAGGGCTCTTTCGGCAGAAGGCGCACACCGCAGAGCACTGTGAGCGGCAGAATCGTCTTTGCGCGAAGAAGCAGCTTCTTCGTCTCCGGGAGCCGGAGAGAGCGGCAACTTCGCAAAGGTGATGAAACAAGCTGTACAACACTGCGATTGTGTGCGCAGCTTGCCAAGTGAGAGAAAACAGTACCTGACCACTCTCCTGCCTTTTGTATTCACATGAACATTCGATTGCAAGCTGTTTTGGACAACTTTCTTTCTCTTCTTGCAAAATACTCGGCAGACCTCCGTGCAGCCTCTAGAACACGATGGGAGATGTTTTCTGTGCTGGCAAAGTTTCTCCTTGCCAGACAGAGTGGAAAAGCTTTTTGCTAAGATGTAGACGAGAAGAGAGGCTAAAGACGAAGGTACGGTGCTCTGCAGAGCTAAGCACCGCTCCCGGGCGTCTTTCGGCAGAAGGCGCACACCGCAGATCAATGTGAGCGGCAGAATCGTCTTTGCGCGAAGAAGCAGCTTCTTCGTCTCCGGGAGCCAGAGAGAGCGGCAACTTCGCAAAGGTGATGAAACAAGCTGTACAACACTGCGATTGTGTGCGCAGCTTTCCAATTGAGAGAAAACAGTACCTGACCACTCTCCTGCCTTTTCTATTCACATGAACATTCGATTGCAAGCTGTTTTGGACAACTTCCTTTCACTTCTTGCAAAACACTCGGCAGACCTCTGTGCAGCCTCTAGAACACGATGGGAGATGTTTTCTGTGCTGGCACAGTTTCTCCTTGCCAGACAGAGTGGAAAAGCTTTTTGCTAAGATGTAGACGAGAAGAGAGGCTAAAGACGAAGGTACGGTGCTCTGCAGAGCTAAGCACCGCTCCCGGGCGTCTTTCGGCAGAAGGCGCACACCGCAGAGCACTGTGAGCGGCAGAATCGTCTTTGCGCGAAGAAGCAGCTTCTTCGTCTCCGGGAGCCGGAGAGAGCGACAACTTCGCAAAGGTGATGAAACAAGCTGTACAACACTGCGATTGTGTGCGCAGCTTGCCAAGTGAGAGCAAACAGTACCTGACCACTCTCCTGCCTTTTCTATTCACATGAACATTCGATTGCAAGCTGTTTTGGACAACTTTCTTTCTCTTCTTGCAAAACACTCGGCAGACCTCCGTGCAGCCTCTAGAACACGATGGGAGATGTTTTCTGTGCTGGCACAGTTTCTCCTTGCCAGACAGAGTGGAAAAGCTTTTTGCTAAGATGTAGACGAGAAGAGAGGCTAAAGACGAAGGTACGGTGCTCTGCAGAGCTAAGCACCGCTCCCGGACCTCTTTCAGCAGAAGGCGCACACCGCAGAGCACTGTGAGCGGCAGAATCGTCTTTGCGCGAAGAAGCAGCTTCTTCGTCTCCGGGAGCCGGAGAGAGCGGCAACTTCGCAAAGGTGATGAAACAAGCTCTACAACACTGCGATTGTGTGCGCAGCTTGCCAACTGAGAGAAAACAGTACCTGACCACTCTCCTGCCTTTTCTATTCACATGAACATTCGATTGCAAGCTGTTTTGGACAACTTTCTTTCTCTTCTTGCAAAACACTCGGCAGACCTCCGTGCAACCTCTAGAACACAATGGGAGATGTTTTCTGTGCTGGCAAAGTTTCTCCTTGCCAGACAGAGTGGAAAAGCTTTTTGCTAAGATGTAGAGGAGAAGAGAGGCTAAAGACGAAGGTACGGTGCTCTGCAGAGCTAAGCACCGCTCCCGGACCTCATTCGGCAGAAACCGCAGACCGCAGATCACTGTGAGCGGCAGAATCGTCTTTGCGTGAAGAAGCAGCTTCTTCGTCTCCGGGAGCCGGAGAGAGCGGCAACTTCGCAAAGGTGATGAAACAAGCTGTACAACACTGCGATTGTGTGCGCAGCTTTCCAATTGAGAGAAAACAGTACCTGACCACTCTCCTGCATTTTCTATTCACATGAACATTCGATTGCAAGCTGTTTTGGACAACTTTCTTTCACTTCTTGCAAAACACTCGGCAGACCTCCGTGCAGCCTCTAGAAGACGATGGGAGATGTTTTCTGTGCTGGCACAGTTTCTCCTTGCCAGACAGAGTGGAAAAGCTTTTTGCTAAGATGTAGACGAGAAGAGAGGCTAAAGACGAAGGTACGGTGCTCTGCAGAGCTAAGCACCGCTCCCGGGCGTCTTTCGGCAGAAGGCGCACACCGCAGAGCACTGTGAGCGGCAGAATCGTCTTTGCGCGAAGAAGCAGCTTCTTTGTCTCCGGGAGCCGGAGAGAGCGACAACTTCGCAAAGGTGATGAAACAAGCTGTACAACACTGCGATTGTGTGCGCAGTTTGCCAACTGAGAGAAAACAGTACCTGACCACTCTCCTGCCTTTTCTATTCACATGAACATTCGATTGCAAGCTGTTTTGGACAACTTTCTTTCTCTTCTTGCAAAACACTCGGCAGACCTCCGTGCAGCCTCTAGAAGACGATGGGAGATGTTTTCTGTGCTGGCACAGTTTCTCCTTGCCAGACAGAGTGGAAAAGCTTTTTGCTAAGATGTAGACGAGAAGAGAGGCTAAAGACGAAGGTACGGTGCTCTGCAGAGCTAAGCACCGCTCCCGGACCTCTTTCGGCAGAAGGCGCACACCGCAGAGCACTGTGAGCGCCAGAATCGTCTTTGCGCGAAGAAGCAGCTTCTTCGTCTCCGGGAGCCGGAGAGAGCGGCAACTTCGCAAAGGTGATGAAACAAGCTGTACAACACTGCGATTGTGTGCGCAGCTTGCCAACTGAGAGAAAACAGTACCTGACCACTCTCCTGCCTTTTCTATTCACATGAACATTCGATTGCAAGCTGTTTTGGACAACTTTCTTTCTCTTCTTGCAAAACACTCGGCAGACCTCCGTGCAGCCTCTAGAACACGATGGGAGATGTTTTCTGTGCTGGCACAGTTTCTCCTTGCCAGACAGAGTGGAAAAGCTTTTTGCTAAGATGTAGACGAGAAGAGAGGCTAAAGAAGCACGTATGGTGCTCTGCAGAGCTAAGCACAGCTCCCGGGCCTCTTTCGGCAGAAGACACACACTGCAGAGCACTGTGAGCGGCAGAATCGCCTTTGCGCGAAGAAGCAGCTTCTTCGTCTCCGGAAGCCGGAGAGAGCGGCAACTTCGCAAAGGTGATGAAACAAGTTGTACAACACTGCGATTGTGTGCGCCGCTTGCCAAGTGAGAGAAAACAGTACCTGACCACTCTCCTGCCTTTTCTATTCACATGAACATTCGATTGCAAGCTGTTTTGGACAACTTTCTTTCTCTTCTTGCAAAACACTCGGCAGACCTGCGTGCCGCCTCTAGAACACGATGGGAGATGTTTTCTGTGCTGGCACAGTTTCTCCTTGCCAGACAGAGTGGAAAAGCTTTTTGCTAAGATGTAGACGAGAAGAGAGGCTAAAGACGAAGGTACGGTGCTCTGCAGAGCTAAGCACCGCTCCCGGACCTCTTTCGGCAGAAGGCGCACACCGCAGAGCACTGTGAGCGGCAGAATCGTCTTTGCGCGAAGAAGCAGCTTCTTCGTCTCCGGGAGCCGGAGAGAGCGGCAGCTTCGCAAAGGTGTGAAACAAGCTGTACAACACTGCGATTGTGTGCGCAGCTTGCCAACTGAGAGAAAACAGTACCTGACTACTCTCCTGCCTTTTCTATTCACTTGAACATTCGATTGCAAGCTGTTTTGGACAACTTTCTTTCTCTTCTTGCAAAACACTCGGCAGACCTGCGTGCAGCCTCTAGAACACGATGGGAGATGTTTTCTGTGCTGGCACAGTTTCTCCTTGCCAGACAGAGTGGAAAAGCTTTTTGCTAAGATGTAGACGAGAAGAGAGGCTAAAGAAGCACGTATGGTGCTTCTCAGAGCTAAGCACAGCTCCCGGGGCTCTTTCGGCAGAAGGCGCACACCGCAGAGCACTGTGAGCGGCAGAATCGTCTTTGCGCGAAGAAGCAGCTTTTTCGTCTCCGGGAGCCGGAGAGAGCGGCAACTTCGCAAAGGTGATGAAACAAGCTGTACAACACTGCGATTGTGTGCGCAGCGTGCCAACTGAGAGAAAACAGTACCTGACCACTCTCCTGCCTTTTCTATTCACATGAACATTCGATTGCAAGCTGTTTTGGACAACTTTCTTTCTCTTCTTGCAAAACACTCGGCAGACCTCCGTGCAGCCTCTAGAACACGATGGGAGATGTTTTCTGTGCTGGCACAGTTTCTCCTTGCCAGACAGAGTGGAAAAGCTTTTTGCTAAGATGTAGACGAGAAGAGAGGCTAAAGACGAAGGTACGGTGCTCTGCAGAGCTAAGCACCGCTCCCGGGCCTCTTTCGGCAGAAGGCGCACACAGCAGAGCACTGTGAGCGGCAGAATCGTCTTTGCGCGAAGAAGCAGCTTCTTCGTCTCCGGGAGCCGGAGAGAGCGGCAACTTCGCAAAGGTGATGAAACAAGCTGTACAACACTGCGATTGTGTGCGCAGCTTGCCAACTGAGAGAAAACAGTACCTGACCACTCTCCTGCCTTTTCTATTCACATGAACATTTGATTGCAAGCTGTTTTGGACAACTTTCTTTCTCTTCTTGCAAAATACTCGGCAGACCTCCGTGCAGCCTCTAGAACACGATGGGAGATGTTTTCTGTGCTGGCACAGTTTCTCCTTGCCAGACAGAGTGGAAAAGCTTTTTGCTAAGATGTAGACGAGAAGAGAGGCTAAAGAAGCAGGTACGGTGCTTCTCAGAGCTAAGCACAGCTCCCGGGGCTCTTTCGGCAGAAGGCGCACACCGCAGAGCACTGTGAGCGGCAGAATCGTCTTTGCGTGAAGAAGCAGCTTCTTCGTCTCCGGGAGCCGGAGAGAGCGGCAACTTGGCAAAGGTGATGAAACAAGCTGTACAACACTGCGATTGTGTGCGCAGCTTTCCAATTGAGAGAAAACAGTACCTGACCACTCTCCTGCATTTTCTATTCACATGAACATTCGATTGCAAGCTGTTTTGGACAACTTTCTTTCACTTCTTGCAAAACACTCGGCAGACCTCCGTGCAGCCTCTAGAACACGATGGGAGATGTTTTCTGTGCTGGCACAGTTTCTCCTTGCCAGACAGAGTGGAAAAGCTTTTTGCTAAGATGTAGAGGAGAAGAGAGGCTAAAGACGAAGGTACGGTGCTCTGCAGAGCTAAGCACCGCACCCGGACCTCTTTCGGCAGAAGGCGCACACCGCAGAGCACTGTGAGCGGCAGAATCGTCTTTGCGCGAAGAAGCAGCTTCTTTGTCTCCGGGAGCCGGAGAGAGCGACAACTTCGCAAAGGTGATGAAACAAGCAGTACAACACTGCGATTGTGTGCGCAGCTTGCCAACTGAGAGCAAACAGTACCTGACCACTCTCCTGCCTTTTCTATTCACATGAACATTCGATTGGAAGCTGTTTTGGACAACTTTCTTTCTCTTCTTGCAAAACACTCGGCAGACCTCCGTGCAGCCTCTAGAACACGATGGGAGATGTTTTCTGTGCTGGCACAGTTTCTCCTTGCCAGACAGAGTGGAAAAGCTTTTTGCTAAGATGTAGACGAGAAGAGAGTCTAAAGACGAAGGTACGGTGCTCTGCAGAGCTAAGCACCGCTCCCGGACCTCTTTCGGCAGAAGGCGCACACCGCAGAGCACTGTGAGCGTCAGAATCGTCTTTGCGCGAAGAAGCAGCTTCTTCGTCTCCGGGAGCCGGAGAGAGCGGCAACTTCGCAAAGGTGATGAAACAAGCTCTACAACACTGCGATTGTGTGCGCAGCTTGCCAACTGAGAGAAAACAGTACCTGACCACTCTCCTGCCTTTTCTATTCACATGAACATTCGATTGCAAGCTGTTTTGGACAACTTTCTTTCTCTTCTTGCAAAACACTCGGCAGACCTCCGTGCAGCCTCTAGAACACGATGGGAGATGTTTTCTGTGCTGGCACAGTTTCTCCTTGCCAGACAGAGTGGAAAAGCTTTTTGCTAAGATGTAGACGAGAAGAGAGGCTAAAGAAGCAGGTACGGTGCTTCTCAGAGCTAAGCACAGCTCCCGGGGTTATTTCGGCAGAAGGAGCACACCGCAGAGCACTGTGAGCGGCAGAATCGTCTTTGCGTGAAGAAGCAGCTTCTTCGTCTCCGGGAGCCGGAGAGAGCGGCAACTTCGCAAAGGTGATGAAACAAGCTCTACAAGACTGCGATTGTGTGCGCAGCTTGCCAACTGAGAGAAAACAGTACCTGACCACTCTCCTGCCTTTTCTATTCACATGAACATTCGATTGCAAGCTGTTTTGGACAACTTTCTTTCTCTTCTTGCAAAACACTCGGCAGACCTCCGTGCAACCTCTAGAACAGAATGGGAGATGTTTTCTGTGCTGGCAAAGTTTCTCCTTGCCAGACAGAGTGGAAAAGCTTTTTGCTAAGATGTAGACGAGAAGAGAGGCTAAAGACGAAGGTACGGTGCTCTGCAGAGCTAAGCACCGCTCCCGGGGCTCTTTCGGCAGAAGGCGCACACCGCAGATCACTGTGAGCGGCAGAATCGTCTTTGCGTGAAGAAGCAGCTTCTTCGTCTCCGGGAGCCGGAGAGAGCGGCAACTTCGCAAAGGTGATGAAACAAGCTGTACAACACTGCGATTGTGTGCGCAGCTTTCCAATTGAGAGAAAACAGTACCTGACCACTCTCCTGCATTTTCTATTCACATGAACATTCGATTGCAAGCTGTTTTGGACAACTTTCTTTCACTTCTTGCAAAACACTCGGCAGACCTCCGTGCAGCCTCTAGAAGACGATGGGAGATGTTTTCTGTGCTGGCACAGTTTCTCCTTGCCAGACAGAGTGGAAAAGCTTTTTGCTAAGATGTAGACGAGAAGAGAGGCTAAAGACGAAGGTACGGTGCTCTGCAGAGCTAAGCACCGCTCCCGGGCGTCTTTCGGCAGAAGGCGCACACCGCAGAGCACTGTGAGCGGCAGAATCGTCTTTGCGAGAAGAAGCAGCTTCTTTCTCTCTGGGAGCCGGAGAGAGCGACAACTTCGCAAAGGTGATGAAACAAGCTGTACAACACTGCGATTGTGTGCGCAGTTTGCCAACTGAGAGAAAACAGTACCTGACCACTCTCCTGCCTTTTCTATTCACATGAACATTCGATTGCAAGCTGTTTTGGACAACTTTCTTTCTCTTCTTTCAAAACACTCGGCAGACCTCCGTGCAGCCTCTAGAACACGATGGGAGATGTTTTCTGTGCTGGCACAGTTTCTCCTTGCCAGACAGAGTGGAAAAGCTTTTTGCTAAGATGTAGACGAGAAGAGAGGCTAAAGACGAAGGTACGGTGCTCTGCAGAGCTAAGCACCGCTCCCGGACCTCTTTCGGCAGAAGGCGCACACCGCAGAGCACTGTGAGCGGCAGAATCGTCTTTGCGCGAAGAAGCAGCTTCTTCGTCTCCAGAAGCCGGAGAGAGCGGCAACTTCGCAAAGGTGATGAAACAAGCTGTACAACACTGCGATTGTGTGCGCAGCTTGCCAACTGAGAGAAAACAGTACCTGACCACTCTCCTGCCTTTTCTATTCACATGAACTTTCGATTGGAGCTGTTTTGGACAACTTTCTTTCGCTTCTTGCAAAATACTCGGCAGACCTCCGTGCAGCCTCTAGAACACGATGGGAGATGTTTTCTGTGCTGGCACAGTTTCTCCTTGCCAGACAGAGTGGAAAAGCTTTTTGCTAAGATGTAGACGAGAAGAGAGGCTAAAGAAGCAGGTACGGTGCTTCTCAGAGCTAAGCACAGCTCCCGGGGCTCTTTCGGCAGAAGGCGCACACCGCAGAGCACTGTGAGCGGCAGAATCGTCTTTGCGTGAAGAAGCAGCTTCTTCGTCTCCGGGAGCCGGAGAGAGCGGCAACTTGGCAAAGGTGATGAAACAAGCTGTACAACACTGCGATTGTGTGCGCAGCTTTCCAATTGAGAGAAAACAGTACCTGACCACTCTCCTGCATTTTCTATTCACATGAACATTCGATTGCAAGCTGTTTTGGACAACTTTCTTTCTCTTCTTGCAAAACACTCGGCAGACCTCCGTGCAGCCTCTAGAACACGATGGGAGATGTTTTCTGTGCTGGCACAGTTTCTCCTTGCCAGACAGAGTGGAAAAGCTTTTTGCTAAGATGTAGAGGAGAAGAGAGGCTAAAGACGAAGTTACGGTGCTCTGCAGAGCTAAGCACCGCACCCGGACCTCTTTCGGCAGAAGGCGCACACCGCAGAGCACTGTGAGCGGCAGAATCGTCTTTGCGCGAAGAAGCAGCTTCTTTGTCTCCGGGAGCCGGAGAGAGCGACAACTTCGCAAAGGTGATGAAACAAGCTGTACAACACTGCGATTGTGTGCGCAGCTTGCCAACTGAGAGCAAACAGTACCTGACCACTCTCCTGCCTTTTCTATTCACATGAACATTCGATTGGAAGCTGTTTTGGACAACTTTCTTTCTCTTCTTGCAAAACACTCGGCAGACCTCCGTGCAGCCTCTAGAACACGATGGGAGATGTTTTCTGTGCTGGCACAGTTTCTCCTTGCCAGACAGAGTGGAAAAGCTTTTTGCTAAGATGTAGACGAGAAGAGAGGCTAAAGACGAAGGTACGGTGCTCTGCAGAGCTAAGCACCGCTCCCGGACCTCTTTCGGCAGAAGGCGCACACCGCAGAGCACTGTGAGCGTCAGAATCGTCTTTGCGCGAAGAAGCAGCTTCTTCGTCTCAGGGAGCCTGAGAGAGCGGCAACTTCGCAAAGGTGATGAAACAAGCTGTACAACACTGCGATTGTGTGCGCAGCTTGCCAACTGAGAGAAAACAGTACCTGACCACTCTCCTGCCTTTTCTATTCACATGAACATTCGATTGCAAGCTGTTTTGGACAACTTTCTTTCTCTTCTTGCAAAACACTCGGCAGACCTCCGTGCAGCCTCTAGAACACGATGGGAGATGTTTTCTGTGCTGGCACAGTTTCTCCTTGCCAGACAGAGTGGAAAAGCTTTTTGCTAAGATGTAGACGAGAAGAGAGGCTAAAGAAGCAGGTACGGTGCTTCTCAGAGCTAAGCACAGCTCCCGGGGCTATTTCGGCAGAAGGCGCACACCGCAGAGCACTGTGAGCGGCAGAATCGTCTTTGCGCGAAGAAGCAGCTTCTTCGTCTCCGGGAGCCGGAGAGAGCGGCAACTTCGCAAAGGTGATGAAACAAGCTCTACAAGACTGCGATTGTGTGCGCAGATTGCCAACTGAGAGAAAACAGTACCTGACCACTCTCCTGCCTTTTCTATTCACATGAACATTCGATTGCAAGCTGTTTTGGACAACTTTCTTTCTCTTCTTGCAAAACACTCGGCAGACCTCCGTGCAACCTCTAGAATAGAATGGGAGATGTTTTCTGTGCTGGCAAAGTTTCTCCTTGCCAGACAGAGTGGAAAAGCTTTTGCTAAGATGTAGACGAGAAGAGAGGCTAAAGACGAAGGTACGGTGCTCTGCAGAGCTAAGCACCGCTCCCGGACCTCTTTCGGCAGAAACCGCACACCGCAGATCACTGTGAGCGGCAGAATCGTCTTTGCGTGAAGAAGCAGCTTCTTCGTCTCCGGGAGCCGGAGAGAGCGGCAACTTCGCAAAGGTGATGAAAACAAGCTGTACAACACTGCGATTGGTGTGCGCAGCTTTCCAATTGAGAGAAAACAGTACCTGACCACTCTCCTGCATTTTCTATTCACATGAACATTCGATTGCAAGCTGTTTTGGACAACTTTCTTTCACTTCTTGCAAAAACACTCGGCAGACCTCCGTGCAGCCTCTAGAAGACGATGGGAGATGTTTTCTGTGCTGGCACAGTTTCTCCTTGCCAGACAGAGTGGAAAAGCTTTTTGCTAAGATGTAGACGAGAAGAGAGGCTAAAGACGAAGGTACGGTGCTCTGCAGAGCTAAGCACCGCTCCCGGGCCTCTTTCGGCAGAAGGCGCACACCGCAGAGCACTGTGAGCGGCAGAATCGTCTTTGCGCGAAGAAGCAGCTTCTTTCTCTCTGGGAGCCGGAGAGAGCGACAACTTCGCAAAGGTGATGAAACAAGCTGTACAACACTGCGATTGTGTGCGCAGTTTGCCAACTGAGAGAAAACAGTACCTGACCACTCTCCTGCCTTTTCTATTCACATGAACATTCGATTGCAAGCTGTTTTGGACAACTTTCTTTCTCTTCTTTCAAAACACTCGGCAGACCTCCGTGCAGCCTCTAGAACACGATGGGAGATGTTTTCTGTGCTGCACAGTTTCTCATTGCTAGACAGAGTGGAAAAGCTTTTTGCTAAGATGTAGACGAGAAGAGAGGCTAAAGACGAAGGTACGGTGCTCTGCAGAGCTAAGCACCGCTCCCGGACCTCTTTCGGCAGAAGGCGCACACCGCAGAGCACTGTGAGCGGCAGAATCGTCTTTGCGCGAAGAAGCAGCTTCTTCGTCTCCAGAAGCCGGAGAGAGCGGCAACTTCGCAAAGGTGAATGAAACAAGCTGTACAACACTGCGATTGTGTGCGCAGCTTGCCAAGTGAGAGAAAACATTACCTGACCACTCTCCTGCCTTTTCTATTCACATGAACATTCGATTGCAAGCTGTTTTGGACAACTTCTTTCTCTTCTTGCAAAACACTCGGCAGACCTCCGTGCAGCCTCTAGAAGACGATGGGAGATGTTTTCTGTGCTGGCACAGTTTCTCCTTGCCAGACAGAGTGGAAAAGCTTTTTGCTAAGATGTAGACGAGAAGAGAGGCTAAAGAAGCACGTATGGTGCTCTGCAGAGCCTAAGCACAGCTCCCGGGCGTCTTTCGGCAGAAGACATACACTGCAGAGCACTGTGAGCGGCAGAATCGCCTTTGCGCGAAGAAGCAGCTTCTTCGTCTCCAGAAGCCGGAGAGAGCGGCAACTTCGCAAAGGTGATGAAACAAGTTGTACAACACTGCCATTGTGTGCGCCGCTTGCCAAGTGAGAGAAAACAGTACCTGACCACTCTCCTGCCTTTTCTATTCACATGAACATTCGATTGCAAGCTGTTTTGGACAACTTTCTTTCTCTTCTTGCAAACACTCGGCAGACCTGCGTGCAGCCTCTAGAACATGATGGGAGATGTTTTCTGTGCTGGCACAGTTTCTCCTTGCCAGACAGAGTGGAAAAGCTTTTTGCTAAGATGTAGAGGAGAAGAGAGGCTAAAGACGAAGGTACGGTGCTCTGCAGAGCTAAGCACCGCTCCCGGACATCTTTCGGCAGAAGGCGCACACCGCAGAGCACTGTGAGCGGCAGAATCGTCTTTGCGCGAAGAAGCAGCTTCTTCGTCTCCGGGAGCCGGAGAGAGCGGCAGCTTCGCAAAGGTGTGAAACAAGCTGTACAACACTGCGATTGTGTGCGCAGCTTGCCAACTGAGAGAAAACAGTACCTGACCACTCTCCTGCCTTTTCTATTCACTTGAACATTCGATTGCAAGCTGTTTTGGACAACTTTCTTTCTCTTCTTGCAAAACACTCGGCAGACCTGCGTGCAGCCTCTAGAACACGATGGGAGATGTTTTCTGTGCTGGCACAGTTTCTCCTTGCCAGACAGAGTGGAAAAGCTTTTTGCTAAGATGTAGACGAGAAGAGAGGCTAAAGAAGCACGTATGGTGCTTCTCAGAGCTAAGCACAGCTCCCGGGGCTCTTTCGGCAGAAGGCGCACACCGCAGAGCACTGTGAGCGGCAGAATCGTCTTTGCGCGAAGAAGCAGCTTCTTCGTCTCCAGAAGCCGGAGAGAGCGGCAACTTCGCAAAGGTGATGAAACAAGTTGTACAACACTGCCATTGTGTGCGCCGCTTGCCAAGTGAGAGAAAACAGTACCTGACCACTCTCCTGCCTTTTCTATTCACATGAACATTCGATTGCAAGCTGTTTTGGACAACTTTCTTTCTCTTCTTGCAAAACACTCGGCAGACCTGCGTGCAGCCTCTAGAACACGATGGGAGATGTTTTCTGTGCTGGCACAGTTTCTCCTTGCCAGACAGAGTGGAAAAGCTTTTTGCTAAGATGTAGACGAGAAGAGAGGCTAAAGACGAAGGTACGGTGCTCTGCAGAGCTAAGCACCGCTCCCGGACCTCTTTCGGCAGAAGGCGCACACCGCAGAGCACTGTGAGCGGCAGAATCGTCTTTGCGCGAAGAAGCAGCTTCTTCGTCTCCGGGAGCCGGAGAGAGCGGCAGCTTCACAAAGGTGTGAAACAAGCTGTACAACACTGCGATTGTGTGCGCAGCCTGCCAACTGAGAGAAAACAGTACCTGACCACTCTCCTGCCTTTTCTATTCACTTGAACATTCGATTGCAAGCTGTTTTGGACAACTTTCTTTCTCTTCTTGCAAAACACTCGGCAGACCTGCGTGCAGCCTCTAGAACACGATGGGAGATGTTTTCTGTGCTGGCACAGTTTCTCCTTGCCAGACAGAGTGGAAAAGCTTTTTGCTAAGATGTAGACGAGAAGAGAGGCTAAAGAAGCACGTATGGTGCTTCTCAGAGCTAAGCACAGCTCCCGGGGCTCTTTCGGCAGAAGGCGCACACCGCAGAGCACTGTGAGCGGCAGAATGGTCTTTGCGCGAAGAAGCAGCTTCTTCGTCTCCGGGAGCCGGAGAGAGCGGCAACTTCGCAAAGGTGATGAAACAAGCTGTACAACACTGCGATTGTGTGCGCAGCGTGCCAACTGCGAGAAAACAGTACCTGACCACTCTCCTGCCTTTTCTATTCACATGAACATTCGATTGCAAGCTGTTTTGGACAACTTTCTTTCTCTTCTTGCAAAACACTCGGCAGACCTCCGTGCAGCCTCTAGAACACGATGGGAGATGTTTTCTGTGCTGGCACAGTTTCTCCTTGCCAGACAGAGTGGAAAAGCTTTTTGCTAAGATGTAGACGAGAAGAGAGGCTAAAGGCGAAGGTACGGTGCTCTGCAGAGCTAAGCACCGCTCCCGGGCCTCTTTCGGCAGAAGGCGCACACCGCAGAGCACTGTGAGCGGCAGAATCGTCTTTGCGTGAAGAAGCAGCTTCTTCGTCTCCGGGAGCCGGAGAGAGCGGCAACTTGGCAAAGGTGATGAAACAAGCTGTACAACACTGCGATTGTGTGCGCAGCTTTCCAATTGAGAGAAAACAGTACCTGACCACTCTCCTGCATTTTCTATTCACATGAACATTCGATTGCAAGCTGTTTTGGACAACTTTCTTTCACTTCTTGCAAAACACTCGGCAGACCTCCATGCAGCCTCTAGAACACGATGGGAGATGTTTTCTGTGCTGGCACAGTTTCTCCTTGCCAGACAGAGTGGAAAAGCTTTTTGCTAAGATGTAGAGGAGAAGAGAGGCTAAAGACGAAGGTACGGTGCTCTGCAGAGCTAAGCACCGCACCCGGACCTCTTTCGGCAGAAGGCGCACACCGCAGAGCACTGTGAGCGGCAGAATCGTCTTTGCGGGAAGAAGCAGCTTCTTTGTCTCCGGGAGCCGGAGAGAGCGACAACTTCGCAAAGGTGATGAAACAAGCTGTACAACACTGCGATTGTGTGCGCAGCTTGCCAACTGAGAGCAAACAGTACCTGACCACTCTCCTGCCTTTTCTATTCACATGAACATTCGATTGGAAGCTGTTTTGGACAACTTTCTTTCTCTTCTTGCAAAACACTCGGCAGACCTCCGTGCAGCCTCTAGAACACGATGGGAGATGTTTTCTGTGCTGGCACAGTTTCTCCTTGCCAGACAGAGTGGAAAAGCTTTTTGCTAAGATGTAGACGAGAAGAGAGTCTAAAGACGAAGGTACGGTGCTCTGCAGAGCTAAGCACCGCTCCCGGACCTCTTTCGGCAGAAGGCGCACACCGCAGAGCACTGTGAGCGTCAGAATCGTCTTTGCGCGAAGAAGCAGCTTCTTCGTCTCCGGGAGCCGGAGAGAGCGGCAACTTGGCAAAGGTGATGAAACAAGCTGTACAACACTGCGATTGTGTGCGCAGCTTGCCAACTGAGAGAAAACAGTACCTGACTACTCTCCTGCCTTTTCTATTCACATGAACATTCGATTGCAAGCTGTTTTGGACAACTTTCTTTCTCTTCTTGCAAAACACTCGGCAGACCTCCGTGCAGCATCTAGAACACGATGGGAGATGTTTTCTGTGCTGGCACAGTTTCTCCTTGCCAGACAGAGTGGAAAAGCTTTTTGCTAAGATGTAGACGAGAAGAGAGGCTAAAGAAGCAGGTACGGTGCTTCTCAGAGCTAAGCACAGCTCCCGGGGTTATTTCGGCAGAAGGCGCACACCGCAGAGCACTGTGAGCGGCAGAATCGTCTTTGCGTGAAGAAGCAGCTTCTTCGTCTCCGGGAGCCGGAGAGAGCGGCAACTTCGCAAAGGTGATGAAACAAGCTCTACAAGACTGCGATTGTGTGCGCAGCTTGCCAACTGAGAGAAAACAGTACCTGACCACTCTCCTGCCTTTTCTATTCACATGAACATTCGATTGCAAGCTGTTTTGGACAACTTTCTTTCTCTTCTTGCAAAACACTCGGCAGACCTCCGTGCAACCTCTAGAACAGAATGGGAGATGTTTTCTGTGCTGGCAAAGTTTCTCCTTGCCAGACAGAGTGGAAAAGCTTTTTGCTAAGATGTAGACGAGAAGAGAGGCTAAAGGCGAAGGTACGGTGCTCTGCAGAGCTAAGCACCGCTCCCGGGCCTCTTTCGGCAGAAGGCGCACACCGCAGAGCACTGTGAGCGGCAGAATCGTCTTTGCGTGAAGAAGCAGCTTCTTCGTCTCCGGGAGCCGGAGAGAGCGGCAACTTGGCAAAGGTGATGAAACAAGCTGTACAACACTGCGATTGTGTGCGCAGCTTTCCAATTGAGAGAAAACAGTACCTGACCACTCTCCTGCATTTTCTATTCACATGAACATTCGATTGCAAGCTGTTTTGGACAACTTTCTTTCACTTCTTGCAAAACACTCGGCAGACCTCCGTGCAGCCTCTAGAACACGATGGGAGATGTTTTCTGTGCTGGCACAGTTTCTCCTTGCCAGACAGAGTGGAAAAGCTTTTTGCTAAGATGTAGAGGAGAAGAGAGGCTAAAGACGAAGGTACGGTGCTCTGCAGAGCTAAGCACCGCACCCGGACCTCTTTCGGCAGAAGGCGCACACCGCAGAGCACTGTGAGCGGCAGAATCGTCTTTGCGGGAAGAAGCAGCTTCTTTGTCTCCGGGAGCCGGAGAGAGCGACAACTTCGCAAAGGTGATGAAACAAGCTGTACAACACTGCGATTGTGTGCGCAGCTTGCCAACTGAGAGCAAACAGTACCTGACCACTCTCCTGCCTTTTCTATTCACATGAACATTCGATTGGAAGCTGTTTTGGACAACTTTCTTTCTCTTCTTGCAAAACACTCGGCAGACCTCCGTGCAGCCTCTAGAACACGATGGGAGATGTTTTCTGTGCTGGCACAGTTTCTCCTTGCCAGACAGAGTGGAAAAGCTTTTTGCTAAGATGTAGACGAGAAGAGAGTCTAAAGACGAAGGTACGGTGCTCTGCAGAGCTAAGCACCGCTCCCGGACCTCTTTCGGCAGAAGGCGCACACCGCAGAGCACTGTGAGCGTCAGAATCGTCTTTGCGCGAAGAAGCAGCTTCTTCGTCTCCGGGAGCCGGAGAGAGCGGCAACTTCGCAAAGGTGATGAAACAAGCTGTACAACACTGCGATTGTGTGCGCAGCTTGCCAACTGAGAGAAAACAGTACCTGACTACTCTCCTGCCTTTTCTATTCACATGAACATTCGATTGCAAGCTGTTTTGGACAACTTTCTTTCTCTTCTTGCAAAACACTCGGCAGACCTCCGTGCAGCCTCTAGAACACGATGGGAGATGTTTTCTGTGCTGGCACAGTTTCTCCTTGCCAGACAGAGTGGAAAAGCTTTTTGCTAAGATGTAGACGAGAAGAGAGGCTAAAGAAGCAGGTACGGTGCTTCTCAGAGCTAAGCACAGCTCCCGGGGTTATTTCGGCAGAAGGCGCACACCGCAGAGCACTGTGAGCGGCAGAATCGTCTTTGCGTGAAGAAGCAGCTTCTTCGTCTCCGGGAGCCGGAGAGAGCGGCAACTTCGCAAAGGTGATGAAACAAGCTGTACAACACTGCGATTGTGTGCGCAGCTTGCCAACTGAGAGAAAACAGTACCTGACCACTCTCCTGCCTTTTCTATTCACATGAACATTCGATTGCAAGCTGTTTTGGACAACTTTCTTTCTCTTCTTGCAAAACACTCGGCAGACCTCCGTGCAACCTCTAGAACAGAATGGGAGATGTTTTCTGTGCTGGCAAAGTTTCTCCTTGCCAGACAGAGTGGAAAAGCTTTTTGCTAAGATGTAGACGAGAAGAGAGGCTAAAGACGAAGGTACGGTGCTCTGCAGAGCTAAGCACCGCTCCCGGGGCTCTTTCGGCAGAAGGCGCACACCGCAGATCACTGTGAGCGGCAGAATCGTCTTTGCGTGAAGAAGCAGCTTCTTCGTCTCCGGGAGCCGGAGAGAGCGGCAACTTCGCAAAGGTGATGAAACAAGCTGTACAACACTGCGATTGTGTGCGCAGCTTTCCAATTGAGAGAAAACAGTACCTGACCACTCTCCTGCATTTTCTATTCACATGAACATTCGATTGCAAGCTGTTTTGGACAACTTTCTTTCACTTCTTGCAAAACACTCGGCAGACCTCCGTGCAGCCTCTAGAAGACGATGGGAGATGTTTTCTGTGCTGGCACAGTTTCTCCTTGCCAGACAGAGTGGAAAAGCTTTTTGCTAAGATGTAGACGAGAAGAGAGGCTAAAGACGAAGGTACGGTGCTCTGCAGAGCTAAGCACCGCTCCCGGGCGTCTTTCGGCAGAAGGCGCACACCGCAGAGCACTGTGAGCGGCAGAATCGTCTTTGCGAGAAGAAGCAGCTTCTTTCTCTCTGGGAGCCGGAGAGAGCGACAACTTCGCAAAGGTGATGAAACAAGCTGTACAACACTGCGATTGTGTGCGCAGTTTGCCAACTGAGAGAAAACAGTACCTGACCACTCTCCTGCCTTTTCTATTCACATGAACATTCGATTGCAAGCTGTTTTGGACAACTTTCTTTCTCTTCTTTCAAAACACTCGGCAGACCTCCGTGCAGCCTCTAGAACACGATGGGAGATGTTTTCTGTGCTGGCACAGTTTCTCCTTGCCAGACAGAGTGGAAAAGCTTTTTGCTAAGATGTAGACGAGAAGAGAGGCTAAAGACGAAGGTACGGTGCTCTGCAGAGCTAAGCACCGCTCCCGGACCTCTTTCGGCAGAAGGCGCACACCGCAGAGCACTGTGAGCGGCAGAATCGTCTTTGCGCGAAGAAGCAGCTTCTTCGTCTCCAGAAGCCGGAGAGAGCGGCAACTTCGCAAAGGTGATGAAACAAGCTGTACAACACTGCGATTGTGTGCGCAGCTTGCCAACTGAGAGAAAACAGTACCTGACCACTCTCCTGCCTTTTCTATTCACATGAACATTCGATTGCAAGCTGTTTTGGACAACTTTCTTTCTCTTCTTGCAAAATACTCGGCAGACCTCCGTGCAGCCTCTAGAACACGATGGGAGATGTTTTCTGTGCTGGCACAGTTTCTCCTTGCCAGACAGAGTGGAAAAGCTTTTTGCTAAGATGTAGACGAGAAGAGAGGCTAAAGAAGCAGGTACGGTGCTTCTCAGAGCTAAGCACAGCTCCCGGGGCTCTTTCGGCAGAAGGCGCACACCGCAGAGCACTGTGAGCGGCAGAATCGTCTTTGCGTGAAGAAGCAGCTTCTTCGTCTCCGGGAGCCGGAGAGAGCGGCAACTTGGCAAAGGTGATGAAACAAGCTGTACAACACTGCGATTGTGTGCGCAGCTTTCCAATTGAGAGAAAACAGTACCTGACCACTCTCCTGCATTTTCTATTCACATGAACATTCGATTGCAAGCTGTTTTGGACAACTTTCTTTCACTTCTTGCAAAACACTCGGCAGACCTCCGTGCAGCCTCTAGAACACGATGGGAGATGTTTTCTGTGCTGGCACAGTTTCTCCTTGCCAGACAGAGTGGAAAAGCTTTTTGCTAAGATGTAGACGAGAAGAGAGGCTAAAGATGAAGGTACGGTGCTCTGCAGAGCTAAGCACCGCACCCGGACCTCTTTCGGCAGAAGGCGCACACCGCAGAGCACTGTGAGCGGCAGAATCGTCTTTGCGCGAAGAAGCAGCTTCTTTGTCTCCGGGAGCCGGAGAGAGCGACAACTTCGCAAAGGAAATGAAACAAGCTGTACAACACTGCGATTGTGTGCGCAGCTTGCCAACTGAGAGCAAACAGTACCTGACCACTCTCCTGCCTTTTCTATTCACATGAACATTCGATTGGAAGCTGTTTTGGACAACTTTCTTTCTCTTCTTGCAAAACACTCGGCAGACCTCCGTGCAGCCTCTAGAACACGATGGGAGATGTTTTCTGTGCTGGCACAGTTTCTCCTTGCCAGACAGAGTGGAAAAGCTTTTTGCTAAGATGTAGACGAGAAGAGAGGCTAAAGACGAAGGTACGGTGCTCTGCAGAGCTAAGCACCGCTCCCGGACCTCTTTCGGCAGAAGGCGCACACCGCAGAGCACTGTGAGCGTCAGAATCGTCTTTGCGCGAAGAAGCAGCTTCTTCGTCTCCGGGAGCCTGAGAGAGCGGCAACTTCGCAAAGGTGATGAAACAAGCTGTACAACACTGCGATTGTGTGCGCAGCTTGCCAACTGAGAGAAAACAGTACCTGACCACTCTCCTGCCTTTTCTATTCACATGAACATTCGATTGCAAGCTGTTTTTGACAACTTTCTTTCTCTTCTTGCAAAACACTCGGCAGACCTCCGTGCAGCCTCTAGAACACGATGGGAGATGTTTTCTGTGCTGGCACAGTTTCTCCTTGCCAGACAGAGTGGAAAAGCTTTTTGCTAAGATGTAGACGAGAAGAGAGGCTAAAGAAGCAGGTACGGTGCTTCTCAGAGCTAAGCACAGCTCCCGGGGCTATTTCGGCAGAAGGCGCACACCGCAGAGCACTGTGAGCGGCAGAATCGTCTTTGCGCGAAGAAGCAGCTTCTTCGTCTCCAGAAGCCGGAGAGAGCGGCAACTTCGCAAAGGTGATGAAACAAGTTGTACAACACTGCCATTGTGTGCGCCGCTTGCCAAGTGAGAGAAAACAGTACCTGACCACTCTCCTGCCTTTTCTATTCACATGAACATTCGATTGCAAGCTGTTTTGGACAACTTTCTTTCTCTTCTTGCAAAACACTCGGCAGACCTGCGTGCAGCCTCTAGAACACGATGGGAGATGTTTTCTGTGCTGGCACAGTTTCTCCTTGCCAGACAGAGTGGAAAAGCTTTTTGCTAAGATGTAGAGGAGAAGAGAGGCTAAAGACGAAGGTACGGTGCTCTGCAGAGCTAAGCACCGCTCCCGGACATCTTTCGGCAGAAGGCGCACACCGCAGAGCACTGTGAGCGGCAGAATCGTCTTTGCGCGAAGAAGCAGCTTCTTCGTCTCCGGGAGCCGGAGAGAGCGGCAGCTTCGCAAAGGTGTGAAACAAGCTGTACAACACTGCGATTGTGTGCGCAGCTTGCCAACTGAGAGAAAACAGTACCTGACCACTCTCCTGCCTTTTCTATTCACTTGAACATTCGATTGCAAGCTGTTTTGGACAACTTTCTTTCTCTTCTTGCAAAACACTCGGCAGACCTGCGTGCAGCCTCTAGAACACGATGGGAGATGTTTTCTGTGCTGGCACAGTTTCTCCTTGCCAGACAGAGTGGAAAAGCTTTTTGCTAAGATGTAGACGAGAAGAGAGGCTAAAGAAGCACGTATGGTGCTTCTCAGAGCTAAGCACAGCTCCCGGGGCTCTTTCGGCAGAAGGCGCACACCGCAGAGCACTGTGAGCGGCAGAATCGTCTTTGCGCGAAGAAGCAGCTTCTTCGTCTCCAGAAGCCGGAGAGAGCGGCAACTTCGCAAAGGTGATGAAACAAGTTGTACAACACTGCCATTGTGTGCGCCGCTTGCCAAGTGAGAGAAAACAGTACCTGACCACTCTCCTGCCTTTTCTATTCACATGAACATTCGATTGCAAGCTGTTTTGGACAACTTTCTTTCTCTTCTTGCAAAACACTCGGCAGACCTGCGTGCAGCCTCTAGAACACGATGGGAGATGTTTTCTGTGCTGGCACAGTTTCTCCTTGCCAGACAGAGTGGAAAAGCTTTTTGCTAAGATGTAGAGGAGAAGAGAGGCTAAAGACGAAGGTACGGTGCTCTGCAGAGCTAAGCACCGCTCCCGGACCTCTTTCGGCAGAAGGCGCACACCGCAGAGCACTGTGAGCGGCAGAATCGTCTTTGCGCGAAGAAGCAGCTTCTTCATCTCCGGGAGCCGGAGAGAGCGGCAGCTTCGCAAAGGTGTGAAACAAGCTGTACAACACTGCGATTGTGTGCGCAGCCTGCCAACTGAGAGAAAACAGTACCTGACCACTCTCCTGCCTTTTCTATTCACTTGAACATTCGATTGCAAGCTGTTTTGGACAACTTTCTTTCTCTTCTTGCAAAACACTCGGCAGACCTGCGTGCAGCCTCTAGAACACGATGGGAGATGTTTTCTGTGCTGGCACAGTTTCTCCTTGCCAGACAGAGTGGAAAAGCTTTTTGCTAAGATGTAGACGAGAAGAGAGGCTAAAGAAGCACGTATGGTGCTTCTCAGAGCTAAGCACAGCTCCCGGGGCTCTTTCGGCAGAAGGCGCACACCGCAGAGCACTGTGAGCGGCAGAATCGTCTTTGCGCGAAGAAGCAGCTTCTTCGTCTCCGGGAGCCGGAGAGAGCGGCAACTTCGCAAAGGTGATGAAACAAGCTGTACAACACTGCGATTGTGTGCGCAGCGTGCCAACTGCGAGAAAACAGTACCTGACCACTCTCCTGCCTTTTCTATTCACATGAACATTCGATTGCAAGCTGTTTTGGACAACTTTCTTTCTCTTCTTGCAAAACACTCGGCAGACCTCCGTGCAGCCTCTAGAACACGATGGGAGATGTTTTCTGTGCTGGCACAGTTTCTCCTTGCCAGACAGAGTGGAAAAGCTTTTTGCTAAGATGTAGACGAGAAGAGAGGCTAAAGGCGAAGGTACGGTGCTCTGCAGAGCTAAGCACCGCTCCCGGGCCTCTTTCGGCAGAAGGCGCACACAGCAGAGCACT
This sequence comes from Melozone crissalis, assembly GCF_028551555.1. Lineage (NCBI taxonomy): Eukaryota > Metazoa > Chordata > Aves > Passeriformes > Passerellidae > Melozone > Melozone crissalis. Next base: position 333,995 of record NW_026535986.1, read on the forward strand.
GTGAGCGGCAGAATCGTCTTTGCGCGAAGAAGCAGCTTCTTCGTCTCCGGGAGCCGGAGAGAGCGGCAACTTCGCAAAGGTGATGAAACAAGCTGTACAACACTGCGATTGTGTGCGCAGCTTGCCAACTGAGAGAAAACAGTACCTGACCACTCTCCTGCCTTTTCTATTCACATGAACATTCGATTGCAAGCTGTTTTGGACAACTTTCTTTCTCTTCTTGCAAAACACTCGGCAGACCTCCGTGCAGCCTCTAGAACACGATGGGAGATGTTTTCTGTGCTGGCACAGTTTCTCCTTGCCAGACAGAGTGGAAAAGCTTTTTGCTAAGATGTAGACGAGAAGAGAGGCTAAAGAAGCAGGTACGGTGCTTCTCAGAGCTAAGCACAGCTCCCGGGGCTCTTTCGGCAGAAGGCGCACACCGCAGAGCACTGTGAGCGGCAGAATCGTCTTTGCGTGAAGAAGCAGCTTCTTCGTCTCCGGGAGCCGGAGAGAGCGGCAACTTGGCAAAGGTGATGAAACAAGCTGTACAACACTGCGATTGTGTGCGCAGCTTTCCAATTGAGAGAAAACAGTACCTGACCACTCTCCTGCATTTTCTATTCACATGAACATTCGATTGCAAGCTGTTTTGGACAACTTTCTTTCACTTCTTGCAAAACACTCGGCAGACCTCCGTGCAGCCTCTAGAACACGATGGGAGATGTTTTCTGTGCTGGCACAGTTTCTCCTTGCCAGACAGAGTGGAAAAGCTTTTTGCTAAGATGTAGACGAGAAGAGAGGCTAAAGACGAAGGTACGGTGCTCTGCAGAGCTAAGCACCGCACCCGGACCTCTTTCGGCAGAAGGCGCACACCGCAGAGCACTGTGAGCGGCAGAATCGTCTTTGCGCGAAGAAGCAGCTTCTTTGTCTCCGGGAGCCGGAGAGAGCGACAACTTCGCAAAGGTGATGAAACAAGCTGTACAACACTGCGATTGTGTGCGCAGCTTGCCAACTGAGAGCAAACAGTACCTGACCACTCTCCTGCCTTTTCTATTCACATGAACATTCGATTGGAAGCTGTTTTGGACAACTTTCTTTCTCTTCTTGCAAAACACTCGGCAGACCTCCGTGCAGCCTCTAGAACACGATGGGAGATGTTTTCTGTGCTGGCACAGTTTCTCCTTGCCAGACAGAGTGGAAAAGCTTTTTGCTAAGATGTAGACGAGAAGAGAGGCTAAAGACGAAGGTACGGTGCTCTGCAGAGCTAAGCACCGCTCCCGGACCTCTTTCGGCAGAAGGCGCACACCGCAGAGCACTGTGAGCGTCAGAATCGTCTTTGCGCGAAGAAGCAGCTTCTTCGTCTCCGGGAGCCGGAGAGAGCGGCAACTTCCCAAAGGTGATGAAACAAGCTGTACAACACTGCGATTGTGTGCGCAGCTTGCCAACTGAGAGAAAACAGTACCTGACCACTCTCCTGCCTTTTCTATTCACATGAACATTCGATTGCAAGCTGTTTTGGACAACTTTCTTTCTCTTCTTGCAAAACACTCGGCAGACCTCCGTGCAGCCTCTAGAAGACGATGGGAGATGTTTTCTGTGCTGGCACAGTTTCTCCTTGCCAGACAGAGTGGAAAAGCTTTTTGCTAAGATGTAGACGAGAAGAGAGGCTAAAGAAGCAGGTACGGTGTTTCTCAGAGCTAAGCACAGCTCCCGGGGCTATTTCGGCAGAAGGCGCACACCGCAGAGCACTGTGAGCGGCAGAATCGTCTTTGCGCGAAGAAGCAGCTTCTTCGTCTCCGGGAGCCGGAGAGAGCGGCAACTTCGCAAAGGTGATGAAACAAGCTCTACAAGACTGCGATTGTGTGCGCAGCTTGCCAACTGAGAGAAAACAGTACCTGACCACTCTCCTGCCTTTTCTATTCACATGAACATTCGATTGCAAGCTGTTTTGGACAACTTTCTTTCTCTTCTTGCAAAACACTCGGCAGACCTCCGTGCAACCTCTAGAACAGAATGGGAGATGTTTTCTGTGCTGGCAAAGTTTCTCCTTGCCAGACAGAGTGGAAAAGCTTTTTGCTAAGATGTAGACGAGAAGAGAGGCTAAAGACGAAGGTACGGTGCTCTACAGAGCTAAGCACCGCTCCCGGACCTCTTTCGGCAGAAACCGCACACCGCAGATCACTGTGAGCGGCAGAATCGTCTTTGCGTGAAGAAGCAGCTTCTTCGTCTCCGGGAGCCGGAGAGAGCGGCAACTTCGCAAAGGTGATGAAACAAGCTGTACAACACTGCGATTGTGTGCGCAGCTTTCCAATTGAGAGAAAACAGTACCTGACCACTCTCCTGCATTTTCTATTCACATGAACATTCGATTGCAAGCTGTTTTGGACAACTTTCTTTCACTTCTTGCAAAACACTCGGCAGACCACCGTGCAGCCTCTAGAAGACGATGGGAGATGTTTTCTGTGCTGGCACAGTTTCTCCTTGCCAGACAGAGTGGAAAAGCTTTTTGCTAAGATGTAGACGAGAAGAGAGGCTAAAGACGAAGGTACGGTGCTCTGCAGAGCTAAGCACCGCTCCCGGGCGTCTTTCGGCAGAAGGCGCACACCGCAGAGCACTGTGAGCTGCAGAATCGTCTTTGCGCGAAGAAGCAGCTTCTTTGTCTCCGGGAGCCGGAGAGAGCGACAACTTCGCAAAGGTGATGAAACAAGCTGTACAACACTGCGATTGTGTGCGCAGCTTGCCAACTGAGAGAAAACAGTACCTGACCACTCTCCTGCCTTTTCTATTCACATGAACATTCGATTGCAAGCTGTTTTGGACAACTTTCTTTCTCTTCTTGCAAAACACTCGGCAGACCTCCGTGCAGCCTCTAGAACACGATGGGAGATGTTTTCTGTGCTGGCACAGTTTCTCCTTGCCAGACAGAGTGGAAAAGCTTTTTGCTAAGATGTAGACGAGAAGAGAGGCTAAAGACGAAGGTACGGTGCTCTGCAGAGCTAAGCACCGCTCCCGGACCTCTTTCGGCAGAAGGCGCACACCGCAGAGCACTGTGAGCGTCAGAATCGTCTTTGCGCGAAGAAGCAGCTTCTTCGTCTCCGGGAGCCGGAGAGAGCGGCAACTTCGCAAAGGTGATGAAACAAGCTGTACAACACTGCGATTGTGTGCGCAGCTTGCCAACTGAGAGAAAACAGTACCTGACCACTCTCCTGCCTTTTCTATTCACTTGAACATTCGATTGCAAGCTGTTTTGGACAACTTTCTTTCTCTTCTTGCAAAACACTCGGCAGACCTGCGTGCAGCCTCTAGAACACGATGGGAGATGTTTTCTGTGCTGGCACAGTTTCTCCTTGCCAGACAGAGTGGAAAAGCTTTTTGCTAAGATGTAGACGAGAAGAGAGGCTAAAGAAGCACGTATGGTGCTTCTCAGAGCTAAGCACCGCTCCCGGGGCTCTTTCGGCAGAAGGCGCACACCGCAGAGCACTGTGAGCGGCAGAATCGTCTTTGCGCGAAGAAGCAGCTTCTTCGTCTCCGGGAGCCGGAGAGAGCGGCAACTTCGCAAAGGTGATGAAACAAGCTCTACAACACTGCGATTGTGTGCGCAGCTTGCCAACTGAGAGAAAACAGTACCTGACCACTCTCCTGCCTTTTCTATTCACATGAACATTCGATTGCAAGCTGTTTTGGACAACTTTCTTTCTCTTCTTGCAAAACACTCGGCAGACCTCCGTGCAACCTCTAGAACAGAATGGGAGATGTTTTCTGTGCTGGCAAAGTTTCTCCTTGCCAGACAGAGTGGAAAAGCTTTTTGCTAAGATGTAGACGAGAAGAGAGGCTAAAGACGAAGGTACGGTGCTCTGCAGAGCTAAGCACCGCTCCCGGACCTCTTTCGGCAGAAACCGCACACCGCAGATCACTGTGAGCGGCAGAATCGTCTTTGCGTGAAGAAGCAGCTTCTTCGTCTCCGGGAGCCGGAGAGAGCGGCAACTTCGCAAAGGTGATGAAACAAGCTGTACAACACTGCGATTGTGTGCGCAGCTTTCCAATTGAGAGAAAACAGTACCTGACCACTCTCCTGCATTTTCTATTCACATGAACATTCGATTGCAAGCTGTTTTGGACAACTTTCTTTCACTTCTTGCAAAACACTCGGCAGACCTCCGTGCAGCCTCTAGAAGACGATGGGAGATGTTTTCTGTGCTGGCACAGTTTCTCCTTGCCAGACAGAGTGGAAAAGCTTTTTGCTAAGATGTAGACGAGAAGAGAGGCTAAAGACGAAGGTACGGTGCTCTGCAGAGCTAAGCACCGCTCCCGGGCGTCTTTCGGCAGAAGGCGCACACCGCAGAGCACTGTGAGCGGCAGAATCGTCTTTGCGAGAAGAAGCAGCTTCTTTCTCTCTGGGAGCCGGAGAGAGCGACAACTTCGCAAAGGTGATGAAACAAGCTGTACAACACTGCGATTGTGTGCGCAGTTTGCCAACTGAGAGAAAACAGTACCTGACCACTCTCCTGCCTTTTCTATTCACATGAACATTCGATTGCAAGCTGTTTTGGACAACTTTCTTTCTCTTCTTTCAAAACACTCGGCAGACCTCCGTGCAGCCTCTAGAACACGATGGGAGATGTTTTCTGTGCTGGCACAGTTTCTCCTTGCCAGACAGAGTGGAAAAGCTTTTTGCTAAGATGTAGACGAGAAGAGAGGCTAAAGACGAAGGTACGGTGCTCTGCAGAGCTAAGCACCGCTCCCGGACCTCTTTCGGCAGAAGGCGCACACCGCAGAGCACTGTGAGCGGCAGAATCGTCTTTGCGCGAAGAAGCAGCTTCTTCGTCTCCAGAAGCCGGAGAGAGCGGCAACTTCGCAAAGGTGATGAAACAAGCTGTACAACACTGCGATTGTGTGCGCAGCTTGCCAACTGAGAGAAAACAGTACCTGACCACTCTCCTGCCTTTTCTATTCACATGAACATTCGATTGCAAGCTGTTTTGGACAACTTTCTTTCTCTTCTTGCAAAACACTCGGCAGACCTCCGTGCAGCCTCTAGAAGACGATGGGAGATGTTTTCTGTGCTGGCACAGTTTCTCCTTGCCAGACAGAGTGGAAAAGCTTTTTGCTAAGATGTAGACGAGAAGAGAGGCTAAAGAAGCACGTATGGTGCTCTGCAGAGCTAAGCACAGCTCCCGGGTGTCTTTCGGCAGAAGACACACACTGCAGAGCACTGTGAGCGGCAGAATCGCCTTTGCGCGAAGAAGCAGCTTCTTCGTCTCCAGAAGCCGGAGAGAGCGGCAACTTCGCAAAGGTGATGAAACAAGTTGTACAACACTGCCATTGTGTGCGCCGCTTGCCAAGTGAGAGAAAACAGTACCTGACCACTCTCCTGCCTTTTCTATTCACATGAACATTCGATTGCAAGCTGTTTTGGACAACTTTCTTTCTCTTCTTGCAAAACACTCGGCAGACCTGCGTGCAGCCTCTAGAACACGATGGGAGATGTTTTCTGTGCTGGCACAGTTTCTCCTTGCCAGACAGAGTGGAAAAGCTTTTTGCTAAGATGTAGAGGAGAAGAGAGGCTAAAGACGAAGGTACGGTGCTCTGCAGAGCTAAGCACCGCTCCCGGACATCTTTCGGCAGAAGGCGCACACCGCAGAGCACTGTGAGCGGCAGAATCGTCTTTGCGCGAAGAAGCAGCTTCTTCGTCTCCGGGAGCCGGAGAGAGCGGCAGCTTCGCAAAGGTGTGAAACAAGCTGTACAACACTGCGATTGTGTGCGCAGCTTGCCAACTGAGAGAAAACAGTACCTGACCACTCTCCTGCCTTTTCTATTCACTTGAACATTCGATTGCAAGCTGTTTTGGACAACTTTCTTTCTCTTCTTGCAAAACACTCGGCAGACCTGCGTGCAGCCTCTAGAACACGATGGGAGATGTTTTCTGTGCTGGCACAGTTTCTCCTTGCCAGACAGAGTGGAAAAGCTTTTTGCTAAGATGTAGACGAGAAGAGAGGCTAAAGAAGCACGTATGGTGCTTCTCAGAGCTAAGCACAGCTCCCGGGGCTCTTTCGGCAGAAGGCGCACACCGCAGAGCACTGTGAGCGGCAGAATCGTCTTTGCGCGAAGAAGCAGCTTCTTCGTCTCCAGAAGCCGGAGAGAGCGGCAACTTCGCAAAGGTGATGAAACAAGTTGTACAACACTGCCATTGTGTGCGCCGCTTGCCAAGTGAGAGAAAACAGTACCTGACCACTCTCCTGCCTTTTCTATTCACATGAACATTCGATTGCAAGCTGTTTTGGACAACTTTCTTTCTCTTCTTGCAAAACACTCGGCAGACCTGCGTGCAGCCTCTAGAACACGATGGGAGATGTTTTCTGTGCTGGCACAGTTTCTCCTTGCCAGACAGAGTGGAAAAGCTTTTTGCTAAGATGTAGAGGAGAAGAGAGGCTAAAGACGAAGGTACGGTGCTCTGCAGAGCTAAGCACCGCTCCCGGACCTCTTTCGGCAGAAGGCGCACACCGCAGAGCACTGTGAGCGGCAGAATCGTCTTTGCGCGAAGAAGCAGCTTCTTCGTCTCCGGGAGCCGGAGAGAGCGGCAGCTTCGCAAAGGTGTGAAACAAGCTGTACAACACTGCGATTGTGTGCGCAGCCTGCCAACTGAGAGAAAACAGTACCTGACCACTCTCCTGCCTTTTCTATTCACTTGAACATTCGATTGCAAGCTGTTTTGGACAACTTTCTTTCTCTTCTTGCAAAACACTCGGCAGACCTGCGTGCAGCCTCTAGAACACGATGGGAGATGTTTTCTGTGCTGGCACAGTTTCTCCTTGCCAGACAGAGTGGAAAAGCTTTTTGCTAAGATGTAGACGAGAAGAGAGGCTAAAGAAGCACGTATGGTGCTTCTCAGAGCTAAGCACAGCTCCCGGGGCTCTTTCGGCAGAAGGCGCACACCGCAGAGCACTGTGAGCGGCAGAATCGTCTTTGCGCGAAGAAGCAGCTTCTTCGTCTCCGGGAGCCGGAGAGAGCGGCAACTTCGCAAAGGTGATGAAACAAGCTGTACAACACTGCGATTGTGTGCGCAGCGTGCCAACTGCGAGAAAACAGTACCTGACCACTCTCCTGCCTTTTCTATTCACATGAACATTCGATTGCAAGCTGTTTTGGACAACTTTCTTTCTCTTCTTGCAAAACACTCGGCAGACCTCCGTGCAGCCTCTAGAACACGATGGGAGATGTTTTCTGTGCTGGCACAGTTTCTCCTTGCCAGACAGAGTGGAAAAGCTTTTTGCTAAGATGTAGACGAGAAGAGAGGCTAAAGGCGAAGGTACGGTGCTCTGCAGAGCTAAGCACCGCTCCCGGGCCTCTTTCGGCAGAAGGCGCACACAGCAGAGCACTGTGAGCGGCAGAATCGTCTTTGCGCAAAGAAGCAGCTTCTTCGTCTCCGGGAGCCGGAGAGAGCGGCAACTTCGCAAAGGTGATGAAACAAGCTGTACAACACTGCGATTGTGTGCGCAGCTTGCCAACTGAGAGAAAACAGTACCTGACCACTCTCCTGCCTTTTCTATTCACTTGAACATTCGATTGCAAGCTGTTTTGGACAACTTTCTTTCTCTTCTTGCAAAACACTCGGCAGACCTGCGTGCAGCCTCTAGAACACGATGGGAGATGTTTTCTGTGCTGGCACAGTTTCTCCTTGCCAGACAGAGTGGAAAAGCTTTTTGCTAAGATGTAGACGAGAAGAGAGGCTAAAGAAGCACGTATGGTGCTTCTCAGAGCTAAGCACAGCTCCCGGGGCTCTTTCGGCAGAAGGCGCACACCGCAGAGCACTGTGAGCGGCAGAATCGTCTTTGCGCGAAGAAGCAGCTTCTTCGTCTCCAGAAGCCGGAGAGAGCGGCAACTTCGCAAAGGTGATGAAACAAGTTGTACAACACTGCCATTGTGTGCGCCGCTTGCCAAGTGAGAGAAAACAGTACCTGACCACTCTCCTGCCTTTTCTATTCACATGAACATTCGATTGCAAGCTGTTTTGGACAACTTTCTTTCTCTTCTTGCAAAACACTCGGCAGACCTGCGTGCAGCCTCTAGAACACGATGGGAGATGTTTTCTGTGCTGGCACAGTTTCTCCTTGCCAGACAGAGTGGAAAAGCTTTTTGCTAAGATGTAGAGGAGAAGAGAGGCTAAAGACGAAGGTACGGTGCTCTGCAGAGCTAAGCACCGCTCCCGGACCTCTTTCGGCAGAAGGCGCACACCGCAGAGCACTGTGAGCGGCAGAATCGTCTTTGCGCGAAGAAGCAGCTTCTTCGTCTCCGGGAGCCGGAGAGAGCGGCAGCTTCGCAAAGGTGTGAAACAAGCTGTACAACACTGCGATTGTGTGCGCAGCCTGCCAACTGAGAGAAAACAGTACCTGACCACTCTCCTGCCTTTTCTATTCACTTGAACATTCGATTGCAAGCTGTTTTGGACAACTTTCTTTCTCTTCTTGCAAAACACTCGGCAGACCTGCGTGCAGCCTCTAGAACACGATGGGAGATGTTTTCTGTGCTGGCACAGTTTCTCCTTGCCAGACAGAGTGGAAAAGCTTTTTGCTAAGATGTAGACGAGAAGAGAGGCTAAAGAAGCACGTATGGTGCTTCTCAGAGCTAAGCACAGCTCCCGGGGCTCTTTCGGCAGAAGGCGCACACCGCAGAGCACTGTGAGCGGCAGAATCGTCTTTGCGCGAAGAAGCAGCTTCTTCGTCTCCGGGAGCCGGAGAGAGCGGCAACTTCGCAAAGGTGATGAAACAAGCTGTACAACACTGCGATTGTGTGCGCAGCGTGCCAACTGCGAGAAAACAGTACCTGACCACTCTCCTGCCTTTTCTATTCACATGAACATTCGATTGCAAGCTGTTTTGGACAACTTTCTTTCTCTTCTTGCAAAACACTCGGCAGACCTCCGTGCAGCCTCTAGAACACGATGGGAGATGTTTTCTGTGCTGGCACAGTTTCTCCTTGCCAGACAGAGTGGAAAAGCTTTTTGCTAAGATGTAGACGAGAAGAGAGGCTAAAGGCGAAGGTACGGTGCTCTGCAGAGCTAAGCACCGCTCCCGGGCCTCTTTCGGCAGAAGGCGCACACAGCAGAGCACTGTGAGCGGCAGAATCGTCTTTGCGTGAAGAAGCAGCTTCTTCGTCTCCGGGAGCCGGAGAGAGCGGCAACTTGGCAAAGGTGATGAAACAAGCTGTACAACACTGCGATTGTGTGCGCAGCTTTCCAATTGAGAGAAAACAGTACCTGACCACTCTCCTGCATTTTCTATTCACATGAACATTCGATTGCAAGCTGTTTTGGACAACTTTCTTTCACTTCTTGCAAAACACTCGGCAGACCTCCGTGCAGCCTCTAGAAGACGATGGGAGATGTTTTCTGTGCTGGCACAGTTTCTCCTTGCCAGACAGAGTGGAAAAGCTTTTTGCTAAGATGTAGACGAGAAGAGAGGCTAAAGACGAAGGTACGGTGCTCTGCAGAGCTAAGCACCGCTCCCGGACCTCTTTCGGCTGAAGGCGCACACCGCAGAGCACTGTGAGCGGCAGAATCGTCTTTGCGCGAAGAAGCAGCTTCTTTGTCTCCGGAAGCCGGAGAGAGCGACAACTTCGCAAAGGTGATGAAACAAGCTGTACAACACTGCGATTGTGTGCGCAGCTTGCCAACTGAGAGCAAACAGTACCTGACCACTCTCCTGCCTTTTCTATTCACATGAACATTCGATTGCAAGCTGTTTTGGACAACTTTCTTTCTCTTCTTGCAAAACACTCGGCAGACCTCCGTGCAGCCTCTAGAACACGATGGGAGATGTTTTCTGTGCTGGCACAGTTTCTCCTTGCCAGACAGAGTGGAAAAGCTTTTTGCTAAGATGTAGACGAGAAGAGAGGCTAAAGACGAAGGTACGGTGCTCTGCAGAGCTAAGCACCGCTCCCGGACCTCTTTCGGCAGAAGGCGCACACCGCAGAGCACTGTGAGCGTCAGAATCGTCTTTGCGCGAAGAAGCAGCTTCTTCGTCTCCGGGAGCCGGAGAGAGCGGCAACTTCGCAAAGGTGATGAAACAAGCTGTACAACACTGCGATTGTGTGCGCAGCTTGCCAACTGAGAGAAAACAGTACCTGACCACTCTCCTGCCTTTTCTATTCACATGAACATTCGATTGCAAGCTGTTTTGGACAACTTTCTTTCTCTTCTTGCAAAACACTCGGCAGACCTCCGTGCAGCCTCTAGAACACGATGGGAGATGTTTTCTGTGCTGGCACAGTTTCTCCTTGCCAGACAGAGTGGAAAAGCTTTTTGCTAAGATGTAGACGAGAAGAGAGGCTAAAGAAGCAGGTACGGTGTTTCTCAGAGCTAAGCACAGCTCCCGGGGCTATTTCGGCAGAAGGCGCACACCGCAGAGCACTGTGAGCGGCAGAATCGTCTTTGCGCGAAGAAGCAGCTTCTTCGTCTCCGGGAGCCGGAGAGAGCGGCAACTTCGCAAAGGTGATGAAACAAGCTCTACAACACTGCGATTGTGTGCGCAGCTTGCCAACTGAGAGAAAACAGTACCTGACCACTCTCCTGCCTTTTCTATACACATGAACATTCGATTGCAAGCTGTTTTGGACAACTTTCTTTCTCTTCTTGCAAAACACTCGGCAGACCTCCGTGCAACCTCTAGAACAGAATGGGAGATGTTTTCTGTGCTGGCAAAGTTTCTCCTTGCCAGACAGAGTGGAAAAGCTTTTTGCTAAGATGTAGACGAGAAGAGAGGCTAAAGACGAAGGTACGGTGCTCTGCAGAGCTAAGCACCGCTCCCGGACCTCATTCGGCAGAAACCGCACACCGCAGATCACTGTGAGCGGCAGAATCGTCTTTGCGTGAAGAAGCAGCTTCTTCGTCTCCGGGAGCCGGAGAGAGCGGCAACTTCGCAAAGGTGATGAAACAAGCTGTACAACACTGCGATTGTGTGCGCAGCTTTCCAATTGAGAGAAAACAGTACCTGACCACTCTCCTGCATTTTCTATTCACATGAACATTCGATTGCAAGCTGTTTTGGACAACTTTCTTTCACTTCTTGTAAAACACTCGGCAGACCTCCGTGCAGCCTCTAGAAGACGATGGAAGATGTTTTCTGTGCCGGCACAGTTTCTCCTTGCCAGACAGAGTGGAAAAGCTTTTTGCTAAGATGTAGACGAGAAGAGAGGCTAAAGACGAAGGTACGGTGCTCTGCAGAGCTAAGCACCGCTCCCGGGCGTCTTTCGGCAGAAGGCGCACACCGCAGAGCACTGTGAGCGGCAGAATCGTCTTTGCGCGAAGAAGCAGCTTCTTTGTCTCCGGGAGCCGGAGAGAGCGACAACTTCGCAAAGGTGATGAAACAAGCTGTACAACACTGCGATTGTGTGCGCAGCTTGCCAACTGAGAGCAAACAGTACCTGACCACTCTCCTGCCTTTTCTATTCACATGAACATTCGATTGGAAGCTGTTTTGGACAACTTTCTTTCTCTTCTTGCAAAACACTCGGCAGACCTCCGTGCAGCCTCTAGAACACGATGGGAGATGTTTTCTGTGCTGGCACAGTTTCTCCTTGCCAGACAGAGTGGAAAAGCTTTTTGCTAAGATGTAGACGAGAAGAGAGGCTAAAGACGAAGGTACGGTGCTCTGCAGAGCTAAGCACCGCTCCCGGACCTCTTTCGGCAGAAGGCGCACACCGCAGAGCACTGTGAGCGTCAGAATCGTCTTTGCGCGAAGAAGCAGCTTCTTCGTCTCAGGGAGCCTGAGAGAGCGGCAACTTCGCAAAGGTGATGAAACAAGCTGTACAACACTGCGATTGTGTGCGCAGCTTGCCAACTGAGAGAAAACAGTACCTGACCACTCTCCTGCCTTTTCTATTCACATGAACATTCGATTGCAAGCTGTTTTGGACAACTTTCTTTCTCTTCTTGCAAAACACTCGGCAGACCTCCGTGCAGCCTCTAGAACACGATGGGAGATGTTTTCTGTGCTGGCACAGTTTCTCCTTGCCAGACAGAGTGGAAAAGCTTTTTGCTAAGATGTAGACGAGAAGAGAGGCTAAAGAAGCAGGTACGGTGCTTCTCAGAGCTAAGCACAGCTCCCGGGGCTATTTCGGCAGAAGGCGCACACCGCAGAGCACTGTGAGCGGCAGAATCGTCTTTGCGCGAAGAAGCAGCTTCTTCGTCTCCGGGAGCCGGAGAGAGCGGCAACTTCGCAAAGGTGATGAAACAAGCTCTACAAGACTGCGATTGTGTGCGCAGATTGCCAACTGAGAGAAAACAGTACCTGACCACTCTCCTGCCTTTTCTATTCACATGAACATTCGATTGCAAGCTGTTTTGGACAACTTTCTTTCTCTTCTTGCAAAACACTCGGCAGACCTCCGTGCAACCTCTAGAACAGAATGGGAGATGTTTTCTGTGCTGGCAAAGTTTCTCCTTGCCAGACAGAGTGGAAAAGCTTTTTGCTAAGATGTAGACGAGAAGAGAGGCTAAAGACGAAGGTACGGTGCTCTGCAGAGCTAAGCACCGCTCCCGGACCTCTTTCGGCAGAAACCGCACACCGCAGATCACTGTGAGCGGCAGAATCGTCTTTGCGTGAAGAAGCAGCTTCTTCGTCTCCGGGAGCCGGAGAGAGCGGCAACTTCGCAAAGGTGATGAAACAAGCTGTACAACACTGCGATTGTGTGCGCAGCTTTCCAATTGAGAGAAAACAGTACCTGACCACTCTCCTGCATTTTCTATTCACATGAACATTCGATTGCAAGCTGTTTTGGACAACTTTCTTTCACTTCTTGCAAAACACTCGGCAGACCTCCGTGCAGCCTCTAGAAGACGATGGGAGATGTTTTCTGTGCTGGCACAGTTTCTCCTTGCCAGACAGAGTGGAAAAGCTTTTTGCTAAGATGTAGACGAGAAGAGAGGCTAAAGACGAAGGTACGGTGCTCTGCAGAGCTAAGCACCGCTCCCGGGCCTCTTTCGGCAGAAGGCGCACACCGCAGAGCACTGTGAGCGGCAGAATCGTCTTTGCGCGAAGAAGCAGCTTCTTTCTCTCTGGGAGCCGGAGAGAGCGACAACTTCGCAAAGGTGATGAAACAAGCTGTACAACACTGCGATTGTGTGCGCAGTTTGCCAACTGAGAGAAAACAGTACCTGACCACTCTCCTGCCTTTTCTATTCACATGAACATTCGATTGCAAGCTGTTTTGGACAACTTTCTTTCTCTTCTTTCAAAACACTCGGCAGACCTCCGTGCAGCCTCTAGAACACGATGGGAGATGTTTTCTGTGCTGGCACAGTTTCTCATTGCTAGACAGAGTGGAAAAGCTTTTTGCTAAGATGTAGACGAGAAGAGAGGCTAAAGACGAAGGTACGGTGCTCTGCAGAGCTAAGCACCGCTCCCGGACCTCTTTCGGCAGAAGGCGCACACCGCAGAGCACTGTGAGCGGCAGAATCGTCTTTGCGCGAAGAAGCAGCTTCTTCGTCTCCAGAAGCCGGAGAGAGCGGCAACTTCGCAAAGGTGATGAAACAAGCTGTACAACACTGCGATTGTGTGCGCAGCTTGCCAAGTGAGAGAAAACAGTACCTGACCACTCTCCTGCCTTTTCTATTCACATGAACATTCGATTGCAAGCTGTTTTGGACAACTTTCTTTCTCTTCTTGCAAAACACTCGGCAGACCTCCGTGCAGCCTCTAGAAGACGATGGGAGATGTTTTCTGTGCTGGCACAGTTTCTCCTTGCCAGACAGAGTGGAAAAGCTTTTTGCTAAGATGTAGACGAGAAGAGAGGCTAAAGAAGCACGTATGGTGCTCTGCAGAGCTAAGCACAGCTCCCGGGCGTCTTTCGGCAGAAGACATACACTGCAGAGCACTGTGAGCGGCAGAATCGCCTTTGCGCGAAGAAGCAGCTTCTTCGTCTCCAGAAGCCGGAGAGAGCGGCAACTTCGCAAAGGTGATGAAACAAGTTGTACAACACTGCCATTGTGTGCGCCGCTTGCCAAGTGAGAGAAAACAGTACCTGACCACTCTCCTGCCTTTTCTATTCACATGAACATTCGATTGCAAGCTGTTTTGGACAACTTTCTTTCTCTTCTTGCAAAACACTCGGCAGACCTGCGTGCAGCCTCTAGAACATGATGGGAGATGTTTTCTGTGCTGGCACAGTTTCTCCTTGCCAGACAGAGTGGAAAAGCTTTTTGCTAAGATGTAGAGGAGAAGAGAGGCTAAAGACGAAGGTACGGTGCTCTGCAGAGCTAAGCACCGCTCCCGGACATCTTTCGGCAGAAGGCGCACACCGCAGAGCACTGTGAGCGGCAGAATCGTCTTTGCGCGAAGAAGCAGCTTCTTCGTCTCCGGGAGCCGGAGAGAGCGGCAGCTTCGCAAAGGTGTGAAACAAGCTGTACAACACTGCGATTGTGTGCGCAGCTTGCCAACTGAGAGAAAACAGTACCTGACCACTCTCCTGCCTTTTCTATTCACTTGAACATTCGATTGCAAGCTGTTTTGGACAACTTTCTTTCTCTTCTTGCAAAACACTCGGCAGACCTGCGTGCAGCCTCTAGAACACGATGGGAGATGTTTTCTGTGCTGGCACAGTTTCTCCTTGCCAGACAGAGTGGAAAAGCTTTTTGCTAAGATGTAGACGAGAAGAGAGGCTAAAGAAGCACGTATGGTGCTTCTCAGAGCTAAGCACAGCTCCCGGGGCTCTTTCGGCAGAAGGCGCACACCGCAGAGCACTGTGAGCGGCAGAATCGTCTTTGCGCGAAGAAGCAGCTTCTTCGTCTCCAGAAGCCGGAGAGAGCGGCAACTTGGCAAAGGTGATGAAACAAGTTGTACAACACTGCCATTGTGTGCGCCGCTTGCCAAGTGAGAGAAAACAGTACCTGACCACTCTCCTGCCTTTTCTATTCACATGAACATTCGATTGCAAGCTGTTTTGGACAACTTTCTTTCTCTTCTTGCAAAACACTCGGCAGACCTGCGTGCAGCCTCTAGAACACGATGGGAGATGTTTTCTGTGCTGGCACAGTTTCTCCTTGCCAGACAGAGTGGAAAAGCTTTTTGCTAAGATGTAGACGAGAAGAGAGGCTAAAGACGAAGGTACGGTGCTCTGCAGAGCTAAGCACCGCTCCCGGACCTCTTTCGGCAGAAGGCGCACACCGCAGAGCACTGTGAGCGGCAGAATCGTCTTTGCGCGAAGAAGCAGCTTCTTCGTCTCCGGGAGCCGGAGAGAGCGGCAGCTTCACAAAGGTGTGAAACAAGCTGTACAACACTGCGATTGTGTGCGCAGCCTGCCAACTGAGAGAAAACAGTACCTGACCACTCTCCTGCCTTTTCTATTCACTTGAACATTCGATTGCAAGCTGTTTTGGACAACTTTCTTTCTCTTCTTGCAAAACACTCGGCAGACCTGCGTGCAGCCTCTAGAACACGATGGGAGATGTTTTCTGTGCTGGCACAGTTTCTCCTTGCCAGACAGAGTGGAAAAGCTTTTTGCTAAGATGTAGACGAGAAGAGAGGCTAAAGAAGCACGTATGGTGCTTCTCAGAGCTAAGCACAGCTCCCGGGGCTCTTTCGGCAGAAGGCGCACACCGCAGAGCACTGTGAGCGGCAGAATGGTCTTTGCGCGAAGAAGCAGCTTCTTCGTCTCCGGGAGCCGGAGAGAGCGGCAACTTCGCAAAGGTGATGAAACAAGCTGTACAACACTGCGATTGTGTGCGCAGCGTGCCAACTGCGAGAAAACAGTACCTGACCACTCTCCTGCCTTTTCTATTCACATGAACATTCGATTGCAAGCTGTTTTGGACAACTTTCTTTCTCTTCTTGCAAAACACTCGGCAGACCTCCGTGCAGCCTCTAGAACACGATGGGAGATGTTTTCTGTGCTGGCACAGTTTCTCCTTGCCAGACAGAGTGGAAAAGCTTTTTGCTAAGATGTAGACGAGAAGAGAGGCTAAAGGCGAAGGTACGGTGCTCTGCAGAGCTAAGCACCGCTCCCGGGCCTCTTTCGGCAGAAGGCGCACACCGCAGAGCACTGTGAGCGGCAGAATCGTCTTTGCGTGAAGAAGCAGCTTCTTCGTCTCCGGGAGCCGGAGAGAGCGGCAACTTGGCAAAGGTGATGAAACAAGCTGTACAACACTGCGATTGTGTGCGCAGCTTTCCAATTGAGAGAAAACAGTACCTGACCACTCTCCTGCATTTTCTATTCACATGAACATTCGATTGCAAGCTGTTTTGGACAACTTTCTTTCACTTCTTGCAAAACACTCGGCAGACCTCCGTGCAGCCTCTAGAACACGATGGGAGATGTTTTCTGTGCTGGCACAGTTTCTCCTTGCCAGACAGAGTGGAAAAGCTTTTTGCTAAGATGTAGAGGAGAAGAGAGGCTAAAGACGAAGGTACGGTGCTCTGCAGAGCTAAGCACCGCACCCGGACCTCTTTCGGCAGAAGGCGCACACCGCAGAGCACTGTGAGCGGCAGAATCGTCTTTGCGGGAAGAAGCAGCTTCTTTGTCTCCGGGAGCCGGAGAGAGCGGCAACTTGGCAAAGGTGATGAAACAAGCTGTACAACACTGCGATTGTGTGCGCAGCTTGCCAACTGAGAGCAAACAGTACCTGACCACTCTCCTGCCTTTTCTATTCACATGAACATTCGATTGGAAGCTGTTTTGGACAACTTTCTTTCTCTTCTTGCAAAACACTCGGCAGACCTCCGTGCAGCCTCTAGAACACGATGGGAGATGTTTTCTGTGCTGGCACAGTTTCTCCTTGCCAGACAGAGTGGAAAAGCTTTTTGCTAAGATGTAGACGAGAAGAGAGTCTAAAGACGAAGGTACGGTGCTCTGCAGAGCTAAGCACCGCTCCCGGACCTCTTTCGGCAGAAGGCGCACACCGCAGAGCACTGTGAGCGTCAGAATCGTCTTTGCGCGAAGAAGCAGCTTCTTCGTCTCCGGGAGCCGGAGAGAGCGGCAACTTGGCAAAGGTGATGAAACAAGCTGTACAACACTGCGATTGTGTGCGCAGCTTGCCAACTGAGAGAAAACAGTACCTGACTACTCTCCTGCCTTTTCTATTCACATGAACATTCGATTGCAAGCTGTTTTGGACAACTTTCTTTCTCTTCTTGCAAAACACTCGGCAGACCTCCGTGCAGCATCTAGAACACGATGGGAGATGTTTTCTGTGCTGGCACAGTTTCTCCTTGCCAGACAGAGTGGAAAAGCTTTTTGCTAAGATGTAGACGAGAAGAGAGGCTAAAGAAGCAGGTACGGTGCTTCTCAGAGCTAAGCACAGCTCCCGGGGTTATTTCGGCAGAAGGCGCACACCGCAGAGCACTGTGAGCGGCAGAATCGTCTTTGCGTGAAGAAGCAGCTTCTTCGTCTCCGGGAGCCGGAGAGAGCGGCAACTTCGCAAAGGTGATGAAACAAGCTCTACAAGACTGCGATTGTGTGCGCAGCTTGCCAACTGAGAGAAAACAGTACCTGACCACTCTCCTGCCTTTTCTATTCACATGAACATTCGATTGCAAGCTGTTTTGGACAACTTTCTTTCTCTTCTTGCAAAACACTCGGCAGACCTCCGTGCAACCTCTAGAACAGAATGGGAGATGTTTTCTGTGCTGGCAAAGTTTCTCCTTGCCAGACAGAGTGGAAAAGCTTTTTGCTAAGATGTAGACGAGAAGAGAGGCTAAAGGCGAAGGTACGGTGCTCTGCAGAGCTAAGCACCGCTCCCGGGCCTCTTTCGGCAGAAGGCGCACACCGCAGAGCACTGTGAGCGGCAGAATCGTCTTTGCGTGAAGAAGCAGCTTCTTCGTCTCCGGGAGCCGGAGAGAGCGGCAACTTGGCAAAGGTGATGAAACAAGCTGTACAACACTGCGATTGTGTGCGCAGCTTTCCAATTGAGAGAAAACAGTACCTGACCACTCTCCTGCATTTTCTATTCACATGAACATTCGATTGCAAGCTGTTTTGGACAACTTTCTTTCACTTCTTGCAAAACACTCGGCAGACCTCCGTGCAGCCTCTAGAACACGATGGGAGATGTTTTCTGTGCTGGCACAGTTTCTCCTTGCCAGACAGAGTGGAAAAGCTTTTTGCTAAGATGTAGAGGAGAAGAGAGGCTAAAGACGAAGGTACGGTGCTCTGCAGAGCTAAGCACCGCACCCGGACCTCTTTCGGCAGAAGGCGCACACCGCAGAGCACTGTGAGCGGCAGAATCGTCTTTGCGGGAAGAAGCAGCTTCTTTGTCTCCGGGAGCCGGAGAGAGCGACAACTTCGCAAAGGTGATGAAACAAGCTGTACAACACTGCGATTGTGTGCGCAGCTTGCCAACTGAGAGCAAACAGTACCTGACCACTCTCCTGCCTTTTCTATTCACATGAACATTCGATTGGAAGCTGTTTTGGACAACTTTCTTTCTCTTCTTGCAAAACACTCGGCAGACCTCCGTGCAGCCTCTAGAACACGATGGGAGATGTTTTCTGTGCTGGCACAGTTTCTCCTTGCCAGACAGAGTGGAAAAGCTTTTTGCTAAGATGTAGACGAGAAGAGAGTCTAAAGACGAAGGTACGGTGCTCTGCAGAGCTAAGCACCGCTCCCGGACCTCTTTCGGCAGAAGGCGCACACCGCAGAGCACTGTGAGCGTCAGAATAGTCTTTGCGCGAAGAAGCAGCTTCTTCGTCTCCGGGAGCCGGAGAGAGCGGCAACTTCGCAAAGGTGATGAAACAAGCTGTACAACACTGCGATTGTGTGCGCAGCTTGCCAACTGAGAGAAAACAGTACCTGACTACTCTCCTGCCTTTTCTATTCACATGAACATTCGATTGCAAGCTGTTTTGGACAACTTTCTTTCTCTTCTTGCAAAACACTCGGCAGACCTCCGTGCAGCCTCTAGAACACGATGGGAGATGTTTTCTGTGCTGGCACAGTTTCTCCTTGCCAGACAGAGTGGAAAAGCTTTTTGCTAAGATGTAGACGAGAAGAGAGGCTAAAGAAGCAGGTACGGTGCTTCTCAGAGCTAAGCACAGCTCCCGGGGTTATTTCGGCAGAAGGCGCACACCGCAGAGCACTGTGAGCGGCAGAATCGTCTTTGCGTGAAGAAGCAGCTTCTTCGTCTCCGGGAGCCGGAGAGAGCGGCAACTTCGCAAAGGTGATGAAACAAGCTGTACAACACTGCGATTGTGTGCGCAGCTTGCCAACTGAGAGAAAACAGTACCTGACCACTCTCCTGCCTTTTCTATTCACATGAACATTCGATTGCAAGCTGTTTTGGACAACTTTCTTTCTCTTCTTGCAAAACACTCGGCAGACCTCCGTGCAACCTCTAGAACAGAATGGGAGATGTTTTCTGTGCTGGCAAAGTTTCTCCTTGCCAGACAGAGTGGAAAAGCTTTTTGCTAAGATGTAGACGAGAAGAGAGGCTAAAGACGAAGGTACGGTGCTCTGCAGAGCTAAGCACCGCTCCCGGGGCTCTTTCGGCAGAAGGCGCACACCGCAGATCACTGTGAGCGGCAGAATCGTCTTTGCGTGAAGAAGCAGCTTCTTCGTCTCCGGGAGCCGGAGAGAGCGGCAACTTCGCAAAGGTGATGAAACAAGCTGTACAACACTGCGATTGTGTGCGCAGCTTTCCAATTGAGAGAAAACAGTACCTGACCACTCTCCTGCATTTTCTATTCACATGAACATTCGATTGCAAGCTGTTTTGGACAACTTTCTTTCACTTCTTGCAAAACACTCGGCAGACCTCCGTGCAGCCTCTAGAAGACGATGGGAGATGTTTTCTGTGCTGGCACAGTTTCTCCTTGCCAGACAGAGTGGAAAAGCTTTTTGCTAAGATGTAGACGAGAAGAGAGGCTAAAGACGAAGGTACGGTGCTCTGCAGAGCTAAGCACCGCTCCCGGGCGTCTTTCGGCAGAAGGCGCACACCGCAGAGCACTGTGAGCGGCAGAATCGTCTTTGCGAGAAGAAGCAGCTTCTTTCTCTCTGGGAGCCGGAGAGAGCGACAACTTCGCAAAGGTGATGAAACAAGCTGTACAACACTGCGATTGTGTGCGCAGTTTGCCAACTGAGAGAAAACAGTACCTGACCACTCTCCTGCCTTTTCTATTCACATGAACATTCGATTGCAAGCTGTTTTGGACAACTTTCTTTCTCTTCTTTCAAAACACTCGGCAGACCTCCGTGCAGCCTCTAGAACACGATGGGAGATGTTTTCTGTGCTGGCACAGTTTCTCCTTGCCAGACAGAGTGGAAAAGCTTTTTGCTAAGATGTAGACGAGAAGAGAGGCTAAAGACGAAGGTACGGTGCTCTGCAGAGCTAAGCACCGCTCCCGGACCTCTTTCGGCAGAAGGCGCACACCGCAGAGCACTGTGAGCGGCAGAATCGTCTTTGCGCGAAGAAGCAGCTTCTTCGTCTCCAGAAGCCGGAGAGAGCGGCAACTTCGCAAAGGTGATGAAACAAGCTGTACAACACTGCGATTGTGTGCGCAGCTTGCCAACTGAGAGAAAACAGTACCTGACCACTCTCCTGCCTTTTCTATTCACATGAACATTCGATTGCAAGCTGTTTTGGACAACTTTCTTTCTCTTCTTGCAAAATACTCGGCAGACCTCCGTGCAGCCTCTAGAACACGATGGGAGATGTTTTCTGTGCTGGCACAGTTTCTCCTTGCCAGACAGAGTGGAAAAGCTTTTTGCTAAGATGTAGACGAGAAGAGAGGCTAAAGAAGCAGGTACGGTGCTTCTCAGAGCTAAGCACAGCTCCCGGGGCTCTTTCGGCAGAAGGCGCACACCGCAGAGCACTGTGAGCGGCAGAATCGTCTTTGCGTGAAGAAGCAGCTTCTTCGTCTCCGGGAGCCGGAGAGAGCGGCAACTTGGCAAAGGTGATGAAACAAGCTGTACAACACTGCGATTGTGTGCGCAGCTTTCCAATTGAGAGAAAACAGTACCTGACCACTCTCCTGCATTTTCTATTCACATGAACATTCGATTGCAAGCTGTTTTGGACAACTTTCTTTCACTTCTTGCAAAACACTCGGCAGACCTCCGTGCAGCCTCTAGAACACGATGGGAGATGTTTTCTGTGCTGGCACAGTTTCTCCTTGCCAGACAGAGTGGAAAAGCTTTTTGCTAAGATGTAGACGAGAAGAGAGGCTAAAGATGAAGGTACGGTGCTCTGCAGAGCTAAGCACCGCACCCGGACCTCTTTCGGCAGAAGGCGCACACCGCAGAGCACTGTGAGCGGCAGAATCGTCTTTGCGCGAAGAAGCAGCTTCTTTGTCTCCGGGAGCCGGAGAGAGCGACAACTTCGCAAAGGAAATGAAACAAGCTGTACAACACTGCGATTGTGTGCGCAGCTTGCCAACTGAGAGCAAACAGTACCTGACCACTCTCCTGCCTTTTCTATTCACATGAACATTCGATTGGAAGCTGTTTTGGACAACTTTCTTTCTCTTCTTGCAAAACACTCGGCAGACCTCCGTGCAGCCTCTAGAACACGATGGGAGATGTTTTCTGTGCTGGCACAGTTTCTCCTTGCCAGACAGAGTGGAAAAGCTTTTTGCTAAGATGTAGACGAGAAGAGAGGCTAAAGACGAAGGTACGGTGCTCTGCAGAGCTAAGCACCGCTCCCGGACCTCTTTCGGCAGAAGGCGCACACCGCAGAGCACTGTGAGCGTCAGAATCGTCTTTGCGCGAAGAAGCAGCTTCTTCGTCTCCGGGAGCCTGAGAGAGCGGCAACTTCGCAAAGGTGATGAAACAAGCTGTACAACACTGCGATTGTGTGCGCAGCTTGCCAACTGAGAGAAAACAGTACCTGACCACTCTCCTGCCTTTTCTATTCACATGAACATTCGATTGCAAGCTGTTTTTGACAACTTTCTTTCTCTTCTTGCAAAACACTCGGCAGACCTCCGTGCAGCCTCTAGAACACGATGGGAGATGTTTTCTGTGCTGGCACAGTTTCTCCTTGCCAGACAGAGTGGAAAAGCTTTTTGCTAAGATGTAGACGAGAAGAGAGGCTAAAGAAGCAGGTACGGTGCTTCTCAGAGCTAAGCACAGCTCCCGGGGCTATTTCGGCAGAAGGCGCACACCGCAGAGCACTGTGAGCGGCAGAATCGTCTTTGCGCGAAGAAGCAGCTTCTTCGTCTCCAGAAGCCGGAGAGAGCGGCAACTTCGCAAAGGTGATGAAACAAGCTGTACAACACTGCGATTGTGTGCGCAGCTTGCCAAGTGAGAGAAAACAGTACCTGACCACTCTCCTGCCTTTTCTATTCACATGAACATTCGATTGCAAGCTGTTTTGGACAACTTTCTTTCTCTTCTTGCAAAACACTCGGCAGACCTCCGTGCAGCCTCTAGAAGACGATGGGAGATGTTTTCTGTGCTGGCACAGTTTCTCCTTGCCAGACAGAGTGGAAAAGCTTTTTGCTAAGATGTAGACGAGAAGAGAGGCTAAAGAAGCACGTATGGTGCTCTGCAGAGCTAAGCACAGCTCCCGGGTGTCTTTCGGCAGAAGACACACACTGCAGAGCACTGTGAGCGGCAGAATCGCCTTTGCGCGAAGAAGCAGCTTCTTCGTCTCCAGAAGCCGGAGAGAGCGGCAACTTCGCAAAGGTGATGAAACAAGTTGTACAACACTGCCATTGTGTGCGCCGCTTGCCAAGTGAGAGAAAACAGTACCTGACCACTCTCCTGCCTTTTCTATTCACATGAACATTCGATTGCAAGCTGTTTTGGACAACTTTCTTTCTCTTCTTGCAAAACACTCGGCAGACCTGCGTGCAGCCTCTAGAACACGATGGGAGATGTTTTCTGTGCTGGCACAGTTTCTCCTTGCCAGACAGAGTGGAAAAGCTTTTTGCTAAGATGTAGAGGAGAAGAGAGGCTAAAGACGAAGGTACGGTGCTCTGCAGAGCTAAGCACCGCTCCCGGACATCTTTCGGCAGAAGGCGCACACCGCAGAGCACTGTGAGCGGCAGAATCGTCTTTGCGCGAAGAAGCAGCTTCTTCGTCTCCGGGAGCCGGAGAGAGCGGCAGCTTCGCAAAGGTGTGAAACAAGCTGTACAACACTGCGATTGTGTGCGCAGCTTGCCAACTGAGAGAAAACAGTACCTGACCACTCTCCTGCCTTTTCTATTCACATGAACATTCGATTGCAAGCTGTTTTGGACAACTTTCTTTCTCTTCTTGCAAAACACTCGGCAGACCTGCGTGCAGCCTCTAGAACACGATGGGAGATGTTTTCTGTGCTGGCACAGTTTCTCCTTGCCAGACAGAGTGGAAAAGCTTTTTGCTAAGATGTAGACGAGAAGAGAGGCTAAAGAAGCACGTATGGTGCTTCTCAGAGCTAAGCACAGCTCCCGGGGCTCTTTCGGCAGAAGGCGCACACCGCAGAGCACTGTGAGCGGCAGAATCGTCTTTGCGCGAAGAAGCAGCTTCTTCGTCTCCAGAAGCCGGAGAGAGCGGCAACTTCGCAAAGGTGATGAAACAAGTTGTACAACACTGCCATTGTGTGCGCCGCTTGCCAAGTGAGAGAAAACAGTACCTGACCACTCTCCTGCCTTTTCTATTCACATGAACATTCGATTGCAAGCTGTTTTGGACAACTTTCTTTCTCTTCTTGCAAAACACTCGGCAGACCTGCGTGCAGCCTCTAGAACACGATGGGAGATGTTTTCTGTGCTGGCACAATTTCTCCTTGCCAGACAGAGTGGAAAAGCTTTTTGCTAAGATGTAGAGGAGAAGAGAGGCTAAAGACGAAGGTACGGTGCTCTGCAGAGCTAAGCACCGCTCCCGGACCTCTTTCGGCAGAAGGCGCACACCGCAGAGCACTGTGAGCGGCAGAATCGTCTTTGCGCGAAGAAGCAGCTTCTTCGTCTCCGGGAGCCGGAGAGAGCGGCAGCTTCGCAAAGGTGTGAAACAAGCTGTACAACACTGCGATTGTGTGCGCAGCCTGCCAACTGAGAGAAAACAGTACCTGACCACTCTCCTGCCTTTTCTATTCACTTGAACATTCGATTGCAAGCTGTTTTGGACAACTTTCTTTCTCTTCTTGCAAAACACTCGGCAGACCTGCGTGCAGCCTCTAGAACACGATGGGAGATGTTTTCTGTGCTGGCACAGTTTCTCCTTGCCAGACAGAGTGGAAAAGCTTTTTGCTAAGATGTAGACGAGAAGAGAGGCTAAAGAAGCACGTATGGTGCTTCTCAGAGCTAAGCACAGCTCCCGGGGCTCTTTCGGCAGAAGGCGCACACCGCAGAGCACTGTGAGCGGCAGAATCGTCTTTGCGCGAAGAAGCAGCTTCTTCGTCTCCGGGAGCCGGAGAGAGCGGCAACTTCGCAAAGGTGATGAAACAAGCTGTACAACACTGCGATTGTGTGCGCAGCGTGCCAACTGCGAGAAAACAGTACCTGACCACTCTCCTGCCTTTTCTATTCACATGAACATTCGATTGCAAGCTGTTTTGGACAACTTTCTTTCTCTTCTTGCAAAACACTCGGCAGACCTCCGTGCAGCCTCTAGAACACGATGGGAGATGTTTTCTGTGCTGGCACAGTTTCTCCTTGCCAGACAGAGTGGAAAAGCTTTTTGCTAAGATGTAGACGAGAAGAGAGGCTAAAGGCGAAGGTACGGTGCTCTGCAGAGCTAAGCACCGCTCCCGGGCCTCTTTCGGCAGAAGGCGCACACAGCAGAGCACTGTGAGCGGCAGAATCGTCTTTGCGCAAAGAAGCAGCTTCTTCGTCTCCGGGAGCCGGAGAGAGCGGCAACTTCGCAAAGGTGATGAAACAAGCTGTACAACACTGCGATTGTGTGCGCAGCTTGCCAACTGAGAGAAAACAGTACCTGACCACTCTCCTGCCTTTTCTATTCACTTGAACATTCGATTGCAAGCTGTTTTGGACAACTTTCTTTCTCTTCTTGCAAAACACTCGGCAGACCTGCGTGCAGCCTCTAGAACACGATGGGAGATGTTTTCTGTGCTGGCACAGTTTCTCCTTGCCAGACAGAGTGGAAAAGCTTTTTGCTAAGATGTAGACGAGAAGAGAGGCTAAAGAAGCACGTATGGTGCTTCTCAGAGCTAAGCACAGCTCCCGGGGCTCTTTCGGCAGAAGGCGCACACCGCAGAGCACTGTGAGCGGCAGAATCGTCTTTGCGCGAAGAAGCAGCTTCTTCGTCTCCAGAAGCCGGAGAGAGCGGCAACTTCGCAAAGGTGATGAAACAAGTTGTACAACACTGCCATTGTGTGCGCCGCTTGCCAAGTGAGAGAAAACAGTACCTGACCACTCTCCTGCCTTTTCTATTCACATGAACATTCGATTGCAAGCTGTTTTGGACAACTTTCTTTCTCTTCTTGCAAAACACTCGGCAGACCTGCGTGCAGCCTCTAGAACACGATGGGAGATGTTTTCTGTGCTGGCACAGTTTCTCCTTGCCAGACAGAGTGGAAAAGCTTTTTGCTAAGATGTAGAGGAGAAGAGAGGCTAAAGACGAAGGTACGGTGCTCTGCAGAGCTAAGCACCGCTCCCGGACCTCTTTCGGCAGAAGGCGCACACCGCAGAGCACTGTGAGCGGCAGAATCGTCTTTGCGCGAAGAAGCAGCTTCTTCGTCTCCGGGAGCCGGAGAGAGCGGCAGCTTCGCAAAGGTGTGAAACAAGCTGTACAACACTGCGATTGTGTGCGCAGCCTGCCAACTGAGAGAAAACAGTACCTGACCACTCTCCTGCCTTTTCTATTCACTTGAACATTCGATTGCAAGCTGTTTTGGACAACTTTCTTTCTCTTCTTGCAAAACACTCGGCAGACCTGCGTGCAGCCTCTAGAACACGATGGGAGATGTTTTCTGTGCTGGCACAGTTTCTCCTTGCCAGACAGAGTGGAAAAGCTTTTTGCTAAGATGTAGACGAGAAGAGAGGCTAAAGAAGCACGTATGGTGCTTCTCAGAGCTAAGCACAGCTCCCGGGGCTCTTTCGGCAGAAGGCGCACACCGCAGAGCACTGTGAGCGGCAGAATCGTCTTTGCGCGAAGAAGCAGCTTCTTCGTCTCCGGGAGCCGGAGAGAGCGGCAACTTCGCAAAGGTGATGAAACAAGCTGTACAACACTGCGATTGTGTGCGCAGCGTGCCAACTGCGAGAAAACAGTACCTGACCACTCTCCTGCCTTTTCTATTCACATGAACATTCGATTGCAAGCTGTTTTGGACAACTTTCTTTCTCTTCTTGCAAAACACTCGGCAGACCTCCGTGCAGCCTCTAGAACACGATGGGAGATGTTTTCTGTGCTGGCACAGTTTCTCCTTGCCAGACAGAGTGGAAAAGCTTTTTGCTAAGATGTAGACGAGAAGAGAGGCTAAAGGCGAAGGTACGGTGCTCTGCAGAGCTAAGCACCGCTCCCGGGCCTCTTTCGGCAGAAGGCGCACACAGCAGAGCACTGTGAGCGGCAGAATCGTCTTTGCGTGAAGAAGCAGCTTCTTCGTCTCCGGGAGCCGGAGAGAGCGGCAACTTGGCAAAGGTGATGAAACAAGCTGTACAACACTGCGATTGTGTGCGCAGCTTTCCAATTGAGAGAAAACAGTACCTGACCACTCTCCTGCATTTTCTATTCACATGAACATTCGATTGCAAGCTGTTTTGGACAACTTTCTTTCACTTCTTGCAAAACACTCGGCAGACCTCCGTGCAGCCTCTAGAACACGATGGGAGATGTTTTCTGTGCTGGCACAGTTTCTCCTTGCCAGACAGAGTGGAAAAGCTTTTTGCTAAGATGTAGACGAGAAGAGAGGCTAAAGACGAAGGTACGGTGCTCTGCAGAGCTAAGCACCGCTCCCGGACCTCTTTCGGCTGAAGGCGCACACCGCAGAGCACTGTGAGCGGCAGAATCGTCTTTGCGCGAAGAAGCAGCTTCTTTGTCTCCGGAAGCCGGAGAGAGCGACAACTTCGCAAAGGTGATGAAACAAGCTGTACAACACTGCGATTGTGTGCGCAGCTTGCCAACTGAGAGCAAACAGTACCTGACCACTCTCCTGCCTTTTCTATTCACATGAACATTCGATTGCAAGCTGTTTTGGACAACTTTCTTTCTCTTCTTGCAAAACACTCGGCAGACCTCCGTGCAGCCTCTAGAACACGATGGGAGATGTTTTCTGTGCTGGCACAGTTTCTCCTTGCCAGACAGAGTGGAAAAGCTTTTTGCTAAGATGTAGACGAGAAGAGAGGCTAAAGACGAAGGTACGGTGCTCTGCAGAGCTAAGCACCGCTCCCGGACCTCTTTCGGCAGAAGGCGCACACCGCAGAGCACTGTGAGCGTCAGAATCGTCTTTGCGCGAAGAAGCAGCTTCTTCGTCTCCGGGAGCCGGAGAGAGCGGCAACTTCGCAAAGGTGATGAAACAAGCTGTACAACACTGCGATTGTGTGCGCAGCTTGCCAACTGAGAGAAAACAGTACCTGACCACTCTCCTGCCTTTTCTATTCACATGAACATTCGATTGCAAGCTGTTTTGGACAACTTTCTTTCTCTTCTTGCAAAACACTCGGCAGACCTCCGTGCAGCCTCTAGAACACGATGGGAGATGTTTTCTGTGCTGGCACAGTTTCTCCTTGCCAGACAGAGTGGAAAAGCTTTTTGCTAAGATGTAGACGAGAAGAGAGGCTAAAGAAGCAGGTACGGTGTTTCTCAGAGCTAAGCACAGCTCCCGGGGCTATTTCGGCAGAAGGCGCACACCGCAGAGCACTGTGAGCGGCAGAATCGTCTTTGCGCGAAGAAGCAGCTTCTTCGTCTCCGGGAGCCGGAGAGAGCGGCAACTTCGCAAAGGTGATGAAACAAGCTCTACAACACTGCGATTGTGTGCGCAGCTTGCCAACTGAGAGAAAACAGTACCTGACCACTCTCCTGCCTTTTCTATACACATGAACATTCGATTGCAAGCTGTTTTGGACAACTTTCTTTCTCTTCTTGCAAAACACTCGGCAGACCTCCGTGCAACCTCTAGAACACAATGGGAGATGTTTTCTGTGCTGGCAAAGTTTCTCCTTGCCAGACAGAGTGGAAAAGCTTTTTGCTAAGATGTAGACGAGAAGAGAGGCTAAAGACGAAGGTACGGTGCTCTGCAGAGCTAAGCACCGCTCCCGGACCTCATTCGGCAGAAACCGCACACCGCAGATCACTGTGAGCGGCAGAATCGTCTTTGCGTGAAGAAGCAGCTTCTTCGTCTCCGGGAGCCGGAGAGAGCGGCAACTTCGCAAAGGTGATGAAACAAGCTGTACAACACTGCGATTGTGTGCGCAGCTTTCCAATTGAGAGAAAACAGTACCTGACCACTCTCCTGCATTTTCTATTCACATGAACATTCGATTGCAAGCTGTTTTGGACAACTTTCTTTCACTTCTTGTAAAACACTCGGCAGACCTCCGTGCAGCCTCTAGAAGACGATGGAAGATGTTTTCTGTGCTGGCACAGTTTCTCCTTGCCAGACAGAGTGGAAAAGCTTTTTGCTAAGATGTAGACGAGAAGAGAGGCTAAAGACGAAGGTACGGTGCTCTGCAGAGCTAAGCACCGCTCCCGGGCGTCTTTCGGCAGAAGGCGCACACCGCAGAGCACTGTGAGCTGCAGAATCGTCTTTGCGCGAAGAAGCAGCTTCTTTGTCTCCGGGAGCCGGAGAGAGCGACAACTTCGCAAAGGTGATGAAACAAGCTGTACAACACTGCGATTGTGTGCGCAGCTTGCCAACTGAGAGAAAACAGTACCTGACCACTCTCCTGCCTTTTCTATTCACATGAACATTCGATTGCAAGCTGTTTTGGACAACTTTCTTTCTCTTCTTGCAAAACACTCGGCAGACCTCCGTGCAGCCTCTAGAACACGATGGGAGATGTTTTCTGTGCTGGCACAGTTTCTCCTTGCCAGACAGAGTGGAAAAGCTTTTTGCTAAGATGTAGACGAGAAGAGAGGCTAAAGACGAAGGTACGGTGCTCTGCAGAGCTAAGCACCGCTCCCGGACCTCTTTCGGCAGAAGGCGCACACCGCAGAGCACTGTGAGCGGCAGAATCGTCTTTGCGCGAAGAAGCAGCTTCTTCGTCTCCGGGAGCCGGAGAGAGCGACAACTTCGCAAAGTGATGAAACAAGCTGTACAACACTGCGATTGTGTGCGCAGCTTGCCAACTGAGAGAAAACAGTACCTGACCACTCTCCTGCCTTTTCTATTCACATGAACATTCGATTGCAAGCTGTTTTGGACAACTTTCTTTCTCTTCTTGCAAAACACTTGGCAGACCTCCGTGCAGCCTCTAGAACACGATGGGAGATGTTTTCTGTGCTGGCACAGTTTCTCCTTGCCAGACAGAGTGGAAAAGCTTTTTGCTAAGATGTAGAGGAGAAGAGAGGCTAAAGACGAAGGTACGGTGCTCTGCAGAGCTAAGCACCGCTCCCGGACCTCTTTCGGCACAAGGCGCACACCGCAGAGCACTGTGAGCGGCAGAATCGTCTTTGCGCGAAGAAGCAGCTTCTTCGTCTCCGGGAGCCGGAGAGAGCGGCAGCTTCGCAAAGGTGTGAAACAAGCTGTACAACACTGCGATTGTGTGCGCAGCTTGCCAACTGAGAGAAAACAGTACCTGACCACTCTCCTGCCTTTTCTATTCACTTGAACATTCGATTGCAAGCTGTTTTGGACAACTTTCTTTCTCTTCTTGCAAAACACACGGCAGACCTGCGTGCAGCCTCTAGAACACGATGGGAGATGTTTTCTGTGCTGGCACAGTTTCTCCTTGCCAGACAGAGTGGAAAAGCTTTTTGCTAAGATGTAGACGAGAAGAGAGTCTAAAGAAGCACGTATGGTGCTTCTCAGAGCTAAGCACAGCTCCCGGGGCTCTTTCGGCAGAAGGCGCACACCGCAGAGCACTGTGAGCGGCAGAATCGTCTTTGCGCGAAGAAGCAGCTTCTTCGTCTCCAGAAGCCGGAGAGAGCGGCAACTTCGCAAAGGTGATGAAACAAGTTGTACAACACTGCCATTGTGTGCGCCGCTTGCCAAGTGAGAGAAAACAGTACCTGACCACTCTCCTGCCTTTTCTATTCACATGAACATTCGATTGCAAGCTGTTTTGGACAACTTTCTTTCTCTTCTTGCAAAACACTCGGCAGACCTGCGTGCAGCCTCTAGAACACGATGGGAGATGTTTTCTGTGCTGGCACAGTTTCTCCTTGCCAGACAGAGTGGAAAAGCTTTTTGCTAAGATGTAGACGAGAAGAGAGGCTAAAGAAGCACGTATGGTGCTTCTCAGAGCTAAGCACCGCTCCCGGGGCTCTTTCGGCAGAAGGCGCACACCGCAGAGCACTGTGAGCGGCAGAATCGTCTTTGCGCGAAGAAGCAGCTTCTTCGTCTCCGGGAGCCGGAGAGAGCGGCAACTTCGCAAAGGTGATGAAACAAGCTGTACAACACTGCGATTGTGTGCGCAGCGTGCCAACTGCGAGAAAACAGTACCTGACCACTCTCCTGCCTTTTCTATTCACATGAACATTCGATTGCAAGCTGTTTTGGACAACTTTCTTTCTCTTCTTGCAAAACACTCGGCAGACCTCCGTGCAGCCTCTAGAAGACGATGGGAGATGTTTTCTGTGCTGGCACAGTTTCTCCTTGCCAGACAGAGTGGAAAAGCTTTTTGCTAAGATGTAGAGGAGAAGAGAGGCTAAAGACGAAGGTACGGTGCTCTGCAGAGCTAAGCACCGCTCCCGGACCTCTTTCGGCAGAAGGCGCACACCGCAGAGCACTGTGAGCGGCAGAATCGTCTTTGCGCGAAGAAGCAGCTTCTTTGTCTCCGGGAGCCGGAGAGGGCGACAACTTCGCAAAGGTGATGAAACAAGCTGTACAACACTGCGATTGTGTGCGCAGCTTGCCAACTGAGAGCAAACAGTACCTGACCACTCTCCTGCCTTTTCTATTCACATGAACATTCGATTGCAAGCTGTTTTGGACAACTTTCTTTCTCTTCTTGCAAAACACTCGGCAGACCTCCGTGCAGCCTCTAGAACACGATGGGAGATGTTTTCTGTGCTGGCACAGTTTCTCCTTGCCAGACAGAGTGGAAAAGCTTTTTGCTAAGATGTAGACGAGAAGAGAGGCTAAAGACGAAGGTACGGTGCTCTGCAGAGCTAAGCACCGCTCCCGGACCTCTTTCGGCAGAAGGCGCACACCGCAGAGCACTGTGAGCGTCAGAATCGTCTTTGCGCGAAGAAGCAGCTTCTTCGTCTCCGGGAGCCGGAGAGAGCGGCAACTTCGCAAAGGTGATGAAACAAGCTGTACAACACTGCGATTGTGTGCGCAGCTTGCCAACTGAGAGAAAACAGTACCTGACCACTCTCCTGCCTTTTCTATTCACATGAACATTCGATTGCAAGCTGTTTTGGACAACTTTCTTTCTCTTCTTGCAAAACACTCGGCAGACCTGCGTGCAGCCTCTAGAACACGATGGGAGATGTTTTCTGTGCTGGCACAGTTTCTCCTTGCCAGACAGAGTGGAAAAGCTTTTTGCTAAGATGTAGACGAGAAGAGAGGCTAAAGAAGCAGGTACGGTTCTTCTCAGAGCTAAGCACAGCTCCCGGGGCTATTTCGGCAGAAGGCGCACACCGCAGAGCACTGTGAGCGGCAGAATCGTCTTTGCGCGAAGAAGCAGCTTCTTCGTCTCCGGGAGCCGGAGAGAGCGGCAACTTCGCAAAGGTGATGAAACAAGCTGTACAACACTGCGATTGTGTGCGCATCTTGCCAACTGAGAGAAAACAGTACCTGACCACTCTCCTGCCTTTTCTATTCACATGAACATTCGATTGCAAGCTGTTTTGGACAACTTTCTTTCTCTTCTTGCAAAACACTCGGCAGACCTCCGTGCAACCTCTAGAACACAATGGGAGATGTTTTCTGTGCTGGCAAAGTTTCTCCTTGCCAGACAGAGTGGAAAAGCTTTTTGCTAAGATGTAGACGAGAAGAGAGGCTAAAGACGAAGGTACGGTGCTCTGCAGAGCTAAGCACCGCTCCCGGGCGTCTTTCGGCAGAAGGCGCACGCAGCAGAGCACTGTGAGCTGCAGAATCGTCTTTGCGCGAAGAAGCAGCTTCTTTGTCTCCGGGAGCCGGAGAGAGCGACAACTTCGCAAAGGTGATGAAACAAGCTGTACAACACTGCGATTGTGTGCGCAGTTTGCCAACTGAGAGAAAACAGTACCTGACCACTCTCCTGCCTTTTCTATTCACATGAACATTCGATTGCAAGCTGTTTTGGACAACTTTCTTTCTCTTCTTGCAAAACACTCGGCAGACCTCCGTGCAGCCTCTAGAACACGATGGGAGATGTTTTCTGTGCTGGCACAGTTTCTCCTTGCCAGACAGATTGGAAAAGCTTTTTGCTAAGATGTAGACGAGAAGAGAGGCTAAAGACGAAGGTACGGTGCTCTGCAGAGCTAAGCACCGCTCCCGGGCGTCTTTCGGCAGAAGGCGCACACCGCAGAGCACTGTGAGTGGCAGAATCGTCTTTGCGCGAAGAAGCAGCTTCTTCGTCTCCGGGAGCCGGAGAGAGCGACAACTTCGCAAAGGTGATGAAACAAGCTGTACAACACTGCGATTGTGTGCGCAGCTTGCCAACTGAGAGAAAACAGTACCTGACCACTCTCCTACCTTTTCTATTCACATGAACATTCGATTGGAAGCTGTTTTGGACAACTTTCTTTCTCTTCTTGCAAAATACTCGGCAGACCTCCGTGCAGCCTCTAGAACACGATGGTAGATGTTTTTTGTGCTGGCACAGTTTCTCCTTGCCAGACAGAGTGGAAAAGCTTTTTGCTAAGATGTAGACGAGAAGAGAGGCTAAAGACGAAGGTACGGTGCTCTGCAGAGCTAAGCACCGCTCCCGGGCGTCTTTCGGCAGAAGGCGCACACCGCAGAGCACTGTGAGCGGCAGAATCGTCTTTGCGCGAAGAAGCAGCTTCTTCGTCTCCGGGAGCCGGAGAGAGCGGCAGCTTCGCAAAGGTGATGAAACAAGCTGTACAACACTGCGATTGTGTGCGCAGCTTGCCAACTGAGAGAAAACAGTACCTGACCACTCTCCTGCCTTTTCTATTCACATGAACATTCGATTGCAAGCTGTTTTGGACAACTTTCTTTCTCTTCTTGCAAAACACTCGGCAGACTTCCGTGCAGCCTCTAGAGCACGATGGGAGATGTTTTTTGTGCTGGCACAGTTTCTCCTTGCCAGACAGAGTGGAAAAGCTTTTTGCTAAGATGTAGACGAGAAGAGAGGCTAAAGACGAAAGTACGGTGCTCTGCAGAGCTAAGCACCGCTCCCGGGCGTCTTTCGGCAGAAGTCGCACACCGCAGAGCACTGTGAGCGGCAGAATCGTCTTTGCGCGAAGAAGCAGCTTCTTCGTCTCCGGGAGCCGGAGAGTGCGACAACTTCGCAAAGGTGATGAAACAAGCTGTACAACACTGCGATTGTGTGCGCAGCTTGCCAACTGAGAGAAAACAGTACCTGACCACTCTCCTGCCTTTTCTATTCACTTGAACATTCGATTGGGAGCTGTTTTGGACAACTTTCTTTCTCTTCTTGCAAAACACTCGGCAGACCTCCGTGCAGCCTCTAGAACACGATGGGAGATGTTTTCTGTGCTGGCACAGTTTCTCCTTGCCAGACAGAGTGGAAAAGCTTTTTGCTAAGATGTAGACGAGAAGAGAGGCTAAAGACGAAGGTACGGTGCTCTGCAGAGCTAAGCACTGCTCCCGGACCTCTTTCGGCAGAAGGCGCACACCGCAGAGCACTGTGAGCGGCAGAATCGTCTTTGCGCGAAGAAGCAGCTTCTTCGTCTCCGGGAGCCGGAGAGAGCGGCAACTTCGCAAAGGTGATGAAACAAGCTGTACAACACTCTGATTGTGTGCGCAGCTTGCCAACTGAGAGAAAACAGTACCTGACCACTCTCCTGCCTTTTCTATTCACATGAACATTGGATTGCAAGCTGTTTTGGACAACTTTCTTTCTCTTCTTGCAAAACACTTGGCAGACCTCCGTGCAGCCTCTAGAACACGATGGGAGATGTTTTCTGTGCTGGCACAGTTTCTCCTTGCCAGACAGAGTGGAAAAGCTTTTTGCTAAGATGTAGACGAGAAGAGAGGCTAAAGACGAAGGTACGGTGCTCTGCAGAGCTAAGCACCACTCCCGGGCGTCTTTCGGCAGAAGGCGCACACCGCAGAGCACTGTGAGCGGCAGAATCGTCTTTGCGCGAAGAAGCAGCTTCTTCGTCTCCGGGAGCCGGTGAGAGCGGCAACTTCGCAAAGGTGATGAAACAAGCTGTACAACACTGCGATTGTGTGCGCAGCTTGCCAAGTGAGAGAAAACAGTACCTGACCACTCTCCTGCCTTTTCTATTCACATGAACATTCGATTCCAAGCTGTTTTGGACAACTTTCTTTCTCTTCTTGCAAAACCCTCGGCAGACCTCCGTGCAGCCTCTAGAACACCATGGGAGATGTTTTCTGTGCTGGCACAGT
Organism: Melozone crissalis; assembly: GCF_028551555.1. Lineage (NCBI taxonomy): Eukaryota > Metazoa > Chordata > Aves > Passeriformes > Passerellidae > Melozone > Melozone crissalis. The sequence continues at coordinate 368,484 of NW_026535986.1, forward strand.
TTCTCCTTGCCAGACAGAGTGGAAAAGCTTTTTGCTAAGATGTAGACGAGAAGAGAGGCTAAAGACGAAGGTACGGTGCTCTGCAGAGCTAAGCACCGCTCCCGGACCTCTTTCGGCAGAAGGCGCACTCCGCAGAGCACTGTGAGCGGCAGAATCGTCTTTGCGCGAAGAAGCAGCTTCTTCGTCTCCGGGAGCCGGAGATAGCGACAACTTCGCTAGGGGATGAAACAAGCTGTACAACACTGCGATTGTGTGCGCAGCTTGCCAACTGAGAGAAAACAGTACCTGACCACTCTCCTGCCTTTTCTATTCACTTGAACATTCGATTGGGAGCTGTTTTGGACAACTTTCTTTCTCTTCTTGCAAAACACTCGGCAGACCTCCGTGCAGCCTCTAGAACACGATGGGAGATGTTTTCTGTGCTGGCACAGTTTCTCCTTGCCAGACAGAGTGGAAAAGCTTTTTGCTAAGATGTAGACGAGAAGAGAGGCTAAAGACGAAGGTACGGTGCTCTGCAGAGCTAAGCACCGCTCCCGGACCTCTTTCGGCAGAAGGCGCACACCGCAGAGCACTGTGAGCGGCAGAATCGTCTTTGCGCGAAGAAGCAGCTTCTTTGTCTCCGGGAGCCGGAGAGAGCGACAACTTCGCAAAGGTGATGAAACAAGCTGTACAACACTGCGATTGTGTGCGCAGTTTGCCAACTGAGAGAAAACAGTACCTGACCACTCTCCTGTCTTTTCTATTCACATGAACATTCGATTGCAAGCTGTTTTGGACAACTTTCTTTCTCTTCTTGCAAAACACTCAGCAGACCTCCGTGCAGCCTCTAGAACACGATGGGAGATGTTTTCTGTGCTGGCACAGTTTCTCCTTGTCAGACAGAGTGGAAAAGCTTTTTGCTAAGATGTAGACGAGAAGAGAGGCTAAAGAAGCACGTATGGTGCTTCTCAGAGCTAAGCACAGCTCCCGGGGCTCTTTCGGCAGAAGGCGCACACCGCAGAGCACTGTGAGCGGCAGAATCGTCTTTGCGCGAAGAAGCAGCTTCTTCGTCTCCGGGAGCCGGAGAGAGCGGCAACTTCGCAAAGGTGATGAAACAAGCTGTACAACACTGCGATTGTGTGCGCATCTTGCCAACTGAGAGAAAACAGTACCTGACCACTCTCCTGCCTTTTCTATTCACTTGAACATTCGTTTGGGAGCTGTTTTGGACAACTTTCTTTCTCTTCTTGCAAAACACTCGGCAGACCTGCGTGCAGCCTCTAGAACACGATGGGAGATGTTTTCTGTGCTGGCACAGTTTCTCCTTGCCAGACAGAGTGGAAAAGCTTTTTGCTAAGATGTAGACGAGAAGAGAGGCTAAAGAAGCAGGTATGGTGCTCTACAGAGCTAAGCACCGCTCCCGGACCTCTTTCGGCAGAAGGCGCACACCGCAGAGCACTGTGAGCGGCAGAATCGTCTTTGCGCGAAGAAGCGGCTTCTTCGTCTCCGGGAGCCGGAGAGAGCGGCAACTTCGCAAAGGTGATGAAACAAGCTCTACAACACTGCGATTGTGTGCGCAGCTTGCCAACTGAGAGAAAACAGTACCTGACCACTCTCCTGCCTTTTCTATTCACATGAACATTCGATTGCAAGCTGTTTTGGACAACTTTCTTTCTCTTCTTGCAAAACACTCGGCAGGCCTGCGTGCAGCCTCTAGAACACGATGGGAGATGTTTTCTGTGCTGGCACAGTTTCTCCTTGCCAGACAGATTGGAAAAGCTTTTTGCTAAGATGTAGACGAGAAGAGAGGCTAAAGACGAAGGTACGGTGCTCTGCAGAGCTAAGCACCGCTCCCGGACCTCTTTCGGCAGAAGGGGCACACCGCAGAGCACTGAGAGCGGCAGAATCGTCTTTGCGCGAAGAAGCAGCTTCTTCGTCTCCGGGAGCCGGAGAGAGCGACAACTTCGCAAAGGTGATGAAACAAGCTGTACAACACTGCGATTGTGTGCGCAGCTTGCCAACTGAGAGAAAACAGTACCTGACCACTCTCCTGCCTTTTGTAATCACATGAACATTCGATTGCAAGCTGTTTTGGACAACTTTCTTTCTCTTCTTGCAAAACACTCGGCAGACCTGCGTGCAGCCTCTAGAACACGATGGGAGATGTTTTTTGTGCTGGCACAGTTTCTCCTTGCCAGACAGAGTGGAAAAGCTTTTTGCTAAGATGTAGACGAGAAGAGAGGCTAAAGACGAAGGTACGGTGCTCTGCAGAGCTAAGCACCGCTCCCGGACCTCTTTCGGCAGAAGGCGCACTCCGCAGAGCACTGTGAGCGGCAGAATCGTCTTTGCGCGAAGAAGCAGCTTCTTCGTCTCCGGGAGCCGGAGAGAGCGACAACTTCGCAAGGGGATGAAACAAGCTGTACAACACTGCGATTGTGTGCGCAGCTTGCCAACTGAGAGAAAACAGTACCTGACCACTCTCCTGCCTTTTCTATTCACAATAACATTCGATTGGGAGCTGTTTTGGACAACTTTCTTTCTCTTCTTGCAAAACACTCGGCAGACCTGCGTGCAGCCTCTAGAAGACGATGGGAGATGTTTTCTGTGCTGGCACAGTTTCTCCTTGCCAGACAGAGTGGAAAAGCTTTTTGCTAAGATGTAGACGAGAAGAGAGGCTAAAGACGAAGGTACGGTTCTCTGCAGAGCTAAGCACCGCTCCCGGGCCTCTTTCGGCAGAAGGCGCACACCGCAGAGCACTGTGAGCGGCAGAATCGTCTTTGCGCGAAGAAGCAGCTTCTTCGTCTCCGGGAGCCGGAGAGAGCGGCAACTTCCCAAAGGTGATGAAACAAGCTGTACAACACTGCGATTGTGTGCGCAGCTTGCCAAGTGAGAGAAAACAGTACCTGACCACTCTCCTGCATTTTCTATTCACATGAACATTCGATTGCAAGCTGTTTTGGACAACTTTCTTTCTCTTCTTGCAAAACACTCGGCAGACCTGCGTGCAGCCTCTAGAACACGATGGGAGATGTTTTCTGTGCTGGCACAGTTTCTCCTTGCCAGACAGAGTGGAAAAGCTTTTTGCTAAGATGTAGACGAGAAGAGAGGCTAAAGACGAAGGTACGGTGCTCTGCAGAGCTAAGCACCGCTCCCGGACCTCTTTCGGCAGAAGGCGCACACCGCAGAGCACTGTGAGCGGCAGAATCGTCTTTGCGCGAAGAAGCAGCTTCTTCGTCTCCGGGAGCCGGAGAGAGCGGCAACTTCGCAAAGGTGATGAAACAAGCTGTACAACACTGCGATTGTGTGCGCAGTTTGCCAACTGAGAGAAAACAGTACCTGACCACTCTCCTGCCTTTTCTATTCACATGAACATTCGATTGCAAGCTGTTTTGGACAACTTTCTTTTTCTTCTTGCAAAACACTCGGCAGACCTCCGTGCAGCCTCTAGAACACGATGGGAGATGTTTTTTGTGCTGGCACAGTTTCTCCTTGCCAGACAGAGTGGAAAAGCTTTTTGCTAAGATGTAGACAAGAAGAGAGGCTAAAGAAGCAGGTATGGTGCTCTGCAGAGCTAAGCACAGCTCCCGGACCTCTTTCGGCAGAAGGCGCACACCGCAGAGCACTGTGAGCGGCAGAATCGTCTTTGCGCGAAAAAGCAGCTTCTTCGTCTCCGGGAGCCGGAGAGAGCGGCAACTTCGCAAAGGTGATGAAACAAGCTGTACAACACTGCGATTGTGTGCGCAGTTTGGCAACTGAGAGAAAACAGTACCTGACCACTCTCCTGTCTTTTCTATTCACATGAACATTCGATTGCAAGCTGTTTTGGACAACTTTCTTTCTCTTCTTGCAAAACACTCAGCAGACCTCCGTGCAGCCTCTAGAACACGATGGGAGATGTTTTCTGTGCTGGCACAGTTTCTCCTTGCCAGACAGAGTGGAAAAGCTTTTTGCTAAGATGTAGACGAGAAGAGAGGCTAAAGACGAAGGTACGGTGCTCTGCAGAGCTAAGCACCGCTCCCGGACCACTTTCGGCAGAAGGCGCACACCGCAGAGCACTGTGAGCGGCAGAATCGTCTTTGGGCGAAGAAGCAGCTTCTTCGTCTCCGGGAGCCGGAGAGAGCGGCAACTTCGCAAAGGTGATGAAACAAGCTCTAAAACACTGCGATTGTGTGCGCAGCTTGCCAACTGAGAGAAAACAGTACCTGACCACTCTCCTGCCTTTTCTATTCACATGAACATTCGATTGCAATCTGTTTTGGACAACTTTCTTTCTCTTCTTGCAAAACACTCGGCAGGCCTGCGTGCAGCCTCTAGAACACGATGGGAGATGTTTTCTGTGCTGGCACAGTTTCTCCTTGCCAGACAGAGTGGAAAAGCTTTTTGCAAAGATGTAGACGAGAAGAGAGGCTAAAGACGAAGGTACGGTGCTCTGCAGAGCTAAGCACCGCTCCCGGACCTCTTTCGGCAGAAGGCGCACACCGCAGAGCACTGTGAGCGGCAGAATCGTCTTTGCGCGAAGAAGCAGCTTCTTCGTCTCCGGGAGCCGGAGAGAGCGGCAGCTTCGCAAAGGTGTGAAACAAGCTGTACAACACTGTGATTGTGTGCGCATCTTGCCAACTGAGAGAAAACAGTACCTGACCACTCTCCTGCCTTTTCTATTCACATGAACATTCGATTGCAAGCTGTTTTGGACAACTTTCTTTCTCTTCTTGCAAAACACTCGGCAGACCTCCGTGCAGCCTCTAGAACATGATGGGAGATGTTTTCTGTGCTGGCACAGTTTCTCCTTGCCAGACAGAGTGGAAAAGCTTTTTGCTAAGATGTAGACGAGAAGAGAGGCTAAAGACGAAGGTACGGTGCTCTGCAGAGCTAAGCACCCCTCCCGGACCTCTTTCGGCAGAAGGCGCACACCGCAGAGCACTGTGAGCGGCAGAATCGTCTTTGCGCGAAGAAGCAGCTTCTTCGTCTCCGGGAGCCGGAGAGAGCGGCAACTTCGCAAAGGTGATGAAACAAGCTCTACAACACAGCGATTCTGTGCGCAGTTTGCCAACTGAGAGAAAACAGTACCTGACCACTCTCCTGCCTTTTCTAGTCACTTAAACATTCGATTGCAAGCTGTTTTGGACAACTTTCTTTCTCTTCTTGCAAAACACTCGGCAGTCCTCCGTGCAGCCTCTAGAACACGATGGGAGATGTTTTCTGTGCCGGCACAGTTTCTCCTTGCCAGACAGAGTGGAAAAGCTTTTTGCTAAGATGTAGACGAGAAGAGAGGCTAAAGACGAAGGTACGGTGCTCTGCAGAGCTAAGCACCGCTCCCGGACCTCTTTCGGCAGAAGGCGCACACCGCAGAGCACTGTGAGCGGCAGAATCGTCTTTGCGCGAAGAAGCAGCTTCTTCGTCTCCGGGAGCCGGAGAGAGCGGCAGCTTCGCAAAGGTGTGAAACAAGCTGTACAACACTGCGATTGTGTGCGCAGCTTGCCAACTGAGAGAAAACTGTACCTGACCACTCTCCTGCCTTTGATATTCACTTGAACATTCGATTGCAAGCTGTTTTGGACAACTTTCTTTCTCTTCTTGCAAAACACTCGGCAGACCTCCGTGCAGCCTCTAGAAGACGATGGGAGATGTTTTCTGTGCTGGCACAGTTTCTCCTTGCCAGACAGAGTGGAAAAGCTTTTTGCTAAGATGTAGACGAGAAGAGAGGCTAAAGACGAAGGTACGGTGCTCTGCAGAGCTAAGCACCGCTCCCGGGCCTCTTTCGGCAGAAGGCGCACACCGCAGAGCACTGTGAGCGGCAGAATCGTCTTTGCGCGAAGAAGCAGCTTCTTCGTCTCCGGGAGCCGGAGAGAGCGGCAACTTCCCAAAGGTGATGAAACAAGCTGTACAACACTGCGATTGTGTGCGCAGCTTGCCAAGTGAGAGAAAACAGTACCTGACCACTCTCCTGCCTTTTCTATTCACATGAACATTCGATTGCAAGCTGTTTTGGACAACTTTCTTTCTCTTCTTGCAAAACACTCGGCAGACCTGCGTGCAGCCTCTAGAACACGATGGGAGATGTTTTCTGTGCTGGCACAGTTTCTCCTTGCCAGACAGAGTGGAAAAGCTTTTTGCTAAGATGTAGACGAGAAGAGAGGCTAAAGACGAAGGTACGGTGCTCTGCAGAGCTAAGCACCGCTCCCGGGGCTCTTTCGGCAGAAGGCGCACACCGCAGAGCACTGTGAGCGGCAGAATCGTCTTTGCGCGAAGAAGCAGCTTCTTCGTCTCCGGGAGCCGGAGAGAGCGGCAACTTCGCAAAGGTGATGAAACAAGCTGTACAACACTGCGATTGTGTGCGCAGTTTGCCAACTGAGAGAAAACAGTACCTGACCACTCTCCTGCCTTTTCTAGTCACTTAAACATTCGATTGCAAGCTGTTTTGGACAACTTTCTTTCTCTTCTTGCAAAACACTCGGCAGACCTCCGTGCAGCCTCTAGAACACGATGGGAGATGTTTTCTGTGCTGGCACAGTTTCTCCTTGCCAGACAGAGTGGAAAAGCTTTTTGCTAAGATGTAGCCAAGAAGAGAGGCTAAAGAAGCAGGTATGGTGCTCTGCAGAGCTAAGCACAGATCCCGGACCTCTTTCGGCAGAAGGCGCCCACCGCAGAGCACTGTGAGCGGCAGAATCGTCTTTACGCGAAAAAGCAGCTTCTTCGTCTCCGGGAGCCGGAGAGAGCGGCAACTTCGCAAAGGTGATGAAACAAGCTGTACAACACTGCGATTGTGTGCGCCGCTTGCCAACTGAGACAAAACAGTACCTGACCACTCTCCTGCCTTTTCTATTCACTTGAACATTCGATTGCAAGCTGTTTTGGACAACTTTCTTTCTCTTCTTGCAAAACACTCGGCAGACCTCCGTGCAGCCTCTAGAACACGATGGGAGATGTTTTCTGTGCTGGCACAGTTTCTCCTTGCCAGACAGAGTGGAAAAGCTTTTTGCTAAGATGTAGACGAGAAGAGAGGCTAAAGACGAAGGTACGGTGCTCTGCAGAGCTAAGCACCGCTCCCGGGCGTCTTTCGGCAGAAGGCGCACACCGCAGAGCACTGTGAGCGGCAGAATCGTCTTTGCGCGAAGAAGCAGCTTCTTCGTCTCCGGGAGCCGGAGAGAGCGGCAACTTCGCAAAGGTGATGAAACAAGCTGTACAACACTGCGATTGTGTGCGCATCTTGCCAACTGAGAGAAAACAGTACCTGACCACTCTCCTGCCTTTTCTATACACATGAACATTCGATTGCAAGCTGTTTTGGACAACTTTCTTTCTCTTCTTGCAAAACACTCGGCAGACCTCCGTGCAGCCTCTAGAACACGATGGGAGATGTTTTTTGTGCTGGCACAGTTTCTCCTTGCCAGACAGAGTGGAAAAGCTTTTTGCTAAGATGTAGACGAGAAGAGAGGCTAAAGACGAAGGTACGGTGCTCTGCAGAGCTAAGCACCGCTCCCGGGCGTCTTTCGGCAGAAGGCGCACACCGCAGAGCACTGTGAGCGGCAGAATCGTCTTTGCGCGAAGAAGCAGCTTCTTTGTCTCCGGGAGCCGGAGAGAGCGACAACTTCGCAAAGGTGATGAAACAAGCTGTACAACACTGCGATTGTGTGCGCAGCTTGCCAAGTGAGAGAAAACAGTACCTGACCACTCTCCTGCCTTTTCTATTCACATGAACATTCGATTGGAAGCTGTTTTGGACAACTTTCTTTCTCTTCTTGCAAAACACTCGGCAGACCTCCGTGCAGGCTCTAGAACACGATGGGAGATGTTTTCTGTGCTGGCACAGTTTCTCCTTGCCAGACAGAGTGGAAAAGCTTTTTGCTAAGATGTAGACGAGAAGAGAGGCTAAAGACGAAGGTACGGTGCTCTGCAGAGCTAAGCACCCCTCCCGGACCTCTTTCGGCAGAAGGCGCACACCGCAGAGCACTGTGAGCGGCAGAATCGTCTTTGGGCGAAGAAGCAGCTTCTTCGTCTCCGGGAGCCGCAGAGAGCGGCAACTTCGCAAAGGTGATGAAACAAGCTGTACAACACTGCGATTGTGTGCGCATCTTGCCAACTGAGACAAAACAGTACCCGACCACTCTCCTGCCTTTTCTATTCACATGAACATTCGATTGCAAGCTGTTTTGGACAACTTTCTTTCTCTTCTTGCAAAACACTCGGCAGACCTCCGTGCAGCCTCTAGAACACGATGGGAGATGTTTTTTGTGCTGGCACAGTTTCTCCTTGCCAGACAGAGTGGAAAAGCTTTTTGCTAAGATGTAGACAAGAAGAGAGGCTAAAGAAGCAGGTATGGTGCTCTGCAGAGCTAAGCACAGCTCCCGGACCTCTTTCGGCAGAAGGCGCACACCGGAGAGCACTGTGAGCGGCAGAATCGTCTTTGCGCGAAAAAGCAGCTTCTTCGTCTCCGGGAGCCGGAGAGAGCGGCAACTTCGCAAAGGTGATGAAACAAGCTGTACAACACTGCGATTGTGTGCGCCGCTTGCCAACTGAGACAAAACAGTACCTGACCACTCTCCTGCCTTTTCTATTCACATGAACATTCGATTGCAAGCTGTTTTGGACAACTTTCTTTCTCTTCTTGCAAAACACTCGGCAGACCTCCGTGCAGCCTCTAGAACATGATGGGAGATGTTTTCTGTGCTGGCACAGTTTCTCCTTGCCAGACAGAGTGGAAAAGCTTTTTGCTAAGATGTAGACGAGAAGAGAGGCTAAAGACGAAGGTACGGTGCTCTGCAGAGCTAAGCACCGCTCCCGGACCTCTTTCGGCAGAAGGCGCACACCGCAGAGCACTGTGAGCGGCAGAATCGTCTTTGCGCGAAGAAGCAGCTTCTTCGTCTCCGGGAGCCGGAGAGAGCGGCAACTTCGCAAAGGTGATGAAACAAGCTGTACAACACTGCGATTGTGTGCGCATCTTGCCAACTGAGAGAAAACAGTACCTGACCACTCTCCTGCCTTTTCTATTCACATGAACATTCGATTGCAAGCTGTTTTGGACAACTTTCTTTCTCTTCTTGCAAAACACTTGGCAGACCTCCGTGCAGCCTCTAGAACACGATGGGAGATGTTTTCTGTGCTGGCACAGTTTCTCCTTGCCAGACAGAGTGGAAAAGCTTTTTGCTAAGATGTAGACGAGAAGAGAGGCTAAAGACGAAGGTACGGTGCTCTGCAGAGCTAAGCACCGCTCCCGGGCGTCTTTCGGCAGAAGGCGCACACCGCAGAGCACTGTGAGCGGCAGAATCGTCTTTGCGCGAAGAAGCAGCTTCTTCGTCTCCGGGAGCCGGAGAGAGCGGCAACTTCGCAAAGGTGATGAAACAAGCTGTACAACACTGCGATTGTGTGCGCATCTTGCCAACTGAGAGAAAACAGTACCTGACCACTCTCCTGCCTTTTCTATTCACATGAACATTCGATTGGAGCTGTTTTGGACAACTTTCTTTCTCTTCTTGCAAAACACTTGGCAGACCTGCGTGCAGCCTCTAGAACACGATGGGAGATGTTTTCTGTGCTGGCACAGTTTCTCCTTGCCAGACAGAGTGGAAAAGCTTTTTGCTAAGATGTAGACGAGAAGAGAGGCTAAAGACGAAGGTACGGTGCTCTGCAGAGCTAAGCACCGCTCCCGGGCCTCTTTCGGCAGAAGGCGCACACCGCAGAGCACTGTGAGCGGCAGAATCGTCTTTGCGCGAAGAAGCAGCTTCTTCGTCTCCGGGAGCCGGAGAGAGCGGCAACTTCGCAAAGGTGATGAAACAAGCTGTACAACACTGCGATTGTGTGCGCATCTTGCCAACTGAGAGAAAACAGTACCTGACCACTCTCCTGCCTTTTCTATTCACATGAACATTCGATTGGAGCTGTTTTGGACAACTTTCTTTCTCTTCTTGCAAAACACTCGGCAGACCTGCGTGCAGCCTCTAGAACACGATGGGAGATGTTTTCTGTGCTGGCACAGTTTCTCCATGCCAGACAGAGTGGAAAAGCTTTTTGCTAAGATGTAGACGAGAAGAGAGGCTAAAGACGAAGGTACGGTGCTCTGCAGAGCTAAGCACCGCTCCCGGGCCTCTTTCGGCAGAAGCCGCACACCGCAGAGCACTGTGAGCGGCAGAATCGTCTTTGCGCGAAGAAGCAGCTTCTTCGTCTCCGGGAGCCGGAGAGAGCGGCAACTTGGCAAAGGTGATGAAACAAGCTGTACAACACTGCGATTGTGTGCGCAGCTTGCCAAGTGAGAGAAAACAATACCTGACCACTCTCCTGCCTTTTCTATTCACATGAACATTCGATTGCAAGCTGTTTTGGACAACTTTCTTTCTCTTCTTGCAAAACACTCGGCAGACCTGCGTGCAGCCTCTAGAACACGATGGGAGATGTTTTTTGTGCTGGCACAGTTTCTCCTTGCCAGACAGAGTGGAAAAGCTTTTTGCTAAGATGTAGACGAGAAGAGAGGCTAAAGACGAAGGTACGGTGCTCTGCAGAGCTAAGCACCGCTCCCGGGCCTCTTTCGGCAGAAGGCGCACACCGCAGAGCACTGTGAGCGGCAGAATCGTCTTTGCGCGAAGAAGCAGCTTCTTTGTCTCCGGGAGCCGGAGAGAGCGACAACTTCGCAAAGGTGATGAAACAAGCTGTACAACACTGCGATTGTGTGCGCAGCTTGCCAAGTGAGAGAAAACAGTACCTGACCACTCTCCTGCCTTTTCTATTCACATGAACATTCGATTGCAAGCTGTTTTGGACAACTTTCCTTCTCTTCTTGCAAAACACTCGGCAGACCTCCGTGCAGCCTCTAGAACACGATGGGAGATGTTTTCTGTGCTGGCACAGTTTCTCCTTGCCAGACAGAGTGGAAAAGCTTTTGCTAAGATGTAGACGAGAAGAGAGGCTAAAGACGAAGGTACGGTGCTCTGCAGAGCTAAGCACCGCTCCCGGACCTCTTTCGGCAGAAGGCGCACACCGCAGAGCACTGTGAGCGGCAGAATCGTCTTTGCGCGAAGAAGCAGCTTCTTCGTCTCCGGGAGCCGCAGAGAGCGGCAACTTCGCAAAGGTGATGAAACAAGCTGTACAACACTGCGATTGTGTGCGCCGCTTGCCAACTGAGACAAAACAGTACCTGACCACTCTCCTGCCTTTTCTATTCACATGAACATTCGATTGCAAGCTGTTTTGGACAACTTTCTTTCTCTTCTTGCAAAACACTCGGCAGACCTGCGTGCAGCCTCTAGAACACGATGGGAGATGTTTTCTGTGCTGGCACAGTTTCTCCTTGCCAGACAGAGTGGAAAAGCTTTTTGCTAAGATGTAGACGAGAAGAGAGGCTAAAGACGAAGGTACGGTGCTCTGCAGAACTAAGCACCGCTCCCGGACCTCTTTCGGCAGAAGGCGCACACCGCAGAGCACTGTGAGCGGCAGAATCCTCTTTGCGCGAAGAAGCAGCTTCTTCGTCTCCGGGAGCCGGAGAGAGCGGCAACTTGGCAAAGGTGATGAAACAAGCTGTACAACACTGCGATTGTGTGCGCAGCTTGCCAACTGAGAGAAAACAGTACCTGACCACTCTCCTGCCTTTTCTATTCACATGAACATTCGATTGCAAGCTGTTTTGGACAACTTTCTTTCTCTTCTTGCAAAACACTCGGCAGACCTCCGTGCAGCCTCTAGAACACGATGGGAGATGTTTTCTGTGCTGGCACAGTTTCTCCTTGCCAGACAGAGTGGAAAAGCTTTTTGCTAAGATGTAGACGAGAAGAGAGGCTAAAGACGAAGGTACGGTGCTCTGCAGAGCTAAGCACCGCTCCCGGGCCTCTTTCGGCAGAAGGCGCACACAGCAGAGCACTGTGAGCGGCAGAATCGTCTTTGCGCGAAGAAGCAGCTTCTTTGTCTCCGGGAGCCGGAGAGAGCAACAACTTCGCAAAGGTGATGAAACAAGCTGTACAACACTGCGATTGTGTGCGCAGCTTGCCAACTGAGACAAAACAGTACCTGACCACTCTCCTGCCTTTTCTATACACATGAACATTCGATTGCAAGCTGTTTTGGACAACTTTCTTTCTCTTCTTGCAACACACTCGGCAGACCTCCGTGCAGCCTCTAGAACACGATGGGAGATGTTTTCTGTGCTGGCACAGTTTCTCCTTGCCAGACAGAGTGGAAAAGCTTTTTGCTAAGATGTAGACGAGAAGAGAGGCTAAAGACGAAGGTACGGTGCTCTGCAGAGCTAAGCACCGCTCCCGGACCTCTTTCGGCAGAAGGCGCACACCGCAGAGCACTGTGAGCGGCAGAATCGTCTTTGCGCGAAGAAGCAGCTTCTTCGTCTCCGGGAGCCGGAGAGAGCGGCAACTTCGCAAAGGTGATGAAACAAGCTGTACAACACTGCGATTTTGTGCGCAGCTTGCCAAGTGAGAGAAAACAATACCTGACCACTCTCCTGCCTTTTCTATTCACATGAACATTCGATTGCAAGCTGTTTTGGACAACTTTCTTTCTCTTCTTGCAAAACACTCGGCAGACCTGCGTGCAGCCTCTAGAACACGATGGGAGATGTTTTCTGTGCTGGCACAGTTTCTCCTTGCCAGACAGAGTGGAAAAGCTTTTTGCTAAGATGTAGACGAGAAGAGAGGCTAAAGACGAAGGTACGGTGCTCTGCAGGGCTAAGCACCGCTCCCGGGCGTCTTTCGGCAGAAGGCGCACACCGCAGAGCACTGTGAGCGGCAGAATCGTCTTTGCGCGAAGAAGCAGCTTCTTCGTCTCCGGGAGCCGGAGAGAGCGGCAACTTCCCAAAGGTGATGAAACAAGCTGTACAACACTGCGATTGTGTGCGCATCTTGCCAACTGAGAGAAAACAGTACCTGACCACTCTCCTGCCTTTTCTATTCACATGAACATTCGATTGCAAGCTGTTTTGGACAACTTTCTTTCTCTTCTTGCAAAACACTCGGCAGACCTCCGTGCAGCCTCTAGAACACGATGGGAGATGTTTTCTGTGCTGGCACAGTTTCTCCTTGCCAGACAGAGGGAAAAGCTTTTTGCTAAGATGTAGAGGAGAAGAGAGGCTAAAGACGAAGGTACGGTGCTCTGCAGAGCTAAGCACCGCTCCCGGACCTCTTTAGGCAGAAGGCGCACACCGCAGAACACTGTGAGCGGCAGAATCGTCTTTGGGCGAAAAAGCAGCTTCTTCGTCTCCGGGAGCCGGAGAGAGCGGCAACTTCGCAAAGGTGATGAAACAAGCTGTACAACACTGCGATTGTGTGCGCCGCTTGCCAACTGAGACAAAACAGTACCTGACCACTCTCCTGCCTTTTCTATACACATGAACATTCGATTGCAAGCTGTTTTGGACAACTTTCTTTCTCTTCTTCCAAAACACTTGGCAGACCTCCGTGCAGCCTCTAGAACACGATGGGAGATGTTTTTTGTGCTGGCACAGTTTCTCCTTGCCAGACAGAGTGGAAAAGCTTTTTGCTAAGATGTAGACGAGAAGAGAGGCTAAAGACGAAGGTACGGTGCTCTGCAGAGCTAAGCACCGCTCCCGGGCGTCTTTCGGCAGAAGGCGCACACCGCAGAGCACTGTGAGCGGCAGAATCGTCTTTGCGCGAAGAAGCAGCTTCTTTGTCTCCGGGAGCCGGAGAGAGCGACAACTTCGCAAAGGTGATGAAACAAGCTGTACAACACTGCGATTGTGTGCGCAGCTTGCCAAGTGAGAGAAAACAGTACCTGACCACTCTCCTGCCTTTTCTATTCACATGAACATTCGATTGGAAGCTGTTTTGGACAACTTTCTTTCTCTTCTTGCAAAACACTCGGCAGACCTCCGTGCAGCCTCTAGAACACGATGGGAGATGTTTTCTGTGCTGGCACAGTTTCTCCTTGCCAGACAGAGTGGAAAAGCTTTTTGCTAAGATGTAGACGAGAAGAGAGGCTAAAGACGAAGGTACGGTGCTCTGCAGAGCTAAGCACCGCTCCCGGACCTCTTTCGGCAGAAGGCGCACACCGCAGAGCACTGTGAGCGGCAGAATCGTCTTTGCGCGAAGAAGCAGCTTCTTCGTCTCCGGGAGCCGGACACAGCGGCAACTTCGCAAAGGTGATGAAACAAGCTGTACAACACTGCGATTGTGTGCGCATCTTGCCAAGTGAGAGAAAACAGTACCTGACCACTCTCCTGCCTTTTCTATTCACATGAACATTCGATTGCAAGCTGTTTTGGACAACTTTCTTTCTCTTCTTGCAAAACACTTGGCAGACCTCCGTGCAGCCTCTAGAACACGATGGGAGATGTTTTCTGTGCTGGCACAGTTTCTCCTTGCCAGACAGAGTGGAAAAGCTTTTTGCTAAGATGTAGACGAGAAGAGAGGCTAAAGACGAAGGTACGGTGCTCTGCAGAGCTAAGCACCGCTCCCGGACCTCTTTCGGCAGAAGGCGCACACCGCAGAGCACTGTGAGCGGCAGAATCGTCTTTGCGCGAAGAAGCAGCTTCTTCGTCTCCGGGAGCCGGAGAGAGCGGCAACTTCGCAAAGGTGATGAAACAAGCTGTACAACACTGCGATTGTGTGCGCAGCTTGCCAACTGAGAGAAAACAGTACCTGACCACTCTCCTGCCTTTTCTATTCACATGAACATTCGATTGCAAGCTGTTTTGGACAACTTTCTTTCTCTTCTTGCAAAACACTTGGCAGACCTCCGTACAGCCTCTAGAACACGATGGGAGATGTTTTCTGTGCTGGCACAGTTTCTCCTTGCCAGACAGAGTGGAAAAGCTTTTTGCTAAGATGTAGACGAGAAGAGAGGCTAAAGACGAAGGTACGGTGCTCTGCAGAGCTAAGCACCGCACCCGGACCTCTTTCAGCAGAAGGCGCACACCGCAGAGCACTGTGAGCGGCAGAATCGTCTTTGGGCGAAAAAGCAGCTTCTTCGTCTCCGGGAGCCGCAGAGAGCGGCAACTTGGCAAAGGTGATGAAACAAGCTGTACAACACTGCGATTGTGTGCGCAGCTTGCCAACTGAGACAAAACAGTACCTGACCACTCTCCTGCCTTTTCTATACACATGAACATTCGATTGCAAGCTGTTTTGGACAACTTTCTTTCTCTTCTTGCAAAACACTCGGCAGACCTCCGTGCAGCCTCTAGAACACGATGGGAGATGTTTTCTGTGCTGGCACAGTTTCTCCTTGCCAGACAGAGTGGAAAAGCTTTTTGCTAAGATGTAGACGAGAAGAGAGGCTAAAGACGAAGGTACGGTGCTCTGCAGAGCTAAGCACAGCTCCCGGACCTCTTTCGGCAGAAGGCGCACACCGCAGAGCACTGTGAGCGGCAGAATCGTCTTTGCGCGAAGAAGCAGCTTCTTCGTCTCCGGGAGCCGGAGAGAGCGGCAACTTGGCAAAGGTGATGAAACAAGCTGTACAACACTGCGATTGTGTGCGCAGCTTGCCAACTGAGAGAAACCAGTACCTGACCACTCTCCTGCCTTTTCTATTCACATGAACATTCGATTGCAAGCTGTTTTGGACAACTTTCTTTCTCTTCTTGCAAAACACTCGGCAGACCTGCGTGCAGCCTCTAGAACACGATGGGAGATGTTTTCTGTGCTGGCACAGTTTCTCCTTGCCAGACAGAGTGGAAAAGCTTTTTGCTAAGATGTAGACGAGAAGAGAGGCTAAAGACGAAGGTACGGTGCTCTGCAGAGCTAAGCACCCCTCCCGGGCCTCTTTCGGCAGAAGGCGCACACCGCAGAGCACTGTGAGCGGCAGAATCGTCTTTGCGCGAAGAAGCAGCTTCTTTGTCTCCGGGAGCCGGAGAGAGCAACAACTTCGCAAAGGTGATGAAACAAGCTGTACAACACTGCGATTGTGTGCGCAGCTTGCCAACTGAGACAAAACAGTACCTGACCACTCTCCTGCCTTTTCTATTCACATGAACATTCGATTGGAAGCAGTTTTGGACAACTTTCTTTCTCTTCTTGCAAAACACTCGGCAGACCTGCGTGCAGCCTCTAGAACACGATGGGAGATGTTTTCTGTGCTGGCACAGTTTCTCCTTGCCAGACAGAGTGGAAAAGCTTTTTGCTAAGATGTAGACGAGAAGAGAGGCTAAAGACGAAGGTACGGTGCTCTGCAGAGCTAAGCACCGCTCCCGGACCTCTTTCGGCAGAAGGCGCACACCGCAGAGCACTGTGAGCGGCAGAATCGTCTTTGCGCGAAGAAGCAGCTTCTTCGTCTCCGGGAGCCGGAGAGAGCGGCAACTTCGCAAAGGTGATGAAACAAGCTGTACAACACTGCGATTGTGTGCGCATCTTGCCAACTGAGAGAAAACAGTACCTGACCACTCTCCTGCCTTTTCTATTCACATGAACATTCGATTGCAAGCTGTTTTGGACAACTTTCTTTCTCTTCTTGCAAAACACTTGGCAGACCTCCGTGCAGCCTCTAGAACACGATGGGAGATGTTTTCTGTGCTGGCACAGTTTCTCCTTGCCAGACAGAGTGGAAAAGCTTTTTGCTAAGATGTAGACGAGAAGAGAGGCTAAAGACGAAGGTACGGTGCTCTGCAGAGCTAAGCACCGCTCCCGGACCTCTTTCGGCAGAAGGCGCACACCGCAGAGCACTGTGAGCGGCAGAATCGTCTTTGCGCGAAGAAGCAGCTTCTTCGTCTCCGGGAGCCGGAGAGAGCGGCAACTTCGCAAAGGTGATGAAACAAGCTGTACAACACTGCGATTGTGTGCGCATCTTGCCAACTGAGAGAAAACAGTACCTGACCACTCTCCTGCCTTTTCTATTCACATGAACATTCGATTGGAGCTGTTTTGGACAACTTTCTTTCTCTTCTTGCAAAACACTTGGCAGACCTGCGTGCAGCCTCTAGAACACGATGGGAGATGTTTTCTGTGCTGGCACAGTTTCTCCTTGCCAGACAGAGTGGAAAAGCTTTTTGCTAAGATGTAGACGAGAAGAGAGGCTAAAGACGAAGGTACGGTGCTCTGCAGAGCTAAGCACCGCTCCCGGGCCTCTTTCGGCAGAAGGCGCACACCGCAGAGCACTGTGAGCGGCAGAATCGTCTTTGCGCGAAGAAGCAGCTTCTTCGTCTCCGGGAGCCGGAGAGAGCGGCAACTTCGCAAAGGTGATGAAACAAGCTGTACAACACTGCGATTGTGTGCGCATCTTGCCAACTGAGAGAAAACAGTACCTGACCACTCTCCTGCCTTTTCTATTCACATGAACATTCGATTGGAGCTGTTTTGGACAACTTTCTTTCTCTTCTTGCAAAACACTCGGCAGACCTGCGTGCAGCCTCTAGAACACGATGGGAGATGTTTTCTGTGCTGGCACAGTTTCTCCTTGCCAGAGAGAGTGGAAAAGCTTTTTGCTAAGATGTAGACGAGAAGAGAGGCTAAAGACGAAGGTACGGTGCTCTGCAGAGCTAAGCACCGCACCCGGACCTCTTTAGGCAGAAGGCGCACACCGCAGAGCACTGTGAGCGGCAGAATCGTCTTTGGGCGAAAAAGCAGCTTCTTCGTCTCCGGGAGCCGGAGAGAGCGGCAACTTCGCAAAGGTGATGAAACAAGCTGTACAACACTGCGATTGTGTGCGCAGCCTGCCAACTGAGGCAAAACAGTACCTGACCACTCTCCTGCCTTTTCTATACACATGAACATTCGATTGCAAGCTGTTTTGGACAACTTTCTTTCTCTTCTTGCAAAACACTCGGCAGACCTCCGTGCAGCCTCTAGAACACGATGGGAGATGTTTTTTGTGCTGGCACAGTTTCTCCTTGCCAGACAGAGTGGAAAAGCTTTTTGCTAAGATGTAGACGAGAAGAGAGGCTAAAGACGAAGGTACGGTGCTCTGCAGAGCTAAGCACCGCTCCCGGGCGTCTTTCGGCAGAAGGCGCACACCGCAGAGCACTGTGAGCGGCAGAATCGTCTTTGCGCGAAGAAGCAGCTTCTTTGTCTCCGGGAGCCGGAGAGAGCGACAACTTCGCAAAGGTGATGAAACAAGCTGTACAACACTGCGATTGTGTGCGCAGCTTGCCAAGTGAGAGAAAACAGTACCTGACCACTCTCCTCCCTCTTCTATTCACATGAACATTCGATTGGAAGCTGTTTTGGACAACTTTCTTTCTCTTCTTGCAAAACACTCGGCAGACCTCCGTGCAGCCTCTAGAACACGATGGGAGATGTTTTCTGTGCTGGCACAGTTTCTCCTTGCCAGACAGAGTGGAAAAGCTTTTTGCTAAGATGTAGACGAGAAGAGAGGCTAAAGACGAAGGTACGGTGCTCTGCAGAGCTAAGCACCGCTCCCGGACCTCTTTCGGCAGAAGGCGCACACCGCAGAGCACTGTGAGCGGCAGAATCGTCTTTGCGCGAAGAAGCAGCTTCTTCGTCTCCGGGAGCCGGAGAGAGCGGCAACTTCGCAAAGGTGATGAAACAAGCTGTACAACACTGCGATTGTGTGCGCAGCTTGCCAACTGAGAGAAAACAGTACCTGACCACTCTCCTGCCTTTTCTATTCACATGAACATTCGATTGCAAGCTGTTTTGGACAACTTTCTTTCTCTTCTTGCAAAACACTCGGCAGACCTGCGTGCAGCCTCTAGAACACGATGGGAGATGTTTTCTGTGCTGGCACAGTTTCTCCTTGCCAGACAGAGTGGAAAAGCTTTTTGCTAAGATGTAGACGAGAAGAGAGGCTAAAGACGAAGGTACGGTGCTCTGCAGAGCTAAGCACCGCTCCCGGGCCTCTTTCGGCAGAAGGCGCACACCGCAGAGCACTGTGAGCGGCAGAATCGTCTTTGCGCGAAGAAGCAGCTTCTTTGTCTCCGGGAGCCGGAGAGAGCAACAACTTCGCAAAGGTGATGAAACAAGCTGTACAACACTGCGATTGTGTGCGCAGCTTGCCAAGTGAGAGAAAACAGTACCTGACCACTCTCCTGCCTTTTCTATTCACATGAACATTCGATTGGAAGCTGTTTTGGACAACTTTCTTTCTCTTCTTGCAAAACACTCGGCAGACCTGCGTGCAGCCTCTAGAACACGATGGGAGATGTTTTTTGTGCTGGCACAGTTTCTCCTTGCCAGACAGAGTGGAAAAGCTTTTTGCTAAGATGTAGACGAGAAGAGAGGCTAAAGACGAAGGTACGGTGCTCTGCAGAGCTAAGCACCGCTCCCGGACCTCTTTCGGCAGAAGGCGCACACCGCAGAGCACTGTGAGCGGCAGAATCGTCTTTGAGCGAAGAAGCAGCTTCTTCGTCTCCGGGAGCCGGAGAGAGCGGCAACTTCGCAAAGGTGATGAAACAAGCTGTACAACACTGCGATTGTGTGCGCATCTTGCCAACTGAGAGAAAACAGTACCTGACCACTCTCCTGCCTTTTCTATTCACATGAACATTCGATTGGAAGCTGTTTTGGACAACTTTCTTTCTCTTCTTGCAAAACACTCGGCAGACCTCCGTGCAGCCTCTAGAACACGATGGGAGATGTTTTCTGTGCTGGCACAGTTTCTCCTTGCCAGACAGAGTGGAAAAGCTTTTTGCTAAGATGTAGACGAGAAGAGAGGCTAAAGACGAAGGTACGGTGCTCTGCAGAGCTAAGCACCGCACCCGGACCTCTTTCAGCAGAAGGCGCACACCGCAGAGCACTGTGAGCGGCAGAATCGTCTTTGGGCGAAAAAGCAGCTTCTTCGTCTCCGGGAGCCGCAGAGAGCGGCAACTTGGCAAAGGTGATGAAACAAGCTGTACAACACTGCGATTGTGTGCGCAGCTTGCCCACTGAGACAAAACAGTACCTGACCACTCTCCTGCCTTTTCTATACACATGAACATTCGATTGCAAGCTGTTTTGGACAACTTTCTTTCTCTTCTTGCAAAACACTCGGCAGACCTCCGTGCAGCCTCTAGAAGACGATGGGAGATGTTTTCTGTGCTGGCACAGTTTCTCCTTGCCAGACAGAGTGGAAAAGCTTTTTGCTAAGATGTAGACGAGAAGAGAGGCTAAAGACGAAGGTACGGTGCTCTGCAGAGCTAAGCACCGCACCCGGACCTCTTTCGGCAGAAGGCGCACACCGCAGAGCACTGTGAGCGGCAGAATCGTCTTTGCGCGAAGAAGCAGCTTCTTCGTCTCCGGGAGCCGGAGAGAGCGGCAACTTCGCAAAGGTGATGAAACAAGCTGTACAACACTGCGATTGTGTGCGCATCTTGCCAACTGAGAGAAAACAGTACCTGACCACTCTCCTGCCTTTTCTATTCACATGAACATTCGATTGCAAGCTGTTTTGGACAACTTTCTTTCTCTTCTTGCAAAACACTCGGCAGACCTGCGTGCAGCCTCTAGAACACGATGGGAGATGTTTTCTGTGCTGGCACAGTTTCTCCTTGCCAGACAGAGTGGAAAAGCTTTTTGCTAAGATGTAGACGAGAAGAGAGGCTAAAGACGAAGGTACGGTGCTCTGCAGAGCTAAGCACCCCTCCCGGGCCTCTTTCGGCAGAAGGCGCACACCGCAGAGCACTGTGAGCGGCAGAATCGTCTTTGCGCGAAGAAGCAGCTTCTTTGTCTCCGGGAGCCGGAGAGAGCAACAACTTCGCAAAGGTGATGAAACAAGCTGTACAACACTGCGATTGTGTGCGCAGCTTGCCAAGTGAGAGAAAACAGTACCTGACCACTCTCCTGCCTTTTCTATTCACATGAACATTCGATTGGAAGCAGTTTTGGACAACTTTCTTTCTCTTCTTGCAAAACACTCGGCAGACCTGCGTGCAGCCTCTAGAACACGATGGGAGATGTTTTCTGTGCTGGCACAGTTTCTCCTTGCCAGACAGAGTGGAAAAGCTTTTTGCTAAGATGTAGACGAGAAGAGAGGCTAAAGACGAAGGTACGGTGCTCTGCAGAGCTAAGCACCGCTCCCGGACCTCTTTCGGCAGAAGGCGCACACCGCAGAGCACTGTGAGCGGCAGAATCGTCTTTGCGCGAAGAAGCAGCTTCTTCGTCTCCGGGAGCCGGAGAGAGCGGCAACTTCGCAAAGGTGATGAAACAAGCTGTACAACACTGCGATTGTGTGCGCATCTTGCCAAGTGAGAGAAAACAGTACCTGACCACTCTCCTGCCTTTTCTATTCACATGAACATTCGATTGCAAGCTGTTTTGGACAACTTTCTTTCTCTTCTTGCAAAACACTCGGCAGACCTGCGTGCAGCCTCTAGAACACGATGGGAGATGTTTTTTGTGCTGGCACAGTTTCTCCTTGCCAGACAGAGTGGAAAAGCTTTTTGCTAAGATGTAGACGAGAAGAGAGGCTAAAGACGAAGGTACGGTGCTCTGCAGAGCTAAGCACCGCTCCCGGACCTCTTTCGGCAGAAGGCGCACACCGCAGAGCACTGTGAGCGGCAGAATCGTCTTTGCGCGAAGAAGCAGCTTCTTCGTCTCCGGGAGCCGGAGAGAGCGGCAACTTCGCAAAGGTGATGAAACAAGCTGTACAACACTGCGATTGTGTGCGCATCTTGCCAACTGAGAGAAAACAGTACCTGACCACTCTCCTGCCTTTTCTATTCACATGAACATTCGATTGGAAGCTGTTTTGGACAACTTTCTTTCTCTTCTTGCAAAACACTCGGCAGACCTCCGTGCAGCCTCTAGAACACGATGGGAGATGTTTTCTGTGCTGGCACAGTTTCTCCTTGCCAGACAGAGTGGAAAAGCTTTTTGCTAAGATGTAGACGAGAAGAGAGGCTAAAGACGAAGGTACGGTGCTCTGCAGAGCTAAGCACCGCACCCGGACCTCTTTCAGCAGAAGGCGCACACCGCAGAGCACTGTGAGCGGCAGAATCGTCTTTGGGCGAAAAAGCAGCTTCTTCGTCTCCGGGAGCCGCAGAGAGCGGCAACTTGGCAAAGGTGATGAAACAAGCTGTACAACACTGCGATTGTGTGCGCAGCTTGCCAACTGAGACAAAACAGTACCTGACCACTCTCCTGCCTTTTCTATACACATGAACATTCGATTGCAAGCTGTTTTGGACAACTTTCTTTCTCTTCTTGCAAAACACTCGGCAGACCTCCGTGCAGCCTCTAGAACACGATGGGAGATGTTTTCTGTGCTGGCACAGTTTCTCCTTGCCAGACAGAGTGGAAAAGCTTTTTGCTAAGATGTAGACGAGAAGAGAGGCTAAAGACGAAGGTACGGTGCTCTGCAGAGCTAAGCACCGCACCCGGACCTCTTTCGGCAGAAGGCGCACACCGCAGAGCACTGTGAGCGGCAGAATCGTCTTTGCGCGAAGAAGCAGCTTCTTCGTCTCCGGGAGCCGGAGAGAGCGGCAACTTCGCAAAGGTGATGAAACAAGCTGTACAACACTGCGATTGTGTGCGCATCTTGCCAACTGAGAGAAAACAGTACCTGACCACTCTCCAGCCTTTTCTATTCACATGAACATTCGATTGCAAGCTGTTTTGGACAACTTTCTTTCTCTTCTTGCAAAACACTCGGCAGACCTGCGTGCAGCCTCTAGAACACGATGGGAGATGTTTTCTGTGCTGGCACAGTTTCTCCTTGCCAGACAGAGTGGAAAAGCTTTTTGCTAAGATGTAGACGAGAAGAGAGGCTAAAGACGAAGGTACGGTGCTCTGCAGAGCTAAGCACCCCTCCCGGGCCTCTTTCGGCAGAAGGCGCACACCGCAGAGCACTGTGAGCGGCAGAATCGTCTTTGCGCGAAGAAGCAGCTTCTTTGTCTCCGGGAGCCGGAGAGAGCAACAACTTCGCAAAGGTGATGAAACAAGCTGTACAACACTGCGATTGTGTGCGCAGCTTGCCAAGTGAGAGAAAACAGTACCTGACCACTCTCCTGCCTTTTCTATTCACATGAACATTCGATTGGAAGCAGTTTTGGACAACTTTCTTTCTCTTCTTGCAAAACACTCGGCAGACCTGCGTGCAGCCTCTAGAACACGATGGGAGATGTTTTCTGTGCTGGCACAGTTTCTCCTTGCCAGACAGAGTGGAAAAGCTTTTTGCTAAGATGTAGACGAGAAGAGAGGCTAAAGACGAAGGTACGGTGCTCTGCAGAGCTAAGCACCGCTCCCGGACCTCTTTCGGCAGAAGGCGCACACCGCAGAGCACTGTGAGCGGCAGAATCGTCTTTGCGCGAAGAAGCAGCTTCTTCGTCTCCGGGAGCCGGAGAGAGCGGCAACTTCGCAAAGGTGATGAAACAAGCTGTACAACACTGCGATTGTGTGCGCATCTTGCCAACTGAGAGAAAACAGTACCTGACCACTCTCCTGCCTTTTCTATTCACATGAACATTCGATTGCAAGCTGTTTTGGACAACTTTCTTTCTCTTCTTGCAAAACACTTGGCAGACCTCCGTGCAGCCTCTAGAACACGATGGGAGATGTTTTCTGTGCTGGCACAGTTTCTCCTTGCCAGACAGAGTGGAAAAGCTTTTTGCTAAGATGTAGACGAGAAGAGAGGCTAAAGACGAAGGTACGGTGCTCTGCAGAGCTAAGCACCCCTCCCGGGCCTCTTTTGGCAGAAGGCGCACACCGCAGAGCACTGTGAGCGGCAGAATCGTCTTTGCGCGAAGAAGCAGCTTCTTTGTCTCCGGGAGCCGGAGAGAGCAACAACTTCGCAAAGGTGATGAAACAAGCTGTACAACACTGCGATTGTGTGCGCAGCTTGCCAACTGAGAGAAAACAGTACCTGACCACTCTCCTGCCTTTTCTATTCACATGAACATTCGATTGGAAGCAGTTTTGGACAACTTTCTTTCTCTTCTTGCAAAACACTCGGCAGACCTGCGTGCAGCCTCTAGAACACGATGGGAGATGTTTTCTGTGCTGGCACAGTTTCTCCTTGCCAGACAGAGTGGAAAAGCTTTTTGCTAAGATGTAGACGAGAAGAGAGGCTAAAGACGAAGGTACGGTGCTCTGCAGAGCTAAGCACCGCTCCCGGACCTCTTTCGGCAGAAGGCGCACACCGCAGAGCACTGTGAGCGGCAGAATCGTCTTTGCGCGAAGAAGCAGCTTCTTCGTCTCCGGGAGCCGGAGAGAGCGGCAACTTCGCAAAGGTGATGAAACAAGCTGTACAACACTGCGATTGTGTGCGCATCTTGCCAACTGAGAGAAAACAGTACCTGACCACTCTCCTGCCTTTTCTATTCACATGAACATTCGATTGCAAGCTGTTTTGGACAACTTTCTTTCTCTTCTTGCAAAACACTTGGCAGACCTCCGTGCAGCCTCTAGAACACGATGGGAGATGTTTTCTGTGCTGGCACAGTTTCTCCTTGCCAGACAGAGTGGAAAAGCTTTTTGCTAAGATGTAGACGAGAAGAGAGGCTAAAGACGAAGGTACGGTGCTCTGCAGAGCTAAGCACCGCTCCCGGACCTCTTTCGGCAGAAGGCGCACACCGCAGAGCACTGTGAGCGGCAGAATCGTCTTTGCGCGAAGAAGCAGCTTCTTCGTCTCCGGGAGCCGGAGAGAGCGGCAACTTCGCAAAGGTGATGAAACAAGCTGTACAACACTGCGATTGTGTGCGCATCTTGCCAACTGAGAGAAAACAGTACCTGACCACTCTCCTGCCTTTTCTATTCACATGAACATTCGATTGGAGCTGTTTTGGACAACTTTCTTTCTCTTCTTGCAAAACACTTGGCAGACCTGCGTGCAGCCTCTAGAACACGATGGGAGATGTTTTCTGTGCTGGCACAGTTTCTCCTTGCCAGACAGAGTGGAAAAGCTTTTTGCTAAGATGTAGACGAGAAGAGAGGCTAAAGACGAAGGTACGGTGCTCTGCAGAGCTAAGCACCGCTCCCGGGCCTCTTTCGGCAGAAGGCGCACACCGCAGAGCACTGTGAGCGGCAGAATCGTCTTTGCGCGAAGAAGCAGCTTCTTCGTCTCCGGGAGCCGGAGAGAGCGGCAACTTCGCAAAGGTGATGAAACAAGCTGTACAACACTGCGATTGTGTGCGCATCTTGCCAACTGAGAGAAAACAGTACCTGACCACTCTCCTGCCTTTTCTATTCACATGAACATTCGATTGGAGCTGTTTTGGACAACTTTCTTTCTCTTCTTGCAAAACACTTGGCAGACCTGCGTGCAGCCTCTAGAACACGATGGGAGATGTTTTCTGTGCTGGCACAGTTTCTCCTTGCCAGACAGAGTGGAAAAGCTTTTTGCTAAGATGTAGACGAGAAGAGAGGCTAAAGACGAAGGTACGGTGCTCTGCAGAGCTAAGCACCGCTCCCGGGCCTCTTTCGGCAGAAGGCGCACACCGCAGAGCACTGTGAGCGGCAGAATCGTCTTTGTGCGAAGAAGCAGCTTCTTCGTCTCCGGGAGCCGGAGAGAGCGGCAACTTGGCAAAGGTGACGAAACAAGCTGTACAACACTGCGATTGTGTGCGCAGCTTGCCAAGTGAGAGAAAACAATACCTGACCTCTCTCCTGCCTTTTCTATTCACATGAACATTCGATTGCAAGCTGTTTTGGACAACTTTCTTTCTCTTCTTGAAAAACACTCGGCAGACATCCGTGCAGCCTCTAGAACACGATGGGAGATGTTTTCTGTGCTGGCACAGTTTCTCCTTGCCAGACAGAGTGGAAAAGCTTTTTGCTAAGATGTAGACGAGAAGAGAGGCTAAAGACGAAGGTACGGTGCTCTGCAGAGCTAAGCACCGCACCCGGACCTCTTTCGGCAGAAGGCGCACACCGCAGAGCACTGTGAGCGGCAGAATCGTCTTTGGGCGAAAAAGCAGCTTCTTCGTCTCCGGGAGCCGGAGAGAGCGGCAACTTCGCAAAGGTGATGAAACAAGCTGTACAACACTGCGATTGTGTGCGCCGCTTGCCAACTGAGACAAAACAGTACCTGACCACTCTCCTGCCTTTTCTATACACATGAACATTCGATTGCAAGCTGTTTTGGACAACTTTCTTTCTCTTCTTGCAAAACACTCGGCAGACCTCCGTGCAGCCTCTAGAACACGATGGGAGATGTTTTTTGTGCTGGCACAGTTTCTCCTTGCCAGACAGAGTGGAAAAGCTTTTTGCTAAGATGTAGACGAGAAGAGAGGCTAAAGACGAAGGTACGGTGCTCTGCAGAGCTAAGCACCGCTCCCGGGCGTCTTTCGGCAGAAGGCGCACACCGCAGAGCACTGTGAGCGGCAGAATCGTCTTTGCGCGAAGAAGCAGCTTCTTCGTCTCCGGGAGCCGGAGAGAGCGACAACTTCGCAAAGGTGATGAAACAAGCTGTACAACACTGCGATTGTGTGCGCATCTTGCCAAGTGAGAGAAAACAGTACCTGACCACTCTCCTGCCTTTTCTATTCACATGAACATTCGATTGCAAGCTGTTTTGGACAACTTTCTTTCTCTTCTTGCAAAACACTCGGCAGACCTCCGTGCAGCCTCTAGAACACGATGGGAGATGTTTTCTGTGCTGGCACAGTTTCTCCTTGCCAGACAGAGTGGAAAAGCTTTTTGCTAAGATGTAGACGAGAAGAGAGGCTAAAGACGAAGGTACGGTGCTCTGCAGAGCTAAGCACGGCTCCCGGACCTCTTTCGGCAGAAGGCGCACACCGCAGAGCACTGTGAGCGGCAGAATCGTCTTTGGGCGAAGAAGCAGCTTCTTCGTCTCCGGGAGCCGCAGAGAGCGGCAACTTCGCAAAGGTGATGAAACAAGCTGTACAACACTGCGATTGTGTGCGCAGCTTGCCAACTGAGAGAAAACAGTACCTGACCACTCTCCTGCCTTTTCTATTCACATGAACATTCGATTGGAAGCTGTTTTGGACAACTTTCTTTCTCTTCTTGCAAAACACTCGGCAGACCTCCGTGCAGCCTCTAGAACACGATGGGAGATGTTTTCTGTGCTGGCACAGTTTCTCCTTGCCAGACAGAGTGGAAAAGCTTTTTGCTAAGATGTAGACGAGAAGAGAGGCTAAAGACGAAGGTACGGTGCTCTGCAGAGCTAAGCACCGCTCCCGGACCTCTTTCGGCAGAAGGCGCACACCGCAGAGCACTGTGAGCGGCAGAATCGTCTTTGCGCGAAGAAGCAGCTTCTTCGTCTCCGGGAGCCGGAGAGAGCAACAACTTCGCAAAGGTGATGAAACAAGCTGTACAACACTGCGATTGTGTGCGCAGCTTGCCAACTGAGAGAAAACAGTACCTGACCACTCTCCTGCCTTTTCTATTCACATGAACATTCGATTGCAAGCTGTTTTGGACAACTTTCTTTCTCTTCTTGCAAAACACTCGGCAGACCTGCGTGCAGCCTCTAGAACACGATGGGAGATGTTTTCTGTGCTGGCACAGTTTCTCCTTGCCAGACAGAGTGGAAAAGCTTTTTGCTAAGATGTAGACGAGAAGAGAGGCTAAAGACGAAGGTACGGTGCTCTGCAGAGCTAAGCACCGCTCCCGGGCCTCTTTCGGCAGAAGGCGCACACCGCAGAGCACTGTGAGCGGCAGAATCCTCTTTGCGCGAAGAAGCAGCTTCTTTGTCTCCGGGAGCCGGAGAGAGCAACAACTTCGCAAAGGTGATGAAACAAGCTGTACAACACTGCGATTGTGTGCGCAGCTTGCCAAGTGAGAGAAAACAGTACCTGACCACTCTCCTGCCTTTTCTATTCACATGAACATTCGATTGGAAGCTGTTTTGGACAACTTTCTTTCTCTTCTTGCAAAACACTCGGCAGACCTCCGTGCAGCCTCTAGAACACGATGGGAGATGTTTTCTGTGCTGGCACAGTTTCTCCTTGCCAGACAGAGTGGAAAAGCTTTTTGCTAAGATGTAGACCAGAAGAGAGGCTAAAGACGAAGGTACGGTGCTCTGCAGAGCTAAGCACCGCTCCCGGACCTCTTTCGGCAGAAGGCGCACACCGCAGAGCACTGTGAGCGGCAGAATCGTCTTTGCGCGAAGATGCAGCTTCTTCGTCTCCGGGAGCCGGAGAGAGCGGCAACTTCGCAAAGGTGATGAAACAAGCTGTACAACACTGCGATTGTGTGCGCATCTTGCCAACTGAGTGAAAACAGTACCTGACCACTCTCCTGCCTTTTCTATTCACATGAACATTCGATTGCAAGCTGTTTTGGACAACTTTCTTTCTCTTCTTGCAAAACACTTGGCAGACCTCCGTGCAGCCTCTAGAACACGATGGGAGATATTTTTTGTGCTGGCACAGTTTCTCCTTGCCAGACAGAGTGGAAAAGCTTTTTGCTAAGATGTAGACGAGAAGAGAGGCTAAAGACGAAGGTACGGTGCTCTGCAGAGCTAAGCACCGCTCCCGGACCTCTTTCGGCAGAAGGCGCACACCGCAGAGCACTGTGAGCGGCAGAATCGTCTTTGGGCGAAAAAGCAGCTTCTTCGTCTCCGGGAGCCGGAGAGAGCGGCAACTTCGCAAAGGTGATGAAACAAGCTGTACAACACTGCGATTGTGTGCGCCGCTTGCCAACTGAGACAAAACAGTACCTGACCACTCTCCTGCCTTTTCTATTCACATGAACATTCGATTGCAAGCTGTTTTGGACAACTTTCTTTCTCTTCTTGCAAAACACTTGGCAGACCTCCGTGCAGCCTCTAGAACACGATGGGAGATGTTTTCTGTGCTGGCACAGTTTCTCCTTGCCAGACAGAGTGGAAAAGCTTTTTGCTAAGATGTAGACGAGAAGAGAGGCTAAAGACGAAGGTACGGTGCTCTGCAGAGCTAAGCACCGCTCCCGGACCTCTTTCGGCAGAAGGCGCACACCGCAGAGCACTGTGAGCGGCAGAATCGTCTTTGCGCGAAGAAGCAGCTTCTTCGTCTCCGGGAGCCGGAGAGAGCGGCAACTTCGCAAAGGTGATGAAACAAGCTGTACAACACTGCGATTGTGTGCGCAGCTTGCCAACTGAGAGAAAACAGTACCTGACCACTCTCCTGCCTTTTCTATTCACATGAACATTCGATTGGAGCTGTTTTGGACAACTTTCTTTCTCTTCTTGCAAAACACTTGGCAGACCTGCGTGCAGCCTCTAGAACACGATGGGAGATGTTTTCTGTGCTGGCACAGTTTCTCCTTGCCAGACAGAGTGGAAAAGCTTTTTGCTAAGATGTAGACGAGAAGAGAGGCTAAAGACGAAGGTACGGTGCTCTGCAGAGCTAAGCACCGCTCCCGGACCTCTTTCGGCAGAAGGCGCACACCGCAGAGCACTGTGAGCGGCAGAATCGTCTTTGCGCGAAGAAGCAGCTTCTTCGTCTCCGGGAGCCGGAGAGAGCGGCAACTTGGCAAAGGTGATGAAACAAGCTGTACAACACTGCGATTGTGTGCGCAGCTTGCCAAGTGAGAGAAAACAATACCTGACCACTCTCCTGCCTTTTATATTCACATGAACATTCGATTGCAAGCTGTTTTGGACAACTTTCTTTCTCTTCTTGCAAAACACTCGGCAGACCTGCGTGCAGACTCTAGAACACGATGGGAGATGTTTTCTGTGCTGGCACAGTTTCTCCTTGCCAGACAGAGTGGAAAAGCTTTTTGCTAAGATGTAGACGAGAAGAGAGGCTAAAGACGAAGGTACGGTGCTCTGCAGAGCTAAGCACCGCACCCGGACCTCTTTCGGCAGAAGGCGCACACCGCAGAGCACTGTGAGCGGCAGAATCGTCTTTGGGCGAAAAAGCAGCTTCTTCGTCTCCGGGAGCCGGAGAGAGCGGCAACTTCGCAAAGGTGATGAAACAAGCTGTACAACACTGCGATTGTGTGCGCCGCTTGCCAACTGACACAAAACAGTACCTGACCACTCTCCTGCCTTTTCTATACACATGAACATTCGATTGCAAGCTGTTTTGGACAACTTTGTTTCTCTTCTTGCAAAACACTCGGCAGACCTCCGTGCAGCCTCTAGAACACGATGGGAGATGTTTTCTGTGCTGGCACAGTTTCTCCTTGCCAGACAGAGTGGAAAAGCTTTTTGCTAAGATGTAGACGAGAAGAGAGGCTAAAGACGAAGGTACGGTGCTCTGCAGAGCTAAGCACCGCTCCCGGACCTCTTTCGGCAGAAGGCGCACACCGCAGAGCACTGTGAGCGGCAGAATCGTCTTTGCGCTAAGAAGCAGCTTCTTTGTCTCCGGGAGCCGGAGAGAGCGACAACTTCGCAAAGGTGATGAAACAAGCTGTACAACACTGCGATTGTGTGCGCATCTTGCCAAGTGAGAAAAAACAGTACCTGACCACTCTCCTGCCTTTTCTATTCACATGAACATTCGATTGCAAGCTGTTTTGGACAACTTTCTTTCTCTTCTTGCAAAACACTCGGCAGACCTCCGTGCAGCCTCTAGAACACGATGGGAGATGTTTTCTGTGCTGGCACAGTTTCTCCTTGCCAGACAGAGTGGAAAAGCTTTTTGCTAACATGTAGACGAGAAGAGAGGCTAAAGACGAAGGTACGGTGCTCTGCAGAGCTAAGCACCGCTCCCGGACCTCTTTCGGCAGAAGGCGCACACCGCAAAGCACTGTGAGCGGCAGAATCGTCTTTGGGCGAAGAAGCAGCTTCTTCGTCTCCGGGAGCCGCAGAGAGCGGCAACTTCGCAAAGGTGATGAAACAAGCTGTACAACACTGCGATTGTGTGCGCAGCTTGCCAACTGAGAGAAAACAGTACCTGACCACTCTCCTGCCTTTTCTATTCACATGAACATTCGATTGCAAGCTGTTTTGGACAACTTTCTTTCTCTTCTTGCAAAACACTCGGCAGACCTCCGTGCAGCCTCTAGAACACGATGGGAGATGTTTTCTGTGCTGGCACAGTTTCTCCTTGCCAGACAGACTGGAAAAGCTTTTTGCTAAGATGTAGAGGAGAAGAGAGGCTAAAGACGAAGGTACGGTGCTCTGCAGAGCTAAGCACCGCTCCCGGACCTCTTTCGGCAGAAGGCGCACACCGCAGAGCACTGTGAGCGGCAGAATCGTCTTTGCGCGAAGAAGCAGCTTCTTCGTCTCCGGGAGCCGGAGAGAGCAACAACTTCACAAAGGTGATGAAACAAGCTGTACAACACTGCGATTGTGTGCGCAGCTTGCCAACTGAGAGAAAACAGTACCTGACCACTCTCCTGCCTTTTCTATTCACATGAACATTCGATTGCAAGCTGTTTTGGACAACTTTCTTTCTCTTCTTGCAAAACACTCGGCAGACCTGCGTGCAGCCTCTAGAACACGATGGGAGATGTTTTCTGTGCTGGCACAGTTTCTCCTTGCCAGACAGAGTGGAAAAGCTTTTTGCTAAGATGTAGACGAGAAGAGAGGCTAAAGACGAAGGTACGGTGCTCTGCAGAGCTAAGCACCGCTCCCGGGCCTCTTTCGGCAGAAGGCGCACACCGCAGAGCACTGTGAGCGGCAGAATCGTCTTTGCGCGAAGAAGCAGCTTCTTTGTCTCCGGGAGCCGGAGAGAGCAACAACTTCGCAAAGGTGAT
This sequence comes from Melozone crissalis, assembly GCF_028551555.1. NCBI lineage: Eukaryota > Metazoa > Chordata > Aves > Passeriformes > Passerellidae > Melozone > Melozone crissalis. Next base: position 399,872 of record NW_026535986.1, read on the forward strand.
GAAACAAGCTGTACAACACTGCGATTGTGTGCGCAGCTTGCCAAGTGAGAGAAAACAGTACCTGACCACTCTCCTGCCTTTTCTATTCACATGAACATTCGATTGGAAGCTGTTTTGGACAACTTTCTTTCTCTTCTTGCAAAACACTCGGCAGACCTGCGTGCAGCCTCTAGAACACGATGGGAGATGTTTTCTGTGCTGGCACAGTTTCTCCTTGCCAGACAGAGTGGAAAAGCTTTTTGCTAAGATGTAGACGAGAAGAGAGGCTAAAGACGAAGGTACGGTGCTCTGCAGAGCTAAGCACCGCTCCCGGACCTCTTTCGGCAGAAGGCGCACACCGCAGAGCACTGTGAGCGGCAGAATCGTCTTTGCGCGAAGAAGCAGCTTCTTCGTCTCCGGGAGCCGGAGAGAGCGGCAACTTCGCAAAGGTGATGAAACAAGCTGTACAACACTGCGATTGTGTGCGCATCTTGCCAACTGAGAGAAAACAGTACCTGACCACTCTCCTGCCTTTTCTATTCACATGAACATTCGATTGGAAGCTGTTTTGGACAACTTTCTTTCTCTTCTTGCAAAACACTTGGCAGACCTCCGTGCAGCCTCTAGAACACGATGGGAGATGTTTTTTGTGCTGGCACAGTTTCTCCTTTCCAGACAGAGTGGAAAAGCTTTTTGCTAAGATGTAGACGAGAAGAGAGGCTAAAGACGAAGGTACGGTGCTCTGCAGAGCTAAGCACCGCACCCGGACCTCTTTCGGCAGAAGGCGCACACCGCAGAGCACTGTGAGCGGCAGAATCGTCTTTGGGCGAAAAAGCAGCTTCTTCGTCTCCGGGAGCCGGAGAGAGCGGCAACTTCGCAAAGGTGATGAAACAAGCTGTACAACACTGCGATTGTGTGCGCAGCTTGCCAACTGAGACAAAACAGTACCTGACCACTCTCCTGCCTTTTCTATTCACATGAACATTCGATTGCAAGCTGTTTTGGACAACTTTCTTTCTCTTCTTGCAAAACACTTGGCAGACCTCCGTGCAGCCTCTAGAACACGATGGGAGATGTTTTCTGTGCTGGCACAGTTTCTCCTTGCCAGACAGAGTGGAAAAGCTTTTTGCTAAGATGTAGACGAGAAGAGAGGCTAAAGACGAAGGTACGGTGCTCTGCAGAGCTAAGCACCGCTCCCGGACCTCTTTCGGCAGAAGGCGCACACCGCAGAGCACTGTGAGCGGCAGAATCGTCTTTGCGCGAAGAAGCAGCTTCTTCGTCTCCGGGAGCCGGAGAGAGCGGCAACTTCCCAAAGGTGATGAAACAAGCTGTACAACACTGCGATTGTGTGCGCATCTTGCCAACTGAGAGAAAACAGTACCTGACCACTCTCCTGCCTTTTCTATTCACATGAACATTCGATTGGAGCTGTTTTGGACAACTTTCTTTCTCTTCTTGCAAAACACTTGGCAGACCTGCGTGCAGCCTCTAGAACACGATGGGAGATGTTTTCTGTGCTGGCACAGTTTCTCCTTGCCAGACAGAGTGGAAAAGCTTTTTGCTAAGATGTAGAGGAGAAGAGAGGCTAAAGACGAAGGTACGGTGCTCTGCAGAGCTAAGCACCGCTCCCGGACCTCTTTCGGCAGAAGGCGCACACCGCAGAGCACTGTGAGCGGCAGAATCGTCTTTGCGCGAAGAAGCAGCTTCTTCGTCTCCGGGAGCCGGAGAGAGCGGCAACTTGGCAAAGGTGATGAAACAAGCTGTACAACACTGCGATTGTGTGCGCAGCTTGCCAAGTGAGAGAAAACAATACCTGACCACTCTCCTGCCTTTTCTATTCACATGAACATTCGATTGCAAGCTGTTTTGGACAACTTTCTTTCTCTTCTTGCAAAACACTCGGCAGACCTCCGTGCAGCCTCTAGAACACGATGGGAGATGTTTTCTGTGCTGGCACAGTTTCTCCTTGCCAGACAGAGTGGAAAAGCTTTTTGCTAAGATGTAGACGAGAAGAGAGGCTAAAGACGAAGGTACGGTGCTCTGCAGAGCTAAGCACCGCACCCGGACCTCTTTCGGCAGAAGGCGCACACCGCAGAGCACTGTGAGCGGCAGAATCGTCTTTGGGCGAAAAAGCAGCTTCTTCGTCTCCGGGAGCCGGAGAGAGCGGCAACTTCGCAAAGGTGATGAAACAAGCTGTACAACACTGCGATTGTGTGCGCCGCTTGCCAACTGAGAGAAAACAGTACCTGACCACTCTCCTGCCTTTTCTATACACATGAACATTCGATTGCAAGCTGTTTTGGACAACTTTCTTTCTCTTCTTGCAAAACACTCGGCAGACCTCCGTGCAGCCTCTAGAACACGATGGGAGATGTTTTTTGTGCTGGCACAGTTTCTCCTTGCCAGACAGAGTGGAAAAGCTTTTTGCTAAGATGTAGACGAGAAGAGAGGCTAAAGACGAAGGTACGGTGCTCTGCAGAGCTAAGCACCGCTCCCAGGCGTCTTTCGGCAGAAGGCGCACACCGCAGAGCACTGTGAGCGGCAGAATCGTCTTTGCGCGAAGAAGCAGCTTCTTTGTCTCCGGGAGCCGGAGAGAGCGACAACTTCGCAAAGGTGATGAAACAAGATGTACAACACTGCGAATGTGTGCGCAGCTTGCCAACTGAGAGAAAACAGTACCTGACCACTCTCCTGCCTTTTCTATTCACATGAACATTCGATTGGAAGCTGTTTTGGACAACTTTCTTTCTCTTCTTGCAAAACACTCGGCAGACCTCCGTGCAGCCTCTAGAACACGATGGGAGATGTTTTCTGTGCTGGCACAGTTTCTCCTTGCCAGACAGAGTGGAAAAGCTTTTTGCTAAGATGTAGACGAGAAGAGAGGCTAAAGACGAAGGTACGGTGCTCTGCAGAGCTAAGCACCGCTCCCGGACCTCTTTCGGCAGAAGGCGCACACCGCAGAGCACTGTGAGCGGCAGAATCGTCTTTGGGCGAAAAAGCAGCTTCTTCGTCTCCGGGAGCCGGAGAGAGCGGCAACTTCGCAAAGGTGATGAAACAAGCTGTACAACACTGCGATTGTGTGCGCCGCTTGCCAACTGAGACAAAACAGTACCTGACCACTCTCCTGCCTTTTCTATACACATGAACATTCGATTGCAAGCTGTTTTGGACAACTTTCTTTCTCTTCTTGCAAAACACTCGGCAGACCTCCGTGCAGCCTCTAGAACACGATGGGAGATGTTTTTTGTGCTGGCACAGTTTCTCCTTGCCAGACAGAGTGGAAAAGCTTTTTGCTAAGATGTAGACGAGAAGAGAGGCTAAAGACGAAGGTACGGTGCTCTGCAGAGCTAAGCACCGCTCCCGGGCGTCTTTCGGCAGAAGGCGCACACCGCAGAGCACTGTGAGCGGCAGAATCGTCTTTGCGCGAAGAAGCAGCTTCTTCGTCTCCGGGAGCCGGAGAGAGCGACAACTTCGCAAAGGTGATGAAACAAGCTGTACAACACTGCGATTGTGTGCGCATCTTGCCAAGTGAGAGAAAACAGTACCTGACCACTCTCCTGCCTTTTCTATTCACATGAACATTCGATTGCAAGCTGTTTTGGACAACTTTCTTTCTCTTCTTGCAAAACACTCGGCAGACCTCCGTGCAGCCTCTAGAACACGATGGGAGATGTTTTCTGTGCTGGCACAGTTTCTCCTTGCCAGACAGAGTGGAAAAGCTTTTTGCTAAGATGTAGACGAGAAGAGAGGCTAAAGACGAAGGTACGGTGCTCTGCAGAGCTAAGCACGGCTCCCGGACCTCTTTCGGCAGAAGGCGCACACCGCAGAGCACTGTGAGCGGCAGAATCGTCTTTGGGCGAAGAAGCAGCTTCTTCGTCTCCGGGAGCCGCAGAGAGCGGCAACTTCGCAAAGGTGATGAAACAAGCTGTACAACACTGCGATTGTGTGCGCAGCTTGCCAACTGAGAGAAAACAGTACCTGACCACTCTCCTGCCTTTTCTATTCACATGAACATTCGATTGGAAGCTGTTTTGGACAACTTTCTTTCTCTTCTTGCAAAACACTCGGCAGACCTCCGTGCAGCCTCTAGAACACGATGGGAGATGTTTTCTGTGCTGGCACAGTTTCTCCTTGCCAGACAGAGTGGAAAAGCTTTTTGCTAAGATGTAGACGAGAAGAGAGGCTAAAGACGAAGGTACGGTGCTCTGCAGAGCTAAGCACCGCTCCCGGACCTCTTTCGGCAGAAGGCGCACACCGCAGAGCACTGTGAGCGGCAGAATCGTCTTTGCGCGAAGAAGCAGCTTCTTCGTCTCCGGGAGCCGGAGAGAGCAACAACTTCGCAAAGGTGATGAAACAAGCTGTACAACACTGCGATTGTGTGCGCAGCTTGCCAACTGAGAGAAAACAGTACCTGACCACTCTCCTGCCTTTTCTATTCACATGAACATTCGATTGCAAGCTGTTTTGGACAACTTTCTTTCTCTTCTTGCAAAACACTCGGCAGACCTGCGTGCAGCCTCTAGAACACGATGGGAGATGTTTTCTGTGCTGGCACAGTTTCTCCTTGCCAGACAGAGTGGAAAAGCTTTTTGCTAAGATGTAGACGAGAAGAGAGGCTAAAGACGAAGGTACGGTGCTCTGCAGAGCTAAGCACCGCTCCCGGGCCTCTTTCGGCAGAAGGCGCACACCGCAGAGCACTGTGAGCGGCAGAATCCTCTTTGCGCGAAGAAGCAGCTTCTTTGTCTCCGGGAGCCGGAGAGAGCAACAACTTCGCAAAGGTGATGAAACAAGCTGTACAACACTGCGATTGTGTGCGCAGCTTGCCAAGTGAGAGAAAACAGTACCTGACCACTCTCCTGCCTTTTCTATTCACATGAACATTCGATTGGAAGCTGTTTTGGACAACTTTCTTTCTCTTCTTGCAAAACACTCGGCAGACCTGCGTGCAGCCTCTAGAACACGATGGGAGATGTTTTCTGTGCTGGCACAGTTTCTCCTTGCCAGACAGAGTGGAAAAGCTTTTTGCTAAGATGTAGACCAGAAGAGAGGCTAAAGACGAAGGTACGGTGCTCTGCAGAGCTAAGCACCGCTCCCGGACCTCTTTCGGCAGAAGGCGCACACCGCAGAGCACTGTGAGCGGCAGAATCGTCTTTGCGCGAAGATGCAGCTTCTTCGTCTCCGGGAGCCGGAGAGAGCGGCAACTTCGCAAAGGTGATGAAACAAGCTGTACAACACTGCGATTGTGTGCGCATCTTGCCAACTGAGTGAAAACAGTACCTGACCACTCTCCTGCCTTTTCTATTCACATGAACATTCGATTGCAAGCTGTTTTGGACAACTTTCTTTCTCTTCTTGCAAAACACTTGGCAGACCTCCGTGCAGCCTCTAGAACACGATGGGAGATATTTTTTGTGCTGGCACAGTTTCTCCTTGCCAGACAGAGTGGAAAAGCTTTTTGCTAAGATGTAGACGAGAAGAGAGGCTAAAGACGAAGGTACGGTGCTCTGCAGAGCTAAGCACCGCTCCCGGACCTCTTTCGGCAGAAGGCGCACACCGCAGAGCACTGTGAGCGGCAGAATCGTCTTTGGGCGAAAAAGCAGCTTCTTCGTCTCCAAGAGCCGGAGAGAGCGGCAACTTCGCAAAGGTGATGAAACAAGCTGTACAACACTGCGATTGTGTGCGCCGCTTGCCAACTGAGAAAAAACAGTACCTGACCACTCTCCTGCCTTTTCTATTCACATGAACATTCGATTGCAAGCTGTTTTGGACAACTTTCTTTCTCTTCTTGCAAAACACTTGGCAGACCTCCGTGCAGCCTCTAGAACACGATGGGAGATGTTTTCTGTGCTGGCACAGTTTCTCCTTGCCAGACAGAGTGGAAAAGCTTTTTGCTAAGATGTAGACGAGAAGAGAGTCTAAAGACGAAGGTACGGTGCTCTGCAGAGCTAAGCACCGCTCCCGGACCTCTTTCGGCAGAAGGCGCACACCGCAGAGCACTGTGAGCGGCAGAATCGTCTTTGCGCGAAGAAGCAGCTTCTTCGTCTCCGGGAGCCGGAGAGAGCGGCAACTTCGCAAAGGTGATGAAACAAGCTGTACAACACTGCGATTGTGTGCGCAGCTTGCCAACTGAGAGAAAACAGTACCTGACCACTCTCCTGCCTTTTCTATTCACATGAACATTCGATTGGAGCTGTTTTGGACAACTTTCTTTCTCTTCTTGCAAAACACTTGGCAGACCTGCGTGCAGCCTCTAGAACACGATGGGAGATGTTTTCTGTGCTGGCACAGTTTCTCCTTGCCAGACAGAGTGGAAAAGCTTTTTGCTAAGATGTAGACGAGAAGAGAGGCTAAAGACGAAGGTACGGTGCTCTGCAGAGCTAAGCACCGCTCCCGGACCTCTTTCGGCAGAAGGCGCACACCGTAGAGCACTGTGAGCGGCAGAATCGTCTTTGCGCGAAGAAGCAGCTTCTTCGTCTCCGGGAGCCGGAGAGAGCGGCAACTTGGCAAAGGTGATGAAACAAGCTGTACAACACTGCGATTGTGTGCGCAGCTTGCCAAGTGAGAGAAAACAATACCTGACCACTCTCCTGCCTTTTATATTCACATGAACATTCGATTGCAAGCTGTTTTGGACAACTTTCTTTCTCTTCTTGCAAAACGCTCGGCAGACCTGCGTGCAGACTCTAGAACACGATGGGAGATGTTTTCTGTGCTGGCACAGTTTCTCCTTGCCAGACAGAGTGGAAAAGCTTTTTGCTAAGATGTAGACGAGAAGAGAGGCTAAAGACGAAGGTACGGTGCTCTGCAGAGCTAAGCACCGCACCCGGACCTCTTTCGGCAGAAGGCGCACACCGCAGAGCACTGTGAGCGGCAGAATCGTCTTTGGGCGAAAAAGCAGCTTCTTCGTCTCCGGGAGCCGGAGAGAGCGGCAACTTCGCAAAGGTGATGAAACAAGCTGTACAACACTGCGATTGTGTGCGCCGCTTGCCAACTGACACAAAACAGTACCTGACCACTCTCCTGCCTTTTCTATACACATGAACATTCGATTGCAAGCTGTTTTGGACAACTTTGTTTCTCTTCTTGCAAAACACTCGGCAGACCTCCGTGCAGCCTCTAGAACACGATGGGAGATGTTTTCTGTGCTGGCACAGTTTCTCCTTGCCAGACAGAGTGGAAAAGCTTTTTGCTAAGATGTAGACGAGAAGAGAGGCTAAAGACGAAGGTACGGTGCTCTGCAGAGCTAAGCACCGCTCCCGGACCTCTTTCGGCAGAAGGCGCACACCGCAGAGCACTGTGAGCGGCAGAATCGTCTTTGCGCTAAGAAGCAGCTTCTTTGTCTCCGGGAGCCGGAGAGAGCGACAACTTCGCAAAGGTGATGAAACAAGCTGTACAACACTGCGATTGTGTGCGCATCTTGCCAAGTGAGATAAAACAGTACCTGACCACTCTCCTGCCTTTTCTATTCACATGAACATTCGATTGCAAGCTGTTTTGGACAACTTTCTTTCTCTTCTTGCAAAACACTCGGCAGACCTCCGTGCAGCCTCTAGAACACGATGGGAGATGTTTTCTGTGCTGGCACAGTTTCTCCTTGCCAGACAGAGTGGAAAAGCTTTTTGCTAAGATGTAGACGAGAAGAGAGGCTAAAGACGAAGGTACGGTGCTCTGCAGAGCTAAGCACCGCTCCCGGACCTCTTTCGGCAGAAGGCGCACACCGCAAAGCACTGTGAGCGGCAGAATCGTCTTTGGGCGAAGAAGCAGCTTCTTCGTCTCCGGGAGCCGCAGAGAGCGGCAACTTCGCAAAGGTGATGAAACAAGCTGTACAACACTGCGATTGTGTGCGCAGCTTGCCAACTGAGAGAAAACAGTACCTGACCACTCTCCTGCCTTTTCTATTCACATGAACATTCGATTGCAAGCTGTTTTGGACAACTTTCTTTCTCTTCTTGCAAAACACTCGGCAGACCTCCGTGCAGCCTCTAGAACACGATGGGAGATGTTTTCTGTGCTGGCACAGTTTCTCCTTGCCAGACAGACTGGAAAAGCTTTTTGCTAAGATGTAGAGGAGAAGAGAGGCTAAAGACGAAGGTACGGTGCTCTGCAGAGCTAAGCACCGCTCCCGGACCTCTTTCGGCAGAAGGCGCACACCGCAGAGCACTGTGAGCGGCAGAATCGTCTTTGCGCGAAGAAGCAGCTTCTTCGTCTCCGGGAGCCGGAGAGAGCAACAACTTCACAAAGGTGATGAAACAAGCTGTACAACACTGCGATTGTGTGCGCAGCTTGCCAACTGAGAGAAAACAGTACCTGACCACTCTCCTGCCTTTTCTATTCACATGAACATTCGATTGCAAGCTGTTTTGGACAACTTTCTTTCTCTTCTTGCAAAACACTCGGCAGACCTGCGTGCAGCCTCTAGAACACGATGGGAGATGTTTTCTGTGCTGGCACAGTTTCTCCTTGCCAGACAGAGTGGAAAAGCTTTTTGCTAAGATGTAGACGAGAAGAGAGGCTAAAGACGAAGGTACGGTGCTCTGCAGAGCTAAGCACCGCTCCCGGGCCTCTTTCGGCAGAAGGCGCACACCGCAGAGCACTGTGAGCGGCAGAATCGTCTTTGCGCGAAGAAGCAGCTTCTTTGTCTCCGGGAGCCGGAGAGAGCAACAACTTCGCAAAGGTGATGAAACAAGCTGTACAACACTGCGATTGTGTGCGCAGCTTGCCAAGTGAGAGAAAACAGTACCTGACCACTCTCCTGCCTTTTCTATTCACATGAACATTCGATTGGAAGCTGTTTTGGACAACTTTCTTTCTCTTCTTGCAAAACACTCGGCAGACCTGCGTGCAGCCTCTAGAACACGATGGGAGATGTTTTCTGTGCTGGCACAGTTTCTCCTTGCCAGACAGAGTGGAAAAGCTTTTTGCTAAGATGTAGACGAGAAGAGAGGCTAAAGACGAAGGTACGGTGCTCTGCAGAGCTAAGCACCGCTCCCGGACCTCTTTCGGCAGAAGGCGCACACCGCAGAGCACTGTGAGCGGCAGAATCGTCTTTGCGCGAAGAAGCAGCTTCTTCGTCTCCGGGAGCCGGAGAGAGCGGCAACTTCGCAAAGGTGATGAAACAAGCTGTACAACACTGCGATTGTGTGCGCATCTTGCCAACTGAGAGAAAACAGTACCTGACCACTCTCCTGCCTTTTCTATTCACATGAACATTCGATTGGAAGCTGTTTTGGACAACTTTCTTTCTCTTCTTGCAAAACACTTGGCAGACCTCCGTGCAGCCTCTAGAACACGATGGGAGATGTTTTTTGTGCTGGCACAGTTTCTCCTTTCCAGACAGAGTGGAAAAGCTTTTTGCTAAGATGTAGACGAGAAGAGAGGCTAAAGACGAAGGTACGGTGCTCTGCAGAGCTAAGCACCGCACCCGGACCTCTTTCGGCAGAAGGCGCACACCGCAGAGCACTGTGAGCGGCAGAATCGTCTTTGGGCGAAAAAGCAGCTTCTTCGTCTCCGGGAGCCGGAGAGAGCGGCAACTTCGCAAAGGTGATGAAACAAGCTGTACAACACTGCGATTGTGTGCGCAGCTTGCCAACTGAGACAAAACAGTACCTGACCACTCTCCTGCCTTTTCTATTCACATGAACATTCGATTGCAAGCTGTTTTGGACAACTTTCTTTCTCTTCTTGCAAAACACTTGGCAGACCTCCGTGCAGCCTCTAGAACACGATGGGAGATGTTTTCTGTGCTGGCACAGTTTCTCCTTGCCAGACAGAGTGGAAAAGCTTTTTGCTAAGATGTAGACGAGAAGAGAGGCTAAAGACGAAGGTACGGTGCTCTGCAGAGCTAAGCACCGCTCCCGGACCTCTTTCGGCAGAAGGCGCACACCGCAGAGCACTGTGAGCGGCAGAATCGTCTTTGCGCGAAGAAGCAGCTTCTTCGTCTCCGGGAGCCGGAGAGAGCGGCAACTTCCCAAAGGTGATGAAACAAGCTGTACAACACTGCGATTGTGTGCGCATCTTGCCAACTGAGAGAAAACAGTACCTGACCACTCTCCTGCCTTTTCTATTCACATGAACATTCGATTGGAGCTGTTTTGGACAACTTTCTTTCTCTTCTTGCAAAACACTTGGCAGACCTGCGTGCAGCCTCTAGAACACGATGGGAGATGTTTTCTGTGCTGGCACAGTTTCTCCTTGCCAGACAGAGTGGAAAAGCTTTTTGCTAAGATGTAGAGGAGAAGAGAGGCTAAAGACGAAGGTACGGTGCTCTGCAGAGCTAAGCACCGCTCCCGGACCTCTTTCGGCAGAAGGCGCACACCGCAGAGCACTGTGAGCGGCAGAATCGTCTTTGCGCGAAGAAGCAGCTTCTTCGTCTCCGGGAGCCGGAGAGAGCGGCAACTTGGCAAAGGTGATGAAACAAGCTGTACAACACTGCGATTGTGTGCGCAGCTTGCCAAGTGAGAGAAAACAATACCTGACCACTCTCCTGCCTTTTCTATTCACATGAACATTCGATTGCAAGCTGTTTTGGACAACTTTCTTTCTCTTCTTGCAAAACACTCGGCAGACCTCCGTGCAGCCTCTAGAACACGATGGGAGATGTTTTCTGTGCTGGCACAGTTTCTCCTTGCCAGACAGAGTGGAAAAGCTTTTTGCTAAGATGTAGACGAGAAGAGAGGCTAAAGACGAAGGTACGGTGCTCTGCAGAGCTAAGCACCGCACCCGGACCTCTTTCGGCAGAAGGCGCACACCGCAGAGCACTGTGAGCGGCAGAATCGTCTTTGGGCGAAAAAGCAGCTTCTTCGTCTCCGGGAGCCGGAGAGAGCGGCAACTTCGCAAAGGTGATGAAACAAGCTGTACAACACTGCGATTGTGTGCGCCGCTTGCCAACTGAGAGAAAACAGTACCTGACCACTCTCCTGCCTTTTCTATACACATGAACATTCGATTGCAAGCTGTTTTGGACAACTTTCTTTCTCTTCTTGCAAAACACTCGGCAGACCTCCGTGCAGCCTCTAGAACACGATGGGAGATGTTTTTTGTGCTGGCACAGTTTCTCCTTGCCAGACAGAGTGGAAAAGCTTTTTGCTAAGATGTAGACGAGAAGAGAGGCTAAAGACGAAGGTACGGTGCTCTGCAGAGCTAAGCACCGCTCCCAGGCGTCTTTCGGCAGAAGGCGCACACCGCAGAGCACTGTGAGCGGCAGAATCGTCTTTGCGCGAAGAAGCAGCTTCTTTGTCTCCGGGAGCCGGAGAGAGCGACAACTTCGCAAAGGTGATGAAACAAGATGTACAACACTGCGAATGTGTGCGCAGCTTGCCAACTGAGAGAAAACAGTACCTGACCACTCTCCTGCCTTTTCTATTCACATGAACATTCGATTGGAAGCTGTTTTGGACAACTTTCTTTCTCTTCTTGCAAAACACTCGGCAGACCTCCGTGCAGCCTCTAGAACACGATGGGAGATGTTTTCTGTGCTGGCACAGTTTCTCCTTGCCAGACAGAGTGGAAAAGCTTTTTGCTAAGATGTAGACGAGAAGAGAGGCTAAAGACGAAGGTACGGTGCTCTGCAGAGCTAAGCACCGCTCCCGGACCTCTTTCGGCAGAAGGCGCACACCGCAGAGCACTGTGAGCGGCAGAATCGTCTTTGCGCGAAGAAGCAGCTTCTTCGTCTCCGGGAGCCGGACACAGCGGCAACTTCGCAAAGGTGATGAAACAAGCTGTACAACACTGCGATTGTGTGCGCAGCTTGCCAACTGAGAGAAAACAGTACCTGACCACTCTCCTGCCTTTTCTATTCACATGAACATTCGATTGCAAGCTGTTTTGGACAACTTTCTTTCTCTTCTTGCAAAACACTTGGCAGACCTCCGTGCAGCCTCTAGAACACGATGGGAGATGTTTTCTGTGCTGGCACAGTTTCTCCTTGCCAGACAGAGTGGAAAAGCTTTTTGCTAAGATGTAGACGAGAAGAGAGGCTAAAGACGAAGGTACGGTGCTCTGCAGAGCTAAGCACCGCTCCCGGACCTCTTTCGGCAGAAGGCGCACACCGCAGAGCACTGTGAGCGGCAGAATCGTCTTTGCGCGAAGAAGCAGCTTCTTCGTCTCCGGGAGCCGGAGAGAGCGGCAACTTCGCAAAGGTGATGAAACAAGCTGTACAACACTGCGATTGTGTGCGCAGCCTGCCAACTGAGAGAAAACAGTACCTGACCACTCTCCTGCCTTTTCTATTCACATGAACATTCGATTGCAAGCTGTTTTGGACAACTTTCTTTCTCTTCTTGCAAAACACTCGGCAGACCTCCGTGCAGCCTCTAGAACACGATGGGAGATGTTTTCTGTGCTGGCACAGTTTCTCCTTGCCAGACAGAGTGGAAAAGCTTTTTGCTAAGATGTAGACGAGAAGAGAGGCTAAAGACGAAGGTACGGTGCTCTGCAGAGCTAAGCACCGCTCCCGGGCGTCTTTCGGCAGAAGGCGCACACCGCAGAGCACTGTGAGCGGCAGAATCGTCTTTGCGCGAAGAAGCAGCTTCTTCGTCTCCGGGAGCCGGAGAGAGCGGCAACTTCGCAAAGGTGATGAAACAAGCTGTACAACACTGCGATTGTGTGCGCAGCTTGCCAACTGAGAGAAAACAGTACCTGACCACTCTCCTGCCTTTTCTATTCACATGAACATTCGATTGCAAGCTGTTTTGGACAACTTTCTTTCTCTTCTTGCAAAACACTCGGCAGACCTGCGTGCAGCCTCTAGAACACGATGGGAGATGTTTTCTGTGCTGGCACAGTTTCTCCTTGCCAGACAGAGTGGAAAAGCTTTTTGCTAATATGTAGACGAGAAGAGAGGCTAAAGACGAAGGTACGGTGCTCTGCAGAGCTAAGCACCGCTCCCGGGCGTCTTTCGGCAGAAGGCGCACACCGCAGAGCACTGTGAGCGGCAGAATCGTCTTTGCGCGAAGAAGCAGCTTCTTTGTCTCCGGGAGCCGGAGAGAGCAACAACTTCGCAAAGGTGATGAAACAAGCTGTACAACACTGCGATTGTGTGCGCAGCTTGCCAAGTGAGAGAAAACAGTACCTGACCACTCTCCTGCCTTTTCTATTCACATGAACATTCGATTGGAAGCTGTTTTGGACAACTTTCTTTCTCTTCTTGCAAAACACTCGGCAGACCTGCGTGCAGCCTCTAGAAGACGATGGGAGATGTTTTCTGTGCTGGCACAGTTTCTCCTTGCCAGACAGAGTGGAAAAGCTTTTTGCTAAGATGTAGACGAGAAGAGAGGCTAAAGACGAAGGTACGGTGCTCTGCAGAGCTAAGCACCGCTCCCGGGCGTCTTTCGGCAGAAGGCGCACACCGCAGAGCACTGTGAGCGGCAGAATCGTCTTTGCGCGAAGAAGCAGCTTCTTCGTCTCCGGGAGCCGGAGAGAGCGGCAACTTCCCAAAGGTGATGAAACAAGCTGTACAACACTGCGATTGTGTGCGCATCTTGCCAACTGAGAGAAAACAGTACCTGACCACTCTCCTGCCTTTTCTATTCACATGAACATTCGATTGGAGCTGTTTTGGACAACTTTCTTTCTCTTCTTGCAAAACACTTGGCAGACCTGCGTGCAGCCTCTAGAACACGATGGGAGATGTTTTCAGTGCTGGCACAGTTTCTCCTTGCCAGACAGAGTGGAAAAGCTTTTTGCTAAGATGTAGACGAGAAGAGAGGCTAAAGACGAAGGTACGGTGCTCTGCAGAGCTAAGCACCGCTCCCGGACCTCTTTCGGCAGAAGGCGCCCACCGCAGAGCACTGTGAGCGGCAGAATCGTCTTTGCGCGAAGAAGCAGCTTCTTCGTCTCCGGGAGCCGGAGAGAGCGGCAACTTGGCAAAGGTGATGAAACAAGCTGTACAACACTGCAATTGTGTGCGCAGCTTGCCAAGTGAGAGAAAACAATACCTGACCACTCTCCTGCCTTTTCTATTCACATGAACATTCGATTGCAAGCTGTTTTGGACAACTTTCTTTCTCTTCTTGCAAAACACTCGGCAGACCTCCGTGCAGCCTCTAGAACACGATGGGAGATGTTTTCTGTGCTGGCACAGTTTCTCCTTGCCAGACAGAGTGGAAAAGCTTTTTGCTAAGATGTAGACGAGAAGAGAGGCTAAAGACGAAGGTACGGTGCTCTGCAGAGCTAAGCACCGCTCCCGGACCTCTTTCGGCAGAAGGCGCACACCGCAGAGCACTGTGAGCGGCAGAATCGTCTTTGCGCGAAGAAGCAGCTTCTTCGTCTCCGGGAGCCGGAGAGAGCGGCAACTTCGCAAAGGTGATGAAACAAGCTGTACAACACTGCGATTGTGTGCGCATCTTGCCAACTGAGAGAAAACTGTACCTGACCACTCTCCTGCCTTTTCTATTCACATGAACATTCGATTGCAAGCTGTTTTGGACAACTTTCTTTCTCTTCTTGCAAAACACTTGGCAGACCTCCGTGCAGCCTCTAGAACACGATGGGAGATGTTTTCTGTGCTGGCACAGTTTCTCCTTGCCAGACAGAGTGGAAAAGCTTTTTGCTAAGATGTAGACGAGAAGAGAGGCTAAAGACGAAGGTACGGTGCTCTGCAGAGCTAAGCACCGCTCCCGGACCTCTTTCGGCAGAAGGCGCACACCGCAGAGCACTGTGAGCGGCAGAATCGTCTTTGCGCGAAGAAGCAGCTTCTTCGTCTCCGGGAGCCGGAGAGAGCGGCAACTTCGCAAAGGTGATGAAACAAGCTCTACAACACTGCGATTGTGTGCGCATCTTGCCAACTGAGAGAAAACAGTACCTGACCACTCTCCTGCCTTTTCTATTCACATGAACATTCGATTGGAGCTGTTTTGGACAACTTTCTTTCTCTTCTTGCAAAACACTTGGCAGACCTGCGTGCAGCCTCTAGAACACGATGGGAGATGTTTTCTGTGCTGGCACAGTTTCTCCTTGCCAGACAGAGTGGAAAAGCTTTTTGCTAAGATGTAGACGAGAAGAGAGGCTAAAGACGAAGGTACGGTGCTCTGCAGAGCTAAGCACCGCTCCCGGGCGTCTTTCGGCAGAAGGCGCACACCGCAGAGCACTGTGAGCGGCAGAATCGTCTTTGCGCGAAGAAGCAGCTTCTTCGTCTCCGGGAGCCGGAGAGAGCGGCAACTTCGCAAAGGTGATGAAACAAGCTGTACAACACTGCGATTGTGTGCGCATCTTGCCAACTGAGAGAAAACAGTACCTGACCACTCTCCTGCCTTTTCTATTCACATGAACATTCGATTGGAGCTGTTTTGGACAACTTTCTTTCTCTTCTTGCAAAACACTTGGCAGACCTGCGTGCAGCCTCTAGAACACGATGGGAGATGTTTTCTGTGCTGGCACAGTTTCTCCTTGCCAGACAGAGTGGAAAAGCTTTTTGCTAAGATGTAGACGAGAAGAGAGGCTAAAGACGAAGGTACGGTGCTCTGCAGAGCTAAGCACCGCTCCCGGACCTCTTTCGGCAGAAGGCGCACACCGCAGAGCACTGTGAGCGGCAGAATCGTCTTTGCGCGAAGAAGCAGCTTCTTCGTCTCCGGGAGCCGGAGAGAGCGGCAACTTCGCAAAGGTGATGAAACAAGCTGTACAACACTGCGATTGTGTGCGCATCTTGCCAACTGAGAGAAAACTGTACCTGACCACTCTCCTGCCTTTTCTATTCACATGAACATTCGATTGGAGCTCTTTTGGACAACTTTCTTTCTCTTCTTGCAAAACACTTGGCAGACCTCCGTGCAGCCTCTAGAACACGATGGGAGATGTTTTCTGTGCTGGCACAGTTTCTCCTTGCCAGACAGAGTGGAAAAGCTTTTTGCTAAGATGTAGACGAGAAGAGAGGCTAAAGACGAAGGTACGGTGCTCTGCAGAGCTAAGCACCGCTCCCGGGCGTCTTTCGGCAGAAGGCGCACACCGCAGAGCACTGTGAGCGGCAGAATCGTCTTTGCGCGAAGAAGCAGCTTCTTTGTCACCGGGAGCCGGAGAGAGCGACAACTTCGCAAAGGTGATGAAACAAGCTGTACAACACTGCGATTGTGTGCGCAGCTTGCCAAGTGAGAGAAAACAGTACCTGACCACTCTCCTGCCTTTTCTATTCACATGAACATTCGATTGCAAGCTGTTTTGGACAACTTTCTTTCTCTTCTTGCAAAACACTCGGCAGACCTCCGTGCAGCCTCTAGAACACGATGGGAGATGTTTTCTGTGCTGGCACAGTTTCTCCTTGCCAGACAGAGTGGAAAAGCTTTTTGCTAAGATGTAGACGAGAAGAGAGGCTAAAGACGAAGGTACGGTGCTCTGCAGAGCTAAGCACCGCTCCCGGACCTCTTTCGGCAGAAGGCGCACACCGCAGAGCACTGTGAGCGGCAGAATCGTCTTTGGGCGAAGAAGCAGCTTCTTCGTCTCCGGGAGCCGCAGAGAGCGGCAACTTCGCAAAGGTGATGAAACAAGCTGTACAACACTGCGATTGTGTGCGCCGCTTGCCAACTGAGACAAAACAGTACCTGACCACTCCCCTGCCTTTCCTATTCACATGAACATTCGATTGCAAGCTGTTTTGGACAACTTTCTTTCTCTTCTTGCAAAACACTCGGCAGACCTGCGTGCAGCCTCTAGAACACGATGGGAGATGTTTTCTGTGCTGGCACAGTTTCTCCTTGCCAGACAGAGTGGAAAAGCTTTTTGCTAAGATGTAGACGAGAAGAGAGGCTAAAGACGAAGGTACGGTGCTCTGCAGAGCTAAGCACCGCTCCCGGACCTCTTTCGGCAGAAGGCGCACACCGCAGAGCACTGTGAGCGGCAGAATCGTCTTTGCGCGAAGAAGCAGCTTCTTCGTCTCCGGGAGCCGGAGAGAGCGGCAACTTCGCAAAGGTGATGAAACAAGCTCTACAACACTGCGATTGTGTGCGCCGCTTGCAAACTGAGACAAAACAGTACCTGACCACTCTCCTGCCTTTTCTATTCACTTGAACATTCGATTGCAAGCTGTTTTGGACAACTTTCTTTCTCTTCTTGCAAAACACTCGGCAGACCTCCGTGCAGCCTCTAGAACACGATGGGAGATGTTTTCTGTGCTGGCACAGTTTCTCCTTGCCAGACAGAGTGGAAAAGCTTTTTGCTAAGATGTAGACGAGAAGAGAGGCTAAAGACGAAGGTACGGTGCTCTGCAGAGCTAAGCACCGCTCCCGGACCTCATTCGGCAGAAGGCGCACACCGCAGAGCACTGTGAGCGGCAGAATCGTCTTTGGGCGAAGAAGCAGCTTCTTCGTCTCCGGGAGCCGGAGAGAGCGGCAACTTCGCAAAGGTGATGAAACAAGCTGTACAACACTGCGATTGTGTGCGCATCTTGCCAACTGAGAGAAAACAGTACCTGACCACTCTCCTGCCTTTTCTATTCACATGAACATTCGATTGCAAGCTGTTTTGGACAACTTTCTTTCTCTTCTTGCAAAACACTCGGCAGACCTCCGTGCAGCCTCTAGAACACGATGGGAGATGTTTTCTGTGCTGGCACAGTTTCTCCTTGCTAGACAGAGTGGAAAAGCTTTTTGCTAAGATGTAGACGAGAAGAGAGGCTAAAGACGAAGGTACGGTGCTCTGCAGAGCTAAGCACCGTTCCCGGACCTCTTTCGGCAGAAGGCGCACACCGCAGAGCACTGTGAGCGGCAGAATCGTCTTTGCGCGAAGAAGCAGCTTCTTCGTCTCCGGGAGCCGGAGAGAGCGGCAACTTCGCAAAGGTGATGAAACAAGCTCTACAACACTGCGATTGTGTGCGCATCTTGCCAACTGAGAGAAAACAGTACCTGACCACTCTCCTGCCTTTTCTATTCACATGAACATTCGATTGGAGCTGTTTTGGACAACTTTCTTTCTCTTCTTGCAAAACACTTGGCAGACCTGCGTGCAGCCTCTAGAACACGATGGGAGATGTTTTCTGTGCTGGCACAGTTTCTCCTTGCCAGACAGAGTGGAAAAGCTTTTTGCTAAGATGTAGACGAGAAGAGAGGCTAAAGACGAAGGTACGGTGCTCTGCAGAGCTAAGCACCGCTCCCGGGCCTCTTTCGGCAGAAGGCGCACACCGCAGAGCACTGTGAGCGGCAGAATCGTCTTTGCGCGAAGAAGCAGCTTCTTCGTCTCCGGGAGCCGGAGAGAGCGGCAACTTCGCAAAGGTGATGAAACAAGCTGTACAACACTGCGATTGTGTGCGCATCTTGCCAACTGAGAGAAAACAGTACCTGACCACTCTCCTGACTTTTCTATTCACATGAACATTCGATTGGAGCTGTTTTGGACAACTTTCTTTCTCTTCTTGCAAAACACTTGGCAGACCTGCGTGCAGCCTCTAGAACACGATGGGAGATGTTTTCTGTGCTGGCACAGTTTCTCCTTGCCAGACAGAGTGGAAAAGCTTTTTGCTAAGATGTAGACGAGAAGAGAGGCTAAAGACGAAGGTACGGTGCTCTGCAGAGCTAAGCACCGCACCCGGACCTCTTTCGGCAGAAGGCGCACACCGCAGAGCACTGTGAGCGGCAGAATCGTCTTTGGGCGAAAAAGCAGCTTCTTCGTCTCCGGGAGCCGGAGAGAGCGGCAACT
The DNA here is from genome assembly GCF_028551555.1 of Melozone crissalis. Classification (NCBI taxonomy): domain Eukaryota; kingdom Metazoa; phylum Chordata; class Aves; order Passeriformes; family Passerellidae; genus Melozone; species Melozone crissalis. The sequence goes on from NW_026535986.1 coordinate 418,469, forward strand.
TAGCAAAGGTGATGAAACAAGCTGTACAACACTGCGATTGTGTGCGCCGCTTGCCAACTGAGACAAAACAGTACCTGACCACTCTCCTGCCTTTTCTATACACATGAACATTCGATTGCAAGCTGTTTTGGACAACTTTCTTTCTCTTCTTGCTAAACACTGGGCAGACCTGCGTGCAGCCTCTAGAACACGATGGGAGATGTTTTTTGTGCTGGCACAGTTTCTCCTTGCCAGACAGAGTGGAAAAGCTTTTTGCTAACATGTAGACGAGAAGAGAGGCTAAAGACGAAGGTACGGTGCTCTGCAGAGCTAAGCACCGCTCCCGGGCGTCTTTCGGCAGAAGGCGCACACCGCAGAGCACTGTGAGCGGCAGAATCGTCTTTGCGCGAAGAAGCAGCTTCTTTGTCTCCGGGAGCCGGAGAGAGCGACAACTTCGCAAAGGTGATGAAACAAGCTGTACAACACTGCGATTGTGTGCGCAGCTTGCCAAGTGAGAGAAAACAGTACCTGACCACTCTCCTGCCTTTTCAATTCACATGAACATTCGATTGCAAGCTGTTTTGGACAACTTTCTTTCTCTTCTTGCAAAACACTCGGCAGACCTCCGTGCAGCCTCTAGAACACGATGGGAGATGTTTTCTGTGCTGGCACAGTTTCTCCTTGCCAGACAGAGTGGAAAAGCTTTTTGCTAAGATGTAGACGAGAAGAGAGGCTAAAGACGAAGGTACGGTGCTCTGCAGAGCTAAGCACCGCTCCCGGACCTCTTTCGGCAGAAGGCGCACACCGCAGAGCACTGTGAGCGGCAGAATCGTCTTTGGGCGAAGAAGCAGCTTCTTCGTCTCCGGGAGCCGGAGAGAGCGGCAACTTCGCAAAGGTGATGAAACAAGCTGTACAACACTGCGATTGTGTGCGCCGCTTGCCAACTGAGACAAAACAGTACCTGACCACTCTCCTGCCTTTTCTATTCACATGAACATTCGATTGCAAGCTGTTTTGGACAACTTTCTTTCTCTTCTTGCAAAACACTCGGCAGACCTGCGTGCAGCCTCTAGAACACGATGGGAGATGTTTTCTGTGCTGGCACAGTTTCTCCTTGCCAGACAGAGTGGAAAAGCTTTTTGCTAAGATGTAGACGAGAAGAGAGGCTAAAGACGAAGGTACGGTGCTCTGCAGAGCTAAGCACCGCTCCCGGACCTCTTTCGGCAGAAGGCGCACACCGCAGAGCACTGTGAGCGGCAGAATCGTCTTTGCGCGAAGAAGCAGCTTCTTCGTCTCCGGGAGCCGGAGAGAGCGGCAACTTCGCAAAGGTGATGAAACAAGCTCTACAACAATGCGATTGTGTGCGCAGCTTGCCAACTGAGAGAAAACAGTACCTGACCACTCTCCTGCCTTTTCTATTCACATGAACATTCGATTGCAAGCTGTTTTGGACAACTTTCTTTCTCTTCTTGCAAAACACTCGGCAGACCTGCGTGCAGCCTCTAGAACACGATGGGAGATGTTTTCTGTGCTGGCACAGTTTCTCCTTGCCAGACAGAGTGGAAAAGCTTTTTGCTAAGATGTAGACGAGAAGAGAGGCTAAAGACGAAGGTACGGTGCTCTGCAGAGCTAAGCACCCCTCCCGGGCCTCTTTCGGCAGAAGGCGCACACCGCAGAGCACTGTGAGCGGCAGAATCGTCTTTGCGCGAAGAAGCAGCTTCTTTGTCTCCGGGAGCCGGAGAGAGCAACAACTTCGCAAAGGTGATGAAACAAGCTGTACAACACTGCGATTGTGTGCGCAGCTTGCCAAGTGAGAGAAAACAGTACCTGACCACTCTCCTGCCTTTTCTATTCACATGAACATTCGATTGGAAGCAGTTTTGGACAACTTTCTTTTTCTTCTTGCAAAACACTCGGCAGACCTGCGTGCAGCCTCTAGAACACGATGGGAGATGTTTTCTGTGCTGGCACAGTTTCTCCTTGCCAGACAGAGTGGAAAAGCTTTTTGCTAAGATGTAGACGAGAAGAGAGGCTAAAGACGAAGGTACGGTGCTCTGCAGAGCTAAGCACCGCACCCGGACCTCTTTCGGCAGAAGGCGCACACCGCAGAGCACTGTGAGCGGCAGAATCGTCTTTGCGCGAAGAAGCAGCTTCTTCGTCTCCGGGAGCCGGAGAGAGCGGCAACTTCGCAAAGGTGATGAAACAAGCTGTACAACACTGCGATTGTGTGCGCCGCTTGCCAACTGAGACAAAACAGTACCTGACCACTCTCCTGCCTTTTCTATTCACTTGAACATTCGATTGGGAGCTGTTTTGGACAACTTTCTTTCTCTTCTTGCAAAACACTCGGCAGACCTCCGTGCAGCCTCTAGAACACGATGGGAGATGTTTTCTGTGCTGGCACAGTTTCTCCTTGCCAGACAGAGTGGAAAAGCTTTTTGCTAAGATGTAGACGAGAAGAGAGGCTAAAGACGAAGGTACGGTGCTCTGCAGAGCTAAGCACCGCTCCCGGGCCTCTTTCGGCAGAAGGCGCACACCGCAGAGCACTGTGAGCGGCAGAATCGTCTTTGCGCGAAGAAGCAGCTTCTTTGTCTCCGGGAGCCGGAGAGAGCAACAACTTCGCAAAGGTGATGAAACAAGCTGTACAACACTGCGATTGTGTGCGCAGCTTGCCAAGTGAGAGAAAACAGTACCTGACCACTCTCCTGCCTTTTCTATTCACATGAACATTCGATTGGAAGCTGTTTTGGACAACTTTCTTTCTCTTCTTGCAAAACACTCGGCAGACCTGCGTGCAGCCTCTAGAACACGATGGGAGATGTTTTCTGTGCTGGCACAGTTTCTCCTTGCCAGACAGAGTGGAAAAGCTTTTTGCTAAGATGTAGACGAGAAGAGAGGCTAAAGACGAAGGTACGGTGCTCTGCAGAGCTAAGCACCGCTCCCGGACCTCTTTCGGCAGAAGGCGCACACCGCAGAGCACTGTGAGCGGCAGAATCGTCTTTGCGCGAAGAAGCAGCTTCTTCGTCTCCGGGAGCCGGAGAGAGCGGCAACTTCGCAAAGGTGATGAAACAAGCTGTACAACACTGCGATTGTGTGCGCCGCTTGCCAACTGAGACAAAACAGTACCTGACCACTCTCCTGCCTTTTCTATTCACTTGAACATTCGATTGCAAGCTGTTTTGGACAACTTTCTTTCTCTTCTTGCAAAACACTCGGCAGACCTCCGTGCAGCCTCTAGAACACGATGGGAGATGTTTTCTGTGCTGGCACAGTTTCTCCTTGCCAGACAGAGTGGAAAAGCTTTTTGCTAAGATGTAGACGAGAAGAGAGGCTAAAGACGAAGGTACGGTGCTCTGCAGAGCTAAGCACCGCTCCCGGACCTCATTCGGCAGAAGGCGCACACCGCAGAGCACTGTGAGCGGCAGAATCATCTTTGCGCGAAGAAGCAGCTTCTTCGTCTCCGGGAGCCGGAGAGAGCGGCAACTTCCCAAAGGTGATGAAACAAGCTGTACAACACTGCGATTGTGTGCGCATCTTGCCAACTGAGAGAAAACAGTACCTGACCACTCTCCTGCCTTTTCTATTCACATGAACATTCGATTGCAAGCTGTTTTGGACAACTTTCTTTCTCTTCTTGCAAAACACTTGGCAGACCTCCGTGCAGCCTCTAGAACACGATGGGAGATGTTTTCTGTGCTGGCACAGTTTCTCCTTGCCAGACAGAGTGGAAAAGCTTTTTGCTAAGATGTAGACGAGAAGAGAGGCTAAAGACGAAGGTACGGTGCTCTGCAGAGCTAAGCACCGCTCCCGGACCTCTTTCGGCAGAAGGCGCACACCGCAGAGCACTGTGAGCGGCAGAATCGTCTTTGCGCGAAGAAGCAGCTTCTTCGTCTCCGGGAGCCGGAGAGAGCGGCAACTTCGCAAAGGTGATGAAACAAGCTCTACAACACTGCGATTGTGTGCGCCGCTTGCCAACTGAGACAAAAGAGTACCTGACCACTCTCCTGCCTTTTCTATTCACTTGAACATTCGATTGCAAGCTGTTTTGGACAACTTTCTTTCTCTTCTTGCAAAACACTCGGCAGACCTCCGTGCAGCCTCTAGAACACGATGGGAGATGTTTTCTGTGCTGGCACAGTTTCTCCTTGCCAGACAGAGTGGAAAAGCTTTTTGCTAAGATGTAGACGAGAAGAGAGGCTAAAGACGAAGGTACGGTGCTCTGCAGAGCTAAGCACCGCTCCCGGACCTCATTCGGCAGAAGGCGCACACCGCAGAGCACTGTGAGCGGCAGAATCGTCTTTGCGCGAAGAAGCAGCTTCTTCGTCTCCGGGAGCCGGAGAGAGCGGCAACTTCGCAAAGGTGATGAAACAAGCTGTACAACACTGCGATTGTGTGCGCATCTTGCCAAGTGAGAGAAAACAGTACCTGACCACTCTCCTGCCTTTTCTATTCACATGAACATTCGATTGCAAGCTGTTTTGGACAACTTTCTTTCTCTTCTTGCAAAACACTTGGCAGACCTGCGTGCAGCCTCTAGAACACGATGGGAGATGTTTTCTGTGCTGGCACAGTTTCTCCTTGCCAGACAGAGTGGAAAAGCTTTTTGCTAAGATGTAGACGAGAAGAGAGGCTAAAGACGAAGGTACGGTGCTCTGCAGAGCTAAGCACCGCTCCCGGACCTCTTTCGGCAGAAGGCGCACACCGCAGAGCACTGTGAGCGGCAGAATCGTCTTTGCGCGAAGAAGCAGCTTCTTCGTCTCCGGGAGCCGGAGAGAGCGGCAACTTCGCAAAGGTGATGAAACAAGCTCTACAACACTGCGATTGTGTGCGCATCTTGCCAACTGAGAGAAAACAGTACCTGACCACTCTCCTGCCTTTTCTATTCACATGAACATTCGATTGGAGCTCTTTTGGACAACTTTCTTTCTCTTCTTGCAAAACACTTGGCAGACCTGCGTGCAGCCTCTAGAACACGATGGGAGATGTTTTCTGTGCTGGCACAGTTTCTCCTTGCCAGACAGAGTGGAAAAGCTTTTTGCTAAGATGTAGACGAGAAGAGAGGCTAAAGACGAAGGTACGGTGCTCTGCAGAGCTAAGCACCGCTCCCGGACCTCTTTCGGCAGAAGGCGCACACCGCAGAGCACTGTGAGCGGCAGAATCGTCTTTGCGCGAAGAAGCAGCTTCTTCGTCTCCGGGAGCCGGAGAGAGCGGCAACTTCGCAAAGGTGATGAAACAAGCTGTACAACACTGCGATTGTGTGCGCATCTTGCCAACTGAGAGAAAACAGTACCTGACCACTCTCCTGCCTTTTCTATTCACATGAACATTCGATTGGAAGCTGTTTTGGACAACTTTCTTTCTCTTCTTGCAAAACACTCGGCAGACCTCCGTGCAGCCTCTAGAACACGATGGGAGATGTTTTCTGTGCTGGCACAGTTTCTCCTTGCCAGACAGAGTGGAAAAGCTTTTTGCTAAGATGTAGACGAGAAGAGAGGCTAAAGACGAAGGTACGGTGCTCTGCAGAGCTAAGCACCGCTCCCGGACCTCATTCGGCAGAAGGCGCACACCGCAGAGCACTGTGAGCGGCAGAATCATCTTTGCGCGAAGAAGCAGCTTCTTCGTCTCCGGGAGCCGGAGAGAGCGGCAACTTCGCAAAGGTGATGAAACAAGCTGTACAACACTGCGATTGTGTGCGCATCTTGCCAACTGAGAGAAAACAGTACCTGACCACTCTCCTGCCTTTTCTATTCACATGAACATTCGATTGCAAGCTGTTTTGGACAACTTTCTTTCTCTTCTTGCAAAACACTTGGCAGACCTCCGTGCAGCCTCTAGAACACGATGGGAGATGTTTTCTGTGCTGGCACAGTTTCTCCTTGCCAGACAGAGTGGAAAAGCTTTTTGCTAAGATGTAGACGAGAAGAGAGGCTAAAGACGAAGGTACGGTGCTCTGCAGAGCTAAGCACCGCTCCCGGACCTCTTTCGGCAGAAGGCGCACACCGCAGAGCACTGTGAGCGGCAGAATCGTCTTTGCGCGAAGAAGCAGCTTCTTCGTCTCCGGGAGCCGGAGAGAGCGGCAACTTCGCAAAGGTGATGAAACAAGCTCTACAACACTGCGATTGTGTGCGCCGCTTGCCAACTGAGACAAAAGAGTACCTGACCACTCTCCTGCCTTTTCTATTCACTTGAACATTCGATTGCAAGCTGTTTTGGACAACTTTCTTTCTCTTCTTGCAAAACACTCGGCAGACCTCCGTGCAGCCTCTAGAACACGATGGGAGATGTTTTCTGTGCTGGCACAGTTTCTCCTTGCCAGACAGAGTGGAAAAGCTTTTTGCTAAGATGTAGACGAGAAGAGAGGCTAAAGACGAAGGTACGGTGCTCTGCAGAGCTAAGCACCGCTCCCGGACCTCATTCGGCAGAAGGCGCACACCGCAGAGCACTGTGAGCGGCAGAATCGTCTTTGCGCGAAGAAGCAGCTTCTTCGTCTCCGGGAGCCGGAGAGAGCGGCAACTTCGCAAAGGTGATGAAACAAGCTGTACAACACTGCGATTGTGTGCGCATCTTTCCAAGTGAGAGAAAACAGTACCTGACCACTCTCCTGCCTTTTCTATTCACATGAACATTCGATTGCAAGCTGTTTTGGACAACTTTCTTTCTCTTCTTTCAAAACACTTGGCAGACCTGCGTGCAGCCTCTAGAACACGATGGGAGATGTTTTCTGTGCTGGCACAGTTTCTCCTTGCCAGACAGAGTGGAAAAGCTTTTTGCTAAGATGTAGACGAGAAGAGAGGCTAAAGACGAAGGTACGGTGCTCTGCAGAGCTAAGCACCGCTCCCGGACCTCTTTCGGCAGAAGGCGCACACCGCAGAGCACTGTGAGCGGCAGAATCGTCTTTGCGCGAAGAAGCAGCTTCTTCGTCTCCGGGAGCCGGAGAGAGCGGCAACTTCGCAAAGGTGATGAAACAAGCTCTACAACACTGCGATTGTGTGCGCATCTTGCCAACTGAGAGAAAACAGTACCTGACCACTCTCCTGCCTTTTCTATTCACATGAACATTCGATTGGAGCTCTTTTGGACAACTTTCTTTCTCTTCTTGCAAAACACTTGGCAGACCTGCGTGCAGCCTCTAGAACACGATGGGAGATGTTTTCTGTGCTGGCACAGTTTCTCCTTGCCAGACAGAGTGGAAAAGCTTTTTGCTAAGATGTAGACGAGAAGAGAGGCTAAAGACGAAGGTACGGTGCTCTGCAGAGCTAAGCACCGCTCCCGGGCCTCTTTCGGCAGAAGGCGCACACCGCAGAGCACTGTGAGCGGCAGAATCGTCTTTGCGCGAAGAAGCAGCTTCTTCGTCTCCGGGAGCCGGAGAGAGCGGCAACTTCGCAAAGGTGATGAAACAAGCTGTACAACACTGCGATTGTGTGCGCATCTTGCCAACTGAGAGAAAACAGTACCTGACCACTCTCCTGCCTTTTCTATTCACATGAACATTCGATTGGAAGCTGTTTTGGACAACTTTCTTTCTCTTCTTGCAAAACACTTGGCAGACCTGCGTGCAGCCTCTAGAACACGATGGGAGATGTTTTCTGTGCTGGCACAGTTTCTCCTTGCCAGACAGAGTGGAAAAGCTTTTTGCTAAGATGTAGACGAGAAGAGAGGCTAAAGACGAAGGTACGGTGCTCTGCAGAGCTAAGCACCGCACCCGGACCTCTTTCGGCAGAAGGCGCACACCGCAGAGCACTGTGAGCGGCAGAATCGTCTTTGGGCGAAAAAGCAGCTTCTTCGTCTCCGGGAGCCGGAGAGAGCGGCAACTTCGCAAAGGTGATGAAACAAGCTGTACAACACTGCGATTGTGTGCGCCGCTTGCCAACTGAGACAAAACAGTACCTGACCACTCTCCTGCCTTTTCTATACACATGAACATTCGATTGCAAGCTGTTTTGGACAACTTTCTTTCTCTTCTTGCAAAACACTCGGCAGACCTCCGTGCAGCCTCTAGAACACGATGGGAGATGTTTTTTGTGCTGGCACAGTTTCTCCTTGCCAGACAGAGTGGAAAAGCTTTTTGCTAAGATGTAGACGAGAAGAGAGGCTAAAGACGAAGGTACGGTGCTCTGCAGAGCTAAGCACCGCTCCCGGGCCTCTTTCGGCAGAAGGCGCACACCGCAGAGCACTGTGAGCGGCAGAATCGTCTTTGCGCGAAGAAGCAGCTTCTTTGTCTCCGGGAGCCGGAGAGAGCAACAACTTGGCAAAGGTGATGAAACAAGCTGTACAACACTGCGATTGTGTGCGCAGCTTGCCAAGTGAGAGAAAACAGTACCTGACCACTCTCCTGCCTTTTCTATTCACATGAACATTCGATTGGAAGCTGTTTTGGACAACTTTCTTTCTCTTCTTGCAAAACACTCGGCAGACCTGCGTGCAGCCTCTAGAACACGATGGGAGATGTTTTCTGTGCTGGCACAGTTTCTCCTTGCCAGACAGAGTGGAAAAGCTTTTTGCTAAGATGTAGACGAGAAGAGAGGCTAAAGACGAAGGTACGGTGCTCTGCAGAGCTAAGCACCGCACCCGGACCTCTTTCGGCAGAAGGCGCACACCGCAGAGCACTGTGAGCGGCAGAATCGTCTTTGCGCGAAGAAGCAGCTTCTTCGTCTCCGGGAGCCGGAGAGAGCGGCAACTTCGCAAAGGTGATGAAACAAGCTGTACAACACTGCGATTGTGTGCGCCGCTTGCCAACTGAGACAAAACAGTACCTGACCACTCTCCTGCCTTTTCTATTCACTTGAACATTCGATTGCAAGCTGTTTTGGACAACTTTCTTTCTCTTCTTGCAAAACACTCGGCAGACCTCCGTGCAGCCTCTAGAACACGATGGGAGATGTTTTCTGTGCTGGCACAGTTTCTCCTTGCCAGACAGAGTGGAAAAGCTTTTTGCTAAGATGTAGACGAGAAGAGAGGCTAAAGACGAAGGTACGGTGCTCTGCAGAGCTAAGCACCGCTCCCGGGCCTCTTTCGGCAGAAGGCGCACACCGCAGAGCACTGTGAGCGGCAGAATCGTCTTTGCGCGAAGAAGCAGCTTCTTTGTCTCCGGGAGCCGGAGAGAGCAACAACTTCGCAAAGGTGATGAAACAAGCTGTACAACACTGCGATTGTGTGCGCAGCTTGCCAAGTGAGAGAAAACAGTACCTGACCACTCTCCTGCCTTTTCTATTCACATGAACATTCGATTGGAAGCTGTTTTGGACAACTTTCTTTCTCTTCTTGCAAAACACTCGGCAGACCTGCGTGCAGCCTCTAGAACACGATGGGAGATGTTTTCTGTGCTGGCACAGTTTCTCCTTGCCAGACAGAGTGGAAAAGCTTTTTGCTAAGATGTAGACGAGAAGAGAGGCTAAAGACGAAGGTACGGTGCTCTGCAGAGCTAAGCACCGCTCCCGGACCTCTTTCGGCAGAAGGCGCACACCGCAGAGCACTGTGAGCGGCAGAATCGTCTTTGCGCGAAGAAGCAGCTTCTTCGTCTCCGGGAGCCGGAGAGAGCGGCAACTTCGCAAAGGTGATGAAACAAGCTGTACAACACTGCGATTGTGTGCGCCGCTTGCCAACTGAGACAAAACAGTACCTGACCACTCTCCTGCCTTTTCTATTCACTTGAACATTCGATTGCAAACTGTTTTGGACAACTTTCTTTCTCTTCTTGCAAAACACTCGGCAGACCTCCGTGCAGCCTCTAGAACACGATGGGAGATGTTTTCTGTGCTGGCACAGTTTCTCCTTGCCAGACAGAGTGGAAAAGCTTTTTGCTAAGATGTAGACGAGAAGAGAGGCTAAAGACGAAGGTACGGTGCTCTGCAGAGCTAAGCACCGCTCCCGGACCTCTTTCGGCAGAAGGCGCACACCGCAGAGCACTGTGAGCGGCAGAATCGTCTTTGCGCGAAGAAGCAGCTTCTTCGTCTCCGGGAGCCGGAGAGAGCGGCAACTTCGCAAAGGTGATGAAACAAGCTCTACAACACTGCGATTGTGTGCGCATCTTGCCAACTGAGAGAAAACAGTACCTGACCACTCTCCTGCCTTTTCTATTCACATGAACATTCGATTGGAGCTCTTTTGGACAACTTTCTTTCTCTTCTTGCAAAACACTTGGCAGACCTGCGTGCAGCCTCTAGAACACGATGGGAGATGTTTTCTGTGCTGGCACAGTTTCTCCTTGCCAGACAGAGTGGAAAAGCTTTTTGCTAAGATGTAGACGAGAAGAGAGGCTAAAGACGAAGGTACGGTGCTCTGCAGAGCTAAGCACCGCTCCCGGGCCTCTTTCGGCAGAAGGCGCACACCGCAGAGCACTGTGAGCGGCAGAATCGTCTTTGCGCGAAGAAGCAGCTTCTTCGTCTCCGGGAGCCGGAGAGAGCGGCAACTTCGCAAAGGTGATGAAACAAGCTGTACAACACTGCGATTGTGTGCGCATCTTGCCAACTGAGAGAAAACAGTACCTGACCACTCTCCTGCCTTTTCTATTCACATGAACATTCGATTGGAAGCTGTTTTGGACAACTTTCTTTCTCTTCTTGCAAAACACTTGGCAGACCTGCGTGCAGCCTCTAGAACACGATGGGAGATGTTTTCTGTGCTGGCACAGTTTCTCCTTGCCAGACAGAGTGGAAAAGCTTTTTGCTAAGATGTAGACGAGAAGAGAGGCTAAAGACGAAGGTACGGTGCTCTGCAGAGCTAAGCACCGCACCCGGACCTCTTTCGGCAGAAGGCGCACACCGCAGAGCACTGTGAGCGGCAGAATCGTCTTTGGGCGAAAAAGCAGCTTCTTCGTCTCCGGGAGCCGGAGAGAGCGGCAACTTCGCAAAGGTGATGAAACAAGCTGTACAACACTGCGATTGTGTGCGCCGCTTGCCAACTGAGACAAAACAGTACCTGACCACTCTCCTGCCTTTTCTATACACATGAACATTCGATTGCAAGCTGTTTTGGACAACTTTCTTTCTCTTCTTGCAAAACACTCGGCAGACCTCCGTGCAGCCTCTAGAACACGATGGGAGATGTTTTTTGTGCTGGCACAGTTTCTCCTTGCCAGACAGAGTGGAAAAGCTTTTTGCTAAGATGTAGACGAGAAGAGAGGCTAAAGACGAAGGTACGGTGCTCTGCAGAGCTAAGCACCGCTCCCGGGCGTCTTTCGGCAGAAGGCGCACACCGCAGAGCACTGTGAGCGGCAGAATCGTCTTTGCGCGAAGAAGCAGCTTCTTTGTCTCCGGGAGCCGGAGAGAGCGACAACTTCGCAAAGGTGATGAAACAAGCTGTACAACACTGCGATTGTGTGCGCAGCTTGCCAAGTGAGAGAAAACAGTACCTGACCACTCTCCTGCCTTTTCTATTCACATGAACATTCGATTGCAAGCTGTTTTGGACAACTTTCTTTCTCTTCTTGCAAAACACTCGGCAGACCTCCGTGCAGCCTCTAGAACACGATGGGAGATGTTTTCTGTGCTGGCACAGTTTCTCCTTGCCAGACAGAGTGGAAAAGCTTTTTGCTAAGATGTAGACGAGAAGAGAGGCTAAAGACGAAGGTACGGTGCTCTGCAGAGCTAAGCACCGCTCCCGGACCTCTTTCGGCAGAAGGCGCACACCGCAGAGCACTGTGAGCGGCAGAATCGTCTTTGGGCGAAGAAGCAGCTTCTTCGTCTCCGGGAGCCGCAGAGAGCGGCAACTTCGCAAAGGTGATGAAACAAGCTGTACAACACTGCGATTGTGTGCGCCGCTTGCCAACTGAGACAAAACAATACCTGACCACTCTCCTGCCTTTTCTATTCACATGAACATTCGATTGCAAGCTGTTTTGGACAACTTTCTTTCTCTTCTTGCAAAACACTCGGCAGACCTGCGTGCAGCCTCTAGAACACGATGGGAGATGTTTTTTGTGCTGGCACAGTTTCTCCTTGCCAGACAGAGTGGAAAAGCTTTTTGCTAAGATGTAGACGAGAAGAGAGGCTAAAGACGAAGGTACGGTGCTCTGCAGAGCTAAGCACCGCTCCCGGGCGTCTTTCGGCAGAAGGCGCACACCGCAGAGCACTGTGAGCGGCAGAATCGTCTTTGCGCGAAGAAGCAGCTTCTTCGTCTCCGGGAGCCGGAGAGAGCGGCAACTTCGCAAAGGTGATGAAACAAGCTGTACAACACTGCGATTGTGTGCGCAGCTTGCCAACTGAGAGAAAACAGTACCTGACCACTCTCCTGCCTTTTCTATTCACATGAACATTCGATTGCAAGCTGTTTTGGACAACTTTCTTTCTCTTCTTGCAAAACACTCGGCAGACCTCCGTGCAGCCTCTAGAACACGATGGGAGATGTTTTCTGTGCTGGCACAGTTTCTCCTTGCCAGACAGAGTGGAAAAGCTTTTTGCTAAGATGTAGACGAGAAGAGAGGCTAAAGACGAAGGTACGGTGCTCTGCAGAGCTAAGCACCGCTCCCGGACCTCTTTCGGCAGAAGGCGCACACCGCAGAGCACTGTGAGCGGCAGAATCGTCTTTGGGCGAAGAAGCAGCTTCTTCGTCTCCGGGAGCCGCAGAGAGCGGCAACTTCGCAAAGGTGATGAAACAAGCTGTACAACACTGCGATTGTGTGCGCATCTTGCCAACTGAGACAAAACAGTACCTGACCACTCTCCTGCCTTTTCTATTCACATGAACATTCGATTGCAAGCTGTTTTGGACAACTTTCTTTCTCTTCTTGCAAAACACTCGGCAGACCTGCGTGCAGCCTCTAGAACACGATGGGAGATGTTTTCTGTGCTGGCACAGTTTCTCCTTGCCAGACAGAGTGGAAAAGCTTTTTGCTAAGATGTAGACGAGAAGAGAGGCTAAAGACGAAGGTACGGTGCTCTGCAGAGCTAAGCACCGCTCCCGGACCTCTTTCGGCAGAAGGCGCACACCGCAGAGCACTGTGAGCGGCAGAATCGTCTTTGCGCGAAGAAGCAGCTTCTTCGTCTCCGGGAGCCGGAGAGAGCGGCAACTTGGCAAAGGTGATGAAACAAGCTGTACAACACTGCGATTGTGTGCGCAGCTTGCCAACTGAGAGAAAACAGTACCTGACCACTCTCCTGCCTTTTCTATTCACATGAACATTCGATTGCAAGCTGTTTTGGACAACTTTCTTTCTCTTCTTGCAAAACACTCGGCAGACCTGCGTGCAGCCTCTAGAACACGATGGGAGATGTTTTCTGTGCTGGCACAGTTTCTCCTTGCCAGACAGAGTGGAAAAGCTTTTTGCTAAGATGTAGACGAGAAGAGAGTCTAAAGACGAAGGTACGGTGCTCTGCAGAGCTAAGCACCGCTCCCGGACCTCTTTCGGCAGAAGGCGCTCACCGCAGAGCACTGTGAGCGGCAGAATCGTCTTTGCGCGAAGAAGCAGCTTCTTTGTCTCCGGGAGCCGGAGAGAGCAACAACTTCGCAAAGGTGATGAAACAAGCTGTACAACACTGCGATTGTGTGCGCAGCTTGCCAAGTGAGAGAAAACAGTACCTGACCACTCTCCTGCCTTTTCTATTCACATGAACATTCGATTGGAAGCTGTTTTGGACAACTTTCTTTCTCTTCTTGCAAAACACTCGGCAGACCTGCGTGCAGCCTCTAGAACACGATGGGAGATGTTTTCTGTGCTGGCACAGTTTCTCCTTGCCAGACAGAGTGGAAAAGCTTTTTGCTAAGATGTAGACGAGAAGAGAGGCTAAAGACGAAGGTACGGTGCTCTGCAGAGCTAAGCACCGCTCCCGGACCTCTTTCGGCAGAAGGCGCACACCGCAGAGCACTGTGAGCGGCAGAATCGTCTTTGCGCGAAGAAGCAGCTTCTTCGTCTCCGGGAGCCGGAGAGAGCGGCAACTTTGCAAAGGTGATGAAACAAGCTGTACAACACTGCGATTGTGTGCGCATCTTGCCAACTGAGTGAAAACAGTACCTGACCACTCTCCTGCCTTTTCTATTCACATGAACATTCGATTGGAAGCTGTTTTGGACAACTTTCTTTCTCTTCTTGCAAAACACTTGGCAGACCTTCGTGCAGCCTCTAGAACACGATGGGAGATGTTTTTTGTGCTGGCACAGTTTCTCCTTGCCAGACAGAGTGGAAAAGCTTTTTGCTAAGATGTAGACGAGAAGAGAGGCTTAAGACGAAGGTACGGTGCTCTGCAGAGCTAAGCACCGCTCCCGGGCCTTTTCGGCAGAAGGCGCACACCACAGAGCACTGTGAGCGGCAGATTCGTCTTTGCGCGAAGAAGCAGCTTCTTCGTCTCCAGGAGCCGGAGAGAGCGGCAACTTGGCAAAGGTGATGAAACAAGCTGTACAACACTGCGATTGTGTGCGCAGCTTTCCAAGTGAGAGAAAACAATACCTGACCACTCTCCTGCCTTTTCTATTCACATGAACATTCGATTGCAAGCTGTTTTGGACAACTTTCTTTCTCTTCTTGCAAAACACTCGGCAGACCTCCGTGCAGCCTCTAGAACACGATGGGAGATGTTTTCTGTGCTGGCACAGTTTCTCCTTGCCAGACAGAGTGGAAAAGCTTTTTGCTAAGATGTAGACGAGAAGAGAGGCTAAAGACGAAGGTACGGTGCTCTGCAGAGCTAAGCACCGCTCCCGGACCTCTTTCGGCAGAAGGCGCACACCGCAGAGCACTGTGAGCGGCAGAATCGTCTTTGGGCGAAAAAGCAGCTTCTTCGTCTCCGGGAGCCGCAGAGAGCGGCAACTTGGCAAAGGTGATGAAACAAGCTGTACAACACTGCGATTGTGTGCGCAGCTTGCCAACTGAGACAAAACAGTACCTGACCACTCTCCTGCCTTTTCTATACACATGAACATTCGATTGCAAGCTGTTTTGGACAACTTTCTTTCTCTTCTTGCAAAACACTCGGCAGACCTGCGTGCAGCCTCTAGAACACGATGGGAGATGTTTTCTGTGCTGGCACAGTTTCTCCTTGCCAGACAGAGTGGAAAAGCTTTTTGCTAAGATGTAGACGAGAAGAGAGGCTAAAGACGAAGGTACGGTGCTCTGCAGAGCTAAGCACCGCTCCCGGACCTCTTTCGGCAGAAGGCGCACACCGCAGAGCACTGTGAGCGGCAGAATCGTCTTTGCGCGAAGAAGCAGCTTCTTTGTCTCCGGGAGCCGGAGAGAGCAACAACTTCGCAAAGGTGATGAAACAAGCTGTACAACACTGCGATTGTGTGCGCAGCTTGCCAAGTGAGAGAAAACAGTACCTGACCACTCTCCTGCCTTTTCTATTCACATGAACATTCGATTGGAAGCTGTTTTGGACAACTTTCTTTCTCTTCTTGCAAAACACTCGGCAGACCTGCGTGCAGCCTCTAGAACACGATGGGAGATGTTTTCTGTGCTGGCACAGTTTCTCCTTGCCAGACAGAGTGGAAAAGCTTTTTGCTAAGATGTAGACGAGAAGAGAGGCTAAAGACGAAGGTACGGTGCTCTGCAGAGCTAAGCACCGCACCCGGACCTCTTTCGGCAGAAGGCGCACACCGCAGAGCACTGTGAGCGGCAGAATCGTCTTTGCGCGAAGAAGCAGCTTCTTCGTCTCCGGGAGCCGGAGAGAGCGGCAACTTCACAAAGGTGATGAAACAAGCTGTACAACACTGCGATTGTGTGCGCCGCTTGCCAACTGAGACAAAACAGTACCTGACCACTCTCCTGCCTTTTCTATTCACTTGAACATTGGATTGCAAGCTGTTTTGGACAACTTTCTTTCTCTTCTTGCAAAACACTCGGCAGACCTCCGTGCAGCCTCTAGAACACGATGGGAGATGTTTTCTGTGCTGGCACAGTTTCTCCTTGCCAGACAGAGTGGAAAAGCTTTTTGCTAAGATGTAGACGAGAAGAGAGGCTAAAGACGAAGGTACGGTGCTCTGCGGAGCTAAGCACCGCTCCCGGGCCTCTTTCGGCAGAAGGCGCACACCGCAGAGCACTGTGAGCGGCAGAATCGTCTTTGCGCGAAGAAGCAGCTTCTTCGTCTCCGGGAGCCGGAGAGAGCGGCAACTTCGCAAAGGTGATGAAACAAGCTCTACAACACTGCGATTGTGTGCGCCGCTTGCCAACTGAGACAAAAGAGTACCTGACCAATCTCCTGCCTTTTCTATTCACTTGAACATTCGATTGGGAGCTGTTTTGGACAACTTTCTTTCTCTTCTTGCAAAACACTCGGCAGACCTCCGTGCAGCCTCTAGAACACGATGGGAGATGTTTTCTGTGCTGGCACAGTTTCTCCTTGCCAGACAGAGTGGAAAAGCTTTTTGCTAAGATGTAGACGAGAAGAGAGGCTAAAGACGAAGGTACGGTGCTCTGCAGAGCTAAGCACCGCTCCCGGACCTCATTCGGCAGAAGGCGCAAACCGCAGAGCACTGTGAGCGGCAGAATCGTCTTTGCGCGAAGAAGCAGCTTCTTCGTCTCCGGGAGCCGGAGAGAGCGGCAACTTCGCAAAGGTGATGAAACAAGCTGTACAACACTGCGATTGTGTGCGCATCTTGCCAACTGAGAGAAAACAGTACCTGACCACTCTCCTGCCTTTTCTATTCACATGAACATTCGATTGCAAGCTGTTTTGGACAACTTTCTTTCTCTTCTTGCAAAACACTTGGCAGACCTGCGTGCAGCCTCTAGAACACGATGGGAGATGTTTTCTGTGCTGGCACAGTTTCTCCTTGCCAGACAGAGTGGAAAAGCTTTTTGCTAAGATGTAGACGAGAAGAGAGGCTAAAGACGAAGGTACGGTGCTCTGCAGAGCTAAGCACCGCTCCCGGACCTCTTTCGGCAGAAGGCGCACACCGCAGAGCACTGTGAGCGGCAGAATCGTCTTTGCGCGAAGAAGCAGCTTCTTCGTCTCCGGGAGCCGGAGAGAGCGGCAACTTCGCAAAGGTGATGAAACAAGCTCTACAACACTGCGATTGTGTGCGCATCTTGCCAACTGAGAGAAAACAGTACCTGACCACTCTCCTGCCTTTTCTATTCACATGAACATTCGATTGGAGCTCTTTTGGACAACTTTCTTTCTCTTCTTGCAAAACACTCGGCAGACCTCCGTGCAGCCTCTAGAACACGATGGGAGATGTTTTTTGTGCTGGCACAGTTTCTCCTTGCCAGACAGAGTGGAAAAGCTTTTTGCTAAGATGTAGACGAGAAGAGAGGCTAAAGACGAAGGTACGGTGCTCTGCAGAGCTAAGCACCGCTCCCGGGCCTCTTTCGGCAGAAGGC
This sequence comes from Melozone crissalis, assembly GCF_028551555.1. Lineage (NCBI taxonomy): Eukaryota > Metazoa > Chordata > Aves > Passeriformes > Passerellidae > Melozone > Melozone crissalis. The sequence goes on from NW_026535986.1 coordinate 435,696, forward strand.
GCACACCGCAGAGCACTGTGAGCGGCAGAATCGTCTTTGCGCGAAGAAGCAGCTTCTTTGTCTCCGGGAGCCGGAGAGAGCGACAACTTCGCAAAGGTGATGAAACAAGCTGTACAACACTGCGATTGTGTGCGCAGCTTGCCAAGTGAGAGAAAACAGTACCTGACCACTCTCCTGCCTTTTCTATTCACATGAACATTGGATTGCAAGCTGTTTTGGACAACTTTCTTTCTCTTCTTGCAAAACACTCGGCAGACCTCCGTGCAGCCTCTAGAACACGATGGGAGATGTTTTCTGTGCTGGCACAGTTTCTCCTTGCCAGACAGAGTGGAAAAGCTTTTTGCTAAGATGTAGACGAGAAGAGAGGCTAAAGACGAAGGTACGGTGCTCTGCAGAGCTAAGCACCGCTCCCGGACCTCTTTCGGCAGAAGGCGCACACCGCAGAGCACTGTGAGCGGCAGAATCGTCTTTGGGCGAAGAAGCAGCTTCTTCGTCTCCGGGAGCCGCAGAGAGCGGCAACTTCGCAAAGGTGATGAAACAAGCTGTACAACACTGCGATTGTGTGCGCCGCTTGCCAACTGAGACAAAACAGTACCTGACCACTCTCCTGCCTTTTCTATTCACATGAACATTCGATTGCAAGCTGTTTTGGACAACTTTCTTTCTCTTCTTGCAAAACACTCGGCAGACCTGCGTGCAGCCTCTAGAACACGATGGGAGATGTTTTTTGTGCTGGCACAGTTTCTCCTTGCCAGACAGAGTGGAAAAGCTTTTTGCTAAGATGTAGACGAGAAGAGAGGCTAAAGACGAAGGTACGGTGCTCTGCAGAGCTAAGCACCGCTCCCGGGCGTCTTTCGGCAGAAGGCGCACACCGCAGAGCACTGTGAGCGGCAGAATCGTCTTTGCGCGAAGAAGCAGCTTCTTCGTCTCCGGGAGCCGGAGAGAGCGGCAACTTCGCAAAGGTGATGAAACAAGCTGTACAACACTGCGATTGTGTGCGCAGCTTGCCAACTGAGAGAAAACAGTACCTGACCACTCTCCTGCCTTTTCTATTCACATGAACATTCGATTGCAAGCTGTTTTGGACAACTTTCTTTCTCTTCTTGCAAAACACTCGGCAGACCTGCGTGCAGCCTCTAGAACACGATGGGAGATGTTTTCTGTGCTGGCACAGTTTCTCCTTGCCAGACAGAGTGGAAAAGCTTTTTGCTAAGATGTAGACGAGAAGAGAGGCTAAAGACGAAGGTACGGTGCTCTGCAGAGCTAAGCACCGCTCCCGGACCTCTTTCGGCAGAAGGCGCACACCGCAGAGCACTGTGAGCGGCAGAATCGTCTTTGCGCGAAGAAGCAGCTTCTTCGTCTCCGGGAGCCGGAGAGAGCGGCAACTTCGCAAAGGTGATGAAACAAGCTGTACAACACTGCGATTGTGTGCGCAGCTTGCCAACTGAGAGAAAACAGTACCTGACCACTCTCCTGCCTTTTCTATTCACATGAACATTCGATTGCAAGCTGTTTTGGACAACTTTCTTTCTCTTCTTGCAAAACACTCGGCAGACCTGCGTGCAGCCTCTAGAACACGATGGGAGATGTTTTCTGTGCTGGCACAGTTTCTCCTTGCCAGACAGAGTGGAAAAGCTTTTTGCTAAGATGTAGACGAGAAGAGAGTCTAAAGACGAAGGTACGGTGCTCTGCAGAGCTAAGCACCGCTCCCGGACCTCTTTCGGCAGAAGGCGCTCACCGCAGAGCACTGTGAGCGGCAGAATCGTCTTTGCGCGAAGAAGCAGCTTCTTTGTCTCCGGGAGCCGGAGAGAGCAACAACTTCGCAAAGGTGATGAAACAAGCTGTACAACACTGCGATTGTGTGCGCAGCTTGCCAAGTGAGAGAAAACAGTACCTGACCACTCTCCTGCCTTTTCTATTCACATGAACATTCGATTGGAAGCTGTTTTGGACAACTTTCTTTCTCTTCTTGCAAAACACTCGGCAGACCTGCGTGCAGCCTCTAGAACACGATGGGAGATGTTTTCTGTGCTGGCACAGTTTCTCCTTGCCAGACAGAGTGGAAAAGCTTTTTGCTAAGATGTAGACGAGAAGAGAGGCTAAAGACGAAGGTACGGTGCTCTGCAGAGCTAAGCACCGCTCCCGGACCTCTTTCGGCAGAAGGCGCACACCGCAGAGCACTGTGAGCGGCAGAATCGTCTTTGCGCGAAGAAGCAGCTTCTTCGTCTCCGGGAGCCGGAGAGAGCGGCAACTTTGCAAAGGTGATGAAACAAGCTGTACAACACTGCGATTGTGTGCGCATCTTGCCAACTGAGTGAAAACAGTACCTGACCACTCTCCTGCCTTTTCTATTCACATGAACATTCGATTGGAAGCTGTTTTGGACAACTTTCTTTCTCTTCTTGCAAAACACTTGGCAGACCTTCGTGCAGCCTCTAGAACACGATGGGAGATGTTTTTTGTGCTGGCACAGTTTCTCCTTGCCAGACAGAGTGGAAAAGCTTTTTGCTAAGATGTAGACGAGAAGAGAGGCTTAAGACGAAGGTACGGTGCTCTGCAGAGCTAAGCACCGCTCCCGGGCCTTTTCGGCAGAAGGCGCACACCACAGAGCACTGTGAGCGGCAGATTCGTCTTTGCGCGAAGAAGCAGCTTCTTCGTCTCCAGGAGCCGGAGAGAGCGGCAACTTGGCAAAGGTGATGAAACAAGCTGTACAACACTGCGATTGTGTGCGCAGCTTTCCAAGTGAGAGAAAACAATACCTGACCACTCTCCTGCCTTTTCTATTCACATGAACATTCGATTGCAAGCTGTTTTGGACAACTTTCTTTCTCTTCTTGCAAAACACTCGGCAGACCTCCGTGCAGCCTCTAGAACACGATGGGAGATGTTTTCTGTGCTGGCACAGTTTCTCCTTGCCAGACAGAGTGGAAAAGCTTTTTGCTAAGATGTAGACGAGAAGAGAGGCTAAAGACGAAGGTACGGTGCTCTGCAGAGCTAAGCACCGCTCCCGGACCTCTTTCGGCAGAAGGCGCACACCGCAGAGCACTGTGAGCGGCAGAATCGTCTTTGGGCGAAAAAGCAGCTTCTTCGTCTCCGGGAGCCGCAGAGAGCGGCAACTTGGCAAAGGTGATGAAACAAGCTGTACAACACTGCGATTGTGTGCGCAGCTTGCCAACTGAGACAAAACAGTACCTGACCACTCTCCTGCCTTTTCTATACACATGAACATTCGATTGCAAGCTGTTTTGGACAACTTTCTTTCTCTTCTTGCAAAACACTCGGCAGACCTGCGTGCAGCCTCTAGAACACGATGGGAGATGTTTTCTGTGCTGGCACAGTTTCTCCTTGCCAGACAGAGTGGAAAAGCTTTTTGCTAAGATGTAGACGAGAAGAGAGGCTAAAGACGAAGGTACGGTGCTCTGCAGAGCTAAGCACCGCTCCCGGACCTCTTTCGGCAGAAGGCGCACACCGCAGAGCACTGTGAGCGGCAGAATCGTCTTTGCGCGAAGAAGCAGCTTCTTCGTCTCCGGGAGCCGGAGAGAGCGGCAACTTCGCAAAGGTGATGAAACAAGCTGTACAACACTGCGATTGTGTGCGCATCTTGCCAACTGAGAGAAAACAGTACCTGACCACTCTCCTGCCTTTTCTATTCACATGAACATTCGATTGCAAGCTGTTTTGGACAACTTTCTTTCTCTTCTTGCAAAACACTGGGCAGACCTGCGTGCAGCCTCTAGAACACGATGGGAGATGTTTTCTGTGCTGGCACAGTTTCTCCTTGCCAGACAGACTGGAAAAGCTTTTTGCTAAGATGTAGACGAGAAGAGAGGCTAAAGACGAAGGTACGGTGCTCTGCAGAGCTAAGCACCGCTCCCGGGCCTCTTTCGGCAGAAGGCGCACACCGCAGAGCACTGTGAGCGGCAGAATCGTCTTTGCGCGAAGAAGCAGCTTCTTTGTCTCCGGGAGCCGGAGAGAGCAACAACTTCGCAAAGGTGATGAAACAAGCTGTACAACACTGCGATTGTGTGCGCAGCTTGCCAAGTGAGAGAAAACAGTACCTGACCACTCTCCTGCCTTTTCTATTCACATGAACATTCGATTGGAAGCTGTTTTGGACAACTTTCTTTCTCTTCTTGCAAAACACTCGGCAGACCTGCGTGCAGCCTCTAGAACACGATGGGAGATGTTTTCTGTGCTGGCACAGTTTCTCCTTGCCAGACAGAGTGGAAAAGCTTTTTGCTAAGATGTAGACGAGAAGAGAGGCTAAAGACGAAGGTACGGTGCTCTGCAGAGCTAAGCACCGCACCCGGACCTCTTTCGGCAGAAGGCGCACACCGCAGAGCACTGTGAGCGGCAGAATCGTCTTTGCGCGAAGAAGCAGCTTCTTCGTCTCCGGGAGCCGGAGAGAGCGGCAACTTCGCAAAGGTGATGAAACAAGCTGTACAACACTGCGATTGTGTGCGCCGCTTGCCAACTGAGACAAAACAGTACCTGACCACTCTCCTGCCTTTTCTATTCACTTGAACATTGGATTGCAAGCTGTTTTGGACAACTTTCTTTCTCTTCTTGCAAAACACTCGGCAGACCTCCGTGCAGCCTCTAGAACACGATGGGAGATGTTTTCTGTGCTGGCACAGTTTCTCCTTGCCAGACAGAGTGGAAAAGCTTTTTGCTAAGATGTAGACGAGAAGAGAGGCTAAAGACGAAGGTACGGTGCTCTGCGGAGCTAAGCACCGCTCCCGGGCCTCTTTCGGCAGAAGGCGCACACCGCAGAGCACTGTGAGCGGCAGAATCGTCTTTGCGCGAAGAAGCAGCTTCTTCGTCTCCGGGAGCCGGAGAGAGCGGCAACTTCGCAAAGGTGATGAAACAAGCTCTACAACACTGCGATTGTGTGCGCCGCTTGCCAACTGAGACAAAAGAGTACCTGACCAATCTCCTGCCTTTTCTATTCACTTGAACATTCGATTGGGAGCTGTTTTGGACAACTTTCTTTCTCTTCTTGCAAAACACTCGGCAGACCTCCGTGCAGCCTCTAGAACACGATGGGAGATGTTTTCTGTGCTGGCACAGTTTCTCCTTGCCAGACAGAGTGGAAAAGCTTTTTGCTAAGATGTAGACGAGAAGAGAGGCTAAAGACGAAGGTACGGTGCTCTGCAGAGCTAAGCACCGCTCCCGGACCTCATTCGGCAGAAGGCGCAAACCGCAGAGCACTGTGAGCGGCAGAATCGTCTTTGCGCGAAGAAGCAGCTTCTTCGTCTCCGGGAGCCGGAGAGAGCGGCAACTTCGCAAAGGTGATGAAACAAGCTGTACAACACTGCGATTGTGTGCGCATCTTGCCAACTGAGAGAAAACAGTACCTGACCACTCTCCTGCCTTTTCTATTCACATGAACATTCGATTGCAAGCTGTTTTGGACAACTTTCTTTCTCTTCTTGCAAAACACTTGGCAGACCTGCGTGCAGCCTCTAGAACACGATGGGAGATGTTTTCTGTGCTGGCACAGTTTCTCCTTGCCAGACAGAGTGGAAAAGCTTTTTGCTAAGATGTAGACGAGAAGAGAGGCTAAAGACGAAGGTACGGTGCTCTGCAGAGCTAAGCACCGCTCCCGGACCTCTTTCGGCAGAAGGCGCACACCGCAGAGCACTGTGAGCGGCAGAATCGTCTTTGCGCGAAGAAGCAGCTTCTTCGTCTCCGGGAGCCGGAGAGAGCGGCAACTTCGCAAAGGTGATGAAACAAGCTCTACAACACTGCGATTGTGTGCGCATCTTGCCAACTGAGAGAAAACAGTACCTGACCACTCTCCTGCCTTTTCTATTCACATGAACATTCGATTGGAGCTCTTTTGGACAACTTTCTTTCTCTTCTTGCAAAACACTCGGCAGACCTCCGTGCAGCCTCTAGAACACGATGGGAGATGTTTTTTGTGCTGGCACAGTTTCTCCTTGCCAGACAGAGTGGAAAAGCTTTTTGCTAAGATGTAGACGAGAAGAGAGGCTAAAGACGAAGGTACGGTGCTCTGCAGAGCTAAGCACCGCTCCCGGGCCTCTTTCGGCAGAAGGCGCACACCGCAGAGCACTGTGAGCGGCAGAATCGTCTTTGCGCGAAGAAGCAGCTTCTTTGTCTCCGGGAGCCGGAGAGAGCGACAACTTCGCAAAGGTGATGAAACAAGCTGTACAACACTGCGATTGTGTGCGCAGCTTGCCAAGTGAGAGAAAACAGTACCTGACCACTCTCCTGCCTTTTCTATTCACATGAACATTGGATTGCAAGCTGTTTTGGACAACTTTCTTTCTCTTCTTGCAAAACACTCGGCAGACCTCCGTGCAGCCTCTAGAACACGATGGGAGATGTTTTCTGTGCTGGCACAGTTTCTCCTTGCCAGACAGAGTGGAAAAGCTTTTTGCTAAGATGTAGACGAGAAGAGAGGCTAAAGACGAAGGTACGGTGCTCTGCAGAGCTAAGCACCGCTCCCGGACCTCTTTCGGCAGAAGGCGCACACCGCAGAGCACTGTGAGCGGCAGAATCGTCTTTGGGCGAAGAAGCAGCTTCTTCGTCTCCGGGAGCCGGAGAGAGCGGCAACTTCGCAAAGGTGATGAAACAAGCTGTACAACACTGCGATTGTGTGCGCCGCTTGCCAACTGAGACAAAACAGTACCTGACCACTCTCCTGCCTTTTCTATTCACATGAACATTCGATTGCAAGCTGTTTTGGACAACTTTCTTTCTCTTCTTGCAAAACACTCGGCAGACCTGCGTGCAGCCTCTAGAACACGATGGGAGATGTTTTTTGTGCTGGCACAGTTTCTCCTTGCCAGACAGAGTGGAAAAGCTTTTTGCTAAGATGTAGACGAGAAGAGAGGCTAAAGACGAAGGTACGGTGCTCTGCAGAGCTAAGCACCGCTCCCGGGCGTCTTTCGGCAGAAGGCGCACACCGCAGAGCACTGTGAGCGGCAGAATCGTCTTTGCGCGAAGAAGCAGCTTCTTCGTCTCCGGGAGCCGGAGAGAGCGGCAACTTCGCAAAGGTGATGAAACAAGCTGTACAACACTGCGATTGTGTGCGCAGCTTGCCAACTGAGAGAAAACAGTACCTGACCACTCTCCTGCCTTTTCTATTCACATGAACATTCGATTGCAAGCTGTTTTGGACAACTTTCTTTCTCTTCTTGCAAAACACTCGGCAGACCTGCGTGCAGCCTCTAGAACACGATGGGAGATGTTTTCTGTGCTGGCACAGTTTCTCCTTGCCAGACAGAGTGGAAAAGCTTTTTGCTAAGATGTAGACGAGAAGAGAGGCTAAAGACGAAGGTACGGTGCTCTGCAGAGCTAAGCACCGCTCCCGGACCTCTTTCGGCAGAAGGCGCACACCGCAGAGCACTGTGAGCGGCAGAATCGTCTTTGGGCGAAGAAGCAGCTTCTTCGTCTCCGGGAGCCGGAGAGAGCGGCAACTTCGCAAAGGTGATGAAACAAGCTGTACAACACTGCGATTGTGTGCGCCGCTTGCCAACTGAGACAAAACAGTACCTGACCACTCTCCTGCCTTTTCTATTCACATGAACATTCGATTGCAAGCTGTTTTGGACAACTTTCTTTCTCTTCTTGCAAAACACTCGGCAGACCTGCGTGCAGCCTCTAGAACACGATGGGAGATGTTTTCTGTGCTGGCACAGTTTCTCCTTGCCAGACAGAGTGGAAAAGCTTTTTGCTAAGATGTAGACGAGAAGAGAGGCTAAAGACGAAGGTACGGTGCTCTGCAGAGCTAAGCACCGCTCCCGGACCTCTTTCGGCAGAAGGCGCACACCGCAGAGCACTGTGAGCGGCAGAATCGTCTTTGCGCGAAGAAGCAGCTTCTTCGTCTCCGGGAGCCGGAGAGAGCGGCAACTTGGCAAAGGTGATGAAACAAGCTGTACAACACTGCGATTGTGTGCGCAGCTTGCCAACTGAGAGAAAACAGTACCTGACCACTCTCCTGCCTTTTCTATTCACATGAACATTCGATTGCAAGCTGTTTTGGACAACTTTCTTTCTCTTCTTGCAAAACACTCGGCAGACCTGCGTGCAGCCTCTAGAACACGATGGGAGATGTTTTCTGTGCTGGCACAGTTTCTCCTTGCCAGACAGAGTGGAAAAGCTTTTTGCTAAGATGTAGACGAGAAGAGAGTCTAAAGACGAAGGTACGGTGCTCTGCAGAGCTAAGCACCGCTCCCGGGCCTCTTTCGGCAGAAGGCGCTCACCGCAGAGCACTGTGAGCGGCAGAATCGTCTTTGCGCGAAGAAGCAGCTTCTTTGTCTCCGGGAGCCGGAGAGAGCAACAACTTCGCAAAGGTGATGAAACAAGCTGTACAACACTGCGATTGTGTGCGCAGCTTGCCAACTGAGAGAAAACAGTACCTGACCACTCTCCTGCCTTTTCTATTCACATGAACATTCGATTGGAAGCTGTTTTGGACAACTTTCTTTCTCTTCTTGCAAAACACTCGGCAGACCTGCGTGCAGCCTCTAGAACACGATGGGAGATGTTTTCTGTGCTGGCACAGTTTCTCCTTGCCAGACAGAGTGGAAAAGCTTTTTGCTAAGATGTAGACGAGAAGAGAGGCTAAAGACGAAGGTACGGTGCTCTGCAGAGCTAGCACCGCTCCCGGACCTCTTTCGGCAGAAGGCGCACACCGCAGAGCACTGTGAGCGGCAGAATCGTCTTTGCGCGAAGAAGCAGCTTCTTCGTCTCCGGGAGCCGGAGAGAGCGGCAACTTTGCAAAGGTGATGAAACAAGCTGTACAACACTGCGATTGTGTGCGCATCTTGCCAACTGAGTGAAAACAGTACCTGACCACTCTCCTGCCTTTTCTATTCACATGAACATTCGATTGGAAGCTGTTTTGGACAACTTTCTTTCTCTTCTTGCAAAACACTTGGCAGACCTCCGTGCAGCCTCTAGAACACGATGGGAGATGTTTTCTGTGCTGGCACAGTTTCTCCTTGCCAGACAGAGTGGAAAAGCTTTTTGCTAAGATGTAGACGAGAAGAGAGGCTTAAGACGAAGGTACGGTGCTCTGCAGAGCTAAGCACCGCTCCCGGGCCTCTTTCGGCAGAAGGCGCACACCACAGAGCACTGTGAGCGGCAGATTCGTCTTTGCGCGAAGAAGCAGCTTCTTCGTCTCCGGGAGCCGGAGAGAGCGGCAACTTGGCAAAGGTGATGAAACAAGCTGTACAACACTGCGATTGTGTGCGCAGCTTTCCAAGTGAGAGAAAACAATACCTGACCACTCTCCTGCCTTTTCTATTCACATGAACATTCGATTGCAAGCTGTTTTGGACAACTTTCTTTCTCTTCTTGCAAAACACTCGGCAGACCTCCGTGCAGCCTCTAGAACACGATGGGAGATGTTTTCTGTGCTGGCACAGTTTCTCCTTGCCAGACAGAGTGGAAAAGCTTTTTGCTAAGATGTAGACGAGAAGAGAGGCTAAAGACGAAGGTACGGTGCTCTGCAGAGCTAAGCACCGCTCCCGGACCTCTTTCGGCAGAAGGCGCACACCGCAGAGCACTGTGAGCGGCAGAATCGTCTTTGCGCGAAGAAGCAGCTTCTTCGTCTCCGGGAGCCGCAGAGAGCGGCAACTTGGCAAAGGTGATGAAACAAGCTGTACAACACTGCGATTGTGTGCGCAGCTTGCCAACTGAGACAAAACAGTACCTGACCACTCTCCTGCCTTTTCTATACACATGAACATTCGATTGCAAGCTGTTTTGGACAACTTTCTTTCTCTTCTTGCAAAACACTCGGCAGACCTCCGTGCAGCCTCTAGAACACGATGGGAGATGTTTTCTGTGCTGGCACAGTTTCTCCTTGCAGACAGAGTGGAAAAGCTTTTTGCTAAGATGTAGACGAGAAGAGAGGCTAAAGACGAAGGTACGGTGCTCTGCAGAGCTAAGCACCGCTCCCGGACCTCTTTCGGCAGAAGGCGCACACCGCAGAGCACTGTGAGCGGCAGAATCGTCTTTGCGCGAAGAAGCAGCTTCTTCGTCTCCGGGAGCCGGAGAGAGCGGCAACTTCGCAAAGGTGATGAAACAAGCTGTACAACACTGCGATTGTGTGCGCATCTTGCCAACTGAGAGAAAACAGTACCTGACCACTCTCCTGCCTTTTCTATTCACATGAACATTCGATTGCAAGCTGTTTTGGACAACTTTCTTTCTCTTCTTGCAAAACACTGGGCAGACCTGCGTGCAGCCTCTAGAACACGATGGGAGATGTTTTCTGTGCTGGCACAGTTTCTCCTTGCCAGACAGAGTGGAAAAGCTTTTTGCTAAGATGTAGACGAGAAGAGAGGCTAAAGACGAAGGTACGGTGCTCTGCAGAGCTAAGCACCGCTCCCGGGCCTCTTTCGGCAGAAGCCGCACACCGCAGAGCACTGTGAGCGGCAGAATCGTCTTTGCGCGAAGAAGCAGCTTCTTCGTCTCCGGGAGCCGGAGAGAGCGGCATCTTGGCAAAGGTGATGAAACAAGCTGTACAACACTGCGATTGTGTGCGCAGCTTGCCAAGTGAGAGAAAACAATACCTGACCACTCTCCTGCCTTTTCTATTCACATGAACATTCGATTGCAAGCTGTTTTGGACAACTTTCTTTCTCTTCTTGCAAAACACTCGGCAGACCTGCGTGCAGCCTCTAGAAGACGATGGGAGATGTTTTCTGTGCTGGCACAGTTTCTCCTTGCCAGACAGAGTGGAAAAGCTTTTTGCTAAGATGTAGACGAGAAGAGAGGCTAAAGACGAAGGTACGGTGCTCTGCAGAGCTAAGCACCGCACCCGGACCTCTTTCGGCAGAAGGCGCACACCGCAGAGCACTGTGAGCGGCAGAATCGTCTTTGCGCGAAGAAGCAGCTTCTTCGTCTCCGGGAGCCGGACACAGCGGCAACTTCGCAAAGGTGATGAAACAAGCTGTACAACACTGCGATTGTGTGCGCCGCTTGCCAACTGAGACAAAACAGTACCTGACCACTCTCCTGCCTTTTCTATTCACTTGAACATTCGATTGCAAGCTGTTTTGGACAACTTTCTTTCTCTTCTTGCAAAACACTGGGCAGACCTGCGTGCAGCCTCTAGAACACGATGGGAGATGTTTTCTGTGCTGGCACAGTTTCTCCTTGCCAGACAGAGTGGAAAAGCTTTTTGCTAAGATGTAGACGAGAAGAGAGGCTAAAGACGAAGGTACGGTGCTCTGCAGAGCTAAGCACCGCTCCCGGGCCTCTTTCGGCAGAAGCCGCACACCGCAGAGCACTGTGAGCGGCAGAATCGTCTTTGCGCGAAGAAGCAGCTTCTTCGTCTCCGGGAGCCGGAGAGAGCGGCAACTTGGCAAAGGTGATGAAACAAGCTGTACAACACTGCGATTGTGTGCGCAGCTTGCCAAGTGAGAGAAAACAATACCTGACCACTCTCCTGCCTTTTCTATTCACATGAACATTCGATTGCAAGCTGTTTTGGACAACTTTCTTTCTCTTCTTGCAAAACACTTGGCAGACCTCCGTGCAGCCTCTAGAACACGATGGGAGATGTTTTCTGTGCTGGCACAGTTTCTCCTTGCCAGACAGAGTGGAAAAGCTTTTTGCTAAGATGTAGACGAGAAGAGAGGCTAAAGACGAAGGTACGGTGCTCTGCAGAGCTAAGCACCGCTCCCGGACCTCTTTCGGCAGAAGGCGCACACCGCAGAGCACTGTGAGCGGCAGAATCGTCTTTGCGCGAAGAAGCAGCTTCTTCGTCTCCGGGAGCCGGAGAGAGCGGCAACTTCGCAAAGGTGATGAAACAAGCTGTACAACACTGCGATTGTGTGCGCATCTTGCCAAGTGAGAGAAAACAGTACCTGACCACTCTCCTGCCTTTTCTATTCACATGAACATTCGATTGGAGCTGTTTTGGACAACTTTCTTTCTCTTCTTGCAAAACACTCGGCAGACCTGCGTGCAGCCTCTAGAACACGATGGGAGATGTTTTCTGTGCTGGCACAGTTTCTCCTTGCCAGACAGAGTGGAAAAGCTTTTTGCTAAGATGTAGACGAGAAGAGAGGCTAAAGACGAAGGTACGGTGCTCTGCAGAGCTAAGCACCGCTCCCGGACCTCTTTCGGCAGAAGGCGCACACCGCAGAGCACTGTGAGCGGCAGAATCGTCTTTGCGCGAAGAAGCAGCTTCTTCGTCGCCGGGAGCCGGTGAGAGGGGCAACTTGGCAAAGGTGATGAAACAAGCTGTACAACACTGCGATTGTGTGCGCAGCTTGCCAAGTGAGAGAAAACAATACCTGACCACTCTCCTGCCTTTTCTATTCACATGAACATTCGATTGCAAGCTGTTTTGGACAACTTTCTTTCTCTTCTTGCAAAACACTCGGCAGACCTGCGTGCAGCCTCTAGAACACGATGGGAGATGTTTTCTGTGCTGGCACAGTTTCTCCTTGCCAGACAGAGTGGAAAAGCTTTTTGCTAAGATGTAGACGAGAAGAGAGGCTAAAGACGAAGGTACGGTGCTCTGCAGAGCTAAGCACCGCTCCCGGGCGTGTTTCGGCAGAAGGCGCACACCGCAGAGCACTGTGAGCGGCAGAATCGTCTTTGCGCGAAGAAGCAGCTTCTTCGTCTCCGGGAGCCGGACACAGCGGCAACTTGGCAAAGGTGATGAAACAAGCTGTACAACACTGCGATTGTGTGCGCAGCTTGCCAACTGAGAGAAAACAGTACCTGACCACTCTCCTGCCTTTTCTATTCACATGAACATTCGATTGCAAGCTGTTTTGGACAACTTTCTTTCTCTTCATGCAAAACACTTGGCAGACCTCCGTGCAGCCTCTAGAACACGATGGGAGATGTTTTCTGTGCTGGCACAGTTTCTCCTTGCCAGACAGAGTGGAAAAGCTTTTTGCTAAGATGTAGACGAGAAGAGAGGCTAAAGACGAAGGTACGGTGCTCTGCAGAGCTAAGCACCGCTCCCGGACCTCTTTCGGCAGAAGGCGCACACCGCAGAGCACTGTGAGCGGCAGAATCGTCTTTGCGCGAAGAAGCAGCTTCTTCGTCTCCGGGAGCCGGAGAGAGCGGCAACTTCGCAAAGGTGATGAAACAAGCTGTACAACACTGCGATTGTGTGCGCAGCTTGCCAACTGAGAGAAAACAGTACCTGACCACTCTCCTGCCTTTTCTATACACATGAACATTCGATTGCAAGCTGTTTTGGACAACTTTCTTTCTCTTCTTGCAAAACACTCGGCAGACCTGCGTGCAGCCTCTAGAACACGATGGGAGATGTTTTCTGTGCTGGCACAGTTTCTCCTTGCCAGACAGAGTGGAAAAGCTTTTTGCTAAGATGTAGACGAGAAGAGAGGCTAAAGACGAAGGTACGGTGCTCTGCAGAGCTAAGCACCGCTCCCGGGCCTCTTTCGGCAGAAGGCGCACACCGCAGAACACTGTGAGCGGCAGAATCGTCTTTGCGCGAAGAAGCAGCTTCTTTGTCTCCGGGAGCCGGAGAGAGCGGCAGCTTCGCAAAGGTGATGAAACAAGCTGTACAACACTGCGATTGTGTGCGCAGCTTGCCAACTGAGAGAAAACAATACCTGACCACTCTCCTGCCTTTTCTATTCACATGAACATTCGATTGCAAGCTGTTTTGGACAACTTTCTTTCTCTTCATGCAAAACACTTGGCAGACCTCCGTGCAGCCTCTAGAACACGATGGGAGATGTTTTCTGTGCTGGCACAGTTTCTCCTTGCCAGACAGAGTGGAAAAGCTTTTTGCTAAGATGTAGACGAGAAGAGAGGCTAAAGACGAAGGTACGGTGCTCTGCAGAGCTAAGCACCGCTCCCGGGCGTGTTTCGGCAGAAGGCGCACACCGCAGAGCACTGTGAGCGGCAGAATCGTCTTTGCGCAAAGAAGCAGCTTCTTCGTCTCCGGGAGCCGGAGAGAGCGGCAACTTCGCAAAGGTGATGAAACAAGCTGTACAACACTGCGATTGTGTGCGCAGCTTGCCAACTGAGAGAAAACAGTACCTGACCACTCTCCTGCCTTTTCTATTCACATGAACATTCGATTGCAAGCTGTTTTGGACAACTTTCTTTCTCTTCTTGCAAAACACTCGGCAGACCTGCGTGCAGCCTCTAGAACACGATGGGAGATGTTTTCTGTGCTGGCACAGTTTCTCCTTGCCAGACAGAGTGGAAAAGCTTTTTGCTAAGATGTAGACGAGAAGAGAGGCTAAAGACGAAGGTACGGTGCTCTGCAGAGCTAAGCACCGCTCCCGGACCTCTTTCGGCAGAAGGCGCACACCGCAGAGCACTGTGAGCGGCAGAATCGTCTTTGCGCGAAGAAGCAGCTTCTTCGTCTCCGGGAGCCGGAGAGAGCGGCAACTTCGCAAAGGTGATGAAACAAGCTGTACAACACTGCGATTGTGTGCGCATCTTGCCAACTGAGAGAAAACAGTACCTGACCACTCTCCTGCCTTTTCTATTCACATGAACATTCGATTGGAAGCTGTTTTGGACAACTTTCTTTCTCTTCTTGCAAAACACTTGGCAGACCTGCGTGCAGCCTCTAGAACACGATGGGAGATGTTTTCTGTGCTGGCACAGTTTCTCCTTGCCAGACAGAGTGGAAAAGCTTTTTGCTAAGATGTAGACGAGAAGAGAGGCTAAAGACGAAGGTACGGTGCTCTGCAGAGCTAAGCACCGCACCCGGACCTCTTTCGGCAGAAGGCGCACACCGCAGAGCACTGTGAGCGGCAGAATCGTCTTTGGGCGAAAAAGCAGCTTCTTCGTCTCCGGGAGCCGGAGAGAGCGGCAACTTGGCAAAGGTGATGAAACAAGCTGTACAACACTGCGATTGTGTGCGCAGCTTGCCAACTGAGACAAAACAGTACCTGACCACTCTCCTGCCTTTTCTATACACATGAACATTCGATTGCAAGCTGTTTTGGACAACTTTTTTTCTCTTCTTGCAAAACACTCGGCAGACCTCCGTGCAGCCTCTAGAAGACGATGGGAGATGTTTTCTGTGCTGGCACAGTTTCTCCTTGCCAGACAGAGTGGAAAAGCTTTTTGCTAAGATGTAGACGAGAAGAGAGGCTAAAGACGAAGGTACGGTGCTCTGCAGAGCTAAGCACCGCACCCGGACCTCTTTCGGCAGAAGGCGCACACCGCAGAGCACTGTGAGCGGCAGAATCGTCTTTGCGCGAAGAAGCAGCTTCTTCGTCTCCGGGAGCCGGAGAGAGCGGCAACTTCGCAAAGGTGATGAAACAAGCTGTACAACACTGCGATTGTGTGCGCATCTTGCCAACTGAGAGAAAACAGTACCTGACCACTCTCCTGCCTTTTCTATTCACATGAACATTCGATTGCAAGCTGTTTTGGACAACTTTCTTTCTCTTCTTGCAAAACACTTGGCAGACCTTCGTGCAGCCTCTAGAACACGATGGGAGATGTTTTCTGTGCTGGCACAGTTTCTCCTTGCCAGACAGAGTGGAAAAGCTTTTTGCTAAGATGTAGACGAGAAGAGAGGCTAAAGACGAAGGTACGGTGCTCTGCAGAGCTAAGCACCGCTCCCGGGCCTCTTTCGGCAGAAGGCGCACACCGCAGAGCACTGTGAGCGGCAGAATCGTCTTTGCGCGAAGAAGCAGCTTCTTCGTCTCCGGGAGCCGGAGAGAGCGGCAACTTGGCAAAGGTGATGAAACAAGCTGTACAACACTGCGATTGTGTGCGCAGCTTGCCAAATGAGAGAAAACAATATCTGACCACTCTCCTGCCTTTTCTATACACATGAACATTCGATTGCAAGCTGTTTTGGACAACTTTCTTTCTCTTCTTGCAAAACACTCGGCAGACCTGCGTGCAGCCTCTAGAACACGATGGGAGATATTTTCTGTGCTGGCACAGTTTCTCCTTGCCAGACAGAGTGGAAAAGCTTTTTGCTAAGATGTAGACGAGAAGAGAGGCTAAAGACGAAGGTACGGTGCTCTGCAGAGCTAAGCACCGCTCCCGGACCTCTTTCGGCAGAAGGCGCACACCGCAGAGCACTGTGAGCGGCAGAATCGTCTTTGCGTGAAGAAGCAGCTTCTTCGTCTCCGGGAGCCGGAGAGAGCGGCAACTTCGCAAAGGTGATGAAACAAGCTGTACAACACTGCGATTGTGTGCGCCGCTTGCCAACTGAGAGAAAACAGTACCTGACCACTCTCCTGCCTTTTCTATACACATGAACATTCGATTGCAAGCTGTTTTGGACAACTTTCTTTCTCTTCTTGCAAAACACTTGGCAGACCTCCGTGCAGCCTCTAGAAGACGATGGGAGATGTTTTTTGTGCTGGCACAGTTTCTCATTGCCAGACAGACTGGAAAAGCTTTTTGCTAAGATGTAGACGAGAAGAGAGTCTAAAGACGAAGGTACGGTGCTCTGCAGAGCTAAGCACCGCTCCCGGACCTCTTTCGGCAGAAGGCGCACACCGCAGAGCACTGTGAGCGGCAGAATCGTCTTTGCGCGAAGAAGCAGCTTCTTCGTCTCCGGGAGCCGGAGAGAGCGGCAACTTCGCAAAGGTGATGAAACAAGCTGTACAACACTGCGATTGTGTGCGCAGCTTGCCAACTAAGAGAAAACAGTACCTGACCACTCTCCTGCCTTTTCTATACACATGAACATTCGATTGCAAGCTGTTTTGGACAACATTCTTTCTCTTCTTGCAAAACACTCGGCAGACCTCCGTGCAGCCTCTAGAACACGATGGGAGATGTTTTCTGTGCTGGCACAGTTTCTCCTTGCCAGACAGAGTGGAAAAGCTTTTTGCTAAGATGTAGACGAGAAGAGAGGCTAAAGACGAAGGTACGGTGCTCTGCAGAGCTAAGCACCGCTCCCGGACCTCTTTCGGCAGAAGGCGCACACCGCAGAGCACTGTGAGCGGCAGAATCGTCTTTGCGCGAAGAAGCAGCTTCTTCGTCTCCGGGAGCCGGAGAGAGCGGCAACTTGGCAAAGGTGATGAAACAAGCTGTACAACACTGCGATTGTGTACGCAGCTTGCCAAGTGAGAGAAAACAATACCTGACCACTCTCCTGCCTTTTCTATTCACATGAACATTCGATTGCAAGCTGTTTTGGACAACTTTCTTTCTCTTCTTGCAAAACACTCGGCAGACCTCCGTGCAGCCTCTAGAACACGATGGGAGATGTTTTCTGTGCTGGCACAGTTTCTCCTTGCCAGACAGAGTGGAAAAGCTTTTTGCTAAGATGTAGACGAGAAGAGAGGCTAAAGAAGCAGGTATGGTGCTCTGCAGAGCTAAGCACCACTCCCGGGCGTCTTAAGGCAGAAGGCGCACACCGCAGAGCACTGTGAGCGGCAGAATCGTCTTTGCGCGAAGAAGCAGCTTCTTCGTCTCCGGGAGCCGGAGAGAGCGGCAACTTCGCAAAGGTGATGAAACAAGCTCTACAACACTGCGATTGTGTGCGCAGCTTGCCAACTGAGAGAAAACAGTACCTGACCACTCTCCTGCCTTTTCTATTCACATGAACATTTGATTGGAAGCTGTTTTGGACAACTTTCTTTCTCTTCTTGCAAAATACTCGGCAGACCTGCGTGCAGCCTCTAGAACACGATGGGAGATGTTTTTTGTGCTGGCACAGTTTCTCCTTGCCAGACAGAGTGGAAAAGCTTTTTGCTAAGATGTAGACGAGAAGAGAGGCTAAAGACGAAGGTACGGTGCTCTGCAGAGCTAAGCACCCCTCCCGGACCTCTTTCGGCAGAAGGCGCACACCGCAGAGCACTGTGAGCGGCAGAATCGTCTTTGCGCGAAGAAGCAGCTTCTTCGTCTCCGGGAGCCGGAGAGAGCGGCAACTTCGCAAAGGTGATGAAACAAGCTGTACAACACTGCGATTGTGTGCGCAGCTTGCCAAGTGAGAGAAAACAGTACCTGACCACTCTCCTGCCTTTTCTATTCACATGAACATTTGATTGGAAGCTGTTTTGGACAACTTTCTTTCTCTTCTTGCAAAATACTCGGCAGACCTCCGTGCAGCCTCTAGAACACGATGGTAGATGTTTTTTGTGCTGGCACAGTTTCTCCTTGCCAGACAGAGTGGAAAAGCTTTTTGCTAAGATGTAGACGAGAAGAGAGGCTAAAGACGAAGGTACGGTGCTCTGCAGAGCTAAGCACCGCTCCCGGACCTCTTTCGGCAGAAGGCGCACACCGCAGAGCACTGTGAGCGGCAGAATCGTCTTTGCGCGAAGAAGCAGCTTCTTCGTCTCCGGGAGCCGGAGAGAGCGGCAACTTCGCAAAGGTGATGAAACAAGCTCTACAACACTGCGATTGTGTGCGCATCTTGCCAACTGAGAGAAAACAGTACCTGACCACTCTCCTGCCTTTTCTATTCACATGAACATTGGATTGCAAGCTGTTTTGGACAACTTTCTTTCTCTTCTTGCAAAACACTCGGCAGGCCTGTGTGCAGCCTCTAGAACACGATGGGAGATGTTTTCTGTGCTGGCACAGTTTCTCCTTGCCAGACAGAGTGGAAAAGCTTTTTGCTAAGATGTAGACGAGAAGAGAGACTAAAGACGAAGGTACGGTGGTCTGCAGAGCTAAGCACCGCTCCCGGGCCTCTTTCGGCAGAAGGCGCACACCGCAGAGCACTGTGAGCGGCAGAATCGTCTTTGCGCGAAGAAGCAGCTTCTTCGTCTCCGGGAGCCGGAGAGAGCGGCAGCTTCGCAAAGGTGATGAAACAAGCTGTACGACACTGCGATTGTGTGCGCAGCTTGCCAACTGAGAGCAAACAGTACCTGACCACTCTCCTGCCTTTTCTATTCACTTGAACATTCGATTGGGAGCTGTTTTGGACAACTTTCTTTCTCTTCTTGCAAAACACTCGGCAGACCTCCGTGCAGCCTCTAGAACACGATGGGAGATGTTTTTTGTCCTGGCAAAGTTTCTCCTTGCCAGACAGAGTGGAAAAGATTTTTGCTAAGATGTAGACGAGAAGAGAGGCTAAAGAAGCAGGTATGGTGCTCTGCAGAGCTAAGCACCGCTCCCGGACCTCTTTCGGCAGAAGGCGCACACCGCAGAGCACTGTGAGCGGCAGAATCGTCTTTGCGCGAAGAAGCAGCTTCTTCGTCTCCGGGAGCCGGAGAGAGCGGCAACTTCGCAAAGGTGATGAAACAAGCTCTACAACACTGCGATTGTGTGCGCAGTTTGCCAACTGAGAGAAAACAGTACCTGACCACTCTCCTGCCTTTTCTATTCACATGAACATTCGATTGCAAGCTGTTTTGGACAACTTTCTTTCTCTTCTTGCAAAACACTCGGCAGTCCTCCGTGCAGCCTCTAGAACACGATGGGAGATATTTTCTGTGCCGGCACAGTTTCTCCTTGCCAGACAGAGTGGAAAAGCTTTTTGCTAAGATGTAGACGAGAAGAGAGGCTTAAGACGAAGGTACGGTGCTCTGCAGAGCTAAGCACCGCTCCCGGACCTCTTTCGGCAGAAGGCGCACACCGCAGAGCACTGTGAGCGGCAGAATCGTCTTTGGGCGAAAAAGCAGCTTCTTCGTCTCCGGGAGCCGCAGAGAGCGGCAACTTGGCAAAGGTGATGAAACAAGCTGTACAACACTGCGATTGTGTGCGCAGCTTGCCAACTGAGACAAAACAGTACCTGACCACTCTCCTGCCTTTTCTATACACATGAACATTTGATTGCAAGCTGTTTTGGACAACTTTTTTTCTCTTCTTGCAAAACACTCGGCAGACCTCCGTGCAGCCTCTAGAACACGATGGGAGATGTTTTCTGTGCTGGCACAGTTTCTCCTTGCCAGACAGAGTGGAAAAGCTTTTTGCTAAGATGTAGACGAGAAGAGAGGCTAAAGACGAAGGTACGGTGCTCTGCAGAGCTAAGCACCGCTCCCGGACCTCTTTCGGCAGAAGGCGCACACCGCAGAGCACTGTGAGCGGCAGAATCGTCTTTGCGCGAAGAAGCAGCTTCTTCGTCTCCGGGAGCCGGAGAGAGCGGCAACTTCGCAAAGGTGATGAAACAAGCTGTACAACACTGCGATTGTGTGCGCATCTTGCCAAGTGAGAGAAAACAGTACCTGACCACTCTCCTGCCTTTTCTATTCACATGAACATTCGATTGCAAGCTGTTTTGGACAACTTTCTTTCTCTTCTTGCAAAACACTGGGCAGACCTGCGTGCAGCCTCTAGAACACGATGGGAGATGTTTTCTGTGCTGGCACAGTTTCTCCTTGCCAGACAGAGTGGAAAAGCTTTTTGCTAAGATGTAGACGAGAAGAGAGGCTAAAGACGAAGGTACGGTGCTCTGCAGAGCTAAGCACCGCTCCCGGGCCTCTTTCGGCAGAAGCCGCACACCGCAGAGCACTGTGAGCGGCAGAATCGTCTTTGCGCGAAGAAGCAGCTTCTTCGTCTCCGGGAGCCGGAGAGAGCGGCAACTTGGCAAAGGTGATGAAACAAGCTGTACAACACTGCGATTGTGTGCGCAGCTTGCCAAGTGAGAGAAAACAATACCTGACCACTCTCCTGCCTTTTCTATTCACATGAACATTCGATTGGGAGCTGTTTTGGACAACTTTCTTTCTCTTCTTGCAAAACACTCGGCAGACCTGCGTGCAGCCTCTAGAACACGATGGGAGATGTTTTCTGTGCTGGCACAGTTTCTCCTTGCCAGACAGAGTGGAAAAGCTTTTTGCTAAGATGTAGACGAGAAGAGAGGCTAAAGACGAAGGTACGGTGCTCTGCAGAGCTAAGCACCGCACCCGGACCTCTTTCGGCAGAAGGCGCACACCGCAAAGCACTGTGAGCGGCAGAATCGTCTTTGCGCGAAAAAGCAGCTTCTTCGTCTCCGGGAGCCGGAGAGAGCGGCAACTTCGCAAAGGTGATGAAACAAGCTGTACAACACTGCGATTGTGTGCGCCGCTTGCCAACTGAGAGAAAACAGTACCTGACCACTCTCCTGCCTTTTCTATTCACTTGAACATTCGATTGCAAGCTGTTTTGGACAACTTTCTTTCTCTTCTTGCAAAACACTCGGCAGACCTCCGTGCAGCCTCTAGAACACGATGGGAGATGTTTTTTGTGCTGGCACAGTTTCTCCTTGCCAGACAGAGTGGAAAAGCTTTTTGCTAAGATGTAGACGAGAAGAGAGGCTAAAGACGAAGGTACGGTGCTCTGCAGAGCTAAGCACCGCTCCCGGGCGTCTTTCGGCAGAAGGCGCACACCGCAGAGCACTGTGAGCGGCAGAATCGTCTTTGCGCGAAGAAGCAGCTTCTTCGTCTCCGGGAGCCGGAGAGAGCGACAACTTCGCAAAGGTGATTAAACAAGCTGTACAACACTGCGATTGTGTGCGCAGCTTGCCAACTGAGAGAAAACAGTACCTGACCACTCTCCTGCCTTTTCTATTCACATGAACATTCGATTGCAAGCTGTTTTGGACAACTTTCTTTCTCTTCTTGCAAAACACTCGGCAGACCTGCGTGCAGCCTCTAGAACACGATGGGAGATGTTTTCTGTGCTGGCACATTTTCTCCTTGCCAGACAGAGTGGAAATGCTTTTTGCTAAGATGTAGACGAGAAGAGAGGCTAAAGACGAAGGTACGGTGCTCTGCAGAGCTAAGCACCGCTCCGGGACCTCTTTCGGCAGAAGGCGCACACCGCAGAGCACTGTGAGCGGCAGAATCGTCTTTGCGCGAAGAAGCAGCTTCTTCGTCTCCGGGAGCCGGAGAGAGCGGCAACTTCGCAAAGGTGATGAAACAAGCTGTACAACACTGCGATTGTGTGCGCATCTTGCCAACTGAGAGAAAACAGTACCTGACCACTCTCCTGCCTTTTCTATTCACATGAACATTCGATTGCAAGCTGTTTTGGACAACTTTCTTTCTCTTCTTGCAAAACACTTGGGAGACCTCCGTGCAGCCTCTAGAACACGATGGGAGATGTTTTCTGTGCTGGCACAGTTTCTCCTTGCCAGACAGAGTGGAAAAGCTTTTTGCTAAGATGTAGACGAGAAGAGAGGCTAAAGACGAAGGTACGGTGCTCTGCAGAGCTAAGCACCGCTCCCGGACCTCTTTCGGCAGAAGGCGCACACCGCAGAGCACTGTGAGCGGCAGAATCGTCTTTGCGCGAAGAAGCAGCTTCTTCGTCTCCGGGAGCCGGAGAGAGCGGCAACTTCGCAAAGGTGATGAAACAAGCTGTACAACACTGCGATTGTGTGCGCATCTTGCCAACTGAGAGAAAACAGTACCTGACCACTCTCCTGCCTTTTCTATTCACATGAACATTCGATTGGAGCTGTTTTGGACAACTTTCTTTCTCTTCTTGCAAAACACTCTGCAGACCTGCGTGCAGCCTCTAGAACACGATGGGAGATGTTTTCTGTGCTGGCACAGTTTCTCCTTGCCAGACAGAGTGGAAAAGCTTTTTGCTAAGATGTAGACGAGAAGAGAGGCTAAAGACGAAGGTACGGTGCTCTGCAGAGCTAAGCACCGCTCCCGGGCGTCTTTCGGCAGAAGGCGCACACCGCAGAGCACTGTGAGCGGCAGAATCGTCTTTGCGCGAAGAAGCAGCTTCTTCGTCTCCGGGAGCCGGAGAGAGGGGCAACTTGGCAAAGGTGATGAAACAAGCTGTACAACACTGCGATTGTGTGCGCAGCTTGCCAAGTGAGAGAAAACAATACCTGACCACTCTCCTGCCTTTTCTATTCACATGAACATTCGATTGCAAGCTGTTTTGGACAACTTTCTTTCTCTTCTTGCAAAACACTCGGCAGACCTGCGTGCAGCCTCTAGAACACGATGGGAGATGTTTTCTGTGCTGGCACAGTTTCTCCTTGCCAGACAGAGTGGAAAAGCTTTTTGCTAAGATGTAGACGAGAAGAGAGGCTAAAGACGAAGGTACGGTGCTCTGCAGAGCTAAGCACCGCTCCCGGGCGTGTTTCGGCAGAAGGCGCACACCGCAGAGCACTGTGAGCGGCAGAATCGTCTTTGGGCGAAGAAGCAGCTTCTTCGTCTCCGGGAGCCGGACACAGCGGCAACTTCGCAAAGGTGATGAAACAAGCTGTACAACACTGCGATTGTGTGCGCAGCTTGCCAACTGAGAGAAAACAGTACCTGACCACTCTCCTGCCTTTTCTATTCACATGAACATTCGATTGCAAGCTGTTTTGGACAACTTTCTTTCTCTTCATGCAAAACACTTGGCAGACCTCCGTGCAGCCTCTAGAACACGATGGGAGATGTTTTCTGTGCTGGCACAGTTTCTCCTTGCCAGACAGAGTGGAAAAGCTTTTTGCTAAGATGTAGACGAGAAGAGAGGCTAAAGACGAAGGTACGGTGCTCTGCAGAGCTAAGCACCGCTCCCGGACCTCTTTCGGCAGAAGGCGCACACCGCAGAGCACTGTGAGCGGCAGAATCGTCTTTGCGCGAAGAAGCAGCTTCTTCGTCTCCGGGAGCCGGAGAGAGCGGCAACTTGGCAAAGGTGATGAAACAAGCTGTACAACACTGCGATTGTGTGCGCAGCTTGCCAAGTGAGAGAAAACAATACCTGACCACTCTCCTGCCTTTTCTATTCACATGAACATTCGATTGCAAGCTGTTTTGGACAACTTTCTTTCTCTTCTTGCAAAACACTCGGCAGACCTCCGTGCAGCCTCTAGAACACGATGGGAGATGTTTTCTGTGCTGGCACAGTTTCTCCTTGCCAGACAGAGTGGAAAAGCTTTTTGCTAAGATGTAGACGAGAAGAGAGGCTAAAGACGAAGGTACGGTGCTCTGCAGAGCTAAGCACCGCTCCCGGGCCTCTTTCGGCAGAAGCCGCACACCGCAGAGCACTGTGAGCGGCAGAATCGTCTTTGCGCGAAGAAGCAGCTTCTTCGTCTCCGGGAGCCGGAGAGAGCGGCAACTTGGCAAAGGTGATGAAACAAGCTGTACAACACTGCGATTGTGTGCGCAGCTTTCCAAGTGAGAGAAAACAATACCTGACCACTCTCCTGCCTTTTCTCTTCACATGAACATTCGATTGCAAGCTGTTTTGGACAACTTTCTTTCTCTTCTTGCAAAACACTGGGCAGACCTGCGTGCAGCCTCTAGAACACGATGGGAGATGTTTTCTGTGCTGGCACAGTTTCTCCTTGCCAGACAGAGTGGAAAAGCTTTTTGCTAAGATGTAGACGAGAAGAGAGGCTAAAGACGAAGGTACGGTGCTCTGCAGAGCTAAGCACCGCTCCCGGGCCTCTTTCGGCAGAAGCCGCACACCGCAGAGCACTGTGAGCGGCAGAATCGTCTTTGCGCGAAGAAGCAGCTTCTTCGTCTCCGGGAGCCGGAGAGAGCGGCAACTTGGCAAAGGTGATGAAACAAGCTGTACAACACTGCGATTGTGTGCGCCGCTTGCCAACTGAGACAAAACAGTACCTGACCACTCTCCTGCCTTTTCTATTCACTTGAACATTCGATTGCAAGCTGTTTTGGACAACTTTCTTTCTCTTCTTGCAAAACACTGGGCAGACCTGCGTGCAGCCTCTAGAACACGATGGGAGATGTTTTCTGTGCTGGCACAGTTTCTCCTTGCCAGACAGAGTGGAAAAGCTTTTTGCTAAGATGTAGACGAGAAGAGAGGCTAAAGACGAAGGTACGGTGCTCTGCAGAGCTAAGCACCGCTCCCGGGCCTCTTTCGGCAGAAGCCGCACACCGCAGAGCACTGTGAGCGGCAGAATCGTCTTTGCGCGAAGAAGCAGCTTCTTCGTCTCCGGGAGCCGGAGAGAGCGGCAACTTGGCAAAGGTGATGAAACAAGCTGTACAACACTGCGATTGTGTGCGCAGCTTTCCAAGTGAGAGAAAACAATACCTGACCACTCTCCTGCCTTTTCTATTCACATGAACATTCGATTGCAAGCTGTTTTGGACAACTTTCTTTCTCTTCTTGCAAAACACTTGGCAGACCTCCGTGCAGCCTCTAGAACACGATGGGAGATGTTTTCTGTGCTGGCACAGTTTCTCCTTGCCAGACAGAGTGGAAAAGCTTTTTGCTAAGATGTAGACGAGAAGAGAGGCTAAAGACGAAGGTACGGTGCTCTGCAGAGCTAAGCACCGCTCCCGGACCTCTTTCGGCAGAAGGCGCACACCGCAGAGCACTGTGAGCGGCAGAATCGTCTTTGCGCGAAGAAGCAGCTTCTTCGTCTCCGGGAGCCGGAGAGAGCGGCAACTTGGCAAAGGTGATGAAACAAGCTGTACAACACTGCGATTGTGTGCGCAGCTTGCCAACTGAGAGAAAACAGTACCTGACCACTCTCCTGCCTTTTCTATTCACATGAACATTCGATTGCAAGCTGTTTTGGACAACTTTCTTTCTCTTCTTGCAAAACACTCGGCAGACCTGCGTGCAGCCTCTAGAACACGATGGGAGATGTTTTCTGTGCTGGCACAGTTTCTCCTTGCCAGACAGAGTGGAAAAGCTTTTTGCTAAGATGTAGACGAGAAGAGAGGCTAAAGACGAAGGTACGGTGCTCTGCAGAGCTAAGCACCGCTCCCGGACCTCTTTCGGCAGAAGGCGCACACCGCAGAGCACTGTGAGCGGCAGAATCGTCTTTGCGCGAAGAATCAGCTTCTTTTTCTCCGGGAGCCGGAGAGAGCAACAACTTCGCAAAGGTGATGAAACAAGCTGTACAACACTGCGATTGTGTGCGCAGTTTGCCAAGTGAGAGAAAACAATACCTGACCACTCTCCTGCCTTTTCTATTCACATGAACATTCGATTGCAAGCTGTTTTGGACAACTTTCTTTCTCTTCTTGCAAAACACTCGGCAGACCTGCGTGCAGCCTCTAGAACACGATGGGAGATGTTTTCTGTGCTGGCACAGTTTCTCCTTGCCAGACAGAGTGGAAAAGCTTTTTGCTAAGATGTAGACGAGAAGAGAGGCTAAAGACGAAGGTACGGTGCTCTGCAGAGCTAAGCACCGCTCCCGGGCGTGTTTCGGCAGAAGGCGCACACCGCAGAGCACTGTGAGCGGCAGAATCGTCTTTGGGCGAAGAAGCAGCTTCTTCGTCTCCGGGAGCCGGACACAGCGGCAACTTGGCAAAGGTGATGAAACAAGCTGTACAACACTGCGATTGTGTGCGCAGCTTGCCAACTGAGAGAAAACAGTACCTGACCACTCTCCTGCCTTTTCTATTCACATGAACATTCGATTGGAAGCTGTTTTGGACAACTTTCTTTCTCTTCTTGCAAAACACTTGGCAGACCTCCGTGCAGCCTCTAGAACACGATGGGAGATGTTTTCTGTGCTGGCACAGTTTCTCCTTGCCAGACAGAGTGGAAAAGCTTTTTGCTAAGATGTAGACGAGAAGAGAGGCTAAAGACGAAGGTACGGTGCTCTGCAGAGCTAAGCACCCCTCCCGGACCTCTTTCGGCAGAAGGCGCACACCGCAGAGCACTGTGAGCGGCAGAATCGTCTTTGGGCGAAAAAGCAGCTTCTTCGTCTCCGGGAGCCGCAGAGAGCGGCAACTTGGCAAAGGTGATGAAACAAGCTGTACAACACTGCGATTGTGTGCGCAGCTTGCCAACTGAGAGAAAACAGTACCTGACCACTCTCCTGCCTTTTCTATACACATGAACATTCGATTGCAAGCTGTTTTGGACAACTTTTTTTCTCTTCTTGCAAAACACTCGGCAGACCTCCGTGCAGCCTCTAGAACACGATGGGAGATGTTTTCTGTGCTGGCACAGTTTCTCCTTGCCAGACAGAGTGGAAAAGCTTTTTGCTAAGATGTAGACGAGAAGAGAGGCTAAAGACGAAGGTACGGTGCTCTGCAGAGCTAAGCTCCGCACCCGGACCTCTTTCGGCAGAAGGCGCACACCGCAGAGCACTGTGAGCGGCAGAATCGTCTTTGCGCGAAGAAGCAGCTTCTTCGTCTCCGGGAGCCGGAGAGAGCGGCAACTTCGCAAAGGTGATGAAACAAGCTGTACAACACTGCGATTGTGTGCGCATCTTGCCAACTGAGAGAAAACAGTACCTGACCACTCTCCTGACTTTTCTATTCACATGAACATTCGATTGCAAGCTGTTTTGGACAACTTTCTTTCTCTTCTTGCAAAACACTTGGCAGACCTGCGTGCAGCCTCTAGAACACGATGGGAGATGTTTTCTGTGCTGGCACAGTTTCTCCTTGCCAGACAGAGTGGAAAAGCTTTTTGCTAAGATGTAGACGAGAAGAGAGGCTAAAGACGAAGGTACGGTGCTCTGCAGAGCTAAGCACCGCTCCCGGGCCTCTTTCGGCAGAAGGCGCACACCGCAGAGCACTGTGAGCGGCAGAATCGTCTTTGCGCGAAGAAGCAGCTTCTTCGTCTCCGGGAGCCGGAGAGAGCGGCAACTTGGCAAAGGTGATGAAACAAGCTGTACAACACTGCGATTGTGTGCGCAGCTTGCCAAATGAGAGAAAACAATATCTGACCACTCTCCTGCCTTTTCTATTCACATGAACATTCGATTGCAAGCTGTTTTGGACAACTTTCTTTCTCTTCTTGCAAAACACTTGGCAGACCTCCGTGCAGCCTCTAGAACACGATGGGAGATGTTTTCTGTGCTGGCACAGTTTCTCCTTGCCAGACAGAGTGGAAAAGCTTTTTGCTAAGATGTAGACGAGAAGAGAGGCTAAAGACGAAGGTACGGTGCTCTGCAGAGCTAAGCACCGCTCCCAGACCTCTTTCGGCAGAAGGCGCACACCGCAGAGCACTGTGAGCGGCAGAATCGTCTTTGCGTGAAGAAGCAGCTTCTTCGTCTCCGGGAGCCGGAGAGAGCGGCAACTTCGCAAAGGTGATGAAACAAGCTGTACAACACTGCGATTGTGTGCGCCGCTTGCCAACTGAGAGAAAACAGTACCTGACCACTCTCCTGCCTTTTCTATACACATGAACATTCGATTGCAAGCTGTTTTGGACAACTTTCTTTCTCTTCTTGCAAAACACTTGGCAGACCTCCGTGCAGCCTCTAGAAGACGATGGGAGATGTTTTTTGTGCTGGCACAGTTTCTCATTGCCAGACAGACTGGAAAAGCTTTTTGCTAAGATGTAGACGAGAAGAGAGTCTAAAGACGAAGGTACGGTGCTCTGCAGAGCTAAGCACCGCTCCCGGACCTCTTTCGGCAGAAGGCGCACACCGCAGAGCACTGTGAGCGGCAGAATCGTCTTTGCGCGAAGAAGCAGCTTCTTCGTCTCCGGGAGCCGGAGAGAGCGGCAACTTGGCAAAGGTGATGAAACAAGCTGTACAACACTGCGATTGTGTGCGCAGCTTGCCAACTAAGAGAAAACAGTACCTGACGACTCTCCTGCCTTTTCTATTCACATGAACATTCGATTGCAAGCTGTTTTGGACAACTTTCTTTCTCTTCTTGCAAAACACTCGGCAGACCTGCGTGCAGCCTCTAGAACACGATGGGAGATGTTTTCTGTGCTGGCACAGTTTCTCCTTGCCAGACAGAGTGGAAAAGCTTTTTGCTAAGATGTAGACGAGAAGAGAGGCTAAAGACGAAGGTACGGTGCTCTGCAGAGCTAAGCACCGCTCCCGGGCGTCTTTCGGCAGAAGGCGCACACCGCAGAGCACTGTGAGCGGCAGAATCGTCTTTGCGCGAAGAAGCAGCTTCTTCGTCTCCGGGAGCCGGAGAGAGCGGCAACTTGGCAAAGGTGATGAAACAAGCTGTACAACACTGCGATTGTGTACGCAGCTTGCCAAGTGAGAGAAAACAATACCTGACCACTCTCCTGCCTTTTCTATTCACATGAACATTCGATTGCAAGCTGTTTTGGACAACTTTCTTTCTCTTCTTGCAAAACACTCGGCAGACCTCCGTGCAGCCTCTAGAACACGATGGGAGATGTTTTCTGTGCTGGCACAGTTTCTCCTTGCCAGACAGAGTGGAAAAGCTTTTTGCTAAGATGTAGACGAGAAGAGAGGCTAAAGAAGCAGGTATGGTGCTCTGCAGAGCTAAGCACCACTCCCGGGCGTCTTTCGGCAGAAGGCGCACACCGCAGAGCACTGTGAGCGGCAGAATCGTCTTTGCGCGAAGAAGCAGCTTCTTCGTCTCCGGGAGCCGGAGAGAGCGGCAACTTCGCAAAGGTGATGAAACAAGCTCTACAACACTGCGATTGTGTGCGCAGCTTGCCAACTGAGAGAAAACAGTACCTGACCACTCTCCTGCCTTTTCTATTCACATGAACATTTGATTGGAAGCTGTTTTGGACAACTTCCTTTCTCTTCTTGCAAAATACTCGGCAGACCTCCGTGCAGCCTCTAGAACACGATGGTAGATGTTTTTTGTGCAGGCACAGTTTCTCCTTGCCAGACAGAGTGGAAAAGCTTTTTGCTAAGATGTAGACGAGAAGAGAGGCTAAAGACGAAGGTACGGTGCTCTGCAGAGCTAAGCACCCCTCCCGGACCTCTTTCGGCAGAAGGCGCACACCGCAGAGCACTGTGAGCGGCAGAATCGTCTTTGCGCGAAGAAGCAGCTTCTTCGTCTCCGGGAGCCGGAGAGAGCGGCAACTTCGCAAAGGTGATGAAACAAGCTGTACAACACTGCGATTGTGTGCGCAGCTTGCCAAGTGAGAGAAAACAGTACCTGACCACTCTCCTGCCTTTTCTATTCACATGAACATTGGATTGCAAGCTGTTTTGGACAACTTTCTTTCTCTTCTTGCAAAACACTCGGCAGGCCTGTGTGCAGCCTCTAGAACACGATGGGAGATGTTTTTTGTGCTGGCACAGTTTCTCCTTGCCAGACAGAGTGGAAAAGCTTTTTGCTAAGATGTAGACGAGAAGAGAGGCTAAAGACGAAGGTACGGTGGTCTGCAGAGCTAAGCACCGCTCCCGGGCCTCTTTCGGCAGAAGGCGCACACCGCAGAGCACTGTGAGCGGCAGAATCGTCTTTGCGCGAAGAAGCAGCTTCTTCGTCTCCGGGAGCCGGAGAGAGCGGCAGCTTCGCAAAGGTGATGAAACAAGCTGTACGACACTGCGATTGTGTGCGCAGCTTGCCAACTGAGAGAAAACAGTACCTGACCACTCTCCTGCGTTTTCTATTCATTTGAACATTCGATTGGGAGCTGTTTTGGACAACTTTCTTTCTCTTCTTGCAAAACACTCGGCAGACCTCCGTGCAGCCTCTAGAACACGATGGGAGATGTTTTTTGTCCTGGCAAAGTTTCTCCTTGCCAGACAGAGTGGAAAAGCTTTTTGCTAAGATGTAGACGAGAAGAGAGGCTAAAGAAGCAGGTATGGTGCTCTGCAGAGCTAAGCACCGCTCCCGGACCTCTTTCGGCAGAAGGCGCACACCGCAGAGCACTGTGAGCGGCAGAATCGTCTTTGCGCGAAGAAGCAGCTTCTTCGTCTCCGGGAGCCGGAGAGAGCGGCAACTTCGCAAAGGTGATGAAACAAGCTCTACAACACTGCGATTGTGTGCGCAGTTTGCCAACTGAGAGAAAACAGTACCTGACCACTCTCCTGCCTTTTCTATTCACATGAACATTCGATTGCAAGCTGTTTTGGACAACTTTCTTTCTCTTCTTGCAAAACACTCGGCAGTCCTCCGTGCAGCCTCTAGAACACGATGGGAGATGTTTTCTGTGCCGGCACAGTTTCTCCTTGCCAGACAGAGTGGAAAAGCTTTTTGCTAAGATGTAGACGAGAAGAGAGGCTAAAGACGAAGGTACGGTTCTCTGCAGAGCTAAGCACCACTCCCGGGCGTCTTTCGGCAGAAGGCGCACACCGCAGAGCACTGTGAGCGGCAGAATCGTCTTTGCGCGAAGAAGCAGCTTCTTCGTCTCCGGGAGCCGGAGAGAGCGGCAACTTCGCAAAGGTGATGAAACAAGCTGTACAACACTGCGATTGTGTGCGCAGCTTGCCAAGTGAGAGAAAACAGTACCTGACCACTCTCCTGCCTTTTCTATTCACATGAACATTCGATTGGAAGCTGTTTTGGACAACTTTCTTTCTCTTCTTGCAAAACACTTGGCAGACCTCCGTGCAGCCTCTAGAACACGATGGGAGATGTTTTCTGTGCTGGCACAGTTTCTCCTTGCCAGACAGAGTGGAAAAGCTTTTTGCTAAGATGTAGACGAGAAGAGAGGCTAAAGACGAAGGTACGGTGCTCTGCAGAGCTAAGCACCGCTCCCGGACCTCTTTCGGCAGAAGGCGCACACCGCAGAGCACTGTGAGCGGCAGAATCGTCTTTGCGCGAAGAAGCAGCTTCTTCGTCTCCGGGAGCCGGAGAGAGCGGCAACTTCGCAAAGGTGATGAAACAAGCTGTACAACACTGCGATTGTGTGCGCAGCTTGCCAACTGAGAGAAAACAGTACCTGACCACTCTCCTGCCTTTTCTATTCACATGAACATTCGATTGCAAGCTGTTTTGGACAACTTTCTTTCTCTTCTTGCAAAACACTCGGCAGTCCTCCGTGCAGCCTCTAGAACACGATGGGAGATGTTTTCTGTGGTGGCACAGTTTCTCTTCGCCAGACAGAGTGGAAAAGCTTTTTGCTAAGATGTAGACGAGAAGAGAGGCTAAAGACGAAGGTACGGTTCTCTGCAGAGCTAAGCACCACTCCCGGGCGTCTTTCGGCAGAAGGCGCACACCGCAGAGCACTGTGAGCGGCAGAATCGTCTTTGCGCGAAGAAGCAGCTTCTTCGTCTCCGGGAGCCGGAGAGAGCGGCAACTTCGCAAAGGTGATGAAACAAGCTGTACAACACTGCGATTGTGTGCGCAGCTTGCCAAGTGAGAGAAAACAGTACCTGACCACTCTCCTGCCTTTTCTATTCACATGAACATTTGATTGGAAGCTGTTTTGGACAACTTTCTTTCTCTTCTTGCAAAATACTCGGCAGACCTCCGTGCAGCCTCTAGAACACGATGGTAGATATTTTTTGTGCTGGCACAGTTTCTCCTTGCCAGACAGAGTGGAAAAGCTTTTTGCTAAGATGTAGACGAGAAGAGAGGCTAAAGACGAAGGTACGGTGCTCTGCAGAGCTAAGCACCCCTCCCGGACCTCTTTCGGCAGAAGGCGCACACCGCAGAGCACTGTGAGCGGCAGAATCGTCTTTGGGCGAAGAAGCAGCTTCTTCGTCTCCGGGAGCCGGAGAGAGCGGCAACTTCGCAAAGGTGATGAAACAAGCTGTACAACACTGCGATTGTGTGTGCAGCTTGCCAACTGAGAGAAAACAGTACCTGACCACTCTCCTGCCATTCTATTCACATGAACATTCGATTGCAAGCTGTTTTGGACAACCTTCTTTCTCTTCTTGCAAAACACTCGGCAGACCTGCGTGCAGCCTCTAGAACACGATGGGAGATGTTTTCTGTGCTGGCACAGTTTCTCCTTGCCAGACAGAGTGGAAAAGCTTTTTGCTAAGATGTAGACGAGAAGAGAGGCTAAAGACGAAGGTACGGTGCTCTGCAGAGCTAAGCACCGCTCCCGGACCTCTTTCGGCAGAAGGCGCACACCGCAGAGCACTGTGAGCGGCAGAATCGTCTTTGGGCGAAGAAGCAGCTTCTTCGTCTCCGGGAGCCGGAGAGAGCGGCAGCTTCGCAAAGGTGTGAAACAAGCTGTACAACACTGCGATTGTGTGCGCAGCTTGCCAACTGAGAGAAAACAGTACCTGACCACTCTCCTGCCTTTTCTATTCACTTGAACATTCGATTGCAAGCTGTTTTGGACAACTTTGCTTCTCTTCTTGCAAAACACTCGGCAGACCTGCGTGCAGCCTCTAGAAGACGATGGGAGATGTTTTCTGTGCTGGCACAGTTTCTCCTTGCCAGACAGAGTGGAAAAGCTTTTTGCTAAGATGTAGACGAGAAGAGAGGCTAAAGACGAAGGTACGGTGCTCTGCAGAGCTAAGCACCGCTCCCGGGCCTCTTTCGGCAGAAGGCGCACACCGCAGAGCACTGTGAGCGGCAGAATCGTCTTTGCGCGAAGAAGCAGCTTCTTCGTCTCCGGGAGCCGGAGAGAGCGGCAACTTCGCAAAGGTGATGAAACAACCTGTACAACACTGCGATTGTGTGCGCAGCTTGCCAACTGAGAGAAAACAGTACCTGACCACTCTCCTGCCTTTTCTATTCACATGAACATTCGATTGCAAGCTGTTTTGGACAACTTTCTTTCTCTTCTTGCAAAACACTCGGCAGACCTCCGTGCAGCCTCTAGAACACGATGGGAGATGTTTTCTGTGCTGGCACAGTTTCTCCTTGCCAGACAGAGTGGAAAAGCTTTTTGCTAAGATGTAGACGAGAAGAGAGGCTAAAGACGAAGGTACGGTGCTCTGCAGAGCTAAGCACCCCTCCCGGACCTCTTTCGGCAGAAGGCGCACACCGCAGAGCACTGTGAGCGGCAGAATCGTCTTTGCGCGAAGAAGCAGCTTCTTCGTCTCCGGGAGCCAGAGAGAGCGGCAACTTCGCAAAGGTGATGAAACAAGCTGTACAACACTGCGATTGTGTGCGCAGTTTGCCAACTGAGAGAAAACAGTACCTGACCACTCTCCTGCCTTTTCTATTCACATGAACATTCGATTGCAAGCTGTTTTGGACAACTTTCTTTCTCTTCTTGCAAAATACTCGGCAGACCTGCGTGCAGCCTCTAGAACACGATGGGAGATGTTTTCTGTGCTGGCACAGTTTCTCCTTGCCAGACAGAGTGGAAAAGCTTTTTGCTAAGATGTAGACGAGAAGAGAGGCTAAAGACGAAGGTACGGTGCTCTGCAGAGCTAAGCACCGCTCCCGGACCTCTTTCGTCACAAGGCGCACACCGCAGAGCACTGTGAGCGGCAGAATCGTCTTTGCGCGAAGAAGCAGCTTCTTCGTCTCCGGGAGCCGGAGAGAGCGGCAGCTTCGCAAAGGTGATGAAACAAGCTGTACAACACTGCGATTGTGTGCGCAGCTTGCCAACTGAGAGCAAACAGTACCTGACCACTCTCCTGCCTTTTCTATACACATGAACATTCGATTGCAAGCTGTTTTGGACAACTTTCTTTCTCTTCTTGCAAAACACTCGGCAGACCTCCGTGCAGCCTCTAGAACACGATGGGAGATGTTTTTTGTGCTGGCACAGTTTCTCCTTGCCAGACAGAGTGGAAAAGCTTTTTGCTAAGATGTAGACGAGAAGAGAGGCTGAAGAAGCAGGTATGGTGCTCTGCAGAGCTAAGCACCGATCCCGGACCTCTTTCGGCAGAAGGCGCACACCGCAGAGCACTGTGAGTGGCAGAATCGTCTTTGGGCGAAGAAGCAGCTTCTTCGTTTCCGGGAGCCGGAGAGAGCGACAACTTCGCAAAGGCGATGAAACAAGCTGTACAACACTGCGATTGTGTGCGCAGCTTGCCAACTGAGAGAAAACAGTACCTGACCACTCTCCTGCCTTTTCTATTCACATGAACATTCGATTGGAAGCTGTTTTGGACAACTTTCTTTCTCTTCTTGCAAAACACTCGGCAGACCTCCGTGTAGCCTCTAGAACACGATGGGAGATGTTTTCTGTGCTGGCACAGTTTCTCCTTGCCAGACAGAGTGGAAAAGCTTTTTGCTAAGATGTAGACGAGAAGAGAGGCTAAAGACGAAGGTACGGTGCTCTGCAGAGCTAAGCACCGCTCCCGGGCGTCTTTCGGCAGAAGGCGCACACCGCAGAGCACTGTGAGCGGCAGAATCGTCTTTGGGCGAAAAAGCAGCTTCTTCGTCTCCGAGAGCCGGAGAGAGCGGCAACTTCGCAAAGGTGATGAAACAAGCTGTACAACACTGCGATTGTGTGCGCAGCTTGCCAACTGAGAGAAAACAGTACCTGACCACTCTCCTGCCTTTTCTATTCACATGAACATTCGATTGCAAGCTGTTTTGGACAACTTTCTTTCTCTTCTTGCAAAACACTCGGCAGACCTCCGTGCAGCCTCTAGAACACGATGGGAGATGTTTTCTGTGCTGGCACAGTTTCTCCTTGCCAGACAGAGTGGAAAAGCTTTTTGCTAAGATGTAGACGAGAAGAGAGGCTAAAGACGAAGGTACGGTGCTCTGCAGAGCTAAGCACCGCTCCCGGGCGTGTTTCGGCAGAAGGCGCACACCGCAGAGCACTGTGAGCGGCAGAATCGTCTTTGCGCGAAGAAGCAGCTTCTTTGTCTCCGGGAGCCGGAGAGAGCGGCAACTTCGCAAAGGTGATGAAACAAGCTGTACAACACTGCGATTGTGTGCGCAGCTTGCCAACTGAGAGAAAACAGTACCTGACCACTCTCCTGCCTTTTCTATTCACATGAACATTCGATTGCAAGCTGTTTTGGACAACTTTCTTTCTCTTCTTGCAAAACACTTGGCAGACCTCCGTGCAGCCTCTAGAACACGATGGGAGATGTTTTCTGTGCTGGCACAGTTTCTCCTTGCCAGACAGAGTGGAAAAGCTTTTTGCTAAGATGTAGACGAGAAGAGAGGCTAAAGACGAAGGTACGGTGCTCTGCAGAGCTAAGCACCGCTCCCGGACCTCTTTCGGCAGAAGGCGCACACCGCAGAGCACTGTGAGCGGCAGAATCGTCTTTGCGCGAAGAAGC
The DNA here is from genome assembly GCF_028551555.1 of Melozone crissalis. Classification (NCBI taxonomy): domain Eukaryota; kingdom Metazoa; phylum Chordata; class Aves; order Passeriformes; family Passerellidae; genus Melozone; species Melozone crissalis. Next base: position 471,244 of record NW_026535986.1, read on the forward strand.
AGCTTCTTCGTCTCCGGGAGCCGGAGAGAGCGGCAACTTCGCAAAGGTGATGAAACAAGCTGTACAACACTGCGATTGTGTGCGCAGCTTGCCAACTGAGAGAAAACAGTACCTGACCACTCTCCTGCCTTTTCTATTCACATGAACATTCGATTGCAAGCTGTTTTGGACAACTTTCTTTCTCTTCTTGCAAAACACTCGGCAGACCTGCGTGCAGCCTCTAGAACACGATGGGAGATGTTTTCTGTGCTGGCACAGTTTCTCCTTGCCAGACAGAGTGGAAAAGCTTTTTGCTAAGATGTAGACGAGAAGAGAGGCTAAAGAAGCATGTACGGTGCCTCTCAGAGCTAAGCACAGCTCCCGGGGCTCTTTCGGCAGAAGGCGCACACCGCAGAGCACTGTGAGCGGCAGAATCGTCTTTGCGCGAAGAAGCAGCTTCTTCGTCTCCGGGAGCCGGGGAGAGCGACAACTTCGCAAAGGTGATGAAACAAGCTGTACAACACTGCGATTGTGTGCGCAGCTTGCCAACTGAGAGAAAACAGTACCTGACCACTCTCCTGCCTTTTCTATTCACTTGAACATTCGATTGCAAGCTGTTTTGGACAACTTTCTTTCTCTTCTTGCAAAACACTCGGCAGACCTCCGTGCAGCCTCTAGAACACGATGGTAGATGTTTCTTGTGCTGGCACAGTTTCTCCTTGCCAGACAGAGTGGAAAAGCTTTTTGCTAAGATGTAGACGAGAAGAGAGGCTAAAGAAGCAGGTATGGTGCTCTGCAGAGCTAAGCACCGCTCCCGGACCTCTTTCGGCAGAAGGCGCACACCGCAGAGCACTGTGAGCGGCAGAATCGCCTTTGCGCGAAGAAGCAGCTTCTTCGTCTCCGGGAGCCGGAGAGAGCGGCAACTTCGCAAAGGTGATGAAACAAGCTCTACAACACTGCGATTGTGTGCGCAGTTTGCCAACTGAGAGAAAACAGTACATGACCACTCTCCTGCCTTTTCTATTCACATGAACATTCGATTGCAAGCTGTTTTGGACAGCTTTCTTTCTCTTCTTGCAAAACACTCGGCAGACCTCCGTGCAGCCTCTAGAACACGATGGGAGATGTTTTCTGTGCTGGCACAGTTTCTCCTTGCCAGACAGAGTGTAAAAGCTTTTTGCTAAGATGTAGACGAGAAGAGAGGCTAAAGACGAAGGTACGGTGCTCTGCAGAGCTAAGCACCGCTCCCGGGCATTTTTCGGCGGAAGGCGCACACCGCAGAGCACTGTGAGCGGCAGAATCGTCTTTGCGCGAAGAAGCAGCTTCTTCGTCTCCGGGAGCCGGAGAGAGCGGCAGCTTCGCAAAGGTGATGAAACAAGCTGTACAACACTGCGATTGTGTGCGCAGCTTGCCAAGTGAGAGAAAACAGTACCTGACCACTCTCCTGCCTTTTCTATTCACATGAACATTCGATTGCAAGCTGTTTTGGACAACTTTCTTTCTCTTCTTGCAAAACACTCGGCAGACCTGCGTGCAGCCTCTAGAACACGATGGGAGATGTTTTTTGTGCTGGCACAGTTTCTCCTTGCCAGACAGAGTGGAAAAGCTTTTTGCTAAGATGTAGACGAGAAGAGAGGCTAAAGACGAAGGTACGGTGCTCTGCAGAGCTAAGCACAGCTCCCGGGCCTCTTTCGGCAGAAGCCGCACACCGCAGAGCACTGTGAGCGGCAGAATCGTCTTTGCGCGAAGAAGCAGCTTCTTCGTCTCCGGGAGCCGGAGAGAGCGGCAACTTGGCAAAGGTGATGAAACAAGCTGAACGACACGGCGATAGTGTGCGCAGCTTGCCAACTGAGAGAAAACAGTACCTGACCACTCTCCTGCCTTTTCTATTCACTTGAACATTCGATTGCAAGCTGTTTTGGACAACTTTCTTTCTCTTCTTGCAAAACACTCGGCAGACCTGCGTGCAGCCTCTAGAACACGATGGGAGATGTTTTTTGTGCTGGCACAGTTTCTCCTTGCCAGACAGAGTGGAAAAGCTTTTTGCTAAGATGTAGAGGAGAAGAGAGGCTAAAGACGAAGGTACGGTGCTCTGCAGAGCTAAGCACCGCTCCCGGGCGTCTTTCGGCAGAAGGCGCACACCGCAGAGCACTGTGAGCGGCAGAATCGTCTTTGGGCGAAGAAGCAGCTTCTTCGTCTCCGGGAGCCGGAGAGAGCGGCAACTTCGCAAAGGTGATGAAACAAGCTGTACAACACTGCGATTGTGTGCGCAGCTTGCCAACTGAGAGAAAACAGTACCTGACCACTCTCCTGCCTTTTCTATTCACATGAACATTCGATTGGAAGCTGTTTTGGACAACTTTCTTTCTCTTCTTGCAAAACACTTGGCAGACCTCCGTGCAGCCTCTAGAACACGATGGGAGATGTTTTCTGTGCTGGCACAGTTTCTCCTTGCCAGACAGAGTGGAAAAGCTTTTTGCTAAGATGTAGACGAGAAGAGAGGCTAAAGACGAAGGTACGGTGCTCTGCAGAGCTAAGCACCGCTCCCGGACCTCTTTCGGCAGAAGGCGCACACCGCAGAGCACTGTGAGCGGCAGAATCGTCTTTGCGCGAAGAAGCAGCTTCTTCGTCTCCGGGAGCCGGAGAGAGCGGCAACTTGGCAAAGGTGATGAAACAAGCTGAACGACACGGCGATTGTGTGCGCAGCTTGCCAACTGAGAGAAAACAGTACCTGACCACTCTCCTGCCTTTTCTATTCACTTGAACATTCGATTGCAAGCTGTTTTGGACAACTTTCTTTCTCTTCTTGCAAAACACTCGGCAGACCTGCGTGCAGCCTCTAGAACACGATGGGAGATGTTTTTTGTGCTGGCACAGTTTCTCCTTGCCAGACAGAGTGGAAAAGCTTTTTGCTAAGATGTAGAGGAGAAGAGAGGCTAAAGACGAAGGTACGGTGCTCTGCAGAGCTAAGCACCGCTCCCGGGCGTCTTTCGGCAGAAGGCGCACACCGCAGAGCACTGTGAGCGGCAGAATCGTCTTTGGGCGAAGAAGCAGCTTCTTCGTCTCCGGGAGCCGGAGAGAGCGGCAACTTCGCAAAGGTGATGAAACAAGCTGTACAACACTGCGATTGTGTGCGCAGCTTGCCAACTGAGAGAAAACAGTACCTGACCACTCTCCTGCCTTTTCTATTCACATGAACATTCGATTGCAAGCTGTTTTGGACAACTTTCTTTCTCTTCTTGCAAAACACTTGGCAGACCTCCGTGCAGCCTCTAGAACACGATGGGAGATGTTTTCTGTGCTGGCACAGTTTCTCCTTGCCAGACAGAGTGGAAAAGCTTTTTGCTAAGATGTAGACGAGAAGAGAGGCTAAAGACGAAGGTACGGTGCTCTGCAGAGCTAAGCACCGCTCCCGGACCTCTTTCGGCAGAAGGCGCACACCGCAGAGCACTGTGAGCGGCAGAATCGTCTTTGCGCGAAGAAGCAGCTTCTTCGTCTCCGGGAGCCGGAGAGAGCGGCAACTTCGCAAAGGTGATGAAACAAGCTGTACAACACTGCGATTGTGTGCGCAGCTTGCCAACTGAGAGAAAACAGTACCTGACCACTCTCCTGCCTTTTCTATTCACATGAACATTCGATTGCAAGCTGTTTTGGACAACTTTCTTTCTCTTCTTGCAAAACACTCGGCAGACCTCCGTGCAGCCTCTAGAACACGATGGGAGATGTTTTCTGTGCTGGCACAGTTTCTCCTTGCCAGACAGAGTGGAAAAGCTTTTTGCTAAGATGTAGACGAGAAGAGAGGCTAAAGACGAAGGTACGGTGCTCTGCAGAGCTAAGCACCCCTCCCGGACCTCTTTCGGCAGAAGGCGCACACCGCAGAGCACTGTGAGTGGCAGAATCGTCTTTGCGCGAAGAAGCAGCTTCTTCGTCTCCGGGAGCAAGAGAGAGCGGCAACTTCGCAAAGGTGATGAAACAAGCTGTACAACACTGCGATTGTGTGCGCAGTTTGCCAAGTGAGAGAAAACAGTACCTGACCACTCTCCTGCCTTTTCTATTCACATGAACATTCGATTGCAAGCTGTTTTGGACAACTTTCTTTCTCTTCTTGCAAAATACTCGGCAGACCTGCGTGCAGCCTCTAGAACACGATGGGAGATGTTTTCTGTGCTGGCACAGTTTCTCCTTGCCAGACAGAGTGGAAAAGCTTTTTGCTAAGATGTAGACGAGAAGAGAGGCTAAAGACGAAGGTACGGTGCTCTGCAGAGCTAAGCACCGCTCCCGGACCTCTTTCGTCACAAGGCGCACACCGCAGAGCACTGTGAGCGGCAGAATCGTCTTTGCGCGAAGAAGCAGCTTCTTCGTCTCCGGGAGCCGGAGAGAGCGGCAGCTTCGCAAAGGTGATGAAACAAGCTGTACAACACTGCGATTGTGTGCGCAGCTTGCCAACTGAGAGCAAACAGTACCTGACCACTCTCCTGCCTTTTCTATACACATGAACATTCGATTGCAAGCTGTTTTGGACAACTTTCTTTCTCTTCTTGCAAAACACTCGGCAGACCTCCGTGCAGCCTCTAGAACACGATGGGAGATGTTTTTTGTGCTGGCACAGTTTCTCCTTGCCAGACAGAGTGGAAAAGCTTTTTGCTAAGATGTAGACGAGAAGAGAGGCTAAAGAAGCAGGTATGGTGCTCTGCAGAGCTAAGCACCGCTCCCGGACCTCTTTCGGCAGAAGGCGCACACCGCAGAGCACTGTGAGTGGCAGAATCGTCTTTGGGCGAAGAAGCAGCTTCTTCGTTTCCGGGAGCCGGAGAGAGCGACAACTTCGCAAAGGCGATGAAACAAGCTGTACAACACTGCGATTGTGTGCGCAGCTTGCCAACTGAGAGAAAACAGTACCTGACCACTCTCCTGCCTTTTCTATTCACATGAACATTCGATTGGAAGCTGTTTTGGACAACTTTCTTTCTCTTCTTGCAAAACACTCGGCAGACCTCCGTGTAGCCTCTAGAACACGATGGGAGATGTTTTCTGTGCTGGCACAGTTTCTCCTTGCCAGACAGAGTGGAAAAGCTTTTTGCTAAGATGTAGACGAGAAGAGAGGCTAAAGACGAAGGTACGGTGTTCTGCAGAGCTAAGCACCGCTCCCGGGCGTCTTTCGGCAGAAGGCGCACACCGCAGAGCACTGTGAGCGGCAGAATCGTCTTTGGGCGAAAAAGCAGCTTCTTCGTCTCCGAGAGCCGGAGAGAGCGGCAACTTCGCAAAGGTGATGAAACAAGCTGTACAACACTGCGATTGTGTGCGCAGCTTGCCAACTGAGAGAAAACAGTACCTGACCACTCTCCTGCCTTTTCTATTCACATGAACATTCGATTGCAAGCTGTTTTGGACAACTTTCTTTCTCTTCTTGCAAAACACTCGGCAGACCTGCGTGCAGCCTCTAGAACACGATGGGAGATGTTTTCTGTGCTGGCACAGTTTCTCCTTGCCAGACAGAGTGGAAAAGCTTTTTGCTAAGATGTAGACAAGAAGAGAGGCTAAAGACGAAGGTACGGTGCTCTGCAGAGCTAAGCACCGCTCCCGGACCTCTTTCGGCAGAAGGCGCACACCGCAGAGCACTGTGAGCGGCAGAATCGTCTTTGCGCGAAGAAGCAGCTTCTTCGTCTCCGGGAGCCGGAGAGAGCGGCAACTTCGCAAAGGTGATGAAACAAGCTGTACAACACTGCGATTGTGTGCGCAGTTTGCCAACTGAGAGAAAACAGTACCTGACCACTCTCCTGCCTTTTCTATTCACATGAACATTCGATTGCAAGCTGTTTTGGACAACTTTCTTTCTCTTCTTGCAAAACACTCGGCAGGCCTGCGTGCAGCCTCTAGAACACGATGGGAGATGTTTTCTGTGCTGGCACAGTTTCTCCTTGCCAGACAGATTGGAAAAGCTTTTTGCTAAGATGTAGACGAGAAGAGAGGCTAAAGACGAAGGTACGGTGCTCTGCAGAGCTAAGCACCGCTCCCGGGCGTCTTTCGGCAGAAGGCGCACACCGCAGAGCACTGTGAGCGGCAGAATCGTCTTTGCGCGAAGAAGCAGCTTCTTCGTCTCCGGGAGCCGGAGAGAGCGGCAGCTTCGCAACGGTGATGAAACAAGCTGTACAACACTGCGATTGTGTGCGCAGCTTGCCAACTGAGAGAAAACAGTACCTGACCACTCTCCTGCCTTTTCTATTCACATGAACATTCGATTGCAAGCTGTTTTGGACAACTTTCTTTCTCTTCTTGCAAATACTCGGCAGACCTGCGTGCAGCCTCTAGAACACGATGGGAGATGTTTTCTGTGCTGGCACAGTTTCTCCTTGCCAGACAGAGTGGAAAAGCTTTTTGCTAAGATGTAGACGAGAAGAGAGGCTAAAGACGAAGGTACGGTGCTCTGCAGAGCTAAGCACCGCTCCCGGACCTCTTTCGGCAGAAGGCGCACACCGCAGAGCACTGTGAGCGGCAGAATCGTCTTTGCGCGAAGAAGCAGCTTCTTCGTCTCCGGGAGCCGGAGAGAGCGGCAACTTCGCAAAGGTGATGAAACAAGCTCTACAACACTGCGATTGTGTGCGCATCTTGCCAACTGAGAGAAAACAGTACCTGACCACTCTCCTGCCTTTTCTATTCACATGAACATTCGATTGCAAGCTGTTTTGGACAACTTTCTTTCTCTTCTTGCAAAACACTCGGCAGACCTGCGTGCAGCCTCTAGAACACGATGGGAGATGTTTTCTGTGCTGGCACAGTTTCTCCTTGCCAGACAGAGTGGAAAAGCTTTTTGCTAAGATGTAGACGAGAAGAGAGGCTAAAGACGAAAGTACGGTTCTCTGCAGAGCTAAGCACCGCTCCCGGGCGTCTTTCGGCAGAAGGCGCACACCACAGAGCACTGTGAGCGGCAGAATCGTCTTTGCGCGAAGAAGCAGCTTCTTCGTCTCCGGGAGCCGGAGAGAGCGACAACTTCGCAAAGGTGATGAAACAAGCTGTACAACACTGCGATTGTGTGCGCAGCTTGCCAACTGAGAGAAAACAGTACCTGACCACTCTCCTGCCTTTTCTATTCACTTGAACATTCGATTGGGAGCTGTTTTGGACAACTTTCTTTCTCTTCTTTGAAAACACTCGGCAGACCTCCGTGCAGCCTCTAGAACACGATGGTAGATGTTTTTTGTGCTGGCACAGTTTCTCCTTGCCAGACAGAGTGTAAAAGCTTTTTGCTAAGATGTAGACGAGAAGAGAGGCTAAAGAAGCAGGTATGGTGCTCTGCAGAGCTAAGAACCGCTCCCGGACTTCTTTCGGCAGAAGGCGCACAACGCAGAGCACTGTGAGCGGCAGAATCGTCTTTGCGCGAAGAAGCAGCTTCTTCGTCTCCGGGAGCCGGAGAGAGCGGCAACTTCGCAAAGGTGATGAAACAAGCTCTACAACACTGTGATTGTGTGCGCAGTTTGCCAAGTGAGAGAAAACAGTACCTGACCACTCTCCTGCCTTTTCTATTCACATGAACATTCGATTGCAAGCTGTTTTGGACAACTTTCTTTCTCTTCTTGCAAAACACTCGGCAGGCCTGCGTGCAGCCTCTAGAACACGATGGGAGATGTTTTCTGTGCTGGCACAGTTTCTCCTTGCCAGACAGAGTGGAAAAGCTTTTTGCTAAGATGTAGACGAGAAGAGAGGCTAAAGACGAAGGTACGGTGCTCTGCAGAGCTAAGCACCGCTCCCGGGTGTCTTTCGGCAGAAGGCGCACACCGCAGAGCACTGTGAGCGGCAGAATCGTCTTTGCGCGAAGAAGCAGCTTCTTCGTCTCCGGGAGCCGGAGAGAGCGGCAGCTTCGCAAAGGTGATGAAACAAGCTGTACAACACTGCGATTGTGTGCGCAGCTTGCCAACTGAGAGAAAACAGTACCTGACCACTCTCCTGCCTTTTCTATTCACATGAACATTCGATTGGAAGCTGTTTTGGACAACTTTCTTTCTCTTCTTGCAAAACACTCGGCAGACCTCCGTGCAGCCTCTAGAACACGATGGGAGATGTTTTTTGTGCTGGCACAGTTTCTCCTTGCCAGACAGAGTGGAAAAGCTTTTTGCTAAGATGTAGACGAGAAGAGAGGCTAAAGAAGCAGGTACGGTGCTCTGCAGAGCTAAGCACCGCTCCCGGGCCTCTTTCGGCAGAAGCCGCACACCGCAGAGCACTGTGAGCGGCAGAATCGTCTTTGCGCGAAGAAGCAGCTTCTTCGTCTCCGGGAGCCGGAGAGAGCGGCAACTTCGCAAAGGTGATGAAACAAGCTGTACGACACGGCGATTGTGTGCGCAGCTTGCCAACTGAGAGAAAACAGTACCTGACCACTCTCCTGCCTTTTCTATTCACTTGAACATTCGATTGCAAGCTGTTTTGGACAACTTTCTTTCTCTTCTTGCAAAACACTCGGCAGACCTGCGTGCAGCCTCTAGAACACGATGGGAGATGTTTTTTGTGCTGGCACAGTTTCTCCTTGCCAGACAGAGTGGAAAAGCTTTTTGCTAAGATGTAGACGAGAAGAGAGGCTAAAGACGAAGGTACGGTGCTCTGCAGAGCTAAGCACCGCTCCCGGGCGTGTTTCGGCAGAAGGCGCACACCGCAGAGCACTGTGAGCGGCAGAATCGTCTTTGGGCGAAGAAGCAGCTTCTTCGTCTCCGGGAGCCGGAGAGAGCGGCAACTTCGCAAAGGTGATGAAACAAGCTGTACAACACTGCGATTGTGTGCGCAGCTTGCCAACTGAGAGAAAACAGTACCTGACCACTCTCCTGCCTTTTCTATTCACATGAACGTTCGATTGCAAGCTGTTTTGGACAACTTTCTTTCTCTTCTTGCAAAACACTTGGCAGACCTCCGTGCAGCCTCTAGAACACGATGGGAGATGTTTTCTGTGCTGGCACAGTTTCTCCTTGCCAGACAGAGTGGAAAAGCTTTTTGCTAAGATGTAGACGAGAAGAGAGGCTAAAGACGAAGGTACGGTGCTCTGCAGAGCTAAGCACCGCTCCCGGACCTCTTTCGGCAGAAGGCGCACACCGCAGAGCACTGTGAGCGGCAGAATCGTCTTTGGGCGAAGAAGCAGCTTCTTCGTCTCCGGGAGCCGGAGAGAGCGGCAACTTCGCAAAGGTGATGAAACAAGCTGTACAACACTGCGATTGTGTGCGCAGCTTGCCAAGTGAGAGAAAACAGTACCTGACCACTCTCCTGCCTTTTGTAATCACATGAACATTCGATTGCAAGCTGTTTTGGACAACTTTCTTTCTCTTCTTGCAAAACACTCGGCAGACCTCCGTGCAGCCTCTAGAACACGATGGGAGATGTTTTTTGTGCTGGCACAGTTTCTCCTTGCCAGACAGAGTGGAAAAGCTTTTTGCTAAGATGTAGATGAGAAGAGAGGCTAAAGACGAAGGTACGGTGCTCTGCAGAGCTAAGCACCGCTCCCGGGCGTCTTTCGGCAGAAGGAGCACACCGCAGAGCACTGTGAGCGGCAGAATCGTCTTTGCGCGAAGAAGCAGCTTCTTCGTCTCCGGGAGCCGGAGAGAGCGGCAGCTTCGCAAAGGTGATGAAACAAGCTGTACGACACTGCGATTGTGTGCGCAGCTTGCCAACTGAGAGAAAACAGTACCTGACCACTCTCCTGCCTTTTGTAATCACATGAACATTCGATTGCAAGCTGTTTTGGACAACTTTCTTTCTCTTCTTGCAAAACACTCGGCAGACCTGCGTGCAGCCTCTAGAACACGATGGGAGATGTTTTTTGTGCTGGCACAGTTTCTCATTGCCAGACAGAGTGGAAAAGCTTTTTCCTAAGATGTAGACGAGAAGAGAGGCTAAAGGCGAAATTACGGTTCTCTGCAGAGCTAAGCACCGCTCCCGGGCGTCTTTCGGCAGAAGGCGCACTCCGCAGAGCACTGTGAGCGGCAGAATCGTCTTTGCGCGAAGAAGCAGCTTCTTCGTCTCCGGGAGCCGGAGAGAGCGACAACTTGGCAAAGGTGATGAAACAAGCTGTACAACACTGCGATTGTGTGCGCAGCTTGCCAACTGAGAGAAAACAGTACCTGACCACTCTCCTGCCTTTTCTATTCACTTGAACATTCGATTGGGAGCTGTTTTGGACAACTTTCTTTCTCTTCTTGCAAAACACTCGGCAGACCTCCGTGCAGCCTCTAGAACACGATGGTAGATGTTTTTTGTGCTGGCACAGTTTCTCCTTGCCAGACAGAGTGGAAAAGCTTTTTGCTAAGATGTAGACGAGAAGAGAGGCTAAAGAAGCAGGTATGGTGCTCTGCAGAGCTAAGAACCGCTCCCGGACTTCTTTCGGCAGAAGGCGCACAACGCAGAGCACTGTGAGCGGCAGAATCGTCTTTGCGCGAAGAAGCAGCTTCTTCGTCTCCGGGAGCCGGAGAGAGCGGCAACTTCGCAAAGGTGATGAAACAAGCTCTACAACACTGCGATTGTGTGCGCAGTTTGCCAACTGAGAGAAAACAGTACCTGACCACTCTCCTGCCTTTTCTATTCACATGAACATTCGATTGCAAGCTGTTTTGGACAACTTTCTTTCTCTTCTTGCAAAACACTCGGCAGACCTCCGTGCAGCCTCTAGAACACGATGGGAGATGTTTTCTGTGCTGGCACAGTTTCTCCTTGCCAGACAGAGTGGAAAAGCTTTTTGCTAAGATGTAGATGAGAAGAGAGGCTAAAGACGAAAGTACGGTTCTCTGCAGAGCTAAGCACCGCTCCCGGGCGTCTTTCGGCAGAAGGCGCACACCGCAGAGCACTGTGAGCGGCAGAATCGTCTTTGCGCGAAGAAGCAGCTTCTTCGTCTCCGGGAGCCGGAGAGAGCGACAACTTCGCAAAGGTGATGAAACAAGCTGTACAACACTGCGATTGTGTGCGCAGCTTGCCAACTGAGAGAAAACAGTACCTGACCACTCTCCTGCCTTTTCTATTCACATGAACATTCGATTGCAAGCTGTTTTGGACAACTTTCTTTCTCTTCTTGCAAAACACTTGGCAGACCTCCGTGCAGCCTCTAGAACACGATGGGAGATGTTTTCTGTGCTGGCACAGTTTCTCCTTGCCAGACAGAGTGGAAAAGCTTTTTGCTAAGATGTAGACGAGAAGAGAGGCTAAAGACGAAGGTACGGTGCTCTGCAGAGGTAAGCACCGCTCCCGGACCTCTTTCGGCAGAAGGCGCACACCGCAGAGCACTGTGAGCGGCAGAATCGTCTTTGGGCGAAGAAGCAGCTTCTTCGTCTCCGGGAGCCGGAGAGAGCGGCAACTTCGCAAAGGTGATGAAACAAGCTGTACAACACTGCGATTGTGTGCGCATCTTGCCAACTGAGAGAAAACAGTACCTGACCACTCTCCTGCCTTTTCTATTCACATGAACATTCGATTGCAAGCTGTTTTGGACAACTTCTTTCTCTTCTTGCAAAACACTCGGCAGACCTCCGTGCAGCCTCTAGAACACGATGGGAGATGTTTTCTGTGCTGGCACAGTTTCTCCTTGCCAGACAGAGTGGAAAAGCTTTTTGCTAAGATGTAGACGAGAAGAGAGGCTAAAGACGAAGGTACGGTGCTCTGCAGAGCTAAGCACCGCTCCCGGACCTCTTTCGGCAGAAGGCGCACACCGCAGAGCACTGTGAGCGGCAGAATCGTCTTTGGGCGAAGAAGCAGCTTCTTCGTCTCCGGGAGCCGGAGAGAGCGGCAGCTTCGCAAAGGTGATGAAACAAGCTGTACAACACTGCGATTGTGTGCGCAGCTTGCCAACTGAGAGAAAACAGTACCTGACCACTCTCCTGCCTTTTGTAATCACATGAACATTCGATTGCAAGCTGTTTTGGACAACTTTCTTTCACTTCTTGCAAAACACTCGGCAGACCTCCGTGCAGCCTCTAGAACACGATGGGAGATGTTTTTTGTGCTGGCACAGTTTCTCCTTGCCAGACAGAGTGGAAAAGCTTTTTGCTAAGATGTAGATGAGAAGAGAGGCTAAAGACGAAAGTACGGTTCTCTGCAGAGCTAAGCACCGCTCCCGGGCGTCTTTCGGCAGAAGGCGCACACCGCAGAGCACTGTGAGCGGCAGAATCGTCTTTGCGCGAAGATGCAGCTTCTTCGTCTCCGGGAGCCGGAGAGAGCGACAACTTCGCAAAGGTGATGAAACAAGCTGTACAACACTGCGATTGTGTGCGCAGCTTGCCAACTGAGAGAAAACAGTACCTGACCACTCTCCTGCCTTTTCTATTCACTTGAACATTCGATTGGGAGCTGTTTTGGACAACTTTCTTTCTCTTCTTGCAAAACACTCGGCAGACCTCCGTGCAGCCTCTAGAACACGATGGTACATGTTTCTTGTGCTGGCACAATTTCTCTTTGCCAGACAGAGTGGAAAAGCTTTTTGCTAAGATGTAGACGAGAAGAGAGGCTAAAGAAGCAGGTATGGTGCTCTGCAGAGCTAAGCACCGCTCCCGGACCTCTTTCGGCAGAAGGCGCACACCGCAGAGCACTGTGAGCGGCAGAATCGTCTTTGCGTGAAGAAGCAGCTTCTTCGTCTCCGGGAGCCAGAGAGAGCGGCAACTTCGCAAAGGTGATGAAACAAGCTCTACAACACTGCGATTGTGTGCGCAGTTTGCCAACTGAGAGAAAACAGTACCTGACCACTCTCCGTCCTTTTCTATTCACATGAACATTCGATTGCAAGCTGTTTTGGACAACTTTCTTTCTCTTCTTGCAAAACACTCGGCAGGCCTGCGTGCAGCCTCTAGAACACGATGGGAGATGTTTTCTGTGCTGGCACAGTTTCTCCTTGCCAGACAGAGTGGAAAAGCTTTTTGCTAAGATGTAGACGAGAAGAGAGGCTAAAGACGAAAGTACGGTTCTCTGCAGAGCTAAGCACCGCTCCCGGGCGTCTTTCGGCAGAAGGCGCACACCGCAGAGCACTGTGAGCGGCAGAATCGTCTTTGCGCGAAGAAGCAGCTTCTTCGTCTCCGGGAGCCGGAGAGAGCGACAACTTCGCAAAGGTGATGAAACAAGCTGTACAACACTGCGATTGTGTGCGCAGCTTGCCAACTGAGAGAAAACAGTACCTGACCACTCTCCTGCCTTTTCTATTCACTTGAACATTCGATTGGGAGCTGTTTTGGACAACTTTCTTTCTCTTCTTGCAAAACACTCGGAAGACCTCCGTGCAGCCTCTAGAACACGATGGTACATGTTTCTTGTGCTGGCACAATTTCTCCTTGCCAGACAGAGTGGAAAAGCTTTTTGCTAAGATGTAGACGAGAAGAGAGGCTAAAGAAGCAGGTATGGTGCTCTGCAGAGCTAAGCACCGCTCCCGGACCTCTTTCGGCAGAAGGCGCACACCGCAGAGAACTGTGAGCGGCAGAATCGTCTTTGCGCGAAGAAGCAGCTTCTTCGTCTCCGGGAGCCGGAGAGAGCGGCAACTTCGCAAAGGTGATGAAACAAGCTCTACAACACTGCGATTGTGTGCGCAATTTGCCAACTGAGAGAAAACAGTACCTGACCACTCTCCTGCCTTTTCTATTCACATGAACATTCGATTGGAAGCTGTTTTGGACAACTTTCTTTCTCTTCTTGCAAAACACTTGGCAGACCTCCGTGCAGCCTCTAGAACACGATGGGAGATGTTTTCTGTGCTGGCACAGTTTCTCCTTGCCAGACAGAGTGGAAAAGCTTTTTGCTAAGATGTAGACGAGAAGAGAGGCTAAAGACGAAGGTACGGTGCTCTGCAGAGCTAAGCACCGCTCCCGGGCGTGTTTCGGCGGAAGGCGCACACCGCAGAGCACTGTGAGCGGCAGAATCGTCTTTGCGCGAAGAAGCAGCTTCTTCGTCTCCGGGAGCCGGAGAGAGCGGCAACTTGGCAAAGGTGATGAAACAAGCTGTACAACACTGCGATTGTGTGCGCAGCTTGCCAACTGAGAGAAAACAGTACCTGACGACTCTCCTGCCTTTTCTATTCACATGAACATTCGATTGGAAGCTGTTTTGGACAACTTTCTTTCTCTTCTTGCAAAACACTCGGCAGACCTCCGTGCAGCCTCTAGAACACGATGGGAGATGTTTTCTGTGCTGGCACAGTTTCTCCTTGCCAGACAGAGTGGAAAAGCTTTTTGCTAAGATGTAGACGAGAAGAGAGGCTAAAGAAGCAGGTACGGTGCTCTGCAGAGCTAAGCACAGCTCCCGGGCCTCTTTCGGCAGAAGGCGCACACCACAGAGCACTGTGAGCGGCAGAATCGTCTTTGCGCGAAGAAGCAGCTTCTTCGTCTCCGGGAGCCGGAGAGAGCGGCAACTTGGCAAAGGTGATGAAACAACTGTACAACACGGCGATTGTGTGCGCAGCTTGCCAACTGAGAGAAAACAGTACCTGACCACTCTCCTGCCTTTTCTATTCACTTGAACATTCGATTGCAAGCTGTTTTGGACAACTTTCTTTCTCTTCTTGCAAAACACTCGGCAGACCTGCGTGCAGCCTCTAGAACACGATGGGAGATGTTTTTTGTGCTGGCACAGTTTCTCCTTGCCAGACAGAGTGGAAAAGCGTTTTGCTAAGATATAGAGGAGAAGAGAGGCTAAAGACGAAGGTACGGTGCTCTGCAGAGCTAAGCACCGCTCCCGGACCTCTTTCGGCAGAAGGCGCACACCGCAGAGCACTGTGAGCAGCAGAATCGTCTTTGCGCGAAGAAGCAGCTTCTTCGTCTCCGGGAGCCGGAGAGAGCGGCAACTTCGCAAAGGTGATGAAACAAGCTGTACAACACTGCGATTGTGTGCGCAGCTTGCCAACTGAGAGAAAACAGTACCTGACCACTCTCCTGCCTTTTCTATTCACATGAACATTCGATTGCAAGCTGTTTTGGACAACTTTCTTTCTCTTCTTGCAAAACACTTGGCAGACCTGCGTGCAGCCTCTAGAACACGATGGGAGATGTTTTCTGTGCTGGCACAGTTTCTCCTTGCCAGACAGAGTGGAAAAGCTTTTTGCTAAGATGTAGACGAGAAGAGAGGCTAAAGACGAAGGTACGGTGCTCTGCAGAGCTAAGCACCGCTCCCGGACCTCTTTCGGCAGAAGGCGCACACCGCAGAGCACTGTGAGCGGCAGAATCGTCTTTGCGCGAAGAAGCAGCTTCTTCGTTTCCGGGAGCCGGAGAGAGCGGCAACTTCGCAAAGGTGATGAAACAAGCTGTACAACACTGCGATTGTGTGCGCAGCTTGCCAACTGAGAGAAAACAGTACCTGACCACTCTCCTGCCTTTTCTATTCACATGAACATTCGATTGCAAGCTGTTTTGGACAACTTTCTTTCTCTTCTTGCAAAACACTCGGCAGACCTGCGTGCAGCCTCTAGAACACGATGGGAGATGTTTTCTGTGCTGGCACAGTTTCTCCTTGCCAGACAGAGTGGAAAAGCTTTTTGCTAAGATGTAGACGAGAAGAGAGGCTAAAGACGAAGGTACGGTGCTCTGCAGAGCTAAGCACCGCTCCCGGGCGTGTTTCGGCAGAAGGCGCACACCGCAGAGCACTGTGAGCGGCAGAATCGTCTTTGGGCGAAGAAGCAGCTTCTTCGTCTCCGGGAGCCGGAGAGAGCGGCAACTTCGCAAAGGTGATGAAACAAGCTGTACAACACTGCGATTGTGTGCGCAGCTTGCCAACTGAGAGAAAACAGTACCTGACCACTCTCCTGCCTTTTCTATTCACATGAACATTCGATTGCAAGCTGTTTTGGACAACTTTCTTTCTCTTCTTGCAAAACACTTGGCAGACCTCCGTGCAGCCTCTAGAACACGATGGGAGATGTTTTCTGTGCTGGCACAGTTTCTCCTTGCCAGACAGAGTGGAAAAGCTTTTTGCTAAGATGTAGACGAGAAGAGAGGCTAAAGACGAAGGTACGGTGCTCTGCAGAGCAAAGCACCGCTCCCGGACCTCTTTCGGCAGAAGGCGCACACCGCAGAGCACTGTGAGCGGCAGAATAGTCTTTGCGCGAAGAAGCAGCTTCTTCGTCTCCGGGAGCCGGAGAGAGCGGCAACTTCGCAAAGGTGATGAAACAAGCTGTACAACACTGCGATTGTGTGCGCAGCTTGCCAACTGAGAGAAAACAGTACCTGACCACTCTCCTGCCTTTTCTATTCACATGAACATTCGATTGGAAGCTGTTTTGGACAACTTTCTTTCTCTTCTTGCAAAACACTCGGCAGACCTGCGTGCAGCCTCTAGAACACGATGGGAGATGTTTTCTGTGCTGGCACAGTTTCTCCTTGCCAGACAGAGTGGAAAAGCTTTTTGCTAAGATGTAGACGAGAAGAGAGGCTAAAGACGAAGGTACGGTGCTCTGCAGAGCTAAGCACCGCTCCCGGGCCTCTTTCGGCAGAAGGCGCACACCGCAGAGCACTGTGAGCGGCAGAATCGTCTTTGCGTGAAGAAGCAGCTTCTTCATCTCCGGGAGCCGGAGAGAGCGGCAACTTCGCAAAGATGATGAAACAAGCTGTACAACACTGCGATTGTGTGCGCAGCTTGCCAACTGAGACAAAACAGTACCTGACCACTCTCCTGCCTTTTCTATACACATGAACATTCGATTGCAAGCTGTTTTGGACAACTTTCTTTCTCTTCTTGCAAAACACTTGGCAGACCTCCGTGCAGCCTCTAGAAGACGATGGGAGATGTTTTTTGTGCTGGCACAGTTTCTCCTTGCCAGACAGAGTGGAAAAGCTTTTTGCTAAGATGTAGAGGAGAAGAGAGGCTAAAGACGAAGGTACGGTGCTCTGCAGAGCTAAGCACCACTCCCGGGCGTCTTTCGGCAGAAGGCGCACACCGCAGAGCACTGTGAGCGGCAGAATCGTCTTTGCGCGAAGAAGCAGCTTCTTTGTCTCCGGGAGCCGGAGAGAGCGACAACATCGCAAAGGTGATGAAACAAGCTGTACAACACTGCGATTGTGTGCGCAGCTTGCCAACTGAGAGAAAACAGTACCTGACCACTCTCCTGCCTTTTGTAATCACATGAACATTCGATTGGAAGCTGTTTTGGACAACTTTCTTTCTCTTCTTGCAAAACACTCGGCAGACCTGCGTGCAGCCTCTAGAACACGATGGGAGATGTTTTCTGTGCTGGCACAGTTTCTCCTTGCCAGACAGAGTGGAAAAGCTTTTTGCTAAGATGTAGACGAGAAGAGAGGCTAAAGACGAAGGTACGGTGCTCTGCAGAGCTAAGCACCGCTCCCGGACCTCTTTCGGCAGAAGGCGCACACCGCAGAGCACTGTGAGCGGCAGAATCGTCTTTGCGCGAAGAAGCAGCTTCTTCGTCTCCGGGAGCCGGAGAGAGCGGCAACTTCGCAAAGGTGATGAAACAAGCTGTACAACACTGCGATTGTGTGCGCAGCTTGCCAACTGAGAGAAAACAGTACCTGACCACTCTCCTGCATTTTCTATTCACATGAACATTCGATTGCAAGCTGTTTTGGACAACTTTCTTTCTCTTCTTGCAAAACACTTGGCAGACATCCGTGCAGCCTCTAGAACACGATGGGAGATGTTTTCTGTGCTGGCACAGTTTCTCCTTGCCAGACAGAGTGGAAAAGCTTTTTGCTAAGATGTAGACGAGAAGAGAGGCTAAAGACGAAGGTACGGTGCTCTGCAGAGCTAAGCACCGCTCCCGGACCTCTTTCGGCAGAAGGCGCACACCGCAGAGCACTGTGAGCGGCAGAATCGTCTTTGCGCGAAGAAGCAGCTTCTTCGTCTCCGGGAGCCGGAGAGAGCGGCAACTTCGCAAAGGTGATGAAACAAGCTGTACAACACTGCGATTGTGTGCGCATCTTGCCAACTGAGTGAAAACAGTACCTGACCACTCTCCTGCCTTTTCTATTCACATGAACATTCGATTGGAAGCTGTTTTGGACAACTTTCTTTCTCTTCTTGCAAAACACTTCGCAGACCTCCATGCAGCCTCTAGAACACGATGGGAGATGTTTTTTGTGCTGGCACAGTTTCTCCTTGCCAGACAGAGTGGAAAAGCTTTTTGCTAAGATGTAGAGGAGAAGAGAGGCTAAAGACGAAGGTACGGTGCTCTGCAGAGCTAAGCACCGCTACCGGGCGTGTTTCGGCAGAAGGCGCACACCGAAGAGCACTGTGAGCGGCAGAATCGTCTTTGGGCGCAGAAGCAGCTTCTTCGTCTCCGGGAGCCGGAGAAAGCGGCAACTTCGCAAAGGTGATGAAACAAGCTGTACAACACTGCGATTGTGTGCGCAGCTTGCCAACTGAGAGAAAACAGTACCTGACCACTCTCCTGCCTTTTCTATTCACATGAACATTCGATTGCAAGCTGTTTTGGACAACTTTCTTTCTCTTCTTGCAAAACACTTGGCAGACCTCCGTGCAGCCTCTAGAACACGATGGGAGATGTTTTCTGTGCTGGCACAGTTTCTCCTTGCCAGACAGAGTGGAAAAGCTTTTTGATAAGATGTAGACGAGAAGAGAGGCTAAAGACGAAGGTACGGTGCTCTGCAGAGCTAAGCACCGCTCCCGGACCTCTTTCGGCAGAAGGCGCACACCGCAGAGCACTGTGAGCGGCAGAATCGTCTTTGCGCGAAGAAGCAGCTTCTTCGTCTCCGGGAGCCGGAGAGAGCGGCAACTTCGCAAAGGTGATGAAACAAGCTGTACAACACTGCGATTGTGTGCGCAGCTTGCCAACTGAGAGAAAACAGTACCTGACCACTCTCCTGCCTTTTCTATTCACATGAACATTTGATTGGAAGCTGTTTTGGACAACTTTCTTTCTCTTCTTGCAAAACACTCGGCAGACCTCCGTGCAGCCTCTAGAACACGATGGTAGATGTTTTTTGTGCTGGCACAGTTTCTCCTTGCCAGACAGAGTGGAAAAGCTTTTTGCTAAGATGTAGACGAGAAGAGAGGCTAAAGACGAAGGTACGGTGCTCTGCAGAGCTAAGCACCGCTCCCGGACCTCTTTCGGCAGAAGGCGCACACCGCAGAGCACTGTGAGCGGCAGAATCGTCTTTGCGCGAAGAAGCAGCTTCTTCGTCTCCGGGAGCCGGAGAGAGCGGCAACTTCGCAAAGGTGATGAAACAAGCTGTACAACACTGCGATTGTGTGCGCAGCTTGCCAAGTGAGAGAAAACAGTACCTGACCACTCTCCTGCCTTTTCTATTCACATGAACATTCGATTGCAAGCTGTTTTGGACAACTTTCTTTCTCTTCTTGCAAAACACTCGGCAGACCTGCGTGCAGCCTCTAGAACACGATGGGAGATGTTTTCTGTGCTGGCACAGTTTCTCCTTGCCAGACAGAGTGGAAAAGCTTTTTGCTAAGATGTAGACGAGAAGAGAGGCTAAAGACGAAGGTACGGTGCTCTGCAGAGCTAAGCACCGCTCCCGGACCTCTTTCGGCAGAAGGCGCACACCGCAGAGCACTGTGAGCGGCAGAATCGTCTTTGCGCGAAGAAGCAGCTTCTTCGTCTCCGGGAGCCGGAGAGAGCGGCAACTTCGCAAAGGTGATGAAACAAGCTGTACAACACTGCGATTGTGTGCGCAGCTTGCCAAGTGAGAGAAAACAGTACCTGACCACTCTCCTGCCTTTTCTATTCACATGAACATTCGATTGGAAGCTGTTTTGGACAACTTTCTTTCTCTTCTTGCAAAACACTCGGCAGACCTGCGTGCAGCCTCTAGAACACGATGGGAGATGTTTTCTGTGCTGGCACAGTTTCTCCTTGCCAGACAGAGTGGAAAAGCTTTTTGCTAAGATGTAGACGAGAAGAGAGGCTAAAGACGAAGGTACGGTGCTCTGCAGAGCTAAGCACCGCTCCCGGGCCTCTTTCGGCAGAAGGCGCACACCGCAGAGCACTGTGAGCGGCAGAATCGTCTTTGCGCGAAGAAGCAGCTTCTTCTTCTCCGGGAGCCGGAGAGAGCGGCAGCTTCGCAAAGGTGATGAAACAAGCTGTACGACACTGCGATTGTGTGCGCAGCTTGCCAACTGAGAGAAAACAGTACCTGACCACTCTCCTGCCTTTTCTATTCACTTGAACATTCGATTGGGAGCTGTTTTGGACAACTTTCTTTCTCTTCTTGCAAAACACTCGGCAGACCTCCGTGCAGCCTCTAGAACACGATGGGAGATGTTTTCTGTGCTGGCACAGTTTCTCCTTGCCAGACAGAGTGGAAAAGCTTTTTGCTAAGATGTAGACGAGAAGAGAGGCTAAAGAAGCAGGTATGGTGCTCTGCAGAGCTAAGCACCGCTCCCGGACCTCTTTCGGCAGAAGGCGCACACCGCAGAGCACTGTGAGCGGCAGAATCGTCTTTGGGCGAAGAAGCAGCTTCTTCGTCTCCGGGAGCCGGAGAGAGCGGCAACTTCGCAAAGGTGATGAAACAAGCTCTACAACACTGCGATTGTGTGCGCAGTTTGCCAACTGAGAGAAAACAGTACCTGACCACTCTCCTGCCTTTTGTAATCACATGAACATTCGATTGCAAGCTGTTTTGGACAACTTTCTTTCTCTTCTTGCAAAACACTCGGCAGGCCTGTGTGCAGCCTCTAGAACACGATGGGAGATGTTTTCTGTGCTGGCACAGTTTCTCCTTGCCAAACAGAGTGGAAAAGCTTTTTGCTAAGATGTAGACGAGAAGAGAGGCTAAAGACGAAGGTACGGTGCTCTGCAGAGCTAAGCACCGCTCCCGGACCTCTTTCAGCAGAAGGCGCACACCGCAGAGCACTGTGAGCGGCAGAATCGTCTTTGCACGAAGAAGCAGCTTCTTCGTCTCCGGGAGCCGGAGAGAGCGGCAACTTCGCAAAGGTGATGAAACAAGCTGTACAACACTGCGATTGTGTGCGCAGCTTGCCAACTGAGAAAAAACAGTACCTGACCACTCTCCTGCCTTTTCTATTCACATGAACATTCGATTGCAAGCTGTTTTGGACAACTTTCTTTCTCTTCTTGCAAAACACTCGGCAGTCCTCCGTGCAGCCTCTAGAACACGATGGGAGATGTTTTCTGTGCCGGCACAGTTTCTCCTTGCCAGACAGAGTGGAAAAGCTTTTTGCTAAGATGTAGACGAGAAGAGAGGCTAAAGACGAAGGTACGGTTCTCTGCAGAGCTAAGCACCGCTCCCGGGCGTCTTTCGGCAGAAGGCGCACACCGCAGAGCACTGTGAGCGGCAGAATCGTCTTTGCGCGAAGAAGCAGCTTCTTCGTCTCCGGGAGCCGGAGAGAGCGGCAACTTCGCAAAGGTGATGAAACAAGCTGTACAACACTGCGATTGTGTGCGCAGCTTGCCAACTGAGAGAAAACAGTACCTGACCACTCTCCTGCCTTTTCTATTCACATGAACATTCGATTGCAAGCTGTTTTGGACAACTTTCTTTCTCTTCTTGCAAAACACTCGGCAGACCTCCGTGCAGCCTCTAGAACACGATGGGAGATGTTTTCTGTGCTGGCACAGTTTCTCCTTGCCAGACAGAGTGGAAAAGCTTTTTGCTAAGATGTAGACGAGAAGAGAGGCTAAAGACGAAGGTACGGTGCTCTGCAGAGCTAAGCACCGCTCCCGGACCTCTTTCGGCAGAAGGCGCACACCGCAGAGCACTGTGAGCGGCAGAATCGTCTTTGCGCGAAGAAGCAGCTTCTTCGTCTCCGGGAGCCGGAGAGAGCGGCAACTTCGCAAAGGTGATGAAACAAGCTGTACAACACTGCGATTGTGTGCGCAGTTTGCCAACTGAGAGAAAACAGTACCTGACCACTCTCCTGCCTTTTCTATTCACATGAACATTCGATTGCAAGCTGTTTTGGACAACTTTCTTTCTCTTCTTGCAAAACACTCGGCAGGCCTGTGTGCAGCCTCTAGAACACGATGGGAGATGTTTTCTGTGCTGGCACAGTTTCTCCTTGCCAAACAGAGTGGAAAAGCTTTTTGCTAAGATGTAGACGAGAAGAGAGGCTAAAGACGAAGGTACGGTGCTCTGCAGAGCTCAGCACCGCTCCCGGACCTCTTTCAGCAGAAGGCGCACACCGCAGAGCACTGTGAGCGGCAGAATCGTCTTTGCACGAAGAAGCAGCTTCTTCGTCTCCGGGAGCCGGAGAGAGCGGCAACTTCGCAAAGGTGATGAAACAAGCTGTACAACACTGCGATTGTGTGCGCAGCTTGCCAACTGAGAAAAAACAGTACCTGACCACTCTCCTGCCTTTTCTATTCACATGAACATTCGATTGCAAGCTGTTTTGGACAACTTTCTTTCTCTTCTTGCAAAACACTCGGCAGTCCTCCGTGCAGCCTCTAGAACACGATGGGAGATGTTTTCTGTGCCGGCACAGTTTCTCCTTGCCAGACAGAGTGGAAAAGCTTTTTGCTAAGATGTAGACGAGAAGAGAGGCTAAAGACGAAGGTACGGTTCTCTGCAGAGCTAAGCACCGCTCCCGGGCGTCTTTCGGCAGAAGGCGCACACCGCAGAGCACTGTGAGCGGCAGAATCGTCTTTGCGCGAAGAAGCAGCTTCTTCGTCTCCGGGAGCCGGAGAGAGCGGCAACTTCGCAAAGGTGATGAAACAAGCTGTACAACACTGCGATTGTGTGCGCAGCTTGCCAACTGAGAGAAAACAGTACCTGACCACTCTCCTGCCTTTTCTATTCACATGAACATTCGATTGCAAGCTGTTTTGGACAACTTTCTTTCTCTTCTTGCAAAACACTCGGCAGACCTCCGTGCAGCCTCTAGAACACGATGGGAGATGTTTTCTGTGCTGGCACAGTTTCTCCTTGCCAGACAGAGTGGAAAAGCTTTTTGCTAAGATGTAGACGAGAAGAGAGGCTAAAGACGAAGGTACGGTGCTCTGCAGAGCTAAGCACCGCTCCCGGACCTCTTTCGGCAGAAGGCGCACACCGCAGAGCACTGTGAGCGGCAGAATCGTCTTTGCGCGAAGAAGCAGCTTCTTCGTCTCCGGGAGCCGGAGAGAGCGGCAACTTCGCAAAGGTGATGAAACAAGCTGTACAACACTGCGATTGTGTGCGCAGTTTGCCAACTGAGAGAAAACAGTACCTGACCACTCTCCTGCCTTTTCTATTCACATGAACATTCGATTGCAAGCTGTTTTGGACAACTTTCTTTCTCTTCTTGCAAAACACTCGGCAGTCCTCCGTGCAGCCTCTAGAACACGATGGGAGATGTTTTCTGTGCCGGCACAGTTTCTCCTTGCCAGACAGAGTGGAAAAGCTTTTTGCTAAGATGTAGACGAGAAGAGAGGCTAAAGACGAAGGTACGGTGCTCTGCAGAGCTAAGCACCGCTCCCGGACCTCTTTCGGCAGAAGGCGCACACCGCAGAGCACTGTGAGCGGCAGAATCGTCTTTGCGCGAAGAAGCAGCTTCTTCGTCTCCGGGAGCCGGAGAGAGCGGCAGCTTCGCAAAGGTGTGAAACAAGCTGTACAACACTGCGATTGTGTGCGCAGCTTGCCAACTGAGAGAAAACAGTACCTGACCACTCTCCTGCCTTTTCTATTCACTTGAACATTCGATTGCAAGCTGTTTTGGACAACTTTCTTTCTCTTCTTGCAAAACACTCGGCAGACCTCCGTGCAGCCTCTAGAACACGATGGGAGATGTTTTCTGTGCTGGCACAGTTTCTCCTTGCCAGACAGAGTGGAAAAGCTTTTTGCTAAGATGTAGACGAGAAGAGAGGCTAAAGACGAAGGTACGGTGCTCTGCAGAGCTAAGCACCGCTCCCGGACCTCTTTCGGCAGAAGGCGCACACCGCAGAGCACTGTGAGCGGCAGAATCGTCTTTGCGCGAAGAAGCAGCTTCTTCGTCTCCGGGAGCCGGAGAGAGCGGCAACTTCGCAAAGGTGATGAAACAAGCTGTACAACACTGCGATTGTGTGCGCAGCTTGCCAACTGAGAGAAAACAGTACCTGACCACTCTCCTGCCTTTTCTATTCACATGAACATTCGATTGCAAGCTGTTTTGGACAACTTTCTTTCTCTTCTTGCAAAACACTCGGCAGACCTGCGTGCAGCCTCTAGAACACGATGGGAGATGTTTTCTGTGCCGGCACAGTTTCTCCTTGCCAGACAGAGTGGAAAAGCTTTTTGCTAAGATGTAGACGAGAAGAGAGGCTAAAGACGAAGGTACGGTGCTCTGCAGAGCTAAGCACCGCTCCCGGACCTCTTTCGGCAGAAGGCGCACACCGCAGAGCACTGTGAGCGGCAGAATCGTCTTTGCGCGAAGAAGCAGCTTCTTCGTCTCCGGGAGCCGGAGAGAGCGGCAGCTTCGCAAAGGTGTGAAACAAGCTGTACAACACTGCGATTGTGTGCGCAGCTTGCCAACTGAGAGAAAACAGTACCTGACCACTCTCCTGCCTTTTCTATTCACTTGAACATTCGATTGCAAGCTGTTTTGGACAACTTTCTTTCTCTTCTTGCAAAACACTCGGCAGACCTCCGTGCAGCCTCTAGAACACGATGGGAGATGTTTTCTGTGCTGGCACAGTTTCTCCTTGCCAGACAGAGTGGAAAAGCTTTTTGCTAAGATGTAGACGAGAAGAGAGGCTAAAGACGAAGGTACGGTGCTCTGCAGAGCTAAGCACCGCTCCCGGACCTCTTTCGGCAGAAGGCGCACACCGCAGAGCACTGTGAGCGGCAGAATCGTCTTTGCGCGAAGAAGCAGCTTCTTCGTCTCCGGGAGCCGGAGAGAGCGGCAACTTCGCAAAGGTGATGAAACAAGCTGTACAACACTGCGATTGTGTGCGCAGCTTGCCAAGTGAGAGAAAACAGTACCTGACCACTCTCCTGCCTTTTCTATTCACATGAACATTCGATTGCAAGCTGTTTTGGACAACTTTCTTTCTCTTCTTGCAAAACACTCGGCAGACCTCCGTGCAGCCTCTAGAACACGATGGGAGATGTTTTCTGTGCTGGCACAGTTTCTCCTTGCCAGACAGAGTGGAAAAGCTTTTTGCTAAGATGTAGACGAGAAGAGAGGCTAAAGACGAAGGTACGGTGCTCTGCAGAGCTAAGCACCGCTCCCGGACCTCTTTCGTCACAAGGCGCACACCGCAGAGCACTGTGAGCGGCAGAATCGTCTTTGCGCGAAGAAGCAGCTTCTTCGTCTCCGGGAGCCGGAGAGAGCGGCAACTTCGCAAAGGTGATGAAACAAGCTGTACAACACTGCGATTGTGTGCGCAGCTTGCCAACTGAGAGCAAACAGTACCTGACCACTCTCCTGCCTTTTCTATACACATGAACATTCGATTGCAAGCTGTTTTGGACAACTTTCTTTCTCTTCTTGCAAAACACTCGGCAGACCTCCGTGCAGCCTCTAGAACACGATGGGAGATGTTTTCTGTGCTGGCACAGTTTCTCCTTGCCAGACAGAGTGGAAAAGCTTTTTGCTAAGATGTAGACGAGAAGAGAGGCTAAAGAAGCAGGTATGGTGCTCTGCAGAGCTAAGCACCGCTCCCGGACCTCTTTCGGCAGAAGGCGCACACCGCAGAGCACTGTGAGTGGCAGAATCGTCTTTGGGCGAAGAAGCAGCTTCTTCGTTTCCGGGAGCCGGAGAGAGAGACAACTTCGCAAAGGTGATGAAACAAGCTGTACAACACTGCGATTGTGTGCGCAGCTTGCCAACTGAGAGAAAACAGTACCTGACCACTCTCCTGCCTTTTCTATTCACATGAACATTCGATTGCAAGCTGTTTTGGACAACTTTCTTTCTCTTCTTGCAAAACACTCGGCAGACCTGCGTGCAGCCTCTAGAACACGATGGGAGATGTTTTCTGTGCTGGCACAGTTTCTCCTTGCCAGACAGAGTGGAAAAGCTTTTTGCTAAGATGTAGACGAGAAGAGAGGCTAAAGACGAAGGTACGGTGCTCTGCAGAGCTTAGCACCGCTCCCGGGCGTGTTTCGGCAGAAGGCGCACACCGCAGAGCACTGTGAGCGGCAGAATCGTCTTTGGGCGAAGAAGCAGCTTCTTCGTCTCCGGGAGCCGGAGAGAGCGGCAACTTCGCAAAGGTGATGAAACAAGCTGTACAACACTGCGATTGTGTGCGCAGCTTGCCAACTGAGAGAAAACAGTACCTGACCACTCTCCTGCCTTTTCTATTCACATGAACATTCGATTGCAAGCTGTTTTGGACAACTTTCTTTCTCTTCTTGCAAAACACTTGGCAGACCTCCGTGCAGCCTCTAGAACACGATGGGAGATGTTTTCTGTGCTGGCACAGTTTCTCCTTGCCAGACAGAGTGGAAAAGCTTTTTGCTAAGATGTAGACGAGAAGAGAGGCTAAAGACGAAGGTACGGTGCTCTGCAGAGCTAAGCACCGCTCCCGGGCGTCTTTCGGCAGAAGGCGCACACCGCAGAGCACTGTGAGCGGCAGAATTGTCTTTGCGCGAAGAAGCAGCTTCTTCGTCTCCGGGAGCCGGAGAGAGCGGCAACTTCGCAAAGGTGATGAAACAAGCTGTACAACACTGCGATTGTGTGCGCAGCTTGCCAACTGAGAGAAAACAGTACCTGACCACTCTCCTGCCTTTTCTATTCACATGAACATTCGATTGGAAGCTGTTTTGGACAACTTTCTTTTTCTTCTTGCAAAACACTCGGCAGACCTGCGTGCAGCCTCTAGAACACGATGGGAGATGTTTTCTGTGCTGGCACAGTTTCTCCTTGCCAGACAGAGTGGAAAAGCTTTTTGCTAAGATGTAGACGAGAAGAGAGGCTAAAGACGAAGGTACGGTGCTCTGCAGAGCTAAGCACCGCTCCCGGGCCTCTTTCGGCAGAAGGCGCACACCGCAGAGCACTGTGAGCGGCAGAATCGTCTTTGCGTGAAGAAGCAGCTTCTTCATCTCCGGGAGCCGGAGAGAGCGGCAACTTCGCAAAGGTGATGAAACAAGCTGTACAACACTGCGATTGTGTGCGCAGCTTGCCAACTGAGACAAAACAGTACCTGACCACTCTCCTGCCTTTTCTATACACATGAACATTCGATTGCAAGCTGTTTTGGACAACTTTCTTTCTCTTCTTGCAAAACACTTGGCAGACCTCCGTGCAGCCTCTAGAAGACGATGGTAGATGTTTTTTGTGCTGGCACAGTTTCTCCTTGCCAGACAGAGTGGAAAAGCTTTTTGCTAAGATGTAGAGGAGAAGAGAGGCTAAAGACGAAGGTACGGTGCTCTGCAGAGCTAAGCACCACTCCCGGGCGTCTTTCGGCAGAAGGCGCACACCGCAGAGCACTGTGAGCGGCAGAATCGTCTTTGCGCGAAGAAGCAGCTTCTTTGTCTCCGGGAGCCGGAGAGAGCGACAACATCGCAAAGGTGATGAAACAAGCTGTACAACACTGCGATTGTGTGCGCAGCTTGCCAACTGAGAGAAAACAGTACCTGACCACTCTCCTGCCTTTTGTAATCACATGAACATTCGATTGGAAGCTGTTTTGGACAACTTTCTTTCTCTTCTTGCAAAACACTCGGCAGACCTGCGTGCAGCCTCTAGAACACGATGGGAGATGTTTTCTGTGCTGGCACAGTTTCTCCTTGCCAGACAGAGTGGAAAAGCTTTTTGCTAAGATGTAGACGAGAAGAGAGGCTAAAGACGAAGGTACGGTGCTCTGCAGAGCTAAGCACCGCTCCCGGACCTCTTTCGGCAGAAGGCGCACACCGCAGAGCACTGTGAGCGGCAGAATCGTCTTTGCGCGAAGAAGCAGCTTCTTCGTCTCCGGGAGCCGGAGAGAGCGGCAACTTCGCAAAGGTGATGAAACAAGCTGTACAACACTGCGATTGTGTGCGCAGTTTGCCAACTGAGAGAAAACAGTACCTGACCACTCTCCTGCATTTTCTATTCACATGAACATTCGATTGCAAGCTGTTTTGGACAACTTTCTTTCTCTTCTTGCAAAACACTTGGCAGACCTCCGTGCAGCCTCTAGAACACGATGGGAGATGTTTTCTGTGCTGGCACAGTTTCTCCTTGCCAGACAGAGTGGAAAAGCTTTTTGCTAAGATGTAGACGAGAAGAGAGGCTAAAGACGAAGGTACGGTGCTCTGCAGAGCTAAGCACCGCTCCCGGACCTCTTTCGGCAGAAGGCGCACACCGCAGAGCACTGTGAGCGGCAGAATCGTCTTTGCGCGAAGAAGCAGCTTCTTCGTCTCCGGGAGCCGGAGAGAGCGGCAACTTCGCAAAGGTGATGAAACAAGCTGTACAACACTGCGATTGTGTGCGCATCGTGCCAACTGAGTGAAAACAGTACCTGACCACTCTCCTGCCTTTTCTATTCACATGAACATTCGATTGGAAGCTGTTTTGGACAACTTTCTTTCTCTTCTTGCAAAACACTTCGCAGACCTCCATGCAGCCTCTAGAACACGATGGGAGATGTTTTTTGTGCTGGCACAGTTTCTCCTTGCCAGACAGAGTGGAAAAGCTTTTTGCTAAGATGTAGACGAGAAGAGAGGCTAAAGACGAAGGTACGGTGCTCTGCAGAGCTAAGCACCGCTACCGGGCGTGTTTCGGCAGAAGGCGCACACCGAAGAGCACTGTGAGCGGCAGAATCGTCTTTGGGCGCAGAAGCAGCTTCTTCGTCTCCGGGAGCCGGAGAAAGCGGCAACTTCGCAAAGGTGATGAAACAAGCTGTACAACACTGCGATTGTGTGCGCAGCTTGCCAACTGAGAGAAAACAGTACCTGACCACTCTCCTGCCTTTTCTATTCACATGAACATTCGATTGCAAGCTGTTTTGGACAACTTTCTTTCTCTTCTTGCAAAACACTTGGCAGACCTCCGTGCAGCCTCTAGAACACGATGGGAGATGTTTTCTGTGCTGGCACAGTTTCTCCTTGCCAGACAGAGTGGAAAAGCTTTTTGATAAGATGTAGACGAGAAGAGAGGCTAAAGACGAAGGTACGGTGCTCTGCAGAGCTAAGCACCGCTCCCGGACCTCTTTCGGCAGAAGGCGCACACCGCAGAGCACTGTGAGCGGCAGAATCGTCTTTGCGCGAAGAAGCAGCTTCTTCGTCTCCGGGAGCCGGAGAGAGCGGCAACTTGGCAAAGGTGATGAAACAAGCTGTACGACACTGCGATTGTGTGCGCAGCTTGCCAACTGAGAGAAAACAGTACCTGACCACTCTCCTGCCTTTTCTATTCACATGAACATTTGATTGGAATCTGTTTTGGACAACTTTCTTTCTCTTCTTGCAAAACACTCGGCAGACCTCCGTGCAGCCTCTAGAACACGATGGTAGATGTTTTTTGTGCTGGCACAGTTTCTCCTTGCCAGACAGAGTGGAAAAGCTTTTTGCTAAGATGTAGACGAGAAGAGAGGCTAAAGACGAAGGTACGGTGCTCTGCAGAGCTAAGCACCGCTCCCGGACCTCTTTCGGCAGAAGGCGCACACCGCAGAGCACTGTGAGCGGCAGAATCGTCTTTGCGCGAAGAAGCAGCTTCTTCGTCTCCGGGAGCCGGAGAGAGCGGCAACTTCGCAAAGGTGATGAAACAAGCTGTACAACACTGCGATTGTGTGCGCAGCTTGCCAAGTGAGAGAAAACAGTACCTGACCACTCTCCTGCCTTTTCTATTCACATGAACATTCGATTGGAAGCTGTTTTGGACAACTTTCTTTCTCTTCTTGCAAAACACTCGGCAGACCTGCGTGCAGCCTCTAGAACACGATGGGAGATGTTTTCTGTGCTGGCACAGTTTCTCCTTGCCAGACAGAGTGGAAAAGCTTTTTGCTAAGATGTAGACGAGAAGAGAGGCTAAAGACGAAGGTACGGTGCTCTGCAGAGCTAAGCACCGCTCCCGGACCTCTTTCGGCAGAAGGCGCACACCGCAGAGCACTGTGAGCGGCAGAATCGTCTTTGCGCGAAGAAGCAGCTTCTTCGTCTCCGGGAGCCGGAGAGAGCGGCAACTTCGCAAAGGTGATGAAACAAGCTGTACAACACTGCGATTGTGTGCGCAGCTTGCCAAGTGAGAGAAAACAGTACCTGACCACTCTCCTGCCTTTTCTATTCACATGAACATTCGATTGGAAGCTGTTTTGGACAACTTTCTTTCTCTTCTTGCAAAACACTCGGCAGACCTCCGTGCAGCCTCTAGAACACGATGGGAGATGTTTTCTGTGCTGGCACAGTTTCTCCTTGCCAGACAGAGTGGAAAAGCTTTTTGCTAAGATGTAGACGAGAAGAGAGGCTAAAGACGAAGGTACGGTGCTCTGCAGAGCTAAGCACCGCTCCCGGGCCTCTTTCGGCAGAAGGCGCACACCGCAGAGCACTGTGAGCGGCAGAATCGTCTTTGCGCGAAGAAGCAGCTTCTTCTTCTCCGGGAGCCGGAGAGAGCGGCAGCTTCGCAAAGGTGATGAAACAAGCTGTACGACACTGCGATTGTGTGCGCAGCTTGCCAACTGAGAGAAAACAGTACCTGACCACTCTCCTGCCTTTTCTATTCACTTGAACATTCGATTGGGAGCTGTTTTGGACAACTTTCTTTCTCTTCTTGCAAAACACTCGGCAGACCTCCGTGCAGCCTCTAGAACACGATGGGAGATGTTTTCTGTGCTGGCACAGTTTCTCCTTGCCAGACAGAGTGGAAAAGCTTTTTGCTAAGATGTAGACGAGAAGAGAGGCTAAAGAAGCAGGTATGGTGCTCTGCAGAGCTAAGCACCGCTCCCGGACCTCTTTCGGCAGAAGGCGCACACCGCAGAGCACTGTGAGCGGCAGAATCGTCTTTGGGCGAAGAAGCAGCTTCTTCGTCTCCGGGAGCCGGAGAGAGCGGCAACTTCGCAAAGGTGATGAAACAAGCTCTACAACACTGCGATTGTGTGCGCAGTTTGCCAACTGAGAGAAAACAGTACCTGACCACTCTCCTGCCTTTTGTAATCACATGAACATTCGATTGCAAGCTGTTTTGGACAACTTTCTTTCTCTTCTTGCAAAACACTCGGCAGGCCTGTGTGCAGCCTCTAGAACACGATGGGAGATGTTTTCTGTGCTGGCACAGTTTCTCCTTGCCAAACAGAGTGGAAAAGCTTTTTGCTAAGATGTAGACGAGAAGAGAGGCTAAAGACGAAGGTACGGTGCTCTGCAGAGCTAAGCACCGCTCCCGGACCTCTTTCAGCAGAAGGCGCACACCGCAGAGCACTGTGAGCGGCAGAATCGTCTTTGCACGAAGAAGCAGCTTCTTCGTCTCCGGGAGCCGGAGAGAGCGGCAACTTCGCAAAGGTGATGAAACAAGCTGTACAACACTGCGATTGTGTGCGCAGCTTGCCAACTGAGAAAAAACAGTACCTGACCACTCTCCTGCCTTTTCTATTCACATGAACATTCGATTGCAAGCTGTTTTGGACAACTTTCTTTCTCTTCTTGCAAAACACTCGGCAGTCCTCTGTGCAGCCTCTAGAACACGATGGGAGATGTTTTCTGTGCCGGCACAGTTTCTCCTTGCCAGACAGAGTGGAAAAGCTTTTTGCTAAGATGTAGACGAGAAGAGAGGCTAAAGACGAAGGTACGGTTCTCTGCAGAGCAAAGCACCGCTCCCGGGCGTCTTTCGGCAGAAGGCGCACACCGCAGAGCACTGTGAGCGGCAGAATCGTCTTTGCGCGAAGAAGCAGCTTCTTCGTCTCCGGGAGCCGGAGAGAGCGGCAACTTCGCAAAGGTGATGAAACAAGCTGTACAACACTGCGATTGTGTGCGCAGCTTGCCAAGTGAGAGAAAACAGTACCTGACCACTCTCCTGCCTTTTGTAATCACATGAACATTCGATTGCAAGCTGTTTTGGACAACTTTCTCTCTCTTCTTGCAAAACACTCGGCAGACCTCCGTGCAGCCTCTAGAACACGATGGGAGATGTTTTCTGTGCTGGCACAGTTTCTCCTTGCCAGACAGAGTGGAAAAGCTTTTTGCTAAGATGTAGACGAGAAGAGAGGCTAAAGACGAAGGTACGGTGCTCTGCAGAGCTAAGCACCGCTCCCGGACCTCTTTCGGCAGAAGGCGCACACCGCAGAGCACTGTGAGCGGCAGAATCGTCTTTGCGCGAAGAAGCAGCTTCTTCGTCTCCGGGAGCCGGAGAGAGCGGCAACTTCGCAAAGGTGATGAAACAAGCTGTACAACACTGCGATTGTGTGCGCAGTTTGCCAACTGAGAGAAAACAGTACCTGACCACTCTCCTGCCTTTTCTATTCACATGAACATTCGATTGCAAGCTGTTTTGGACAACTTTCTTTCTCTTCTTGCAAAACACTCGGCAGTCCTCCGTGCAGCCTCTAGAACACGATGGGAGATGTTTTCTGTGCCGGCACAGTTTCTCCTTGCCAGACAGAGTGGAAAAGCTTTTTGCTAAGATGTAGACGAGAAGAGAGGCTAAAGACGAAGGTACGGTGCTCTGCAGAGCTAAGCACCGCTCCCGGACCTCTTTCGGCAGAAGGCGCACACCGCAGAGCACTGTGAGCGGCAGAATCGTCTTTGCGCGAAGAAGCAGCTTCTTCGTCTCCGGGAGCCGGAGAGAGCGGCAGCTTCGCAAAGGTGTGAAACAAGCTGTACAACACTGCGATTGTGTGCGCAGCTTGCCAACTGAGAGAAAACAGTACCTGACCACTCTCCTGCCTTTTCTATTCACTTGAACATTCGATTGCAAGCTGTTTTGGACAACTTTCTTTCTCTTCGTGCAAAACACTCGGCAGACCTCCGTGCAGCCTCTAGAACACGATGGGAGATGTTTTCTGTGCTGGCACAGTTTCTCCTTGCCAGACAGAGTGGAAAAGCTTTTTGCTAAGATGTAGACGAGAAGAGAGGCTAAAGACGAAGGTACGGTGCTCTGCAGACCTAAGCACCGCTCCCGGGCGTCTTTCGGCAGAAGGCGCACACCGCAGAGCACTGTGAGCGGCAGAATCGTCTTTGCGCGAAGAAGCAGCTTCTTCGTCTCCGGGAGCCGGAGAGAGCGGCAACTTCGCAAAGGTGATGAAACAAGCTGTACAACACTGCGATTGTGTGCGCAGCTTGCCAAGTGAGAGAAAACAGTACCTGACCACTCTCCTGCCTTTTCTATTCACATGAACATTCGATTGCAAGCTGTTTTGGACAACTTTCTTTCTCTTCTTGCAAAACACTCGGCAGACCTCCGTGCAGCCTCTAGAACACGATGGGAGATGTTTTCTGTGCTGGCACAGTTTCTCCTTGCCAGACAGAGTGGAAAAGCTTTTTGCTAAGATGTAGACGAGAAGAGAGGCTAAAGACGAAGTTACGGTGCTCTGCAGAGCTAAGCACCGCTCCCGGACCTCTTTCGGCAGAAGGCGCACACCGCAGAGCACTGTGAGTGGCAGAATCGTCTTTGGGCGAAGAAGCAGCTTCTTCGTTTCCGGGAGCCGGAGAGAGCGACAACTTCGCAAAGGTGATGAAACAAGCTGTACAACACTGCGATTGTGTGCGCAGCTTGCCAACTGAGAGAAAACAGTACCTGACCACTCTCCTGCCTTTTCTATTCACATGAACATTCGATTGCAAGCTGTTTTGGACAACTTTCTTTCTCTTCTTGCAAAACACTTGGCAGACCTCCGTGCAGCCTCTAGAACACGATGGGAGATGTTTTCTGTGCTGGCACAGTTTCTCCTTGCCAGACAGAGTGGAAAAGCTTTTTGCTAAGATGTAGACGAGAAGAGAGGCTAAAGACGAAGGTACGGTGCTCTGCAGAGCTAAGCACCGCTCCCGGACCTCTTTCGGCAGAAGGCGCACACCGCAGAGCACTGTGAGCGGCAGAATAGTCTTTGCGCGAAGAAGCAGCTTCTTCGTCTCCGGGAGCCGGAGAGAGCGGCAACTTCGCAAAGGTGATGAAACAAGCTGTACAACACTGCGATTGTGTGCGCAGCTTGCCAACTGAGAGAAAACAGTACCTGACCACTCTCCTGCCTTTTCTATTCACATGAACATTCGATTGGAAGCTGTTTTGGACAACTTTCTTTCTCTTCTTGCAAAACACTCGGCAGACCTGCGTGCAGCCTCTAGAACACGATGGGAGATGTTTTCTGGCTGGCACAGTTTCTCCTTGCCAGACAGAGTGGAAAAGCTTTTTGCTAAGATGTAGACGAGAAGAGAGGCTAAAGACGAAGGTACGGTGCTCTGCAGAGCTAAGCACCGCTCCCGGGCCTCTTTCGGCAGAAGGCGCACACCGCAGAGCACTGTGAGCGGCAGAATCGTCTTTGCGTGAAGAAGCAGCTTCTTCATCTCCGGGAGCCGGAGAGAGCGGCAACTTCGCAAAGATGATGAAACAAGCTGTACAACACTGCGATTGTGTGCGCAGCTTGCCAACTGAGACAAAAGAGTACCTGACCACTCTCCTGCCTTTTCTATACACATGAACATTCGATTGCAAGCTGTTTTGGACAACTTTCTTTCTCTTCTTGCAAAACACTTGGCAGACCTCCGTGCAGCCTCTAGAAGACGATGGGAGATGTTTTTTGTGCTGGCACAGTTTCTCCTTGCCAGACAGAGTGGAAAAGCTTTTTGCTAAGATGTAGAGGAGAAGAGAGGCTAAAGACGAAGGTACGGTGCTCTGCAGAGCTAAGCACCACTCCCGGGCGTCTTTCGGCAGAAGGCGCACACCGCAGAGCACTGTGAGCGGCAGAATCGTCTTTGCGCGAAGAAGCAGCTTCTTTGTCTCCGGGAGCCGGAGAGAGCGACAACATCGCAAAGGTGATGAAACAAGCTGTACAACACTGCGATTGTGTGCGCAGCTTGCCAACTGAGAGAAAACAGTACCTGACCACTCTCCTGCCTTTTGTAATCACATGAACATTCGATTGGAAGCTGTTTTGGACAACTTTCTTTCTCTTCTTGCAAAACACTCGGCAGACCTGCGTGCAGCCTCTAGAACACGATGGGAGATGTTTTCTGTGCTGGCACAGTTTCTCCTTGCCAGACAGAGTGGAAAAGCTTTTTGCTAAGATGTAGACGAGAAGAGAGGCTAAAGACGAAGGTACGGTGCTCTGCAGAGCTAAGCACCGCTCCCGGACCTCTTTCGGCAGAAGGCGCACACCGCAGAGCACTGTGAGCGGCAGAATCGTCTTTGCGCGAAGAAGCAGCTTCTTCGTCTCCGGGAGCCGGAGAGAGCGGCAACTTCGCAAAGGTGATGAAACAAGCTGTACAACACTGCGATTGTGTGCGCATCTTGCCAACTGAGAGAAAACAGTACCTGACCACTCTCCTGCATTTTCTATTCACATGAACATTCGATTGCAAGCTGTTTTGGACAACTTTCTTTCTCTTCTTGCAAAACACTTGGCAGACCTCCGTGCAGCCTCTAGAACACGATGGGAGATGTTTTCTGTGCTGGCACAGTTTCTCCTTGCCAGACAGAGTGGAAAAGCTTTTTGCTAAGATGTAGACGAGAAGAGAGGCTAAAGACGAAGGTACGGTGCTCTGCAGAGCTAAGCACCGCTCCCGGACCTCTTTCGGCAGAAGGCGCACACCGCAGAGCACTGTGAGCGGCAGAATCGTCTTTGCGCGAAGAAGCAGCTTCTTCGTCTCCGGGAGCCGGAGAGAGCGGCAACTTCGCAAAGGTGATGAAACAAGCTGTACAACACTGCGATTGTGTGCGCATCTTGCCAACTGAGTGAAAACAGTACCTGACCACTCTCCTGCCTTTTCTATTCACATGAACATTCGATTGGAAGCTGTTTTGGACAACTTTCTTTCTCTTCTTGCAAAACACTTCGCAGACCTCCATGCAGCCTCTAGAACACGATGGGAGATGTTTTTTGTGCTGGCACAGTTTCTCATTGCCAGACAGAGTGGAAAAGCTTTTTGCTAAGATGTAGACGAGAAGAGAGGCTAAAGACGAAGGTACGGTGCTCTGCAGAGCTAAGCACCGCTACCGGGCGTGTTTCGGCAGAAGGCGCACACCGAAGAGCACTGTGAGCGGCAGAATCGTCTTTGGGCGCAGAAGCAGCTTCTTCGTCTCCGGGAGCCGGAGAAAGCGGCAACTTCGCAAAGGTGATGAAACAAGCTGTACAACACTGCGATTGTGTGCGCAGCTTGCCAACTGAGAGAAAACAGTACCTGACCACTCTCCTGCCTTTTCTATTCACATGAACATTCGATTGCAAGCTGTTTTGGACAACTTTCTTTCTCTTCTTGCAAAACACTTGGCAGACCTGCGTGCAGCCTCTAGAACACGATGGGAGATGTTTTCTGTGCTGGCACAGTTTCTCCTTGCCAGACAGAGTGGAAAAGCTTTTTGATAAGATGTAGACGAGAAGAGAGGCTAAAGACGAAGGTACGGTGCTCTGCAGAGCTAAGCACCGCTCCCGGACCTCTTTCGGCAGAAGGCGCACACCGCAGAGCACTGTGAGCGGCAGAATCGTCTTTGCGCGAAGAAGCAGCTTCTTCGTCTCCGGGAGCCGGAGAGAGCGGCAACTTGGCAAAGGTGATGAAACAAGCTGTACGACACTGCGATTGTGTGCGCAGCTTGCCAACTGAGAGAAAACAGTACCTGACCACTCTCCTGCCTTTTCTATTCACATGAACATTCGATTGCAAGCTGTTTTGGACAACTTTCTTTCTCTTCTTGCAAAACACTCGGCAGACCTCCGTGCAGCCTCTAGAACACGATGGTAGATGTTTTTTGTGCTGGCACAGTTTCTCCTTGCCAGACAGAGTGGAAAAGCTTTTTGCTAAGATGTAGACGAGAAGAGAGGCTAAAGACGAAGGTACGGTGCTCTGCAGAGCTAAGCACCGCTCCCGGACCTCTTTCGGCAGAAGGCGCACACCGCAGAGCACTGTGAGCGGCAGAATCGTCTTTGCGCGAAGAAGCAGCTTCTTCGTCTCCGGGAGCCGGAGAGAGCGGCAACTTCGCAAAGGTGATGAAACAAGCTGTACAACACTGCGATTGTGTGCGCAGCTTGCCAACTGAGAGAAAACAGTACCTGACCACTCTCCTGCCTTTTCTATTCACATGAACATTCGATTGGAAGCTGTTTTGGACAACTTTCTTTCTCTTCTTGCAAAACACTCGGCAGACCTGCGTGCAGCCTCTAGAACACGATGGGAGATGTTTTCTGTGCTGGCACAGTTTCTCCTTGCCAGACAGAGTGGAAAAGCTTTTTGCTAAGATGTAGAGGAGAAGAGAGGCTAAAGACGAAGGTACGGTGCTCTGCAGAGCTAAGCACCGCTCCCGGACCTCTTTCGGCAGAAGGCGCACACCGCAGAGCACTGTGAGCGGCAGAATCGTCTTTGCGCGAAGAAGCAGCTTCTTCGTCTCCGGGAGCCGGAGAGAGCGGCAACTTCGCAAAGGTGATGAAACAAGCTGTACAACACTGCGATTGTGTGCGCAGCTTGCCAACTGAGAGAAAACAGTACCTGACCACTCTCCTGCCTTTTCTATTCACATGAACATTCGATTGGAAGCTGTTTTGGACAACTTTCTTTCTCTTCTTGCAAAACACTCGGCAGACCTCCGTGCAGCCTCTAGAACACGATGGGAGATGTTTTCTGTGCTGGCACAGTTTCTCCTTGCCAGACAGAGTGGAAAAGCTTTTTGCTAAGATGTAGACGAGAAGAGAGGCTAAAGACGAAGGTACGGTGCTCTGCAGAGCTAAGCACCGCTCCCGGGCCTCTTTCGGCAGAAGGCGCACACCGCAGAGCACTGTGAGCGGCAGAATCGTCTTTGCGCGAAGAAGCAGCTTCTTCGTCTCCGGGAGCCGGAGAGAGCGGCAGCTTCGCAAAGGTGATGAAACAAGCTGTACGACACTGCGATTGTGTGCGCAGCTTGCCAACTGAGAGAAAACAGTACCTGACCACTCTCCTGCCTTTTCTATTCACTTGAACATTCGATTGGGAGCTGTTTTGGACAACTTTCTTTCTCTTCTTGCAAAACACTCGGCAGACCTCCGTGCAGCCTCTAGAACACGATGGGAGATGTTTTCTGTGCTGGCACAGTTTCTCCTTGCCAGACAGAGTGGAAAAGCTTTTTGCTAAGATGTAGACGAGAAGAGAGGCTAAAGAAGCAGGTATGGTGCTCTGCAGAGCTAAGCACCGCTCCCGGACCTCTTTCGGCAGAAGGCGCACACCGCAGAGCACTGTGAGCGGCAGAATCGTCTTTGGGCGAAGAAGCAGCTTCTTCGTCTCCGGGAGCCGGAGAGAGCGGCAACTTCGCAAAGGTGATGAAACAAGCTCTACAACACTGCGATTGTGTGCGCAGTTTGCCAACTGAGAGAAAACAGTACCTGACCACTCTCCTGCCTTTTGTAATCACATGAACATTCGATTGCAAGCTGTTTTGGACAACTTTCTTTCTCTTCTTGCAAAACACTCGGCAGGCCTGTGTGCAGCCTCTAGAACACGAT
This sequence comes from Melozone crissalis, assembly GCF_028551555.1. Taxonomy (NCBI): domain Eukaryota; kingdom Metazoa; phylum Chordata; class Aves; order Passeriformes; family Passerellidae; genus Melozone; species Melozone crissalis. Next base: position 509,573 of record NW_026535986.1, read on the forward strand.
GGGAGATGTTTTCTGTGCTGGCACAGTTTCTCCTTGCCAAACAGAGTGGAAAAGCTTTTTGCTAAGATGTAGACGAGAAGAGAGGCTAAAGACGAAGGTACGGTGCACTGCAGAGCTAAGCACCGCTCCCGGACCTCTTTCAGCAGAAGGCGCACACCGCAGAGCACTGTGAGCGGCAGAATCGTCTTTGCACGAAGAAGCAGCTTCTTCGTCTCCGGGAGCCGGAGAGAGCGGCAACTTCGCAAAGGTGATGAAACAAGCTGTACAACACTGCGATTGTGTGCGCAGCTTGCCAACTGAGAAAAAACAGTACCTGACCACTCTCCTGCCTTTTCTATTCACATGAACATTCGATTGCAAGCTGTTTTGGACAACTTTCTTTCTCTTCTTGCAAAACACTCGGCAGTCCTCTGTGCAGCCTCTAGAACACGATGGGAGATGTTTTCTGTGCCGGCACAGTTTCTCCTTGCCAGACAGAGTGGAAAAGCTTTTTGCTAAGATGTAGACGAGAAGAGAGGCTAAAGACGAAGGTACGGTTCTCTGCAGAGCTAAGCACCGCTCCCGGGCGTCTTTCGGCAGAAGGCGCACACCGCAGAGCACTGTGAGCGGCAGAATCGTCTTTGCGCGAAGAAGCAGCTTCTTCGTCTCCGGGAGCCGGAGAGAGCGGCAACTTCGCAAAGGTGATGAAACAAGCTGTACAACACTGCGATTGTGTGCGCAGCTTGCCAACTGAGAGAAAACAGTACCTGACCACTCTCCTGCCTTTTCTATTCACATGAACATTCGATTGCAAGCTGTTTTGGACAACTTTCTTTCTCTTCTTGCAAAACACTCGGCAGACCTCCGTGCAGCCTCTAGAACACGATGGGAGATGTTTTCTGTGCTGGCACAGTTTCTCCTTGCCAGACAGAGTGGAAAAGCTTTTTGCTAAGATGTAGACGAGAAGAGAGGCTAAAGACGAAGGTACGGTGCTCTGCAGAGCTAAGCACCGCTCCCGGACCTCTTTCGGCAGAAGGCGCACACCGCAGAGCACTGTGAGCGGCAGAATCGTCTTTGCGCGAAGAAGCAGCTTCTTCGTCTCCGGGAGCCGGAGAGAGCGGCAACTTCGCAAAGGTGATGAAACAAGCTGTACAACACTGCGATTGTGTGCGCAGTTTGCCAACTGAGAGAAAACAGTACCTGACCACTCTCCTGCCTTTTGTAATCACATGAACATTCGATTGCAAGCTGTTTTGGACAACTTTCTTTCTCTTCTTGCAAAACACTCGGCAGTCCTCCGTGCAGCCTCTAGAACACGATGGGAGATGTTTTCTGTGCCGGCACAGTTTCTCCTTGCCAGACAGAGTGGAAAAGCTTTTTGCTAAGATGTAGACGAGAAGAGAGGCTAAAGACGAAGGTACGGTGCTCTGCAGAGCTAAGCACCGCTCCCGGACCTCTTTCGGCAGAAGGCGCACACCGCAGAGCACTGTGAGCGGCAGAATCGTCTTTGCGCGAAGAAGCAGCTTCTTCGTCTCCGGGAGCCGGAGAGAGCGGCAGCTTCGCAAAGGTGTGAAACAAGCTGTACAACACTGCGATTGTGTGCGCAGCTTGCCAACTGAGAGAAAACAGTACCTGACCACTCTCCTGCCTTTTCTATTCACTTGAACATTCGATTGCAAGCTGTTTTGGACAACTTTCTTTCTCTTCGTGCAAAACACTCGGCAGACCTCCGTGCAGCCTCTAGAACACGATGGGAGATGTTTTCTGTGCTGGCACAGTTTCTCCTTGCCAGACAGAGTGGAAAAGCTTTTTGCTAAGATGTAGACGAGAAGAGAGGCTAAAGACGAAGGTACGGTGCTCTGCAGAGCTAAGCACCGCTCCCGGACCTCTTTCGTCACAAGGCGCACACCGCAGAGCACTGTGAGCGGCAGAATCGTCTTTGCGCGAAGAAGCAGCTTCTTCGTCTCCGGGAGCCGGAGAGAGCGGCAGCTTCGCAAAGGTGATGAAACAAGCTGTACAACACTGCGATTGTGTGCGCAGCTTGCCAACTGAGAGCAAACAGTACCTGACCACTCTCCTGCCTTTTCTATACACATGAAAATTCGATTGCAAGCTGTTTTGGACAACTTTCTTTCTCTTCTTGCAAAACACTCGGCAGACCTCCGTGCAGCCTCTAGAACACGATGGGAGATGTTTTTTGTGCTGGCACAGTTTCTCCTTGCCAGACAGAGTGGAAAAGCTTTTTGCTAAGATGTAGACGAGAAGAGAGGCTAAAGAAGCAGGTATGGTGCTCTGCAGAGCTAAGCACCGCTCCCGGACCTCTTTCGGCAGAAGGCGCACACCGCAGAGCACTGTGAGTGCAGAATCGTCTTTGGGCGAAGAAGCAGCTTCTTCGTTTCCGGGAGCCGGAGAGAGCGACAACTTCGCAAAGGTGATGAAACAAGCTGTACAACACTGCGATTGTGTGCGCAGCTTGCCAACTGAGAGAAAACAGTACCTGACCACTCTCCTGCCTTTTCTATTCACATGAACATTCGATTGGAAGCTGTTTTGGACAACTTTCTTTCTCTTCTTGCAAAACACTCGGCAGACCTCCGTGTAGCCTCTAGAACACGATGGCAGATGTTTTCTGTGCTGGCACAGTTTCTCCTTGCCAGACAGAGTGGAAAAGCTTTTTGCTAAGATGTAGACGAGAAGAGAGGCTAAAGACGAAGGTACGGTGCTCTGCAGAGCTAAGCACCGCTCCCGGGCGTGTTTCGGCAGAAGGCGCACACCGCAGAGCACTGTGAGCGGCAGAATCGTCTTTGGGCGAAAAAGCAGCTTCTTCGTCTCCGGGAGCCGGAGAGAGCGGCAACTTCGCAAAGGTGATGAAACAAGCTGTACAACACTGCGATTGTGTGCGCAGCTTGCCAACTGAGAGAAAACAGTACCTGACCACTCTCCTGCCTTTTCTATTCACATGAACATTCGATTGCAAGCTGTTTTGGACAACTTTCTTTCTCTTCTTGCAAAACACTCGGCAGACCTCCGTGCAGCCTCTAGAACACGATGGGAGATGTTTTTTGTACTGGCACAGTTTCTCCTTGCCAGACAGAGTGGAAAAGCTTTTTGCTAATATGTAGACGAGAAGAGAGGCTAAAGACGAAGGTACGGTGCTCTGCAGAGCTAAGCACCGCTCCCGGGCGTCTTTCGGCAGAAGGCGCACACCGCAGAGCACTGTGAGCGGCAGAATCGTCTTTGCGCGAAGAAGCAGCTTCTTTGTCTCCGGGAGCCGGAGAGAGCGGCAACTTCGCAAAGGTGATGAAACAAGCTGTACAACACTGCGATTGTGTGCGCAGCTTGCCAACTGAGAGAAAACAGTACCTGACCACTCTCCTGCCTTTTCTATTCACATGAACATTCGATTGGGAGCTGTTTTGGACAACTTTCTTTCTCTTCTTGCAAAACACTCGGCAGACCTCCGTGCAGCCTCTAGAACACGATGGGAGATGTTTTCTGTGCTGGCACAGTTTCTCCTTGCCAGACAGAGTGGAAAAGCTTTTTGCTAAGATGTAGACGAGAAGAGAGGCTAAAGACGAAGGTACGGTGCTCTGCAGAGCTAAGCACCGCTCCCGGGCCTCTTTCGGCAGAAGGCGCACACCGCAGAGCACTGTGAGCGGCAGAATCGTCTTTGCGCGAAGAAGCAGCTTCTTCGTCTCCGGGAGCCGGAGAGAGCGGCAACTTCGCAAAGGTGATGAAACAAGCTGTACAACACTGCGATTGTGTGCGCATCTTGCCAACTGAGAGAAAACAGTACCTGACCACTCTCCTGCCTTTTGTAATCACATGAACATTCGATTGCAAGCTGTTTTGGACAACTTTCTTTCACTTCTTGCAAAACACTCGGCAGACCTCCGTGCAGCCTCTAGAACACGATGGGAGATGTTTTTTGTGCTGGCACAGTTTCTCCTTGCCAGACAGATTGGAAAAGCTTTTTGCTAAGATGTAGACGAGAAGAGAGGCTAAAGACGAAAGTACGGTTCTCTGCAGAGCTAAGCACCGCTCCCGGGCGTCTTTCGGCAGAAGGCGCACACCGCAGAGCACTGTGAGCGGCAGAATCGTCTTTGCGCGAAGAAGCAGCTTCTTCGTCTCCGGGAGCCGGAGAGAGCGACAACTTCGCAAAGGTGATGAAACAAGCTGTACAACACTGCGATTGTGTGCGCAGCTTGCCAACTGAGAGAAAACAGTACCTGACCACTCTCCTGCCTTTTCTATTCACTTGAACATTCGATTGAGAGCTGTTTTGGACAACTTTCTTTCTCTTCTTGCAAAACACTCGGCAGACCTGCGTGCAGCCTCTAGAACACGATGGTAGATGTTTCTTGTGCTGGCACAGTTTCTCCTTGCCAGACAGAGTGGAAAAGCTTTTTGCTAAGATGTAGACGAGAAGAGAGGCTAAAGAAGCAGGTATGGTGCTCTGCAGAGCTAAGCACCGCTCCCGGACCTCTTTCGGCAGAAGGCGCACACCGCAGAGCACTGTGAGCGGCAGAATCGTCTTTGCGCGAAGAAGCAGCTTCTTCGTCTCCGGGAGCCGGAGAGAGCGGCAACTTCGCAAAGGTGATGAAACAAGCTCTACAACACTGCGATTGTGTGCGCAGTTTGCCAACTGAGAGAAAACAGTACCTGACCACTCTCCTGCCTTTTCTATTCACATGAACATTCGATTGCAAGCTGTTTTGGACAGCTTTCTTTCTCTTCTTGCAAAACACTCGGCAGGCCTGCGTGCAGCCTCTAGAACACGATGGGAGATGTTTTCTGTGCTGGCACAGTTTCTCCTTGCCAGACAGAGTGGAAAAGCTTTTTGCTAAGATGTAGACGAGAAGAGAGGCTAAAGACGAAGGTACGGTGCTCTGCAGAGCTAAGCACCGCTCCCGGGCGTGTTTCGGCGGAAGGCGCACACCGCAGAGCACGGTGAGCGGCAGAATCGTCTTTGCGCGAAGAAGCAGCTTCTTCGTCTCCGGGAGCCGGAGAGAGCGGCAGCTTCGCAAAGGTGATGAAACAAGCTGTACAACACTGCGATTGTGTGCGCAGCTTGCCAACTGAGAGAAAACAGTACCTGACCACTCTCCTGCCTTTTCTATTCACATGAACATTCGATTGGAAGCTGTTTTGGACAACTTTCTTTCTCTTCTTGCAAAACACTCGGCAGACCTCCGTGCAGCCTCTAGAACACGATGGGAGATGTTTTTTGTGCTGGCACAGTTTCTCCTTGCCAGACAGAGTGGAAAAGCTTTTTGCTAAGATGTAGACGAGAAGAGAGGCTAAAGAAGCAGGTACGGTGCTCTGCAGAGCTAAGCACAGCTCCCGGGCCTCTTTCGGCAGAAGCCGCACACCGCAGAGCACTGTGAGCGGCAGAATCGTCTTTGCGCGAAGAAGCAGCTTCTTCGTCTCCGGGAGCCGGAGAGAGCGGCAACTTGTCAAAGGTGATGAAACAAGCTGTACGACACGGCGATTGTGTGCGCAGCTTGCCAACTGAGAGAAAACAGTACCTGACCACTCTCCTGCCTTTTCTATTCACTTGAACATTCGATTGCAAGCTGTTTTGGACAACTTTCTTTCTCTTCTTGCAAAACACTCGGCAGACCTGCGTGCAGCCTCTAGAACACGATGGGAGATGTTTTTTGTGCTGGCACAGTTTCTCCTTGCCAGACAGAGTGGAAAAGCTTTTTGCTAAGATGTAGACGAGAAGAGAGGCTAAAGACGAAGGTACGGTGCTCTGCAGAGCTAAGCACCGCTCCCGGGCGTCTTTCGGCAGAAGGCGCACACCGCAGAGCACTGTGAGCAGCAGAATCGTCTTTGGGCGAAGAAGCAGCTTCTTCGTCTCCGGGAGCCGGAGAGAGCGGCAACTTCGCAAAGGTGATGAAACAAGCTGTACAACACTGCGATTGTGTGCGCAGCTTGCCAACTGAGAGAAAACAGTACCTGACCACTCTCCTGCCTTTTCTATTCACATGAACATTCGATTGGAAGCTGTTTTGGACAACTTTCATTCTCTTCTTGCAAAACACTTGGCAGACCTCCGTGCAGCCTCTAGAACACGATGGGAGATGTTTTCTGTGCTGGCACAGTTTCTCCTTGCCAGACAGAGTGGAAAAGCTTTTTGCTAAGATGTAGACGAGAAGAGAGGCTAAAGACGAAGGTACGGTGCTCTGCAGAGCTAAGCACCGCTCCCGGACCTCTTTCGGCAGAAGGCGCACACCGCAGAGCACTGTGAGCGGCAGAATCGTCTTTGCGCGAAGAAGCAGCTTCTTCGTCTCCGGGACCCGGAGAGAGCGGCAACTTCGCAAAGGTGATGAAACAAGCTGTACAACACTGCGATTGTGTGCGCAGCTTGCCAACTGAGAGAAAACAGTACCTGACCACTCTCCTGCCTTTTCTATTCACATGAACATTCGATTGCAAGCTGTTTTGGACAACTTTCTTTCTCTTCTTGCAAAACACTTGGCAGACCTCCGTGCAGCCTCTAGAACACGATGGGAGATGTTTTCTGTGCTGGCACAGTTTCTCCTTGCCAGACAGAGTGGAAAAGCTTTTTGCTAAGATGTAGACGAGAAGAGAGGCTAAAGACGAAGGTACGGTGCTCTGCAGAGCTAAGCACCGCTCCCGGACCTCTTTCGGCAGAAGGCGCACACCGCAGAGCACTGTGAGCGGCAGAATCGTCTTTGCGCGAAGAAGCAGCTTCTTCGTCTCCGGGAGCCGGAGAGAGCGGCAACTTCGCAAAGGTGATGAAACAAGCTGTACAACACTGCGATTGTGTGCGCAGCTTGCCAACTGAGAGAAAACAGTACCTGACCACTCTCCTGCCTTTTCTATTCACATGAACATTCGATTGCAAGCTGTTTTGGACAACTTTCTTTCTCTTCTTGCAAAACACTCGGCAGACCTCCGTGCAGCCTCTAGAACACGATGGGAGATGTTTTCTGTGCTGGCACAGTTTCTCCTTGCCAGACAGAGTGGAAAAGCTTTTTGCTAAGATGTAGACGAGAAGAGAGGCTAAAGACGAAGGTACGGTGCTCTGCAGAGCTAAGCACCGCTCCCGGACCTCTTTCGGCAGAAGGCGCACACCGCAGAGCACTGTGAGCGGCAGAATCGTCTTTGCGCGAAGAAGCAGCTTCTTCGTCTCCGGGAGCCGGAGAGAGCGGCAACTTCGCAAAGGTGATGAAACAAGCTGTACAACACTGCGATTGTGTGCGCATCTTGCCAAGTGAGAGAAAACAGTACCTGACCACTCTCCTGCCTTTTCTATTCACATTAATATTCAATTGCAAGCTGTTTTGGACAACTTTCTTTCTCTTCTTGCAAAACACTCGGCAGACCTCCGTGCAGCCTCTAGAACACGATGGGAGATGTTTTCTGTGCTGGCACAGTTTCTCCTTGCCAGACAGAGTGGAAAAGCTTTTTGCTAAGATGTAGACGAGAAGAGAGGCTAAAGACGAAGGTACCGTGCTCTGCAGAGCTAAGCACCGCTCCCGGGCGTCTTTCGGCAGAAGGCGCACACCGCAGAGCACTGTGAGCGGCAGAATCGTCTTTGCGCGAAGAAGCAGCTTCTTCGTCTCCGGGAGCCGGAGAGAGCGGCAACTTCGCAAAGGTGATGAAACAAGCTGTACAACACGGCGATTGTGTGCGCAGCTTGCCAACTGAGAGAAAACAGTACCTGACCACTCTCCTGCCTTTTCTATTCACATGAACATTCGATTGCAAGCTGTTTTGGACAACTTTCTTTCTCTTCTTGCAAAACACTCGGCAGACCTCCGTGCAGCCTCTAGAACACGATGGGAGATGTTTTCTGTGCTGGCACAGTTTCTCCTTGCCAGACAGAGTGGAAAAGCTTTTTGCTAAGATGTAGACGAGAAGAGAGGCTAAAGACGAAGGTACGGTGCTCTGCAGAGCTAAGCACCGCTCCCGGGGCTCTTTCGGCAGAAGGCGCACACCGCAGAGCACTGTGAGCGGCAGAATCGTCTTTGCGCGAAGAAGCAGCTTCTTCGTCTCCGGGAGCCGGAGAGAGCGGCAGCTTCGCAAATGTGATGAAACAAGCTGTACAACACTGCGATTGTGTGCGCAGCTTGCCAACTGAGAGAAAACAGTACCTGACCACTCTCCTGCCTTTTCTATTCACATGAACATTCGATTGGAAGCTGTTTTGGACAACTTTCTTTCTCTTCTTGCAAAACACTCGGCAGACCTCCGTGCAGCCTCTGGAACACGATGGGAGATGTTTTTTGTGCTGGCACAGTTTCTCCTTGCCAGACAGAGTGGAAAAGCTTTTTGCTAAGATGTAGACGAGAAGAGAGGCTAAAGAAGCAGGTACGGTGCTCTGCAGAGCTAAGCACCGCTCCCGGGCCTCTTTCGGCAGAAGCCGCACACCGCAGAGCACTGTGAGCGGCAGAATCGTCTTTGCGCGAAGAAGCAGCTTCTTCGTCTCCGGGAGCCGGAGAGAGCGGCAACTTCGCAAAGGTGATGAAACAAGCTGTACAACACTGCGATTGTGTGCGCAGCTTGCCAACTGAGAGAAAACAGTACCTGACCACTCTCCTGCCTTTTCTATTCACATGAACATTCGATTGCAAGCTGTTTTGGACAACTTTCTTTCTCTTCTTGCAAAACACTCGGCAGACCTCCGTGCAGCCTCTAGAACACGATGGGAGATGTTTTCTGTGCTGGCACAGTTTCTCCTTGCCAGACAGAGTGGAAAAGCTTTTTGCTAAGATGTAGACGAGAAGAGAGGCTAAAGACGAAGGTACGGTGCTCTGCAGAGCTAAGCACCGCTCCCGGGCGTGTTTCGGCAGAAGGCGCACACCGAAGAGCACTGTGAGCGGCAGAATCGTCTTTGGGCGAAGAAGCAGCTTCTTCGTCTCCGGAGCCGGAGAAAGCGGCAACTTCGCAAAGGTGATGAAACAAGCTGTACAACACTGCGATTGTGTGCGCAGCTTGCCAACTGAGAGAAAACAGTACCTGACCACTCTCCTGCCTTTTCTATTCACATGAACATTCGATTGGAAGCTGTTTTGGACAACTTTCTTTCTCTTCTTGCAAAACACTCGGCAGACCTCCGTGCAGCCTCTAGAAGACGATGGGAGATGTTTTCTGTGCTGGCACAGTTTCTCCTTGCCAGACAGAGTGGAAAAGCTTTTTGCTAAGATGTAGACGAGAAGAGAGGCTAAAGACGAAGGTACGGTGCTCTGCAGAGCTAAGCACCGCTCCCGGACCTCTTTCGGCAGAAGGCGCACACCGCAGAGCACTGTTAGCGGCAGAATCGTCTTTGCGCGAAGAAGCAGCTTCTTCGTCTCCGGGAGCCGGAGAGAGCGGCAACTTCGCAAAGGTGATGAAACAAGCTGTACAACACTGCGATTGTGTGCGCAGCTTGCCAAGTGAGAGAAAACAGTACCTGACCACTCTCCTGCCTTTTCTATTCACATGAACATTCGATTGCAAGCTGTTTTGGACAACTTTCTTTCTCTTCTTGCAAAACACTCGGCAGACCTGCGTGCAGCCTCTAGAACACGATGGGAGATGTTTTTTGTGCTGGCACAGTTTCTCCTTGCCAGACAGAGTGGAAAAGCTTTTTGCTAAGATGTAGACGAGAAGAGAGGCTAAAGGCGAAAGTACGGTTCTCTGCAGAGCTAAGCACCGCTCCCGGGCGTCTTTCGGCAGAAGGCGCACTCCGCAGAGCACTGTGAGCGGCAGAATCGTCTTTGCGCGAAGAAGCAGCTTCTTCGTCTCCGGGAGCCGGAGAGAGCGACAACTTCGCAAAGGTGATGAAACAAGCTGTACAACACTGCGATTGTGTGCGCAGCTTGCCAACTGAGAGAAAACAGTACCTGACCACTCTCCTGCCTTTTCTATTCCCTTGAACATTCGATTGGGAGCTGTTTTGGACAACTTTCTTTCTCTTCTTGCAAAACACTCGGCAGACCTCCGTGCAGCCTCTAGAACACGATGTGAGTTGTTTTCTGTGCTGGCACAGTTTCTCCTTGCCAGACAGAGTGGAAAAGCTTTTTGCTAAGATGTAGACGAGAAGGGAGGCTAAAGAAGCAGGTATGGTGCTCTGCAGAGCTAAGCACCGCTCCCGGACCTCTTTCGGCAGAAGGCGCACACCGCAGAGCACTGTGAGCGGCAGAATCGTCTTTGCGCGAAGAAGCAGCTTCTTCGTCTCCGGGAGCCGGAGAGAGCGGCAACTTCGCAAAGGTGATGAAACAAGCTCTACAACACTGCGATTGTGTGCGCAGTTTGCCAACTGAGAGAAAACAGTACCTGACCACTCTCCTGCCTTTTCTATTCACATGAACAGTCGATTGGAAGCTCTTTCGGACAACTTTCTTTCTCTTCTTGCAAAACACTCGCCAGACCTCCGTGCAGCCTCTAGAACACGATGGGAGATGTTTTCTGTGCTGGCACAGTTTCTCCTTGCCAGACAGAGTGGAAAAGCTTTTTGCTAAGATGTAGACGAGAAGAGAGGCTAAAGACGAAGGTACGGTGCTCTGCAGAGCTAAGCACCGCTTCCGGGCGTGTTTCGGCAGAAGGCGCACACCGCAGAGCACTGTGAGCGGCAGAATCGTCTTTGCGCGAAGAAGCAGCTTCTTCGTCTCCGGGAGCCGGAGAGAGCGGCAGCTTCGCAAAGGTGATGAAACAAGCTGTACAACACTGCGATTGTGTGCGCAGCTTGCCAACTGAGAGAAAACAGTACCTGACCACTCTCCTGCCTTTTCTATTCACATGAACATTCGATTGGAAGCTGTTTTGGACAACTTTCTTTCTCTTCTTGCAAAACACTCGGCAGACCTCCGTGCAGCCTCTAGAACACGATGGGAGATGTTTTTTGTGCTGGCACAGTTTCTCCTTGCCAGACAGAGTGGAAAAGCTTTTTGCTAAGATGTAGACGAGAAGAGAGGATAAAGAAGCGAGTACGGTGCTCTGCAGAGCTAAGCACAGCTCCCGGGCCTCTTTCGGCTGAAGCCGCACACCGCAGAGCACTGTGAGCGGCAGAATCGTCTTTGCGCGAAGAAGCAGCTTCTTCGTCTCCGGGAGCCGGAGAGAGCGGCAACTTCGCAAAGGTGATGAAACAAGCTGTACAACACTGCGATTGTGTGTGCAGCTTGCCAAGTGAGAGAAAACAGTACCTGACCACTCTCCTGCCTTTTCTATTCACATGAACATTCGATTGCAAGCTGTTTTGGACAACTTTCTTTCTCTTCTTGCAAAACACTCGGCAGACCTCCGTGCAGCCTCTAGAACACGATGGGAGATGTTTTCTGTGCTGGCAAAGTTTCTCCTTGCCAGACAGAGTGGAAAAGCTTTTTGCTAAGATGTAGACGAGAAGAGAGGCTAAAGACGAAGGTACGGTGCTCTGCAGAGCTAAGCACCGCTCCCGGGCCTCTTTCGGCAGAAGGCGCACACCGCAGAGCACTGTGAGCGGCAGAATCGTCTTTGCGCGAAGAAGCAGCTTCTTCGTCTCCGGGAGCCGGAGAGAGCGGCAACTTCGCAAAGGTGATGAAACAAGCTCTACAACACTGCGATTGTGTGCGCAGCTTGCCAAGTGAGAGAAAACAGTACCTGACCACTCTCCTGCCTTTTCTATTCACATGAACATTCGATTGCAAGCTGTTTTGGACAACTTTCTTTCTCTTCTTGCAAAACACTCGGCAGACCTCCGTGCAGCCTCTAGAACACGATGGGAGATGTTTTTTGTGCTGGCACAGTTTCTCCTTGCCAGACAGAGTGGAAAAGCTTTTTGCTAAGATGTAGACGAGAAGAGAGGCTAAAGACGAAGGTACGGTGCTCTGCAGAGCTAAGCACCGCTCCCGGGCGTCTTTCGGCAGAAGGAGCACACCGCAGATCACTGTGAGCGGCAGAATCGTCTTTGCGCGAAGAAGCAGCTTCTTCGTCTCCGGGAGCCGGAGAGAGCGGCAGCTTCGCAAAGGTGATGAAACAAGCTGTACGACACTGCGATTGTGTGCGCAGCTTGCCAACTGAGAGAAAACAGTACCTGACCACTCTCCTGCCTTTTGTAATCACATGAACATTCGATTGCAAGCTGTTTTGGACAACTTTCTTTCTCTTCTTGCAAAACACTCGGCAGACCTCCGTGCAGCCTCTAGAACACGATGGGAGATGTTTTTTGTGCTGGCACAGTTTCTCCTTGCCAGACAGAGTGGAAAAGCTTTTTGCTAAGATGTAGACGAGAAGAGAGGCTAAAGGCGAAAGTACGGTTCTCTGCAGAGCTAAGCACCGCTCCCGGGCGTCTTTCGGCAGAAGGCGCACTCTGCAGAGCACTGTGAGCGGCAGAATCGTCTTTGCACGAAGAAGCAGCTTCTTCGTCTCCGGGAGCCGGAGAGAGCGACAACTTCGCAAAGGTGATGAAACAAGCTGTACAACACTGCGATTGTGTGCGCAGCTTGCCAACTGAGAGAAAACAGTACCTGACCACTCTCCTGCCTTTTCTATTCACTTGAACATTCGATTGGGAGCTGTTTTGGACAACTTTCTTTCTCTTCTTGCAAAACACTCGGCAGACCTGCGTGCAGCCTCTAGAACACGATGTGAGATGTTTTCTGTGCTGGCACAGTTTCTCCTTGCCAGACAGAGTGGAAAAGCTTTTTGCTAAGATGTAGACGAGAAGAGAGGCTAAAGAAGCAGGTATGGTGCTCTGCAGAGCTAAGCACCGCTCCCGGACCTCTTTCGGCAGAAGGCGCACACCGCAGAGCACTGTGAGCGGCAGAATCGTCTTTGGGCGAAGAAGCAGCTTCTTCGTCTCCGGGAGCCGGAGAGAGCGGCAACTTCGCAAAGGTGATGAAACAAGCTCTACAACACTGCGATTGTGTGCGCAGTTTGCCAACTGAGAGAAAACAGTACCTGACCACTCTCCTGCCTTTTCTATTCACATGAACATTCGATTGCAAGCTGTTTTGGACAACTTTCTTTCTCTTCTTGCAAAACACTCGGCAGACCTCCGTGCAGCCTCTAGAACACGATGGGAGATGTTTTCTGTGCTGGCACAGTTTCTCCTTGCCAGACAGAGTGGAAAAGCTTTTTGCTAAGATGTAGACGAGAAGAGAGGCTAAAGACGAAGGTACGGTGCTCTGCAGAGCTAAGCACAGCTCCCGGGCCTCTTTCGGCAGAAGCCGCACACCGCAGAGCACTGTGAGCGGCAGAATCGTCTTTGCGCGAAGAAGCAGCTTCTTCGTCTCCGGGAGCCGGAGAGAGCGGCAACTTCGCAAAGGTGATGAAACAAGCTGTACAACACTGCGATTGTGTGCGCAGCTTGCCAACTGAGAGAAAACAGTACCTGACCACTCTCCTCCCTTTTCTATTCACATGAACATTCGATTGCAAGCTGTTTTGGACAACTTTCTTTCTCTTCTTGCAAAACACTTGGCAGACCTCCGTGCAGCCTCTAGAACACGATGGGAGATGTTTTCTGTGCTGGCACAGTTTCTCCTTGCCAGACAGAGTGGAAAAGCTTTTTGCTAAGATGTAGACGAGAAGAGAGGCTAAAGACGAAGGTACGGTGCTCTGCAGAGCTAAGCACCGCTCCCGGGCGTCTTTCGGCAGAAGGCGCACACCGCAGAGCACTGTGAGCGGCAGAATCGTCTTTGCGCGAAGAAGCAGCTTCTTCGTCTCCGGGAGCCGGAGAGAGCGGCAACTTCGCAAAGGTGATGAAACAAGCTGTACAACACTGCGATTGTGTGCGCATCTTGCCAACTGAGAGAAAAAAGTACCTGACCACTCTCCTGCCTTTTCTATTCACATGAACATTCGATTGCAAGCTGTTCTGGACAACTTTCTTTCTCTTCTTGCAAAACACTCGGCAGACCTCCGTGCAGCCTCTAGAACACGATGGGAGATGTTTTCTGTGCTGGCACAGTTTCTCCTTGCCAGACAGAGTGGAAAAGCTTTTTGCTAAGATGTAGACGAGAAGAGAGGCTAAAGACGAAGGTACGGTGCTCTGCAGAGCTAAGCACCGCTCCCGGGGCTCTTTCGGCAGAAGGCGCACACCGCAGAGCACTGTGAGCGGCAGAATCGTCTTTGCGCGAAGAAGCAGCTTCTTCGTCTCCGGGAGCCGGAGAGAGCGGCAGCTTCGCAAAGGTGATGAAACAAGCTGTACAACACTGCGATTGTGTGCGCAGCTTGCCAACTGAGAGAAAACAGTACCTGACCACTCTCCTGCCTTTTGTAATCACATGAACATTCGATTGCAAGCTGTTTTGGACAACTTTCTTTCACTTCTTGCAAAACACTCGGCAGACCTCCGTGCAGCCTCTAGAACACGATGGGAGATGTTTTTTGTGCTGGCACAGTTTCGCCTTGCCAGACAGAGTGGAAAAGCTTTTTGCTAAGATGTAGACGAGAAGAGAGGCTAAAGACGAAAGTACGGTTCTCTGCAGAGCTAAGCACCGCTCCCGGGCGTCTTTCGGCAGAAGGCGCACACCGCAGAGCACTGTGAGCGGCAGAATCGTCTTTGCGCGAAGAAGCAGCTTCTTCGTCTCCGGGAGCCGGAGAGAGCGACAACTTCGCAATGGTGATGAAACAAGCTGTACAACACTGCGATTGTGTGCGCAGCTTGCCAACTGAGAGAAAACAGTACCTGACCACTCTCCTGCCTTTTCTATTCACTTGAACATTCGATTGGGAGCTGTTTTGGTCAACTTTCTTTCTCTTCTTGCAAAACACTCGGCAGACCTCCGTGCAGCCTCTAGAACACGATGTGAGATGTTTTCTGTGCTGGCACAGTTTCTCCTTGCCAGACAGAGTGGAAAAGCTTTTTGCTAAGATGTAGACGAGAAGAGAGGCTAAAGAAGCAGGTATGGTGCTCTGCAGAGCTAAGCACCGCTCCCGGACCTCTTTCGGCAGAAGGCGCACACCGCAGAGCACTGTGAGCGGCAGAATCGTCTTTGCGCGAAGAAGCAGCTTCTTCGTCTCCGGGAGCCGGAGAGAGCGGCAACTTCGCAAAGGTGATGAAACAAGCTCTACAACACTGCGATTGTGTGCGCAGTTTGCCAACTGAGAGAAAACAGTACCTGACCACTCTCCTGCCTTTTCTATTCACATGAACATTCGATTGGAAGCTGTTTTGGACAACTTTCTTTCTCTTCTTGCAAAACACTCGGCAGGCTGGCGTGCAGCCTCTAGAACACGATGGGAGATGTTTTCTGTGCTGGCACAGTTTCTCCTTGCCAGACAGAGTGGAAAAGCTTTTTGCTAAGATGTAGACGAGAAGAGAGGCTAAAGACGAAGGTACGGTGCTCTGCAGAGCTAAGCACCGCTCCCGGGCGTTTCGGCGGAAGGCGCACACCGCAGAGCACTGTGAGCGGCAGAATCGTCTTTGCGCGAAGAAGCAGCTTCTTCGTCTCCGGGAGCCGGAGAGAGCGGCAGCTTCGCAAAGGTGATGAAACAAGCTGTACAACACTGCGATTGTGTGCGCAGCTTGCCAAGTGAGAGAAAACAGTACCTGACCACTATCCTGCCTTTTCTATTCACATGAACATTCGATTGGAAGCTGTTTTGGACAACTTTGTTTCTCTTCTTGCAAAACACTCGGCAGACCTCCGTGCAGCCTCTAGAACACGATGGGAGATGTTTTTTGTGCTGGCACAGTTTCTCCTTGCCAGACAGAGTGGAAAAGCTTTTTGCTAAGATGTAGACGAGAAGAGAGGCTAAAGAAGCAGGTACGGTGCTCTGCAGAGCTAAGCACAGCTCCCGGGCCTCTTTCGGCAGAAGGCGCACACCGCAGAGCACTGTGAGCGGCAGAATCGTCTTTGCGCGAAGAAGCAGCTTCTTCGTCTCCGGGAGCCGGAGAGAGCGGCAACTTGGCAAAGGTGATGAAACAAGCTGTACAACACTGCGATTGTGTGCGCAGCTTGCCAACTGAGAGAAAACAGTACCTGACCACTCTCCTGCCTTTTCTATTCACTTGAACATTCGATTGCAAGCTGTTTTGGACAACTTTCTTTCTCTTCTTTCAAAACACTCGGCAGACCTGCGTGCAGCCTCTAGAACACGATGGGAGATGTTTTTTGTCCTGGCACAGTTTCTCCTTTCCAGACAGAGTGGAAAAGCTTTTTGCTAAGATGTAGAGGAGAGGAGAGGCTAAAGACGAAGGTACGGTGCTCTGCAGAGCAAAGCACCGCTCCCGGGCGTCTTTCGGCAGAAGGCGCACACCGCAGAGCACTGTGAGCAGCAGAATCGTCTTTGGGCGAAGAAGCAGCTTCTTCGTCTCCGGGAGCCGGAGAGAGCGGCAACTTCGCAAAGGTGATGAAACAAGCTGTACAACACTGCGATTGTGTGCGCAGCTTGCCAACTGAGAGAAAACAGTACCTGACCACTCTCCTGCCTTTTCTATTCACATGAACATTCGATTGCAAGCTGTTTTGGACAACTTTCTTTCTCTTCTTGCAAAACACTTGGCAGACCTCCGTGCAGCCTCTAGAACACGATGGGAGATGTTTTCTGTGCTGGCACAGTTTCTCCTTGCCAGACAGAGTGGAAAAGCTTTTTGCTAAGATGTAGACGAGAAGAGAGGCTAAAGACGAAGGTACGGTGCTCTGCAGAGCTAAGCACCGCTCCCGGACCTCTTTCGGCAGAAGGCGCACACCGCAGAGCACTGTGAGCGGCAGAATCGTCTTTGCGCGAAGAAGCAGCTTCTTCGTCTCCGGGAGACGGAGAGAGCGGCAACTTCGCAAAGGTGATGAAACAAGCTGTACAACACTGCGATTGTGTGCGCAGCTTGCCAACTGAGAGAAAACAGTACCTGACCACTCTCCTGCCTTTTCTATTCACATGAACATTCGATTGCAAGCTGTTTTGGACAACTTTCTTTCTCTTCTTGCAAAACACTCGGCAGACCTCCGTGCAGCCTCTAGAACACGATGGGAGATGTTTTCTGTGCTGGCACAGTTTCTCCTTGCCAGACAGAGTGGAAAAGCTTTTTGCTAAGATGTAGACGAGAAGAGAGGCTAAAGACGAAGGTACGGTGCTCTGCAGAGCTAAGCACCGCTCCCGGACCTCTTTCGGCAGAAGGCGCACACCGCAGAGCACTGTGAGCGGCAGAATCGTCTTTGCGCGAAGAAGCAGCTTCTTCGTCTCCGGGAGCCGGAGAGAGCGGCAACTTCGCAAAGGTGATGAAACAAGCTGTACAACACTGCGATTGTGTGCGCAGCTTGCCAACTGAGAGAAAACAGTACCTGACCACTCTCCTGCCTTTTCTATTCACATGAACATTCGATTGCAAGCTGTTTTGGACAACTTTCTTTCTCTTCTTGCAAAACACTTGGCAGACCTCCGTGCAGCCTCTAGAACACGATGGGAGATGTTTTCTGTGCTGGCACAGTTTCTCCTTGCCAGACAGAGTGGAAAAGCTTTTTGCTAAGATGTAGACGAGAAGAGAGGCTAAAGACGAAGGTACGGTGCTCTGCAGAGCTAAGCACCGCTCCCGGACCTCTTTCGGCAGAAGGCGCACACCGCAGAGCACTGTGAGCGGCAGAATCGTCTTTGCGCGAAGAAGCAGCTTCTTCGTCTCCGGGAGCCGGAGAGAGCGGCAACTTCGCAAAGGTGATGAAACAAGCTGTACAACACTGCGATTGTGTGCGCAGCTTGCCAACTGAGAGAAAACAGTACCTGACCACTCTCCTGCCTTTTCTATTCACATGAACATTCGATTGCAAGCTGTTTTGGACAACTTTCTTTCTCTTCTTGCAAAACACTCGGCAGACCTCCGTGCAGCCTCTAGAACACGATGGGAGATGTTTTCTGTGCTGGCACAGTTTCTCCTTGCCAGACAGAGTGGAAAAGCTTTTTGCTAAGATGTAGACGAGAAGAGAGGCTAAAGACGAAGGTACGGTGCTCTGCAGAGCTAAGCACCGCTCCCGGACCTCTTTCGGCAGAAGGCGCACACCGCAGAGCACTGTGAGCGGCAGAATCGTCTTTGCGCGAAGAAGCAGCTTCTTCGTCTCCGGGAGCCGGAGAGAGCGGCAACTTCGCAAAGGTGATGAAACAAGCTGTACAACACTGCGATTGTGTGCGCAGCTCTCCAACTGAGAGAAAACAGTACCTGACCACTCTCCTGCCTTTTCTATTCACATGAACATTCGATTGCAAGCTGTTTTGGACAACTTTCTTTCTCTTCTTGCAAAACACTTGGCAGACATCCGTGCAGCCTCTAGAAGACGATGGGAGATGTTTTCTGTGCTGGCACAGTTTCTCCTTGCCAGACAGAGTGGAAAAGCTTTTTGCTAAGATGTAGAGGAGAAGAGAGGCTAAAGACGAAGGTACGGTGCTCTGCAGAGCTAAGCACCGCTCCCGGACCTCTTTCGGCAGAAGGCGCACACCGCAGAGCACTGTGAGCGGCAGAATCGTCTTTGCGCGAAGAAGCAGCTTCTTCGTCTCCGGGAGCCGGAGAGAGCGGCAACTTCGCAAAGGTGATTAAACAAGCTGTACAACACTGCGATTGTGTGCGCATCTTGCCAAGTGAGAGAAAACAGTACCTGACCACTCTCCTGCCTTTTCTATTCACTTGAACATTCGATTGGGAGCTGTTTTGGTCAACTTTCTTTCTCTTCTTGCGAAACACTCGGCAGACCTCCGTGCAGCCTCTAGAACACGATGTGAGATGTTTTCTGTGCTGGCACAGTTTCTCCTTGCCAGACAGAGTGGAAAAGCTTTTTGCTAAGATGTAGACGAGAAGAGAGGCTAAAGAAGCAGGTATGGTGCTCTGCAGAGCTAAGCACCGCTCCCGGACCTCTTTCGGCAGAAGGCGCACACCGCAGAGCACTGTGAGCGGCAGAATCGTCTTTGGGCGAAGAAGCAGCTTCTTCGTCTCCGGGAGCCGGAGAGAGCGGCAACTTCGCAAAGGTGATGAAACAAGCTCTACAACACTGCGATTGTGTGCGCAGCTTGCCAACTGAGAGAAAACAGTACCTGACCACTCTCCTGCCTTTTCTATTCACTTGAACATTCGATTGGGAGCTGTTTTGGTCAACTTTCTTTCTCTTCTTGCAAAACACTCGGCAGACCTCCGTGCAGCCTCTAGAACACGATGGGAGATGTTTTCTGTGCTGGCACAGTTTCTCCTTGCCAGACAGAGTGGAAAAGCTTTTTGCTAAGATGTAGACGAGAAGAGAGGCTAAAGAAGCAGGTATGGTGCTCTGCAGAGCTAAGCACCGCTCCCGGACCTCTTTCGGCAGAAGGCGCACACCGCAGAGCACTGTGAGCGGCAGAATCGTCTTTGGGTGAAGAAGCAGCTTCTTCGTCTCCGGGAGCCGGAGAGAGCGGCAACTTCGCAAAGGTGATGAAACAAGCTCTACAACACTGCGATTGTGTGCGCAGCTTGCCAACTGAGAGAAAACAGTACCTGAACACTCTCCTGCCTTTTCTATTCACATGAACATTCGATTGCAAGCTGTTTTGGACAACTTTCTTTCTCTTCTTGCAAAACACTCGGCAGGCCTGCGTGCAGCCTCTAGAACACGATGGGAGATGTTTTCTGTGCTGGCACAGTTTCTCCTTGCCAGACAGAGTGGAAAAGCTTTTTGCTAAGATGTAGACGAGAAGAGAGGCTAAAGACGAAGGTACGGTGCTCTGCAGAGCTAAGCACCGCTCCCGGGCGTTTCGGCGGAAGGCGCACACCGCAGAGCACTGTGAGCAGCAGAATCGTCTTTGGGCGAAGAAGCAGCTTCTTCGTCTCCGGGAGCCGGAGAGAGCGGCAGCTTCGCAAAGGTGATGAAACAAGCTGTACAACACTGCGATTGTGTGCGCAGCTTGCCAACTGAGAGAAAACAGTACCTGACCACTCTCCTGCCTTTTCTATTCACATGAACATTCGATTGGAAGCTGTTTTGGACAACTTTCTTTCTCTTCTTGCAAAACACTCGGCAGACCTCCGTGCAGCCTCTAGAACACGATGGGAGATGTTTTTTGTGCTGGCACAGTTTCTCCTTGCCAGACAGAGTGGAAAAGCTTTTTGCTAAGATGTAGACGAGAAGAGAGGCTAAAGAAGCAGGTACGGTGCTCTGCAGAGCTAAGCACAGCTCCCGGGCCTCTTTCGGCAGAAGCCGCACACCGCAGAGCACTGTGAGCGGCAGAATCGTCTTTGCGCGAAGAAGCAGCTTCTTCGTCTCCGGGAGCCGGAGAGAGCGGCAACTTGGCAAAGGTGATGAAACAAGCTGTACAACACGGCGATTGTGTGCGCAGCTTGCCAACTGAGAGAAAACAGTACCTGACCACTCTCCTGCCTTTTCTATTCACTTGAACATTCGATTGCAAGCTGTTTTGGACAACTTTCTTTCTCTTCTTGCAAAACACTCGGCAGACCTCCGTGCAGCCTCTAGAACACGATGGGAGATGTTTTTTGTCCTGGCACAGTTTCTCCTTGCCAGACAGAGTGGAAAAGCTTTTTGCTAAGATGTAGAGGAGAGGAGAGGCTAAAGACGAAGGTACGGTGCTCTGCAGAGCTAAGCACCGCTCCCGGGCGTCTTTCGGCAGAAGGCGCACACCGCAGAGCACTGTGAGCAGCAGAATCGTCTTTGGGCGAAGAAGCAGCTTCTTCGTCTCCGGGAGCCGGAGAGAGCGGCAACTTCGCAAAGGTGATGAAACAAGCTGTACAACACTGCGATTGTGTGCGCAGCTCTCCAACTGAGAGAAAACAGTACCTGACCACTCTCCTGCCTTTTCTATTCACATGAACATTCGATTGCAAGCTGTTTTGGACAACTTTCTTTCTCTTCTTGCAAAACACTTGGCAGACCTCCGTGCAGCCTCTAGAACACGATGGGAGATGTTTTCTGTGCTGGCACAGTTTCTCCTTGCCAGACAGAGTGGAAAAGCTTTTTGCTAAGATGTAGACGAGAAGAGAGGCTAAAGACGAAGGTACGGTGCTCTGCAGAGCTAAGCACCGCTCCCGGACCTCTTTCGGCAGAAGGCGCACACCGCAGAGCACTGTGAGCGGCAGAATCGTCTTTGCGCGAAGAAGCAGCTTCTTCGTCTCCGGGAGCCGGAGAGAGCGGCAACTTCGCAAAGGTGATGAAACAAGCTGTACAACACTGCGATTGTGTGCGCAGCTTGCCAACTGAGAGAAAACAGTACCTGACCACTCTCCTGCCTTTTCTATTCACATGAACATTCGATTGCAAGCTGTTTTGGACAACTTTCTTTCTCTTCTTGCAAAACACTCGGCAGACCTGCGTGCAGCCTCTAGAACACGATGGGAGATGTTTTCTGTGCTGGCACAGTTTCTCCTTGCCAGACAGAGTGGAAAAGCTTTTTGCTAAGATGTAGACGAGAAGAGAGGCTAAAGACGAAGTTACGGTGCTCTGCAGAGCTAAGCACCGCTCCCGGACCTCTTTTGGCAGAAGGCGCACACCGCAGAGCACTGTGAGCGGCAGAATCGTCTTTGCGCGAAGAAGCAGCTTCTTCGTCTCCGGGAGCCGGAGAGAGCGGCAACTTCGCAAAGGTGATGAAACAAGCTGTACAACACTGCGATTGTGTGCGCATCTTGCCAACTGAGAGAAAACAGTACCTGACCACTCTCCTGCCTTTTCTATTCACATGAACATTCGATTGCAAGCTGTTTTGGACAACTTTCTTTCTCTTCTTGCAAAACACTCGGCAGACCTCCGTGCAGCCTCTAGAACACGATGTGAGATGTTTTCTGTGCTGGCACAGTTTCTCCTTGCCAGACAGAGTGGAAAAGCTTTTTGCTAAGATGTAGACGAGAAGAGAGGCTAATGACGAAGGTACGGTGCTCTGCAGAGCTAAGCACCACTCCCGGACCTCTTTCGGCAGAAGGCGCACACCGCAGAGCACTGTGAGCGGCAGAATCGTCTTTGGGCGAAGAAGCAGCTTCTTCGTCTCCGGGAGCCGGAGAGAGCGGCAACTTCGCAAAGGTGATGAAACAAGCTGTACAACACTGCGATTGTGTGCGCAGCTTGCCAACTGAGAGAAAACAGTACCTGACCACTCTCCTGCCTTTTCTATTCACATGAACATTCGATTGCAAGCTGTTTTGGACAACTTTCTTTCTCTTCTTGCAAAACACTCGGCAGACCTCCGTGCAGCCTCTAGAACACGATGGGAGATGTTTTCTGTGCTGGCACAGTTTCTCCTTGCCAGACAGAGTGGAAAAGCTTTTTGCTAAGATGTAGACGAGAAGAGAGGCTAAAGACGAAGGTACGGTGCTCTGCAGAGCTAAGCACCGCTCCCGGGCGTGTTTCGGCAGAAGGCGCACACCGCAGAGCACTGTGAGCGGCAGAATCGTCTTTGCGCGAAGAAGCAGCTTCTTCGTCTCCGGGAGCCGGAGAGAGCGGCAGCTTCGCAAAGGTGATGAAACAAGCTGTACAACACTGCGATTGTGTGCGCAGCTTGCCAACTGAGAGAAAACAGTACCTGACCACTCTCCTGCCTTTTGTAATCACATGAACATTCGATTGCAAGCTGTTTTGGACAACTTTCTTTCACTTCTTGCAAAACACTCCGCAGACCTCCGTGCAGCCTCTAGAACACGATGGGAGATGTTTTTTCTGCTGGCACAGTTTCTCCTTGCCAGACAGAGTGGAAAAGCTTTTTGCTAAGATGTAGACGAGAAGAGAGGCTAAAGACGAAAGTACGGTTCTCTGCAGAGCTAAGCACCGCTCCCGGGCCTCTTTCGGCAGAAGGCGCACACCGCAGAGCACTGTGAGCGGCAGAATCGTCTTTGCGCGAAGAAGCAGCTTCTTCGTCTCCGGGAGCCGGAGAGAGAGGCAGCTTCGCAAAGGTGATGAAACAAGCTGTACAACACTGCGATTGTGTGCGCAGCTTGCCAACTGAGAGAAAACAGTACCTGACCACTCTCCTGCCTTTTCTATTCACATGAACATTCGATTGCAAGCTGTTTTGGACAACTTTCTTTCTCTTCTTGCAAAACACGCGGCAGACCTCCGTGCAGCCTCTAGAACACGATGGGAGATGTTTTTTGTGCTGGCACAGTTTCTCCTTGCCAGACAGAGTGGAAAAGCTTTTTGCTAAGATGTAGACGAGAAGAGAGGCTAAAGAAGCAGGTACGGTGCTCTGCAGAGCTAAGCACAGCTCCCGGGCCTCTTTCGGCAGAAGCCGCACACCGCAGAGCACTGTGAGCGGCAGAATCGTCTTTGCGCGAAGAAGCAGCTTCTTCGTCTCCGGGAGCCGGAGAGAGCGGCAACTTGGCAAAGGTGATGAAACAAGCTGTACGACACGGCGATTGTGTGCGCAGCTTGCCAACTGAGAGAAAACAGTACCTGACCACTCTCCTGCCTTTTCTATTCACTTGAACATTCGATTGCAAGCTGTTTTGGACAACTTTCTTTCTCTTCTTGCAAAACACTCGGCAGACCTGCGTGCAGCCTCTAGAACACGATGGGAGATGGTTTTTGTGCTGGCACAGTTTCTCCTTGCCAGACAGAGTGGAAAAGCTTTTTGCTAAGATGTAGAGGAGAAGAGAGGCTAAAGACGAAGGTACGGTGCTCTGCAGAGCTAAGCACCGCTCCCGGACCTCTTTCGGCAGAAGGCGCACACCGCAGAGCACTGTGAGCGGCAGAATCGTCTTTGGGCGAAGAAGCAGCTTCTTCGTCTCCGGGAGCCGGAGAGAGCGGCAACTTCGCAAAGGTGATGAAACAAGCTGTACAACACTGCGATTGTGTGCGCAGCTTGCCAACTGAGAGAAAACAGTACCTGACCACTCTCCTGCCTTTTCTATTCACATGAACATTCGATTGCAAGCTGTTTTGGACAACTTTCTTTCTCTTCTTGCAAAACACTTGGCAGACCTCCGTGCAGCCTCTAGAACACGATGGGAGATGTTTTCTGTGCTGGCAGAGTTTCTCCTTGCCAGACAGAGTGGAAAAGCTTTTTGCTAAGATGTAGACGAGAAGAGAGGCTAAAGACGAAGGTACGGTGCTCTGCAGAGCTAAGCACCGCTCCCGGGCGTGTTTCGGCAGAAGGCGCACACCGCAGAGCACTGTGAGCGGCAGAATCGTCTTTGGGCGAAGAAGCAGCTTCTTCGTCTCCGGGAGCCGGAGAGAGCGGCAACTTCGCAAAGGTGATGAAACAAGCTGTACAACACTGCGATTGTGTGCGCAGCTTGCCAACTGAGAGAAAACAGTACCTGACCACTCTCCTGCCTTTTGTAATCTCATAAACATTCGATTGCAAGCTGTTTTGGACAACTTTCTTTCTCTTCTTGCAAAACACTTGGCAGACCTCCGTGCAGCCTCTAGAACACGATGGGAGATGTTTTCTGTGCTGGCACAGTTTCTCCTTGCCAGACAGAGTGGAAAAGCTTTTTGCTAAGATGTAGACGAGAAGAGAGGCTAAAGACGAAGGTACGGTGCTCTGCAGAGCTAAGCACCGCTCCCGGACCTCTTTCGGCAGAAGGCGCACACCGCAGAGCACTGTGAGCGGCAGAATCGTCTTTGGGCGAAGAAGCAGCTTCTTCGTCTCCGGGAGCCGGAGAGAGCGGCAACTTCGCAAAGGTGATGAAACAAGCTGTACAACACTGCGATTGTGTGCGCAGTTTGCCAACTGAGAGAAAACAGTACCTGACCACTCTCCTGCCTTTTCTATTCACATGAACATTCGATTGCAAGCTGTTTTGGACAACTTTATTTCTCTTCTTGCAAAACACTCGGCAGACCTCCGTGCAGCCTCTAGAACACGATGGGAGATGTTTTTTGTGCTGGCACAGTTTCTCCTTGCCAGACAGAGTGGAAAAGCTTTTTGCTAAGATGTAGACGAGAAGAGAGGCTAAAGACGAAGGTACGGTGCTCTGCAGAGCTAAGCACCGCTCCCGGGCCTCTTTCGGCAGAAGGCGCACACCGCAGAGCACTGTGAGCGGCAGAATCGTCTTTGCGCGAAGAAGCAGCTTCTTCGTCTCCGGGAGCCGGAGAGAGCGGCAGCTTCGCAAAGGTGATGAAACAAGCTGTACGACACTGCGATTGTGTGCGCAGCTTGCCAAGTGAGAGAAAACAGTACCTGACCACTCTCCTGCCTTTTGTAATCACATGAACATTAAATTGCAAGCTGTTTTGGACAACTTTCTTTCTCTTCTTGCAAAACACTCGGCAGACCTCCGTGCAGCCTCTAGAACACGATGGGAGATGTTTTTTGTGCTGGCACAGTTTCTCCTTGCCAGACAGAGTGGAAAAGCTTTTTGCTAAGGTGTAGACGAGAAGAGAGGCTAAAGAAGCAGGTATGGTGCTCTGCAGAGCTAAGCACCGCTCCCGGACCTCTTTCGGCAGAAGGCGCACACCGCAGAGCACTGTGAGCGGCAGAATCGTCTTTGCGCGAAGAAGCAGCTTCTTCGTCTCCGGGAGCCGGAGACAGCGGCAACTTCGCAAAGGTGATGAAACAAGCTCTACAACACTGCGATTGTGTGCGCAGTTTGCCAACTGAGTGAAAACAGTACCTGACCACTCTCCTGACTTTTCTATTCACATGAACATTCGATTGGAAGCTCTTTCGGACAACTTTCTTTCTCTTCTTGCAAAACACTCGGCAGACCTCCGTGCAGCCTCTAGAACACGATGGGTGATGTTTTTTGTGCTGGCACAGTTTCTCCTTGCCAGACAGAGTGGAAAAGCTTTTTGCTAAGATGTAGACGAGAAGAGAGGATAAAGAAGCGAGTACGGTGCTCTGCAGAGCTAAGCACAGCTCCCGGACCTCTTTCGGCAGAAGCCGCACACCGCAGAGCACTGTGAGCGGCAGAATCGTCTTTGCGCGAAGAAGCAGCTTCTTCGTCTCCGGGAGCCGGAGAGAGCGGCAACTTCGCAAAGGTGATGAAACAAGCTGTACAACACTGCGATTGTGTGCGCAGCTTGCCAAGTGAGAGAAAACAGTACCTGACCACTCTCCTGCCTTTTCTATTCACATGAACATTCGATTGCAAGCTGTTTTGGACAACTTTCTTTCTCTTCTTGCAAAACACTTGGCAGACCTCCGTGCAGCCTCTAGAACACGATGGGAGATGTTTTCTGTGCTGGCACAGTTTCTCCTTGCCAGACAGAGTGGAAAAGCTTTTTGCTAAGATGTAGACGAGAAGAGAGGCTAAAGACGAAGGTACGGTGCTCTGCAGAGCTAAGCACCGCTCCCGGACCTCTTTCGGCAGAAGGCGCACACCGCAGAGCACTGTGAGCGGCAGAATCGTCTTTGGGCGAAGAAGCAGCTTCTTCGTCTCCGGGAGCCGGAGAGAGCGGCAACTTCGCAAAGGTGATGAAACAAGCTGTACAACACTGCGATTGTGTGCGCATCTTGCCAACTGAGAGAAAACAGTACCTGACCACTCTCCTGCCTTTTCTATTCACATGAACATTCGATTGCAAGCTGTTTTGGACAACTTTCTTTCTCTTCTTGCAAAACACTCGGCAGACCTCCGTGCAGCCTCTAGAACACGATGGGAGATGTTTTCTGTGCTGGCACAGTTTCTCCTTGCCAGACAGAGTGGAAAAGCTTTTTGCTAAGATGTAGACGAGAAGAGAGGCTAAAGACGAAGGTACGGTGCTCTGCAGAGCTAAGCACCGCTCCCGGGCGTCTTTCGGCAGAAGGCGCACACCGCAGAACACTGTGAGCGGCAGAATCGTCTTTGCGCGAAGAAGCAGCTTCTTCGTCTCCGGGAGCCGGAGAGAGCGGCAACTTCGCAAAGGTGATGAAACAAGCTGTACAACACTGCGATTGTGTGCGCAGCTTGCCAACTGAGAGAAAACAGTACCTGATCACTCTCCTGCCTTTTCTATTCACATGAACATTCGATTGGAAGCTGTTTTGGACAACTTTCTTTCTCTTCTTGCAAAACAATTGGCAGACCTCCGTGCAGCCTCTAGAACACGATGGGAGATGTTTTCTGTGCTGGCACAGTTTCTCCTTGCCAGACAGAGTGGAAAAGCTTTTTGCTAAGATGTAGATGAGAAGAGAGGCTAAAGACGAAGGTACGGTGCTCTGCAGAGCTAAGCACCGCTCCCGGGCCTCTTTCGGCAGAAGGCGCACACCGCAGAGCACTGTGAGCGGCAGAATCGTCTTTGCGCGAAGAAGCAGCTTCTTCGTCTCCGGGAGCCGGAGAGAGCGGCAGCTTCGCAAAGGTGATGAAACAAGCTGTACGACACTGCGATTGTGTGCGCAGCTTGCCAACTGAGAGAAAACAGTACCTGACCACTCTCCTGCCTTTTGTAATCACATGAACATTCGATTGCAAGCTGTTTTGGACAACTTTCTTTCTCTTCTTGCAAAACACTCGGCAGACCTCCGTGCAGCCTCTAGAACACGATGGGAGATGTTTTTTGTGCTGGCACAGTTTCTCCTTGCCAGACAGAGTGGAAAAGCTTTTTGCTAAGATGTAGACGAGAAGAGAGACTAAAGACGAAAGTACGGTTCTCTGCAGAGCTAAGCACCGCTCCCGGACCTCTTTCGGCAGAAGGCGCACTCCGCAGAGCACTGTGAGCGGCAGAATCGTCTTTGCGCGAAGAAGCAGCTTCTTCGTCTCCGGGAGCCGGAGAGAGCGACAACTTGGCAAAGGTGATGAAACAAGCTGTACAACACTGCGATTGTGTGCGCAGCTTGCCAACTGAGAGAAAACAGTACCTGACCACTCTCCTGCCTTTTCTATTCACTTGAACATTCGATTGGGAGCTGTTTTGGACAACTTTCTTTCTCTTCTTGCAAAACACTCGGCAGACCTCCGTGCAGCCTCTAGAAGACGATGGGAGATGTTTTCTGTGCTGGCACAGTTTCTCCTTGCCAGACAGAGTGGAAAAGCTTTTTGCTAAGATGTAGACGAGAAGAGAGGCTAAAGACGAAGGTACGGTGCTCTGCAGAGCTAAGCACCGCTCCCGGACCTCTTTAGGCAGAAGGCGCACACCGCAGAGCACTGTGAGCGGCAGAATCGTCTTTGCGCGAAGAAGCAGCTTCTTCGTCTCCGGGAGCCGGAGAGAGCGACAACTTCGCAAAGGTGATGAAACAAGCTGTACAACACTGCGATTGTGTGCGCAGCTTGCCAAGTGAGAGAAAACAGTACCTGACCACTCTCCTGCCTTTTCTATTCACTTGAACATTCGATTGGGAACTGTTTTGGACAACTTGTTTCTCTTCTTGCAAAACACTCGGCAGACCTCCGTGCAGCCTCTAGAACACGATGGTAGATGTTTTTTGTGCTGGCACAGTTTCTAATTGCCAGACAGAGTGGAAAAGCTTTTTGCTAAGATGTAGACGAGAAGAGAGGCTAAAGAAGCAGGTATGGTGCTCTGCAGAGCTAAGAACCGCTCCCGGACCTCTTTCGGCAGAAGCCGCACACCGCAGAGCACTGTGAGCGGCAGAATCGTCTTTGCGCGAAGAAGCAGCTTCTTCGTCTCCGGGAGCCGGAGAGAGCAGCAACTTGGCAAAGGTGATGAAACAAGCTGTACGACACGGCGATTGTGTGCGCAGCTTGCCAACTGAGAGAAAACAGTACCTGACCACTCTCCTGCCTTTTCTATTCACTTGAACATTCGATTGCAAGCTGTTTTGGACAACTTTCTTTCTCTTCTTGCAAAACACTCGGCAGACCTGCGTGCAGCCTCTAGAACACGATGGGAGATGGTTTTTGTGCTGGCACAGTTTCTCCTTGCCAGACAGAGTGGAAAAGCTTTTTGCTAAGATGTAGAGGAGAAGAGAGGCTAAAGACGAAGTTACGGTGCTCTGCAGAGCTAAGCACCGCTCCCGGCGTCTTTCGGCAGAAGGCGCACACCGCAGAGCACTGTGAGCGGCAGAATCGTCTTTGGGCGAAGAAGCAGCTTCTTCGTCTCCGGGAGCCGGAGAGAGCGGCAACTTGGCAAAGGTGATGAAACAAGCTGTACGACACGGCGATTGTGTGCGCAGCTTGCCAACTGAGAGAAAACAGTACCTGACCATTCTCCTGCCTTTTCTATTCACTTGAACATTCGATTGCAAGCTGTTTTGGACAACTTTCTTTCTCTTCTTGCAAAACACTCGGCAGACCTCCGTGCAGCCTCTAGAACACGATGGGAGATGGTTTTTGTGCTGGCACAGTTTCTCCTTGCCAGACAGAGTGGAAAAGCTTTTTGCTAAGATGTAGAGGAGAAGAGAGGCTAAAGACGAAGGTACGGTGCTCTGCAGAGCTAAGCACCGCTCCCGGCGTCTTTCGGCACAAGGCGCACACCGCAGAGCACTGTGAGCGGCAGAATCGTCTTTGGGCGAAGAAGCAGCTTCTTCGTCTCCGGGAGCCGGAGAGAGCGGCAACTTGGCAAAGGTGATGAAACAAGCTGTACAACACTGCGATTGTGTGCGCAGCTTGCCAACTGAGAGAAAACAGTACCTGACCACTCTCCTGCCTTTTCTATTCACATGAACATTCGATTGCAAGCTGTTTTGGACAACTTTCTTTCTCTTCTTGCAAAACACTCGGCAGACCTGCGTGCAGCGTCTAGAACACGATGGGAGATGTTTTCTGTGCTGGCACAGTTTCTCCTTGCCAGACAGAGTGGAAAAGCTTTTTGCTAAGATGTAGACGAGAAGAGAGGCTAAAGACGAAGGTACGGTGCTCTGCAGAGCTAAGCACCGCTCCCGGGCGTCTTTCGGCAGAAGGCGCACACCGCAGAGCACTGTGAGCGGCAGAATCGTCTTTGCGCGAAGAAGCAGCTTCTTCGTCTCCGGGAGCCGGAGAGAGCGGCGGCTTCGCAAAGGTGATGAAACAAGCTGTACAACACTGCGATTGTGTGCGCAGTTTGCCAACTGAGAGAAAACAGTACCTGACCACTCTCCTGCCTTTTCTATTCACTTGAACATTCGATTGGGAGCTGTTTTGGACAACTTTCTTTCTCTTCTTGCAAAACACTCGGCAGACCTCCGTGCAGCCTCTAGAACACGATGGGAGATGTTTTCTGTGCTGGCACAGTTTCTCCTTGCCAGACAGAGTGGAAAAGCTTTTTGCTAAGATGTAGACGAGAAGAGAGGCTAAAGAAGCAGGTATGGTGCTCTGCAGAGCTAAGCACCGCTCCCGGACCTCTTTCGGCAGAAGGCGCACATTGCAGAGCACTGTGAGCGGCAGAATCGTCTTTGCGCGAAGAAGCAGCTTCTTCGTCTCCGGGAGCCGGAGAGAGCGGCAGCTTCGCAAAGGTGATGAAACAAGCTGTACAACACTGCGATTGTGTGCGCAGCTTGCCAACTGAGAGAAAACAGTACCTGACCACTCTCCTGCCTTTTCTATTCACATGAACATTCGATTGCAAGCTGTTTTGGAAAACTTTCTTTCTCTTCTTGCAAAACACTCGGCAGACCTGCGTGCAGCCTCTAGAACACGATGGGAGATGTTTTCTGTGCTGGCACAGTTTCTCCTTGCCAGACAGAGTGGAAAAGCTTTTTGCTAAGATGTAGACGAGAAGAGAGGATAAAGAAGCGAGTACGGTGCTCTGCAGAGCTAAGCACAGCTCCCGGGCCTCTTTCGGCAGAAGCCGCACACCGCAGAGCACTGTGAGCGGCAGAATCGTCTTTGCGCGAAGAAGCATCTTCTTCGTCTCCGGGAGCCGGAGAGAGCGGCAACTTCGCAAAGGTGATGAAACAAGCTGTACAACACTGCGATTGTGTGCGCCGCTTGCCAACTGAGAGAAAACAGTACCTGACCACTCTCCTGCCTTTTCTATTCACATGAACATTCGATTGCAAGCTGTTTTGGACAACTTTCTTTCTCTTCTTGCAAAACACTTGGCAGACCTCCGTGCAGCCTCTAGAACACGATGGGAGATGTTTTCTGTGCTGGCACAGTTTCTCCTTGCCAGACAGAGTGGAAAAGCTTTTTGCTAAGATGTAGACGAGAAGAGAGGCTAAAGACGAAGGTACGGTGCTCTGCAGAGCTAAGCACCGCTCCCGGACCTCTTTCGGCAGAAGGCGCACACCGCAGAGCACTGTGAGCGGCAGAATCGTCTTTGCGCGAAGAAGCAGCTTCTTCGTCTCCGGGAGCCGGAGAGAGCGGCAACTTCGCAAAGGTGATGAAACAAGCTGTACAACACTGCGATTGTGTGCGCAGCTTGCCAACTGAGAGAAAACAGTACCTGACCACTCTCCTGCCTTTTCTATTCACATGAACATTCGATTGGAAGCTGTTTTGGACAACTTTCTTTCTCTTCTTGCAAAACACTCGGCAGACCTCCGTGCAGCCTCTAGAACACGATGGGAGATGTTTTTTGTGCTGGCACAGTTTCTCCTTGCCAGACAGAGTGGAAAAGCTTTTTGCTAAGATGTAGACGAGAAGAGAGGCTAAAGAAGCAGGTACGGTGCTCTGCAGAGCTAAGCACAGCTCCCGGGCCTCTTTCGGCAGAAGGCGCACACCGCAGAGCACTGTGAGCGGCAGAATCGTCTTTGCGCGAAGAAGCAGCTTCTTCGTCTCCGGGAGCCGGAGAGAGCGGCAACTTGGCAAAGGTGATGAAACAAGCTGTACGACACGGCGATTGTGTGCGCAGCTTGCCAACTGAGAGAAAACAGTACCTGACCACTCTCCTGCCTTTTCTATTCACTTGAACATTCGATTGCAAGCTGTTTTGGACAACTTTCTTTCTCTTCTTGCAAAACACTCGGCAGACCTGCGTGCAGCCTCTAGAACACGATGGGAGATGGTTTTTGAGCTGGCACAGTTTCTCCTTGCCAGACAGAGTGGAAAAGCTTTTTGCTAAGATGTAGAGGAGAAGAGAGGCTAAAGACGAAGTTACGGTGCTCTGCAGAGCTAAGCACCACTCCCGGCGTCTTTCGGCAGAAGGCGCACACCGCAGAGCACTGTGAGCGGCAGAATCGTCTTTGGGCGAAGAAGCAGCTTCTTCGTCTCCGGGAGCCGGAGAGAGCGGCAACTTGGCAAAGGTGATGAAACAAGCTGTACGACACGGCGATTGTGTGCGCAGCTTGCCAACTGAGAGAAAACAGTACCTGACCACTCTCCTGCCTTTTCTATTCACTTGAACATTCGATTGCAAGCTGTTTTGGACAACTTTCTTTCTCTTCTTGCAAAACACTCGGCAGACCTCCGTGCAGCCTCTAGAACACGATGGGAGATGTTTTTTGTGCTGGCACAGTTTCTCCTTGCCAGACAGAGTGGAAAAGCTTTTTGCTAAGATGTAGACGAGAAGAGAGGCTAAAGACGAAGGTACGGTGCTCTGCAGAGCTAAGCACCGCTCCCGGGCGTCTTTCGGCAGAAGGCGCACACCGCAGAGCACTGTGAGCGGCAGAATCGTCTTTGCGCGAAGAAGCAGCTTCTTCGTCTCCGGGAGCCGGAGAGAGCGGCAGCTTCGCAAAGGTGATGAAACAAGCTGTACAACACTGCGATTGTGTGCGCAGCTTGCCAAGTGAGAGAAAACAGTACCTGACCACTCTCCTGCCTTTTGTAATCACATGAACATTCGATTGCAAGTTGTTTTGGACAACTTTCTTTCTCTTCTTGCAAAACACTCGGCAGACCTCCGTGCAGCCTCTAGAACACGATGGGAGATGTTTTTTGTGCTGGCACAGTTTCTCCTTGCCAGACAGAGTGGAAAAGCTTTTTGCTAAGATGTAGACGAGAAGAGAGGCTAAAGGCGAAAGTACGGTTCTCTGCAGAGCTAAGCACCGCTCCCGGGCGTCTTTCGGCAGAAGGCGCACTCCGCAGAGCACTGTGAGCGGCAGAATCGTCTTTGCGCGAAGAAGCAGCTTCTTCGTCTCCGGGAGCCGGAGAGAGAGACAACTTCGCAAAGGTGATGAAACAAGCTGTACAACACTGCGATTGTGTGCGCAGTTTGCCAACTGAGAGAAAACAGTACCTGACCACTCTCCTGCCTTTTCTATTCACTTGAACATTCGATTGCAAGCTGTTTTGGACAACTTTCTTTCTCTTCTTGCAAAACACTCGGCAGACCTCCGTGCAGCCTCTAGAACACGATGGGAGATGTTTTCTGTGCTGGCACAGTTTCTCCTTGCCAGACAGAGTGGAAAAGCTTTTTGCTAAGATGTAGACGAGAAGAGAGGCTAAAGAAGCAGGTATGGTGCTCTGCAGAGCTAAGCACCGCTCCCGGACCTCTTTCGGCAGAAGGCGCACACCGCAGAGCACTGTGAGCGGCAGAATCGTCTTTGCGCGAAGAAGCAGCTTCTTCGTCTCCGGGAGCCGGAGAGAGCGGCAGCTTCGCAAAGGTGATGAAACAAGCTGTACAACACTGCGATTGTGTGCGCAGCTTGCCAACTGAGAGAAAACAGTACCTGACCACTCTCCTGCCTTTTCTATTCACATGAACATTCGATTGCAAGCTGTTTTGGAAAACTTTCTTTCTCTTCTTGCAAAACACTCGGCAGACCTGCGTGCAGCCTCTAGAACACGATGGGAGATGTTTTTTGTGCTGGCACAGTTTCTCCTTGCCAGACAGAGTGGAAAAGCTTTTTGCTAAGATGTAGACGAGAAGAGAGGATAAAGAAGCGAGTACGGTGCTCTGCAGAGCTAAGCACAGCTCCCGGGCCTCTTTCGGCAGAAGCCGCACACCGCAGAGCACTGTGAGCGGCAGAATCGTCTTTGCGCGAAGAAGCATCTTCTTCGTCTCCGGGAGCCGGAGAGAGCGGCAACTTGGCAAAGGTGATGAAACAAGCTGTACAACACTGCGATTGTGTGCGCAGCTTGCCAACTGAGAGAAAACAGTACCTGACCACTCTCCTGCCTTTTCTATTCACATGAACATTCGATTGCAAGCTGTTTTGGACAACTTTCTTTCTCTTCTTGCAAAACACTTGGCAGACCTCCGTGCAGCCTCTAGAACACGATGGGAGATGTTTTCTGTGCTGGCACAGTTTCTCCTTGCCAGACAGAGTGGAAAAGCTTTTTGCTAAGATGTAGACGAGAAGAGAGGCTAAAGACGAAGGTACGGTGCTCTGCAGAGCTAAGCACCGCTCCCGGACCTCTTTCGGCAGAAGGCGCACACCGCAGAGCACTGTGAGCGGCAGAATCGTCTTTGCGCGAAGAAGCAGCTTCTTCGTCTCCGGGAGCCGGAGAGAGCGGCAACTTCGCAAAGGTGATGAAACAAGCTGTACGACACTGCGATTGTGTGCGCATCTTGCCAACTGAGAGAAAACAGTACCTGACCACTCTCCTGCCTTTTCTATTCACATGAACATTCGATTGCAAGCTGTTTTGGACAACTTTCTTTCTCTTCTTGCAAAACACTCGGCAGACCTCCGTGCAGCCTCTAGAACACGATGGGAGATGTTTTTTGTGCTGGCACAGTTTCTCCTTGCCAGACAGAGTGGAAAAGCTTTTTGCTAAGATGTAGACGAGAAGAGAGACTAAAGACGAAAGTACGGTTCTCTGCAGAGCTAAGCACCGCTCCCGGGCGTCTTTCGGCAGAAGGCGCACTCCGCAGAGCACTGTGAGCGGCAGAATCGTCTTTGCGCGAAGAAGCAGCTTCTTCGTCTCCGGGAGCCGGAGAGAGCGACAACTTGGCAAAGGTGATGAAACAAGCTGTACAACATTGCGATTGTGTGCGCAGCTTGCCAACTGAGAGAAAACAGTACCTGACCACTCTCCTGCCTTTTCTATTCACATGAACATTCGATTGCAAGCTGTTTTGGACAACTTTCTTTCTCTTCTTGCAAAACACTCGGCAGACCTCCGTGCAGCCTCTAGAAGACGATGGGAGATGTTTTCTGTGGTGGCACAGTTTCTCCTTGCCAGACAGAGTGGAAAAGCTTTTTGCTAAGATGTAGACGAGAAGAGAGGCTAAAGACGAAGGTACGGTGCTCTGCAGAGCTAAGCACCGCTCCCGGGCGTTTCGGCGGAAGGCGCACACCGCAGAGCACTGTGAGCGGCAGAATCGTCTTTGCGCGAAGAAGCAGCTTCTTCGTCTCCGGGAGGCGGAGAGAGCGGCAGCTTCGCAAAGGTGATGAAACAAGCTGTACAACACTGCGATTGTGTGCGCAGCTTGCCAACTGAGAGAAAACAGTACCTGACCACTCTCCTGCCTTTTCTATTCACTTGAACATTCGATTGCAAGCTGTTTTGGACAACTTTCTTTCTCTTCTTGCAAAACACTCGGCAGACCTGCGTGCAGCCTCTAGAACACGATGGGAGATGGTTTTTGTGCTGGCACAGTTTCTCCTTGCCAGACAGAGTGGAAAAGCTTTTTGCTAAGATGTAGAGGAGAAGAGAGGCTAAAGACGAAGGTACGGTGCTCTGCAGAGCTAAGCAACGCTCCCGGCGTCTTTCGGCAGAAGGCGCACACCGCAGAGCACTGTGAGCGGCAGAATCGTCTTTGGGCGAAGAAGCAGCTTCTTCGTCTCCGGGAGCCGGAGAGAGCGGCAACTTCGCAAAGGTGATGAAACAAGCTGTACAACACTGCGATTGTGTGCGCATCTTGCCAACTGAGAGAAAACAGTACCTGACCACTCTCCTGCCTTTTCTATTCACATGAACATTCGATTGCAAGCTGTTTTGGACAACTTTCTTTCTCTTCTTGCAAAACACTCGGCAGACCTCCGTGCAGCCTCTAGAACACGATGGGAGATGTTTTCTGTGCTGGCACAGTTTCTCCTTGCCAGACAGAGTGGAAAAGCTTTTTGCTAAGATGTAGACGAGAAGAGAGGCTAAAGACGAAGGTACGGTGCTCTGCAGAGCTAAGCACCGCTCCCGGGCCTCTTTCGGCAGAAGGCGCACACCGCAGAACACTGTGAGCGGCAGAATCGTCTTTGCGCGAAATAGCAGCTTCTTCGTCTCCGGGAGCCGGAGAGAGCGGCAACTTCGCAAAGGTGATGAAACAAGCTGTACAACACTGCGATTGTGTGCGCAGCTTGCCAACTGAGAGAAAACAGTACCTGATCACTCTCCTGCCTTTTCTATTCACATGAACATTCAATTGGAAGCTGTTTTGGACAACTTTCTTTCTCTTCTTGCAAAACAATTGGCAGACCTCCGTGCAGCCTCTAGAACACGATGGGAGATGTTTTCTGTGCTGGCACAGTTTCTCCTTCCCAGACAGAGTGGAAAAGCTTTTTGCTAAGATGTAGATGAGAAGAGAGGCTAAAGACGAAGGTACGGTGCTCTGCAGAGCTAAGCACCGCTCCCGGGCCTCTTTCGGCAGAAGGCGCACACCGCAGAGCACTGTGAGCGGCAGAATCGTCTTTGCGCGAAGAAGCAGCTTCTTCGTCTCCGGGAGCCGGAGAGAGCGGCAGCTTCGCAAAGGTGATGAAACAAGCTGTACGACACTGCGATTGTGTGCGCAGCTTGCCAACTGAGAGAAAACAGTACCTGACCACTCTCCTGCCTTTTCTATTCACTTGAACATTCGATTGGGAGCTGTTTTGGACAACTTTCTTTCTCTTCTTGCAAAACACTCGGCAGACCTCCGTGCAGCCTCTAGAACACGATGGGAGATGTTTTTTGTGCTGGCACAGTTTCTCCTTGCCAGACAGAGTGGAAAAGCTTTTTGCTAAGATGTAGACGAGAAGAGAGACTAAAGACGAAAGTACGGTTCTCTGCAGAGCTAAGCACCGCTCCCGGGCGTCTTTCGGCAGAAGGCGCACTCTGCAGAGCACTGTGAGCGGCAGAATCGTCTTTGCGCGAAGAAGCAGCTTCTTCGTCTCCGGGAGCCAGAGAGAGCGACAACTTGGCAAAGGTGATGAAACAAGCTGTACAACACGGCGATTGTGTGCGCAGCTTGCCAACTGAGAGAAAACAGTACCTGACCACTCTCCTGCCTTTTCTATTCACTTGAACATTCGATTGGGAGCTGTTATGGACAACTTTCTTTCTCTTCTTGCAAAACACTCGGCAGACCTCCGTGCAGCCTCTAGAAGACGATGGGAGATGTTTTTTGTGCTGGCACAGTTTCTCCTTGCCAGACAGAGTGGAAAAGCTTTTTGCTAAGATGTAGACGAGAAGAGAGGCTAAAGACGAAGGTACGGTGCTCTGCAGAGCTAAGCACCGCTCCCGGGCGTCTTTCGGCAGAAGGCGCACACCGCAGAGCACTGTGAGCGGCAGAATCGTCTTTGCGCGAAGAAGCAGCTTCTTCGTCTCCGGGAGCCGGAGAGAGCGGCAGCTTCGCAAAGGTGATGAAACAAGCTGTACAACACTGCGATTGTGTGCGCAGCTTGCCAAGTGAGAGAAAACAGTACCTGACCACTCTCCTGCCTTTTGTAATCACATGAACATTCGATTGCAAGTTGTTTTGGACAACTTTCTTTCTCTTCTTGCAAAACACTCGGCAGACCTCCGTGCAGCCTCTAGAACACGATGGGAGATGTTTTTTGTGCTGGCACAGTTTCTCCTTGCCAGACAGAGTGGAAAAGCTTTTTGCTAAGATGTAGACGAGAAGAGAGGATAAAGGCGAAAGTACGGTTCTCTGCAGAGCTAAGCACCGCTCCCGGGCGTGTTTCGGCAGAAGGCGCACTCCGCAGAGCACTGTGAGCGGCAGAATTGTCTTTGCGCGAAGAAG
This sequence comes from Melozone crissalis, assembly GCF_028551555.1. Lineage (NCBI taxonomy): Eukaryota > Metazoa > Chordata > Aves > Passeriformes > Passerellidae > Melozone > Melozone crissalis. The sequence continues at coordinate 546,997 of NW_026535986.1, forward strand.
CAGCTTCTTCGTCTCCGGGAGCCGGAGAGAGCGACAACTTCGCAAAGGTGATGAAACAAGCTGTACAACACTGCGATTGTGTGCGCAGTTTGCCAACTGAGAGAAAACAGTACCTGACCACTCTCCTGCCTTTTCTATTCACTTGAACATTCGATTGCAAGCTGTTTTGGACAACTTTCTTTCTCTTCTTGCAAAACACTCGGCAGACCTCCGTGCAGCCTCTAGAACACGATGGGAGATGTTTTCTGTGCTGGCACAGTTTCTCCTTGCCAGACAGAGTGGAAAAGCTTTTTGCTAAGATGTAGACGAGAAGAGAGGCTAAAGAAGCAGGTATGGTGCTCTGCAGAGCTAAGCACCGCTCCCGGACCTCTTTCGGCAGAAGGCGCACACCGCAGAGCACTGTGAGCGGCAGAATCGTCTTTGCGCGAAGAAGCAGCTTCTTCGTCTCCGGGAGCCGGAGAGAGCGGCAGCTTCGCAAAGGTGATGAAACAAGCTGTACAACACTGCGATTGTGTGCGCAGCTTGCCAACTGAGAGAAAACAGTACCTGACCACTCTCCTGCCTTTTCTATTCACATGAACATTCGATTGCAAGCTGTTTTGGAAAACTTTCTTTCTCTTCTTGCAAAACACTCGGCAGACCTGCGTGCAGCCTCTAGAACACGATGGGAGATGTTTTTTGTGCTGGCACAGTTTCTCCTTGCCAGACAGAGTGGAAAAGCTTTTTGCTAAGATGTAGACGAGAAGAGAGGATAAAGAAGCGAGTATGGTGCTCTGCAGAGCTAAGCACAGCTCCCGGGCCTCTTTCGGCAGAAGCCGCACACCGCAGAGCACTGTGAGCGGCAGAATCGTCTTTGCGCGAAGAAGCATCTTCTTCGTCTCCGGGAGCCGTAGAGAGCGGCAACTTCGCAAAGGTGATGAAACAAGCTGTACAACACTGCGATTGTGTGCGCAGCTTGCCAACTGAGAGAAAACAGTACCTGACCACTCTCCTGCCTTTTCTATTCACATGAACATTCGATTGCAAGCTGTTTTGGACAACTTTCTTTCTCTTCTTGCAAAACACTCGGCAGACCTCCGTGCAGCCTCTAGAACACGATGGGAGATGTTTTCTGTGCTGGCACAGTTTCTCCTTGCCAGACAGAGTGGAAAAGCTTTTTGCTAAGATGTAGATGAGAAGAGAGGCTAAAGACGAAGGTACGGTGCTCTGCAGAGCTAAGCACCGCTCCCGGACCTCTTTCGGCAGAAGGCGCACACCGCAGAGCACTGTGAGCGGCAGAATCGTCTTTGGGCAAAGAAGCAGCTTCTTCGTCTCCGGGAGCCGGAGAGAGCGGCAACTTCGCAAAGGTGATGAAACAAGCTGTACGACACTGCGATTGTGTGCGCATCTTGCCAACTGAGAGAAAACAGTACCTGACCACTCTCCTGCCTTTTCTATTCACATGAACATTCGATTGCAAGCTGTTTTGGACAACTTTCTTTCTCTTCTTGCAAAACACTCGGCAGACCTCCGTGCAGCCTCTAGAACACGATGGGAGATGTTTTCTGTGCTGGCACAGTTTCTCCTTGCCAGACAGAGTGGAAAAGCTTTTTGCTAAGATGTAGACGAGAAGAGAGGCTAAAGACGAAGGTACGGTGCTCTGCAGAGCTAAGCACCGCTCCCGGGCCTCTTTCGGCAGAAGGCGCACACCGCAGAGCACTGTGAGCGGCAGAATCGTCTTTGCGCGAAGAAGCAGCTTCTTCGTCTCCGGGAGCCGGAGAGAGCGGCAACTTGGCAAAGGTGATGAAACAAGCTGTACAACCCTGCGATTGTGTGCGCAGCTTGCCAACTGAGAGAAAACAGTACCTGATCACTCTCCTGCCTTTTCTATTCACATGAACATTCGATTGGAAGCTGTTTTGGACAACTTTCTTTCTCTTCTTGCAAAACAATTGGCAGACCTCCGTTCAGCCTCTAGAACACGATGGGAGATGTTTTCTGTGCTGGCACAGTTTCTCCTTGCCAGACAGAGTGGAAAAGCTTTTTGCTAAGATGTAGATGAGAATAGAGGTTAAAGACGAAGGTACGGTGCTCTGCAGAGCTAAGCACCGCTCCCGGGCCTCTTTCGGCAGAAGGCGCACACCGCAGAGCACTGTGAGCGGCAGAATCGTCTTTGGGCGAAGAAGCAGCTTCTTCGTCTCCGGGAGCCGGAGAGAGCGACAACTTGGCAAAGGTGATGAAACAAGCTGTACAACACTACGATTGTGTGCGCAGCTTGCCAACTGAGAGAAAACAGTACCTGACCACTCTCCTGCCTTTTCTATTCACTTGAACATTCGATTGGGAGCTGGTTTGGAAAACTTTCTTTCTCTTCTTGCAAAACACTCGGCAGACCTCCGTGCAGCCTCTAGAAGACGATGGGAGATGTTTTCTGTGCTGGCACAGTTTCTCCTTGCCAGACAGAGTGGAAAAGCTTTTTGCTAAGATGTAGACGAGAAGAGAGGCTAAAGACGAAGGTACGGTGCTCTGCAGAGCTAAGCACCGCTCCCGGACCTCTTTAGGCAGAAGGCGCACACCGCAGAGCACTGTGAGCGGCAGAATCGTCTTTGCGCGAAGAAGCAGCTTCTTCGTCTCCGGGAGCCGGAGAGAGCGGCAGCTTCGCAAAGGTGATGAAACAAGCTGTACAACACTGCGATTGTGTGCGCAGCTTGCCAACTGAGAGAAAACAGTACCTGACCACTCTCCTGCCTTTTCTATTCACATGAACATTCGATTGCAAGCTGTTTTGGACAACTTTCTTTCTCTTCTTGCAAAACACTCGGCAGACCTCCGTGCAGCCTCTAGAACACGATGGGAGATGTTTTCTGTGCTGGCACAGTTTCTCCTTGCCAGACAGAGTGGAAAAGCTTTTTGCTAAGATGTAGACGAGAAGAGAGGCTAAAGAAGCGAGTACGGTGCTCTGCAGAGCTAAGCACAGCTCCCGGGCCTCTTTCGGCAGAAGCCGCACACCGCAGAGCACTGTGAGCGGCAGAATCGTCTTTGCGCGAAGAAGCAGCTTCTTCGTCTCCGGGAGCCGTAGAGAGCGGCAACTTCGCAAAGGTGATGAAACAAGCTGTACAACACTGCGATTGTGTGCGCAGCTTGCCAACTGAGAGAAAACAGTACCTGACCACTCTCCTGCCTTTTCTATTCACATGAACATTCGATTGCAAGCTGTTTTGGACAACTTTCTTTCTCTTCTTGCAAAACACTCGGCAGACCTCCGTGCAGCCTCTAGAACACGATGGGAGATGTTTTCTGTGCTGGCACAGTTTCTCCTTGCCAGACAGAGTGGAAAAGCTTTTTGCTAAGATGTAGACGAGAAGAGAGGCTAAAGACGAAGGTACGGTGCTCTGCAGAGCTAAGCACCGCTCCCGGACCTCTTTCGGCAGAAGGCGCACACCGCAGAGCACTGTGAGCGGCAGAATCGTCTTTGCGCGAAGAAGCAGCTTCTTCGTCTCCGGGAGCCGGAGAGAGCGGCAACTTCGCAAAGGTGATGAAACAAGCTGTACAACACTGCGATTGTGTGCGCAGCTTGCCAACTGAGAGAAAACAGTACCTGACCACTCTCCTGCCTTTTGTATTCACATGAACATTCGATTGCAAGCTGTTTTGGACAACTTTCTTTCTCTTCTTGCAAAACACTCGGCAGACCTGCGTGCAGCCTCTAGAACACGATGGGAGATGTTTTCTGTGCTGGCACAGTTTCTCCTTGCCAGACAGAGTGGAAAAGCTTTTTGCTAAGATGTAGACGAGAAGAGAGGCTAAAGACGAAGGTACGGTGCTCTGCAGAGCTAAGCACCGCTCCCGGGCGTGTTTCGGCAGAAGGCGCACACCGCAGAGCACTGTGAGCGGCAGAATCGTCTTTGCGCGAAGAAGCAGCTTCTTCGTCTCCGGGAGCCGGAGAGAGCGGCAACTTCGCAAAGGTGATGAAACAAGCTGTACAACACTGCGATTGTGTGCGCATCTTGCCAACTGAGAGAAAACAGTACCTGACCACTCTCCTGCCTTTTCTATTCACATGAACATTCGATTGCAAGCTGTTTTGGACAACTTTCTTTCTCTTCTTGCAAAACACTCGGCAGACCTGCGTGCAGCCTCTAGAACACGATGGGAGATGTTTTTTGTGCTGGCACAGTTTCTCCTTGCCAGACAGAGTGGAAAAGCTTTTTGCTAAGATGTAGACGAGAAGAGAGGCTAAAGACGAAGGTACGGTGCTCTGCAGAGCTAAGCACCGCTCCCGGGCGTCTTTCGGCAGAAGGCGCACACCGCAGAGCACTGTGAGCGGCAGAATCGTCTTTGCGCGAAGAAGCAGCTTCTTCGTCTCCGGGAGCCGGAGAGAGCGGCAGCTTCGCAAAGGTGATGAAACAAGCTGTACGACACTGCGATTGTGTGCGCAGCTTTCCAACTGAGAGAAAACAGTACCTGACCACTCTCCTGCCTTTTCTATTCACTTGAACATTCGATTGGGAGCTGTTTTGGACAACTTTCTTTCTCTTCTTGCAAAACACTCGGCAGACCTCCGTGCAGCCTCTAGAACACGATGTGAGATGTTTTCTGTGCTGGCACAGTTTCTCCTTGCCAGACAGAGTGGAAAAGCTTTTTGCTAAGATGTAGACGAGAAGAGAGGCTAAAGAAGCAGGTATGGTGCTCTGCAGAGCTAAGCACCGCTCCCGGACCTCTTTCGGCAGAAGGCGCACACCGCAGAGCACTCTGAGCGGCAGAATCGTCTTTGCGCGAAGAAGCAGCTTCTTCGTCTCCGGGAGCCGGAGAGAGCGGCAACTTCGCAAAGGTGATGAAACAAGCTCTACAACACTGCGATTGTGTGCGCAGCTTGCCAACTGAGAGAAAACAGTACCTGACCACTCTCCTGCCTTTTCTATTCACATGAACATTCGATTGGAAGCTCTTTCGGACAACTTTCTTTCTCTTCTTGCAAAACACTCGGCAGACCTCCGTGCAGCCTCTAGAACACGATGGGAGATGTTTTCTGTGCTGGCACAGTTTCTCCTTGCCAGACAGAGTGGAAAAGCTTTTTGCTAAGATGTAGACGAGAAGAGAGGCTAAAGACGAAGGTACGGTGCTCTGCAGAGCTAAGCACCGCTCCCGGGCGTGTTTCGGCAGAAGGCGCACACCGCAGAGCACTGTGAGCGGCAGAATCGTCTTTGCGCGAAGAAGCAGCTTCTTCGTCTCCGGGAGCCGGAGAGAGCGGCAGCTTCGCAAAGGTGATGAAACAAGCTGTACAACACTGCGATTGTGTGCGCAGCTTGCCAACTGAGAGAAAACAGTACCTGACCACTCTCCTGCCTTTTCTATTCACATGAACATTCGATTGCAAGCTGTTTTGGACAAGTTTCTTTCTCTTCTTGCAAAACACTCGGCAGACCTCCGTGCAGCCTCTAGAACACGATGGGAGATGTTTTTTGTGCTGGCACAGTTTCTCCTTGCCAGACAGAGTGGAAAAGCTTTTTGCTAAGATGTAGACGAGAAGAGAGGATAAAGAAGCGAGTACGGTGCTCTGCAGAGCTAAGCGCAGCTCCCGGGCCTCTTTCGGCAGAAGCCGCACACCGCAGAGCACTGTGAGCGGCAGAATCGTCTTTGCGCGAAGAAGCAGCTTCTTCGTCTCCGGGAGCCGGAGAGAGCGGCAACTTCGCAAAGGTGATGAAACAAGCTGTACAACACTGCGATTGTGTGCGCAGCTTGCCAACTGAGAGAAAACAGTACCTGACCACTCTCCTGCCTTTTCTATTCACATGAACATTCGATTGCAAGCTGTTTTGGACAACTTTCTTTCTCTTCTTGCAAAACACTCGGCAGACCTGCGTGCAGCCTCTAGAACACGATGGGAGATGTTTTTTGTGCTGGCACAGTTTCTCCTTGCCAGACAGAGTGGAAAAGCTTTTTGCTAAGATGTAGACGAGAAGAGAGGCTAAAGACGAAGGTACGGTGCTCTGCAGAGCTAAGCACCGCTCCCGGGCGTCTTTCGGCAGAAGGCGCACACCGCAGAGCACTGTGAGCGGCAGAATCGTCTTTGCGCGAAGAAGCAGCTTCTTCGTCTCCGGGAGCCGGAGAGAGCGGCAGCTTCGCAAAGGTGATGAAACAAGCTGTACAACACTGCGATTGTGTGCGCAGCTTGCCAAGTGAGAGAAAACAGTACCTGACCACTCTCCTGCCTTTTGTAATCACATGAACATTCGATTGCAAGTTGTTTTGGACAACTTTCTTTCTCTTCTTGCAAAACACTCGGCAGACCTCCGTGCAGCCTCTAGAACACGATGGGAGATGTTTTTTGTGCTGGCACAGTTTCTCCTTGCCAGACAGAGTGGAAAAGCTTTTTGCTAAGATGTAGACGAGAAGAGAGGCTAAAGGCGAAAGTACGGTTCTCTGCAGAGCTAAGCACCGCTCCCGGGCGTCTTTCGGCAGAAGGCGCACTCCGCAGAGCACTGTGAGCGGCAGAATCGTCTTTGCGCGAAGAAGCAGCTTCTTCGTCTCCGGGAGACGGAGAGAGAGACAACTTCGCAAAGGTGATGAAACAAGCTGTACAACACTGCGATTGTGTGCGCAGTTTGCCAACTGAGAGAAAACAGTACCTGACCACTCTCCTGCCTTTTCTATTCACTTGAACATTCGATTGGGAGCTGTTTTGGACAACTTTCTTTCTCTTCTTGCAAAACACTCGGCAGACCTCCGTGCAGCCTCTAGAACACGATGGGAGATGTTTTCTGTGCTGGCACAGTTTCTCCTTGCCAGACAGAGTGGAAAAGCTTTTTGCTAAGATGTAGACGAGAAGAGAGGCTAAAGAAGCAGGTATGGTGCTCTGCAGAGCTAAGCACCGCTCCCGGACCTCTTTCGGCAGAAGGCGCACACCGCAGAGCACTGTGAGCGGCAGAATCGTCTTTGCGCGAAGAAGCAGCTTCTTCGTCTCCGGGAGACGGAGAGAGAGACAACTTCGCAAAGGTGATGAAACAAGCTGTACAACACTGCGATTGTGTGCGCAGTTTGCCAACTGAGAGAAAACAGTACCTGACCACTCTCCTGCCTTTTCTATTCACTTGAACATTCGATTGGGAGCTGTTTTGGACAACTTTCTTTCTCTTCTTGCAAAACACTCGGCAGACCTCCGTGCAGCCTCTAGAACACGATGGGAGATGTTTTCTGTGCTGGCACAGTTTCTCCTTGCCAGACAGAGTGGAAAAGCTTTTTGCTAAGATGTAGACGAGAAGAGAGGCTAAAGAAGCAGGTATGGTGCTCTGCAGAGCTAAGCACCGCTCCCGGACCTCTTTCGGCAGAAGGCGCACACCGCAGAGCACTGTGAGCGGCAGAATCGTCTTTGCGCGAAGAAGCAGCTTCTTCGTCTCCGGGAGCCGGAGAGAGCGGCAGCTTCGCAAAGGTGATGAAACAAGCTGTACAACACTGCGATTGTGTGCGCAGCTTGCCAACTGAGAGAAAACAGTACCTGACCACTCTCCTGCCTTTTCTATTCACATGAACATTCGATTGCAAGCTGTTTTGGAAAACTTTCTTTCTCTTCTTGCAAAACACTCGGCAGACCTGCGTGCAGCCTCTAGAACACGATGGGAGATGTTTTTTGTGCTGGCACAGTTTCTCCTTGCCAGACAGAGTGGAAAAGCTTTTTGCTAAGATGTAGACGAGAAGAGAGGATAAAGAAGCGAGTACGGTGCTCTGCAGAGCTAAGCACAGCTCCCGGGCCTCTTTCGGCAGAAGCCGCACACCGCAGAGCACTGTGAGCGGCAGAATCGTCTTTGCGCGAAGAAGCATCTTCTTCGTCACCGGGAGCCGGAGAGAGCGGCAACTTCGCAAAGGTGATGAAACAAGCTGTACAACACTGCGATTGTGTGCGCAGCTTGCCAACTGAGAGAAAACAGTACCTGACCACTCTCCTGCCTTTTCTATTCACATGAACATTCGATTGCAAGCTGTTTTGGACAACTTTCTTTCTCTTCTTGCAAAACACTTGGCAGACCTCCGTGCAGCCTCTAGAACACGATGGGAGATGTTTTCTGTGCTGGCACAGTTTCTCCTTGCCAGACAGAGTGGAAAAGCTTTTTGCTAAGATGTAGACGAGAAGAGAGGCTAAAGACGAAGGTACGGTGCTCTGCAGAGCTAAGCACCGCTCCCGGACCTCTTTCGGCAGAAGGCGCACACCGCAGAGCACTGTGAGCGGCAGAATCGTCTTTGGGCGAAGAAGCAGCTTCTTCGTCTCCGGGAGCCGGAGAGAGCGGCAACTTCGCAAAGGTGATGAAACAAGCTGTACGACACTGCGATTGTGTGCGCATCTTGCCAACTGAGAGAAAACAGTACCTGACCACTCTCCTGCCTTTTCTATTCACATGAACATTCGATTGCAAGCTGTTTTGGACAACTTTCTTTCTCTTCTTGCAAAACACTCGGCAGACCTCCGTGCAGCCTCTAGAACACGATGGGAGATGTTTTTTGTGCTGGCACAGTTTCTCCTTGCCAGACAGAGTGGAAAAGCTTTTTGCTAAGATGTAGACGAGAAGAGAGACTAAAGACGAAAGTACGGTTCTCTGCAGAGCTAAGCACCGCTCCCGGGCGTCTTTCGGCAGAAGGCGCACTCCGCAGAGCACTGTGAGCGGCAGAATCGTCTTTGCGCGAAGAAGCAGCTTCTTCGTCTCCGGGAGCCGGAGAGAGCGACAACTTGGCAAAGGTGATGAAACAAGCTGTACAACATTGCGATTGTGTGCGCAGCTTGCCAACTGAGAGAAAACAGTACCTGACCACTCTCCTGCCTTTTCTATTCACATGAACATTCGATTGCAAGCTGTTTTGGACAACTTTCTTTCTCTTCTTGCAAAACACTCGGCAGACCTCCGTGCAGCCTCTAGAAGACGATGGGAGATGTTTTCTGTGGTGGCACAGTTTCTCCTTGCCAGACAGAGTGGAAAAGCTTTTTGCTAAGATGTAGACGAGAAGAGAGGCTAAAGACGAAGGTACGGTGCTCTGCAGAGCTAAGCACCGCTCCCGGGCGTTTCGGCGGAAGGCGCACACCGCAGAGCACTGTGAGCGGCAGAATCGTCTTTGCGCGAAGAAGCAGCTTCTTCGTCTCCGTTAGCCGGAGAGAGCGGCAGCTTCGCAAATGTGATGAAACAAGCTGTACAACACTGCGATTGTGTGCGCAGCTTGCCAACTGAGAGAAAACAGTACCTGACCACTCTCCTGCCTTTTCTATTCACTTGAACATTCGATTGCAAGCTGTTTTGGACAACTTTCTTTCTCTTCTTGCAAAACACTCGGCAGACCTGCGTGCAGCCTCTAGAACACGATGGGAGATGGTTTTTGTGCTGGCACAGTTTCTCCTTGCCAGACAGAGTGGAAAAGCTTTTTGCTAAGATGTAGAGGAGAAGAGAGGCTAAAGACGAAGGTACGGTGCTCTGCAGAGCTAAGCAACGCTCCCGGCGTCTTTCGGCAGAAGGCGCACACCGCAGAGCACTGTGAGCGGCAGAATCGTCTTTGGGCGAAGAAGCAGCTTCTTCGTCTCCGGGAGCCGGAGAGAGCGGCAACTTCGCAAAGGTGATGAAACAAGCTGTACAACACTGCGATTGTGTGCGCAGCTTGCCAACTGAGAGAAAACAGTACCTGACCACTCTCCTGCCTTTTCTATTCACATGAACATTCGATTGCAAGCTGTTTTGGACAACTTTCTTTCTCTTCTTGCAAAACACTTGGCAGACCTCCGTGCAGCCTCTAGAACACGATGGGAGATGTTTTCTGTGCTGGCACAGTTTCTCCTTGCCAGACAGAGTGGAAAAGCTTTTTGCTAAGATGTAGACGAGAAGAGAGGCTAAAGAAGCAGGTACGGTGCTCTGCAGAGCTAAGCACCGCTCCCGGGCGTGTTTCGGCAGAAGGCGCACACCGCAGAGCACTGTGAGCGGCAGAATCGTCTTTGGGCGAAGAAGCAGCTTCTTCGTCTCCGGGAGCCGGAGAGAGCGGCAACTTCGCAAAGGTGATGAAACAAGCTCTACAACACTGCGATTGTGTGCGCAGCTTGCCAACTGAGAGAAAACAGTACCTGACCACTCTCCTGCCTTTTCTATTCACATGAACATTCGATTGCAAGCTGTTTTGGACAACTTTCTTTCTCTTCTTGCAAAACACTTGGCAGACCTCCGTGCAGCCTCTAGAACACGATGGGAGATGTTTTCTGTGCTGGCACAGTTTCTCCTTGCCAGACAGAGTGGAAAAGCTTTTTGCTAAGATGTAGACGAAAAGAGAGGCTAAAGACGAAGGTACGGTGCTCTGCAGAGCTAAGCACCGCTCCCGGGCGTCTTTCGGCAGAAGGCGCACACCGCAGAGCACTGTGAGCGCCAGAATCGTCTTTGGGCGAAGAAGCAGCTTCTTCGTCTCTGGGAGCCGGAGAGAGCGGCAACTTCGCAAAGGTGATGAAACAAGCTGTACAACACTGCGATTGTGTGCGCATCTTGCCAACTGAGAGAAAACAGTACCTGACCACTCTCCTGCCTTTTCTATTCACATGAACATTCGATTGCAAGCTGTTTTGGACAACTTTCTTTCTCTTCTTGCAAAACACTCGGCAGACCTCCGTGCAGCCTCTAGAACACGATGGGAGATGTTTTCTGTGCTGGCACAGTTTCTCCTTGCCAGACAGAGTGGAAAAGCTTTTTGCTAAGATGTAGACGAGAAGAGAGGCTAAAGACGAAGGTACGGTGCTCTGCAGAGCTAAGCACCGCTCCCGGGCCTCTTTCGGCAGAAGGCGCACACCGCAGAACACTGTGAGCGGCAGAATCGTCTTTGCGCGAAATAGCAGCTTCTTCGTCTCCGGGAGCCGGAGAGAGCGGCAACTTCGCAAAGGTGATGAAACAAGCTGTACAACACTGCGATTGTGTGCGCAGCTTGCCAACTGAGAGAAAACAGTACCTGATCACTCTCCTGCCTTTTCTATTCACATGAACATTCAATTGGAAGCTGTTTTGGACAACTTTCTTTCTCTTCTTGCAAAACAATTGGCAGACCTCCGTGCAGCCTCTAGAACACGATGGGAGATGTTTTCTGTGCTGGCACAGTTTCTCCTTGCCAGACAGAGTGGAAAAGCTTTTTGCTAAGATGTAGATGAGAAGAGAGGCTAAAGACGAAGGTACGGTGCTCTGCAGAGCTAAGCACCGCTCCCGGGCCTCTTTCGGCAGAAGGCGCACACCGCAGAGCACTGTGAGCGGCAGAATCGTCTTTGCGCGAAGAAGCAGCTTCTTCGTCTCCGGGAGCCGGAGAGAGCGGCAGCTTCGCAAAGGTGATGAAACAAGCTGTACGACACTGCGATTGTGTGCGCAGCTTGCCAACTGAGAGAAAACAGTACCTGACCACTCTCCTGCCTTTTCTATTCACTTGAACATTCGATTGGGAGCTGTTTTGGACAACTTTCTTTCTCTTCTTGCAAAACACTCGGCAGACCTCCGTGCAGCCTCTAGAACACGATGGGAGATGTTTTTTGTGCTGGCACAGTTTCTCCTTGCCAGACAGAGTGGAAAAGCTTTTTGCTAAGATGTAGACGAGAAGAGAGACTAAAGACGAAAGTACGGTTCTCTGCAGAGCTAAGCACCGCTCCCGGGCGTCTTTCGGCAGAAGGCGCACTCCGCAGAGCACTGTGAGCGGCAGAATCGTCTTTGCGCGAAGAAGCAGCTTCTTCGTCTCCGGGAGCCAGAGAGAGCGACAACTTGGCAAAGGTGATGAAACAAGCTGTACAACACGGCGATTGTGTGCGCAGCTTGCCAACTGAGAGAAAACAGTACCTGACCACTCTCCTGCCTTTTCTATTCACTTGAACATTCGATTGGGAGCTGTTTTGGACAACTTTCTTTCTCTTCTTGCAAAACACTCGGCAGACCTCCGTGCAGCCTCTAGAAGACGATGGGAGATGTTTTCTGTGCTGGCACAGTTTCTCCTTGCCAGACAGAGTGGAAAAGCTTTTTGCTAAGATGTAGACGAGAAGAGAGGCTAAAGACGAAGGTACGGTGCTCTGCAGAGCTAAGCACCGCTCCCGGACCTCTTTAGGCAGAAGGCGCACACCGCAGAGCACTGTGAGCGGCAGAATCGTCTTTGCGCGAAGAAGCAGCTTCTTCGTCTCCGGGAGCCGGAGAGAGCGACAACTTCGCAAAGGTGATGAAACAAGCTGTACAACACTGCGATTGTGTGCGCAGCTTGCCAACTGAGAGAAAACAGTACCTGACCACTCTCCTGCCTTTTCTATTCACGTGAACATTCGATTGCAAGCTGTTTTGGAAAACTTGCTTTCTCTTCTTGCAAAACACTCGGCAGACCTCCGTGCAGCCTCTAGAACACGATGGGAGATGTTTTTTGTGCTGGCACAGTTTCTCCTTGCCAGACAGAGTGGAAAATCTTTTTGCTAAGATGTAGACGAGAAGAGAGGCTAAAGAAGCAGGTATGGTGCTCTGCAGAGCTAAGAACCGCTCCCGGACCTCTTTCGGCAGAAGGCGCACACCGCAGAGCACTGTGAGCGGCAGAATCGTCTTTGCGCGAAGAAGCAGCTTCTTCGTCTCCGGGAGCCGGAGAGAGCGGCAACTTCGCAAAGGTGATGAAACAAGCTGTACAACACTGCGATTGTGTGCGCAGTTTGCCAACTGAGAGAAAACAGTACCTGACCACTCTCCTGCCTTTTCTATTCACATGAACATTCGATTGCAAGCTGTTTTGGACAACTTTCTTTCTCTTCTTGCAAAACACTCGGCAGGCCTGCGTGCAGACTCTAGAACACGATGGGAGATGTTTTCTGTGCTGGCACAGTTTCTCCTTGCCAGACAGAGTGGAAAAGCTTTTTGCTAAGATGTAGACGAGAAGAGAGGCTAAAGACGAAGGAACGGTGCTCTGCAGAGCTAAGCACCGCTCCCGGGCGTGTTTCGGCGGAAGGCGCACACCGCAGAGCACTGTGAGCGGCAGAATCGTCTTTGCGCGAAGAAGCAGCTTCTTCGTCTCCGGGAGCCGGAGAGAGCGGCAGCTTCGCAAAGGTGATGAAACAAGCTGTACAACACTGCGATTGTGTGCGCAGCTTGCCAACTGAGAGAAAACAGTACCTGACCACTCTCCTGCCTTTTCTATTCACATGAACATTCGATTGCAAGCTGTTTTGGACAACTTTCTTTCTCTTCTTGCAAAACACTCGGCAGACCTCCGTGCAGCCTCTAGAACACGATGGGAGATGTTTTTTGTGCTGGCACAGTTTCTCCTTGCCAGACAGAGTGGAAAAGCTTTTTGCTAAGATGTAGACGAGAAGAGAGGATAAAGAAGCGAGTACGGTGCTCTGCAGAGCTAAGCGCAGCTCCCGGGCCTCTTTCGGCAGAAGCCGCACACCGCAGAGCACTGTGAGCGGCAGAATCGTCTTTGCGCGAAGAAGCAGCTTCTTCGTCTCCGGGAGCCGGAGAGAGCGGCAACTTCGCAAAGGTGATGAAACAAGCTGTACAACACTGCGATTGTGTGCGCAGCTTGCCAACTGAGAGAAAACAGTACCTGACCACTCTCCTGCCTTTTCTATTCACATGAACATTCGATTGCAAGCTGTTTTGGACAACTTTCTTTCTCTTCTTGCAAAACACTCGGCAGACCTGCGTGCAGCCTCTAGAACACGATGGGAGATGTTTTTTGTGCTGGCACAGTTTCTCCTTGCCAGACAGAGTGGAAAAGCTTTTTGCTAAGATGTAGACGAGAAGAGAGGCTAAAGACGAAGGTACGGTGCTCTGCAGAGCTAAGCACCGCTCCCGGGCGTCTTTCGGCAGAAGGCGCACACCGCAGAGCACTGTGAGCGGCAGAATCGTCTTTGCGCGAAGAAGCAGCTTCTTCGTCTCCGGGAGCCGGAGAGAGCGGCAGCTTCGCAAAGGTGATGAAACAAGCTGTACAACACTGCGATTGTGTGCGCAGCTTGCCAAGTGAGAGAAAACAGTACCTGACCACTCTCCTGACTTTTGTAATCACATGAACATTCGATTGCAAGTTGTTTTGGACAACTTTCTTTCTCTTCTTGCAAAACACTCGGCAGACCTCCGTGCAGCCTCTAGAACACGATGGGAGATGTTTTTTGTGCTGGCACAGTTTCTCCTTGCCAGACAGAGTGGAAAAGCTTTTTGCTAAGATGTAGACGAGAAGAGAGGCTAAAGGCGAAAGTACGGTTCTCTGCAGAGCTAAGCACCGCTCCCGGGCGTCTTTCGGCAGAAGGCGCACTCCGCAGAGCACTGTGAGCGGCAGAATCGTCTTTGCGCGAAGAAGCAGCTTCTTCGTCTCCGGGAGACGGAGAGAGAGACAACTTCGCAAAGGTGATGAAACAAGCTGTACAACACTGCGATTGTGTGCGCAGTTTGCCAACTGAGAGAAAACAGTACCTGACCACTCTCCTGCCTTTTCTATTCACTTGAACATTCGATTGGGAGCTGTTTTGGACAACTTTCTTTCTCTTCTTGCAAAACACTCGGCAGACCTCCGTGCAGCCTCTAGAACACGATGGGAGATGTTTTCTGTGCTGGCACAGTTTCTCCTTGCCAGACAGAGTGGAAAAGCTTTTTGCTAAGATGTAGACGAGAAGAGAGGCTAAAGAAGCAGGTATGGTGCTCTGCAGAGCTAAGCACCGCTCCCGGACCTCTTTCGGCAGAAGGCGCACACCGCAGAGCACTGTGAGCGGCAGAATCGTCTTTGCGCGAAGAAGCAGCTTCTTCGTCTCCGGGAGACGGAGAGAGAGACAACTTCGCAAAGGTGATGAAACAAGCTGTACAACACTGCGATTGTGTGCGCAGTTTGCCAACTGAGAGAAAACAGTACCTGACCACTCTCCTGCCTTTTCTATTCACTTGAACATTCGATTGGGAGCTGTTTTGGACAACTTTCTTTCTCTTCTTGCAAAACACTCGGCAGACCTCCGTGCAGCCTCTAGAACACGATGGGAGATGTTTTCTGTGCTGGCACAGTTTCTCCTTGCCAGACAGAGTGGAAAAGCTTTTTGCTAAGATGTAGACGAGAAGAGAGGCTAAAGAAGCAGGTATGGTGCTCTGCAGAGCTAAGCACCGCTCCCGGACCTCTTTCGGCAGAAGGCGCACACCGCAGAGCACTGTGAGCGGCAGAATCGTCTTTGCGCGAAGAAGCAGCTTCTTCGTCTCCGGGAGCCGGAGAGAGCGGCAGCTTCGCAAAGGTGATGAAACAAGCTGTACAACACTGCGATTGTGTGCGCAGCTTGCCAACTGAGAGAAAACAGTACCTGACCACTCTCCTGCCTTTTCTATTCACATGAACATTCGATTGCAAGCTGTTTTGGAAAACTTTCTTTCTCTTCTTGCAAAACACTCGGCAGACCTGCGTGCAGCCTCTAGAACACGATGGGAGATGTTTTTTGTGCTGGCACAGTTTCTCCTTGCCAGACAGAGTGGAAAAGCTTTTTGCTAAGATGTAGACGAGAAGAGAGGATAAAGAAGCGAGTACGGTGCTCTGCAGAGCTAAGCACAGCTCCCGGGCCTCTTTCGGCAGAAGCCGCACACCGCAGAGCACTGTGAGCGGCAGAATCGTCTTTGCACGAAGAAGCATCTTCTTCGTCACCGGGAGCCGGAGAGAGCGGCAACTTCGCAAAGGTGATGAAACAAGCTGTACAACACTGCGATTGTGTGCGCAGCTTGCCAACTGAGAGAAAACAGTACCTGACCACTCTCCTGCCTTTTCTATTCACATGAACATTCGATTGCAAGCTGTTTTGGACAACTTTCTTTCTCTTCTTGCAAAACACTTGGCAGACCTCCGTGCAGCCTCTAGAACACGATGGGAGATGTTTTCTGTGCTGGCACAGTTTCTCCTTGCCAGACAGAGTGGAAAAGCTTTTTGCTAAGATGTAGACGAGAAGAGAGGCTAAAGACGAAGGTACGGTGCTCTGCAGAGCTAAGCACCGCTCCCGGACCTCTTTCGGCAGAAGGCGCACACCGCAGAGCACTGTGAGCGGCAGAATCGTCTTTGGGCGAAGAAGCAGCTTCTTCGTCTCCGGGAGCCGGAGAGAGCGGCAACTTCGCAAAGGTGATGAAACAAGCTGTACGACACTGCGATTGTGTGCGCATCTTGCCAACTGAGAGAAAACAGTACCTGACCACTCTCCTGCCTTTTCTATTCACATGAACATTCGATTGCAAGCTGTTTTGGACAACTTTCTTTCTCTTCTTGCAAAACACTCGGCAGACCTCCGTGCAGCCTCTAGAACACGATGGGAGATGTTTTTTGTGCTGGCACAGTTTCTCCTTGCCAGACAGAGTGGAAAAGCTTTTTGCTAAGATGTAGACGAGAAGAGAGACTAAAGACGAAAGTACGGTTCTCTGCAGAGCTAAGCACCGCTCCCGGGCGTCTTTCGGCAGAAGGCGCACTCCGCAGAGCACTGTGAGCGGCAGAATCGTCTTTGCGCGAAGAAGCAGCTTCTTCGTCTCCGGGAGCCGGAGAGAGCGACAACTTGGCAAAGGTGATGAAACAAGCTGTACAACATTGCGATTGTGTGCGCAGCTTGCCAACTGAGAGAAAACAGTACCTGACCACTCTCCTGCCTTTTCTATTCACATGAACATTCGATTGCAAGCTGTTTTGGACAACTTTCTTTCTCTTCTTGCAAAACACTCGGCAGACCTCCGTGCAGCCTCTAGAACACGATGGGAGATGTTTTCTGTGGTGGCACAGTTTCTCCTTGCCAGACAGAGTGGAAAAGCTTTTTGCTAAGATGTAGACGAGAAGAGAGGCTAAAGACGAAGGTACGGTGCTCTGCAGAGCTAAGCACCGCTCCCGGGCGTTTCGGCGGAAGGCGCACACCGCAGAGCACTGTGAGCGGCAGAATCGTCTTTGCGCGAAGAAGCAGCTTCTTCGTCTCCGGGAGCCGGAGAGAGCGGCAGCTTCGCAAAGGTGATGAAACAAGCTGTACAACACTGCGATTGTGTGCGCAGCTTGCCAACTGAGAGAAAACAGTACCTGACCACTCTCCTGCCTTTTCTATTCACTTGAACATTCGATTGCAAGCTGTTTTGGACAACTTTCTTTCTCTTCTTGCAAAACACTCGGCAGACCTGCGTGCAGCCTCTAGAACACGATGGGAGATGGTTTTTGTGCTGGCACAGTTTCTCCTTGCCAGACAGAGTGGAAAAGCTTTTTGCTAAGATGTAGAGGAGAAGAGAGGCTAAAGACGAAGGTACGGTGCTCTGCAGAGCTAAGCAACGCTCCCGGCGTCTTTCGGCAGAAGGCGCACACCGCAGAGCACTGTGAGCGGCAGAATCGTCTTTGGGCGAAGAAGCAGCTTCTTCGTCTCCGGGAGCCGGAGAGAGCGGCAACTTCGCAAAGGTGATGAAACAAGCTGTACAACACTGCGATTGTGTGCGCAGCTTGCCAACTGAGAGAAAACAGTACCTGACCACTCTCCTGCCTTTTCTATTCACATGAACATTCGATTGCAAGCTGTTTTGGACAACTTTCTTTCTCTTCTTGCAAAACACTTGGCAGACCTCCGTGCAGCCTCTAGAACACGATGGGAGATGTTTTCTGTGCTGGCACAGTTTCTCCTTGCCAGACAGAGTGGAAAAGCTTTTTGCTAAGATGTAGACGAGAAGAGAGGCTAAAGAAGCAGGTACGGTGCTCTGCAGAGCTAAGCACCGCTCCCGGGCGTGTTTCGGCAGAAGGCGCACACCGCAGAGCACTGTGAGCGGCAGAATCGTCTTTGCGCGAAGAAGCAGCTTCTTCGTCTCCGGGAGCCGGAGAGAGCGGCAACTTCGCAAAGGTGATGAAACAAGCTGTACAACACTGCGATTGTGTGCGCAGCTTGCCAACTGAGAGAAAACAGTACCTGACCACTCTCCTGCCTTTTCTATTCACATGAACATTCGATTGCAAGCTGTTTTGGACAACTTTCTTTCTCTTCTTGCAAAACACTTGGCAGACCTCCGTGCAGCCTCTAGAACACGATGGGAGATGTTTTCTGTGCTGGCACAGTTTCTCCTTGCCAGACAGAGTGGAAAAGCTTTTTGCTAAGATGTAGACGAAAAGAGAGGCTAAAGACGAAGGTACGGTGCTCTGCAGAGCTAAGCACCGCTCCCGGGCGTCTTTCGGCAGAAGGCGCACACCGCAGAGCACTGTGAGCGGCAGAATCGTCTTTGGGCGAAGAAGCAGCTTCTTCGTCTCCGGGAGCCGGAGAGAGCGGCAACTTCGCAAAGGTGATGAAACAAGCTGTACAACACTGCGATTGTGTGCGCATCTTGCCAACTGAGAGAAAACAGTACCTGACCACTCTCCTGCCTTTTCTATTCACATGAACATTCGAT
The DNA here is from genome assembly GCF_028551555.1 of Melozone crissalis. Lineage (NCBI taxonomy): Eukaryota > Metazoa > Chordata > Aves > Passeriformes > Passerellidae > Melozone > Melozone crissalis. Next base: position 565,332 of record NW_026535986.1, read on the forward strand.
TGCAAGCTGTTTTGGACAACTTTCTTTCTCTTCTTGCAAAACACTCGGCAGACCTCCGTGCAGCCTCTAGAACACGATGGGAGATGTTTTCTGTGCTGGCACAGTTTCTCCTTGCCAGACAGAGTGGAAAAGCTTTTTGCTAAGATGTAGACGAGAAGAGAGGCTAAAGACGAAGGTACGGTGCTCTGCAGAGCTAAGCACCGCTCCCGGGCCTCTTTCGGCAGAAGGCGCACACCGCAGAACACTGTGAGCGGCAGAATCGTCTTTGCGCGAAATAGCAGCTTCTTCGTCTCCGGGAGCCGGAGAGAGCGGCAACTTCGCAAAGGTGATGAAACAAGCTGTACAACACTGCGATTGTGTGCGCAGCTTGCCAACTGAGAGAAAACAGTACCTGATCACTCTCCTGCCTTTTCTATTCACATGAACATTCAATTGGAAGCTGTTTTGGACAACTTTCTTTCTCTTCTTGCAAAACAATTGGCAGACCTCCGTGCAGCCTCTAGAACACGATGGGAGATGTTTTCTGTGCTGGCACAGTTTCTCCTTCCCAGACAGAGTGGAAAAGCTTTTTGCTAAGATGTAGATGAGAAGAGAGGCTAAAGACGAAGGTACGGTGCTCTGCAGAGCTAAGCACCGCTCCCGGGCCTCTTTCGGCAGAAGGCGCACACCGCAGAGCACTGTGAGCGGCAGAATCGTCTTTGCGCGAAGAAGCAGCTTCTTCGTCTCCGGGAGCCGGAGAGAGCGGCAGCTTCGCAAAGGTGATGAAACAAGCTGTACGACACTGCGATTGTGTGCGCAGCTTGCCAACTGAGAGAAAACAGTACCTGACCACTCTCCTGCCTTTTCTATTCACTTGAACATTCGATTGGGAGCTGTTTTGGACAACTTTCTTTCTCTTCTTGCAAAACACTCGGCAGACCTCCGTGCAGCCTCTAGAACACGATGGGAGATGTTTTTTGTGCTGGCACAGTTTCTCCTTGCCAGACAGAGTGGAAAAGCTTTTTGCTAAGATGTAGACGAGAAGAGAGACTAAAGACGAAAGTACGGTTCTCTGCAGAGCTAAGCACCGCTCCCGGGCGTCTTTCGGCAGAAGGCGCACTCCGCAGAGCACTGTGAGCGGCAGAATCGTCTTTGCGCGAAGAAGCAGCTTCTTCGTCTCCGGGAGCCAGAGAGAGCGACAACTTGGCAAAGGTGATGAAACAAGCTGTACAACACGGCGATTGTGTGCGCAGCTTGCCAACTGAGAGAAAACAGTACCTGACCACTCTCCTGCCTTTTCTATTCACTTGAACATTCGATTGGGAGCTGTTTTGGACAACTTTCTTTCTCTTCTTGCAAAACACTCGGCAGACCTCCGTGCAGCCTCTAGAAGACGATGGGAGATGTTTTCTGTGCTGGCACAGTTTCTCCTTGCCAGACAGAGTGGAAAAGCTTTTTGCTAAGATGTAGACGAGAAGAGAGGCTAAAGACGAAGGTACGGTGCTCTGCAGAGCTAAGCACCGCTCCCGGACCTCTTTAGGCAGAAGGCGCACACCGCAGAGCACTGTGAGCGGCAGAATCGTCTTTGCGCGAAGAAGCAGCTTCTTCGTCTCCGGGAGCCGGAGAGAGCGACAACTTCGCAAAGGTGATGAAACAAGCTGTACAACACTGCGATTGTGTGCGCAGCTTGCCAACTGAGAGAAAACAGTACCTGACCACTCTCCTGCCTTTTCTATTCACGTGAACATTCGATTGCAAGCTGTTTTGGAAAACTTGCTTTCTCTTCTTGCAAAACACTCGGCAGACCTCCGTGCAGCCTCTAGAACCCGATGGGAGATGTTTTTTGTGCTGGCACAGTTTCTCCTTGCCAGACAGAGTGGAAAATCTTTTTGCTAAGATGTAGACGAGAAGAGAGGCTAAAGAAGCAGGTATGGTGCTCTGCAGAGCTAAGAACCGCTCCCGGACCTCTTTCGGCAGAAGGCGCACACCGCAGAGCACTGTGAGCGGCAGAATCGTCTTTGCGCGAAGAAGCAGCTTCTTCGTCTCCGGGAGCCGGAGAGAGCGGCAACTTCGCAAAGGTGATGAAACAAGCTGTACAACACTGCGATTGTGTGCGCAGTTTGCCAACTGAGAGAAAACAGTACCTGACCACTCTCCTGCCTTTTCTATTCACATGAACATTCGATTGCAAGCTGTTTTGGACAACTTTCTTTCTCTTCTTGCAAAACACTCGGCAGGCCTGCGTGCAGACTCTAGAACACGATGGGAGATGTTTTCTGTGCTGGCACAGTTTCTCCTTGCCAGACAGAGTGGAAAAGCTTTTTGCTAAGATGTAGACGAGAAGAGAGGCTAAAGACGAAGGAACGGTGCTCTGCAGAGCTAAGCACCGCTCCCGGGCGTGTTTCGGCGGAAGGCGCACACCGCAGAGCACTGTGAGCGGCAGAATCGTCTTTGCGCGAAGAAGCAGCTTCTTCGTCTCCGGGAGCCGGAGAGAGCGGCAGCTTCGCAAAGGTGATGAAACAAGCTGTACAACACTGCGATTGTGTGCGCAGCTTGCCAACTGAGAGAAAACAGTACCTGACCACTCTCCTGCCTTTTCTATTCACATGAACATTCGATTGGAAGCTGTTTTGGACAACTTTCTTTCTCTTCTTGCAAAACACTCGGCAGACCTCCGTGCAGCCTCTAGAACACGATGGGAGATGTTTTTTGTGCTGGCACAGTTTCTCCTTGCCAGACAGAGTGGAAAAGCTTTTTGCTATGATGTAGACGAGAAGAGAGGCTAAAGAAGCAGGTACGGTGCTCTGCAGAGCTAAGCACAGCTCCCGGGCCTCATTCGGCAGAAGCCGCACACCGCAGAGCACTGTGAGCGGCAGAATCGTCTTTGCGCGAAGAAGCAGCTTCTTCGTCTCCGGGAGCCGGAGAGAGCGGCAACTTGGCAAAGGTGATGAAACAAGCTGTACGACACGGCGATTGTGTGCGCAGCTTGCCAACTGAGAGAAAACAGTACCTGACCACTCTCCTGCCTTTTCTATTCACTTGAACATTCGATTGCAAGCTGTTTTGGACAACTTTCTTTCTCTTCTTGCAAAACACTCGGCAGACCTCCGTGCAGCCTCTAGAACACGATGGGAGACGGTTTTTGTGCTGGCACAGTTTCTCCTTGCCAGACAGAGTGGAAAAGCTTTTTGCTAAGATGTAGAGGAGAAGAGAGGCTAAAGACGAAGGTACGGTGCTCTGCAGAGCTAAGCACCGCTCCCGGCGTCTTTCGGCACAAGGAGCACACCGCAGAGCACTGTGAGCGGCAGAATCGTCTTTGGGCGAAGAAGCAGCTTCTTCGTCTCCGGGAGCCGGAGAGAGCGGCAACTTCGCAAAGGTGATGAAACAAGCTGTACAACACTGCGATTGTGTGCGCAGCTTGCCAACTGAGAGAAAACAGTACCTGACCACTCTCCTGCCTTTTCTATTCACATGAACATTCGATTGCAAGCTGTTTTGGACAACTTTCTTTCTCTTCTTGCAAAACACTCGGCAGACCTCCGTGCAGCCTCTAGAACACGATGGGAGATGTTTTTTGTGCTGGCACAGTTTCTCCTTGCCAGACAGAGTGGAAAAGCTTTTTGCTAAGATGTAGACGAGAAGAGAGGCTAAAGACGAAGGTACGGTGCTCTGCAGAGCTAAGCACCGCTCCCGGGCGTCTTTCGGCAGAAGGCGCACACCGCAGAGCACTGTGAGCGGCAGAATCGTCTTTGCGCGAAGAAGCAGCTTCTTCGTCTCCGGGAGCCGGAGAGAGCGGCAGCTTCGCAAAGGTGATGAAACAAGCTGTACAACACTGCGATTGTGTGCGCAGCTTGCCAAGTGAGAGAAAACAGTACCTGACCACTCTCCTGCCTTTTGTAATCACATGAACATTCGATTGCAAGTTGTTTTGGACAACTTTCTTTCTCTTCTTGCAAAACACTCGGCAGACCTCCGTGCAGCCTCTAGAACACGATGGGAGATGTTTTTTGTGCTGGCACAGTTTCTCCTTGCCAGACAGAGTGGAAAAGCTTTTTGCTAAGATGTAGACGAGAAGAGAGGCTAAAGGCGAAAGTACGGTTCTCTGCAGAGCTAAGCACCGCTCCCGGGCGTGTTTCGGCAGAAGGCGCACTCCGCAGAGCACTGTGAGCGGCAGAATCGTCTTTGCGCGAAGAAGCAGCTTCTTCGTCTCCGGGAGCCGGAGAGAGCGACAACTTTGCAAAGGTGATGAAACAAGCTGTACAACACTGCGATTGTGTGCGCAGCTTGCCAACTGAGAGAATACAGTACCTGACCACTCTCCTGCCTTTTCTATTCACTTGAACATTCGATTGCAAGCTGTTTTGGACAACTTTCTTTCTCTTCTTGCAAAACACTCGGCAGACCTCCGTGCAGCCTCTAGAACACGATGGGAGATGTTTTCTGTGCTGGCACAGTTTCTCCTTGCCAGACAGAGTGGAAAAGCTTTTTGCTAAGATGTAGACGAGAAGAGAGGCTAAAGAAGCAGGTATGGTGCTCTGCAGAGCTAAGCACCGCTCCCGGACCTCTTTCGGCAGAAGGCGCACACCGCAGAGCACTGTGAGCGGCAGAATCGTCTTTGCGCGAAGAAGCAGCTTCTTCGTCTCCGGGAGCCGGAGAGAGCGGCAGCTTCGCAAAGGTGATGAAACAAGCTGTACAACACTGCGATTGTGTGCGCAGCTTGCCAACTGAGAGAAAACAGTACCTGACCACTCTCCTGCCTTTTCTATTCACATGAACATTCGATTGCAAGCTGTTTTGGACAACTTTCTTTCTCTTCTTGCAAAACACTCGGCAGACCTGCGTGCAGCCTCTAGAACACGATGGGAGATGTTTTTTGTGCTGGCACAGTTTCTCCTTGCCAGACAGAGTGGAAAAGCTTTTTGCTAAGATGTAGACGAGAAGAGAGGATAAAGAAGCGAGTATGGTGCTCTGCAGAGCTAAGCACAGCTCCCGGGCCTCTTTCGGCAGAAGCCGCACACCGCAGAGCACTGTGAGCGGCAGAATCGTCTTTGCGCGAAGAAGCATCTTCTTCGTCTCCGGGAGCCGGAGAGAGCGGCAACTTCGCAAAGGTGATGAAACAAGCTGTACAACACTGCGATTGTGTGCGCAGCTTGCCAACTGAGAGAAAACAGTACCTGACCACTCTCCTGCCTTTTCTATTCACATGAACATTCGATTGCAAGCTGTTTTGGACAACTTTCTTTCTCTTCTTGCAAAACACTCGGCAGACCTCCGTGCAGCCTCTAGAACACGATGGGAGATGTTTTCTGTGCTGGCACAGTTTCTCCTTGCCAGACAGAGTGGAAAAGCTTTTTGCTAAGATGTAGACGAGAAGAGAGGCTAAAGACGAAGGTACGGTGCTCTGCAGAGCTAAGCACCGCTCCCGGACCTCTTTCGGCAGAAGGCGCACACCGCAGAGCACTGTGAGCGGCAGAATCGTCTTTGGGCGAAGAAGCAGCTTCTTCGTCTCCGGGAGCCGGAGAGAGCGGCAACTTCGCAAAGGTGATGAAACAAGCTGTACGACACTGCGATTGTGTGCGCATCTTGCCAACTGAGAGAAAACAGTACCTGACCACTCTCCTGCCTTTTCTATTCACATGAACATTCGATTGCAAGCTGTTTTGGACAACTTTCTTTCTCTTCTTGCAAAACACTCGGCAGACCTGCGTGCAGCCTCTAGAACACGATGGGAGATGTTTTCTGTGCTGGCACAGTTTCTCCTTGCCAGACAGAGTGGAAAAGCTTTTTGCTAAGATGTAGACGAGAAGAGAGGCTAAAGACGAAGGTACGGTGCTCTGCAGAGCTAAGCACCGCTCCCGGGCCTCTTTCGGCAGAAGGCGCACACCGCAGAGCACTGTGAGCGGCAGAATCGTCTTTGCGCGAAGAAGCAGCTTCTTCGTCTCCGGGAGCCGGAGAGAGCGGCAACTTGGCAAAGGTGATGAAACAAGCTGTACAACCCTGCGATTGTGTGCGCAGCTTGCCAAGTGAGAGAAAACAGTACCTGACCACTCTCCTGCCTTTTCTATTCACATGAACATTCGATTGGAAGCTGTTTTGGACAACTTTCTTTCTCTTCTTGCAAAACAATTGGCAGACCTCCGTTCAGCCTCTAGAACACGATGGGAGATGTTTTCTGTGCTGGCACAGTTTCTCCTTGCCAGACAGAGTGGAAAAGCTTTTTGCTAAGATGTAGATGAGAAGAGAGGTTAAAGACGAAGGTACGGTGCTCTGCAGAGCTAAGCACCGCTCCCGGGCCTCTTTCGGCAGAAGGCGCACACCGCAGAGCACTGTGAGCGGCAGAATCGTCTTTGGGCGAAGAAGCAGCTTCTTCGTCTCCGGGAGCCGGAGAGAGCGACAACTTGGCAAAGGTGATGAAACAAGCTGTACAACACTGCGATTGTGTGCGCAGCTTGCCAACTGAGAGAAAACAGTACCTGACCACTCTCCTGCCTTTTCTATTCACTTGAACATTCGATTGGGAGCTGGTTTGGAAAACTTTCTTTCTCTTCTTGCAAAACACTCGGCAGACCTCCGTGCAGCCTCTAGAAGACGATGGGAGATGTTTTCTGTGCTGGCACAGTTTCTCCTTGCCAGACAGAGTGGAAAAGCTTTTTGCTAAGATGTAGACGAGAAGAGAGGCTAAAGACGAAGGTACGGTGCTCTGCAGAGCTAAGCACCGCTCCCGGACCTCTTTAGGCAGAAGGCGCACACCGCAGAGCACTGTGAGCGGCAGAATCGTCTTTGCGCGAAGAAGCAGCTTCTTCGTCTCCGGGAGCCGGAGAGAGCGGCAGCTTCGCAAAGGTGATGAAACAAGCTGTACAACACTGCGATTGTGTGCGCAGCTTGCCAACTGAGAGAAAACAGTACCTGACCACTCTCCTGCCTTTTCTATTCACATGAACATTCGATTGCAAGCTGTTTTGGACAACTTTCTTTCTCTTCTTGCAAAACACTCGGCAGACCTCCGTGCAGCCTCTAGAACACGATGGGAGATGTTTTCTGTGCTGGCACAGTTTCTCCTTGCCAGACAGAGTGGAAAAGCTTTTTGCTAAGATGTAGACGAGAAGAGAGGCTAAAGAAGCGAGTACGGTGCTCTGCAGAGCTAAGCACAGCTCCCGGGCCTCTTTCGGCAGAAGCCGCACACCGCAGAGCACTGTGAGCGGCAGAATCGTCTTTGCGCGAAGAAGCAGCTTCTTCGTCTCCGGGAGCCGTAGAGAGCGGCAACTTCGCAAAGGTGATGAAACAAGCTGTACAACACTGCGATTGTGTGCGCAGCTTGCCAACTGAGAGAAAACAGTACCTGACCACTCTCCTGCCTTTTCTATTCACATGAACATTCGATTGCAAGCTGTTTTGGACAACTTTCTTTCTCTTCTTGCAAAACACTTGGCAGACCTCCGTGCAGCCTCTAGAACACGATGGGAGATGTTTTCTGTGCTGGCACAGTTTCTCCTTGCCAGACAGAGTGGAAAAGCTTTTTGCTAAGATGTAGACGAGAAGAGAGGCTAAAGACGAAGGTACGGTGCTCTGCAGAGCTAAGCACCGCTCCCGGACCTCTTTCGGCAGAAGGCGCACACCGCAGAGCACTGTGAGCGGCAGAATCGTCTTTGCGCGAAGAAGCAGCTTCTTCGTCTCCGGGAGCCGGAGAGAGCGGCAACTTCGCAAAGGTGATGAAACAAGCTGTACAACACTGCGATTGTGTGCGCAGCTTGCCAACTGAGAGAAAACAGTACCTGACCACTCTCCTGCCTTTTGTATTCACATGAACATTCGATTGCAAGCTGTTTTGGACAACTTTCTTTCTCTTCTTGCAAAACACTCGGCAGACCTGCGTGCAGCCTCTAGAACACGATGGGAGATGTTTTCTGTGCTGGCACAGTTTCTCCTTGCCAGACAGAGTGGAAAAGCTTTTTGCTAAGATGTAGACGAGAAGAGAGGCTAAAGACGAAGGTACGGTGCTCTGCAGAGCTAAGCACCGCTCCCGGGCGTGTTTCGGCAGAAGGCGCACACCGCAGAGCACTGTGAGCGGCAGAATCGTCTTTGCGCGAAGAAGCAGCTTCTTCGTCTCCGGGAGCCGGAGAGAGCGGCAACTTCGCAAAGGTGATGAAACAAGCTGTACAACACTGCGATTGTGTGCGCATCTTGCCAACTGAGAGAAAACAGTACCTGACCACTCTCCTGCCTTTTCTATTCACATGAACATTCGATTGCAAGCTGTTTTGGACAACTTTCTTTCTCTTCATGCAAAACACTCGGCAGACCTGCGTGCAGCCTCTAGAACACGATGGGAGATGTTTTTTGTGCTGGCACAGTTTCTCCTTGCCAGACAGAGTGGAAAAGCTTTTTGCTAAGATGTAGACGAGAAGAGAGGCTAAAGAAGCAGGTACGGTGCTCTGCAGAGCTAAGCACAGCTCCCGGGCGTCTTTCGGCAGAAGGCGCACACCGCAGAGCACTGTGAGCGGCAGAATCGTCTTTGCGCGAAGAAGCAGCTTCTTCGTCTCCGGGAGCCGGAGAGAGCGGCAGCTTCGCAAAGGTGATGAAACAAGCTGTACGACACTGCGATTGTGTGCGCAGCTTTCCAACTGAGAGAAAACAGTACCTGACCACTCTCCTGCCTTTTCTATTCACTTGAACATTCGATTGGGAGCTGTTTTGGACAACTTTCTTTCTCTTCTTGCAAAACACTCGGCAGACCTCCGTGCAGCCTCTAGAACACGATGTGAGATGTTTTCTGTGCTGGCACAGTTTCTCCTTGCCAGACAGAGTGGAAAAGCTTTTTGCTAAGATGTAGACGAGAAGAGAGGCTAAAGAAGCTGGTATGGTGCTCTGCAGAGCTAAGCACCGCTCCCGGACCTCTTTCGGCAGAAGGCGCACACCGCAGAGCACTCTGAGCGGCAGAATCGTCTTTGCGCGAAGAAGCAGCTTCTTCGTCTCCGGGAGCCGGAGAGAGCGGCAACTTCGCAAAGGTGATGAAACAAGCTCTACAACACTGCGATTGTGTGCGCAGCTTGCCAACTGAGAGAAAACAGTACCTGACCACTCTCCTGCCTTTTCTATTCACATGAACATTCGATTGGAAGCTCTTTCGGACAACTTTCTTTCTCTTCTTGCAAAACACTCGGCAGACCTCCGTGCAGCCTCTAGAACACGATGGGAGATGTTTTCTGTGCTGGCACAGTTTCTCCTTGCCAGACAGAGTGGAAAAGCTTTTTGCTAAGATGTAGACGAGAAGAGAGGCTAAAGACGAAGGTACGGTGCTCTGCAGAGCTAAGCACCGCTCCCGGGCGTGTTTCGGCAGAAGGCGCACACCGCAGAGCACTGTGAGCGGCAGAATCGTCTTTGCGCGAAGAAGCAGCTTCTTCGTCTCCGGGAGCCGGAGAGAGCGGCAGCTTCGCAAAGGTGATGAAACAAGCTGTACAACACTGCGATTGTGTGCGCAGCTTGCCAACTGAGAGAAAACAGTACCTGACCACTCTCCTGCCTTTTCTATTCACATGAACATTCGATTGCAAGCTGTTTTGGACAACTTTCTTTCTCTTCTTGCAAAACACTCGGCAGACCTCCGTGCAGCCTCTAGAACACGATGGGAGATGTTTTTTGTGCTGGCACAGTTTCTCCTTGCCAGACAGAGTGGAAAAGCTTTTTGCTAAGATGTAGACGGGAAGAGAGGATAAAGAAGCGAGTACGGTGCTCTGCAGAGCTAAGCGCAGCTCCCGGGCCTCTTTCGGCAGAAGCCGCACACCGCAGAGCACTGTGAGCGGCAGAATCGTCTTTGCGCGAAGAAGCAGCTTCTTCGTCTCCGGGAGCCGGAGAGAGCGGCAACTTCGCAAAGGTGATGAAACAAGCTGTACAACACTGCGATTGTGTGCGCAGCTTGCCAACTGAGAGAAAACAGTACCTGACCACTCTCCTGCCTTTTCTATTCACATGAACATTCGATTGCAAGCTGTTTTGGACAACTTTCTTTCTCTTCTTGCAAAACACTCGGCAGACCTGCGTGCAGCCTCTAGAACACGATGGGAGATGTTTTTTGTGCTGGCACAGTTTCTCCTTGCCAGACAGAGTGGAAAAGCTTTTTGCTAAGATGTAGACGAGAAGAGAGGCTAAAGACGAAGGTACGGTGCTCTGCAGAGCTAAGCACCGCTCCCGGGCGTCTTTCGGCAGAAGGCGCACACCGCAGAGCACTGTGAGCGGCAGAATCGTCTTTGCGCGAAGAAGCAGCTTCTTCGTCTCCGGGAGCCGGAGAGAGCGGCAGCTTCGCAAAGGTGATGAAACAAGCTGTACGACACTGCGATTGTGTGCGCAGCTTTCCAACTGAGAGAAAACAGTACCTGACCACTCTCCTGCCTTTTCTATTCACTTGAACATTCGATTGGGAGCTGTTTTGGACAACTTTCTTTCTCTTCTTGCAAAACACTCGGCAGACCTGCGTGCAGCCTCTAGAACACGATGGGAGATGTTTTCTGTGCTGGCACAGTTTCTCCTTGCCAGACAGAGTGGAAAAGCTTTTTGCTAAGATGTAGACGAGAAGAGAGGCTAAAGACGAAGGTACGGTGCTCTGCAGAGCTAAGCACCGCTCCCGGGCGTCTTTCGGCAGAAGGCGCACACCGCAGAGCACTGTGAGCGGCAGAATCGTCTTTTCGCGAAGAAGCAGCTTCTTCGTCTCCGGGAGCCGGAGAGAGCGGCAGCTTCGCAAAGGTGATGAAACAAGCTGTACAACACTGCGATTGTGTGCGCAGCTTGCCAACTGAGAGAAAACAGTACCTGACCACTCTCCTGCCTTTTCTATTCACATGAACATTCGATTGCAAGCTGTTTTGGACAACTTTCTTTCTCTTCTTGCAAAACACTCGGCAGACCTGCGTGCAGCCTCTAGAACACGATGGGAGATGTTTTTTGTGCTGGCACAGTTTCTCCTTGCCAGACAGAGTGGAAAAGCTTTTTGCTAAGATGTAGACGAGAAGAGAGGATAAAGAAGCGAGTACGGTGCTCTGCAGAGCTAAGCGCAGCTCCCGGGCCTCTTTCGGCAGAAGCCGCACACCGCAGAGCACTGTGAGCGGCAGAATCGTCTTTGCGCGAAGAAGCAGCTTCTTCGTCTCCGGGAGCCGGAGAGAGCGGCAACTTCGCAAAGGTGATGAAACAAGCTGTACAACACTGCGATTGTGTGCGCAGCTTGCCAACTGAGAGAAAACAGTACCTGACCACTCTCCTGCCTTTTCTATTCACATGAACATTCGATTGGGAGCTGTTTTGGACAACTTTCTTTCTCTTCTTGCAAAACACTTGGCAGACCTCCGTGCAGCCTCTAGAACACGATGGGAGATGTTTTCTGTGCTGGCACAGTTTCTCCTTGCCAGACAGAGTGGAAAAGCTTTTTGCTAAGATGTAGACGAGAAGAGAGGCTAAAGACGAAGGTACGGTGCTCTGCAGAGCTAAGCACTGCTCCCGGACGTCTTTCGGCAGAAGGCGCACACCGCAGATCACTGTGAGCGGCAGAATCGTCTTTGCGCGAAGAAGCAGCTTCTTCGTCTCCGGGAGCCGGAGAGAGCGGCAACTTGGCAAAGGTGATGAAACAAGCTGTACAACACTGCGATTGTGTGGGCAGCTTTCCAACTGAGAGAAAACAGTACCTGACCACTCTCCTGCCTTTTCTATTCACATGAACATTCGATTGCAAGCTGTTTTGGACAACTTTCTTTCTCTTCTTGCAAAACACTTGGCAGACCTCCGTGCAGCCTCTAGAACACGATGGGAGATGTTTTCTGTGCTGGCACAGTTTCTCCTTGCCAGACAGAGTGGAAAAGCTTTTTGCTAAGATGTAGACGAGAAGAGAGGCTAAAGACGAAGGTACGGTGCTCTGCAGAGCTAAGCACCGCTCCCGGGCGTCTTTCGGCAGAAGGCGCACACCGCAGAGCACAGTGAGCGGCAGAATCGTCTTTGCGCGAAGAAGCAGCTTCTTCGTCTCCGGGAGCCGGAGAGAGCGGCAACTTCGCAAAGGTGATGAAACAAGCTGTACAACACTGCGATTGTGTGCGCAGCTTGCCAAGTGAGAGAAAACAATACCTGACCACTCTCCTGCCTTTTCTATTCACATGAACATTCGATTGCAAGCTGTTTTGGACAACTTTCTTTCTCTTCTTGCAAAACACTCGGCAGACCTCCGTGCAGCCTCTAGAACACGATGGGAGATGTTTTCTGTGCTGGCACAGTTTCTCCTTGCCAGACAGAGTGGAAAAGCTTTTTGCTATGATGTAGACGAGAAGAGAGGCTAAAGACGAAGGTACGGTGCTCTGCAGAGCTAAGCACCGCTCCCGGGCGTGTTTCGGCAGAAGGCGCACACCGCAGAGCACTGTGAGCGGCAGAATCGTCTTTGCGCGAAGAAGCAGCTTCTTCGTCTCCGGGAGCCGGAGAGAGCGGCAGCTTCGCAAAGGTGATGAAACAAGCTGTACAACACTGCGATTGTGTGCGCAGCTTGCCAAATGAGAGAAAACAGTACCTGACCACTCTCCTGCCTTTTCTATTCACATGAACATTCGATTGCAAGCTGTTTTGGACAACTTTCTTTCTCTTCTTGCAAAACACTCGGCAGACCTCCGTGCAGCCTCTAGAACACGATGGGAGATGTTTTTTGTGCTGGCACAGTTTCTCCTTGCCAGGCAGAGTGGAAAAGCTTTTTGCTAAGATGTAGACGAGAAGAGAGGATAAAGAAGCGAGTACGGTGCTCTGCAGAGCTAAGCGCAGCTCCCGGGCCTCTTTCGGCAGAAGCCGCACACCGCAGAGCACTGTGAGCGGCAGAATCGTCTTTGCGCGAAGAAGCAGCTTCTTCGTCTCCGGGAGCCGGAGAGAGCGGCAACTTCGCAAAGGTGATGAAACAAGCTGTACAACACTGCGATTGTGTGCGCAGCTTGCCAACTGAGAGAAAACAGTACCTGACCACTCTCCTGCCTTTTCTATTCACATGAACATTCGATTGCAAGCTGTTTTGGACAACTTTTTTCTCTTCTTGCAAAACACTTGGCAGACCTCCGTGCAGCCTCTAGAACACGATGGGAGATGTTTTCTGTGCTGGCACAGTTTCTCCTTGCCAGACAGAGTGGAAAAGCTTTTTGCTAAGATGTAGACGAGAAGAGAGGCTAAAGACGAAGGTACGGTGCTCTGCAGAGCTAAGCACTGCTCCCGGACGTCTTTCGGCAGAAGGCGCACACCGCAGAGCACTGTGAGCGGCAGAATCGTCTTTGCGCGAAGAAGCAGCTTCTTCGTCTCCGGGAGCCGGAGAGAGCGGCAACTTGGCAAAGGTGATGAAACAAGCTGTACAACACTGCGATTGTGTGGGCAGCTTTCCAACTGAGAGAAAACAGTACCTGACCACTCTCCTGCCTTTTCTATTCACATGAACATTCGATTGGAAGCTGTTTTGGACAACTTTCTTTCTCTTCTTGCAAAACACTCCGCAGACCTCCGTGCAGCCTCTAGAACACGATGGGAGATGTTTTCTGTGCTGGCACAGTTTCTCCTTGCCAGACAGAGTGGAAAAGCTTTTTGCTAAGATGTAGACGAGAAGAGAGGCTAAAGACGAAGGTACGGTGCTCTGCAGAGCTAAGCACCGCTCCCGGGCCTCTTTCGGCAGAAGGCGCACACCGCAGAGCACTGTGAGCGGCAGAATCGTCCTTGCGCGAAGAAGCAGCTTCTTCGTCTCCGGGAGCCGGAGAGAGCGGCAACTTCGCAATGGTGATGAAACAAGCTGTACAACACTGCGATTGTGTGCGCAGCTTGCCAACTGAGAGAAAACAGTACCTGACCACTCTCCTGCCTTTTCTATTCACATGAACATTCGATTGCAAGCTGTTTTGGACAACTTTCTTTCTCTTCTTGCAAAACACTCGGCAGACCTCCGTGCAGCCTCTAGAACACGATGGGAGATGTTTTCTGTGCTGGCACAGTTTCTCCTTGCCAGACAGAGTGGAAAAGCTTTTTGCTATGATGTAGACGAGAAGAGAGGCTAAAGACGAAGGTACGGTGCTCTGCAGAGCTAAGCACCGCACCCGGACCTCTTTCGGCAGAAGGCGCACACCGCAGAGCACTGTGAGCGGCAGAATCGTCTTTGGGCGAAGAAGCAGCTTCTTCGTCTCCGGGAGCCGGAGAGAGCGGCAACTTCGCAAAGGTGATGAAACAAGCTGTACAACACTGCGATTGTGTGCGCCGCTTGCCAACTGAGACAAAACAGTACCTGACCACTCTCCTGCCTTTTCTATTCACTTGAACATTCGATTGCAAGCTGTTTTGGACAACTTTCTTTCTCTTCTTGCAAAACACTCGGCAGACCTCCGTGCAGCCTCTAGAACACGATGGGAGATGTTTTCTGTGCTGGCACAGTTTCTCCTTGCCAGACAGAGTGGAAAAGCTTTTTGCTAAGATGTAGACGAGAAGAGAGGCTAAAGACGAAGGTACGGTGCTCTGCAGAGCTAAGCACCGCTCCCGGACCTCTTTCGGCAGAAGGCGCACACCGCAGAGCACTGTGAGCGGCAGAATCGTCTTTGCGCGAAGAAGCAGCTTCTTCGTCTCCGGGAGCCGGAGAGAGCGGCAACTTCGCAAAGGTGATGAAACAAGCTGTACAACACTGCGATTGTGTGCGCATCTTGCCAACTGAGAGAAAACAGTACCTGACCACTCTCCTGCCTTTTCTATTCACTTGAACATTCGATTGGGAGCTGTTTTGGACAACTTTCTTTCTCTTCTTGCAAAACACTCGGCAGACCTCCGTGCAGCCTCTAGAACACGATGGGAGATGTTTTTTGTGCTGGCACAGTTTCTCCTTGCCAGACAGAGTGGAAAAGCTTTTTGCTAAGATGTAGACGAGAAGAGAGGCTAAAGAAGCAGGTATGGTGCTCTGCAGAGCTAAGCACCGCTCCCGGGCGTCTTTCGGCAGGAGGCGCACACCGCAGAGCACTGTGAGCGGCAGAATCGTCTTTGCGCGAAGAAGCAGCTTCTTCGTCTCCGGGAGCCGGAGAGAGCGGAAACTTGGCAAAGGTGATGAAACAAGCTGTACAACACTGCAATTGTGTGCGCAGCTTGCCAACTGAGAGAAAACACTACCTGACCACTGTCCTGCCTTTTCTATTCACTTGAACATTCGATTGGGAGCTGTTTTGGACAACTTTCTTTCTCTTCTTGCAAAACACTCGGCAGACCTGCGTGCAGCCTCTAGAACACGATGGGAGATGTTTTCTGTGCTGGCACAGTTTCTCCTTGCCAGACAGAGTGGAAAAGCTTTTTGCTAAGATGTAGACGAGAAGAGAGGCTAAAGAAGCAGGTATGGTGCTTCTCAGAGCTAAGCACAGCTCCCGGGGCTCTTTCGGCAGAAGGCGCACACCGCAGAGCACTGTGAGCGGCAGAATCGTCTTTGCGCGAAGAAGCATCTTCTTCGTCTCCGGGAGCCGGAGAGAGCGGCAACTTCGCAAAGGTGATGAAACAAGCTGTACAACACTGCGATTGTGTGCGCAACTTGCCAACTGAGAGAAAACAGTACCTGACCACTCTCCTGCCTTTTCTATTCACATGAACATTCGATTGCAAGCTGTTTTGGACAACTTTCTTTCTCTTCTTGCAAAACACTCGGCAGACCTGCGTGCAGCCTGTAGAACACGATGGGAGATGTTTTCTGTGCTGGTACATTTTCTCCTTGCCAGAGAGAGTGGAAAAGCTTTTTGCTAAGATGTAGACGAGAAGAGAGGCTAAAGACGAAGGTACGGTGCTCTGCAGAGCTAAGCACCGCTCCCGGACCTCTTTCGGCAGAAGGCGCACACCGCAGAGCACTGTGAGCGGCAGAATCGTCTTTGCGCGAAGAAGCATCTTCTTCGTCTCCAGGAGCCGGAGAGAGCGGCAACTTGGCAAAGGTGATGAAACAAGCTGTACAACACTGCGATTGTGTGCGCAGCTTTCCAAGTGAGAGAAAACAGTACCTGACCACTCTCCTGCCTTTTCTATTCACATGAACATTCGATTGCAAGCTGTTTTGGACAACTTTCTTTCTCTTCTTGCAAAACACTCGGCAGACCTGCGTGCAGTCTCTAGAACACGATGGGAGATGTTTTCTGTGCTGGCACAGTTTCTCCTTGCCAGACAGAGTGGAAAAGCTTTTTGCTAAGATGTAGACGAGAAGAGAGGCTAAAGAAGCAGGTACGGTGCTCTGCAGAGCTAAGCACAGCTCCCGGACCTCTTTCGGCAGAAGGCGCACACCGCAGAGCACTGTGAGCGGCAGAATCGTCTTTGCGCGAAGAAGCAGCTTCTTCGTCTCCGGGAGCCGGAGAGAGCGGCAACTTCGCAAAGGTGATGAAACAAGCTGTACAACACTGCGATTGTGTGCGCATCTTGCCAACTGAGAGAAAACAGTACCTGACCACTCTCCTGCCTTTTCTATTCACTTGAACATTCGATTGGGAGCTGTTTTGGACAACTTTCTTTCTCTTCTTGCAAAACACTCGGCAGACCTCCGTGCAGCCTCTAGAACACGATGGGAGATGTTTTCTGTGCTGGCACAGTTTCTCCTTGCCAGACAGAGTGGAAAAGCTTTTTGCTAAGATGTAGACGAGAAGAGAGGCTAAAGAAGCAGGTATGGTGCTTCTCAGAGCTAAGCACAGCTCCCGGGGCTCTTTCGGCAGAAGGCGCACACCGCAGAGCACTGTGAGCGGCAGAATCGTCTTTGCGCGAAGAAGCAGCTTCTTCGTCTCCGGGAGCCGGAGAGAGCGGCAACTTCGCAAAGGTGATGAAACAAGCTGTACAACACTGCGATTGTGTGCGCAGCTTGCCAACTGAGAGAAAACAGTACCTGACCACTCTCCTGCCTTTTCTATTCACATGAACATTCGATTGCAAGCTGTTTTGGACAACTTTCTTTCTCTTCTTGCAAAACACTCGGCAGACCTCCGTGCAGCCTCTAGAACACGATGGGAGATGTTTTCTGTGCTGGCAAAGTTTCTCCTTGCCAGACAGAGTGGAAAAGCTTTTTGCTAAGATGCAGACGCGAAGAGAGGCTAAAGACGAAGGTACGGTGCTCTGCAGAGCTAAGCACCGCTCCCGGTCGTCTTTCGGCAGAAGGCGCACACCGCAGAGCACTATGAGCGGCAGAATCGTCTTTGCTCGAAGAAGCAGCTTCTTCGTCTCCGGGAGACGGAGAGAGCGACAACTTGGCAAAGGTGATGAAACAAGCTGTACAACACTGCGATTGTGTGCGCAGCTTGCCAACTGAGAGAAAACAGTACCTGACCACTCTCCTGCCTTTTCTATTCACATGAACATTCGATTGCAAGCTGTTTTGGACAACTTTCTTTCTCTTCTTGCAAAACACTCCGCAGACCTCCGTGCAGCCTCTAGAACACGATGGGAGATGTTTTCTGTGCTGGCACAGTTTCTCCTTGCCAGACAGAGTGGAAAAGCTTTTTGCTAAGATGTAGACGAGAAGAGAGGCTAAAGACGAAGGTACGGTGCTCTGCAGAGCTAAGCACCGCTCCCGGGCGTCTTTCAGCAGAAGGCGCACACCGCAGAGCACTGTGAGCGGCAGAATCGTCTTTGCGCGAAGAAGCAGCTTCTTCGTCTCCGGGAGCCGGAGAGAGCGGCAACTTCGCAAAGGTGATGAAACAAGCTGTACAACACTGCGATTGTGTGCGCATCTTGCCAACTGAGAGAAAACAGTACCTGACCACTCTCCTGCCTTTTCTATTCACATGAACATTCGATTGCAAGCTGTTTTGGACAACTTTCTTTCTCTTCTTGCAAAACACTCGGCAGACCTCCGTGCAGCCTCTAGAACACGATGGGAGATGTTTTCTGTGCTGGCACAGTTTCTCCTTGCCAGACAGAGTGGAAAAGCTTTTTGCTAAGATGTAGACGAGAAGAGAGTCTAAAGACGAAGGTACGGTGCTCTGCAGAGCTAAGCACCGCTCCCGGGCCTCTTTCGGCAGAAGCCGCACACCGCAGAGCACTGTGAGCGGCAGAATCGTCTTTGCGCGAAGAAGCAGCTTCTTCGTCTCCGGGAGCCGGAGAGAGCGGCAACTTTGCAAAGGTGATGAAACAAGCTGTACAACACTGCGATTGTGTGCGCAGCTTGCCAACTGAGAGAAAACAGTACCTGACCATTCTCCTGCCTTTTCTATTCACATGAACATTCGATTGCAAGCTGTTTTGGACAACTTTCTTTCTCTTCTTGCAAAACACTCGGCAGACCTCCGAGCAGCCTCTAGAGAACGATGGCAGATGTTTTCTGTGCTGGCACAGTTTCTCCTTGCCAGACAGAGTGGAAAAGCTTTTTGCTAAGATGTAGACGAGAAGAGAGGCTAAAGACGAAGGTACGGTGCTCTGCAGAGCTAAGCACCGCTCCCGGGCGTCTTTCGGCAGAAGGCGCACACCGCAGAGCACTGTGAGCGGCAGAATCGTCTTTGCGCGAAGAAGCAGCTTCTTCGTCTCCGGGAGCCGGAGAGAGCGGCAACTTCGCAAAGGTGATGAAACAAGCTGTACAACACTGCGATTGTGTGCGCATCTTGCCAACTGAGAGAAAACAGTACCTGACCACTCTCCTGCCTTTTCTATTCACTTGAACATTCGATTGGGAGCTGTTTTGGACAACTTTCTTTCTCTTCTTGCAAAACACTCGGCAGACCTCCGTGCAGCCTCTAGAACACGATGGGAGATGTTTTCTGTGCTGGCACAGTTTCTCCTTGCCAGACAAAGTGGAAAAGCTTTTTGCTAAGATGTAGACGAGAAGAGAGGCTAAAGAAGCAGGTATGGTGCTTCTCAGAGCTAAGCACAGCTCCCGGGGCTCTTTCGGCAGAAGGCGCACACCGCAGAGCACTGTGAGCGGCAGAATCGTCTTTGCGCGAAGAAGCAGCTTCTTCGTCTCCGGGAGCCGGAGAGAGCGGCAA
The DNA here is from genome assembly GCF_028551555.1 of Melozone crissalis. Lineage (NCBI taxonomy): Eukaryota > Metazoa > Chordata > Aves > Passeriformes > Passerellidae > Melozone > Melozone crissalis. The sequence goes on from NW_026535986.1 coordinate 584,264, forward strand.
CTTCGCAAAGGTGATGAAACAAGCTGTACAACACTGCGATTGTGTGCGCAGCTTGCCAACTGAGAGAAAACAGTACCTGACCACTCTCCTGCCTTTTCTATTCACATGAACATTCGATTGGAAGCTGTTTTGGACAACTTTCTTTCTCTTCTTGCAAAACACTCGGCAGACCTCCGTGCAGCCTCTAGAACACGATGGGAGATGTTTTCTGTGCTGGCAAAGTTTCTCCTTGCCAGACAGAGTGGAAAAGCTTTTTCCTAAGATGTAGACGAGAAGAGAGGCTAAAGACGAAGGTACGGTGCTCTGCAGAGCTAAGCACCGCTCCCGGTCGTCTTTCGGCAGAAGGCGCACACCGCAGAGCACTATGAGCGGCAGAATCGTCTTTGCTCGAAGAAGCAGCTTCTTCGTCTCCGGGAGCCGGAGAGAGCGACAACTTGGCAAAGGTGATGAAACAAGCTGTACAACACTGCGATTGTGTGCGCAGCTTGCCAACTGAGAGAAAACAGTACCTGACCACTCTCCTGCCTTTTCTATTCACATGAACATTCGATTGCAAGCTGTTTTGGACAACTTTCTTTCTCTTCTTGCAAAACACTCCGCAGACCTCCGTGCAGCCTCTAGAACACGATGGGAGATGTTTTCTGTGCTGGCACAGTTTCTCCTTGCCAGACAGAGTGGAAAAGCTTTTTGATAAGATGTAGACGAGAAGAGAGGCTAAAGACGAAGGTACGGTGCTCTGCAGAGCTAAGCACCGCTCCCGGGCGTCTTTCGGACGAAGGCGCACACCGCAGAGCACTGTGAGCGGCAGAATCGTCTTTGCGCGAAGAAGCAGCTTCTTCGTCTCCGGGAGCCGGAGAGAGCGGCAACTTCGCAAAGGTGATGAAACAAGCTGTACAACACTGCGATTGTGTGCGCATCTTGCCAACTGAGAGAAAACAGTACCTGACCACTCTCCTGCCTTTTCTATTCACATGAACATTCGATTGCAAGCTGTTTTGGACAACTTTCTTTCTCTTCTTGCAAAACACTCGGCAGACCTGCGTGCAGCCTCTAGAACACGATGGGAGATGTTTTCTGTGCTGGCACAGTTTCTCCTTGCCAGACAGAGTGGAAAAGCTTTTTGCTAAGATGTAGACGAGAAGAGAGGCTAAAGACGAAGGTACGGTGCTCTGCAGAGCTAAGCACCGCTCCCTGGCCTCTTTCGGCAGAAGGCGCACACCGCAGAGCACTGTGAGCGGCAGAATCGTCTTTGCGCGAAGAAGCAGCTTCTTCGTCTCCGGGAGCCGGAGAGAGCGGCAACTTCGCAAAGGTGATGAAACAAGCTGTACAACACTGCGATTGTGTGCGCAGCTTGCCAACTGAGAGAAAACAGTACCTGACCATTCTCCTGCCTTTTCTATTCACATGAACATTCGATTGCAAGCTGTTTTGGACAACTTTCTTTCTCTTCTTGCAAAACACTCGGCAGACCTCCGTGCAGCCTCTAGAACACGATGGGAGATGTTTTCTGTGCTGGCACAGTTTCTCCTTGCCAGACAGAGTGGAAAAGCTTTTTGCTAAGATGTAGACGAGAAGAGAGGCTAAAGACGAAGGTACGGTGCTCTGCAGAGCTAAGCACCGCTCCCGGGCGTCTTTCGGCAGAAGGCGCACACCGCAGAGCACTGTGAGCGGCAGAATCGTCTTTGCGCGAAGAAGCAGCTTCTTCGTCTCCGGGAGCCGGAGAGAGCGGCAACTTCGCAAAGGTGATGAAACAAGCTGTACAACACTGCGATTGTGTGCGCATCTTGCCAACTGAGAGAAAACAGTACCTGACCACTCTCCTGCCTTTTCTATTCACATGAACATTCGATTGCAAGCTGTTTTGGACAACTTTCTTTCTCTTCTTGCAAAACACTCGGCAGACCTGCGTGCAGCCTCTAGAAGACCATGGGAGATGTTTTCTGTGCTGGCACAGTTTCTCCTTGCCAGACAGAGTGGAAAAGCTTTTTGCTAAGATGTAGACGAGAAGAGAGGCTAAAGACGAAGGTACGGTGCTCTGCAGAGCTAAGCACCGCTCCCGGGCCTCTTTCGGCAGAAGGCGCACACCGCAGAGCACTGTGAGCGGCAGAATCGTCTTTGCGCGAAGAAGCAGCTTCTTCGTCTCCGGGAGCCGGAGAGAGCGGCAACTTCGCAAAGGTGATGAAACAAGCTGTACAACACTGCGATTGTGTGCGCAGCTTGCCAACTGAGAGAAAACAGTACCTGACCATTCTCCTGCCTTTTCTATTCACATGAACATTCGATTGCAAGCTGTTTTGGATAACTTTCTTTCTCTTCTTGCAAAACACTCGGCAGACCTCCGTGCAGCCTCTAGAACACGATGGGAGATGTTTTCTGTGCTGGCACAGTTTCTCCTTGCCAGACAGAGTGGAAAAGCTTTTTGCTAAGATGTAGACGAGAAGAGAGGCTAAAGAAGCAGGTACGGTGCTCTGCAGAGCTAAGCACAGCTCCCGGACCTCTTTCGGCAGAAGGCGCACACCGCAGAGCACTGTGAGCGGTAGAATCGTCTTTGCGCGAAGAAGCAGCTTCTTCGTCTCCGGGAGCCGGAGAGAGCGGCAACTTCGCAAAGGTGATGAAACAAGCTGTACAACACTGCGATTGTGTGCGCATCTTGCCAACTGAGAGAAAACAGTACCTGACCACTCTCCTGCCTTTTCTATTCACTTGAACATTCGATTGCAAGCTGTTTTGGACAACTTTCTTTCTCTTCTTGCAAAACACTCGGCAGACCTGCGTACAGCCTCTAGAACACGATGGGAGATGTTTTTTGTGCTGGCACAGTTTCTCCTTGCCAGACAGAGTGGAAAAGCTTTTTGCTAAGATGTAGACGAGAAGAGAGGCTAAAGACGAAGGTACGGTGCTCTGCAGAGCTAAGAACCGCTCCCGGGCGTCTTTCGGCAGAAGGCGCACACCGCAGAGCACTGTGAGCGGCAGAATCGTCTTTGCGCGAAGAAGCAGCTTCTTCGTCTCCGGGAGCCGGAGAGAGCGGCAACTTCGCAAAGGTGATGAAACAAGCTGTACAACACTGCGATTGTGTGCGCAGCTTGCCAAGTGAGAGAAAACAATACCTGACCACTCTCCTGCCTTTTCTATTCACATGAACATTCGATTGCAAGCTGTTTTGGACAACTTTCTTTCTCTTCTTGCAAAACACTCGGCAGACCTCCGTGCAGCCTCTAGAACACGATGGGAGATGTTTTCTGTGCTGGCACAGTTTCTCCTTGCCAGACAGAGTGGAAAAGCTTTTTGCTATGATGTAGACGAGAAGAGAGGCTAAAGACGAAGGTACGGTGCTCTGCAGAGCTAAGCACCGCACCCGGACCTCTTTCGGCAGAAGGCGCACACCGCAGAGCACTGTGAGCGGCAGAATCGTCTTTGGGCGAAAAAGCAGCTTCTTCGTCTCCGGGAGCCGGAGAGAGCGGCAACTTCGCAAAGGTGATGAAACAAGCTGTACAACACTGCGATTGTGTGCGCCGCTTGCCAACTGAGACAAAACAGTACCTGACCACTCTCCTGCTTTTTCTATTCACTTGAACATTCGATTGCAAGCTGTTTTGGACAACTTTCTTTCTCTTCTTGCAAAACACTCGGCAGACCTCCGTGCAGCCTCTAGAACACGATGGGAGATGTTTTCTGTGCTGGCACAGTTTCTCCTTGCCAGACAGAGTGGAAAAGCTTTTTGCTAAGATGTAGACGAGAAGAGAGGCTAAAGACGAAGGTACGGTGCTCTGCAGAGCTAAGCACCGCTCCCGGACCTCTTTCGGCAGAAGGCGCACACCGCAGAGCACTGTGAGCGGCAGAATCGTCTTTGCGCGAAGAAGCAGCTTCTTCGTCTCCGGGAGCCGGAGAGAGCGGCAACTTCGCAAAGGTGATGAAACAAGCTGTACAACACTGCGATTGTGTGCGCAGCTTGCCAACTGAGAGAAAACAGTACCTGACCACTCTCCTGCCTTTTCTATTCACATGAACATTCGATTGCAAGCTGTTTTGGACAACTATCTTTCTCTTCTTGCAAAACACTCGGCAGACCTCCGTGCAGCCTCTAGAACACGATGTGAGATGTTTTCTGTGCTGGCACAGTTTCTCCTTGCCAGACAGAGTGGAAAAGTTTTTTGCTAAGATGTAGACGAGAAGAGAGGCTAAAGACGAAGGTACGGTGCTCTGTAGAACTAAGCACCGCTCCCGGGCGTCTTTCGGCAGAAGGCGCACACCGCAGAGCACTGTGAGCGGCAGAATCGTCTTTGCGCGAAGAAGCAGCTTCTTCGTCTCCGGGAGCCGGAGAGAGCGGCAACTTCGCAAAGGTGATGAAACAAGCTGTACAACACTGCGATTGTGTGCGCAGCTTGCCAACTGAGAGAAAACAGTACCTGACCACTCTCCTGCCTTTTCTATTCACATGAACATTCGATTGCAAGCTGTTTTGGACAACTTTCTTTCTCTTCTTGCAAAACACTTGGCAGACCTCCGTGCAGCCTCTAGAACACGATGGGAGATGTTTTTTGTGCTGGCACAGTTTCTCCTTGCCAGACAGAGTGGAAAAGCTTTTCGCTAAGATGTAGATTGAAGAGAGGCTAAAGACGAAGCTACGGTGCTCTGCAGAGCTAAGCACCGCTCCCGGGCGTCTTTCGGCAGAAGGCGCACACCGCAGAGCACTGTGAGCGGCAGAATCGTCTTTGCGCGAAGAAGCAGCTTCTTCGTCTCCGGGAGCCGGAGAGAGCGGCAACTTGGCAAAGGTGATGAAACAAGCTGTACAACACTGCGATTGTGTGCGCAGCTTGCCAAGTGAGAGAAAACAGTACCTGACCACTCTCCTGCCTTTTCTATTCACATGAACATTCGATTGCAAGCTGTTTTGGACAACTTTCTTTCTCTTCTTGCAAAACACTCGGCAGACCTGCGTGCAGCCTCTAGAACACGATGGGAGATGTTTTCTGTGCTGGCACAGTTTCTCCTTGCCAGACAGAGTGGAAAAGCTTTTTGCTAAGATGTAGACGAGAAGAGAGGCTAAAGACGAAGGTACGGTGCTCTGCAGAGCTAAGCACCGCTCCCGGGCCTCTTTCGGCAGAAGGCGCACACCGCAGAGCACTGTGAGCGGCAGAATCGTCTTTGCGCGAAGAAGCAGCTTCTTCGTCTCCGGGAGCCGCAGAGAGCGGCAACTTCGCAAAGGTGATGAAACAAGCTGTACAACACTGCGATTGTGTGCGCAGCTTGCCAACTGAGAGAAAACAGTACCTGACCATTCTCCTGCCTTTTCTATTCACATGAACATTCGATTGCAAGCTGTTTTGGACAACTTTCTCTCTATTCTTGCAAAACACTCGGCAGACCTCCGTGCAGCCTCTAGAACACGATGGGAGATGTTTTCTGTGCTGGCACAGTTTCTCCTTGCCAGACAGAGTGGAAAAGCTTTTTGCTAAGATGTAGACGAGAAGAGAGGCTAAAGAAGCAGGTACGGTGCTCTGCAGAGCTAAGCACAGCTCCCGGACCTCTTTCGGCAGAAGGCGCACACCGCAGAGCACTGTGAGCGGCAGAATCGTCTTTGCGTGAAGAAGCAGCTTCTTCGTCTCCGGGAGCCGGAGAGAGCGGCAACTTCGCAAAGGTGATGAAACAAGCTGTACAACACTGCGATTGTGTGCGCATCTTGCCAACTGAGAGAAAACAGTACCTGACCACTCTCCTGCCTTTTCTATTCACTTGAATATTCGATTGGGAGCTGTTTTGGACAACTTTCTTTCTCTTCTTGCAAAACACTCGGCAGACCTCCGTGCAGCCTCTAGAACACGATGGGAGATGTTTTTTGTGCTGGCACAGTTTCTCCTTGCCAGACAGAGTGGGAAAGCTTTTTGCTAAGATGTAGACGAGAAGAGAGGCTAAAGAAGCAGGTATGGTGCTCTGCAGAGCTAAGCACCGCTCCCGGGCGTCTTTCGGCAGGAGGCGCACACCGCAGAGCACTGTGAGCGGCAGAATCGTCTTTGCGCGAAGAAGCAGCTTCTTCGTCTCCGGGATCCGGAGAGAGCGGCAACTTCGCAAAGGTGATGAAACAAGCTGTACAACACTGCGATTGTGTGCGCAGCTTGCCAACTGAGAGAAAACACTACCTGACCACTCTCCTGCCTTTTCTATTCACTTGAACATTCGATTGGGAGCTGTTTTGGACAACTTTCTTTCTCTTCTTGCAAAACACTCGGCAGACCTGCGTGCAGCCTCTAGAACACGATGGGAGATGTTTTCTGTGCTGGCACAGTTTCTCCTTGCCAGACAGAGTGGAAAAGCTTTTTGCTAAGATGTAGACGAGAAGAGAGGCTAAAGAAGCAGGTATGGTGCTTCTCAGAGCTAAGCACAGCTCCCGGGGCTCTTTCGGCAGAAGGCGCACACCGCAGAGCACTGTGAGCGGCAGAATCGTCTTTGCGCGAAGAAGCATCTTCTTCGTCTCCGGGAGCCGGAGAGAGCGGCAACTTCGCAAAGGTGATGAAACAAGCTGTACAACACTGCGATTGTGTGCGCAACTTGCCAACTGAGAGAAAACAGTACCTGACCACTCTCCTGCCTTTTCTATTCACATGAACATTCGATTGGAAGCTGTTTTGGACAACTTTCTTTCTCTTCTTGCAAAACACTCGGCAGACCTCCGTGCAGCCTCTAGAACACGATGGGAGATGTTTTCTGTGCTGGCAAAGTTTCTCCTTGCCAGACAGAGTGGAAAAGCTTTTTGCTAAGATGTAGAGGAGAAGAGAGGCTAAAGACGAAGGTACGGTGCTCTGCAGAGCTAAGCACCGCTCCCGGACCTCTTTCGGCAGAAGGCGCACACCGCAGAGCACTGTGAGCGGCAGAATCGTCTTTGGGCGAAGAAGCAGCTTCTTCGTCTCCGGGAGCCGGAGAGAGCGGCAACTTCGCAAAGGTGATGAAACAAGCTGTACAACACTGCGATTGTGTGCGCAGTTTGCCAACTGAGAGAAAACAGTACCTGACCACTCTCTTGCCTTTTATATTCACATGAACATTCGATTGCAAGCTGTTTTGGACAACTTTCTTTCTCTTCTTGCAAAACACTCGGCAGACCTCCGTGCAGCCTCTAGAACACGATGGGAGATGTTTTCTGTGCTGGCACAGTTTCTCCTTGCCAGACAGAGTGGAAAAGCTTTTTGCTAAGATGTAGACGAGAAGAGAGGCTAAAGACGAAGGTACGGTGCTCTGCAGAGCTAAGCACCGCTCCCGGACCACTTTCGGCAGAAGGCGCACACCGCAGAGCACTGTGAGCGGCAGAATCGTCTTTGCGCGAAGAAGCAGCTTCTTCGTCTCCGGGAGCCGGAGAGAGCGGCAACTTGGCAAAGGTGATGAAACAAGCTGTACAACACTGCGATTGTGTGCGCAGTTTGCCAACTGAGAGAAAACAGTACCTGACCACTCTCCTGCCTTTTCTATTCACATGAACATTCGATTGGAAGCTGTTTTGGACAACTTTCTTTCTCTTCTTGCAAAACACTTGGCAGACCTCCGTGCAGCCTCTAGAACACGATGGGAGATATTTTCTGTGCTGGCTCAGTTTCTCCTTGCCAGACAGAGTGGAAAAGCTTTTTGCTAAGATGTAGAGGAGAAGAGAGGCTAAAGACGAAGGTACGGTGCTCTGCAGAGCTAAGCACCGCTCCCGGACCTCTTTCGGCAGAAGGCGCACACCGCAGAGCACTGTGAGCGGCAGAATCGTCTTTGCGCGAAGAAGCAGCTTCTTCGTCTCCGGCAGCCGGAGAGAGCGGCAGCTTCGCAAAGGTGTGAAGCAAGCTGTACAACACTGCGATTGTGTGCGCAGCTTGCCAACTGAGAGAAAACAGTACCTGACCACTCTCCTGCCTTTTCTATTCACTTGAACATTCGATTGCAAGCTGTTTTGGACAACTTTCTTTCTCTTCTTGCAAAACACTCGGCAGACCTGCGTACAGCCTCTAGAACACGATGGGAGATGTTTTCTGTGCTGGCACAGTTTCTCCTTGCCAGACAGAGTGGAAAAGCTTTTTGCTAAGATGTAGACGAGAAGAGAGGCTAAAGACGAAGATACGGTGCTCTGCAGAGCTAAGCACCGCTCCCGGGCCTCGTTCGGCAGAAGGCGCACACCGCAGAGCACTGTGAGCGGCAGAATCGTCTTTGCGCGAAGAAGCATCTTCTTCGTCTCCGGGAGCCGGAGAGAGCGGCAACTTCGCAAAGGTGATGAAACAAGCTGTACAACACTGCGATTGTGTGCGCAGCTTGCCAACTGCGAGAAAACAGTACCTGACCACTCTCCTGCCTTTTCTATTCACATGAACATTCGATTGAAAGCTGTTTTGGACAACTTTCTTTCTCTTCTTGCAAAACACTCGGCAGACCTCCGTGCAGCCTCTAGAACACAATGGGAGATGTTTTTTGTGCTGGCACAGTTTCTCCTTGCCAGACAGAGTGGAAAAGCTTTTTGGTAAGATGTAGACGAGAAGAGAGGCTAAAGAAGCAGGTATGGTGCTCTGCAGAGCTAAGCACAGCTCCCGGGCGTCTTTCGGCAGAAGGCGCACACCGCAGAGCACTGTGAGCGGCAGAATCGTCTTTGCGCGAAGAAGCAGCTTCTTCGTCTCCGGGAGCCGGAGAGAGCGGCAACTTCGCAAAGGTGATGAAACAAGCTGTACAACACTGCGATTGTGTGCGCAGCTTGCCAACTGAGAGAAAACAGTACCTGACCACTCTCCTGCCTTTTCTATTCACATGAACATTTGATTGCAAGCTGTTTTGGACAACTTTCTTTCTCTTCTTGCAAAACACTCGGCAGACCTCCGTGCAGCCTCTAGAACACGATGGGAGATGTTTTTTGTGCTGGCACAGTTTCTCCTTGCCAGACAGAGTGGAAAAGCTTTTTGCTAAGATGTAGACGAGAAGAGAGGCTAAAGAAGCAGGTATGGTGCTCTGCAGAGCTAAGCACAACTCCCGGGCCTCTTTCGGCCGAAGACACACCCTGCAGAGCACTGTGAGCGGCAGAATCGTCTTTGCGCGAAGAAGCAGCTTCTTCGTCTCCGGAAGCCGGAGAGAGCGGCAACTTCGCAAAGGTGATGAAACAAGCTGTACAACACTGCGATTTTGTGCGCAGCTTTCCAAGTGAGAGAAAACAGTACCTGACCACTCTCCTGCCTTTTCTATTCACATGAACATTCGATTGCAAGCTGTTTTGGACAACTTTCTTTCTCTTCTTGCAAAACACTCGGCAGACCTCCGTGCAGCCTCTAGAACACGATGGGAGATGTTTTCTGTGCTGGCACAGTTTCTCCTTGCCAGACAGAGTGGAAAAGCTTTTTGCTAAGATGTAGACGGGAAGAGAGGCTAAAGACGAAGGTACGGTGCTCTGCAGAGCTAAGCACCGCACCCGGACCTCTTTCGGCAGAAGGCGCACACCGCAGAGCACTGTGAGCGGCAGAATCGTCTTTGCGCGAAGAAGCAGCTTCTTCGTCTCCGGGAGCCGGAGAGAGCGGCAACTTCGCAAAGGTGATGAAACAAGCTGTACAACACTGCGATTGTGTGCGCAGCTTGCCAACTGAGAGAAAACAGTACCTGACCACTCTCCTGCCTTTTCTATTCACATGAACATTCGATTGGAAGCTGTTTTGGACAACTTTCTTTCTCTTCTTGCAAAACACTCGGCAGACCTCCGTGCAGCCTCTAGAACACGATGGGAGATGTTTTCTGTGCTGGCACATTTTCTCCTTGCCAGACAGAGTGGAAAAGCTTTTTGCTAAGATGTAGACGAGAAGAGAGTCTAAAGACGAAGGTACGGTGCTCTGCAGAGCTAAGCACCGCTCCCGGACCTCTTTCGGCAGAAGGCGCACACCGCAGAGCACTGTGAGCGGCAGAATCGTCTTTGCGCGAAGAAGCAGCTTCTTCGTCTCCGGCAGCCGGAGAGAGCGGCAGCTTCGCAAAGGTGTGAAACAAGCTGTACAACACTACGATTGTGTGCGCAGCTTGCCAACTGAGAGAAAACAGTACCTGACCACTCTCCTGCCTTTTCTATTAACATGAACATTCGATTGCAAGCTGTTTTGGACAACTTTCTTTCTCTTCTTGCAAAACACTCGGCAGACCTCCGTGCAGCCTCTAGAACACGATGGGAGATGTTTTCTGTGCTGGCACAGTTTCTCCTTGCCAGACAGAGTGGAAAAGCTTTTTGCTAAGATGTAGACGAGAAGAGAGGCTAAAGACGAAGGTACGGTGCTCTGCAGAGCTAAGCACCGCTCCCGGACCTCTTTCGGCAGAAGGCGCACACCGCAGAGCACTGTGAGCGGCAGAATCGTCTTTGCGCGAAGAAGCAGCTTCTTCGTCTCCGGGAGCCGGAGAGAGCGGCAACTTCGCAAAGGTGATGAAACAAGCTGTACAACCCTGCGATTGTGTGGGCAGCTTGCCAACTGAGAGAAAACAGTACCTGACCACTCTCCTGCCTTTTCTATTCACATGAACATTCGATTGCAAGCTGTTTTGGACAACTTTCTGTCTCTTCTTGCAAAACACTCGGCAGACCTCCGTGCAGCCTCTAGAACACGATGGGAGATGTTTTCTGTGCTGGCACAGTTTCTCCTTGCCAGACAGAGTGGAAAAGCTTTTTGCTAAGATGTAGACGAGAAGAGAGGCTAAAGACGAAGATACGGTGCTCTGCAGAGCTAAGCACCGCACCCGGACGTCATTCGGCAGAAGGCGCACACCGCAGAGCACTGTGAGCGGCAGAATCGTCTTTGGGCGAAAAAGCAGCTTCTTCGTCTCCGGGAGCCGGAGAGAGCGGCAACTTCGCAAAGGTGATGAAACAAGCTGTACAACACTGCGATTGTGTGCGCCGCTTGCCAACTGAGACAAAACAGTACCTGACCACTCTCCTGCCTTTTCTATTCACTTGAACATTCGATTGCAAGCTGTTTTGGACAACTTTCTTTCTCTTCTTGCAAAACACTCGGCAGACCTCCGTGCAGCCTCTAGAACACGATGGGAGATGTTTTCTGTGCTGGCACAGTTTCTCCTTGCCAGACAGAGTGGAAAAGCTTTTTGCTAAGATGTAGACGAGAAGAGAGGCTAAAGACGAAGGTACGGTGCTCTGCAGAGCTAAGCACCGCTCCCGGACCTCTATCGGCAGAAGGCGCACACCGCAGAGCACTGTGAGCGGCAGAATCGTCTTTGCGCGAAGAAGCAGCTTCTTCGTCTCCGGGAGCCGGAGAGAGCGGCAACTTGGCAAAGGTGATGAAACAAGCTGTACAACACTGCGATTGTGTGCGCAGCTTGCCAACTGAGAGAAAACAGTACCTGACCACTCTCCTGCCTTTTCTATTCACATGAACATTCGATTGCAAGCTGTTTTGGACAACTTTCTTTCTCTTCTTGCAAAACACTCGGCAGACCTCCGTGCAGCCTCTAGAACACGATGGGAGATGTTTTCTGTGCTGGCACAGTTTCTCCTTGCCAGACAGAGTGGAAAAGTTTTTTGCTAAGATGTAGACGAGAAGAGAGGCTAAAGACGAAGGTACGGTGCTCTGTAGAACTAAGCACCGCTCCCGGACCTCTTTCGGCAGAAGGCGCACACCGCAGAGCACTGTGAGCGGCAGAATCGTCTTTGCGCGAAGAAGCAGCTTCTTCGTCTCCGGGAGCCGGAGAGAGCGGCAACTTCGCAAAGGTGATGAAACAAGCTGTACAACACTGCGATTGTGTGCGCAGTTTGCCAACTGAGAGAAAACAGTACCTGACCACTCTCTTGCCTTTTATATTCACATGAACATTCGATTGCAAGCTGTTTTGGACAACTTTCTTTCTCTTCTTGCAAAACACTCGGCAGACCTCCGTGCAGCCTCTAGAACACGATGGGAGATGTTTTCTGTGCTGGCACAGTTTCTCCTTGCCAGACAGAGTGGAAAAGCTTTTTGCTAAGATGTAGACGAGAAGAGAGGCTAAAGACGAAGGTACGGTGCTCTGCAGAGCTAAGCACCGATCCCGGACCACTTTCGGCAGAAGGCGCACACCGCAGAGCACTGTGAGCGGCAGAATCGTCTTTGCGCGAAGAAGCATCTTCTTCGTCTCCGGGAGCCGGAGAGAGCGGCAACTTCGCAAAGGTGATGAAACAAGCTGTACAACACTGCGATTGTGTGCGCAGCTTGCCAACTGCGAGAAAACAGTACCTGACCACTCTCCTGCCTTTTCTATTCACATGAACATTCGATTGCAAGCTGTTTTGGACAACTTTCTTTCTCTTCTTGCAAAACACTCGGCAGACCTCCGTGCAGCCTCTAGAACACAATGGGAGATGTTTTCTGTGCTGGCACAGTTTCTCCTTGCCAGACAGAGTGGAAAAGCTTTTTGGTAAGATGTAGACGAGAAGGGAGGCTAAAGAAGCAGGTATGGTGCTCTGCAGAGCTAAGCACAGCTCCCGGGCGTCTTTCGGCAGAAGGCGCACACCGCAGAGCACTGTGAGCGGCAGAATCGTCTTTGCGCGAAGAAGCAGCTTCTTCGTCTCCGGGAGCCGGAGAGAGCGGCAACTTCGCAAAGGTGATGAAACAAGCTGTACAACACTGCGATTGTGTGCGCAGCTTGCCAACTGAGAGAAAACAGTACCTGACCACTCTCCTGCCTTTTCTATTCACATGAACATTGATTGCAAGCTGTTTTAGACAACTTTCTTTCTCTTCTTGCAAAACACTCGGCAGACCTCCGTGCAGCCTCTAGAACACGATGGGAGATGTTTTTTGTGCTGGCACAGTTTCTCCTTGCCAGACAGAGTGGAAAAGCTTTTTGCTAAGATGTAGACTAGAAGAGAGGCTAAAGAAGCAGGTATGGTGCTCTGCAGAGCTAAGCACAACTCCCGGGCCTCTTTCGGCCGAAGACACACCCTGCAGAGCACTGTGAGCGGCAGAATCGTCTTTGCGCGAAGAAGCAGCTTCTTCGTCTCCGGAAGCCGGAGAGAGCGGCAACTTCGCAAAGGTGATGAAACAAGCTGTACAACACTGCGATTTTGTGCGCAGCTTGCCAACTGAGAGAAAACAGTACCTGACCACTCTCCTGCCTTTTCTATTCACATGAACATTCGATTGCAAGCTGTTTTGGACAACTTTCTTTCTCTTCTTGCAAAACACTCGGCAGACCTCCGTGCAGCCTCTAGAACACGATGGGAGATGTTTTCTGTGCTGGCACAATTTCTCCTTGCCAGACAGAGTGGAAAAGCTTTTTGCTAAGATGTAGACGGGAAGAGAGGCTAAAGACGAAGGTACGGTGCTCTGCAGAGCTAAGCACCGCACCCGGACCTCTTTCGGCAGAAGGCGCACACCGCAGAGCACTGTGAGCGGCAGAATCGTCTTTGCGCGAAGAAGCAGCTTCTTCGTCTCCGGGAGCCGGAGAGAGCGGCAACTTCGCAAAGGTGATGAAACAAGCTGTACAACACTGCGATTGTGTGCGCAGCTTGCCAACTGAGAGAAAACAGTACCTGACCACTCTCCTGCCTTTTCTATTCACATGAACATTCGATTGGAAGCTGTTTTGGACAACTTTTTTTCTCTTCTTGCAAAACACTCGGCAGACCTGCGTGCAGCCTCTAGAACACGATGGGAGATGTTTTCTGTGCTGGCACATTTTCTCCTTGCCAGACAGAGTGGAAAAGCTTTTTGCTAAGATGTAGAGGAGAAGAGAGTCTAAAGACGAAGGTACGGTGCTCTGCAGAGCTAAGCACCGCTCCCGGACCTCTTTCGGCAGAAGGCGCACACCGCAGAGCACTGTGAGCGGCAGAATCGTCTTTGCGCGAAGAAGCAGCTTCTTCGTCTCCGGCAGCCGGAGAGAGCGGCAGCTTCGCAAAGGTGTGAAACAAGCTGTACAACACTACGATTGTGTGCGCAGCTTGCCAACTGAGAGAAAACAGTACCTGACCACTCTCCTGCCTTTTCTATTAACATGAACATTCGATTGCAAGCTGTTTTGGACAACTTTCTTTCTCTTCTTGCAAAACACTCGGCAGACCTCCGTGCAGCCTCTAGAACACGATGGGAGATGTTTTCTGTGCTGGCACAGTTTCTCCTTGCCAGACAGAGTGGAAAAGCTTTTTGCTAAGATGTAGACGAGAAGAGAGGCTAAAGACGAAGGTACGGTGCTCTGCAGAGCTAAGCACCGCTCCCGGACCTCTTTCGGCAGAAGGCGCACACCGCAGAGCACTGTGAGCGGCAGAATCGTCTTTGCGCGAAGAAGCAGCTTCTTCGTCTCCGGGAGCCGGAGAGAGCGGCAACTTGGCAAAGGTGATGAAACAAGCTGTACAACCCTGCGATTGTGTGGGCAGCTTGCCAACTGAGAGAAAACAGTACCTGACCACTCTCCTGCCTTTTCTATTCACATGAACATTCGATTGGAAGCTGTTTTGGACAACTTTCTTTCTCTTCTTGCAAAACACTTGGCAGACCTCCGTGCAGCCTCTAGAACACGATGGGAGATGTTTTCTGTGCTGGCACAGTTTCTCCTTGCCAGACAGAGTGGAAAAGCTTTTTGCTAAGATGTAGACGAGAAGAGAGGCTAAAGACGAAGGTACGGTGCTCTGCAGAGCTAAGCACCGCTCCCGGACCTCTTTCGGCAGAAGGCGCACACCGCAGAGCACTGTGAGCGGCAGAATCGTCTTTGGGCGAAGAAACAGCTTCTTCGTCTCCGGGAGCCGGAGAGAGCGGCAACTTCGCAAAGGTGATGAAACAAGCTGTACAACACTGCGATTGTGTGCGCAGCTTGCCAAGTGAGAGAAAACAGTACCTGACCACTCTCCTGCCTTTTCTATTCACTTGAACATTCGATTGCAAGCTGTTTTGGACAACTTTCTTTCTCTTCTTGCAAAACACTCGGCAGACCTCCGTGCAGCCTCTAGAACACGATGGGAGATGTTTTCTGTGCTGGCACAGTTTCTCCTTGCCAGACAGAGTGGAAAAGCTTTTTGCTAAGATGTAGACGAGAAGAGAGGCTAAAGACGAAGGTACGGTGCTCTGCAGAGCTAAGCACCGCTCCCGGACCTCTATCGGCAGAAGGCGCACACCGCAGAGCACTGTGAGCGGCAGAATCGTCTTTGCGCGAAGAAGCAGCTTCTTCGTCTCCGGGAGCCGGAGAGAGCGGCAACTTCGCAAAGGTGATGAAACAAGCTGTACAACACTGCGATTGTGTGCGCAGCTTGCCAACTGAGAGAAAACAGTACCTGACCACTCTCCTGCCTTTTCTATTCACATGAACATTCGATTGCAAGCTGTTTTGGACAACTTTCTTTCTCTTCTTGCAAAACACTCGGCAGACCTCCGTGCAGCCTCTAGAACACGATGGGAGATGTTTTCTGTGCTGGCACAGTTTCTCCTTGCCAGACAGAGTGGAAAAGTTTTTTGCTAAGATGAAGACGAGAAGAGAGGCTAAAGACGAAGGTACGGTGCTCTGTAGAACTAAGCACCGCTCCCGGACCTCTTTCGGCAGAAGGCGCACACCGCAGAGCACTGTGAGCGGCAGAATCGTCTTTGCGCGAAGAAGCAGCTTCTTCGTCTCCGGGAGCCGGAGAGAGCGGCAACTTGGCAAAGGTGATGAAACAAGCTGTACAACACTGCGATTGTGTGCGCAGCTTGCCAACTGAGAGAAAACAGTACCTGACCACTCTCCTGCCTTTTCTATTCACATGAACATTCGATTGCAAGCTGTTTTGGACAACTTTCTTTCTCTTCTTGCAAAACACTCGGCAGACCTGCGTGCAGTCTCTAGAACACGATGGGAGATGTTTTCTGTGCTGGCACAGTTTCTCCTTGCCAGACAGAGTGGAAAAGCTTTTTGCTAAGATGTAGACGAGAAGAGAGGCTAAAGACGAAGATACGGTGCTCTGCAGAGCTAAGCACCGCTCCCGGGCCTCGTTCGGCAGAAGGCGCACACCGCAGAGCACTGTGAGCGGCAGAATCGTCTTTGCGCGAAGAAGCATCTTCTTCGTCTCCGGGAGCCGGAGAGAGCGGCAACTTCGCAAAGGTGATGAAACAAGCTGTACAACACTGCGATTGTGTGCGCAGCTTGCCAACTGCGAGAAAACAGTACCTGACCATTCTCCTGCCTTTTCTATTCACATGAACATTCGATTGCAAGCTGTTTTGGACAACTTTCTCTCTCTTCTTGCAAAACACTCTGCAGACCTCCGTGCAGCCTCTAGAACACGATGGGAGATGTTTTCTGTGCTGGCACAGTTTCTCCTTGCCAGACAGAGTGGAAAAGCTTTTTGCTAAGATGTAGACGAGAAGAGAGGCTAAAGAAGCAGGTACGGTGCTCTGCAGAGCTAAGCACAGCTCCCGGACCTCTTTCGGCAGAAGGCGCACACAGCAGAGCACTGTGAGCGGCAGAATCGTCTTTGCGCGAAGAAGCAGCTTCTTCGTCTCCGGGAGCCGGAGAGAGCGGCAACATCGCAAAGGTGATGAAACAAGCTGTACAACACTGCGATTGTGTGCGCATCTTGCCAACTGAGAGAAAACAGTACCTGACCACTCTCCTGCCTTTTCTATTCACTTGAACATTCGATTGCAAGCTGTTTTGGACAACTTTCTTTCTCTTCTTGCAAAACACTCGGCAGACCTGCGTGCAGCCTCTAGAACACGATGGGAGATGTTTTCTGTGCTGGCACAGTTTCTCCTTGCCAGACAGAGTGGAAAAGCTTTTTGCTAAGATGTAGACGAGAAGAGAGGCTAAAGAAGCAGGTATGGTGCTTCTCAGAGCTAAGCACAGCTCCCGGGGCTCTTTCGGCAGAAGGCGCACACCGCAGAGCACTGTGAGCGGCAGAATCGTCTTTGCACGAAGAAGCAGCTTCTTCGTCTCCGGGAGCCGGAGAGAGCGGCAACTTCGCAAAGGTGATGAAACAAGCTGTACAACACTGCGATTGTGTGCGCAGTTTGCCAACTGAGAGCAAACAGTACCTGACCACTCTCCTGCCTTTTCTATTCACATGAACATTCGATTGCAAGCTGTTTTGGACAACTTTCTTTCTCTTCTTGCAAAACACTCGGCAGACCTCCGTGCAGCCTCTAGAACACGATGGGAGATGTTTTCTGTGCTGGCACAGTTTCTCCTTGCCAGACAGAGTGGAAAAGCTTTTTGCTAAGATGTAGACGCGAAGAGCGGCTAAAGACGAAGGTACGGTGCTCTGCAGAGCTAAGCACCGCTCCCGGTCGTCTTTCGGCAGAAGGCGCACACCGCAGAGCACTATGAGCGGCAGAATCGTCTTTGCTCGAAGAAGCAGCTTCTTCGTCTCCGGGAGCCGGAGAGAGCGACAACTTGGCAAAGGTGATGAAACAAGCTGTACAACACTGCGATTGTGTGCGCAGCTTGCCAACTGAGAGAAAACAGTACCTGACCACTCTCCTGCCTTTTCTATTCACATGAACATTCGATTGCAAGCTGTTTTGGACAACTTTCTTTCTCTTCTTGCAAAACACTCGGCAGACCTCCGTGCAGCCTCTAGAACACGATGGGAGATGTTTTCTGTGCTGGCACAGTTTCTCCTTGCCAGACAGAGTGGAAAAGCTTTTTGCTAAGATGTAGACGAGAAGAGAGGCTAAAGACGAAGGTACGGTGCTCTGCAGAGCTAAGCACAGCTCCCGGACCTCTTTCGGCAGAAGGCGCACACCGCAGAGCACTGTGAGCGGCAGAATCGTCTTTGCGCGAAGAAGCAGCTTCTTCGTCTCCGGGAGCCAGAGAGAGCGGCAACTTCGCAAAGGTGATGAAACAAGCTGTACAACACTGTGATTGTGTGCGCATCTTGCCAACTGAGAGAAAACAGTACCTGACCACTCTCCTGCCTTTTCTATTCACTTGAATATTCGATTGGGAGCTGTTTTGGACAACTTTCTTTCTCTTCTTGCAAAACACTCGGCAGACCTCCGTGCAGCCTCTAGAACACGATGGGAGATGTTTTCTGTGCTGGCACAGTTTCTCCTTGCCAGACAGAGTGGAAAAGCTTTTTGCTAAGATGTAGACAAGAAGAGAGGCTAAAGAAGCAGGTATGGTGCTTCTCAGAGCTAAGCACAGCTCCCGGGGCTCTTTCGGCAGAAGGCGCACACCGCAGATCACTGTGAGCGGCAGAATCGTCTTTGCGCGAAGAAGCAGCTTCTTCGTCTCCGGGAGCCGGAGAGAGCGGCAACTTCGCAAAGGTGATGAAACAAGCTGTACAACACTGCGATTGTGTGCGCAGCTTGCCAAGTGAGAGAAAACAATACCTGACCACTCTCCTGCCTTTTCTATTCACATGAACATTCGATTGGAAGCTGTTTTGGACAACTTTCTTTCTCTTCTTGCAAAACACTCGGCAGACCTCCGTGCAGCCTCTAGAAGACGATGGGAGATGTTTTCTGTGCTGGCAAAGTTTCTCCTTGCCAGACAGAGTGGAAAAGCTTTTTGCTAAGATGTAGACGCGAAGAGAGGCTAAAGACGAAGGTACGGTGCTCTGCAGAGCTAAGCACCGCTCCCGGTCGTCTTTCGGCAGAAGGCGCACACCGCAGAGCACTATGAGCGGCAGAATCGTCTTTGCTCGAAGAAGCAGCTTCTTCGTCTCCGGGAGCCGGAGAGAGCGACAACTTGGCAAAGGTGATGAAACAAGCTGTACAACACTGCGATTGTGTGCGCAGCGTGCCAACTGAGAGAAAACAGTACCTGACCATTCTCCTGCCTTTTCTATTCACATGAACATTCGATTGCAAGCTGTTTTGGACAACTTTCTTTCTCTTCTTGCAAAACACTCGGCAGACCTCCGTGCAGCCTCTAGAACACGATGGGAGATGTTTTCTGTGCTGGCACAGTTTCTCCTTGCCAGACAGAGTGGAAAAGCTTTTTGCTAAGATGTAGACGAGAAGAGAGGCTAAAGACGAAGGTACGGTGCTCTGCAGAGCTAAGCACCGCTCCCGGGCGTCTTTCGGCAGAAGGCGCACACCGCAGAGCACTGTGAGCGGCAGAATCGTCTTTGCGCGAAGAAGCAGCTTCTTCGTCTCCGGGAGCCGGAGAGAGCGGCAACTTGGCAAAGGTGATGAAACAAGCTGTACAACACTGCGATTGTGTGCGCATCTTGCCAACTGAGAGAAAACAGTACCTGACCACTCTCCTGCCTTTTCTATTCACATGAACATTCGATTGCAAGCTGTTTTGGACAACTTTCTTTCTCTTCTTGCAAAACACTCGGCAGACCTCCGTGCAGCCTCTAGAACACGATGGGAGATGTTTTCTGTGCTGGCACAGTTTCTCCTTGCCAGACAGAGTGGAAAAGCTTTTTGCTAAGATGTAGACGAGAAGAGAGGCTAAAGAAGCAGGTACGGTGCTCTGCAGAGCTAAGCACAGCTCCCGGACCTCTTTCGGCAGAAGGCGCACACCGCAGAGCACTGTGAGCGGCAGAATCGTCTTTGCGCGAAGAAGCAGCTTCTTCGTCTCGGGGAGCCGGAGAGAGCGGCAACTTCGCAAAGGTGATGAAACAAGCTGTACAACACTGCGATTGTGTGCGCATCTTGCCAACTGAGAGAAAACAGTACCTGACCACTCTCCTGCCTTTTCTATTCACTTGAACATTCGATTGGGAGCTGTTTTGGACAACTTTCTTTCTCTTCTTGCAAAACACTCGGCAGACCTCCGTGCAGCCTCTAGAACACGATGGGAGATGTTTTTTGTGCTGGCACAGTTTCTCCTTGCCAGACAGAGTGGGAAAGCTTTTTGCTAAGATGTAGACGAGAAGAGAGGCTAAAGAAGCAGGTATGGTGGTCTGCAGAGCTAAGCACCGCTCCCGGGCGTCTTTCGGCAGAAGGCGCACACCGCAGAGCACTGTGAGCGGCAGAATCGTCTTTGCGCGAAGAAGCAGCTTCTTCGTCTCCGGGAGCCGGAGAGAGCGACAACTTGGCAAAGGTGATGAAACAAGCTGTACAACACTGCGATTGTGTGCGCAACTTGCCAACTGAGAGAAAACAGTACCTGACCACTCTCCTGCCTTTTCTATTCACATGAACATTCGATTGGAAGCTGTTTTGGACAACTTTCTTTCTCTTCTTGCAAAACACTCCGCAGACCTCCGTGCAGCCTCTAGAACACGATGGGAGATGTTTTCTGTGCCGGCACAGTTTCTCCTTGCCAGACAGAGTGGAAAAGCTTTTTGCTAAGATGTAGACGAGAAGAGAGGCTAAAGACGAAGGTACGGTGCTCTGCAGAGCTAAGCACCGCTCCCGGACCTCTTTCGGCAGAAGGCGCACACCGCAGAGCACTGTGAGCGGCAGAATCGTCTTTGCGCGAAGAAGCAGCTTCTTCGTCTCCGGGAGCCGGAGAGAGCGGCAACTTCGCAAAGGTGATGAAACAAGCTGTACAACACTGCGATTGTGTGCGCAGTTTGCCAACTGAGAGAAAACAGTACCTGACCACTCTCCTGCCTTTTATATTCACATGAACATTCGATTGCAAGCTGTTTTGGACAACTTTCTTTCTCTTCTTGCAAAACACTCGGCAGACCTCCGTGCAGCCTCTAGAACACGATGGGAGATGTTTTCTGTGCTGGCACAGTTTCTCCTTGCCAGACAGAGTGGAAAAGCTTTTTGCTAAGATGTAGACGAGAAGAGAGGCTAAAGACGAAGGTACGGTGCTCTGCAGAGCTAAGCACCGCTCCCGGGCGTGTTTCGGCAGAAGGCGCACACCGCAGAGCACTGTGAGCGGCAGAATCGTCTTTGCGCGAAGAAGCAGCTTCTTCGTCTCCGGGAGCCGGAGAGAGCGGCAACTTCGCAAAGGTGATGAAACAAGCTGTACAACACTGCGATTGTGTGCGCAGCTTGCCAAGTGAGAGAAAACAGTACCTGACCACTCTCCTGCCTTTTCTATTCACATGAACATTCGATTGCAAGCTGTTTTGGACAACTTTCTTTCTCTTCTTGCAAAACACTCGGCAGACCTCCGTGCAGCCTCTAGAACACGATGGGAGATGTTTTCTGTGCTGGCACAGTTTCTCCTTGCCAGACAGAGTGGAAAAGCTTTTTGCTAAGATGTAGACCAGAAGAGAGGCTAAAGACGAAGGTACGGTGCTCTGCAGAGCTAAGCACCGCTCCCGGACCTCTTTCGGCAGAAGGCGCACACCGCAGAGCACTGTGAGCGGCAGAATCGTCTTTGCGCGAAGAAGCAGCTTCTTCGTCTCCGGGAGACGGAGAGAGCGGCAACTTGGCAAAGGTGATGAAACAAGCTGTACAACACTGCGATTGTGTGCGCAGTGTGCCAACTGAGAGAAAACAGTACCTGAACACTCTCCTGCCTTTTCTATTCACATGAACATTCGATTGCAAGCTGTTTTGGACAACTTTCTTTCTCTTCTTGCAAAATACTCGGCAGACCTCCGTGCAGCCTCTAGAACACGATGGGAGATGTTTTCTGTGCTGGCACAGTTTCTCCTTGCCAGACAGAGTGGAAAAGCTTTTTGCTAAGATGTAGACGAGAAGAGAGGCTAAAGACGAAGGTACGGTGCTCTGCAGAGCTAAGCACCGCTCCCGGGCGTCTTTCGGCAGAAGGCGCACACCGCAGAGCACTGTGAGCGGCAGAATCGTCTTTGCGCGAAGAAGCAGCTTCTTCGTCTCTGGGAGCCGGAGAGAGCGGCAACTTCGCAAAGGTGATGAAACAAGCTGTACAACACTGAGATTGTGTGCGCAGCTTGCCAACTGAGAGAAAACAGTACCTGACCACTCTCCTGCCTTTTCTATTCACATGAACATTCGATTGGAAGCTGTTTTGGACAACTTTCTTTCTCTTCTTGCAAAACACTTGGCAGACCTCCGTGCAGCCTCTAGAACACGATGGGAGATGTTTTCTGTGCTGGCACAGTTTCTCCTTGCCAGACAGAGTGGAAAAGCTTTTTGCTAAGATGTAGACGAGAAGAGAGGCTAAAGACGAACGTACGGTGCTCTGCACAGCTAAGAAACGCTCCCGGGCGTCTTTCGGCAGAAGGCGCACACCGCAGAGCACTGTGAGCGGCAGAATCGTCTTTGCGCGAAGAAGCAGCTTCTTCGTCTCCGGGAGCCGGAGAGAGCGGCAACTTCGCAAAGGTGATGAAACAAGCTGTACAACACTGCGATTGTGTGCGCAGCTTGCCAAGTGAGAGAAAACAATACCTGACCACTCTCCTGCCTTTTCTATTCACATGAACATTCGATTGCAAGCTGTTTTGGACAACTTTCTTTCTCTTCTTGCAAAACACTCGGCAGACCTCCGTGCAGCCTCTAGAACACGATGGGAGATGTTTTCTGTGCTGGCACAGTTTCTCCTTGCCAGACAGAGTGGAAAAGCTTTTTGCTAAGATGTAGACGAGAAGAGAGGCTAAAGACGAAGGTACGGTGCTCTGCAGAGCTAAGCACCGCACCCGGGCCTCTTTCGGCAGAAGGCGCACACCGCAGAGCACTGTGAGCGGCAGAATCGTCTTTGGGCGAAAAAGCAGCTTCTTCGTCTCCGGGAGCCGGAGAGAGCGGCAACTTCGCAAAGGTGATGAAACAAGCTGTACAACACTGCGATTGTGTGCGCCGCTTGCCAACTGAGACAAAACAGTACCTGACCACTCTCCTGCCTTTTCTATTCACTTGAATATTCGATTGCAAGCTGTTTTTGACAACTTTGTTTCTCTTCTTGCAAAACACTCGGCAGACCTCCGTGCAGCCTCTAGAACACGATGGGAGATGTTTTCTGTGCTGGCACAGTTTCTCCTTGCCAGACAGATTGGAAAAGCTTTTTGCTAAGATGTAGACGAGAAGAGAGGCTAAAGACGAAGGTACGGTGCTCTGCAAATCTAAGCACCGCTCCCGGGCGTCTTTCGGCAGAAGGCGCACACAGCAGAGCACTGTGAGCGGCAGAATCGTCTTTGCGCGAAGAAGCAGCTTCTTCGTCTCCGGGAGCCGGAGAGAGCGGCAACTTGGCAAAGGTGATGAAACAAGCTGTACAACACTGCGATTGTGTGCGCAGCTTTCCAAGTGAGAGAAAACAGTACCTGACCACTCTCCTGCCTTTTCTATTCACATGAACATTCGATTGCAAGCTGTTTTGGACAACTTTCTTTCTCTTCTTGCAAAACACTCGGCAGACCTGCGTGCAGCCTCTAGAACACGATGGGAGATGTTTTCTGTGCTGGCACAGTTTCTCCTTGCCAGACAGAGTGGAAAAGCTTTTTGCTAAAATGTAGACGAGAAGAGAGGTTAAAGACGAAGGTACGGTGCTCTGCAGAGCTAAGCACCGCTCCCGGGCCTCTTTCGGCAGAAGGCGCACACCGCAGAGCACTGTGAGCGGCAGAATCGTCTTTGCGCGAAGAAGCAGCTTCTTCGTCTCCGGGAGCCGCAGAGAGCGGCAACTTCGCAAAGGTGATGAAACAAGCTGTACAACACTGCGATTGTGTGCGCCGCTTGCCAACTGAGAGAAAACAGTACCTGACCATTCTCCTGCCTTTTCTATTCACATGAACATTCGATTGCAAGCTGTTTTGGACAACTTTCTCTCTCTTCTTGCAAAACACTCGGCAGACCTCCGTGCAGCCTCTAGAACACGATGGGAGATGTTTTCTGTGCTGGCACAGTTTCTCCTTGCCAGACAGAGTGGAAAAGCTTTTTGCTAAGATGTAGACGAGAAGAGAGGCTAAAGAAGCAGGTATGGTGCTTCTCAGAGCTAAGCACAGCTCCCGGGGCTCTTTCGGCAGAAGGCGCACACCGCAGAGCACTGTGAGCGGCAGAATCGTCTTTGCGCGAAGAAGCAGCTTCTTCGTCTCCGGGAGCCGGAGAGAGCGGCAACTTCGCAAAGGTGATGAAACAAGCTGTACAACACTGCGATTGTGTGCGCAACTTGCCAACTGAGAGAAAACAGTACCTGACCACTCTCCTGCCTTTTCTATTCACATGAACATTCGATTGGAAGCTGTTTTGGACAACTTTCTTTCTCTTCTTGCAAAACACTCGGCAGACCTCCGTGCAGCCTCTAGAACACGATGGGAGATGTTTTCTGTGCTGGCAAAGTTTCTCCTTGCCAGACAGAGTGGAAAAGCTTTTTGCTAAGATGTAGACGCGAAGAGAGGCTAAAGACGAAGGTACGGTGCTCTGCAGAGCTAAGCACCGCTCCCGGACCTCTTTCGGCAGAAGGCGCACACCGCAGAGCACTGTGAGCGGCAGAATCGTCTTTGCGCGAAGAAGCAGCTTCTTCGTCTCCGGGAGCCGGAGAGAGCGGCAACTTCGCAAAGGTGATGAAACAAGCTGTACAACACTGCGATTGTGTGCGCAGCTTGCCAACTGAGAGAAAACAGTATCTGACCACTCTCCTGCCTTTTCTATTCACATGAACATTCGATTGGAAGCTGTTTTGGACAACTTTCTTTCTCTTCTTGCAAAACACTCGGCAGACCTCCGTGCAGCCTCTAGAACACGATGGGAGATGTTTTCTGTGCTGGCACAGTTTCTCCTTGCCAGACAGAGTGGAAAAGCTTTTTGCTAAGATGTAGACGAGAAGAGAGGCTAAAGACGAAGGTACGGTGCTCTGCAGAGCTAAGCACCGCTCCCGGGCGTGTTTCGGCAGAAGGCGCACACCGCAGAGCACTGTGAGCGGCAGAATCGTCTTTGCGTGAAGAAGCAGCTTCTTCGTCTCCGGGAGCCGGAGAGAGCGGCAACTTCGCAAAGGTGATGAAACAAGCTGTACAACACTGCGATTGTGTGCGCAGCGTGCCAACTGAGAGAAAACAGTACCTGACCACTCTCCTGCCTTTTCTATTCACATGAACATTCGATTGCAAGCTGTTTTGGACAACCTTCTTTCTCTTCTTGCAAAACACTCGGCAGACCTCCGTGCAGCCTCTAGAACACGATGGGAGATGTTTTCTGTGCTGGCACAGTTTCTCCTTGCCAGACAGAGTGGAAAAGCTTTTTGCTAAGATGTAGACGAGAAGAGAGGCTAAAGACGAAGGTACGGTGCTCTGCAGAGCTAAGCACCGCTCCCGGGCGTCTTTCGGCAGAAGGCGCACACCGCAGAGCACTGTGAGCGGCAGAATCGTCTTTGCGCGAAGAAGCATCTTCTTCGTCTCCGGGAGCCGGAGAGAGCGGCAACTTCGCAAAGGTGATGAAACAAGCTGTACAACACTGCGATTGTGTGCGCATCTTGCCAACTGAGAGAAAACAGTACCTGACCACTCTCCTGCCTTTTCTATTCACATGAACATTCGATTGGAAGCTGTTTTGGACAACTTTCTTTCTCTTCTTGCAAAACACACGGCAGACCTACGTGCAGCCTCTAGAACACGATGGGAGATGTTTTCTGTGCTGGCACAGTTTCTCCTTGCCAGACAGAGTGGAAAAGCTTTTTGCTAAGATGTAGACGAGAAGAGAGGCTAAAGAAGCGAATACGGTGCTCTGCAGAGCTAAGCACAGCTCCCGGGCCTCTTTCGGCAGAAGCCGCACACCGCAGAGCACTGTGAGCGGCAGAATCGTCTTTGCGCGAAGAAGCAGCTTCTTCGTCTCCGGGAGCCGGAGAGAGCGGCAACTTCGCAAAGGTGATGAAACAAGCTTTACAACACTGCGATTGTGTGCGCAGCTTGCCAACTGAGAGAAAACAGTACCTGACCACTCTCCTGCCTTTTCTATTCACATGAACATTCGATTGCAAGCTGTTTTGGACAACTTTCTTTCTCTTCTTGCAAAACACTTGGCAGACCTCCGTGCAGCCTCTAGAACACGATGGGAGATGTTTTCTGTGCTGGCACAGTTTCTCCTTGCCAGACAGAGTGGAAAAGCTTTTTGCTAAGATGTAGACGAGAAGAGAGGCTAAAGACGAAGGTACGGTGCTCTGCAGAGCTAAGCACCGCTCCCGGACCTCTTTCGGCAGAAGGCGCACACCGCAGAGCACTGTGAGCGGCAGAATCGTCTTTGCGCGAAGAAGCAGCTTCTTCGTCTCCGGGAGCCGGAGAGAGCGGCAACTTCGCAAAGGTGATGAAACAAGCTGTACAACACTGCGATTGTGTGCGCAGCTTGCCAACTGAGAGAAAACAGTACCTGACCACTCTCCTGCCTTTTCTATTCACATGAACATTCGATTGCAAGCTGTTTTGGACAACTTTCTTTCTCTTCTTGCAAAACACTTGGCAGACCTCCGTGCAGCCTCTAGAACACGATGGGAGATGTTTTCTGTGCTGGCACAGTTTCTCCTTGCCAGACAGAGTGGAAAAGCTTTTTGCTAAGATGTAGACGAGAAGAGAGGCTAAAGACGAAGGTACGGTGCTCTGCAGAGCTAAGCACCGCTCCCGGACCTCTTTCGGCAGAAGGCGCACACCGCAGAGCACTGTGAGCGGCAGAATCGTCTTTGCGCGAAGAAGCAGCTTCTTCGTCTCCGGGAGCCGGAGAGAGCGGCAACTTCGCAAAGGTGATGAAACAAGCTGTACAACACTGCGATTGTGTGCGCAGCTTGCCAACTGAGAGAAAACAGTACCTGACCACTCTCCTGCCTTTTCTATTCACATGAACATTCGATTGCAAGCTGTTTTGGACAACTTTCTTTCTCTTCTTGCAAAACACTCGGCAGACCTGCGTGCAGCCTCTAGAACACGATGGGAGATGTTTTCTGTGCTGGCACAGTTTCTCCTTGCCAGACAGAGTGGAAAAGCTTTTTGCTAAGATGTAGACGAGAAGAGAGGCTAAAGACGAAGTTACGGTGCTCTGCAGAGCTAAGCACCGCTCCCGGGCGTGTTTCGGCAGAAGGCGCACACCGCAGAGCACTGTGAGCGGCAGAATCGTCTTTGCGCGAAGAAGCAGCTTCTTCGTCTCCGGGAGCCGGAGAGAGCGGCAACTTCGCAAAGGTGATGAAACAAGCTGTACAACACTGCGATTGTGTGCGCAGCTTGCCAAGTGAGAGAAAACAGTACCTGACCACTCTCCTGCCTTTTCTATTCACATGAACATTCGATTGCAAGCTGTTTTGGACAACTTTGTTTCTCTTCTTGCAAAACACTCGGCAGACCTCCGTGCAGCCTCTAGAACACGATGGGAGATGTTTTCTGTGCTGGCACAGTTTCTCCTTGCCAGACAGAGTGGAAAAGCTTTTTGCTAAGATGTAGACGAGAAGAGAGGCTAAAGACGAAGGTACGGTGCTCTGCAGAGCTAAGCACCGCTCCCGGGCCTCTTTCGGCAGAAGGCGCACACCGCAGAGCACTGTGAGCGGCAGAATCGTCTTTGCGCGAAGAAGCAGCTTCTTCGTCTCCGGGAGCCGGAGAGAGCGGCAACTTCGCAAAGGTGATGAAACAAGCTGTACAACACTGCGATTGTGTGCGCAGCTTGCCAACTGAGAGAAAACAGTACCTGACCATTCTCCTGCCTTTTCTATTCACATGAACATTCGATTGCAAGCTGTTTTGGACACCTTTCTCTCTCTTCTTGCAAAACACTCGGCAGACCTCCGTGCAGCCTCTAGAACACGATGGGAGATGTTTTCTGTGCTGGCACAGTTTCTCCTTGCCAGACAGAGTGGAAAAGCTTTTTGCTAAGATGTAGACGAGAAGAGAGGCTAAAGAAGCAGGTACGGTGCTCTGCAGAGCTAAGCACAGATCCCGGACCTCTTTCGGCAGAAGGCGCACACCGCAGAGCACTGTGAGCGGCAGAATCGTCTTTGCGCGAAGAAGCAGCTTCTTCGTCTCCGGGAGCCGGAGATAGCGGCAACTTCGCAAAGGTGATGAAACAAGCTGTACAACACTGCGATTGTGTGCGCATCTTGCCAACTGAGAGAAAACAGTACCTGACCACTCTCCTGCCTTTTCTATTCACTTGAACATTCGATTGGGAGCTGTTTTGGACAACTTTCTTTCTCTTCTTGCAAAACACTCGGCAGACCTCCGTGCAGCCTCTAGAACACGATGGGAGATGTTTTTTGTGCTGGCACAGTTTCTCCTTGCCAGACAGAGTGGAAAAGCTTTTTGCTAAGATGTAGACGAGAAGAGAGGCTAAAGAAGCAGGTATGGTGCTCTGCAGAGCTAAGCACCGCTCCCGGGCGTCTTTCGGCAGAAGGCGCACACCGCAGAGCACTGTGAGCGGCAGAATCGTCTTTGCGCGAAGAAGCAGCTTCTTCGTCTCCGGGAGCCGGAGAGAGCGGCAACTTCGCAAAGGTGATGAAACAAGCTGTACAACACTGCGATTGTGTGCGCAGCTTGCCAACTGAGAGAAAACAGTACCTGACCACTCTCCTGCCTTTTCTATTCACATGAACATTCGATTGCAAGCTGTTTTGGACAACTTTCTTTCTCTTCTTGCAAAACACTCGGCAGACCTCCGTGCAGCCTCTAGAACACGATGGGAGATGTTTTCTGTGCTGGCACAGTTTCTCCTTGCCAGACAGAGTGGAAAAGCTTTTTGCTAAGATGTAGACGAGAAGAGAGGCTAAAGACGAAGGTACGGTGCTCTGCAGAGCTAAGCACCGCTCCCGGGCCTCTTTCGGCAGAAGGCGCACACCGCAGAGCACTGTGAGCGGCAGAATCGTCTTTGCGCGAAGAAGCAGCTTCTTCGTCTCCGGGAGCCGGAGAGAGCGGCAACTTCGCAAAGGTGATGAAACAAGCTGTACAACACTGCGATTGTGTGCGCAGCTTGCCAACTGAGAGAAAACAGTATCTGACCACTCTCCTGCCTTTTCTATTCACATGAACATTCGATTGCAAGCTGTTTTGGACAACTTTCTTTCTCTTCTTGCAAAACCCTCGGCAGACCTCCGTGCAGCCTCTAGAACACGATGGGAGATGTTTTCTGTGCTGGCACAGTTTCTCCTTGCCAGACAGAGTGGAAAAGCTTTTTGCTAAGATGTAGACGAGAAGAGAGGCTAAAGACGAAGGTACGGTGCTCTGCAGAGCTAAGCACCGCTCCCGGGCGTGTTTCGGCAGAAGGCGCACACCGCAGAGCACTGTGAGCGGCAGAATCGTCTTTGCGTGAAGAAGCAGCTTCTTCGTCTCCGGGAGCCGGAGAGAGCGGCAACTTCGCAAAGGTGATGAAACAAGCTGTACAACACTGCGATTGTGTGCGCAGCTTGCCAACTGAGAGAAAACAGTACCTGACCACTCTCCTGCCTTTTCTATTCACATG
Organism: Melozone crissalis; assembly: GCF_028551555.1. Taxonomy (NCBI): domain Eukaryota; kingdom Metazoa; phylum Chordata; class Aves; order Passeriformes; family Passerellidae; genus Melozone; species Melozone crissalis. The sequence goes on from NW_026535986.1 coordinate 613,378, forward strand.
AACATTCGATTGCAAGCTGTTTTGGACAACCTTCTTTCTCTTCTTGCAAAACACTCGGCAGACCTCCGTGCAGCCTCTAGAACACGATGGGAGATGTTTTCTGTGCTGGCACAGTTTCTCCTTGCCAGACAGAGTGGAAAAGCTTTTTGCTAAGATGTAGACGAGAAGAGAGGCTAAAGACGAAGGTACGGTGCTCTGCAGAGCTAAGCACCGCTCCCGGGCGTCTTTCGGCAGAAGGCGCACACCGCAGAGCACTGTGAGCGGCAGAATCGTCTTTGCGCGAAGAAGCAGCTTCTTCGTCTCCGGGAGCCGGAGAGAGCGGCAACTTCGCAAAGGTGATGAAACAAGCTGTACAACACTGCGATTGTGTGCGCATCTTGCCAACTGAGAGAAAACAGTACCTGACCACTCTCCTGCCTTTTCTATTCACATGAACATTCGATTGGAAGCTGTTTTGGACAACTTTTTTCTCTTCTTGCAAAACACTCGGCAGACCTCCGTGCAGCCTCTAGAACACGATGGGAGATGTTTTCTGTGCTGGCACAGTTTCTCCTTGCCAGACAGAGTGGAAAAGCTTTTTGCTAAGATGTAGACGAGAAGAGAGGCTAAAGAAGCGAGTACGGTGCTCTGCAGAGCTAAGCACAGCTCCCGGGCCTCTTTCGGCAGAAGCCGCACACCGCAGAGCACTGTGAGCGGCAGAATCGTCTTTGCGCGAAGAAGCAGCTTCTTCGTCTCCGGGAGCCGGAGAGAGCGGCAACTTCGCAAAGGTGATGAAACAAGCTTTACAACACTGCGATTGTGTGCGCAGCTTGCCAACTGAGAGAAAACAGTACCTGACCACTCTCCTGCCTTTTCTATTCACATGAACATTCGATTGCAAGCTGTTTTGGACAACTTTCTTTCTCTTCTTGCAAAACACTTGGCAGAACTCCGTGCAGCCTCTAGAACACGATGGGAGATGTTTTCTGTGCTGGCACAGTTTCTCCTTGCCAGACAGAGTGGAAAAGCTTTTTGCTAAGATGTAGACGAGAAGAGAGGCTAAAGACGAAGGTACGGTGCTCTGCAGAGCTAAGCACCGCTCCCGGACCTCTTTCGGCAGAAGGCGCACACCGCAGAGCACTGTGAGCGGCAGAATCGTCTTTGCGCGAAGAAGCAGCTTCTTCGTCTCCGGGAGCCGGAGAGAGCGGCAACTTCGCAAAGGTGATGAAACAAGCTGTACAACACTGCGATTGTGTGCGCAGCTTGCCAACTGAGAGAAAACAGTACCTGACCACTCTCCTGCCTTTTCTATTCACATGAACATTCGATTGGAAGCTGTTTTGGACAACTTTCTTTCTCTTCTTGCAAAACACTCGGCAGACCTGCGTGCAGCCTCTAGAACACGATGGGAGATGTTTTCTGTGCTGGCACAGTTTCTCCTTGCCAGACAGAGTGGAAAAGCTTTTTGCTAAGATGTAGACGAGAAGAGAGGCTAAAGACGAAGGTACGGTGCTCTGCAGAGCTAAGCACCGCTCCCGGGCGTGTTTCGGCAGAAGGCGCACACCGCAGAGCACTGTGAGCGGCAGAATCGTCTTTGCGCGAAGAAGCAGCTTCTTCGTCTCCGGGAGCCGGAGAGAGCGGCAACTTCGCAAAGGTGATGAAACAAGCTGTACAACACTGCGATTGTGTGCGCATCTTGCCAACTGAGAGAAAACAGTACGTGACCACTCTCCTGCCTTTTCTATTCACATGGACATTCGATTGCAAGCTGTTTTGGACAACTTTCTTTCTCTTCTTGCAAAACACTCGGCAGACCTCCGTGCAGCCTCTAGAACACGATGGGAGATGTTTTCTGTGCTGGCACAGTTTCTCCTTGCCAGACAGAGTGGAAAAGCTTTTTGCTAAGATGTAGACGAGAAGAGAGGCTAAAGACGAAGGTACGGTGCTCTGCAGAGCTAAGCACCGCTCCCGGGCCTCTTTCGGCAGAAGGCGCACACCGCAGAACACTGTGAGCGGCAGAATCGTCTTTGCGCGAAGAAGCAGCTTCTTCGTCTCCGGGAGCCGGAGAGAGCGGCAACTTGGCAAAGGTGATGAAACAAGCTGTACAACACTGCGATTGTGTGCGCAGCATGCCCACTGAGAGAAAACAGTACCTGATCACTCTCCTGCCTTTTCTATTCACTTGAACATTCGATTGCAAGCTGTTTTGGACAACTTTCTTTCTCTTCTTGCAAAACACTCGGCAGACCTGCGTGCAGCCTCTAGAACACGACGGGAGATGTTTTCTGTGCTGGCACAGTTTCTCCTTGCCAGACAGATTGGAAAAGCTTTTTGCTAAGATGTAGACGAGAAGAGAGGCTAAAGACGAAGGTACGGTGCTCTGCAAATCTAAGCACCGCTCCCGGGCGTCTTTCGGCAGAAGGCGCACACAGCAGAGCACTGTGAGCGGCAGAATCGTCTTTGCGCGAAGAAGCAGCTTCTTCGTCTCCGGGAGCCGGAGAGAGCGGCAACTTGGCAAAGGTGATGAAACAAGCTGTACAACACTGCGATTGTGTGCGCAGCTTTCCAAGTGAGAGAAAACAGTGCCTGACCACTCTCCTGCCTTTTCTATTCACATGAACATTCGATTGCAAGCTGTTTTGGACAACTTTCTTTCTCTTCTTGCAAAACACTCGGCAGACCTGCGTGCAGCCTCTAGAACACGATGGGAGATGTTTTCTGTGCTGGCACAGTTTCTCCTTGCCAGACAGAGTGGAAAAGCTTTTTGCTAAGATGTAGACGAGAAGAGAGGCTAAAGACGAAGGTACGGTGCTCTGCAGAGCTAAGCACCGCTCCCGGGCCTCTTTCGGCAGAAGGCGCACACCGCAGAGCACTGTGAGCGGCAGAATCGTCTTTGCGCGAAGAAGCAGCTTCTTCGTCTCCGGGAGCCGGAGAGAGCGGCAACTTCGCAAAGGTGATGAAACAAGCTGTACAACACTGTGATTGTGTGCGCAGCTTGCCAACTGAGAGAAAACAGTACCTGACCATTCTCCTGCCTTTTCTATTCACATGAACATTCGATTGCAAGCTGTTTTGGACAACTTTCTCTCTCTTCTTGCAAAACACTCGGCAGACCTCCGTGCAGCCTCTAGAACACGATGGGAGATGTTTTCTGTGCTGGCACAGTTTCTCCTTGCCAGACAGAGTGGAAAAGCTTTTTGCTAAGATGTAGACGAGAAGAGAGGCTAAAGAAGCAGGTACGGTGCTCTGCAGAGCTAAGCACAGCTCCCGGACCTCTTTCGGCAGAAGGCGCACACCGCAGAGCACTGTGAGCGGCAGAATCGTCTTTGCGCGAAGAAGCAGCTTCTTCGTCTCCGGGAGCCGGAGATAGCGGCAACTTCGCAAAGGTGATGAAACAAGCTGTACAACACTGCGATTGTGTGCGCATCTTGCCAACTGAGAGAAAACAGTACCTGACCACTCTCCTGCCTTTTCTATTCACTTGAACATTCGATTGGGAGCTGTTTTGGACAACTTTCTTTCTCTTCTTGCAAAACACTCGGCAGACCTCCGTGCAGCCTCTAGAACACGATGGGAGATGTTTTTTGTGCTGGCACAGTTTCTCCTTGCCAGACAGAGTGGAAAAGCTTTTTGCTAAGATGTAGACGAGAAGAGAGGCTAAAGAAGCAGGTATGGTGCTCTGCAGAGCTAAGCACCGCTCCCGGGCGTCTTTCGGCAGAAGGCGCACACCGCAGAGCACTGTGAGCGGCAGAATCGTCTTTGCGCGAAGAAGCAGCTTCTTCGTCTCCGGGAGCCGGAGAGAGCGGCAACTTCGCAAAGGTGATGAAACAAGCTGTACAACACTGCGATTGTGTGCGCAGCTTGCCAACTGAGAGAAAACAGTACCTGACCACTCTCCTGCCTTTTCTATTCACATGAACATTCGATTGCAAGCTGTTTTGGACAACTTTCTTTCTCTTCTTGCAAAACACTCGGCAGACCTCCGTGCAGCCTCTAGAACACGATGGGAGATGTTTTCTGTGCTGGCACAGTTTCTCCTTGCCAGACAGAGTGGAAAAGCTTTTTGCTAAGATGTAGACGAGAAGAGAGGCTAAAGAAGCAGGTATGGTGCTTCTCAGAGCTAAGCACAGCTCCCGGGGCTCTTTCGGCAGAAGGCGCACACCGCAGAGCACTGTGAGCGGCAGAATCGTCTTTGCGCGAAGAAGCAGCTTCTTCGTCTCCGGGAGCCGGAGAGAGCGGCAACTTCGCAAAGGTGATGAAACAAGCTGTACAACACTGCGATTGTGTGCGCAACTTGCCAACTGAGAGAAAACAGTACCTGACCACTCTCCTGCCTTTTCTATTCACATGAACATTCGATTGGAAGCTGTTTTGGACAACTTTCTTTCTCTTCTTGCAAAACACTCGGCAGACCTCCGTGCAGCCTCTAGAACACGATGGGAGATGTTTTCTGTGCTGGCAAAATTTCTCCTTGCCAGACAGAGTGGAAAAGCTTTTTGCTAAGATGTAGACGCGAAGAGAGGCTAAAGACGAAGGTACGGTGCTCTGCAGAGCTAAGCACCGCTCCCGGGCGTCTTTCGGCAGAAGGCGCACACCGCAGAGCACTGTGAGCGGCAGAATCGTCTTTGCGCGAAGAAGCAGCTTCTTCGTCTCCGGGAGCCGGAGAGAGCGGCAACTTCGCAAAGGTGATGAAACAAGCTGTACAACACTGCGATTGTGTGCGCAGCGTGCCAACTGAGAGAAAACAGTACCTGACCACTCTCCTGCCTTTTCTATTCACATGAACATTCGATTGCAAGCTGTTTTGGACAACCTTCTTTCTCTTCTTGCAAAACACTCGGCAGACCTCCGTGCAGCCTCTAGAACACGATGGGAGATGTTTTCTGTGCTGGCACAGTTTCTCCTTGCCAGACAGAGTGGAAAAGCTTTTTGCTAAGATGTAGACGAGAAGAGAGGCTAAAGACGAAGGTACGGTGCTCTGCAGAGCTAAGCACCGCTCCCGGGCGTCTTTCGGCAGAAGGCGCACACCGCAGAGCACTGTGAGCGGCAGAATCGTCTTTGCGCGAAGAAGCAGCTTCTTCGTCTCCGGGAGCCGGAGAGAGCGGCAACTTCGCAAAGGTGATGAAACAAGCTGTACAACACTGCGATTGTGTGCGCATCTTGTCAACTGAGAGAAAACAGTACCTGACCACTCTCCTGCCTTTTCCATTCACTTGAACATTCGATTGGGAGCTGTTTTGGACAACTTTCTTTCTCTTCTTGCAAAACACTCGGCAGACCTCCGTGCAGCCTCTAGAACACGATGGGAGATGTTTTTTGTGCTGGCACAGTTTCTCCTTGCCAGACAGAGTGGAAAAGCTTTTTGCTAAGATGTAGACGAGAAGAGAGACTAAAGACGAAAGTACGGTTCTCTGCAGAGCTAAGCACCGCTCCCGGGCGTCTTTCGGCAGAAGGCGCACACCGCAGAGCACTGTGAGCGGCAGAATCGTCTTTGCGCGAAGAAGCAGCTTCTTCGTCTCCGGGAGCCGGAGAGAGCGGCAACTTCGCAAAGGTGATGAAACAAGCTGTACAACACTGCGATTGTGTGCGCAGCTTGCCAAGTGAGAGAAAACAGTACCTGACCACTCTCCTGCCTTTTCTATTCACATGAACATTCGATTGCAAGCTGTTTTGGACAACTTGCTTTCTCTTCTTGCAAAACACTCGGCAGACCTCCGTGCAGCCTCTAGAACACGATGGGAGATGTTTTCTGTGCTGGCACAGTTTCTCCTTGCCAGACAGAGTGGAAAAGCTTTTTGCTAAGATGTAGACGAGAAGAGAGGCTAAAGACGAAGGTACGGTGCTCTGCAGAGCTAAGCACCGCTCCCGGGCCTCTTTCGGCAGAAGGCGCACACCGCAGAGCACTGTGAGCGGCAGAATCGTCTTTGCGCGAAGAAGCAGCTTCTTCGTCTCCGGGAGCCGGAGAGAGCGGCAACTTCGCAAAGGTGATGAAACAAGCTGTACAACACTGCGATTGTGTGCGCAGCTTGCCAACTGAGAGAAAACAGTACCTGACCATTCTCCTGCCTTTTCTATTCACATGAACATTCGATTGCAAGCTGTTTTGGACAACTTTCTCTCTCTTCTTGCAAAACACTCGGCAGACCTCCGTGCAGCCTCTAGAACACGATGGGAGATGTTTTCTGTGCTGGCACAGTTTCTCCTTGCCAGACAGAGTGGAAAAGCTTTTTGCTAAGATGTAGACGAGAAGAGAGGCTAAAGAAGCAGGTACGGTGCTCTGCAGAGCTAAGCACAGCTCCCGGACCTCTTTCGGCAGAAGGCGCACACCGCAGAGCACTGTGAGCGGCAGAATCGTCTTTGCGCGAAGAAGCAGCTTCTTCGTCTCCGGGAGCCGGAGAGAGCGGCAACTTCGCAAAGGTGATGAAACAAGCTGTACAACACTGCGATTGTGTGCGCATCTTGCCAACTGAGAGAAAACAGTACCTGACCACTCTCCTGCCTTTTCTATTCACTTGAACATTCGATTGGGAGCTGTTTTGGACAACTTTCTTTCTCTTCTTGCAAAACACTCGGCAGACCTCCGTGCAGCCGCTAGAACACGATGGGAGATGTTTTTTGTGCTGGCACAGTTTCTCCTTGCCAGACAGAGTGGAAAAGCTTTTTGCTAAGATGTAGACGAGAAGAGAGACTAAAGACGAAAGTACGGTTCTCTGCAGAGCTAAGCACCGCTCCCGGGCGTCTTTCGGCAGAAGGCGCACACCGCAGAGCACTGTGAGCGGCAGAATCGTCTTTGCGCGAAGAAGCAGCTTCTTCGTCTCCGGGAGCCGGAGAGAGCGGCAACTTCGCAAAGGTGATGAAACAAGCTGTACAACACTGCGATTGTGTGCGCAGCTTGCCAACTGAGAGAAAACAGTACCTGACCACTCTCCTGCCTTTTCTATTCACATGAACATTCGATTGCAAGCTGTTTTGGACAACTTTCTTTCTCTTCTTGCAAAACACTCGGCAGGCCTGCGTGCAGCCTCTAGAAGACGATGGGAGATGTTTTCTGTGCTGGCACAGTTTCTCCTTGCCAGACAGAGTGGAAAAGCTTTTTGCTAAGATGTAGAGGAGAAGAGAGGCTAAAGACGAAGGTACGGTGCTCTGCAGAGCTAAGCACCGCTCCCGGGCCTCTTTCGGCAGAAGGCGCACACCGCAGAGCACTGTGAGCGGCAGAATCGTCTTTGCGCGAAGAAGCAGCTTCTTCGTCTCCGGGAGCCGGAGAGAGCGGCAACTTCGCAAAGGTGATGAAACAAGCTGTACAACACGGCGATTGTGTGCGCCGCTTGCCAACTGAGACAAAACAGTACCTGACCACTCTCCTGCCTTTTCTATTCACATGAACATTCGATTGCAAGCTGTTTTGGACAACTTTCTTTCTCTTCTTGCAAAACACTCGGCAGACCTCCGTGCAGCCTCTAGAACACGATGGGAGATGTTTTCTGTGCTGGCACAGTTTCTCCTTGCCAGACAGAGTGGAAAAGCTTTTTGCTAAGATGTAGACGAGAAGAGAGGCTAAAGACGAAGGTACGGTGCTCTGCAGAGCTAAGCACCGCTCCCGGGCCTCTTTCGGCAGAAGGCGCACACCGCAGAGCACTGTGAGCGGCAGAATCGTCTTTGCGCGAAGAAGCAGCTTCTTCGTCTCCGGGAGCCGGAGAGAGCGGCAACTTCGCAAAGGTGATGAAACAAGCTGTACAACACTGCGATTGTGTGCGCAGCTTGCCAACTGAGAGAAAACAGTACCTGACCACTCTCCTGCCTTTTCTATTCACATGAACATTCGATTGGAAGCTGTTTTGGACAACTTTCTTTCTCTTCTTGCAAAACACTCGGCAGACCTCCGTGCAGCCTCTAGAACACGATGGGAGATGTTTTCTGTGCTGGCACAGTTTCTCCTTGCCAGACAGAGTGGAAAAGCTTTTTGCTAAGATGTAGAGGAGAAGAGAGGCTAAAGACGAAGATACGGTGCTCTGCAGAGCTAAGCACCGCTCCCGGGGCTCTTTCGGCAGAAGGCGCACACCGCAGAGCACTGTGAGCGGCAGAATCGTCTTTGCGCGAAGAAGCAGCTTCTTCGTCTCCGGGAGCCGGAGAGAGCGGCAACTTCGCAAAGGTGATGAAACAAGCTGTACAACACTGCGATTGTGTGCGCAGCTTGCCAACTGAGAGAAAACAGTACCTGACCACTCTCCTGCCTTTTCTATTCACATGAATATTCGATTGCAAGCTGTTTTGGACAACTTTCTCTCTCTTCTTGCAAAACACTCGGCAGACTTCCGTGCAGCCTCTAGAACACGATGGGAGATGTTTTCTGTGCTGGCACAGTTTCTCCTTGCCAGACAGAGTGGAAAAGCTTTTTGCTAAGATGTAGACGAGAAGAGAGGCTAAAGAAGCAGGTACGGTGCTCTGCAGAGCTAAGCACAGCTCCCGGACCTCTTTCGGCAGAAGGCGCACACCGCAGAGCACTGTGAGCGGCAGAATCGTCTTTGCGCGAAGAAGCAGCTTCTTCGTCTCCGGGAGCCGGAGAGAGCGGCAACTTCGCAAAGGTGATGAAACAAGCTGTACAACACTGCGATTGTGTGCGCATCTTGCCAACTGAGAGAAAACAGTACCTGACCACTCTCCTGCCTTTTCTATTCACTTGAACATTCGATTGGGAGCTGTTTTGGACAACTTTCTTTCTCTTCTTGCAAAACACTCGGCAGACCTCCGTGCAGCCGCTAGAACACGATGGGAGATGTTTTTTGTGCTGGCACAGTTTCTCCTTGCCAGACAGAGTGGAAAAGCTTTTTGCTAAGATGTAGACGAGAAGAGAGACTAAAGACGAAAGTACGGTTCTCTGCAGAGCTAAGCACCGCTCCCGGGCGTCTTTCGGCAGAAGGCGCACACCGCAGAGCACTGTGAGCGGCAGAATCGTCTTTGCGCGAAGAAGCAGCTTCTTCGTCTCCGGGAGCCGGAGAGAGCGGCAACTTCGCAAAGGTGATGAAACAAGCTGTACAACACTGCGATTGTGTGCGCAGCTTGCCAAGTGAGAAAAAACAGTACCTGACCACTCTCCTGCCTTTTCTATTCACATGAACATTCGATTGCAAGCTGTTTTGGACAACTTTCTTTCTCTTCTTGCAAAACACTCGGCAGGCCTGCGTGCAGCCTCTAGAACACGATGGGAGATGTTTTTTGTGCTGGCACAGTTTCTCCTTGCCAGACAGAGTGGAAAAGCTTTTTGCTAAGATGTAGACGAGAAGAGAGGCTAAAGACGAAGGTACGGTGCCCTGCAGAGCTAAGCACCGCTCCCGGACCTCTTTCGGCAGAAGGCGCACACAGCAGAGCACTGTGAGCGGCAGAATCGTCTTTGCGCGAAGAAGCAGCTTCTTCGTCTCCGGGAGCCGGAGAGAGCGGCAACTTCGCAAAGGTGATGAAACAAGCTGTACAACACTGCGATTGTGTGCGCATCTTTCCAACTTAGAGAAAACAGTACCTGACCACTCTCCTGCCTTTTCTATTCACATGAACATTCGATTGCAAGCTGTTTTGGACAACTTTCTTTCTCTTCTTGCAAAACACTCGGCAGACCTCCGTGCAGCCTCTAGAACACGATGGGAGATGTTTTCTGTGCTGGCACAGTTTCTCCTTGCCAGACAGAGTGGAAAAGCTTTTTGCTAAGATGTAGACGAGAAGAGAGGCTAAAGACGAAGGTACGGTGCTCTGCAGAGCTAAGCACCGCTCCCGGGCCTCTTTCGGCAGAAGGCGCACACCGCAGAGCACTGTGAGCGGCAGAATCGTCTTTGCGCGAAGAAGCAGCTTCTTCGTCTCCGGGAGCCGGAGAGAGCGGCAACTTCGCAAAGGTGATGAAACAAGCTGTACAACACTGCGATTGTGTGCGCATCTTGCCAACTGAGAGAAAACAGTACCTGACCACTCTCCTGCCTTTTCTATTCACATGAACATTCGATTGGAAGCTGTTTTGGACAACTTTCTTTCTCTTCTTGCAAAACACTCGGCAGACCTCCGTGCAGCCTCTAGAACACGATGGGAGATGTTTTCTGTGCTGGCACAGTTTCTCCTTGCCAGACAGAGTGGAAAAGCTTTTTGCTAAGATGTAGACGAGAAGAGAGGCTAAAGACGAAGATACGGTGCTCTGCAGAGCTAAGCACCGCTCCCGGGGCTCTTTCGGCAGAAGGCGCACACCGCAGAGCACTGTGAGCGGCAGAATCGTCTTTGGGCGAAGAAGCAGCTTCTTCGTCTCCGGGAGCCGGAGAGAGCGGCAACTTCGCAAAGATGATGAAACAAGCTGTACAACACTGCGATTGTGTGCGCAGTTTGCCAACTGCGAGAAAACAGTACCTGACCACTCTCCTGCCTTTTCTATTCACATGAACATTCGATTGCAAGCTGTTTTGGACAACTTTCTTTCTCTTCTTGCAAAACACTCGGCAGACCTCCGTGCAGCCTCTAGAACACGATGGGAGATGTTTTCTGTGCTGGCACAGTTTCTCCTTGCCAGACAGAGTGGAAAAGCTTTTTGCTAAGATGTAGACGAGAAGAGAGGCTAAAGACGAAGGTACGGTGCTCTGCAGAGCTAAGCACCGCTCCCGGACCTCTTTCGGCAGAAGGCGCACACCGCAGAGCACTGTGAGCGGCAGAATCGTCTTTGCGCGAAGAAGCAGCTTCTTCGTCTCCGGGAGCCGGAGAGAGCGGCAACTTCGCAAAGGTGATGAAACAAGCTGTACAACACTGCGATTGTGTGCGCAGCTTGCCAACTGAGAGAAAACAGTACCTGACCATTCTCCTGCCTTTTCTATTCACATGAACATTCGATTGCAAGCTGTTTTGGACAACTTTCTCTCTCTTCTTGCAAAACACTCGGCAGACCTCCGTGCAGCCTCTAGAACACGATGGGAGATGTTTTCAGTGCTGGCACAGTTTCTCCTTGCCAGACAGAGTGGAAAAGCTTTTTGCTAAGATGTAGACGAGAAGAGAGGCTAAAGAAGCAGGTACGGTGCTCTGCAGAGCTAAGCACAGCTCCCGGACCTCTTTCGGCAGAAGGCGCACACCGCAGAGCACTGTGAGCGGCAGAATCGTCTTTGCGCGAAGAAGCAGCTTCTTCGTCTCCGGGAGCCGGAGAGAGCGGCAACTTCGCAAAGGTGATGAAACAAGCTGTACAACACTGCGATTGTGTGCGCATCTTGCCAACTGAGAGAAAACAGTACCTGACCACTCTCCTGCCTTTCCTATTCACTTGAACATTCGATTGGGAGCTGTTTTGGACAACTTTCTTTCTCTTCTTGCAAAACACTCGGCAGACCTCCGTGCAGCCGCTAGAACACGATGGGAGATGTTTTTTGTGCTGGCACAGTTTCTCCTTGCCAGACAGAGTGGGAAAGCTTTTTGCTAAGATGTAGACGAGAAGAGAGGCTAAAGACGAAGATACGGTGCTCTGCAGAGCTAAGCACCGCTCCCGGGGCTCTTTCGGCAGAAGGCGCACACCGCAGAGCACTGTGAGCGGCAGAATCGTCTTTGGGCGAAGAAGCAGCTTCTTCGTCTCCGGGAGCCGGAGAGAGCGGCAACTTCGCAAAGGTGATGAAACAAGCTGTACAACACTGCGATTGTGTGCGCAGTTTGCCAACTGAGAGAAAACAGTACCTGACCACTCGCCTGCCTTTTCTATTCACATGAACATTCGATTGCAAGCTGTTTTGGACAACTTTCTTTCTCTTCTTGCAAAACACTCGGCAGACCTCCGTGCAGCCTCTAGAACACGATGGGAGATGTTTTCTGTGCTGGCACAGTTTCTCCTTGCCAGACAGAGTGGAAAAGCTTTTTGCTAAGATGTAGACGAGAAGAGAGGCTAAAGACGAAGGTACGGTGCTCTGCAGAGCTAAGCACCGCTCCCGGGCCTCTTTCGGCAGAAGGCGCACACCGCAGAGCACTGTGAGCGGCAGAATCGTCTTTGCGCGAAGAAGCAGCTTCTTCGTCTCCGGGAGCCGGAGAGAGCGGCAACTTCGCAAAGGTGATGAAACAAGCTGTACAACACTGCGATTGTGTGCGCAGCTTGCCAACTGAGAGAAAACAGTACCTGACCATTCTCCTGCCTTTTCTATTCACATGAACATTCGATTGCAAGCTGTTTTGGACAACTTTCTCTCTCTTCTTGCAAAACACTCGGCAGACCTCCGTGCAGCCTCTAGAACACGATGGGAGATGTTTTCTGTGCTGGCACAGTTTCTCCTTGCCAGACAGAGTGGAAAAGCTTTTTGCTAAGATGTAGACGAGAAGAGAGGCTAAAGAAGCAGGTACGGTGCTCTGCAGAGCTAAGCACAGCTCCCGGACCTCTTTCGGCAGAAGGCGCACACCGCAGAGCACTGTGAGCGGCAGAATCGTCTTTGCGCGAAGAAGCAGCTTCTTCGTCTCCGGGAGCCGGAGAGAGCGGCAACTTCGCAAAGGTGATGAAACAAGCTGTACAACACTGCGATTGTGTGCGCATCTTGCCAACTGAGAGAAAACAGTACCTGACCACTCTCCTGCCTTTTCTATTCACTTGAACATTTGATTGGGAGCTGTTGGGACAACTTTCTTTCTCTTCTTGCAAAACACTCTGCAGACCTCCGTGCAGCCGCTAGAACACGATGGGAGATGTTTTTTGTGCTGGCACAGTTTCTCCTTGCCAGACAGAGTGGGAAAGCTTTTTGCTAAGATGTAGACGAGAAGAGAGGCTAAAGAAGCAGGTATGGTGCTCTGCAGAGCTAAGCACCGCTCCCGGGCGTCTTTCGGCAGAAGGCGCACACCGCAGAGCACTGTGAGCGGCAGAATGATCTTTGCGCGAAGAAGCAGCTTCTTCGTCTCCGGGATCCGGAGAGAGCGGCAACTTGGCAAAGGTGATGAAACAAGCTGTACAACACTGCGATTGTGTGCGCAGCTTGCCAACTGAGAGAAAACAGTACCTGACCACTCTCCTGCCTTTTCTATTCACTTGAACATTCGATTGGGAGCTGTTTTGGACAACTTTCTTTCTCTTCTTGCAAAACACTCGGCAGACCTCCGTGCAGCCTCTAGAACACGATGGGAGATGTTTTCTGTGCTGGCACAGTTTCTCCTTGCCAGACAGAGTGGAAAAGCTTTTTGCTAAGATGTAGACGAGAAGAGAGGCTAAAGAAGCAGGTATGGTGCTTCTCAGAGCTAAGCACAGCTCCCGGGGCTCTTTCGGCAGAAGGCGCACACCGCAGAGCACTGTGAGCGGCAGAATCGTCTTTGCGCGAAGAAGCAGCTTCTTCGTCTCCGGGAGCCGGAGAGAGCGGCAACTTCGCAAAGGTGATGAAACAAGCTGTACAACACTGCGATTGTGTGCGCAGTTTGCCAAGTGAGAGAAAACAGTACCTGACCACTCTCCTGCCTTTTCTATTCACATGAACATTCGATTGCAAGCTGTTTTGGACAACTTTCTTTCTCTTCTTGCAAAACACTCGGCAGACCTCCGTGCAGCCTCTAGAACACGATGGGAGATGTTTTCTGTGCTGGCACAGTTTCTCCTTGCCAGACAGAGTGGAAAAGCTTTTTGCTAAGATGTAGACGAGAAGAGAGGCTAAAGACGAAGGTACGGTGCTCTGCAGAGCTAAGCACCGCTCCCGGGCCTCTTTCGGCAGAAGGCGCACACCGCAGAGCACTGTGAGCGGCAGAATCGTCTTTGCGCGAAGAAGCAGCTTCTTCGTCTCCGGGAGCCGGAGAGAGCGGCAACTTCGCAAAGGTGATGAAACAAGCTGTACAACACTGCGATTGTGTGCGCAGCTTGCCAACTGAGAGAAAACAGTACCTGACCATTCTCCTGCCTTTTCTATTCACATGAACATTCGATTGCAAGCTGTTTTGGACAACTTTCTCTCTCTTCTTTCAAAACACTCGGCAGACCTCCGTGCAGCCTCTAGAACACGATGGGAGATGTTTTCTGTGCTGGCACAGTTTCTCCTTGCCAGACAGAGTGGAAAAGCTTTTTGCTAAGATGTAGACGAGAAGAGAGGCTAAAGAAGCAGGTACGGTGCTCTGCAGAGCTAAGCACAGCTCCCGGACCTCTTTCGGCAGAAGGCGCACACCGCAGAGCACTGTGAGCGGCAGAATTGTCTTTGCGCGAAGAAGCAGCTTCTTCGTCTCCGGGAGCCGGAGAGAGCGGCAACTTCGCAAAGGTGATGAAACAAGCTGTACAACACTGCGATTGTGTGCGCATCTTGCCAACTGAGAGAAAACAGTACCTGACCACTCTCCTGCCTTTTCTATTCACTTGAACATTCGATTGGGAGCTGTTTTGGACAACTTTCTTTCTCTTCTTGCAAAACACTCGGCAGACCTCCGTGCAGCCGCTAGAACACGATGGGAGATGTTTTTTGTGCTGGCACAGTTTCTCCTTGCCAGACAGAGTGGGAAAGCTTTTTGCTAAGATGTAGACGAGAAGAGAGGCTAAAGAAGCAGGTACGGTGCTCTGCAGAGCTAAGCACAGCTCCCGGACCTCTTTCGGCAGAAGGCGCACACCGCAGAGCACTGTGAGCGGCAGAATCGTCTTTGCGCGAAGAAGCAGCTTCTTCGTCTCCGGGAGCCGGAGAGAGCGGCAACTTCGCAAAGGTGATGAAACAAGCTGTACAACACTGCGATTGTGTGCGCATCTTGCCAACTGAGAGAAAACAGTACCTGACCACTCTCCTGCCTTTTCTATTCACTTGAACATTCGATTGGGAGCTGTTTTGGACAACTTTCTTTCTCTTCTTGCAAAACACTCGGCAGACCTCCGTGCAGCCGCTAGAACACGATGGGAGATGTTTTTTGTGCTGGCACAGTTTCTCCTTGCCAGACAGAGTGGAAAAGCTTTTTGCTAAGATGTAGACGAGAAGAGAGACTAAAGACGAAAGTACGGTTCTCTGCAGAGCTAAGCACCGCTCCCGGGCGTCTTTCGGCAGAAGGCGCACACCGCAGAGCACTGTGAGCGGCAGAATCGTCTTTGCGCGAAGAAGCAGCTTCTTCGTCTCCGGGAGCCGGAGAGAGCGGCAACTTCGCAAAGGTGATGAAACAAGCTGTACAACACTGCGATTGTGTGCGCAGCTTGCCAAGTGAGAGAAAACAGTACCTGACCACTCTCCTGCCTTTTCTATTCACATGAACATTCGATTGCAAGCTGTTTTGGACAACTTTCTTTCTCTTCTTGCAAAACACTCGGCAGGCCTGCGTGCAGCCTCTAGAACACGATGGGAGATGTTTTTTGTGCTGGCACAGTTTCTCCTTGCCAGACAGAGTGGAAAAGCTTTTTGCTAAGATGTAGACGAGAAGAGAGGCTAAAGACGAAGGTACGGTGCCCTGCAGAGCTAAGCACCGCTCCCGGACCTCTTTCGGCAGAAGGCGCACACAGCAGAGCACTGTGAGCGGCAGAATCGTCTTTGCGCGAAGAAGCAGCTTCTTCGTCTCCGGGAGCCGGAGAGAGCGGCAACTTCGCAAAGGTGATGAAACAAGCTGTACAACACTGCGATTGTGTGCGCATCTTTCCAACTTAGAGAAAACAGTACCTGACCACTCTCCTGCCTTTTCTATTCACATGAACATTCGATTGCAAGCTGTTTTGGACAACTTTCTTTCTCTTCTTGCAAAACACTCGGCAGACCTCCGTGCAGCCTCTAGAACACGATGGGAGATGTTTTCTGTGCTGGCACAGTTTCTCCTTGCCAGACAGAGTGGAAAAGCTTTTTGCTAAGATGTAGACGAGAAGAGAGGCTAAAGACGAAGGTACGGTGCTCTGCAGAGCTAAGCACCGCTCCCGGGCCTCTTTCGGCAGAAGGCGCACACCGCAGAGCACTGTGAGCGGCAGAATCGTCTTTGCGCGAAGAAGCAGCTTCTTCGTCTCCGGGAGCCGGAGAGAGCGGCAACTTCGCAAAGGTGATGAAACAAGCTGTACAACACTGCGATTGTGTGCGCATCTTGCCAACTGAGAGAAAACAGTACCTGACCACTCTCCTGCCTTTTCTATTCACATGAACATTCGATTGGAAGCTGTTTTGGACAACTTTCTTTCTCTTCTTGCAAAACACTCGGCAGACCTCCGTGCAGCCTCTAGAACACGATGGGAGATGTTTTCTGTGCTGGCACAGTTTCTCCTTGCCAGACAGAGTGGAAAAGCTTTTTGCTAAGATGTAGACGAGAAGAGAGGCTAAAGACGAAGATACGGTGCTCTGCAGAGCTAAGCACCGCTCCCGGGGCTCTTTCGGCAGAAGGCGCACACCGCAGAGCACTGTGAGCGGCAGAATCGTCTTTGGGCGAAGAAGCAGCTTCTTCGTCTCCGGGAGCCGGAGAGAGCGGCAACTTCGCAAAGATGATGAAACAAGCTGTACAACACTGCGATTGTGTGCGCAGTTTGCCAACTGCGAGAAAACAGTACCTGACCACTCTCCTGCCTTTTCTATTCACATGAACATTCGATTGCAAGCTGTTTTGGACAACTTTCTTTCTCTTCTTGCAAAACACTCGGCAGACCTCCGTGCAGCCTCTAGAACACGATGGGAGATGTTTTCTGTGCTGGCACAGTTTCTCCTTGCCAGACAGAGTGGAAAAGCTTTTTGCTAAGATGTAGACGAGAAGAGAGGCTAAAGACGAAGGTACGGTGCTCTGCAGAGCTAAGCACCGCTCCCGGACCTCTTTCGGCAGAAGGCGCACACCGCAGAGCACTGTGAGCGGCAGAATCGTCTTTGCGCGAAGAAGCAGCTTCTTCGTCTCCGGGAGCCGGAGAGAGCGGCAACTTCGCAAAGGTGATGAAACAAGCTGTACAACACTGCGATTGTGTGCGCAGCTTGCCAACTGAGAGAAAACAGTACCTGACCATTCTCCTGCCTTTTCTATTCACATGAACATTCGATTGCAAGCTGTTTTGGACAACTTTCTCTCTCTTCTTGCAAAACACTCGGCAGACCTCCGTGCAGCCTCTAGAACACGATGGGAGATGTTTTCAGTGCTGGCACAGTTTCTCCTTGCCAGACAGAGTGGAAAAGCTTTTTGCTAAGATGTAGACGAGAAGAGAGGCTAAAGAAGCAGGTACGGTGCTCTGCAGAGCTAAGCACAGCTCCCGGACCTCTTTCGGCAGAAGGCGCACACCGCAGAGCACTGTGAGCGGCAGAATCGTCTTTGCGCGAAGAAGCAGCTTCTTCGTCTCCGGGAGCCGGAGAGAGCGGCAACTTCGCAAAGGTGATGAAACAAGCTGTACAACACTGCGATTGTGTGCGCATCTTGCCAACTGAGAGAAAACAGTACCTGACCACTCTCCTGCCTTTCCTATTCACTTGAACATTCGATTGGGAGCTGTTTTGGACAACTTTCTTTCTCTTCTTGCAAAACACTCGGCAGACCTCCGTGCAGCCGCTAGAACACGATGGGAGATGTTTTTTGTGCTGGCACAGTTTCTCCTTGCCAGACAGAGTGGGAAAGCTTTTTGCTAAGATGTAGACGAGAAGAGAGGCTAAAGACGAAGATACGGTGCTCTGCAGAGCTAAGCACCGCTCCCGGGGCTCTTTCGGCAGAAGGCGCACACCGCAGAGCACTGTGAGCGGCAGAATCGTCTTTGGGCGAAGAAGCAGCTTCTTCGTCTCCGGGAGCCGGAGAGAGCGGCAACTTCGCAAAGGTGATGAAACAAGCTGTACAACACTGCGATTGTGTGCGCAGTTTGCCAACTGAGAGAAAACAGTACCTGACCACTCGCCTGCCTTTTCTATTCACATGAACATTCGATTGCAAGCTGTTTTGGACAACTTTCTTTCTCTTCTTGCAAAACACTCGGCAGACCTCCGTGCAGCCTCTAGAACACGATGGGAGATGTTTTCTGTGCTGGCACAGTTTCTCCTTGCCAGACAGAGTGGAAAAGCTTTTTGCTAAGATGTAGACGAGAAGAGAGGCTAAAGACGAAGGTACGGTGCTCTGCAGAGCTAAGCACCGCTCCCGGGCCTCTTTCGGCAGAAGGCGCACACCGCAGAGCACTGTGAGCGGCAGAATCGTCTTTGCGCGAAGAAGCAGCTTCTTCGTCTCCGGGAGCCGGAGAGAGCGGCAACTTCGCAAAGGTGATGAAACAAGCTGTACAACACTGCGATTGTGTGCGCAGCTTGCCAACTGAGAGAAAACAGTACCTGACCATTCTCCTGCCTTTTCTATTCACATGAACATTCGATTGCAAGCTGTTTTGGACAACTTTCTCTCTCTTCTTGCAAAACACTCGGCAGACCTCCGTGCAGCCTCTAGAACACGATGGGAGATGTTTTCTGTGCTGGCACAGTTTCTCCTTGCCAGACAGAGTGGAAAAGCTTTTTGCTAAGATGTAGACGAGAAGAGAGGCTAAAGAAGCAGGTACGGTGCTCTGCAGAGCTAAGCACAGCTCCCGGACCTCTTTCGGCAGAAGGCGCACACCGCAGAGCACTGTGAGCGGCAGAATCGTCTTTGCGCGAAGAAGCAGCTTCTTCGTCTCCGGGAGCCGGAGAGAGCGGCAACTTCGCAAAGGTGATGAAACAAGCTGTACAACACTGCGATTGTGTGCGCAGCTTGCCAACTGAGAGAAAACAGTACCTGACCACTCTCCTGCCTTTTCTATTCACTTGAACATTTGATTGGGAGCTGTTGGGACAACTTTCTTTCTCTTCTTGCAAAACACTCTGCAGACCTCCGTGCAGCCGCTAGAACACGATGGGAGATGTTTTTTGTGCTGGCACAGTTTCTCCTTGCCAGACAGAGTGGGAAAGCTTTTTGCTAAGATGTAGACGAGAAGAGAGGCTAAAGAAGCAGGTATGGTGCTCTGCAGAGCTAAGCACCGCTCCCGGGCGTCTTTCGGCAGAAGGCGCACACCGCAGAGCACTGTGAGCGGCAGAATGATCTTTGCGCGAAGAAGCAGCTTCTTCGTCTCCGGGATCCGGAGAGAGCGGCAACTTGGCAAAGGTGATGAAACAAGCTGTACAACACTGCGATTGTGTGCGCAGCTTGCCAACTGAGAGAAAACAGTACCTGACCACTCTCCTGCCTTTTCTATTCACTTGAACATTCGATTGGGAGCTGTTTTGGACAACTTTCTTTCTCTTCTTGCAAAACACTCGGCAGACCTCCGTGCAGCCTCTAGAACACGATGGGAGATGTTTTCTGTGCTGGCACAGTTTCTCCTTGCCAGACAGAGTGGAAAAGCTTTTTGCTAAGATGTAGACGAGAAGAGAGGCTAAAGAAGCAGGTATGGTGCTTCTCAGAGCTAAGCACAGCTCCCGGGGCTCTTTCGGCAGAAGGCGCACACCGCAGAGCACTGTGAGCGGCAGAATCGTCTTTGCGCGAAGAAGCAGCTTCTTCGTCTCCGGGAGCCGGAGAGAGCGGCAACTTCGCAAAGGTGATGAAACAAGCTGTACAACACTGCGATTGTGTGCGCAGTTTGCCAAGTGAGAGAAAACAGTACCTGACCACTCTCCTGCCTTTTCTATTCACATGAACATTCGATTGCAAGCTGTTTTGGACAACTTTCTTTCTCTTCTTGCAAAACACTCGGCAGACCTCCGTGCAGCCTCTAGAACACGATGGGAGATGTTTTCTGTGCTGGCACAGTTTCTCCTTGCCAGACAGAGTGGAAAAGCTTTTTGCTAAGATGTAGACGAGAAGAGAGGCTAAAGACGAAGGTACGGTGCTCTGCAGAGCTAAGCACCGCTCCCGGGCCTCTTTCGGCAGAAGGCGCACACCGCAGAGCACTGTGAGCGGCAGAATCGTCTTTGCGCGAAGAAGCAGCTTCTTCGTCTCCGGGAGCCGGAGAGAGCGGCAACTTCGCAAAGGTGATGAAACAAGCTGTACAACACTGCGATTGTGTGCGCAGCTTGCCAACTGAGAGAAAACAGTACCTGACCATTCTCCTGCCTTTTCTATTCACATGAACATTCGATTGCAAGCTGTTTTGGACAACTTTCTCTCTCTTCTTTCAAAACACTCGGCAGACCTCCGTGCAGCCTCTAGAACACGATGGGAGATGTTTTCTGTGCTGGCACAGTTTCTCCTTGCCAGACAGAGTGGAAAAGCTTTTTGCTAAGATGTAGACGAGAAGAGAGGCTAAAGAAGCAGGTACGGTGCTCTGCAGAGCTAAGCACAGCTCCCGGGGCTCTTTCGGCAGAAGGCGCACACCGCAGAGCACTGTGAGCGGCAGAATTGTCTTTGCGCGAAGAAGCAGCTTCTTCGTCTCCGGGAGCCGGAGAGAGCGGCAACTTCGCAAAGGTGATGAAACAAGCTGTACAACACTGCGATTGTGTGCGCATCTTGCCAACTGAGAGAAAACAGTACCTGACCACTCTCCTGCCTTTTCTATTCACTTGAACATTCGATTGGGAGCTGTTTTGGACAACTTTCTTTCTCTTCTTGCAAAACACTCGGCAGACCTCCGTGCAGCCGCTAGAACACGATGGGAGATGTTTTTTGTGCTGGCACAGTTTCTCCTTGCCAGACAGAGTGGGAAAGCTTTTTGCTAAGATGTAGACGAGAAGAGAGGCTAAAGAAGCAGGTATGGTGCTCTGCAGAGCTAAGCACCGCTCCCGGGCGTCTTTCGGCAGAAGGCGCACACCGCAGAGCACTGTGAGCGGCAGAATCATCTTTGCGCGAAGAAGCAGCTTCTTCGTCTCCGGGATCCGGAGAGAGCGGCAACTTGGCAAAGGTGATGAAACAAGCTGTACAACACTGCGATTGTGTGCGCAGTTTGCCAACTGAGAGAAAACAGTACCTGAAAATTCTCCTGCCTTTTCTATTCACATGAACATTCGATTGCAAGCTGTTTTGGACAACTTTCTTTCTCTTCTTGCAAAACACTCGGCAGACCTCCGTGCAGCCTCTAGAACACGATGGGAGATGTTTTCTGTGCTGGCACAGTTTCTCCTTGCCAGACAGAGTGGAAAAGCTTTTTGCTAAGATGTAGACGAGAAGAGAGGCTAAAGACGAAGGTACGGTGCTCTGCAGAGCTAAGCACCGCTCCCGGGCCTCTTTCGGCAGAAGGCGCACACCGCAGAGCATTGTGAGCGGCAGAATCGTCTTTGCGCGAAGAAGCAGCTTCTTCGTCTCCGGGAGCCGGAGAGAGCGGCAACTTCGCAAAGGTGATGAAACAAGCTGTACAACACTGCGATTGTGTGCGCAGCTTGCCAACTGAGAGAAAACAGTACCTGACCATTCTCCTGCCTTTTCTATTCACATGAACATTCGATTGCAAGCTGTTTTGGACAACTTTCTCTCTCTTCTTGCAAAACACTCGGCAGACCTCCGTGCAGCCTCTAGAACACGATGGGAGATGTTTTCTGTGCTGGCACAGTTTCTCCTTGCCAGACAGAGTGGAAAAGCTTTTTGCTAAGATGTAGACGAGAAGAGAGGCTAAAGAAGCAGGTACGGTGCTCTGCAGAGCTAAGCACAGCTCCCGGACCTCTTTCGGCAGAAGGCGCACACCGCAGAGCACTGTGAGCGGCAGAATCGTCTTTGGGCGAAGAAGCAGCTTCTTCGTCTCCGGGAGCCGGAGAGAGCGGCAACTTCGCAAAGGTGATGAAACAAGCTGTACAACACTGCGATTGTGTGCGCAGTTTGCCAACTGAGAGAAAACAGTACCTGACCACTCTCCTGCCTTTTCTATTCACATGAACATTCGATTGCAAGCTGTTTTGGACAACTTTCTTTCTCTTCTTGCAAAACACTCGGCAGACCTCCGTGCAGCCTCTAGAACACGATGGGAGATGTTTTCTGTGCTGGCACAGTTTCTCCTTGCCAGACAGAGTGGAAAAGCTTTTTGCTAAGATGTAGACGAGAAGAGAGGCTAAAGACGAAGGTACGGTGCTCTGCAGAGCTAAGCACCGCTCCCGGGCCTCTTTCGGCAGAAGGCGCACACCGCAGAGCACTGTGAGCGGCAGAATCGTCTTTGCGCGAAGAAGCAGCTTCTTCGTCTCCGGGAGCCGGAGAGAGCGGCAACTTCGCAAAGGTGATGAAACAAGCTGTACAACACTGCGATTGTGTGCGCAGCTTGCCAACTGAGAGAAAACAGTACCTGACCATTCTCCTGCCTTTTCTATTCACATGAACATTCGATTGCAAGCTGTTTTGGACAACTTTCTCTCTCTTCTTGCAAAACACTCGGCAGACCTCCGTGCAGCCTCTAGAACACGATGGGAGATGTTTTCTGTGCTGGCACAGTTTCTCCTTGCCAGACAGAGTGGAAAAGCTTTTTGCTAAGATGTAGACGAGAAGAGAGGCTAAAGAAGCAGGTACGGTGCTCTGCAGAGCTAAGCACAGCTCCCGGACCTCTTTCGGCAGAAGGCGCACACCGCAGAGCACTGTGAGCGGCAGAATCGTCTTTGCGCGAAGAAGCAGCTTCTTCGTCTCCGGGAGCCGGAGAGAGCGGCAACTTCGCAAAGGTGATGAAACAAGCTGTACAACACTGTGATTGTGTGCGCAGCTTGCCAAGTGAGAGAAAACAGTACCTGACCACTCTCCTGCCTTTTCTATTCACATGAACATTCGATTGCAAGCTGTTTTGGACAACTTTCTTTCTCTTCTTGCAAAACACTCGGCAGACCTGCGTGCAGCCTCTAGAACACGATGGGAGATGTTTTCTGTGCTGGCACAGTTTCTCCTTGCCAGACAGAGTGGAAAAGCTTTTTGCTAAGATGTAGACGAGAAGAGAGGCTAAAGACGAAGGTACGGTGCTCTGCAGAGCTAAGCACCGCTCCCGGGCCTCTTTCGGCAGAAGGCGCACACCGCAGAGCACTGTGAGCGGCAGAATCGTCTTTGCGCGAAGAAGCAGCTTCTTCGTCTCCGGGAGCCGGAGAGAGCGGCAACTTCGCAAAGGTGATGAAACAAGCTGTACAACACTGCGATTGTGTGCGCATCTTGCCAACTGAGAGAAAACAGTACCTGACCACTCTCCTGCCTTTTCTATTCACATGAACATTCGATTGCAAGCTGTTTTGGACAACTTTCTTTCTCTTCTTGCAAAACACTCGGCAGACCTCCGTGCAGCCTCTAGAAGACGATGGGAGATGTTTTCTGTGCTGGCACAGTTTCTCCTTGCCAGACAGAGTGGAAAAGCTTTTTGCTAAGATGTAGACGAGAAGAGAGGCTAAAGACGAAGGTACGGTGCTCTGCAGAGCTAAGCACCGCTCCCGGGCCTCTTTCGGCAGAAGGCGCACACCGCAGAACACTGTGAGCGGCAGAATCGTCTTTGCGCGAAGAAGCAGCTTCTTCGTCTCCGGGAGCCGGAGAGAGCGGCAACTTGGCAAAGGTGATGAAACAAGCTGTACAACACTGCGATTGTGTGCGCAGCTTGCCCACTGAGAGAAAACAGTACCTGATCACTCTCCTGCCTTTTCTATTCACATGAACATTCGATTGGAAGCTGTTTTGGACAACTTTCTTTCTCTTCTTGCAAAACAATTGGCAGACCTCCGTGCAGCCTCTAGAACACGATGGGAGATGTTTTCTGTGCTGGCACAGTTTCTCCTTGCCAGACAGAGTGGAAAAGCTTTTTGCTAAGATGTAGACGAGAAGAGAGGCTAAAGACGAAGGTACGGTGCTCTGCAGAGCTAAGCACCGCTCCCGGACCTCTTTCGGCAGAAGGCGCACACCGCAGAGCACTGTGAGCGGCAGAATCATCTTTGCGCGAAGAAGCAGCTTCTTCGTCTCCGGGATCCGGAGAGAGCGGCAACTTGGCAAAGGTGATGAAACAAGCTGTACAACACTGCGATTGTGTGCGCAGTTTGCCAACTGAGAGAAAACAGTACCTGAAAACTCTCCTGCCTTTTCTATTCACATGAACATTCGATTGCAAGCTGTTTTGGACAACTTTCTTTCTCTTCTTGCAAAACACTCGGCAGACCTCCGTGCAGCCTCTAGAACACGATGGGAGATGTTTTCTGTGCTGGCACAGTTTCTCCTTGCCAGACAGAGTGGAAAAGCTTTTTGCTAAGATGTAGACGAGAAGAGAGGCTAAAGACGAAGGTACGGTGCTCTGCAGAGCTAAGCACCGCTCCCGGGCCTCTTTCGGCAGAAGGCGCACACCGCAGAGCATTGTGAGCGGCAGAATCGTCTTTGCGCGAAGAAGCAGCTTCTTCGTCTCCGGGAGCCGGAGAGAGCGGCAACTTCGCAAAGGTGATGAAACAAGCTGTACAACACTGCGATTGTGTGCGCAGCTTGCCAACTGAGAGAAAACAGTACCTGACCATTCTCCTGCCTTTTCTATTCACATGAACATTCGATTGCAAGCTGTTTTGGACAACTTTCTCTCTCTTCTTGCAAAACACTCGGCAGACCTCCGTGCAGCCTCTAGAACACGATGGGAGATGTTTTCTGTGCTGGCACAGTTTCTCCTTGCCAGACAGAGTGGAAAAGCTTTTTGCTAAGATGTAGACGAGAAGAGAGGCTAAAGAAGCAGGTACGGTGCTCTGCAGAGCTAAGCACAGCTCCCGGACCTCTTTCGGCAGAAGGCGCACACCGCAGAGCACTGTGAGCGGCAGAATCGTCTTTGGGCGAAGAAGCAGCTTCTTCGTCTCCGGGAGCCGGAGAGAGCGGCAACTTCGCAAAGGTGATGAAACAAGCTGTACAACACTGCGATTGTGTGCGCAGTTTGCCAACTGAGAGAAAACAGTACCTGACCACTCTCCTGCCTTTTCTATTCACATGAACATTCGATTGCAAGCTGTTTTGGACAACTTTCTTTCTCTTCTTGCAAAACACTCGGCAGACCTCCGTGCAGCCTCTAGAACACGATGGGAGATGTTTTCTGTGCTGGCACAGTTTCTCCTTGCCAGACAGAGTGGAAAAGCTTTTTGCTAAGATGTAGACGAGAAGAGAGGCTAAAGACGAAGGTACGGTGCTCTGCAGAGCTAAGCACCGCTCCCGGGCCTCTTTCGGCAGAAGGCGCACACCGCAGAGCACTGTGAGCGGCAGAATCGTCTTTGCGCGAAGAAGCAGCTTCTTCGTCTCCGGGAGCCGGAGAGAGCGGCAACTTCGCAAAGGTGATGAAACAAGCTGTACAACACTGCGATTGTGTGCGCAGCTTGCCAACTGAGAGAAAACAGTACCTGACCATTCTCCTGCCTTTTCTATTCACATGAACATTCGATTGCAAGCTGTTTTGGACAACTTTCTCTCTCTTCTTGCAAAACACTCGGCAGACCTCCGTGCAGCCTCTAGAACACGATGGGAGATGTTTTCTGTGCTGGCACAGTTTCTCCTTGCCAGACAGAGTGGAAAAGCTTTTTGCTAAGATGTAGACGAGAAGAGAGGCTAAAGAAGCAGGTACGGTGCTCTGCAGAGCTAAGCACAGCTCCCGGACCTCTTTCGGCAGAAGGCGCACACCGCAGAGCACTGTGAGCGGCAGAATCGTCTTTGCGCGAAGAAGCAGCTTCTTCGTCTCCGGGACCCGGAGAGAGCGGCAACTTCGCAAAGGTGATGAAACAAGCTGTACAACACTGTGATTGTGTGCGCAGCTTGCCAAGTGAGAGAAAACAGTACCTGACCACTCTCCTGCCTTTTCTATTCACATGAACATTCGATTGCAAGCTGTTTTGGACAACTTTCTTTCTCTTCTTGCAAAACACTCGGCAGACCTGCGTGCAGCCTCTAGAACACGATGGGAGATGTTTTCTGTGCTGGCACAGTTTCTCCTTGCCAGACAGAGTGGAAAAGCTTTTTGCTAAGATGTAGACGAGAAGAGAGGCTAAAGACGAAGGTACGGTGCTCTGCAGAGCTAAGCACCGCTCCCGGGCCTCTTTCGGCAGAAGGCGCACACCGCAGAGCACTGTGAGCGGCAGAATCGTCTTTGCGCGAAGAAGCAGCTTCTTCGTCTCCGGGAGCCGGAGAGAGCGGCAACTTCGCAAAGGTGATGAAACAAGCTGTACAACACTGCGATTGTGTGCGCATCTTGCCAACTGAGAGAAAACAGTACCTGACCACTCTCCTGCCTTTTCTATTCACATGAACATTCGATTGCAAGCTGTTTTGGACAACTTTCTTTCTCTTCTTGCAAAACACTCGGCAGACCTCCGTGCAGCCTCTAGAACACGATGGGAGATGTTTTCTGTGCTGGCACAGTTTCTCCTTGCCAGACAGAGTGGAAAAGCTTTTTGCTAAGATGTAGACGAGAAGAGAGGCTAAAGACGAAGGTACGGTGCTCTGCAGAGCTAAGCACCGCTCCCGGGCCTCTTTCGGCAGAAGGCGCACACCGCAGAACACTGTGAGCGGCAGAATCGTCTTTGCGCGAAGAAGCAGCTTCTTCGTCTCCGGGAGCCGGAGAGAGCGGCAACTTGGCAAAGGTGATGAAACAAGCTGTACAACACTGCGATTGTGTGCGCAGCTTGCCCACTGAGAGAAAACAGTACCTGATCACTCTCCTGCCTTTTCTATTCACATGAACATTCGATTGGAAGCTGTTTTGGACAACTTTCTTTCTCTTCTTGCAAAACAATTGGCAGACCTCCGTGCAGCCTCTAGAACACGATGGGAGATGTTTTCTGTGCTGGCACAGTTTCTCCTTGCCAGACAGAGTGGAAAAGCTTTTTGCTAAGATGTAGACGAGAAGAGAGGCTAAAGACGAAGGTACGGTGCTCTGCAGAGCTAAGCACCGCTCCCGGACCTCTTTCGGCAGAAGGCGCACACCGCAGAGCACTGTGAGCGGCAGAATCGTCTTTGCGCGAAGAAGCAGCTTCTTCGTCTCCGGGAGCCGGAGAGAGCGGCAACTTGGCAAAGGTGATGAAACAAGCTGTACAACACTGCGATTGTGTGCGCAGCTTGCCAAGTGAAAGAAAACAGTACCTGACCACTCTCCTGCCTTTTCTATTCACATGAACATTCGATTGCAAGCTGTTTTGGACAACTTTCTTTCTCTTCTTGCAAAACACTCGGCAGACCTCCGTGCAGCCTCTAGAACACGATGGGAGATGTTTTCTGTGCTGGCACAGTTTCTCCTTGCCAGACAGAGTGGAAAAGCTTTTTGCTAAGATGTAGACGAGAAGAGAGGCTAAAGACGAAGGTACGGTGCTCTGCAGAGCTAAGCACCGCTCCCGGGCCTCTTTCGGCAGAAGGCGCACACCGCAGAGCACTGTGAGCGGCAGAATCGTCTTTGCGCGAAGAAGCAGCTTCTTCGTCTCCGGGAGCCGGAGAGAGCGACAACTTGGCAAAGGTGATGAAACAAGCTGTACAACACTGCGATTGTGTGCGCAGCTTGCTAAATGAGAGAAAACAGTACCTGACCACTCTCCTGCCTTTTCTATTCACTTGAACTTTCGATTGGGAGCTGTTTTGGACAACTTTCTTTCTCTTCTTGCAAAACACTCGGCAGACCTCCGTGCAGCCTCTAGAACACGATGGGAGATGTTTTTTGTGCTGGCACAGTTTCTCCTTGCCAGACAGAGTGGAAAAGCTTTTTGCTAAGATGTAGACGAGAAGAGAGGCTAAAGAAGCAGGTACGGTGCTCTGCAGAGCTAAGCACCGCTCCCGGACTTCTTTCGGCAGAAGGCGCACACCGCAGAGCACTGTGAGCGGCAGAATCGTCTTTGCGCGAAGAAGCAGCTTCTTCGTCTCCGGGAGCCGGAGAGAGCGGCAACTTCGCAAAGGTGATGAAACAAGCTCTACAACACTGCGATTGTGTGCGCATCTTGCCAACTGAGAGAAAACAGTACCTGACCACTCTCCTGCCTTTTCTATTCACATGAACATTCAATTGCAAGCTGTTTTGGACAACTTTCTTTCTCTTCTTGCAAAACACTCGGCAGGCCTGCGTGCAGCCTCTAGAACACGATGGGAGATGTTTTCTGTGCTGGCACAGTTTCTCCTTGCCAGACAGAGTGGAAAAGCTTTTTGCTAAGATGTAGACGAGAAGAGAGGCTAAAGACGAAGGTACGGTGCTCTGCAGAGCTAAGCACCGCTCCCGGACCTCTTTAGGCAGAAGGCGCACACCGCAGAGCACTGTGAGCGGCAGAATCGTCTTTGCGCGAAGAAGCAGCTTCTTCGTCTGCGGGAGCCGGGGAGAGCGGCAGCTTCGCAAAGGTGATGAAACAAGCTGTACAACACTGCGATTGTGTGCGCAGCTTGCCAAGTGAGAGAAAACAGTACCTGACCACTCTCCTGCCTTTTCTATTCACATGAACATTCGATTGCAAGCTGTTTTGGACAACTTTCTTTCTCTTCTTGCAAAACACTCGGCAGACCCCCGTGCAGCCTCTAGAACACGATGGGAGATGTTTTCTGTGCTGGCACAGTTTCTCCTTGCCAGACAGAGCGGAAAAGCCTTTTGCTAAGATGTAGACGAGAAGAGAGGCTAAAGTATCAGGTACGGTGCTCTGCAGAGCTAAACACAGGTCCCGGGCCTCTTTCGGCAGAAGCCGCACACCGCAGAGCACTGTGAGCGGCAGAATCGTCTTTGCGCGAAGAAGCACCTTCTTCGTCTCCGGGAGCCGCAGAGAGCGGCAACTTGGCAAAGGTGATGAAACAAGCTGTACGACACGGCGATTGTGTGCGCAGCTTGCCAACTGAGAGAAAACAGTACCTGACCACTCTCCTGCCTTTTCTATTCACTTGAACATTCGATTGCAAGCTGTTTTGGACAACTTTCTTTCTCTTCTTGCAAAACGCTTGGCAGACATCCGTGCAGCCTCTAGAACACGATGGGAGATGTTTTCTGTGCTGGCACAGTTTCTCCTTGCCAGACAGAGTGGAAAAGCTTTTTGCTAAGATGTAGACGAGAAGAGAGGCTAAAGACGAAGATACGGTGCTCTGCAGAGCTAAGCACCGCTCCCGGACCTCTTTCGGCAGAAGGCTCACACCGCAGAGCACTGTGAGCGGCAGAATCGTCTTTGCGCGAAGAAGCAGCTTCTTCGTCTCCGGGAGCCGGAGAGAGCGGCAACTTCACAAAGGTGATGAAACAAGCTGTACAACACTGCGATTGTGTGCGCAGCTTGCCAACTGAGAGAAAACAGTACCTGACCACTCTCCTGCCTTTTCTATTCACATGAACATTCGATTGGAAGCTGTTTTGGACAACTTTCTTTCTCTTCTTGCAAAACACTCGGCAGGCCTGCGTGCAGCCTCTAGAACACGATGGGAGATGTTTTCTGTGCTGGCACAGTTTCTCCTTGCCAGACAGAGTGGAAAAGCTTTTTGCTAAGATGTAGACGAGAAGAGAGGCTAAAGACGAAGGTACGGTGCTCTGCAGAGCTAAGCACCGCTCCCGGGCCTCTTTCGGCAGAAGGCGCACACCGCAGAGCACTGTGAGCGGCAGAATCGTCTTTGCGCGAAGAAGCAGCTTCTTCGTCTCCGGGAGCCGGAGAGAGCGGCAACTTCGCAAAGGTGATGAAACAAGCTGTACAACACTGCGATTGTGTGCGCAGCTTGCCAACTGAGAGAAAACAGTACCTGACCATTCTCCTGCCTTTTCTATTCACATGAACATTCGATTGCAAGCTGTTTTGGACAACTTTCTCTCTCTTCTTGCAAAACGCTCGGCAGACCTCCGTGCAGCCTCTAGAACACGATGGGAGATGTTTTCTGTGCTGGCACAGTTTCTCCTTGCCAGACAGAGTGGAAAAGCTTTTTGCTAAGATGTAGACGAGAAGAGAGGCTAAAGAAGCAGGTACGGTGCTCTGCAGAGCTAAGCACAGCTCCCGGACCTCTTTCGGCAGAAGGCGCACACCGCAGAGCACTGTGAGCGGCAGAATCGTCTTTGCGCGAAGAAGCAGCTTCTTCGTCTCCGGGAGCCGGAGAGAGCGGCAACTTCGCAAAGGTGATGAAACAAGCTGTACAACACTGCGATTGTGTGCGCATCTTGCCAACTGAGAGAAAACAGTACCTGACCACTCTCCTGCCTTTTCTATTCACTTGAACATTCGATTGGGAGCTGTTTTGGACAACTTTCTTTCTCTTCTTGCAAAACACTCGGCAGACCTCCGTGCAGCCGCTAGAACACGATGGGAGATGTTTTTTGTGCTGGCACAGTTTCTCCTTGCCAGACAGAGTGGAAAAGCTTTTTGCTAAGATGTAGACGAGAAGAGAGACTAAAGACGAAAGTACGGTTCTCTGCAGAGCTAAGCACCGCTCCCGGGCGTCTTTCGGCAGAAGGCGCACACCGCAGAGCACTGTGAGCGGCAGAATCGTCTTTGCGCGAAGAAGCAGCTTCTTCGTCTCCGGGAGCCGGAGAGAGCGGCAACTTCGCAAAGGTGATGAAACAAGCTGTACAACACTGCGATTGTGTGCGCAGCTTGCCAAGTGAGAGAAAACAGTACCTGACCACTCTCCTGCCTTTTCTATTCACATGAACATTCGATTGCAAGCTGTTTTGGACAACTTTCTTTCTCTTCTTGCAAAACACTCGGCAGGCCTGCGTGCAGCCTCTAGAACACGATGGGAGATGTTTTCTGTGCTGGCACAGTTTCTCCTTGCCAGACAGAGTGGAAAAGCTTTTTGCTAAGATGTAGACGAGAAGAGAGGCTAAAGACGAAGGTACGGTGCTCTGCAGAGCTAAGCACCGCTCCCGGGCGTCTTTCGGCAGAAGGCGCACACCGCAGAGCACTGTGAGCGGCAGAATCGTCTTTGCGCGAAGAAGCAGCTTCTTCGTCTCCGGGAGCCGCAGAGAGCGGCAACTTGGCAAAGGTGATGAAACAAGCTGTACGACACGGCGATTGTGTGCGCAGCTTGCCAACTGAGAGAAAACAGTACCTGACCACTCTCCTGCCTTTTCTACTCACTTGAACATTCGATTGCAAGCTGTTTTGGACAACTTTCTTTCTCTTCTTGCAAAACACTTGGCAGACCTCCGTGCAGCCTCTAGAACACGATGGGAGATGTTTTCTGTGCTGGCACAGTTTCTCCTTGCCAGACAGAGTGGAAAAGCTTTTTGCTAAGATGTAGACGAGAAGAGAGGCTAAAGACGAAGATACGGTGCTCTGCAGAGCTAAGCACCGCTCCCGGACCTCTTTCGGCAGAAGGCGCACACCGCAGAGCACTGTGAGCGGCAGAATCGTCTTTGCGCGAAGAAGCAGCTTCTTCGTCTCCGGGAGCCGGAGAGAGCGGCAACTTCGCAAAGGTGATGAAACAAGCTGTACAACACTGCGATTGTGTGCGCAGCTTGCCAACTGAGAGAAAACAGTACCTGACCACTCTCCTGCCTTTTCTATTCACATGAACATTCGATTGCAAGCTGTTTTGGACAACTTTCTTTCTCTTCTTGCAAAACACTCGGCAGGCCTGCGTGCAGCCTCTAGAACACGATGGGAGATGTTTTCTGTGCTGGCACAGTTTCTCCTTGCCAGACAGAGTGGAAAAGCTTTTTGCTAAGATGTAGACGAGAAGAGAGGCTAAAGACGAAGGTACGGTGCTCTGCAGAGCTAAGCACCGCTCCCGGGCCTCTTTCGGCAGAAGGCGCACACCGCAGAGCACTGTGAGCGGCAGAATCGTCTTTGCGCGAAGAAGCAGCTTCTTCGTCTCCGGGAGCCGGAGAGAGCGGCAACTTCGCAAAGGTGATGAAACAAGCTGTACAACACTGCGATTGTGTGCGCAGCTTGCCAACTGAGAGAAAACAGTACCTGACCATTCTCCTGCCTTTTCTATTCACATGAACATTCGATTGCAAGCTGTTTTGGACAACTTTCTCTCTCTTCTTGCAAAACACTCGGCAGACCTCCGTGCAGCCTCTAGAACACGATGGGAGATGTTTTCTGTGCTGGCACAGTTTCTCCTTGCCAGACAGAGTGGAAAAGCTTTTTGCTAAGATGTAGACGAGAAGAGAGGCTAAAGAAGCAGGTACGGTGCTCTGCAGAGCTAAGCACAGCTCCCGGACCTCTTTCGGCAGAAGGCGCACACCGCAGAGCACTGTGAGCGGCAGAATCGTCTTTGCGCGAAGAAGCAGCTTCTTCGTCTCCGGGAGCCGGAGAGAGCGGCAACTTCGCAAAGGTGATGAAACAAGCTGTACAACACTGCGATTGTGTGCGCATCTTGCCAACTGAGAGAAAACAGTACCTGACCACTCTCCTGCCTTTTCTATTCACTTGAACATTCGATTGGGAGCTGTTTTGGACAACTTTCTTTCTCTTCTTGCAAAACACTCGGCAGACCTGCGTGCAGCCGCTAGAACACGATGGGAGATGTTTTTTGTGCTGGCACAGTTTCTCCTTGCCAGACAGAGTGGAAAAGCTTTTTGCTAAGATGTAGACGAGAAGAGAGACTAAAGACGAAAGTACGGTTCTCTGCAGAGCTAAGCACCGCTCCCGGGCGTCTTTCGGCAGAAGGCGCACACCGCAGAGCACTGTGAGCGGCAGAATCGTCTTTGCGCGAAGAAGCAGCTTCTTCGTCTCCGGGAGCCGGAGAGAGCGGCAACTTCGCAAAGGTGATGAAACAAGCTGTACAACACTGCGATTGTGTGCGCAGCTTGCCAAGTGAGAGAAAACAGTACCTGACCACTCTCCTGCCTTTTCTATTCACATGAACATTCGATTGCAAGCTGTTTTGGACAACTTTCTTTCTCTTCTTGCAAAACACTCGGCAGGCCTGCGTGCAGCCTCTAGAACACGATGGGAGATGTTTTCTGTGCTGGCACAGTTTCTCCTTGCCAGACAGAGTGGAAAAGCTTTTTGCTAAGATGTAGACGAGAAGAGAGGCTAAAGACGAAGGTACGGTGCTCTGCAGAGCTAAGCACCGCTCCCGGGCCTCTTTCGGCAGAAGGCGCACACCGCAGAGCACTGTGAGCGGCAGAATCGTCTTTGCGCGAAGAAGCAGCTTCTTCGTCTCCGGGAGCCGGAGAGAGCGGCAACTTCGCAAAGGTCTTGAAACAAGCTGTACAACACTGCGATTGTGTGCGCAGTTTGCCAACTGAGAGAAAACAGTACCTGACCACTCTCCTGCCTTTTCTATTCACATGAACATTCGATTGCAAGCTGTTTTGGACAACTTTCTTTCTCTTCTTGCAAAACACTCGGCAGACCTCCGTGCAGCCTCTAGAACACGATGGGAGATGTTTTCTGTGCTGGCACAGTTTCTCCTTGCCAGACAGAGTGGAAAAGCTTTTTGCTAAGATGTAGACAAGAAGAGAGGCTAAAGACGAAGGTACGGTGCTCTGCAGAGCTAAGCACCGCTCCCGGACCTCTTTCGGCAGAAGGCGCACACCGCAGAGCACTGTGAGCGGCAGAATCGTCTTTGGGCGAAGAAGCAGCTTCTTCGTCTCCGGGAGCCGGAGAGAGCGGCAACTTCGCAAAGGTGATGAAACAAGCTGTACAACACTGCGATTGTGTGCGCATCTTTCCAACTGAGAGAAAACAGTACCTGACCACTCTCCTGCCTTTTCTATTCACATGAACATTCGATTGCAAGCTGTTTTGGACAACTTTCTTTCTCTTCTTGCAAAACACTCGGCAGACCTCCGTGCAGCCTCTAGAACACGATGGGAGATGTTTTCTGTGCTGGCACAGTTTCTCCTTGCCAGACAGAGTGGAAAAGCTTTTTGCTAAGATGTAGACGAGAAGAGAGGCTAAAGACGAAGGTACGGTGCTCTGCAGACCTAAGCACCGCTCCCGGGCCTCTTTCGGCAGAAGGCGCACACCGCAGAGCACTGTGAGCGGCAGAATCGTCTTTGCGCGAAGAAGCAGCTTCTTCGTCTCCGGGAGCCGGAGAGAGCGGCAACTTCGCAAAGGTGATGAAACAAGCTGTACAACACTGCGATTGTGTGCGCATCTTGCCAACTGAGAGAAAACAGTACCTGACCACTCTCCTGCCTTTTCTATTCACATGAACATTCGATTGGAAGCTGTTTTGGACAACTTTCTTTCTCTTCTTGCAAAACACTTGGCAGACCTCCGTGCAGCCTCTAGAACACGATGGGAGATGTTTTCTGTGCTGGCACAGTTTCTCCTTGCCAGACAGAGTGGAAAAGCTTTTTGCTAAGATGTAGACGAGAAGAGAGGCTAAAGACGAAGATACGGTGCTCTGCAGAGCTAAGCACCGCTCCCGGGGCTCTTTCGGCAGAAGGCGCACACCGCAGAGCACTGTGAGCGGCAGAATCGTCTTTGGGCGAAGAAGCAGCTTCTTCGTCTCCGGGAGCCGGAGAGAGCGGCAACTTCGCAAAGGTGATGAAACAAGCTGTACAACACTGCGATTGTGTGCGCAGTTTGCCAAGTGAGAGAAAACAGTACCTGACCACTCTCCTGCCTTTTCTATTCACATGAACATTCGATTGCAAGCTGTTTTGGACAACTTTCTTTCTCTTCTTGCAAAACACTCGGCAGACCTCCGTGCAGCCTCTAGAACACGATGGGAGATGTTTTCTGTGCTGGCACAGTTTCTCCTTGCCAGACAGAGTGGAAAAGCTTTTTGCTAAGATGTAGACGAGAAGAGAGGCTAAAGACGAAGGTACGGTGCTCTGCAGAGCTAAGCACAGCTCCCGGGCCTCTTTCGGCAGAAGGCGCACACCGCAGAGCACTGTGAGCGGCAGAATCGTCTTTGCGCGAAGAAGCAGCTTCTTCGTCTCCGGGAGCCGGAGAGAGCGGCAACTTCGCAAAGGTGATGAAACAAGCTGTACAACACTGCGATTGTGTGCGCAGCTTGCCAACTGAGAGAAAACAGTACCTGACCATTCTCCTGCCTTTTCTATTCACATGAACATTCGATTGCAAGCTGTTTTGGACAACTTTCTTTCTCTTCTTGCAAAACACTCGGCAGACCTCCGTGCAGCCTCTAGAACACGATGGGAGATGTTTTCTGTGCTGGCACAGTTTCTCCTTGCCAGACAGAGTGGAAAAGCTTTTTGCTAAGATGTAGACGAGAAGAGAGGCTAAAGAAGCAGGTATGGTGCTTCTCAGAGCTAAGCACAGCTCCCGGGGCTCTTTCGGCAGAAGGCGCACACCGCAGAGCACTGTGAGCGGCAGAATCGTCTTTGCGCGAAGAAGCAGCTTCTTCGTCTCCGGGAGCCGGAGAGAGCGGCAACTTCGCAAAGGTGATGAAACAAGCTGTACAACAATGCGATTGTGTGCGCAGTTTGCCAACTGAGAGAAAACAGTACCTGACCACTCTCCTGCCTTTTCTATTCACATGAACATTCGATTGCAAGCTGTTTTGGACAACTTTCTTTCTCTTCTTGCAAAACACTCGGCAGACCTCCGTGCAGCCTCTAGAACACGATGGGAGATGTTTTCTGTGCTGGCAGAGTTTCTCCTTGCCAGACAGAGTGGAAAAGCTTTTTGCTAAGATGTAGACGAGAAGAGAGGCTAAAGACGAAGGTACGGTGCTCTGCAGAGCTAAGCACCGCTCCCGGGCCTCTTTCGGCAGAAGGCGCACACCGCAGAGCACTGTGAGCGGCAGAATCGTCTTTGCGCGAAGAAGCAGCTTCTTCGTCTCCGGGAGCCGGAGAGAGCGGCAACTTCGCAAAGGTGATGAAACAAGCTGTACAACACTGCGATTGTGTGCGCAGCTTGCCAACTGAGAGAAAACAGTACCTGACCATCCTCCTGCCTTTTCTATTCACATGAACATTCGATTGCAAGCTGTTTTGGACAACTTTCTCTCTCTTCTTGCAAAACACTCGGCAGACCTCCGTGCAGCCTCTAGAACACGATGGGAGATGTTTTCTGTGCTGGCACAGTTTCTCCTTGCCAGACAGAGTGGAAAAGCTTTTTGCTAAGATGTAGACGAGAAGAGAGGCTAAAGAAGCAGGTACGGTGCTCTGCAGAGCTAAGCACAGTTCCCGGACCTCTTTCGGCAGAAGGCGCACACCGCAGAGCACTGTGAGCGGCAGAATCGTCTTTGGGCGAAGAAGCAGCTTCTTCGTCTCCGGGAGCCGGAGAGAGCGGCAACTTCGCAAAGGTGATGAAACAAGCTGTACAACACGGCGATTGTGTGCGCAGTTTGCCAACTGAGAGAAAACAGTACCTGACCACTCTCCTGCCTTTTCTATTCACATGAACATTCGATTGCAAGCTGTTTTGGACAACTTTCTTTCTCTTCTTGCAAAACACTCGGCAGACCTCCGTGCAGCCTCTAGAACACGATGGGAGATGTTTTCTGTGCTGGCACAGTTTCTCCTTGCCAGACAGAGTGGAAAAGCTTTTTGCTAAGATGTAGACGAGAAGAGAGGCTAAAGACGAAGGTACGGTGCTCTGCAGAGCTAAGCACCGCTCCCGGGCCTCTTTCGGCAGAAGGCGCACACCGCAGAGCACTGTGAGCGGCAGAATCGTCTTTGCGCGAAGAAGCAGCTTCTTCGTCTCCGGGAGCCGGAGAGAGCGGCAACTTCGCAAAGGTGATGAAACAAGCTGTACAACACTGCGATTGTGTGCGCAGCTTGCCAACTGAGAGAAAACAGTACCTGACCATTCTCCTGCCTTTTCTATTCACATGAACATTCGATTGCAAGCTGTTTTGGACAACTTTCTCTCTCTTCTTGCAAAACACTCGGCAGACCTCCGTGCAGCCTCTAGAACACGATGGGAGATGTTTTCTGTGCTGGCACAGTTTCTCCTTGCCAGACAGAGTGGAAAAGCTTTTTGCTAAGATGTAGACGAGAAGAGAGGCTAAAGAAGCAGGTACGGTGCTCTGCAGAGCTAAGCACAGCTCCCGGACCTCTTTCGGCAGAAGGCGCACACCGCAGAGCACTGTGAGCGGCAGAATCGTCTTTGCGCGAAGAAGCAGCTTCTTCGTCTCCGGGAGCCGGAGAGAGCGGCAACTTCGCAAAGGTGATGAAACAAGCTGTACAACACTGCGATTGTGTGCGCATCTTGCCAACTGAGAGAAAACAGTACCTGACCACTCTCCTGCCTTTTATATTCACATGAACATTCGATTGCAAGCTGTTTTGGACAACTTTCTTTCTCTTCTTGCAAAACACTTGGCAGACCTCCGTGCAGCCTCTAGAACACGATGGGAGATGTTTTCTGTGCTGGCACAGTTTCTCCTTGCCAGACAGAGTGGAAAAGCTTTTTGCTAAGATGTAGACGAGAAGAGAGGCTAAAGACGAAGATACGGTTCTCTGCAGAGCTAAGCACCGCTCCCGGACCTCTTTCGGCAGAAGGCGCACACCGCAGAGCACTGTGAGCGGCAGAATCGTCTTTGCGCGAAGAAGCAGCTTCTTCGTCTCCGGGAGCCGGAGAGAGCGGCAACTTCGCAAAGGTGATGAAACAAGCTGTACAACACTGCGATTGTGTGCGCAGCTTGCCAACTGAGAGAAAACAGTACCTGACCACTCTCCTGCCTTTTCTATTCACATGAACATTCGATTGCAAGCTGTTTTGGACAACTTTCTCTCTCTTCTTGCAAAACACTCGGCAGACCTCCGTGCAGCCTCTAGAACACGATGGGATATGTTTTCTGTGCTGGCACAGTTTCTCCTTGCCAGACAGAGTGGAAAAGCTTTTTGCTAAGATGTAGACGAGAAGAGAGGCTAAAGACGAAGGTACGGTGCTCTGCAGAGCTAAGCACCGCTCCCGGACCTCTTTAGGCAGAAGGCGCACACCGCAGAGCACTGTGAGCGGCAGAATCGTCTTTGCGCGAAGAAGCAGCTTCTTCGTCTGCGGGAGCCGGGGAGAGCGGCAGCTTCGCAAAGGTGATGAAACAAGCTGTACAACACTGCGATTGTGTGCGCAGCTTGCCAACTGAGAGAAAACAGTACCTGACCACTCTCCTGCCTTTTCTATTCACATGAACATTCGATTGGAAGCTGTTTTGGACAACTTTCTTTCTCTTCTTGCAAAACACTCGGCAGACCCCCGTGCAGCCTCTAGAACACGATGGGAGATGTTTTCTGTGCTGGCACAGTTTCTCCTTGCCAGACAGAGCGGAAAAGCTTTTTGCTAAGATGTAGACGAGAAGAGAGGCTAAAGTATCAGGTACGGTGCTCTGCAGAGCTAAACACAGGTCCCGGGCCTCTTTCGGCAGAAGCCGCACACCGCAGAGCACTGTGAGCGGCAGAATCGTCTTTGCGCGAAGAAGCAGCTTCTTCGTCTCCGGGAGCCGCAGAGAGCGGCAACTTGGCAAAGGTGATGAAACAAGCTGTACGACACGGCGATTGTGTGCGCAGCTTGCCAACTGAGAGAAAACAGTACCTGACCACTCTCCTGCCTTTTCTATTCACATGAACATTCGATTGCAAGCTGTTTTGGACAACTTTCTTTCTCTTCTTGCAAAACACTCGGCAGACCTCCGTGCAGCCTCTAGAACACGATGGGAGATGTTTTCTGTGCTGGCACAGTTTCTCCTTGCCAGACAGAGTGGAAAAGCTTTTTGCTAAGATGTAGACGAGAAGAGAGGCTAAAGACGAAGATACGGTGCTCTGCAGAGCTAAGCACCGCTCCCGGGGCTCTTTCGGCAGAAGGCGCACACCGCAGAGCACTGTGAGCGGCAGAATCGTCTTTGGGCGAAGAAGCAGCTTCTTCGTCTCCGGGAGCCGGAGAGAGCGGCAACTTCGCAAAGGTGATGAAACAAGCTGTACAACACTGCGATTGTGTGCGCAGTTTGCCAACTGAGAGAAAACAGTACCTGACCACTCTCCTGCCTTTTCTATTCAGATGAACATTCGATTGCAAGCTGTTTTGGACAACTTTGTTTCTCTTCTTGCAAAACACTCGGCAGACATCCGTGCAGCCTCTAGAACACGATGGGAGATGTTTTCTGTGCTGGCACAGTTTCTCCTTGCCAGACAGAGTGGAAAAGCTTTTTGCTAAGATGTAGACGAGAAGAGAGGCTAAAGACGAAGGTACGGTGCTCTGCAGAGCTAAGCACCGCTCCCGGACCTCTTTCGGCAGAAGGCGCACACCGCAGAGCACTGTGAGCGGCAGAATCGTCTTTGCGCGAAGAAGCAGCTTCTTCGTCTCCGGGAGCCGGAGAGAGCGGCAACTTCGCAAAGGTGATGAAACAAGCTGTACAACACTGCGATTATGTGCGCAGCTTGCCAACTGAGAGAAAACAGTACCTGACCATTCTCCTGCCTTTTCTATTCACATGAACATTCGATTGCAAGCTGTTTTGGACAACTTTCTTTCTCTTCTTGCAAAACACTCGGCAGACCTCCGTGCAGCCTCTAGAACACGATGGGAGATGTTTTCTGTGCTGGCACAGTTTCTCCTTGCCAGACAGAGTGGAAAAGCTTTTTGCTAATATGTAGACGAGAAGAGAGGCTAAAGAAGCAGGTATGGTGCTTCTCAGCGCTAAGCACAGCTCCCGGGACTCTTTCGGCAGAAGGCGCACACCGCAGAGCACTGTGAGCGGCAGAATCGTCTTTGCGCGAAGAAGCAGCTTCTTCGTCTCCGGGAGCCGGAGAGAGCGGCAACTTCGCAAAGGTGATGAAACAAGCTGTACAACACTGCGATTGTGTGCGCAGTTTGCCAACTGAGAGAAAACAGTACCTGACCACTCTCCTGCCTTTTCTATTCACATGAACATTCGATTGCAAGCTGTTTTGGACAACTTTCTTTCTCTTCTTGCAAAACACTCGGCAGACCTCCGTGCAGCCTCTAGAACACGATGGGAGATGTTTTCTGTGCTGGCACAGTTTCTCCTTGCCAGACAGAGTGGAAAAGCTTTTTGCTAAGATGTAGACGAGAAGAGAGGCTAAAGACGAAGGTACGGTGCTCTGCAGAGCTAAGCACCGCTCCCGGGCCTCTTTCGGCAGAAGGCGCACACCGCAGAGCACTGTGAGCGGCAGAATCGTCTTTGCGCGAAGAAGCAGCTTCTTCGTCTCCGGGAGCCGGAGAGAGCGGCAACTTCGCAAAGGTGATGAAACAAGCTGTACAACACTGCGATTGTGTGCGCAGCTTGCCAACTGAGAGAAAACAGTACCTGACCATTCTCCTGCCTTTTCTATTCACATGAACATTCGATTGCAAGCTGTTTTGGACAACTTTCTCTCTCTTCTTGCAAAACACTCGGCAGACCTCCGTGCAGCCTCTAGAACACGATGGGAGATGTTTTCTGTGCTGGCACAGTTTCTCCTTGCCAGACAGAGTGGAAAAGCTTTTTGCTAAGATGTAGACGAGAAGAGAGGCTAAAGAAGCAGGTACGGTGCTCTGCAGAGCTAAGCACAGCTCCCGGACCTCTTTCGGCAGAAGGCGCACACCGCAGAGCACTGTGAGCGGCAGAATCGTCTTTGCGCGAAGAAGCAGCTTCTTCGTCTCCGGGAGCCGGAGAGAGCGGCAACTTCGCAAAGGTGATGAAACAAGCTGTACAACACTGCGATTGTGTGCGCAGTTTGCCAACTGATAGAAAACAGTACCTGACCACTCTCCTGCCTTTTCTATTCACATGAACATTCGATTGCAAGCTGTTTTGGACAACTTTCTTTCTCTTCTTGCAAAACACTCGGCAGACCTCCGTGCAGCCTCTAGAACACGATGGGAGATGTTTTCTGTGCTGGCACAGTTTCTCCTTGCCAGACAGAGTGGAAAAGCTTTTTGCTAAGATGTAGACGAGAAGAGAGGCTAAAGACGAAGGTACGGTGCTCTGCAGAGCTAAGCACCGCTCCCGGGCCTCTTTCGGCAGAAGGCGCACACCGCAGAGCACTGTGAGCGGCAGAATCGTCTTTGCGCGAAGAAGCAGCTTCTTCGTCTCCGGGAGCCGGAGAGAGCGGCAACTTCGCAAAGGTGATGAAACAAGCTGTACAACACTGCGATTGTGTGCGCAGCTTGCCAACTGAGAGAAAAC
Organism: Melozone crissalis; assembly: GCF_028551555.1. NCBI lineage: Eukaryota > Metazoa > Chordata > Aves > Passeriformes > Passerellidae > Melozone > Melozone crissalis. The sequence goes on from NW_026535986.1 coordinate 654,040, forward strand.
AGTACCTGACCATTCTCCTGCCTTTTCTATTCACATGAACATTCGATTGCAAGCTGTTTTGGACAACTTTCTCTCTCTTCTTGCAAAACACTCGGCAGACCTCCGTGCAGCCTCTAGAACACGATGGGAGATGTTTTCTGTGCTGGCACAGTTTCTCCTTGCCAGACAGAGTGGAAAAGCTTTTTGCTAAGATGTAGACGAGAAGAGAGGCTAAAGAAGCAGGTACGGTGCTCTGCAGAGCTAAGCACAGCTCCCGGACCTCTTTCGGCAGAAGGCGCACACCGCAGAGCACTGTGAGCGGCAGAATCGTCTTTGCGCGAAGAAGCAGCTTCTTCGTCTCCGGGAGCCGGAGAGAGCGGCAACTTCGCAAAGGTGATGAAACAAGCTGTACAACACTGCGATTGTGTGCGCATCTTGCCAACTGAGAGAAAACAGTACCTGACCACTCTCCTGCCTTTTCTATTCACATGAACATTCGATTGCAAGCTGTTTTGGACAACTTTCTTTCTCTTCTTGCAAAACACTTGGCAGACCTGCGTGCAGCCTCTAGAACACGATGGGAGATGTTTTCTGTGCTGGCACAGTTTCTCCTTGCCAGACAGAGTGGAAAAGCTTTTTGCTAAGATGTAGACGAGAAGAGAGGCTAAAGACGAAGATACGGTGCTCTGCAGAGCTAAGCACCGCTCCCGGACCTCTTTCGGCAGAAGGCCGCACACCGCAGAGCACTGTGAGCGGCAGAATCGTCTTTGCGCGAAGAAGCAGCTTCTTCGTCTCCGGGAGCCGGAGAGAGCGGCAACTTCGCAAAGGTGATGAAACAAGCTGTACAACACTGCGATTGTGTGCGCAGCTTGCCAACTGAGAGAAAACAGTACCTGACCACTCTCCTGCCTTTTCTATTCACATGAACATTCGATTGCAAGCTGTTTTGGACAACTTTCTCTCTCTTCTTGCAAAACACTCGGCAGACCTCCGTGCAGCCTCTAGAACACGATGGGAGATGTTTTCTGTGCTGGCACAGTTTCTCCTTGCCAGACAGAGTGGAAAAGCTTTTTGCTAAGATGTAGACGAGAAGAGAGGCTAAAGAAGCAGGTACGGTGCTCTGCAGAGCTAAGCACCGCTCCCGGACCTCTTTCGGCAGAAGGCGCACACCGCAGAGCACTGTGAGCGGCAGAATCGTCTTTGCGCGAAGAAGCAGCTTCTTCGTCTCCGGGAGCCGGAGAGAGCGGCAACTTCGCAAAGGTGATGAAACAAGCTGTACAACACTGCGATTGTGTGCGCAGCTTGCCAACTGAGAGAAAACAGTACCTGACCACTCTCCTGCCTTTTCTATTCACATGAACATTCGATTGCAAAGCTGTTTTGGACAACTTTCTTTCTCTTCTTGCAAAACACTCGGCAGGCCTGCGTGCAGCCTCTAGAACACGATGGGAGATGTTTTTTGTGCTGGCACAGTTTCTCCTTGCCAGACAGAGTGGAAAAGCTTTTTGCTAAGATGTAGACGAGAAGAGAGGCTAAAGACGAAGGTACGGTGCTCTGCAGAGCTAAGCACCGCTCCCGGACCTCTTTCGGCAGAAGGCGCACACCGCAGAGCACTGTGAGCGGCAGAATCGTCTTTGCGCGAAGAAGCAGCTTCTTCGTCTCCGGGAGCCGGAGAGAGCGGCAACTTCGCAAAGGTGATGAAACAAGCTGTACAACACTGCGATTGTGTGCGCAGCTTGCCAACTGAGAGAAAACAGTACCTGACCACTCTCCTGCCTTTGTATTCACATGAACATTCGATTGCAAGCTGTTTTGGACAACTTTCTTTCTCTTCTTGCAAAACACTCGGCAGACCTCCGTGCAGCCTCTAGAACACGATGGGAGATGTTTTCTGTGCTGGCACAGTTTCTCCTTGCCAGACAGAGTGGAAAAGCTTTTCGCTAAGATGTAGACGAGAAGAGAGGCTAAAGACGAAGGTACGGTGCTCTGCAGAGCTAAGCACCGCTCCCGGGCCTCTTTCGGCAGAAGGCGCACACCGCAGAGCACTGTGAGCGGGCAGAATCGTCTTTGCGCGAAGAAGCAGCTTCTTCGTCTCCGGGAGCCGGAGAGAGCGGCAACTTCGCAAAGGTGATGAAACAAGCTGTACAACACTGCGATTGTGTGCGCATCTTGCCAACTGAGAGAAAACAGTACCTGACCACTCTCCTGCCTTTTCTATTCAGATGAACATTCGATTGCAAGCTGTTTTGGACAACTTTGTTTCTCTTCTTGCAAAACACTCGGCAGACATCCGTGCAGCCTCTAGAACACGATGGGAGATGTTTTCTGTGGTGGCACAGTTTCTCCTTGCCAGACAGAGTGGAAAAGCTTTTTGCTAAGATGTAGACGAGAAGAGAGGCTAAAGACGAAGGTACGGTGCTCTGCAGAGCTAAGCACCGCTCCCGGACCTCTTTCGGCAGAAGGCGCACACCGCAGAGCACTGTGAGCGGCAGAATCGTCTTTGCGCGAAGAAGCAGCTTCTTCGTCTCCGGGAGCCGGAGAGAGCGGCAACTTCGCAAAGGTGATGAAACAAGCTGTACAACACTGCGATTATGTGCGCAGCTTGCCAACAGAGAGAAAACAGTACCTGACCATTCTCCTGCCTTTTCTATTCACATGAACATTCGATTGCAAGCTGTTTTGGACAACTTTCTTTCTCTTCTTGCAAAACACTCGGCAGACCTCCGTGCAGCCTCTAGAACACGATGGGAGATGTTTTCTGTGCTGGCACAGTTTCTCCTTGCCAGACAGAGTGGAAAAGCTTTTTGCTAAGATGTAGACGAGAAGAGAGGCTAAAGAAGCAGGTATGGTGCTTCTCAGCGCTAAGCACAGCTCCCGGGACTCTTTCGGCAGAAGGCGCACACCGCAGAGCACTGTGAGCGGCAGAATCGTCTTTGCGCGAAGAAGCAGCTTCTTCGTCTCCGGGAGCCGGAGAGAGCGGCAACTTCGCAAAGGTGATGAAACAAGCTGTACAACACTGCGATTGTGTGCGCAGTTTGCCAACTGAGAGAAAACAGTACCTGACCACTCTCCTGCCTTTTCTATTCACATGAACATTCGATTGCAAGCTGTTTTGGACAACTTTCTTTCTCTTCTTGCAAAACACTCGGCAGACCTCCGTGCAGCCTCTAGAACACGATGGGAGATGTTTTCTGTGCTGGCACAGTTTCTCCTTGCCAGACAGAGTGGAAAAGCTTTTTGCTAAGATGTAGACGAGAAGAGAGGCTAAAGACGAAGGTACGGTGCTCTGCAGAGCTAAGCACCGCTCCCGGGCCTCTTTCGGCAGAAGGCGCACACCGCAGAGCACTGTGAGCGGCAGAATCGTCTTTGCGCGAAGAAGCAGCTTCTTCGTCTCCGGGAGCCGGAGAGAGCGGCAACTTCGCAAAGGTGATGAAACAAGCTGTACAACACTGCGATTGTGTGCGCAGCTTGCCAACTGAGAGAAAACAGTACCTGACCATTCTCCTGCCTTTTCTATTCACATGAACATTCGATTGCAAGCTGTTTTGGACAACTTTCTCTCTCTTCTTGCAAAACACTCGGCAGACCTCCGTGCAGCCTCTAGAACACGATGGGAGATGTTTTCTGTGCTGGCACAGTTTCTCCTTGCCAGACAGAGTGGAAAAGCTTTTTGCTAAGATGTAGACGAGAAGAGAGGCTAAAGAAGCAGGTACGGTGCTCTGCAGAGCTAAGCACAGCTCCCGGACCTCTTTCGGCAGAAGGCGCACACCGCAGAGCACTGTGAGCGGCAGAATCGTCTTTGCGCGAAGAAGCAGCTTCTTCGTCTCCGGGAGCCGGAGAGAGCGGCAACTTCGCAAAGGTGATGAAACAAGCTGTACAACACTGCGATTGTGTGCGCAGTTTGCCAACTGATAGAAAACAGTACCTGACCACTCTCCTGCCTTTTCTATTCACATGAACATTCGATTGCAAGCTGTTTTGGACAACTTTCTTTCTCTTCTTGCAAAACACTCGGCAGACCTCCGTGCAGCCTCTAGAACACGATGGGAGATGTTTTCTGTGCTGGCACAGTTTCTCCTTGCCAGACAGAGTGGAAAAGCTTTTTGCTAAGATGTAGACGAGAAGAGAGGCTAAAGACGAAGGTACGGTGCTCTGCAGAGCTAAGCACCGCTCCCGGGCCTCTTTCGGCAGAAGGCGCACACCGCAGAGCACTGTGAGCGGCAGAATCGTCTTTGCGCGAAGAAGCAGCTTCTTCGTCTCCGGGAGCCGGAGAGAGCGGCAACTTCGCAAAGGTGATGAAACAAGCTGTACAACACTGCGATTGTGTGCGCAGCTTGCCAACTGAGAGAAAACAGTACCTGACCATTCTCCTGCCTTTTCTATTCACATGAACATTCGATTGCAAGCTGTTTTGGACAACTTTCTCTCTCTTCTTGCAAAACACTCGGCAGACCTCCGTGCAGCCTCTAGAACACGATGGGAGATGTTTTCTGTGCTGGCACAGTTTCTCCTTGCCAGACAGAGTGGAAAAGCTTTTTGCTAAGATGTAGACGAGAAGAGAGGCTAAAGAAGCAGGTACGGTGCTCTGCAGAGCTAAGCACAGCTCCCGGACCTCTTTCGGCAGAAGGCGCACACCGCAGAGCACTGTGAGCGGCAGAATCGTCTTTGCGCGAAGAAGCAGCTTCTTCGTCTCCGGGAGCCGGAGAGAGCGGCAACTTCGCAAAGGTGATGAAACAAGCTGTACAACACTGCGATTGTGTGCGCATCTTGCCAACTGAGAGAAAACAGTACCTGACCACTCTCCTGCCTTTTCTATTCACATGAACATTCGATTGCAAGCTGTTTTGGACAACTTTCTTTCTCTTCTTGCAAAACACTTGGCAGACCTGCGTGCAGCCTCTAGAACACGATGGGAGATGTTTTCTGTGCTGGCACAGTTTCTCCTTGCCAGACAGAGTGGAAAAGCTTTTTGCTAAGATGTAGACGAGAAGAGAGGCTAAAGACGAAGATACGGTGCTCTGCAGAGCTAAGCACCGCTCCCGGACCTCTTTCGGCAGAAGGCGCACACCGCAGAGCACTGTGAGCGGCAGAATCGTCTTTGCGCGAAGAAGCAGCTTCTTCGTCTCCGGGAGCCGGAGAGAGCGGCAACTTCGCAAAGGTGATGAAACAAGCTGTACAACACTGCGATTGTGTGCGCAGCTTGCCAACTGAGAGAAAACAGTACCTGACCACTCTCCTGCCTTTTCTATTCACATGAACATTCGATTGCAAGCTGTTTTGGACAACTTTCTCTCTCTTCTTGCAAAACACTCGGCAGACCTCCGTGCAGCCTCTAGAACACGATGGGAGATGTTTTCTGTGCTGGCACAGTTTCTCCTTGCCAGACAGAGTGGAAAAGCTTTTTGCTAAGATGTAGACGAGAAGAGAGGCTAAAGAAGCAGGTACGGTGCTCTGCAGAGCTAAGCACCGCTCCCGGACCTCTTTCGGCAGAAGGCGCACACCGCAGAGCACTGTGAGCGGCAGAATCGTCTTTGCGCGAAGAAGCAGCTTCTTCGTCTCCGGGAGCCGGAGAGAGCGGCAACTTCGCAAAGGTGATGAAACATGCTGTACAACACTGCGATTGTGTGCGCAGCTTGCCAACTGAGAGAAAACAGTACCTGACCACTCTCCTGCCTTTTCTATTCACATGAACATTCGATTGCAAGCTGTTTTGGACAACTTTCTTTCTCTTCTTGCAAAACACTCGGCAGGCCTGCGTGCAGCCTCTAGAACACGATGGGAGATGTTTTTTGTGCTGGCACAGTTTCTCCTTGCCAGACAGAGTGGAAAAGCTTTTTGCTAAGATGTAGACGAGAAGAGAGGCTAAAGACGAAGGTACGGTGCTCTGCAGAGCTAAGCACCGCTCCCGGACCTCTTTCGGCAGAAGGCGCACACCGCAGAGCACTGTGAGCGGCAGAATCGTCTTTGCGCGAAGAAGCAGCTTCTTCGTCTCCGGGAGCCGGAGAGAGCGGCAACTTCGCAAAGGTGATGAAACAAGCTGTACAACACTGCGATTGTGTGCGCAGCTTGCCAACTGAGAGAAAACAGTACCTGACCACTCTCCTGCCTTTTGTATTCACATGAACATTCGATTGCAAGCTGTTTTGGACAACTTTCTTTCTCTTCTTGCAAAACACTCGGCAGACCTCCGTGCAGCCTCTAGAACACGATGGGAGATGTTTTCTGTGCTGGCACAGTTTCTCCTTGCCAGACAGAGTGGAAAAGCTTTTCGCTAAGATGTAGACGAGAAGAGAGGCTAAAGACGAAGGTACGGTGCTCTGCAGAGCTAAGCACCGCTCCCGGGCCTCTTTCGGCAGAAGGCGCACACCGCAGAGCACTGTGAGCGGCAGAATCGTCTTTGCGCGAAGAAGCAGCTTCTTCGTCTCCGGGAGCCGGAGAGAGCGGCAACTTCGCAAAGGTGATGAAACAAGCTGTACAACACTGCGATTGTGTGCGCATCTTGCCAACTGAGAGAAAACAGTACCTGACCACTCTCCTGCCTTTTCTATTCAGATGAACATTCGATTGCAAGCTGTTTTGGACAACTTTGTTTCTCTTCTTGCAAAACACTCGGCAGACATCCGTGCAGCCTCTAGAACACGATGGGAGATGTTTTCTGTGCTGGCACAGTTTCTCCTTGCCAGACAGAGTGGAAAAGCTTTTTGCTAAGATGTAGACGAGAAGAGAGGCTAAAGACGAAGGTACGGTGCTCTGCAGAGCTAAGCACCGCTCCCGGACCTCTTTCGGCAGAAGGCGCACACCGCAGAGCACTGTGAGCGGCAGAATCGTCTTTGCGCGAAGAAGCAGCTTCTTCGTCTCCGGGAGCCGGAGAGAGCGGCAACTTCGCAAAGGTGATGAAACAAGCTGTACAACACTGCGATTATGTGCGCAGCTTGCCAACAGAGAGAAAACAGTACCTGACCATTCTCCTGCCTTTTCTATTCACATGAACATTCGATTGCAAGCTGTTTTGGACAACTTTCTTTCTCTTCTTGCAAAACACTCGGCAGACCTCCGTGCAGCCTCTAGAACACGATGGGAGATGTTTTCTGTGCTGGCACAGTTTCTCCTTGCCAGACAGAGTGGAAAAGCTTTTTGCTAAGATGTAGACGAGAAGAGAGGCTAAAGAAGCAGGTATGGTGCTTCTCAGCGCTAAGCACAGCTCCCGGGACTCTTTCGGCAGAAGGCGCACACCGCAGAGCACTGTGAGCGGCAGAATCGTCTTTGCGCGAAGAAGCAGCTTCTTCGTCTCCGGGAGCCGGAGAGAGCGGCAACTTCGCAAAGGTGATGAAACAAGCTGTACAACACTGCGATTGTGTGCGCAGTTTGCCAACTGAGAGAAAACAGTACCTGACCACTCTCCTGCCTTTTCTATTCACATGAACATTCGATTGCAAGCTGTTTTGGACAACTTTCTTTCTCTTCTTGCAAAACACTCGGCAGACCTCCGTGCAGCCTCTAGAACACGATGGGAGATGTTTTCTGTGCTGGCACAGTTTCTCCTTGCCAGACAGAGTGGAAAAGCTTTTTGCTAAGATGTAGACGAGAAGAGAGGCTAAAGACGAAGGTACGGTGCTCTGCAGAGCTAAGCACCGCTCCCGGGCCTCTTTCGGCAGAAGGCGCACACCGCAGAGCACTGTGAGCGGCAGAATCGTCTTTGCGCGAAGAAGCAGCTTCTTCGTCTCCGGGAGCCGGAGAGAGCGGCAACTTCGCAAAGGTGATGAAACAAGCTGTACAACACTGCGATTGTGTGCGCAGCTTGCCAACTGAGAGAAAACAGTACCTGACCATTCTCCTGCCTTTTCTATTCACATGAACATTCGATTGCAAGCTGTTTTGGACAACTTTCTCTCTCTTCTTGCAAAACACTCGGCAGACCTCCGTGCAGCCTCTAGAACACGATGGGAGATGTTTTCTGTGCTGGCACAGTTTCTCCTTGCCAGACAGAGTGGAAAAGCTTTTTGCTAAGATGTAGACGAGAAGAGAGGCTAAAGAAGCAGGTACGGTGCTCTGCAGAGCTAAGCACAGCTCCCGGACCTCTTTCGGCAGAAGGCGCACACCGCAGAGCACTGTGAGCGGCAGAATCGTCTTTGCGCGAAGAAGCAGCTTCTTCGTCTCCGGGAGCCGGAGAGAGCGGCAACTTCGCAAAGGTGATGAAACAAGCTGTACAACACTGCGATTGTGTGCGCAGTTTGCCAACTGATAGAAAACAGTACCTGACCACTCTCCTGCCTTTTCTATTCACATGAACATTCGATTGCAAGCTGTTTTGGACAACTTTCTTTCTCTTCTTGCAAAACACTCGGCAGACCTGCGTGCAGCCTCTAGAACACGATGGGAGATGTTTTCTGTGCTGGCACAGTTTCTCCTTGCCAGACAGAGTGGAAAAGCTTTTTGCTAAGATGTAGACGAGAAGAGAGGCTAAAGACGAAGGTACGGTGCTCTGCAGAGCTAAGCACCGCTCCCGGGCCTCTTTCGGCAGAAGGCGCACACCGCAGAGCACTGTGAGCGGCAGAATCGTCTTTGCGCGAAGAAGCAGCTTCTTCGTCTCCGGGAGCCGGAGAGAGCGGCAACTTCGCAAAGGTGATGAAACAAGCTGTACAACACTGCGATTGTGTGCGCAGCTTGCCAACTGAGAGAAAACAGTACCTGACCATTCTCCTGCCTTTTCTATTCACATGAACATTCGATTGCAAGCTGTTTTGGACAACTTTCTCTCTCTTCTTGCAAAACACTCGGCAGACCTCCGTGCAGCCTCTAGAACACGATGGGAGATGTTTTCTGTGCTGGCACAGTTTCTCCTTGCCAGACAGAGTGGAAAAGCTTTTTGCTAAGATGTAGACGAGAAGAGAGGCTAAAGACGAAGATACGGTGCTCTGCAGAGCTAAGCACCGCTCCCGGACCTCTTTCGGCAGAAGGCGCACACCGCAGAGCACTGTGAGCGGCAGAATCGTCTTTGCGCGAAGAAGCAGCTTCTTCGTCTCCGGGAGCCGGAGAGAGCGGCAACTTCGCAAAGGTGATGAAACAAGCTGTACAACACTGCGATTGTGTGCGCAGCTTGCCAACTGAGAGAAAACAGTACCTGACCACTCTCCTGCCTTTTCTATTCACATGAACATTCGATTGCAAGCTGTTTTGGACAACTTTCTCTCTCTTCTTGCAAAACACTCGGCAGACCTCCGTGCAGCCTCTAGAACACGATGGGAGATGTTTTCTGTGCTGGCACAGTTTCTCCTTGCCAGACAGAGTGGAAAAGCTTTTTGCTAAGATGTAGACGAGAAGAGAGGCTAAAGAAGCAGGTACGGTGCTCTGCAGAGCTAAGCACCGCTCCCGGACCTCTTTCGGCAGAAGGCGCACACCGCAGAGCACTGTGAGCGGCAGAATCGTCTTTGCGCGAAGAAGCAGCTTCTTCGTCTCCGGGAGCCGGAGAGAGCGGCAACTTCGCAAAGGTGATGAAACAAGCTGTACAACACTGCGATTGTGTGCGCAGCTTGCCAACTGAGAGAAAACAGTACCTGACCACTCTCCTGCCTTTTCTATTCACATGAACATTCGATTGCAAGCTGTTTTGGACAACTTTCTTTCTCTTCTTGCAAAACACTCGGCAGGCCTGCGTGCAGCCTCTAGAACACGATGGGAGATGTTTTTTGTGCTGGCACAGTTTCTCCTTGCCAGACAGAGTGGAAAAGCTTTTTGCTAAGATGTAGACGAGAAGAGAGGCTAAAGACGAAGGTACGGTGCTCTGCAGAGCTAAGCACCGCTCCCGGACCTCTTTCGGCAGAAGGCGCACACCGCAGAGCACTGTGAGCGGCAGAATCGTCTTTGCGCGAAGAAGCAGCTTCTTCGTCTCCGGGAGCCGGAGAGAGCGGCAACTTCGCAAAGGTGATGAAACAAGCTGTACAACACTGCGATTGTGTGCGCAGCTTGCCAACTGAGAGAAAACAGTACCTGACCACTCTCCTGCCTTTTGTATTCACATGAACATTCGATTGCAAGCTGTTTTGGACAACTTTCTTTCTCTTCTTGCAAAACACTCGGCAGACCTCCGTGCAGCCTCTAGAACACGATGGGAGATGTTTTCTGTGCTGGCACAGTTTCTCCTTGCCAGACAGAGTGGAAAAGCTTTTCGCTAAGATGTAGACGAGAAGAGAGGCTAAAGACGAAGGTACGGTGCTCTGCAGAGCTAAGCACCGCTCCCGGGCCTCTTTCGGCAGAAGGCGCACACCGCAGAGCACTGTGAGCGGCAGAATCGTCTTTGCGCGAAGAAGCAGCTTCTTCGTCTCCGGGAGCCGGAGAGAGCGGCAACTTCGCAAAGGTGATGAAACAAGCTGTACAACACTGCGATTGTGTGCGCATCTTGCCAACTGAGAGAAAACAGTACCTGACCACTCTCCTGCCTTTTCTATTCACATGAACATTCGATTGCAAGCTGTTTTGGACAACTTTCTTTCTCTTCTTGCAAAACACTTGGCAGACCTCCGTGCAGCCTCTAGAACACGATGGGAGATGTTTTCTGTGCTGGCACAGTTTCTCCTTGCCAGACAGAGTGGAAAAGCTTTTTGCTAAGATGTAGACGAGAAGAGAGGCTAAAGACGAAGATACGGTGCTCTGCAGAGCTAAGCACCGCTCCCGGGGCTCTTTCGGCAGAAGGCGCACACCGCAGAGCACTGTGAGCGGCAGAATCGTCTTTGGGCGAAGAAGCAGCTTCTTCGTCTCCGGGAGCCGGAGAGAGCGGCAACTTCGCAAAGGTGATGAAACAAGCTGTACAACACTGCGATTGTGTGCGCAGTTTGCCAACTGAGAGAAAACAGTACCTGACCACTCTCCTGCCTTTTCTATTCACATGAACATTCGATTGCAAGCTGTTTTGGACAACTTTCTTTCTCTTCTTGCAAAACACTCGGCAGACCTCCGTGCAGCCTCTAGAACACGATGGGAGATGTTTTCTGTGCTGGCACAGTTTCTCCTTGCCAGACAGAGTGGAAAAGCTTTTTGCTAAGATGTAGACGAGAAGAGAGGCTAAAGACGAAGGTACGGTGCTCTGCAGAGCTAAGCACCGCTCCCGGGCCTCTTTCGGCAGAAGGCGCACACCGCAGAGCACTGTGAGCGGCAGAATCGTCTTTGCGCGAAGAAGCAGCTTCTTCGTCTCCGGGAGCCGGAGAGAGCGGCAACTTCGCAAAGGTGATGAAACAAGCTGTACAACACTGCGATTGTGTGCGCAGCTTGCCAACTGAGAGAAAACAGTACCTGACCATTCTCCTGCCTTTTCTATTCACATGAACATTCGATTGCAAGCTGTTTTGGACAACTTTCTCTCTCTTCTTGCAAAACACTCGGCAGACCTCCGTGCAGCCTCTAGAACACGATGGGAGATGTTTTTTGTGCTGGCACAGTTTCTCCTTGCCAGACAGAGTGGGAAAGCTTTTTGCTAAGATGTAGACGAGAAGAGAGGCTAAAGAAGCAGGTATGGTGCTCTGCAGAGCTAAGCACCGCTCCCGGGCCTCTTTCGGCAGAAGGCGCACACCGCAGAGCACTGTGAGCGGCAGAATCGTCTTTGCGCGAAGAAGCAGCTTCTTCGTCTCCGGGATCCGGAGACAGCGGCAACTTGGCAAAGGTGATGAAACAAGCTGTACAACACTGCGATTGTGTGCGCAGCTTGCCAACTGAGAGAAAACAGTACCTGACCACTCTCCTGCCTTTTCTATTCACTTGAACATTCGATTGGGAGCTGTTTTGGACAACTTTCTTTCTCTTCTTGCAAAACACTCGGCAGACCTCCGTGCAGCCTCTAGAACACGATGGGAGATGTTTTCTGTGCTGGCACAGTTTCTCCTTGCCAGACAGAGTGGAAAAGCTTTTTGCTAAGATGTAGACGAGAAGAGAGGCTAAAGAAGCAGGTATGGTGCTTCTCAGAGCTAAGCACAGCTCCCGGGGCTCTTTCGGCAGAAGGCGCACACCGCAGAGCACTGTGAGCGGCAGAATCGTCTTTGCGCGAAGAAGCAGCTTCTTCGTCTCCGGGAGCCGGAGAGAGCGGCAACTTCGCAAAGGTGATGAAACAAGCTGTACAACACTGCGATTGTGTGCGCATCTTGCCAACTGAGAGAAAACAGTACCTGACCACTCTCCTGCCTTTTCTATTCACATGAACATTCGATTGCAAGCTGTTTTGGACAACTTTCTTTCTCTTCTTGCAAAACACTCGGCAGACCTCCGTGCAGCCTCTAGAACACGATGGGAGATGTTTTCTGTGCTGGCACAGTTTCTCCTTGCCAGACAGAGTGGAAAAGCTTTTCGCTAAGATGTAGACGAGAAGAGAGGCTAAAGACGAAGGTACGGTGCTCTGCAGAGCTAAGCACCGCTCCCGGGCGTGTTTCGGCAGAAGGCGCACACCGCAGAGCACTGTGAGCGGCAGAATCGTCTTTGCGCGAAGAAGCAGCTTCTTCGTCTCCGGGAGCCGGAGAGAGCGGCAACTTGGCAAAGGTGATGAAACAAGCTGTACGACACTGCGATTGTGTGCGCAGTTTGCCAACTGAGAGAAAACAGTACCTGACCACTCTCCTGCCTTTTCTATTCACATGAACATTCGATTGCAAGCTGTTTTGGACAACTTTCTTTCTCTTCTTGCAAAACACTCGGCAGACCTCCGTGCAGCCTCTAGAACACGATGGGAGATATTTTCTGTGCTGGCACAGTTTCTCCTTGCCAGACAGAGTGGAAAAGCTTTTTGCTAAGATGTAGAGGAGAAGAGAGGCTAAAGACGAAGGTACGGTGCTCTGCAGAGCTAAGCACCGCTCCCGGGCGTGTTTCGGCAGAAGGCGCACACCGCAGAGCACTGTGAGCGGCAGAATCGTCTTTGCGCGAAGAAGCAGCTTCTTCGTCTCCGGCAGCCGGAGAGAGCGGCAGCTTCGCAAAGGTGTGAAACAAGCTGTACAACACTGCGATTGTGTGCGCAGCTTGCCAACTGAGAGAAAACAGTACCTGACAACTCTCCTGCCTTTTCTATTCACTTGAACATTCGATTGCAAGCTGTTTTGGACAACTTTCTTTCTCTTCTTGCAAAACACTCGGCAGACCTGCGTACAGCCTCTAGAACACGATGGGAGATGTTTTTTGTGCTGGCACAGTTTCTCCTTGCCAGACAGAGTGGAAAAGCTTTTTGCTAAGATGTAGACGAGAAGAGAGGCTAAAGACGAAGGTACGGTGCTCTGCAGAGCTAAGCACCGCTCCCGGGCGTCTTTCGGCAGAAGGCGCACACCGCAGAGCACTGTGAGCGGCAGAATCGTCTTTGCGCGAAGAAGCCGCTTCTTCGTCTCCGGGAGCCGGAGAGAGCGGCAACTTCGCAAAGGTGATGAAACAAGCTGTACAACACTGCGATTGTGTGCGCAGCTTGCCAACTGAGAGAAAACAGTACCTGACCACTCTCCTGCCTTTTCTATTCACATGAACATTCGATTGCAAGCTGTTTTGGACAACTTTCTTTCTCTTCTTGCAAAACACTCGGCAGACCTCCGTGCAGCCTCTAGAACACAATGGGAGATGTTTTTTGTGCTGGCACAGTATCTCCTTGCCAGACAGAGTGGAAAAGCTTTTTGCTAAGATGTAGACGAGAAGAGAGGCTAAAGACGAAGGTACGGTGCTTCTCAGAGCTAAGCACCGCTCCCGGGCGTGTTTCGGCAGAAGGCGCACACCGCAGAGCACTGTGAGCGGCAGAATCGTCTTTGCGCGAAGAAGCAGCTTCTTCGTCTCCGGGAGCCGGAGAGAGCGGCAACTTCGCAAAGGTGATGAAACAAGCTGTACAACACTGCGATTGTGTGCGCAGCTTGCCAAGTGAGAGAAAACAATACCTGACCACTCTCCTGCCTTTTCTATTCACATGAACATTCGATTGCAAGCTGTTTTGGACAACTTTCTTTCTCTTCTTGCAAAACACTCGGCAGACCTGCGTGCAGCCTCTAGAACACGATGGGAGATGTTTTCTGTGCTGGCACAGTTTCTCCTTGCCAGACAGAGTGGAAAAGCTTTTTGCTAAGATGTAGACGAGAAGAGAGGCTAAAGACGAAGGTACGGTGCTCTGCAGAGCTAAGCACCGCACCCGGACCTCTTTCGTCAGAAGGCGCACACCGCAGAGCACTGTGAGCGGCAGAATCGTCTTTGGGAGAAAAAGCAGCTTCTTCGTCTCCGGGAGCCGGAGAGAGCGGCAACTTCGCAAAGGTGATGAAACAAGCTGTACAACACTGCGATTGTGTGCGCCGCTTGCCAACTGAGACAAAACAGTACCTGACCACTCTCCTGCCTTTTCTATTCACTTGAACATTCGATTGCAAGCTGTTTTGGACAACTTTCTTTCTCTTCTTGCAAAACACTCGGCAGACCTCCGTGCAGCCTCTAGAACACGATGGGAGATGTTTTCTGTGCTGGCACAGTTTCTCCTTGCCAGACAGAGTGGAAAAGCTGTTTGCTAAGATGTAGACGAGAAGAGAGGCTAAAGACGAAGGTACGGTGCTCTGCAGAGCTAAGCACCGCTCCCGGACCTCTTTCGGCAGAAGGCGCACACCGCAGAGCACTGTGAGCGGCAGAATCGTCTTTGCGCGAAGAAGCAGCTTCTTCGTCTCCGGGAGCCGGAGAGAGCGGCAACTTCGCAAAGGTGATGAAACAAGCTGTACAACACTGCGATTGTGTGCGCAGCTTGCCAAGTGAGAGAAAACAGTACCTGACCACTCTCCTGCCTTTTCTATTCACATGAACATTCGATTGCAAGCTGTTTTGGACAACTTTCTCTCTCTTCTTGCAAAACACTCGGCAGACCTCCGTGCAGCCTCTAGAACACGATGGGAGATGTTTTCTGTGCTGGCACAGTTTCTCCTTGCCAGACAGAGTGGAAAAGCTTTTTGCTAAGATGTAGACGAGAAGAGAGGCTAAAGAAGCAGGTACGGTGCTCTGCAGAGCTAAGCACAGCTCCCGGACCTCTTTCGGCAGAAGGCGCACACCGCAGAGCACTGTGAGCGGCAGAATCGTCTTTGGGCGAAGAAGCAGCTTCTTCGTCTCCGGGAGCCGGAGAGAGCGGCAACTTCGCAAAGGTGATGAAACAAGCTGTACAACACTGCGATTGTGTGCGCAGTTTGCCAACTGAGAGAAAACAGTACCTGACCACTCTCCTGCCTTTTCTATTCACATGAACATTCGATTGCAAGCTGTTTTGGACAACTTTCTTTCTCTTCTTGCAAAACACTCGGCTGACCTCCGTGCAGCCTCTAGAACACGATGGGAGATGTTTTCTGTGCTGGCACAGTTTCTCCTTGCCAGACAGAGTGGAAAAGCTTTTTGCTAAGATGTAGACGAGAAGAGAGGCTAAAGACGAAGGTACGGTGCTCTGCAGAGCTAAGCACCGCTCCCGGGCCTCTTTCGGCAGAAGGCGCACACCGCAGAGCACTGTGAGCGGCAGAATCGTCTTTGCGCGAAGAAGCAGCTTCTTCGTCTCCGGGAGCCGGAGAGAGCGGCAACTTCGCAAAGGTGATGAAACAAGCTGTACAACACTGCGATTGTGTGCGCAGCTTGCCAACTGAGAGAAAACAGTACCTGACCATTCTCCTGCCTTTTCTATTCACATGAACATTCGATTGCAAGCTGTTTTGGACAACTTTCTCTCTCTTCTTGCAAAACACTCGGCAGACCTCCGTGCAGCCTCTAGAACACGATGGGAGATGTTTTCTGTGCTGGCACAGTTTCTCCTTGCCAGACAGAGTGGAAAAGCTTTTTGCTAAGATGTAGACGAGAAGAGAGGCTAAAGAAGCAGGTACGGTGCTCTGCAGAGCTAAGCACAGCTCCCGGACCTCTTTCGGCAGAAGGCGCACACCGCAGAGCACTGTGAGCGGCAGAATCGTCTTTGCGCGAAGAAGCAGCTTCTTCGTCTCCGGGAGCCGGAGAGAGCGGCAACTTCGCAAAGGTGATGAAACAAGCTGTACAACACTGCGATTGTGTGCGCATCTTGCCAACTGAGAGAAAACAGTACCTGACCACTCTCCTGCCTTTTCTATTCACATGAACATTCGATTGCAAGCTGTTTTGGACAACTTTCTTTCTCTTCTTGCAAAACACTTGGCAGACCTGCGTGCAGCCTCTAGAACACGATGGGAGATGTTTTCTGTGCTGGCACAGTTTCTCCTTGCCAGACAGAGTGGAAAAGCTTTTTGCTAAGATGTAGACGAGAAGAGAGGCTAAAGACGAAGATACGGTGCTCTGCAGAGCTAAGCACCGCTCCCGGACCTCTTTCGGCAGAAGGCGCACACCGCAGAGCACTGTGAGCGGCAGAATCGTCTTTGCGCGAAGAAGCAGCTTCTTCGTCTCCGGGAGCCGGAGAGAGCGGCAACTTCGCAAAGGTGATGAAACAAGCTGTACAACACTGCGATTGTGTGCGCAGCTTGCCAACTGAGAGAAAACAGTACCTGACCATTCTCCTGCCTTTTCTATTCACATGAACATTCGATTGCAAGCTGTTTTGGACAACTTTCTCTCTCTTCTTGCAAAACACTCGGCAGACCTGCGTGCAGCCTCTAGAACACGATGGGAGATGTTTTCTGTGCTGGCACAGTTTCTCCTTGCCAGACAGAGTGGAAAAGCTTTTTGCTAAGATGTAGACGAGAAGAGAGGCTAAAGAAGCAGGTACGGTGCTCTGCAGAGCTAAGCACAGCTCCCGGACCTCTTTCGGCAGAAGGCGCACACCGCAGAGCACTGTGAGCGGCAGAATCGTCTTTGCGCGAAGAAGCAGCTTCTTCGTCTCCGGGAGCCGGAGAGAGCGGCAACTTCGCAAAGGTGATGAAACAAGCTGTACAACACTGCGATTGTGTGCGCATCTTGCCAACTGAGAGAAAACAGTACCTGACCACTCTCCTGCCTTTTCTATTCACATGAACATTCGATTGCAAGCTGTTTTGGACAACTTTCTTTCTCTTCTTGCAAAACACTTGGCAGACCTCCGTGCAGCCTCTAGAACACGATGGGAGATGTTTTCTGTGCTGGCACAGTTTCTCCTTGCCAGACAGAGTGGAAAAGCTTTTTGCTAAGATGTAGACGAGAAGAGAGGCTAAAGACGAAGATACGGTGCTCTGCAGAGCTAAGCACCGCTCCCGGACCTCTTTCGGCAGAAGGCGCACACCGCAGAGCACTGTGAGCGGCAGAATCGTCTTTGCGCGAAGAAGCAGCTTCTTCGTCTCCGGGAGCCGGAGAGAGCGGCAACTTCGCAAAGGTGATGAAACAAGCTGTACAACACTGCGATTGTGTGCGCAGCTTGCCAACTGAGAGAAAACAGTACCTGACCACTCTCCTGCCTTTTCTATTCACATGAACATTCGATTGCAAGCTGTTTTGGACAACTTTCTTTCTCTTCTTGCAAAACACTCGGCAGGCCTGCGTGCAGCCTCTAGAACACGATGGGCGATGTTTTTTGTGCTGGCACAGTTTCTCCTTGCCAGACAGAGTGGAAAAGCTTTTTGCTAAGATGTAGACGAGAAGAGAGGCTAAAGACGAAGGTACGGTGCTCTGCAGAGCTAAGCACCGCTCCCGGACCTCTTTCGGCAGAAGGCGCACACCGCAGAGCACTGTGAGCGGCAGAATCGTCTTTGGGCGAAGAAGCAGCTTCTTCGTCTCCGGGAGCCGGAGAGAGCGGCAACTTCGCAAAGGTGATGAAACAAGCTGTACAACACTGCGATTGTGTGCGCAGCTTGCCAAGTGAGAGAAAACAGTACCTGACCACTCTCCTGCCTTTTGTATTCACATGAACATTCGATTGCAAGCTGTTTTGGACAACTTTCTTTCTCTTCTTGCAAAACACTCGGCAGACCTCCGTGCAGCCTCTAGAACACGATGGGAGATGTTTTCTGTGCTGGCACAGTTTCTCCTTGCCAGACAGAGTGGAAAAGCTTTTTGCTAAGATGTAGACGAGAAGAGAGGCTAAAGACGAAGGTACGGTGCTCTGCAGAGCTAAGCACCGCTCCCGGGCCTCTTTCGGCAGAAGGCGCACACCGCAGAGCACTGTGAGCGGCAGAATCGTCTTTGCGCGAAGAAGCAGCTTCTTCGTCTCCGGGAGCCGGAGAGAGCGGCAACTTCGCAAAGGTGATGAAACAAGCTGTACAACACTGCGATTGTGTGCGCATATTGCCAACTGAGAGAAAACAGTACCTGACCACTCTCCTGCATTTTCTATTCACATGAACATTCGATTGGAAGCTGTTTTGGACAACTTTCTTTCTCTTCTTGCAAAACACTTCGCAGACCTCCGTGCAGCCTCTAGAACACGATGGGAGATGTTTTCTGTGCTGGCACAGTTTCTCCTTGCCAGACAGAGTGGAAAAGCTTTTTGCTAAGATGTAGACGAGAAGAGAGGCTAAAGACGAAGATACGGTGCTCTGCAGAGCTAAGCACCGCTCCCGGGGCTCTTTCGGCAGAAGGCGCACACCGCAGAGCACTGTGAGTGGCAGAATCGTCTTTGCGCGAAGAAGCAGCTTCTTCGTCTCCGGGAGCCGGAGAGAGCGGCAACTTCGCAAAGGTGATGAAACAAGCTGTACAACACTGCGATTGTGTGCGCAGTTTGCCAACTGAGAGAAAACAGTACCTGACCACTCTCCTGCCTTTTCTATTCACATGAACATTCGATTGCAAGCGGTTTTGGACAACTTTCTTTCTCTTCTTGCAAAACACTCGGCAGACCTCCGTGCAGCCTCTAGAACACGATGGGAGATGTTTTCTGTGCTGGCACAGTTTCTCCTTGCCAGACAGAGTGGAAAAGCTTTTTGCTAAGATGTAGACGAGAAGAGAGGCTAAAGACGAAGGTACGGTGCTCTGCAGAGCTAAGCACCGCTCCCGGGCCTCTTTCGGCAGAAGGCGCACACCGCAGAGCACTGTGAGCGGCAGAATCGTCTTTGCGCGAAGAAGCAGCTTCTTCGTCTCCGGGAGCCGGAGAGAGCGGCAACTTCGCAAAGGTGATGAAACAAGCTGTACAACACTGCGATTGTGTGCGCAGCTTGCCAACTGAGAGAAAACAGTACCTGACCACTCTCCTGCCTTTTCTATTCACATGAACATTCGATTGCAAGCTGTTTTGGACAACTTTCTCTCTCTTCTTGCAAAACACTCGGCAGACCTCCGTGCAGCCTCTAGAACACGATGGGAGATGTTTTCTGTGCTGGCACAGTTTCTCCTTGCCAGACAGAGTGGAAAAGCTTTTTGCTAAGATGTAGACGAGAAGAGAGGCTAAAGAAGCAGGTACGGTGCTCTGCAGAGCTAAGCACAGCTCCCGGACCTCTTTCGGCAGAAGGCGCACACCGCAGAGCACTGTGAGCGGCAGAATCGTCTTTGCGCGAAGAAGCAGCTTCTTCGTCTCCGGGAGCCGGAGAGAGCGGCAACTTCGCAAAGGTGATGAAACAAGCTGTACAACACTGCGATTGTGTGCGCATCTTGCCAACTGAGAGAAAACAGTACCTGACCACTCTCCTGCCTTTTCTATTCACTTGAACATTCGATTGGGAGCTGTTTTGAACAACTTTCTTTCTCTTCTTGCAAAACACTCGGCAGACCTCCGTGCAGCCGCTAGAACACGATGGGAGATGTTTTTAGTGCTGGCACAGTTTCTCCTTGCCAGACAGAGTGGGAAAGCTTTTTGCTAAGATGTAGACGAGAAGAGAGGCTAAAGAAGCAGGTATGGTGCTCTGCAGAGCTAAGCACCGCTCCCGGGCGTCTTTCGGCAGAAGGCGCACACCGCAGAGCACTGTGAGCGGCAGAATCGTCTTTGCGCGAAGAAGCAGCTTCTTCGTCTCCGGGATCCGGAGAGAGCGGCAACTTGGCAAAGGTGATGAAACAAGCTGTACAACACTGCGATTGTGTGTGCAGTTTGCCAACTGAGAGAAAACAGTACCTGACCACTCTCCTGCCTTTTCTATTCACATGAACATTCGATTGGAAGCTGTTTTGGACAACTTTCTTTCTCTTCTTGCAAAACACTCGGCAGACCTCCGTGCAGCCTCTAGAACACGATGGGAGATGTTTTCTGTGCTGGCACAGTTTCTCCTTGCCAGACAGAGTGGAAAAGCTTTTTGCTAAGATGTAGACGAGAAGAGAGGCTAAAGAAGCAGGTATGGTGCTTCTCAGAGCTAAGCACAGCTCCCGGGCCTCTTTCGGCAGAAGGCGCACACCGCAGAGCACTGTGAGCGGCAGAATCGTCTTTGCGCGAAGAAGCAGCTTCTTCGTCTCCGGGAGCCGGAGAGAGCGGCAACTTCGCAAAGGTGATGAAACAAGCTGTACAACACTGCGATTGTGTGCGCAACTTGCCAACTGAGAGAAAACAGTACCTGACCACTCTCCTGCCTTTTCTATTCACATGAACATTCGATTGCAAGCTGTTTTGGACAACTTTCTTTCTCTTCTTGCAAAACACTCGGCAGACCTCCGTGCAGCCTCTAGAACACGATGGGAGATGTTTTCTGTGCTGGCACAGTTTCTCCTTGCCAGACAGAGTGGAAAAGCTTTTTGCTAAGATGTAGACGAGAAGAGAGGCTAAAGACGAAGGTACGGTGCTCTGCAGAGCTAAGCACCGCTCCCGGACCTCTTTCGGCAGAAGGCGCACACCGCAGAGCACTGTGAGCGGCAGAATCGTCTTTGGGCGAAGAAGCAGCTTCTTCGTCTCCGGGAGCCGGAGAGAGCGGCAACTTCGCAAAGGTGATGAAACAAGCTGTACAACACTGCGATTGTGTGCGCAGTTTGCCAACTGAGAGAAAACAGTACCTGACCACTCTCCTGCCTTTTATATTCACATGAACATTCGATTGCAAGCTGTTTTGGACAACTTTCTTTCTCTTCTTGCAAAACACTCGGCAGACCTCCGTGCAGCCTCTAGAACACGATGGGAGATGTTTTCTGTGCTGGCACAGTTTCTCCTTGCCAGACAGAGTGGAAAAGCTTTTTGCTAAGATGTAGACGAGAAGAGAGGCTAAAGACGAAGGTACGGTGCTCTGCAGAGCTAAGCACCGCTCCCGGACCTCTTTCGGCAGAAGGCGCACACCGCAGAGCACTGTGAGCGGCAGAATCGTCTTTGGGCGAAGAAGCAGCTTCTTCGTCTCCGGGAGCCGGAGAGAGCGGCAACTTGGCAAAGGTGATGAAACAAGCTGTACAACACTGCGATTGTGTGCGCATCTTGCCAACTGAGAGAAAACAGTACCTGACCACTCTCCTGCCTTTTCTATTCACATGAACATTCGATTGCAAGCTGTTTTGGACAACTTTCTTTCTCTTCTTGCAAAACACTCGGCAGACCTCCGTGCAGCCTCTAGAACACGATGGGAGATGTTTTCTGTGCTGGCACAGTTTCTCCTTGCCAGACAGAGTGGAAAAGCTTTTTGCTAAGATGTAGACGAGAAGAGAGGCTAAAGACGAAGATACGGTGCTCTGCAGAGCTAAGCACCGCTCCCGGACCTCTTTCGGCAGAAGGCGCACACCGCAGAGCACTGTGAGCGGCAGAATCGTCTTTGCGCGAAGAAGCAGCTTCTTCGTCTCCGGGAGCCGGAGAGAGCGGCAACTTCGCAAAGGTGATGAAACAAGCTGTACAACACTGCGATTGTGTGCGCAGCTTGCCAAGTGAGAGAAAACAGTACCTGACCACTCTCCTGCCTTTTCTATTCACATGAACATTCGATTGCAAGCTGTTTTGGACAACTTTCTTTCTCTTCTTGCAAAACACTCGGCAGGCCTGCGTGCAGCCTCTAGAACACGATGGGCGATGTTTTTTGTGCTGGCACAGTTTCTCCTTGCCAGACAGAGTGGAAAAGCTTTTTGCTAAGATGTAGACGAGAAGAGAGGCTAAAGACGAAGGTACGGTGCTCTGCAGAGCTAAGCACCGCTCCCGGACCTCTTTCGGCAGAAGGCGCACACCGCAGAGCACTGTGAGCGGCAGAATCGTCTTTGGGCGAAGAAGCAGCTTCTTCGTCTCCGGGAGCCGGAGAGAGCGGCAACTTCGCAAAGGTGATGAAACAAGCTGTACAACACTGCGATTGTGTGCGCAGCTTGCCAAGTGAGAGAAAACAGTACCTGACCACTCTCCTGCCTTTTGTATTCACATGAACATTCGATTGCAAGCTGTTTTGGACAACTTTCTTTCTCTTCTTGCAAAACACTCGGCAGACCTCCGTGCAGCCTCTAGAACACGATGGGAGATGTTTTCTGTGCTGGCACAGTTTCTCCTTGCCAGACAGAGTGGAAAAGCTTTTTGCTAAGATGTAGACGAGAAGAGAGGCTAAAGACGAAGGTACGGTGCTCTGCAGAGCTAAGCACCGCTCCCGGGCCTCTTTCGGCAGAAGGCGCACACCGCAGAGCACTGTGAGCGGCAGAATCGTCTTAGCGCGAAGAAGCAGCTTCTTCGTCTCCGGGAGCCGGAGAGAGCGGCAACTTCGCAAAGGTGATGAAACAAGCTGTACAACACTGCGATTGTGTGCGCATATTGCCAACTGAGAGAAAACAGTACCTGACCACTCTCCTGCATTTTCTATTCACATGAACATTCGATTGGAAGCTGTTTTGGACAACTTTCTTTCTCTTCTTGCAAAACACTTCGCAGACCTCCGTGCAGCCTCTAGAACACGATGGGAGATGTTTTCTGTGCTGGCACAGTTTCTCCTTGCCAGACAGAGTGGAAAAGCTTTTTGCTAAGATGTAGACGAGAAGAGAGGCTAAAGACGAAGATACGGTGCTCTGCAGAGCTAAGCACCGCTCCCGGGGCTCTTTCGGCAGAAGGCGCACACCGCAGAGCACTGTGAGTGGCAGAATCGTCTTTGCGCGAAGAAGCAGCTTCTTCGTCTCCGGGAGCCGGAGAGAGCGGCAACTTCGCAAAGGTGATGAAACAAGCTGTACAACACTGCGATTGTGTGCGCAGTTTGCCAACTGAGAGAAAACAGTACCTGACCACTCTCCTGCCTTTTCTATTCACATGAACATTCGATTGCAAGCGGTTTTGGACAACTTTCTTTCTCTTCTTGCAAAACACTCGGCAGACCTCCGTGCAGCCTCTAGAACACGATGGGAGATGTTTTCTGTGCTGGCACAGTTTCTCCTTGCCAGACAGAGTGGAAAAGCTTTTTGCTAAGATGTAGACGAGAAGAGAGGCTAAAGACGAAGGTACGGTGCTCTGCAGAGCTAAGCACCGCTCCCGGGCCTCTTTCGGCAGAAGGCGCACACCGCAGAGCACTGTGAGCGGCAGAATCGTCTTTGCGCGAAGAAGCAGCTTCTTCGTCTCCGGGAGCCGGAGAGAGCGGCAACTTCGCAAAGGTGATGAAACAAGCTGTACAACACTGCGATTGTGTGCGCAGCTTGCCAACTGAGAGAAAACAGTACCTGACCACTCTCCTGCCTTTTCTATTCACATGAACATTCGATTGCAAGCTGTTTTGGACAACTTTCTCTCTCTTCTTGCAAAACACTCGGCAGACCTCCGTGCAGCCTCTAGAACACGATGGGAGATGTTTTCTGTGCTGGCACAGTTTCTCCTTGCCAGACAGAGTGGAAAAGCTTTTTGCTAAGATGTAGACGAGAAGAGAGGCTAAAGAAGCAGGTACGGTGCTCTGCAGAGCTAAGCACAGCTCCCGGACCTCTTTCGGCAGAAGGCGCACACCGCAGAGCACTGTGAGCGGCAGAATCGTCTTTGCGCGAAGAAGCAGCTTCTTCGTCTCCGGGAGCCGGAGAGAGCGGCAACTTCGCAAAGGTGATGAAACAAGCTGTACAACACTGCGATTGTGTGCGCATCTTGCCAACTGAGAGAAAACAGTACCTGACCACTCTCCTGCCTTTTCTATTCACTTGAACATTCGATTGGGAGCTGTTTTGGACAACTTTCTTTCTCTTCTTGCAAAACACTCGGCAGACCTCCGTGCAGCCGCTAGAACACGATGGGAGATGTTTTTAGTGCTGGCACAGTTTCTCCTTGCCAGACAGAGTGGGAAAGCTTTTTGCTAAGATGTAGACGAGAAGAGAGGCTAAAGAAGCAGGTATGGTGCTCTGCAGAGCTAAGCACCGCTCCCGGGCGTCTTTCGGCAGAAGGCGCACACCGCAGAGCACTGTGAGCGGCAGAATCGTCTTTGCGCGAAGAAGCAGCTTCTTCGTCTCCGGGATCCGGAGAGAGCGGCAACTTGGCAAAGGTGATGAAACAAGCTGTACAACACTGCGATTGTGTGTGCAGTTTGCCAACTGAGAGAAAACAGTACCTGACCACTCTCCTGCCTTTTCTATTCACATGAACATTCGATTGGAAGCTGTTTTGGACAACTTTCTTTCTCTTCTTGCAAAACACTCGGCAGACCTCCGTGCAGCCTCTAGAACACGATGGGAGATGTTTTCTGTGCTGGCACAGTTTCTCCTTGCCAGACAGAGTGGAAAAGCTTTTTGCTAAGATGTAGACGAGAAGAGAGGCTAAAGAAGCAGGTATGGTGCTTCTCAGAGCTAAGCACAGCTCCCGGGCCTCTTTCGGCAGAAGGCGCACACCGCAGAGCACTGTGAGCGGCAGAATCGTCTTTGCGCGAAGAAGCAGCTTCTTCGTCTCCGGGAGCCGGAGAGAGCGGCAACTTCGCAAAGGTGATGAAACAAGCTGTACAACACTGCGATTGTGTGAGCAACCTGCCAACTGAGAGAAAACAGTACCTGACCACTCTCCTGCCTTTTCTATTCACATGAACATTCGATTGCAAGCTGTTTTGGACAACTTTCTTTCTCTTCTTGCAAAACACTCGGCAGACCTCCGTGCAGCCTCTAGAACACGATGGGAGATGTTTTCTGTGCTGGCACAGTTTCTCCTTGCCAGACAGAGTGGAAAAGCTTTTTGCTAAGATGTAGACGAGAAGAGAGGCTAAAGACGAAGGTACGGTGCTCTGCAGAGCTAAGCACCGCTCCCGGACCTCTTTCGGCAGAAGGCGCACACCGCAGAGCACTGTGAGCGGCAGAATCGTCTTTGCGCGAAGAAGCAGCTTCTTCGTCTCCGGGAGCCGGAGAGAGCGGCAACTTCGCAAAGGTGATGAAACAAGCTGTACAACACTGCGATTGTGTGCGCAGTTTGCCAACTGAGAGAAAACAGTACCTGACCACTCTCCTGCCTTTTCTATTCACATGAACATTCGATTGCAAGCTGTTTTGGACAACTTTCTTTCTCTTCTTGCAAAACACTCGGCAGACCTCCGTGCAGCCTCTAGAACACGATGGGAGATGTTTTCTGTGCTGGCACAGTTTCTCCTTGCCAGACAGAGTGGAAAAGCTTTTTGCTAAGATGTAGACGAGAAGAGAGGCTAAAGACGAAGGTACGGTGCTCTGCAGAGCTAAGCACCGCTCCCGGACCTCTTTCGGCAGAAGGCGCACACCGCAGAGCACTGTGAGCGGCAGAATCGTCTTTGGGCGAAGAAGCAGCTTCTTCGTCTCCGGGAGCCGGAGAGAGCGGCAACTTGGCAAAGGTGATGAAACAAGCTGTACAACACTGCGATTGTGTGCGCATCTTGCCAACTGAGAGAAAACAGTACCTGACCACTCTCCTGCCTTTTCTATTCACATGAACATTCGATTGCAAGCTGTTTTGGACAACTTTCTTTCTCTTCTTGCAAAACACTCGGCAGACCTCCGTGCAGCCTCTAGAACACGATGGGAGATGTTTTCTGTGCTGGCACAGTTTCTCCTTGCCAGACAGAGTGGAAAAGCTTTTTGCTAAGATGTAGACGAGAAGAGAGGCTAAAGACGAAGGTACGGTGCTCTGCAGAGCTAAGCACCGCTCCCGGGCGTGTTTCGGCAGAATGCGCACACCGCAGAGCACTGTGAGCGGCAGAATCGTCTTTGCGCGAAGAAGCAGCTTCTTCGTCTCCGGGAGCCGGAGAGAGCGGCAACTTGGCAAAGGTGATGAAACAAGCTGTACGACACTGCGATTGTGTGCGCAGTTTGCCAACTGAGAGAAAACAGTACCTGACCACTCTCCTGCCTTTTCTATTCACATGAACATTCGATTGCAAGCTGTTTTGGACAACTTTCTTTCTCTTCTTGCAAAACACTCGGCAGACCTCCGTGCAGCCTCTAGAACACGATGGGAGATATTTTCTGTGCTGGCACAGTTTCTCCTTGCCAGACAGAGTGGAAAAGCTTTTTGCTAAGATGTAGAGGAGAAGAGAGGCTAAAGACGAAGGTACGGTGCTCTGCAGAGCTAAGCACCGCTCCCGGGCGTCTTTCGGCAGAAGGCGCACACCGCAGAGCACTGTGAGCGGCAGAATCGTCTTTGCGCGAAGAAGCAGCTTCTTCGTCTCCGGCAGCCGGAGAGAGCGGCAACTTCGCAAAGGTGTGAAGCAAGCTGTACAACACTACGATTGTGTGCGCAGCTTGCCAACTGAGAGAAAACAGTACCTGACAACTCTCCTGCCTTTTCTATTCACTTGAACATTCGATTGCAAGCTGTTTTGGACAACTTTCTTTCTCTTCTTGCAAAACACTCGGCAGACCTGCGTACAGCTTCTAGAACACGATGGGAGATGTTTTTTGTGCTGGCACAGTTTCTCCTTGCCAGACAGAGTGGAAAAGCTTTTTGCTAAGATGTAGACGAGAAGAGAGGCTAAAGACGAAGGTACGGTGCTCTGCAGAGCTAAGCACCGCTCCCGGGCGTCTTTCGGCAGAAGGCGCACACCGCAGAGCACTGTGAGCGGCAGAATCGTCTTTGCGCGAAGAAGCCGCTTCTTCGTCTCCGGGAGCCGGAGAGAGCGGCAACTTCGCAAAGGTGATGAAACAAGCTGTACAACACTGCGATTGTGTGCGCAGCTTGCCAACTGAGAGAAAACAGTACCTGACCACTCTCCTGCCTTTTCTATTCACATGAACATTCGATTGCAAGCTGTTTTGGACAACTTTCTTTCTCTTCTTGCAAAACACTCGGCAGACCTCCGTGCAGCCTCTAGAACACAATGGGAGATGTTTTTTGTGCTGGCACAGTTTCTCCTTGCCAGACAGAGTGGAAAAGCTTTTTGCTAAGATGTAGAGGAGAAGAGAGGCTAAAGACGAAGGTACGGTGCTTCTCAGAGCTAAGCACCGCTACCGGGCGTGTTTCGGCAGAAGGCGCACACCGCAGAGCACTGTGAGCGGCAGAATCGTCTTTGGGCGAAAAAGCAGCTTCTTCGTCTCCGGGAGCCGGAGAGAGCGGCAACTTCGCAAAGGTGATGAAACAAGCTGTACAACACTGCGATTGTGTGCGCCGCTTGCCAACTGAGACAAAACAGTACCTGACCACTCTCCTGCCTTTTCTATTCACTTGAACATTCGATTGCAAGCTGTTTTGGACAACTTTCTTTCTCTTCTTGCAAAACACTCGGCAGACCTCCGTGCAGCCTCTAGAACACGATGGGAGATGTTTTCTGTGCTGGCACAGTTTCTCCTTGCCAGACAGAGTGGAAAAGCTTTTTGCTAAGATGTAGACGAGAAGAGAGGCTAAAGACGAAGGTACGGTGCTCTGCAGAGCTAAGCACCGCTCCCGGACCTCTTTCGGCAGAAGGCGCACACCGCAGAGCACTGTGAGCGGCAGAATCGTCTTTGCGCGAAGAAGCAGCTTCTTCGTCTCCGGGAGCCGGAGAGAGCGGCAACTTCGCAAAGGTGATGAAACAAGCTGTACAACACTGCGATTGTGTGCGCAGCTTGCCAAGTGAGAGAAAACAGTACCTGACCACTCTCCTGCCTTTTCTATTCACATGAACATTCGATTGGAAGCTGTTTTGGACAACTTTCTTTCTCTTCTTGCAAAACACTTGGCAGACCTCCGTGCAGCCTCTAGAACACGATGGGAGATGTTTTCTGTGGTGGCACAGTTTCTCCTTGCCAGACAGAGTGGAAAAGCTTTTTGCTAAGATGTAGACGAGAAGAGAGGCTAAAGACGAAGGTACGGTGCTCTGCAGAGCTAAGCACAGCTCCCGGACCTCTTTCGGCAGAAGCCGCACACCGCAGAGCACTGTGAGCGGCAGAATCGTCTTTGCGCGAAGAAGCAGCTTCTTCGTCTCCGGGAGCCGGAGAGAGCGGCAACTTCGCAAAGGTGATGAAACAAGCTGTACAACACTGCGATTGTGTGCGCAGCTTGCCAAGTGAGAGAAAACAATACCTGACAACTCTCCTGCCTTTTCTATTCACATGAACATTCGATTGCAAGCTGTTTTGGACAACTTTCTTTCTCTTCTTGCAAAACACTCGGCAGACCTGCGTGCAGCCTCTAGAACACGATGGGAGATGTTTTCTGTGCTGGCACAGTTTCTCCTTGCCAGACAGAGTGGAAAAGCTTTTTGCTAAGATGTAGACGAGAAGAGAGGCTAAAGACGAAGGTACGGTGCTCTGCAGAGCTAAGCACCGCACCCGGACCTCTTTCGTCAGAAGGCGCACACCGCAGAGCACTGTGAGCGGCAGAATCGTCTTTGGGAGAAAAAGCAGCTTCTTCGTCTCCGGGAGCCGGAGAGAGCGGCAACTTCGCAAAGGTGATGAAACAAGCTGTACAACACTGCGATTGTGTGCGCCGCTTGCCAACTGAGACAAAACAGTACCTGACCACTCTCCTGCCTTTTCTATTCACTTGAACATTCGATTGCAAGCTGTTTTGGACAACTTTCTTTCTCTTCTTGCAAAACACTCGGCAGACCTCCGTGCAGCCTCTAGAACACGATGGGAGATGTTTTCTGTGCTGGCAAAGTTTCTCCTTGCCAGACAGAGTGGAAAAGCTTTTTGCTATGATGTAGACGCGAAGAGAGGCTAAAGACGAAGGTACGGTGCTCTGCAGAGCAAAGCACCGCTCCCGGACCTCTTTCGGCAGAAGGTGCACACCGCAGAGCACTGTGAGCGGCAGAATCGTCTTTGCGCGAAGAAGCAGCTTCTTCGTCTCCGGGAGCCGGAGAGAGCGGCAACTTCGCAAAGGTGATGAAACAAGCTGTACAACACTGCGATTGTGTGCGCAGCTTGCCAACTGAGAGAAAACAGTACCTGACCACTCTCCTGCCTTTTCTATTCACATGAACATTCGATTGCAAGCTGTTTTGGACAACTTTCTTTCTCTTCTTGCAAAACACTCGGCAGACCTCCGTGCAGCCTCTAGAACACGATGGGAGATGTTTTCTGTGCTGGCACAGTTTCTCCTTGCCAGACAGAGTGGAAAAGCTTTTTGCTAAGATGTAGACGAGAAGAGAGGCTAAAGAAGCGAGTACGGTGCTCTGCAGAGCTAAGCACAGCTCCCGGGCCTCTTTCGGCAGAAGCCGCACACCGCAGAGCACTGTGAGCGGCAGAATCGTCTTTGCGCGAAGAAGCAGCTTCTTCGTCTCCGGGAGCCGGAGAGAGCGGCAACTTCGCAAAGGTGATGATACAAGCTGTACAACACTGCGATTGTGTGCGCAGCTTGCCAACTGAGAGAAAACAGTACCTCACCACTCTCCTGCCTTTTCTATTCACATGAACATTCGATTGCAAGCTGTTTTGGACAACTTTCTTTCTCTTCTTGCAAAACACTTGGCAGACCTCCGTGCAGCCTCTAGAACACGATGGGAGATGTTTTCTGTGCTGGCACAGTTTCTCCTTGCCAGACAGAGTGGAAAAGCTTTTTGCTAAGATGTAGACGAGAAGAGAGGCTAAAGACGAAGGTACGGTGCTCTGCAGAGCTAAGCACCGCTCCCGGACCTCTTTCGGCAGAAGGCGCACACCGCAGAGCACTGTGAGCGGCAGAATCGTCTTTGCGCGAAGAAGCAGCTTCTTCGTCTCCGGGAGCCGGAGAGAGCGGCAACTTCGCAAAGGTGATGAAACAAGCTGTACAACACTGCGATTGTGTGCGCAGCTTGCCAACTGAGAGAAAACAGTACCTGACCACTCTCCTGCCTTTTCTATTCACATGAACATTCGATTGCGAGCTGTTTTGGACAACTTTCTTTCTCTTCTTGCAAAACACTCGGCAGACCTCCGTGCAGCCTCTAGAACACGATGGGAGATGTTTTCTGTGCTGGCACAGTTTCTCCTTGCCAGACAGAGTGGAAAAGCTTTTTGCTAAGATGTAGACGAGAAGAGAGGCTAAAGACGAAGGTACGGTGCTCTGCAGAGCTAAGCACCGCTCCCGGGCGTGTTTCGGCAGAAGGCGCACACCGCAGAGCACTGTGAGCGGCAGAATCGTCTTTGCGCGAAGAAGCAGCTTCTTCGTCTCCGGGAGCCGGAGAGAGCGGCAACTTGGCAAAGGTGATGAAACAAGCTGTACAACACTGCGATTGTGTGCGCAGCTTGCCAACTGAGAGAAAACAGTACCTGATCACTCTCCTGCCTTTTCTATTCACATGAACATTCGATTGGAAGCTGTTTTGGACAACTTTCTTTCTCTTCTTGCAAAACACTCGGCAGACCTCCGTGCAGCCTCTAGAACACGATGGGAGATGTTTTCTGTGCTGGCACAGTTTCTCCTTGCCAGACAGAGTGGAAAAGCTTTTTGCTAAGATGTAGACGAGAAGAGAGGCTAAAGACGAAGGTACGGTGCTCTGCAGAGCTAAGCACCGCTCCCGGACCTCTTTCGGCAGAAGGCGCACACCGCAGAGCACTGTGAGCGGCAGAATCGTCTTTGCGCGAAGAAGCAGCTTCTTCGTCTCCGGGAGCCGGAGAGAGCGGCAACTTGGCAAAGGTGATGAAACAAGCTGTACAACACTGCGATTGTGTGCGCATCTTGCCAACTGAGAGAAAACAGTACCTGACCACTCTCCTGCCTTTTCTATTCACATGAACATTCGATTGCAAGCTGTTTTGGACAACCTTCTTTCTCTTCTTTCAAAACACTCGGCAGACCTCCGTGCAGCCTCTAGAACACGATGGGAGATGTTTTCTGTGCTGGCACAGTTTCTCCTTGCCAGACAGAGTGGAAAAGCTTTTTGCTAAGATGTAGACGAGAAGAGAGGCTAAAGAAGCGAGTACGGTGCTCTGCAGAGCTAAGCACAGCTCCCGGGCCTCTTTCGGCAGAAGCCGCACACCGCAGAGCACTGTGAGCGGCAGAATCGTCTTTGCGCGAAGAAGCAGCTTCTTCGTCTCCGGGAGCCGGAGAGAGCGGCAGCTTCGCAAAGGTGATGAAACAAGCTGTACAACACTGCGATTGTGTGCGCAGCTTGCCAACTGAGAGAAAACAGTACCTGACCACTCTCCTGCCTTTTCTATTCACATGAACATTCGATTGCAAGCTGTTTTGGACAACTTTCTTTCTCTTCTTGCAAAACACTCGGCAGACCTCCGTGCAGCCTCTAGAACACGATGGGAGATGTTTTCTGTGCTGGCACAGTTTCTCCTTGCCAGACAGAGTGGAAAAGCTTTTTGCTAAGATGTAGACGAGAAGAGAGGCTAAAGACGAAGGTACGGTGCTCTGCAGAGCAAAGCACCGCTCCCGGGCGTCTTTCGGCAGAAGGCGCACACCGCAGAGCACTGTGAGCGGCAGAATCGTCTTTGCGCGAAGAAGCAGCTTCTTCGTCTCCGGGAGCCGGAGAGAGCGGCAACTTCGCAAAGGTGATGAAACAAGCTGTACAACACTGCGATTGTGTGCGCAGCTTGCCAACTGAGAGAAAACAGTACCTGACCACTCTCCTGCCTTTTCTATTCACATGAACATTCGATTGCAAGCTGTTTTGGACAACTTTCTTTCTCTTCTTGCAAAACACTTGGCAGACCTCCGTGCAGCCTCTGGAACACGATGGGAGATGTTTTCTGTGCTGGCACAGTTTCTCCTTGCCAGACAGAGTGGAAAAGCTTTTTGCTAAGATGTAGACGAGAAGAGAGGCTAAAGACGAAGGTACGGTGCTCTGCAGAGCTAAGCACCGCTCCCGGGCGTGTTTCGGCAGAAGGCGCACACCGCAGAGCACTGTGAGCGGCAGAATCGTCTTTGCGCGAAGAAGCAGCTTCTTCGTCTCCGGGAGCCGGAGAGAGCGGCAACTTCGCAAAGGTGATGAAACAAGCTGTACAACACTGCGATTGTGTGCGCATCTTGCCAACTGAGAGACAACAGTACCTGACCACTCTCCTGCCTTTTCTATTCACATGAACATTCGATTGCAAGCTGTTTTGGACAACTTTCTTTCTCTTCTTGCAAAACACTCGGCAGACCTCCGTGCAGCCTCTAGAACACGATGGGAGATGTTTTCTGTGCTGGCACAGTTTCTCCTTGCCAGACAGAGTGGAAAAGCTTTTTGCTAAGATGTAGACGAGAAGAGAGGCTAAAGACGAAGGTACGGTGCTCTGCAGAGCTAAGCACCGCTCCCGGGCCTCTTTCGGCAGAAGGCGCACACCGCAGAACACTGTGAGCGGCAGAATCGTCTTTGCGCGAAGAAGCAGCTTCTTCGTCTCCGGGAGCCGGAGAGAGCGGCAACTTGGCAAAGGTGATGAAACAAGCTGTACAACACTGCGATTGTGTGCGCAGCTTGCCAACTGAGAGAAAACAGTACCTGATCACTCTCCTGCCTTTTCTATTCACATGAACATTCGATTGCAAGCTGTTTTGGACAACTTTCTTTCTCTTCTTGCAAAACACTCGGCAGACCTCCGTGCAGCCTCTAGAACACGATGGGAGATGTTTTCTGTGCTGGCACAGTTTCTCCTTGCCAGACAGAGTGGAAAAGCTTTTTGCTAAGATGTAGACGAGAAGAGAGGCTAAAGACGAAGGTACGGTGCTCTGCAGAGCTAAGCACCGCTCCCGGACCTCTTTCGGCAGAAGGCGCACACCGCAGAGCACTGTGAGCGGCAGAATCGTCTTTGCGCGAAGAAGCAGCTTCTTCGTCTCCGGGAGCCGGAGAGAGCGGCAGCTTCGCAAAGGTGATGAAACAAGCTGTACGACACTGCGATTGTGTGCGCAGCTTGCCAAGTGAGAGAAAACAGTACCTGACCACTCTCCTGCCTTTTGTAATCACATGAACATTCGATTGCAAGCTGTTTTGGACAACTTTCTTTCTCTTCTTGCAAAACACTCGGCAGACCTCCGTGCAGCCTCTAGAACACGATGGGAGATGTTTTCTGTGCTGGCACAGTTTCTCCTTGCCAGACAGAGTGGAAAAGCTTTTTGCTAAGATGTAGACGAGAAGAGAGGCTAAAGACGAAGGTACGGTGCTCTGCAGAGCTAAACACCGCTCCCGGACCTCTTTCGGCAGAAGGCGCACACCGCAGAGCACTGTGAGCGGCAGAATCGTCTTTGCGTGAAGAAGCAGCTTCTTCGTCTCCGGGAGCCGGAGAGAGCGGCAACTTCGCAAAGGTGATGAAACAAGCTGTACAACACTGCGATTGTGTGCGCATCTTGCCAACTGAGAGAAAACAGTACCTGACCACTCTCCTGCCTTTTCTATTCACATGAACATTCGATTGCAAGCTGTTTTGGACAACCTTCTTTCTCTTCTTTCAAAACACTCGGCAGACCTGCGTGCAGCCTCTAGAACACGATGGGAGATGTTTTCTGTGCTGGCACAGTTTCTCCTTGCCAGACAGAGTGGAAAAGCTTTTTGCTAAGATGTAGACGAGAAGAGAGGCTAAAGAAGCGAGTACGGTGCTCTGCAGAGCTAAGCACAGCTCCCGGGCCTCTTTCGGCAGAAGCCGCACACCGCAGAGCACTGTGAGCGGCAGAATCGTCTTTGCGCGAAGAAGCAGCTTCTTCGTCTCCGGGAGCCGGAGAGAGCGGCAACTTCGCAAAGGTGATGAAACAAGCTGTACAACACTGCGATTGTGTGCGCAGCTTGCCAACTGAGAGAAAACAGTACCTGACCACTCTCCTGCCTTTTCTATTCACATGAACATTCGATTGCAAGCTGTTTTGGACAACTTTCTTTCTCTTCTTGCAAAACACTTGGCAGACCTCCGTGCAGCCTCTAGAACACGATGGGAGATGTTTTCTGTGCTGGCACAGTTTCTCCTTGCCAGACAGAGTGGAAAAGCTTTTTGCTAAGATGTAGACGAGAAGAGAGGCTAAAGACGAAGGTACGGTGCTCTGCAGAGCTAAGCACCGCTCCCGGGCGTCGTTCGGCAGAAGGCGCACACCGCAGAGCACTGTGAGCGGCAGAATGTTCTTTGCGCGAAGAAGCAGCTTCTTCGTCTCCGGGAGCCGGAGAGAGCGGCAACTTGGCAAAGGTGATGAAACAAGCTGTACAACACTGCGATTGTGTGCGCAGCTTGCCAACTGAGAGAAAACAGTACCTGACCACTCTCCTGCCTTTTCTATTCACATGAACATTCGATTGGAAGCTGTTTTGGACAACTTTCTTTCTCTTCTTGCAAAACACTCGGCAGACCTGCGTGCAGCCTCTAGAACACGATGGGAGATGTTTTCTGTGCTGGCACAGTTTCTCCTTGCCAGACAGAGTGGAAAAGTTTTTTGCTAAGATGTAGACGAGAAGAGAGGCTAAAGACGAAGGTACGGTGCTCTGTAGAACTAAGCACCGCTCCCGGACCTCTTTCGGCAGAAGGCGCACACCGCAGAGCACTGTGAGCGGCAGAATCGTCTTTGCGCGAAGAAGCAGCTTCTTCGTCTCCGGGAGCCGGAGAGAGCGGCAACTTCGCAAAGGTGATGAAACAAGCTGTACAACACTGCGATTGTGTGCGCAACTTCCCAACTGAGAGAAAACAGTACCTGACCACTCTCCTGCCTTTTCTATTCACGTGAACATTCGATTGCAAGCTGTTTTGGACAACTTTCTTTCTCTTCTTGCAAAACACTCGGCAGACCTCCGTGCAGCCTCTAGAACACGATGGGAGATGTTTTCTGTGCTGGCAAAGTTTCTCCTTGCCAGACAGAGTGGAAAAGCTTTTTGCTAAGATGTAGACGCGAAGAGAGGCTAAAGACGAAGGTACGGTGCTCTGCAGAGCAAAGCACCGCTCCCGGACGTCTTTCGGCAGAAGGCGCACACCGCAGAGCACTGTGAGCGGCAGAATCGTCTTTGCGCGAAGAAGCAGCTTCTTCGTCTCCGGGAGCCGGAGAGAGCGGCAACTTCGCAAAGGTGATGAAACAAGCTGTACAACACTGCGATTGTGTGCGCAGCTTGCCAACTGAGAGAAAACAGTACCTGACCACTCTCCTGCATTTTCTATTCACATGAACATTCGATTGCAAGCTGTTTTGGACAACTTTCTTTCTCTTCTTGCAAAACACTCGGCAGACCTCCGTGCAGCCTCTAGAACACGATGGGAGATGTTTTCTGTGCTGGCACAGTTTCTCCTTGCCAGACAGAGTGGAAAAGCTTTTTGCTAAGATGTAGACGAGAAGAGAGGCTAAAGACGAAGGTACGGTGCTCTGCAGAGCTAAGCACCGCTCCCGGACCTCTTTCGGCAGAAGGCGCACACCGCAGAGCACTGTGAGCGGCAGAATCGTCTTTGCGCGAAGAAGCAGCTTCTTCGTCTCCGGGAGCCGGAGAGAGCGGCAACTTCGCAAAGGTGATGAAACAAGCTGTACAACACTGCGATTGTGTGCGCAGCTTGCCAACTGAGAGAAAACAGTACCTGACCACTCTCCTGCCTTTTCTATTCACATGAACATTCGATTGCCAGCTGTTTTGGACAACCTTCTTTCTCTTCTTGCAAAACACTCGGCAGACCTCCGTGCAGCCTCTAGAACACGATGGGAGATGTTTTCTGTGCTGGCACAGTTTCTCCTTGCCAGACAGAGTGGAAAAGCTTTTTGCTAAGATGTAGACGAGAAGAGAGGCTAAAGACGAAGGTACGGTGCTCTGCAGAGCTAAGCACCGCTCCCGGGCGTCTTTCGGCAGAAGGCGCACACCGCAGAGCACTGTGAGCGGCAGAATCGTCTTTGCGCGAAGAAGCAGCTTCTTCGTCTCCGGGAGCCGGAGAGAGCGGCAACTTCGCAAAGGTGATGAAACAAGCTGTACAACACTGCGATTGTGTGCGCATCTTGCCAACTGAGAGAAAACAGTACCTGACCACTCTCCTGCCTTTTCTATTCACATGAACATTCGATTGGAAGCTGTTTTGGACAACTTTCTTTCTCTTCTTGCAAAACACTTGGCAGACCTCCGTGCAGCCTCTAGAACACGATGGGAGATGTTTTCTGTGCTGGCACAGTTTCTCCTTGCCAGACAGAGTGGAAAAGCTTTTTGCTAAGATGTAGACGAGAAGAGAGGCTAAAGACGAAGGTACGGTGCTCTGCAGAGCTAAGCACCGCTCCCGGGCCTCTTTCGGCAGAAGGCGCACACCGCAGAGCACTGTGAGCGGCAGAATCGTCTTTGCGCGAAGAAGCAGCTTCTTCGTCTCCGGGAGCCGGAGAGAGCGGCAGCTTCGCAAAGGTGATGAAACAAGCTGTACAACACTGCGATTGTGTGCGCAGCTTGCCAAGTGAGAGAAAACAGTACCTGACCACTCTCCTGCCTTTTCTATTCACATGAACATTCGATTGCAAGCTGTTTTGGACAACTTTCTTTCTCTTCTTGCAAAACACTCGGCAGACCTCCGTGCAGCCTCTAGAACACGATGGGAGATGTTTTCTGTGCTGGCACAGTTTCTCCTTGCCAGACAGAGTGGAAAAGCTTTTTGCTAAGATGTAGACGAGAAGAGAGGCTAAAGAAGCGAGTACGGTGCTCTGCAGAGCTAAGCACAGCTCCCGGGCCTCTTTCGGCAGAAGCCGCACACCGCAGAGCACTGTGAGCGGCAGAATCGTCTTTGCGCGAAGAAGCAGCTTCTTCGTCTCCGGGAGCCGGAGAGAGCGGCAACTTCGCAAAGGTGATGAAACAAGCTGTACAACACTGCGATTGTGTGCGCAGCTTGCCAACTGAGAGAAAACAGTACCTGACCACTCTCCTGCCTTTTCTATTCACATGAACATTCGATTGCAAGCTGTTTTGGACAACTTTCTTTCTCTTCTTGCAAAACACTTGGCAGACCTCCGTGCAGCCTCTAGAACACGATGGGAGATGTTTTCTGTGCTGGCACAGTTTCTCCTTGCCAGACAGAGTGGAAAAGCTTTTTGCTAAGATGTAGACGAGAAGAGAGGCTAAAGACGAAGGTACGGTGCTCTGCAGAGCTAAGCACTGCTCCCGGACCTCTTTCGGCAGAAGGCGCACACCGCAGAGCACTGTGAGCGGCAGAATCGTCTTTGCGCGAAGAAGCAGCTTCTTCGTCTCCGGGAGCCGGAGAGAGCGGCAACTTCGCAAAGGTGATGAAACAAGCTGTACAACACTGCGATTGTGTGCGCCGCTTGCCAACTGAGAGAAAACAGTACCTGACCACTCTCCTGCCTTTTCTATTCACATGAACATTCGATTGCAAGCTGTTTTGGACAACTTTCTTTCTCTTCTTGCAAAACACTCGGCAGACCTGCGTGCAGCCTCTAGAACACGATGGGAGATGTTTTCTGTGCTGGCACAGTTTCTCCTTGCCAGACAGAGTGGAAAAGCTTTTTGCTAAGATGTAGACGAGAAGAGAGGCTAAAGACGAAGGTACGGTGCTCTGCAGAGCTAAGCACCGCTCCCGGGCGTGTTTCGGCAGAAGGCGCACACCGCAGAGCACTGTGAGCGGCAGAATCGTCTTTGCGCGAAGAAGCAGCTTCTTCGTCTCCGGGAGCCGGAGAGAGCGGCAACTTCGCAAAGGTGATGAAACAAGCTGTACAACACTGCGATTGTGTGCGCATCTTGCCAACTGAGAGAAAACAGTACCTGACCACTCTCCTGCCTTTTCTATTCACATGAACATTCGATTGCAAGCTGTTTTGGACAACTTTCTTTCTCTTCTTGCAAAACACTCGGCAGACCTGCGTGCAGCGTCTAGAACACGATGGGAGATGTTTTCTGTGCTGGCACAGTTTCTCCTTGCCAGACAGAGTGGAAAAGCTTTTTGCTAAGATGTAGACGAGAAGAGAGGCTAAAGACGAAGGTACGGTGCTCTGCAGAGCTAAGCACCGCTCCCGGGCCTCTTTCGGCAGAAGGAGCACACCGCAGAACACTGTGAGCGGCAGAATCGTCTTTGCGCGAAGAAGCAGCTTCTTCGTCTCCGGGAGCCGGAGAGAGCGGCAACTTGGCAAAGGTGATGAAACAAGCTGTACAACACTGCGATTGTGTGCGCAGCTTGCCAACTGAGAGAAAACAGTACCTGATCACTCTCCTGCCTTTTCTATTCACATGAACATTCGATTGGAAGCTGTTTTGGACAACTTTCTTTCTCTTCTTGCAAAACAATTGGCAGACCTCCGTGCAGCCTCTAGAACACGATGGGAAATGTTTTCTGTGCTGGCACAGTTTCTCCTTGCCAGACAGAGTGGAAAAGCTTTTTGCTAAGATGTAGACGAGAAGAGAGGCTAAAGACGAAGGTACGGTGCTCTGCAGAGCTAAGCACCGCTCCCGGACCTCTTTCGGCAGAAGGCGCACACCGCAGAGCACTGTGAGCGGCAGAATCGTCTTTGCGCGAAGAAGCAGCTTCTTCGTCTCCGGGAGCCGGAGAGAGCGGCAACTTGGCAAAGGTGATGAAACAAGCTGTACAACACTGCGATTGTGTGCGCAGCTTGCCAACTGAGAGAAAACAGTACCTGACCACTCTCCTGCCTTTTCTATTCACATGAACATTCGATTGGAAGCTGTTTTGGACAACTTTCTTTCTCTTCTTGCAAAACACTCGGCAGACCTCCGTGCAGCCTCTAGAACACGATGGGAGATGTTTTCTGTGCTGGCACAGTTTCTCCTTGCCAGACAGAGTGGAAAAGTTTTTTGCTAAGATGTAGACGAGAAGAGAGGCTAAAGACGAAGGTACGGTGCTCTGCAGAGGTAAGCACCGCTCCCGGACCTCTTTCGGCAGAAGGCGCACACCGCAGAGCACTGTGAGCGGCAGAATCGTCTTTGCGCGAAGAAGCAGCTTCTTCGTCTCCGGGAGCCGGAGAGAGCGGCAACTTCGCAAAGGTGATGAAACAAGCTGTACAACACTGCGATTGTGTGCGCAACTTGCCAACTGAGAGAAAACAGTACCTGACCACTCTCCTGCCTTTTCTATTCACGTGAACATTCGATTGGAAGCTGTTTTGGACAACTTTCTTTCTCTTCTTGCAAAACACTCGGCAGACCTCCGTGCAGCCTCTAGAACACGATGGGAGATGTTTTCTGTGCTGGCAAAGTTTCTCCTTGCCAGACAGAGTGGAAAAGCTTTTTGCTAAGATGTAGACGCGAAGAGAGGCTAAAGACGAAGGTACGGTGCTCTGCAGAGCAAAGCACCGCTCCCGGACCTCTTTCAGCAGAAGGCGCACACCGCAGAGCACTGTGAGCGGCAGAATCGTCTTTGCGCGAAGAAGCAGCTTCTTCGTCTCCGGGAGCCGGAGAGAGCGGCAACTTCGCAAAGGTGATGAAACAAGCTGTACAACACTGCGATTGTGTGCGCAGCTTGCCAACTGAGAGAAAACAGTACCTGACCACTCTCCTGCCTTTTCTATTCACATGAACATTCGATTGAAAGCTGTTTTGGACAACTTTCTTTCTCTTCTTGCAAAACACTCGGCAGACCTCCGTGCAGCCTCTAGAACACGATGGGAGATGTTTTCTGTGCTGGCACAGTTTCTCCTTGCCAGACAGAGTGGAAAAGCTTTTTGCTAAGATGTAGACGAGAAGAGAGGCTAAAGACGAAGGTACGGTGCTCTGCAGAGCTACGCACCGCTCCCGGACCTCTTTCGGCAGAAAGCGCACACCGCAGAGCACTGTGAGCGGCAGAATCGTCTTTGCGTGAAGAAGCAGCTTCTTCGTCTCCGGGAGCCGGAGAGAGCGGCAACTTGGCAAAGGTGATGAAACAAGCTGTACAACACTGCGATTGTGTGCGCATCTTGCCAACTGAGAGAAAACAGTACCTGACCACTCTCCTGCCTTTTCTATTCACATGAACATTCGATTGCAAGCTGTTTTGGACAACTTTCTTTCTCTTCTTGCAAAACACTCGGCAGACCTCCGTGCAGCCTCTAGAACACGATGGGAGATGTTTTCTGTGCTGGCACAGTTTCTCCTTGCCAGACAGAGTGGAAAAGCTTTTTGCTAAGATGTAGACGAGAAGAGAGGCTAAAGACGAAGGTACGGTGCTCTGCAGAGCTAAGCACCGCTCCCGGACCTCTTTCGGCAGAAGGCGCACACCGCAGAGCACTGTGAGCGGCAGAATCGTCTTTGCGCGAAGAAGCAGCTTCTTCGTCTCCGGGAGCCGGAGAGAGCGGCAGCTTCGCAAAGGTGATGAAACAAGCTGTACGACACTGCGATTGTGTGCGCAGCTTGCCAACTGAGAGAAAACAGTACCTGACCACTCTCCTGCCTTTTGTAATCACATGAATATTCGATTGCAAGCTGTTTTGGACAACTTTCTTTCTCTTCTTGCAAAACACTTCGCAGACCTCCGTGCAGCCTCTAGAACACGATGGGAGATGTTTTCTGTGCTGGCACAGTTTCTCCTTGCCAGACAGAGTGGAAAAGCTTTTTGCTAAGATGTAGACGAGAAGAGAGGCTAAAGACGAAGGTACGGTGCTCTGCAGAGCTAAACACCGCTCCCGGACCTCTTTCGGCAGAAGGCGCACACCGCAGAGCACTGTGAGCGGCAGAATCGTCTTTGCGTGAAGAAGCAGCTTCTTCGTCTCCGGGAGCCGGAGAGAGCGGCAACTTCGCAAAGGTGATGAAACAAGCTGTACAACACTGCGATTGTGTGCGCATCTTGCCAACTGAGAGAAAACAGTACCTGACCACTCTCCTGCCTTTTCTATTCACATGAACATTCGATTGCAAGCTGTTTTGGACAACCTTCTTTCTCTTCTTTCAAAACACTCGGCAGACCTGCGTGCAGCCTCTAGAACACGATGGGAGATGTTTTCTGTGCTGGCACAGTTTCTCCTTGCCAGACAGAGTGGAAAAGCTTTTTGCTAAGATGTAGACGAGAAGAGAGGCTAAAGAAGCGAGTACGGTGCTCTGCAGAGATAAGCACAGCTCCCGGGCCTCTTTCGGCAGAAGCCGCACACCGCAGAGCACTGTGAGCGGCAGAATCGTCTTTGCGCGAAGAAGCAGCTTCTTCGTCTCCGGGAGCCGGAGAGAGCGGCAACTTCGCAAAGGTGATGAAACAAGCTGTACAACACTGCGATTGTGTGCGCAGCTTGCCAACTGAGAGAAAACAGTACCTGACCACTCTCCTGCCTTTTCTATTCACATGAACATTCGATTGCAAGCTGTTTTGGACAACTTTCTTTCTCTTCTTGCAAAACACTTGGCAGACCTCCGTGCAGCCTCTAGAACACGATGGGAGATGTTTTCTGTGCTGGCACAGTTTCTCCTTGCCAGACAGAGTGGAAAAGCTTTTTGCTAAGATGTAGACGAGAAGAGAGGCTAAAGACGAAGGTACGGTGCTCTGCAGAGCTAAGCACCGCTCCCGGACCTCTTTCGGCAGAAGGCGCACACCGCAGAGCACTGTGAGCGGCAGAATCTTCGTTGCGCGAAGAAGCAGCTTCTTCGTCTCCGGGAGCCGGAGAGAGCGGCAACTTGGCAAAGGTGATGAAACAAGCTGTACAACACTGCGATTGTGTGCGCAGCTTGCCAACTGAGAGAAAACAGTACCTGACCACTCTCCTGCCTTTTCTATTCACATGAACATTCGATTGGAAGCTGTTTTGGACAACTTTCTTTCTCTTCTTGCAAAACACTCGGCAGACCTGCGTGCAGCCTCTAGAACACGATGGGAGATGTTTTCTGTGCTGGCACAGTTTCTCCTTGCCAGACAGAGTGGAAAAGTTTTTTGCTAAGATGTAGACGAGAAGAGAGGCTAAAGACGAAGGTACGGTGCTCTGTAGAACTAAGCACCGCTCCCGGACCTCTTTCGGCAGAAGGCGCACACCGCAGAGCACTGTGAGCGGCAGAATCGTCTTTGCGCGAAGAAGCAGCTTCTTCGTCTCCGGGAGCCGGAGAGAGCGGCAACTTCGCAAAGGTGATGAAACAAGCTGTACAACACTGCGATTGTGTGCGCAACTTCCCAACTGAGAGAAAACAGTACCTGACCACTCTCCTGCCTTTTCTATTCACGTGAACATTCGATTGGAAGCTGTTTTGGACAACTTTCTTTCTCTTCTTGCAAAACACTCGGCAGACCTCCGTGCAGCCTCTAGAACACGATGGGAGATGTTTTCTGTGCTGGCAAAGTTTCTCCTTGCCAGACAGAGTGGAAAAGCTTTTTGCTAAGATGTAGACGCGAAGAGAGGCTAAAGACGAAGGTACGGTGCTCTGCAGAGCAAAGCACCGCTCCCGGACCTCTTTCGGCAGAAGGCGCACACCGCAGAGCACTGTGAGCGGCAGAATCGTCTTTGCGCGAAGAAGCAGCTTCTTCGTCTCCGGGAGCCGGAGAGAGCGGCAACTTCGCAAAGGTGATGAAACAAGCTGTACAACACTGCGATTGTGTGCGCAGCTTGCCAACTGAGAGAAAACAGTACCTGACCACTCTCCTGCATTTTCTATTCACATGAACATTCGATTGCAAGCTGTTTTGGACAACTTTCTTTCTCTTCTTGCAAAACACTCGGCAGACCTCCGTGCAGCCTCTAGAACACGATGGGAGATGTTTTCTGTGCTGGCACAGTTTCTCCTTGCCAGACAGAGTGGAAAAGCTTTTTGCTAAGATGTAGACGAGAAGAGAGGCTAAAGACGAAGGTACGGTGCTCTGCAGAGCTAAGCACCGCTCCCGGACCTCTTTCGGCAGAAGGCGCACACCGCAGAGCACTGTGAGCGGCAGAATCGTCTTTGCGTGAAGAAGCAGCTTCTTCGTCTCCGGGAGCCGGAGAGAGCGGCAACTTCGCAAAGGTGATGAAACAAGCTGTACAACACTGCGATTGTGTGCGCATCTTGCCAACTGAGAGAAAACAGTACCTGACCACTCTCCTGCCTTTTCTATTCACATGAACATTCGATTGCCAGCTGTTTTGGACAACCTTCTTTCTCTTCTTTCAAAACACTCGGCAGACCTCCGTGCAGCCTCTAGAACACGATGGGAGATGTTTTCTGTGCTGGCACAGTTTCTCCTTGCCAGACAGAGTGGAAAAGCTTTTTGCTAAGATGTAGACGAGAAGAGAGGCTAAAGACGAAGGTACGGTGCTCTGCAGAGCTAAGCACCGCTCCCGGGCGTCTTTCGGCAGAAGGCGCACACCGCAGAGCACTGTGAGCGGCAGAATCGTCTTTGCGCGAAGAAGCAGCTTCTTCGTCTCCGGGAGCCGGAGAGAGCGGCAACTTCGCAAAGGTGATGAAACAAGCTGTACAACACTGCGATTGTGTGCGCATCTTGCCAACTGAGAGAAAACAGTACCTGACCACTCTCCTGCCTTTTCTATTCACATGAACATTCGATTGGAAGCTGTTTTGGACAACTTTCTTTCTCTTCTTGCAAAACACTTGGCAGACCTCCGTGCAGCCTCTAGAACACGATGGGAGATGTTTTCTGTGCTGGCACAGTTTCTCCTTGCCAGACAGAGTGGAAAAGCTTTTTGCTAAGATGTAGACGAGAAGAGAGGCTAAAGACGAAGGTACGGTGCTCTGCAGAGCTAAGCACCGCTCCCGGGCGTGTTTCGGCAGAAGGCGCACACCGCAGAGCACTGTGAGCGGCAGAATCGTCTTTGCGCGAAGAAGCAGCTTCTTCGTCTCCGGGAGCCGGAGAGAGCGGCAGCTTCGCAAAGGTGA
The DNA here is from genome assembly GCF_028551555.1 of Melozone crissalis. Lineage (NCBI taxonomy): Eukaryota > Metazoa > Chordata > Aves > Passeriformes > Passerellidae > Melozone > Melozone crissalis. Next base: position 697,716 of record NW_026535986.1, read on the forward strand.
TGAAACAAGCTGTACAACACTGCGATTGTGTGCGCAGCTTGCCAACTGAGAGAAAACAGTACCTGACCACTCTCCTGCCTTTTCTATTCACATGAACATTCGATTGCAAGCTGTTTTGGACAACTTTCTTTCTCTTCTTGCAAAACACTCGGCAGACCTCCGTGCAGCCTCTAGAACACGATGGGAGATGTTTTCTGTGCTGGCACAGTTTCTCCTTGCCAGACAGAGTGGAAAAGCTTTTTGCTAAGATGTAGACGAGAAGAGAGGCTAAAGAAGCGAGTACGGTGCTCTGCAGAGCTAAGCACAGCTCCCGGGCCTCTTTCGGCAGAAGCCGCACACCGCAGAGCACTGTGAGCGGCAGAATCGTCTTTGCGCGAAGAAGCAGCTTCTTCGTCTCCGGGAGCCGGAGAGAGCGGCAACTTCGCAAAGGTGATGAAACAAGCTGTACAACACTGCGATTGTGTGCGCAGCTTGCCAACTGAGAGAAAACAGTACCTGACCACTCTCCTGCCTTTTCTATTCACATGAACATTCGATTGCAAGCTGTTTTGGACAACTTTCTTTCTCTTCTTGCAAAACACTTGGCAGACCTCCGTGCAGCCTCTAGAACACGATGGGAGATGTTTTCTGTGCTGGCACAGTTTCTCCTTTCCAGACAGAGTGGAAAAGCTTTTTGCTAAGATGTAGACGAGAAGAGAGGCTAAAGACGAAGGTACGGTGCTCTGCAGAGCTAAGCACTGCTCCCGGACCTCTTTCGGCAGAAGGCGCACACCGCAGAGCACTGTGAGCGGCAGAATCGTCTTTGCGCGAAGAAGCAGCTTCTTCGTCTCCGGGAGCCGGAGAGAGCGGCAACTTGGCAAAGGTGATGAAACAAGCTGTACAACACTGCGATTGTGTGCGCCGCTTGCCAACTGAGAGAAAACAGTACCTGACCACTCTCCTGCCTTTTCTATTCACATGAACATTCGATTGCAAGCTGTTTTGGACAACTTTCTTTCTCTTCTTGCAAAACACTCGGCAGACCTGCGTGCAGCCTCTAGAACACGATGGGAGATGTTTTCTGTGCTGGCACAGTTTCTCCTTGCCAGACAGAGTGGAAAAGCTTTTTGCTAAGATGTAGACGAGAAGAGAGGCTAAAGACGAAGGTACGGTGCTCTGCAGAGCTAAGCACCGCTCCCGGGCGTGTTTCGGCAGAAGGCGCACACCGCAGAGCACTGTGAGCGGCAGAATCGTCTTTGCGCGAAGAAGCAGCTTCTTCGTCTCCGGGAGCCGGAGAGAGCGGCAACTTCGCAAAGGTGATGAAACAAGCTGTACAACACTGCGATTGTGTGCGCATCTTGCCAACTGAGAGAAAACAGTACCTGACCACTCTCCTGCCTTTTCTATTCACATGAACATTCGATTGCAAGCTGTTTTGGACAACTTTCTTTCTCTTCTTGCAAAACACTCGGCAGACCTCCGTGCAGCCTCTAGAACACGATGGGAGATGTTTTCTGTGCTGGCACAGTTTCTCCTTGCCAGACAGAGCGGAAAAGCTTTTTGCTAAGATGTAGACGAGAAGAGAGGCTAAAGACGAAGGTACGGTGCTCTGCAGAGCTAAGCACCGCTCCCGGGCCTCTTTCGGCAGAAGGAGCACACCGCAGAACACTGTGAGCGGCAGAATCGTCTTTGCGCGAAGAAGCAGCTTCTTCGTCTCCGGGAGCCGGAGAGAGCGGCAACTTGGCAAAGGTGATGAAACAAGCTGTACAACACTGCGATTGTGTGCGCAGCTTGCCAACTGAGAGAAAACAGTACCTGATCACTCTCCTGCCTTTTCTATTCACATGAACATTCGATTGGAAGCTGTTTTGGACAACTTTCTTTCTCTTCTTGCAAAACAATTGGCAGACCTCCGTGCAGCCTCTAGAACACGATGGGAGATGTTTTCTGTGCTGGCACAGTTTCTCCTTGCCAGACAGAGTGGAAAAGCTTTTTGCTAAGATGTAGACGAGAAGAGAGGCTAAAGACGAAGTTACGGTGCTCTGCAGAGCTAAGCACCGCTCCCGGACCTCTTTCGGCAGAAGGCGCACACCGCAGAGCACTGTGAGCGGCAGAATCGTCTTTGCGCGAAGAAGCAGCTTCTTCGTCTCCGGGAGCCGGAGAGAGCGGCAACTTGGCAAAGGTGATGAAACAAGCTGTACAACACTGCGATTGTGTGCGCAGCTTGCCAACTGAGAGAAAACAGTACCTGACCACTCTCCTGCCTTTTCTATTCACATGAACATTCGATTGGAAGCTGTTTTGGACAACTTTCTTTCTCTTCTTGCAAAACACTCGGCAGACCTCCGTGCAGCCTCTAGAACACGATGGGAGATGTTTTCTGTGCTGGCACAGTTTCTCCTTGCCAGACAGAGTGGAAAAGTTTTTTGCTAAGATGTAGACGAGAAGAGAGGCTAAAGACGAAGGTACGGTGCTCTGTAGAACTAAGCACCGCTCCCGGACCTCTTTCGGCAGAAGGCGCACACCGCAGAGCACTGTGAGCGGCAGAATCGTCTTTGCGCGAAGAAGCAGCTTCTTCGTCTCCGGGAGCCGGAGAGAGCGGCAACTTCGCAAAGGTGATGAAACAAGCTGTACAACAATGCGATTGTGTGCGCAGCTTGCCAACTGAGAGAAAACAGTACCTGACCACTCTCCTGCCTTTTCTATTCACGTGAACATTCGATTGGAAGCTGTTTTGGACAACTTTCTTTCTCTTCTTGCAAAACACTCGGCAGACCTCCGTGCAGCCTCTAGAACACGATGGGAGATGTTTTCTGTGCTGGCAAAGTTTCTCCTTGCCAGACAGAGTGGAAAAGCTTTTTGCTAAGATGTAGACGCGAAGAGAGGCTAAAGACGAAGGTACGGTGCTCTGCAGAGCAAAGCACCGCTCCCGGACCTCTTTCGGCAGAAGGCGCACACCGCAGAGCACTGTGAGCGGCAGAATCGTCTTTGCGCGAAGAAGCAGCTTCTTCGTCTCCGGGAGCCGGAGAGAGCGGCAACTTCGCAAAGGTGATGAAACAAGCTGTACAACACTGCGATTGTGTGCGCAGCTTGCCAACTGAGAGAAAACAGTACCTGACCACTCTCCTGCCTTTTCTATTCACATGAACATTCGATTGAAAGCTGTTTTGGACAACTTTCTTTCTCTTCTTGCAAAACACTCGGCAGACCTCCGTGCAGCCTCTAGAACACGATGGGAGATGTTTTCTGTGCTGGCACAGTTTCTCCTTGCCAGACAGAGTGGAAAAGCTTTTTGCTAAGATGTAGACGAGAAGAGAGGCTAAAGACGAAGGTACGGTGCTCTGCAGAGCTAAACACCGCTCCCGGACCTCTTTCGGCAGAAAGCGCACACCGCAGAGCACTGTGAGCCGCAGAATCGTCTTTGCGTGAAGAAGCAGCTTCTTCGTCTCCGGGAGCCGGAGAGAGCGGCAACTTCGCAAAGGTGATGAAACAAGCTGTACAACACTGCGATTGTGTGCGCATCTTGCCAACTGAGAGAAAACAGTACCTGACCACTCTCCTGCCTTTTCTATTCACATGAACATTCGATTGCAAGCTGTTTTGGACAACCTTCTTTCTCTTCTTTCAAAACACTCGGCAGACCTCCGTGCAGCCTCTAGAACACGATGGGAGATGTTTTCTGTGCTGGCACAGTTTCTCCTTGCCAGACAGAGTGGAAAAGCTTTTTGCTAAGATGTAGACGAGAAGAGAGGCTAAAGACGAAGGTACGGTGCTCTGCAGAGCTAAGCACCGCTCCCGGGCGTCTTTCGGCAGAAGGCGCACACCGCAGAGCACTGTGAGCGGCAGAATCGTCTTTGCGCGAAGAAGCAGCTTCTTCGTCTCCGGGAGCCGGAGAGAGCGGCAACTTGGCAAAGGTGATGAAACAAGCTGTACAACACTGCGATTGTGTGCGCCGCTTGCCAACTGAGAGAAAACAGTACCTGACCACTCTCCTGCCTTTTCTATTCACATGAACATTCGATTGCAAGCTGTTTTGGACAACTTTCTTTCTCTTCTTGCAAAACACTCGGCAGACCTGCGTGCAGCCTCTAGAACACGATGGGAGATGTTTTCTGTGCTGGCACAGTTTCTCCTTGCCAGACAGAGTGGAAAAGCTTTTTGCTAAGATGTAGACGAGAAGAGAGGCTAAAGACGAAGGTACGGTGCTCTGCAGAGCTAAGCACCGCTCCCGGGCGTGTTTCGGCAGAAGGCGCACACCGCAGAGCACTGTGAGCGGCAGAATCGTCTTTGCGCGAAGAAGCAGCTTCTTCGTCTCCGGGAGCCGGAGAGAGCGGCAACTTGGCAAAGGTGATGAAACAAGCTGTACAACACTGCGATTGTGTGCGCATCTTGCCAACTGAGAGAAAACAGTACCTGACCACTCTCCTGCCTTTTCTATTCACATGAACATTCGATTGCAAGCTGTTTTGGACAACTTTCTTTCTCTTCTTGCAAAACACTCGGCAGACCTGCGTGCAGCCTCTAGAACACGATGGGAGATGTTTTCTGTGCTGGCACAGTTTCTCCTTGCCAGACAGAGTGGAAAAGCTTTTTGCTAAGATGTAGACGAGAAGAGAGGCTAAAGACGAAGGTACGGTGCTCTGCAGAGCTAAGCACCGCTCCCGGGCCTCTTTCGGCAGAAGGAGCACACCGCAGAACACTGTGAGCGGCAGAATCGTCTTTGCGCGAAGAAGCAGCTTCTTCGTCTCCGGGAGCCGGAGAGAGCGGCAACTTGGCAAAGGTGATGAAACAAGCTGTACAACACTGCGATTGTGTGCGCAGCTTGCCAACTGAGAGAAAACAGTACCTGATCACTCTCCTGCCTTTTCTATTCACATGAACATTCGATTGGAAGCTGTTTTGGACAACTTTCTTTCTCTTCTTGCAAAACAATTGGCAGACCTCCGTGCAGCCTCTAGAACACGATGGGAGATGTTTTCTGTGCTGGCACAGTTTCTCCTTGCCAGACAGAGTGGAAAAGCTTTTTGCTAAGATGTAGACGAGAAGAGAGGCTAAAGACGATGGTACGGTGCTCTGTAGAACTAAGCACCGCTCCCGGACCTCTTTCGGCAGAAGGCGCACACCGCAGAGCACTGTGAGCGGCAGAATCGTCTTTGCGCGAAGAAGCAGCTTCTTCGTCTCCGGGAGCCGGAGAGAGCGGCAACTTCGCAAAGGTGATTAAACAAGCTGTACAACACTGCGATTGTGTGCGCAACTTGCCAACTGAGAGAAAACAGTACCTGACCACTCTCCTGCCTTTTCTATTCACGTGAACATTCGATTGGAAGCTGTTTTGGACAACTTTCTTTCTCTTCTTGCAAAACACTCGGCAGACCTCCGTGCAGCCTCTAGAACACGATGGGAGATGTTTTCTGTGCTGGCAAAGTTTCTCCTTGCCAGACAGAGTGGAAAAGCTTTTTGCTAAGATGTAGACGCGAAGAGAGGCTAAAGACGAAGGTACGGTGCTCTGCAGAGCAAAGCACCGCTCCCGGACCTCTTTCGGCAGAAGGCGCACACCGCAGAGCACTGTGAGCGGCAGAATCGTCTTTGCGCGAAGAAGCAGCTTCTTCGTCTCCGGGAGCCGGAGAGAGCGGCAACTTCGCAAAGGTGATGAAACAAGCTGTACAACACTGCGATTGTGTGCGCAGCTTGCCAACTGAGAGAAAACAGTACCTGACCACTCTCCTGCCTTTTCTATTCACATGAACATTCGATTGAAAGCTGTTTTGGACAACTTTCTTTCTCTTCTTGCAAAACACTCGGCAGACCTCCGTGCAGCCTCTAGAACACGATGGGAGATGTTTTCTGTGCTGGCACAGTTTCTCCTTGCCAGACAGAGTGGAAAAGCTTTTTGCTAAGATGTAGACGAGAAGAGAGGCTAAAGACGAAGGTACGGTGCTCTGCAGAGCTACGCACCGCTCCCGGACCTCTTTCGGCAGAAAGCGCACACCGCAGAGCACTGTGAGCGGCAGAATCGTCTTTGCGTGAAGAAGCAGCTTCTTCGTCTCCGGGAGCCGGAGAGAGCGGCAACTTCGCAAAGGTGATGAAACAAGCTGTACAACACTGCGATTGTGTGCGCATCTTGCCAACTGAGAGAAAACAGTACCTGACCACTCTCCTGCCTTTTCTATTCACATGAACATTCGATTGCAAGCTGTTTTGGACAACCTTCTTTCTCTTCTTTCAAAACACTCGGCAGACCTCCATGCAGCCTCTAGAACACGATGGGAGATGTTTTCTGTGCTGGCACAGTTTCTCCTTGCCAGACAGAGTGGAAAAGCTTTTTGCTAAGATGTAGACGAGAAGAGAGGCTAAAGACGAAGGTACGGTGCTCTGCAGAGCTAAGCACCGCTCCCGGGCGTCTTTCGGCAGAAGGCGCACACCGCAGAGCACTGTGAGCGGCAGAATCGTCTTTGCGCGAAGAAGCAGCTTCTTCGTCTCCGGGAGCCGGAGAGAGCGGCAACTTCGCAAAGGTGATGAAACAAGCTGTACAACACTGCGATTGTGTGCGCAGCTTGCCAACTGAGAGAAAACAGTACCTGACCACTCTCCTGCCTTTTCTATTCACATGAACATTCGATTGCAAGCTGTTTTGGACAACTTTCTTTCTCTTCTTGCAAAACACTTGGCAGACCTCCGTGCAGCCTCTAGAACACGATGGGAGATGTTTTCTGTGCTGGCACAGTTTCTCCTTGCCAGACAGAGTGGAAAAGCTTTTTGCTAAGATGTAGACGAGAAGAGAGGCTAAAGACGAAGGTACGGTGCTCTGCAGAGCTAAGCACCGCTCCCGGGCGTGTTTCGGCAGAAGGCGCACACCGCAGAGCACTGTGAGCAGCAGAATCGTCTTTGCGCGAAGAAGCAGCTTCTTCGTCTCCGGGAGCCGGAGAGAGCGGCAACTTCGCAAAGGTGATGAAACAAGCTGTACAACACTGCGATTGTGTGCGCATCTTGCCAACTGAGAGAAAACAGTACCTGACCACTCTCCTGCCTTTTCTATTCACATGAACATTCGATTGCAAGCTGTTTTGGACAACCTTCTTTCTCTTCTTTCAAAACACTCGGCAGACCTCCGTGCAGCCTCTAGAACACGATGGGAGATGTTTTCTGTGCTGGCACAGTTTCTCCTTGCCAGACAGAGTGGAAAAGCTTTTTGCTAAGATGTAGACGAGAAGAGAGGCTAAAGAAGCGAGTACGGTGCTCTGCAGAGCTAAGCACAGCTCCCGGGCCTCTTTCGGCAGAAGGCGCACACCGCAGAGCACTGTGAGCGGCAGAATCGTCTTTGGGCGAAGAAGCAGCTTCTTCGTCTCCGGGAGCCGGAGAGAGCGGCAACTTCGCAAAGGTGATGAAACAAGCTGTACAACACTGCGATTGTGTGCGCAGCTTGCCAACTGAGAGAAAACAGTACCTGACCACTCTCCTGCCTTTTCTATTCACATGAACATTCGATTGCAAGCTGTTTTGGACAACTTTCTTTCTCTTCTTGCAAAACACTTGGCAGACCTCCATGCAGCCTCTAGAACACGATGGGAGATGTTTTCTGTGCTGGCACAGTTTCTCCTTGCCAGACAGAGTGGAAAAGCTTTTTGCTAAGATGTAGACGAGAAGAGAGGCTAAAGACGAAGGTACGGTGCTCTGCAGAGCTAAGCACCGCTCCCGGACCTCTTTCGGCAGAAGGCGCACACCGCAGAGCACTGTGAGCGGCAGAATCGTCTTTGCGCGAAGAAGCAGCTTCTTCGTCTCCGGGAGCCGGAGAGAGCGGCAACTTCGCAAAGGTGATGAAACAAGCTGTACAACACTGCGATTGTGTGCGCATCTTGCCAACTGAGAGAAAACAGTACCTGACCACTCTCCTGCCTTTTCTATTCACATGAACATTCGATTGCAAGCTGTTTTGGACAACTTTCTTTCTCTTCTTGCAAAACACTCGGCAGACCTCCGTGCAGCCTCTAGAACACGATGGGAGATGTTTTCTGTGCTGGCACAGTTTCTCCTTGCCAGACAGAGTGGAAAAGCTTTTTGCTAAGATGTAGACGAGAAGAGAGGCTAAAGACGAAGGTACGGTGCTCTGCAGAGCTAAGCACCGCTCCCGGGCCTCTTTCGGCAGAAGGAGCACACCGCAGAACACTGTGAGCGGCAGAATCGTCTTTGCGCGAAGAAGCAGCTTCTTCGTCTCCGGAAGCCGGAGAGAGCGGCAACTTGGCAAAGGTGATGAAACAAGCTGTACAACACTGCGATTGTGTGCGCAGCTTGCCAACTGAGAGAAAACAGTACCTGATCACTCTCCTGCCTTTTCTATTCACATGAACATTCGATTGGAAGCTGTTTTGGACAACTTTCTTTCTCTTCTTGCAAAACAATTGGCAGACCTCCGTGCAGCCTCTAGAACACGATGGGAGATGTTTTCTGTGCTGGCACAGTTTCTCCTTGCCAGAAAGAGTGGAAAAGCTTTTTGCTAAGATGTAGACGAGAAGAGAGGCTAAAGACGAAGGTACGGTGCTCTGCAGAGCTAAGCACAGCTCCCGGGCCTCTTTCGGCAGAAGCCGCACACCGCAGAGCACTGTGAGCGGCAGAATCGTCTTTGCGCGAAGAAGCAGCTTCTTCGTCTCCGGGAGCCGGAGAGAGCGGCAACTTCGCAAAGGTGATGAAACAAGCTGTACAACACTGCGATTGTGTGCGCAGCTTGCCAAGGTAGAGAAAACAGTACCTGACCACTCTCCTGCCTTTTGTATTCACATGAACATTCGATTGCAAGCTGTTTTGGACAACTTTCTTTCTCTTTTTGCAAAACACTCGGCAGACCACCGTGCAGCCTCTAGAACACGATGGGAGATGTTTTCTGTGCTGGCACAGTTTCTCCTTGCCAGACAGAGTGGAAAAGCTTTTTGCTAAGATGTAGACGAGAAGAGAGGCTAAAGACGAAGGTACGGTGCTCTGCAGAGCTAAGCACCGCTCCCGGGCGTCTTTCGGCAGAAGGCGCACACTGCAGAGCACTGTGAGCGGCAGAATCGTCTTTGCGCGAAGAAGCAGCTTCTTCGTCTCCGGCAGCCGGAGAGAGCGGCAGCTTCGCAAAGGGGATGAAACAAGCTGTACGACACTGCGATTGTGTGCGCAGCTTGCCAACTGAGAGAAAACAGTACCTGACCACTCTCCTGCCTTTTCTATTCACATGAATATTCGATTGCAAGCTGTTTTGGACAACTTTCTTTCTCTTCTTGCAAAACACTCGGCAGACCTCCGTGCAGCCTCTAGAACACGATGGGAGATGTTTTCTGTGCTGGCACAGTTTCTCCTTGCCAGACAGAGTGGAAAAGCTTTTTGCTAAGATGTAGACGAGAAGAGAGGCTAAAGACGAAGGTACGGTGCTCTGCAGAGCTAAGCACCGCTCCCGGGCCTCTTTCGGCAGAAGGCGCACACTGCAGAACACTGTGAGCGGCAGAATCGTCTTTGCGCGAAGAAGCAGCTTCTTCGTCTCCGGGAGCCGGAGAGAGCGGCAACTTGGCAAAGGTGACGAAACAAGCTGTACAACACTGCGATTGTGTGCGCAGCTTGCCAACTGAGAGAAAACAGTACCTGATCACTCTCCTGCCTTTTCTATTCACATGAACATTCGATTGGAAGCTGTTTTGGACAACTTTCTTTCTCTTCTTGCAAAACAATTGGCAGACCTCCGTGCAGCCTCTAGAACACGATGGGAGATGTTTTCTGTGCTGGCACAGTTTCTCCTTGCCAGACAGAGTGGAAAAGCTTTTTGCTAAGATGTAGACGAGAAGAGAGGCTAAAGACGAAGGTACGGTGCTCTGCAGAGCTAAGCACCGCTCCCGGACCTCTTTCGGCAGAAGGCGCACACCGCAGAGCACTGTGAGCGGCAGAATCGTCTTTGCGCGAAGAAGCAGCTTCTTCGTCTCCGGGATCCGGAGAGAGCGGCAACTTGGCAAAGGTGATGAAACAAGCTGTACAACACTGCGAATGTGTGCGCAGCTTGCCAACTGAGAGAAAACAGTACCTGACCACTCTCCTGCCTTTTCTATTCACATGAACATTCGATTGCAAGCTGTTTTGGACAACTTTCTTTCTCTTCTTGCAAAACACTCGGCAGACCTCCGTGCAGCCTCTAGAACACGATGGGAGATGTTTTCTGTGCTGGCACAGTTTCTCCTTGCCAGACAGAGTGGAAAAGCTTTTTGCTAAGATGTAGACGAGAAGAGAGGCTAAAGACGAAGGTACGGTGCTCTGCAGAGCTAAGCACCGCTCCCGGGCGTCGTTCGGCAGAAGGCGCACACCGCAGAGCACTGTGAGCGGCAGAATCGTCTTTGGGCGAAGAAGCAGCTTCTTCGTCTCCGGGAGCCGGAGAGAGCGTCAGCTTCGCAAAGGTGATGAAACAAGCTGTACGACACTGCGATTGTGTGCGCAGCTTGCCAACTGAGAGAAAACAGTACCTGACCACTCTCCTGCCTTTTGTAATCACATGAACATTCGATTGCAAGCTGTTTTGGACAACTTTCTTTCTCTTCTTGCAAAACACTCGGCAGACCTCCGTGCAGCCTCTAGAACACGATGGGAGATGTTTTTTGTGCTGGCACAGTTTCTCCTTGCCAGACAGAGTGGAAAAGCTTTTTGCTAAGATGTAGACGAGAAGAGAGACTAAAGACGAAAGTACGGTTCTCTGCAGAGCTAAGCACCGCTCCCGGGCGTCTTTCGGCAGAAGGCGCACTCCGCAGAGCACTGTGAGCGGCAGAATCGTCTTTGCGCGAAGAAGCAGCTTCTTCGTCTCCGGGAGCCGGAGAGAGCGACAACTTGGCAAAGGTGATGAAACAAGCTGTACAACACTGCGATTGTGTGCGCAGCTTGCCAACTGAGAGAAAACAGTACCTGACCACTCTCCTGCCTTTTCTATTCACTTGAACATTCGATTGGGAGCTGTTTTGGACAACTTTCTTTCTCTTCTTGCAAAACACTCGGCAGACCTCCGTGCAGCCTCTAGAACACGATGGGAGATGTTTTTTGTGCTGGCACAGTTTCTCCTTGCCAGACAGAGTGGAAAAGCTTTTTGCTAAGATGTAGACGAGAAGAGAGGCTAAAGAAGCAGGTAGGTGCTCTGCAGAGCTAAGCACCGCTCCCGGACCTCTTTCGGCAGAAGGCGCACACCGCAGAGCACTGTGAGCGGCAGAATCGTCTTTGCGCGAAGAAGCAGCTTCTTCGTCTCCGGGAGCCGGAGAGAGCGGCAACTTCGCAAAGGTGATGAAACAAGCTGTACAACACTGCGATTGTGTGCGCAGTTTGCCAACTGAGAGAAAACAGTACCTGACCACTCTCCTGCCTTTTGTATTCACATGAACATTCGATTGCAAGCTGTTTTGGACAACTTTCTTTCTCTTCTTGCAAAACACTCGGCAGACCTCCGTGCAGCCTCTAGAACACGATGGGAGATGTTTTCTGTGCTGGCACAGTTTCTCCTTGCCAGACAGAGTGGAAAAGCTTTTTGCTAAGATGTAGACGAGAAGAGAGGCTAAAGACGAAGGTACGGTGCTCTGCAGAGCTAAGCACCGCTCCCGGGCCTCTTTCGGCAGAAGGCGCACACCGCAGAGCACTGTGAGCGGCAGAATCGTCTTTGCGCGAAGAAGCAGCTTCTTCGTCTCCGGGAGCCGGAGAGAGCGGCAACTTCGCAAAGGTGATGAAACAAGCTGTACAACACTGCGATTGTGTGCGCAGCTTGCCAACTGAGAGAAAACAGTACCTGACCACTCTCCTGCCTTTTCTATTCACATGAACATTCGATTGCAAGCTGTTTTGGACAACTTTCTTTCTCTTCTTGCAAAACACTCGGCAGACCTCCGTGCAGCCTCTAGAACACGATGGGAGATGGTTTTTGTGCTGGCACAGTTTCTCCTTGCCAGACAGAGTGGAAAAGCTTTTTGCTAAGATGTAGACGAGAAGAGAGGCTAAAGAAGCACGTATGGTGCTTCTCAGAGCTAAGCACAGCTTCCGGGGCTCTTTCGGCAGAAGGCGCACACCGCAGAGCACTGTGAGCGGCAGAATCGTCTTTGCGCGAAGAAGCAGCTTCTTCGTCTCCGGGAGTCGGAGAGAGCGGCAACTTCGCAAAGGTGATGAAACAAGCTGTACAACACTGCGATTGTGTGCGCAGCTTGCCAACTGAGAGAAAACAGGACCTGACCAGTCTCCTGCCTTTTCTATTCACATGAACATTCGATTGCAAGCTGTTTTGGACAACTTTCTTTCTCTTCTTGCAAAACACTCGGCAGACCTCCGTGCAGCCTCTAGAAGACGATGGGAGATATTTTCTGTGCTGGCACAGTTTCTCCTTGCCAGACAGAGTGGAAAAGCTTTTTGCTAAGATGTAGACGAGAAGAGAGGCTAAAGACGAAGGTACGGTGCTCTGCAGAGCTAAGCACCGCTCCCGGACCTCTTTCGGCAGAAGGCGCACACTGCAGAGCACTGTGAGCGGCAGAATCGTCTTTGCGCGAAGAAGCAGCTTCTTCGTCTCCGGGAGCCGGAGAGAGCGGCAACTTCGCAAAGGTGATGAAACAAGCTGTACAACACTGCGATTGTGTGCGCAGCTTGCCAAGTGAGAGAAAACAGTACCTCACCACTCTCCTGCCTTTTCTATTCACATGAACATTCGATTGCAAGCTGTTTTGGACAACTTTCTTTCTCTTCTTGCAAAACACTCGGCAGACCTCCGTGCAGCCTCTAGAACACGATGGGAGATGTTTTCTGTGCTGGCACAGTTTCTCCTTGCCAGACAGAGTGGAAAAGCTTTTTGCTAAGATGTAGACGAGAAGAGAGGCTAAAGACGAAGGTACGGTGCTCTGCAGAGCTAAGCACCGCTCCCGGACCTCTTTCGGCAGAAGGCGCACACCGCAGAGCACTGTGAGCGGCAGAATCGTCTTTGCGCGAAGAAGCAGCTTCTTCGTCTCCGGGAGCCGGAGAGAGCGGCAGCTTCGCAAAGGCGTGAAGCAAGCTGTACAACACTGCGATTGTGTGCTCAGCTTGCCAACTGAGAGAAAACAGTACCTGACCACTCTCCTGCCTTTTCTATTCACATGAACATTCGATTGGAAGCTGTTTTGGACAACTTTCTTTCTCTTCTTGCAAAACACTCGGCAGACCTCCGTGCAGCCTCTAGAAGACGATGGGAGATGTTTTCTGTGCTGGCACAGTTTCTCCTTGCCAGACAGAGTGGAAAAGCTTTTTGCTAAGATGTAGACGAGAAGAGAGGCTAAAGACAAAGGTACGGTGCTCTGCAGAGCTAAGCACCGCTCCCGGGCGTGTTTCGGCAGAAGGCGCACACCGCAGAGCACTGTGAGTGGCAGAATCGTCTTTGCGCGAAGAAGCAGCTTCTTCGTCTCCGGGAGCCGGAGAGAGCGGCAGCTTCGCAAAGGTGTGAAGCAAGCTGTACAACACTGCGATTGTGTGCGCAGCTTGCCAACTGAGAGAAAACAGTACCTGACCACTCTCCTGCCTTTTCTATTCACATGAACATTCGATTGGAAGCTGTTTTGGACAACTTTCTTTCTCTTCTTGCAAAACACTCGGCAGACCTCCGTGCAGCCTCTAGAACACGATGGGAGATGTTTCTTGTGCTGGCACAGTTTCTCCTTGCCAGACAGAGTGGAAAAGCTTTTTGCTAAGATGTAGACGAGAAGAGAGGCTAAAGAAGCGAGTACGGTGCTCTGCAGAGCTAAGCACCGCTCCCGGGCGTGTTTCGGCAGAAGGCGCACACCGCAGAGCACTGTGAGCGGCAGAATCGTCTTTGCGCGAAGAAGCAGCTTCTTCGTCTCCGGGAGCCGGAGAGAGCGGCAACTTGGCAGAGGTGATGAAACAAGCTGTACGAAACTGCGATTTTGTGCGCAGCTTGCCAACTGAGAGAAAACAGTACCTGACCACTCTCCTGCCTTTTCTATTCACTTGAACATTCTATTGCAAGCTGTTTTGGACAACTTTCTTTCTCTTCTTGCAAAACACTCGGCAGACCTGCGTACAGCCTCTAGAACACGATGGGAGATGTTTTTTGTGCTGGCACAGTTTCTCCTTGCCAGACAGAGTGGAAAAGCTTTTTGCTAAGATGTAGAGGAGAAGAGAGGCTAAAGACGAAGGTACGGTGCTCTGCAGAGCTAAGCACCGCTCCCGGGCCTCTTTCGGCAGAAGGCGCACACCGCAGAGCACTGTGAGCGGCAGAATCGTCTTTGCGCGAAGAAGCAGCTTCTTCCTCTCCGGGAGCCGGAGAGAGCGGCAACTTCGCAAAGGTGATGAAACAAGCTGTACAACACTGCGATTGTGTGCGCAGCTTGCCAACTGAGAGAAAACAGTACCTCACCACTCTCCTGCCTTTTCTATTCACATGAACATTCGATTGCAAGCTGTTTTGGACAACTTTCTTTCTCTTCTTGCAAAACACTCGGCAGACCTTTGTGCAGCCTCTAGAACACAATGGGAGATGTTTTTTGTGCTGGCACAGTTTCTCCTTGCCAGACAGAGTGGAAAAGCTTTTTGCTAAGATGTAGACGAGAAGAGAGGCTAAAGAAGCAGGTATGGTGCTCTGCAGAGCTAAGCACAGCTCCTGGGCCTCTTTCGGCAGAAGGCGCACACCGCAGAGCACTGTGAGCGGCAGAATCGTCTTTGCGCGAAGAAGCACCTTCTTCGTCTCCGGGAGCCGGAGAGAGCGGCAACTTCGCAAAGGTGATGAAACAAGCTGTACAACACTGCGATTGTGTGCGCAGCTTGCCAAGTGAGAGAAAACAGTACCTGACCACTCTCCTGCCTTTTCTATTCACATGAACATTTGATTGCAAGCTGTTTTGGACAACTTTCTTTCTCTTCTTGCAAAACACTCGGCAGACCTCCGTGCAGCCTCTAGAACACGATGGGAGATGTTTTTTGTGCTGGCACAGTTTCTCCTTGCCAGACAGAGTGGAAAAGCTTTTTGCTAAGATGTAGACGAGAAGAGAGGCTAAAGAAGCAGGTATGGTGCTCTGCAGAGCTAAGCACAGCTCCCGGGCCTCTTTCGGCAGAAGACACACACTGCAGAGCACTCTGAGCGGCAGAATCGTCTTTGCGCGAAGAAGCAGCTTCTTCGTCTCCGGAAGCCGGAGAGAGCGGCAACTTCGCAAAGGTGATGAAACAAGCTGTACAACACTGCGATTTTGTGCGCAGCTTGCCAACTGAGAGAAAACAGTACCTGACCACTCTCCTGCCTTTTGTATTCACATGAACATTCGATTGCAAGCTGTTTTGGACAACTTTCTTTCTCTTCTTGCAAAACACTCGGCAGACCTCCGTGCAGCCTCTAGAACACGATGGGAGATGTTTTCTGTGCTGGCAAAGTTTCTCCTTGCCAGACAGAGTGGAAAAGCTTTTTGCTAAGATGTAGACGGGAAGAGAGGCTAAAGACGAAGGTACGGTGCTCTGCAGAGCTAACCACCGCTCCCGGACCTCTTTCGGCAGAAGGCGCACACCGCAGAGCACTGTGAGCGGCCGAATCGTCTTTGCGCGAAGAGGCAGCTTCTTCGTCTCCGGGAGCCGGAGAGAGCGGCAACTTCGCAAAGGTGATGAAACAAGCTGTACAACACTGCGATTGTGTGCGCAGCTTGCCAACTGAGAGAAAACAGTACCTGACCACTCTCCTGCCTTTTCTATTCACATGAACATTCGATTGGAAGCTGTTTTGGACAACTTTCTTTCTCTTCTTGCAAAACACTTGGCAGACATCCGTGCAGCCTCTAGAACACGATGGGAGATGTTTTCTGTGCTGGCACAGTTTCTCCATGCCAGACAGAGTGGAAAAGCTTTTTGCTAAGATGTAGAGGAGAAGAGAGGGTAAAGACAAAAGTACGGTGCTCTGCAGAGCTAAGCACAGCTCCCGGGGCTCTTTGGGCAGAAGGCGCACACCGCAGAGCACTGTGAGCGGCAGAATCGTCTTTGCGCGAAGAAGCAGCTTCTTCGTCTCCGGGAGCCGGAGAGAGCGGCAACTTCGCAAAGGTGATGAAACAAGCTGTACAACACTGCGATTGTGTGCGCAACTTGCCAACTGAGAGAAAACAGTACCTGACCACTCTCCTGCCTTTTCTATTCACATGAACATTCGATTGGAAGCTGTTTTGGACAACTTTCTTTCTCTTCTTGCAAAACACTCGGCAGACCTCCGTGCAGCCTCTAGAACACGATGGGAGATGTTTTCTGTGCTGGCAAAGTTTCTCCTTGCCAGACAGAGTGGAAAAGCTTTTTGCTAAGATGTAGAAGAGAAGAGAGGCTAAAGACGAAGGTACGGTGCTCTGCAGAGCTAAGCACCGCTCCCGGACCTCTTTCGGCAGAAGGCGCACACCGCAGAGCACTGTGAGCGGCAGAATCGTCTTTGGGCGAAGAAGCAGCTTCTTCGTCTCCGGGAGCCGGAGAGAGCGGCAACTTGGCAAAGGTGATGAAACAAGCTGTACAACACTGCGATTGTGTGCGCAGTTTGCCAACTGAGAGAAAACAGTACCTGACCACTCTCCTGCCTTTTCTATTAACATGAACATTCGATTGCAAACTGTTTTAGACAACTTTTTTCTCTTCTTGCAAAACACTCGGCAGACCTCCGTGCAGCCTCTAGAACACGATGGGAGATGTTTTCTGTGCTGGCACAGTTTCTCCTTGCCAGACAGAGTGGAAAAGCTTTTTGCTAAGACGTAGACGAGAAGAGAGGATAAAGACGAAGGTACGGTGCTCTGCAGAGCTAAGCACCGCTCCCGGACCTCTTTCGGCAGAAGGCGCACACCACAGAGCACTGTGAGCGGCAGAATCGTCTTTGCGCGAAGAAGCAGCTTCTTCGTCTCCGGGAGCCGGAGAGAGCGGCAACTTCGCAAAGGTGATGAAACAAGCTGTACAACACTGCGATTGTGTGCGCAGCTTGCCAAGTGAGAGAAAACAGTACCTGACCACTCTCCTGCCTTTTCTATTCACATGAACATTCGATTGCAAGCTGTTTTGGACAACTTTCTTTCTCTTCTTGCAAAACACTCGGCAGACCTCCGTGCAGCCTCTAGAACACGATGGGAGATGTTTTCTGTGCTGGCACAGTTTCTCCTTGCCAGACAGAGTGGAAAAGCTTTTTGCTAAGATGTAGACGAGAAGAGAGGCTAAAGACGAAGGTACGGTGCTCTGCAGAGCTAAGCACCGCTCCCGGACCTCTTTCGGCAGAAGGCGCACACCGCAGAGCACTGTGAGCGGCAGAATCGTCTTTGCGCGAAGAAGCAGCTTCTTCGTCTCCGGGAGCCGGAGAGAGCGGCAACTTCGCAAAGGTGATGAAACAAGCTGTACAACACTGCGATTTTGTGCGCAGCTTGCCAACTGAGAGAAAACAGTACCTGACCACTCTCCTGCCTTTTCTATTCACTTGAATATTCTATTGCAAGCTGTTTTGGACAACTTTCTTTCTCTTCTTGCAAAACACTCGGCAGACCTGCGTACAGCCTCTAGAACACGATGGGAGATGTTTTTTGTGCTGGCACAGTTTCTCCTTGCCAGACAGAGTGGAAAAGCTTTTTGCTAAGATGTAGAGGAGAAGAGAGGCTAAAGACGAAGGTACGGTGCTCTGCAGAGCTAAGCACCGCTCCCGGGCCTTTTTCGGCAGAAGGCGCACACCGCAGAGCACTGTGAGCGGCAGAATCGTCTTTGCGCGAAGAAGCAGCTTCTTCGTCTCCGGGAGCCGGAGAGAGCGGCAACTTCGCAAAGGTGATGAAACAAGCTGTACAACACTGCGATTGTGTGCGCAGCTTGCCAACTGAGAGAAAACAGTACCTCACCACTCTCCTGCCTTTTCTATTCACATGAACATTCGATTGCAAGCTGTTTTGGACAACTTTCTTTCTCTTCTTGCAAAACACTCGGCAGACCTCCGTGCAGCCTCTAGAACACGATGGGAGATGTTTTTTGTGCTGGCACAGTTTCTCCTTGCCAGACAGAGTGGAAAAGCTTTTTGCTAAGATGTAGACGAGAAGAGAGGCTAAAGAAGCAGGTATGGTGCTCTGCAGAGCTAAGCACAGCTCCTGGGCCTCTTTCGGCAGAAGGCGCACACCGCAGAGCACTGTGAGCGGCAGAATCGTCTTTGCGCGAAGAAGCAGCTTCTTCGTCTCCGGGAGCCGGAGAGAGCGGCAACTTCGCAAAGGTGATGAAACAAGCTGTACAATACTGCGATTGTGTGCGCAGCTTGCCAAGTGAGAGAAAACAGTACCTGACCACTCTCCTGCCTTTTCTATTCACATGAACATTTGATTGCAAGCTGTTTTGGACAACTTTCTTTCTCTTCTTGCAAAACACTCGGCAGACCTCCGTGCAGCCTCTAGAACACGATGGGAGATGTTTTTTGTGCTGGCACAGTTTCTCCTTGCCAGACAGAGTGGAAAAGCTTTTTGCTAAGATGTAGACGAGAAGAGAGGCTAAAGAAGCAGGTATGGTGCTCTGCAGAGCTAAGCACAGCTCCCGGGCCTCTTTCGGCAGAAGACACACACTGCAGAGCACTGTGAGCGGCAGAATCGTCTTTGCGCGAAGAAGCAGCTTCTTCGTCTCCGGAAGCCGGAGAGAGCGGCAACTTCGCAAAGGTGATGAAACAAGCTGTACAACACTGCGATTTTGTGCGCAGCTTGCCAACTGAGAGAAAACAGTACCTGACCACTCTCCTGCCTTTTCTATTCACATGAACATTCGATTGGAAGCTGTTTTGGACAACTTTCTTTCTCTTCTTGCAAAACACTCGGCAGACCTCCGTGCAGCCTCTAGAACACGATGGGAGATGTTTTCTGTGCTGGCAAAGTTTCTCCTTGCCAGACAGAGTGGAAAAGCTTTTTGCTAAGATGTAGAAGAGAAGAGAGGCTAAAGACGAAGGTACGGTGCTCTGCAGAGTTAAGCACCGCTCCCGGACCTCTTTCGGCAGAAGGCGCACACCGCAGAGCACTGTGAGCGGCAGAATCGTCTTTGGGCGAAGAAGCAGCTTCTTCGTCTCCGGGAGCCGGAGAGAGCGGCAACTTGGCAAAGGTGATGAAACAAGCTGTACAACACTGCGATTGTGTGCGCAGTTTGCCAACTGAGAGAAAACAGTACCTGACCACTCTCCTGCCTTTTCTATTAACATGAACATTCGATTGCAAACTGTTTTAGACAACTTTCTTTCTCTTCTTGCAAAACACTCGGCAGACCTCCGTGCAGCCTCTAGAACACGATGGGAGATGTTTTCTGTGCTGGCACAGTTTCTCCTTGCCAGACAGAGTGGAAAAGCTTTTTGCTAAGACGTAGACGAGAAGAGAGGATAAAGACGAAGGTACGGTGCTCTGCAGAGCTAAGCACCGCTCCCGGACCTCTTTCGGCAGAAGGCGCACACCACAGAGCACTGTGAGCGGCAGAATCGTCTTTGCGCGAAGAAGCAGCTTCTTCGTCTCCGGGAGCCGGAGAGAGCGGCAACTTCGCAAAGGTGATGAAACAAGCTGTACAACACTGCGATTGTGTGCGCAGCTTGCCAAGTGAGAGAAAACAGTACCTGACCACTCTCCTGCCTTTTCTATTCACATGAACATTCGATTGCAAGCTGTTTTGGACAACTTTCTTTCTCTTCTTGCAAAACACTCGGCAGACCTCCGTGCAGCCTCTAGAACACGATGGGAGATGTTTTCTGTGCTGGCACAGTTTCTCCTTGCCAGACAGAGTGGAAAAGCTTTTTGCTAAGATGTAGACGAGAAGAGAGGCTAAAGACGAAGGTACGGTGCTCTGCAGAGCTAAGCACCGCTCCCGGACCTCTTTCGGCAGAAGGCGCACACCGCAGAGCACTGTGAGCGGCAGAATCGTCTTTGCGCGAAGAAGCAGCTTCTTCGTCTCCGGGAGCCGGAGAGAGCGGCAACTTGGCAAAGGTGATGAAACAAGCTGTACGAAACTGCGATTTTGTGCGCAGCTTGCCAACTGAGAGAAAACAGTACCTGACCACTCTCCTGCCTTTTCTATTCACTTGAATATTCTATTGCAAGCTGTTTTGGACAACTTTCTTTCTCTTCTTGCAAAACACTCGGCAGACCTGCGTACAGCCTCTAGAACACGATGGGAGATGTTTTTTGTGCTGGCACAGTTTCTCCTTGCCAGACAGAGTGGAAAAGCTTTTTGCTAAGATGTAGAGGAGAAGAGAGGCTAAAGACGAAGGTACGGTGCTCTGCAGAGCTAAGCACCGCTCCCGGGCGTCTTTCGGCAGAAGGCGCACACCGCAGAGCACTGTGAGCGGCAGAATCGTCTTTGCGCGAAGAAGCAGCTTCTTCGTCTCCGGGAGCCGGAGAGAGCGGCAACTTCGCAAAGGTGATGAAACAAGCTGTACAACACTGCGATTGTGTGCGCAGCTTGCCAACTGAGAGAAAACAGTACCTCACCACTCTCCTGCCTTTTCTATTCACATGAACATTCGATTGCAAGCTGTTTTGGACAACTTTC
This sequence comes from Melozone crissalis, assembly GCF_028551555.1. NCBI lineage: Eukaryota > Metazoa > Chordata > Aves > Passeriformes > Passerellidae > Melozone > Melozone crissalis. Next base: position 718,191 of record NW_026535986.1, read on the forward strand.
TTTCTCTTCTTGCAAAACACTCGGCAGACCTCCGTGCAGCCTCTAGAACACGATGGGAGATGTTTTTTGTGCTGGCACAGTTTCTCCTTGCCAGACAGAGTGGAAAAGCTTTTTGCTAAGATGTAGACGAGAAGAGAGGCTAAAGAAGCAGGTATGGTGCTCTGCAGAGCTAAGCACAGCTCCTGGGCCTCTTTCGGCAGAAGGCGCACACCGCAGAGCACTGTGAGCGGCAGAATCGTCTTTGCGCGAAGAAGCAGCTTCTTCGTCTCCGGGAGCCGGAGAGAGCGGCAACTTCGCAAAGGTGATGAAACAAGCTGTACAATACTGCGATTGTGTGCGCAGCTTGCCAAGTGAGAGAAAACAGTACCTGACCACTCTCCTGCCTTTTCTATTCACATGAACATTTGATTGCAAGCTGTTTTGGACAACTTTCTTTCTCTTCTTGCAAAACACTCGGCAGACCTCCGTGCAGCCTCTAGAACACGATGGGAGATGTTTTTTGTGCTGGCACAGTTTCTCCTTGCCAGACAGAGTGGAAAAGCTTTTTGCTAAGATGTAGACGAGAAGAGAGGCTAAAGAAGCAGGTATGGTGCTCTGCAGAGCTAAGCACAGCTCCCGGGCCTCTTTCGGCAGAAGACACACACCGCAGAGCACTGTGAGCGGCAGAATCGTCTTTGCACGAAGAAGCAGCTTCTTCGTCTCCGGAAGCCGGAGAGAGCGGCAACTTCGCAAAGGTGATGAAACAAGCTGTACAACACTGCGATTTTGTGCGCAGCTTGCCAACTGAGAGAAAACAGTACCTGACCACTGTCCTGCCTTTTCTATTCACATGAACATTCGATTGCAAGCTGTTTTGGACAACTTTCTTTCTCTTCTTGCAAAACACTCGGCAGACCTCCGTGCAGCCTCTAGAACACGATGGGAGATGTTTTCTGTGCTGGCACAGTTTCTCCTTGCCAGAACAGAGTGGAAAAGCTTTTTGCTAAGATGTAGACGAGAAGAGAGGCTAAAGACGAAGGTACGGTGCTCTGCAGAGCTAAGCACCGCTCCCGGACCTCTTTCGGCAGAAGGCGCACACCGCAGAGCACTGTGAGCGGCAGAATCGTCTTTGCGCGAAGAAGCAGCTTCTTCGTCTCCGGGAGCCGGAGAGAGCGGCAACTTCGCAAAGGTGATGAAACAAGCTGTACAACACTGCGATTGTGTGCGCAGCTTGCCAACTGAGAGAAAACAGTACCTGACCACTCTCCTGACTTTTCTATTCACATGAACATTCGATTGGAAGCTGTTTTGGACAACTTTCTTTCTCTTCTTGCAAAACACTTGGCAGACATCCGTGCAGCCTCTAGAACACGATGGGAGATGTTTTCTGTGCTGGCACAGTTTCTCCATGCCAGACAGAGTGGAAAAGCTTTTTGCTAAGATGTAGAGGAGAAGAGAGGCTAAAGACGAAGGTACGGTGCTCTGCAGAGCTAAGCACCGCTTCCGGACCTCTTTCGGCAGAAGGCGCACACCGCAGAGCACTGTGAGCGGCAGAATCGTCTTTGCGCGAAGAAGCAGCTTCTTCGTCTCCGGGAGCCGGAGAGAGCGGCAACTTCGCAAAGGTGATGAAACAAGCTGTACAACACTGCGATTGTGTGCGCAGCTTTCCAACTGAGAGAAAACAGTACCTGACCACTCTCCTGCCTTTTCTATTCACATGAACATTCGATTGGAAGCAGTTTTGGACAACTTTCTTTCTCTTCTTGCAAAACACTCGGCAGACCTCCGTGCAGCCTCTAGAACACGATGGGAGATGTTTTCTGTGCTGGCACAGTTTCTCCTTGCCAGACAGAGTGGAAAAGTTTTTTGCTAAGATGTAGACGAGAAGAGAGGCTAAAGACGAAGGTACGGTGCTCTGTAGAACTAAGCACCGCTCCCGGACCTCTTTCGGCAGAAGGCGCACACCGCAGAGCACTGTGAGCGGCAGAATGTTCTTTGCGCGAAGAAGCAGCTTCTTCGTCTCCGGGAGCCGGAGAGAGCGGCAACTTCGCAAAGGTGATGAAACAAGCTGTACAACACTGCGATTGTGTGCGCATCTTGCCAACTGAGAGAAAACAGTACCTGACCACTCTCCTGCCTTTTCTATTCACTTGAACATTCCATTGGGAGCTGTTTTGGACAACTTTCTTTCTCTTCTTGCAAAACACTCGGCAGACCTCCGTGCAGACTCTAGAACACGATGGGAGATGTTTTTTGTGCTGGCACAGTTTCTCCTTGCCAGACAGAGTGGAAAAGCTTTTTGCTAAGATGTAGACGAGAAGAGAGGCTAAAGAAGCAGGTATGGTGCTCTGCAGAGCTAAGCACCGCTCCCGGGCATCTTTCGGCAGAAGGCGCACACCGCAGAGCACTGTGAGCGGCAGAATCGTCTTTGCGCGAAGAAGCAGCTTCTTCGTCTCCGGGATCCGGAGAGAGCGGCAACTTGGCAAAGGTGATGAAACAAGCTGTACAACACTGCGATTGTGTGCGCAGCTTGCCAACTGAGAGAAAACAGTACCTGACCACTCTCCTGCCTTTTCTATTCACATGAACATTCGATTGCAAGCTGTTTTGGACAACTTTCTTTCTCTTCTTGCAAAACACTCGGCAGACCTCCGTGCAGCCTCTAGAACACGATGGGAGATGTTTTCTGTGCTGGCACAGTTTCTCCTTGCCAGACAGAGTGGAAAAGCTTTTTGCTAAGATGTAGACGAGAAGAGAGGCTAAAGAAGCAGGTATGCTGCTTCTCAGAGCTAAGCACAGCTCCCGGGGCTCTTTCGGCAGAAGGCGCACACCGCAGAGCACTGTGAGCGGCAGAATCGTCTTTGCGCGAAGAAGCAGCTTCTTCGTCTCCGGGAGCCGGAGAGAGCGGCAACTTCGCAAAGGTGATGAAACAAGCTGTACAACACTGCGATTGTGTGCGCAACTTGCCAACTGAGAGAAAACAGTACCTGACCACTCTCCTGCCTTTTCTATTCACATGAACATTCGATTGGAAGCTGTTTTGGACAACTTTCTTTCTCTTCTTGCAAAACACTCGGCAGACCTCCGTGCAGCCTCTAGAACACGATGGGAGATGTTTTCTGTGCTGGCACAGTTTCTCCCTGCCAGACAGAGTGGAAAAGCTTTTTGCTAAGATGTAGACGAGAAGAGAGGCTAAAGAAGCAGGTATGGTGCTCTGCAGAGCTAAGCATAGATCCCGGGCCTCTTTCGGCAGAAGACACACACTGCAGAGCACTGTGAGCGGCAGAATCGTCTTTGCGCGAAGAAGCAGCTTCTTCGTCTCCGGAAGCCGGAGAGAGCGGCAACTTCGCAAAGGTGATGAAACAAGCTGTACAACACTGCGATTGTGTGCGCAGCTTGCCAAGTGAGAGAAAACAGTACCTGACCACTCTCCTGCCTTTTCTATTCACATGAACATTCGATTGCAAGCTGTTTTGGACAACTTTCTTTCTCTTCTTGCAAAACACTCGGCAGACCTCCGTGCAGCCTCTAGAAGACGATGGGAGATGTTTTCTGTGCTGGCACAGTTTCTCCTTGCCAGAAAGAGTGGAAAAGCTTTTTGCTAAGATGTAGACGAGAAGAGAGGCTAAAGACGAAGGTACGGTGCTCTGCAGAGCTAAGCACCGCTCCCGGACCTCTTTCGGCAGAAGGCGCACACCGCAGAGCACTGTGAGCGGCAGAATCGTCTTTGCGCGAAGAAGCAGCTTCTTCGTCTCCGGGAGCCGGAGAGAGCGGCAACTTCGCAAAGGTGATGAAACAAGCTGTACAACACTACGATTGTGTGCGCAGCTTGCCAACTGAGAGAAAACAGTACCTGACCACTCTCCTGCCTTTTCTATTCACATGAACATTCGATTGCAAGCTGTTTTGGACAACTTTCTTTCTCTTCTTGCAAAACACTCGGCAGACCTCCGTGCAGCCTCTAGAACACGATGGGAGATGTTTTCTGTGCTGGCACAGTTTCTCCTTGCCAGACAGAGTGGAAAAGCTTTTTGCTAAGATGTAGACGAGAAGAGAGGCTAAAGACGAAGGTACGGTGCTCTGCAGAGCTAAGCACCGCTCCCGGGCGTGTTTCGGCAGAAGGCGCACACCGCAGAGCACTGTGAGTGGCAGAATCGTCTTTGCGCGAAGAAGCAGCTTCTTCGTCTCCGGGAGCCGGAGAGAGTGGCAGCTTCGCAAAGGTGATGAAACAAGCTGTACAACACTGCGATTGTGTGCGCAGCTTGCCAACTGAGAGAAAACAGTACCTGACCACTCTCCTGCCTTTTCTATTCACATGAACATTCGATTGCAAGCTGTTTTGGACAACTTTCTTTCTCTTCTTGCAAAACACTCGGCAGACCTCCGTGCAGCCTCTAGAACACGATGGGAGATGATTTTTGTGCTGGCACAGTTTCTCCTTGCCAGACAGAGTGGAAAAGCTTTTTGCTAAGATGTAGATGAGAAGAGAGGCTAAAGAAGCGAGTACGGTGCTCTGCAGAGCTAAGCACAGATCCCGGGGCTCTTTCGGCGGAAGGCGCACACCGCAGAGCACTGTGAGCGGCAGAATCGTCTTTGCGCGAAGAAGCAGCTTCTTCGTCTCCGGGAGCCGGAGAGAGCGGCAACTTCGCAAAGGTGATGAAACAAGCTGTACGACACTGCGATTTTGTGCGCAGCTTGCCAACTGAGAGAAAACAGTACCTGACCACTCTCCTGCCTTTTCTATTCACTTGAACATTCTATTGCAAGCTGTTTTGGACAACTTTCTTTCTCTTCTTGCAAAACACTCGGCAGACCTGCGTACAGCCTCTAGAACCCGATGGGAGATGTTTTTTGTGCTGGCACAGTTTCTCCTTGCCAGACAGAGTGGAAAAGCTTTTTGCTAAGATGTAGAGGAGAAGAGAGGCTAAAGACGAAGGTACGGTGCTCTGCAGAGCTAAGCACCGCTCCCGGGCGTCTTTCGGTAGAAGGCGCACACCGCAGAGCACTGTGAGCGGCAGAATCGTCTTTGCGCGAAGAAGCAGCTTCTTCGTCTCCGGGAGCCGGAGAGAGCGGCAACTTCGCAAAGGTGATGAAACAAGCTGTACAACACTGCGATTGTGTGCGCAGCTTGCCAACTGAGAGAAAACAGTACCTCACCACTCTCCTGCCTTTTCTATTCACATGAACATTCGATTGCAAGCTGTTTTGGACAACTTTCTTTCTCTTCTTGCAAAACACTCGGCAGACCTCCGTGCAGCCTCTAGAACACGATGGGAGATATTTTTTGTGCTGGCACAGTTTCTCCTTGCCAGACAGAGTGGAAAAGCTTTTTGCTAAGATGTAGACGAGAAGAGAGGCTAAAGAAGCAGGTATGGTGCTCTGCAGAGCTAAGCACCGCTCCCGGGGCTCTTTCGGCAGAAGGCGCACACCGCAGAGCACTGTGAGCGGCAGAATCGTCTTTGCGCGAAGAAGCAGCTTCTTCGTCTCCGGGAGCCGGAGAGAGCGGCAACTTCGCAAAGGTGATGAAACAAGCTGTACAACACTGCGATTGTGTGCGCAGCTTGCCAAGTGAGAGAAAACAGTACCTGACCACTCTCCTGCCTTTTCTATTCACATGAACATTTGATTGCAAGCTGTTTTGGACAACTTTCTTTCTCTTCTTGCAAAACACTCGGCAGACCTCCGTGCAGCCTCTAGAACACGATGGGAGATGTTTTTTGTGCTGGCACAGTTTCTCCTTGCCAGACAGAGTGGAAAAGCTTTTTGCTAAGATGTAGACGAGAAGAGAGGCTAAAGAAGCAGGTATGGTGCTCTGCAGAGCTAAGCACAGCTCCCGGGCCTCTTTCGGCAGAAGACGCACCCTGCAGAGCACTGTGAGCGGCAGAATAGTCTTTGCGCGAAGAAGCAGCTTCTTCGTCTCCGGAAGCCGGAGAGAGCGGCAACTTCGCAAAGGTGATGAAACAAGCTGTACAACACTGCGATTGTGTGCGCAGCTTGCCAACTGAGAGAAAACAGTACCTGACCACTCTCCTGCCTTTTCTATTCACATGAACATTCGATTGCAAGCTGTTTTGGACAACTTTCTTTCTCTTCTTGCAAAACACTCGGCAGACCTCCGTGCAGCCTCTAGAACACGATGGGAGATGTTTTCTGTGCTGGCACAGTTTCTCCTTGCCAGACAGAGTGGAAAAGCTTTTTGCTAAGATGTAGACGAGAAGAGAGGCTAAAGACGAAGGTACGGTGCTCTGCAGAGCTAAGCACCGCTCCCGGACCTCTTTCGGCAGAAGGCGCACACCGCAGAGCACTGTGAGCGGCAGAATCGTCTTTGCGCGAAGAAGCAGCTTCTTCGTCTCCGGGAGCCGGAGAGAGCGGCAGCTTCGCAAAGGTGATGAAACAAGCTGTACAACACTGCGATTGTGTGCGCAGCTTGCCAACTGACAGAAAACAGTACCTGACCACTCTCCTGCCTTTTCTATTCACATGAACATTCGATTGCAAGCTGTTTTGGACAACTTTCTTTCTCTTCTTGCAAAACACTCGGCAGACCTCCGTGCAGCCTCTAGAACACGATGGGAGATGTTTTTTATGCTGGCACAGTTTCTCCTTGCCAGACAGAGTGGAAAAGCTTTTTGCTAATATGTAGACGAGAAGAGAGGCTAAAGAAGCGAGTACGGTGCTCTGCAGAGCTAAGCACAGCTCCCGGGGCTCTTTCGGCGGAAGGCGCACACCGCAGAGCACTGTGAGCGGCAGAATCGTCTTTGCGCGAAGAAGCAGCTTCTTCGTCTCCGGGAGCCGGAGAGAGCGGCAACTTGGCAAAGGTGATGAAACAAGCTGTACGAAACTGCGATTTTGTGCGCAGCTTGCCAACTGAGAGAAAACAGTACCTGACCACTCTCCTGCCTTTTCTATTCACTTGAACATTCTATTGCAAGCTGTTTTGGACAACTTTCTTTCTCTTCTTGCAAAACACTCGGCAGACCTGCGTACAGCCTCTAGAACACGATGGGAGATGTTTTTTGTGCTGGCACAGTTTCTCCTTGCCAGACAGAGTGGAAAAGCTTTTTGCTAAGATGTAGAGGAGAAGAGAGGCTAAAGACGAAGGTACGGTGCTCTGCAGAGCTAAGCACCGCTCCCGGGCCTCTTTCGGCAGAAGGCGCACACCGCAGAGCACTGTGAGCGGCAGAATCGTCTTTGCGCGAAGAAGCAGCTTCTTCGTCTCCGGGAGCCGGAGAGAGCGGCAACTTCGCAAAGGTGATGAAACAAGCTGTACAACACTGCGATTGTGTGCGCAGCTTGCCAACTGAGAGAAAACAGTACCTCACCACTCTCCTGCCTTTTCTATTCACATGAACATTCGATTGCAAGCTGTTTTGGACAACTTTCTTTCTCTTCTTGCAAAACACTCGGCAGACCTCCGTGCAGCCTCTAGAACACAATGGGAGATGTTTTTTGTGCTGGCACAGTTTCTCCTTGCCAGACAGAGTGGAAAAGCTTTTTGCTAAGATGTAGACGAGAAGAGAGGCTAAAGAAGCAGGTATGGTGCTCTGCAGAGCTAAGCACAGCTCCTGGGCCTCTTTCGGCAGAAGGCGCACACCGCAGAGCACTGTGAGCGGCAGAATCGTCTTTGCGCGAAGAAGCAGCTTCTTCGTCTCCGGGAGCCGGAGAGAGCGGCAACTTCGCAAAGGTGATGAAACAAGCTGTACAACACTGCGATTGTGTGCGCAGCTTGCCAACTGAGAGAAAACAGTACCTGACCACTCTCCTGCCTTTTCTATTCACATGAACATTTGATTGCAAGCTGTTTTGGACAACTTTCTTTCTCTTCTTGCAAAACACTCGGCAGACCTCCGTGCAGCCTCTAGAACACGATGGGAGATGTTTTTTGTGCTGGCACAGTTTCTCCTTGCCAGACAGAGTGGAAAAGCTTTTTGCTAAGATGTAGACGAGAAGAGAGGCTAAAGAAGCAGGTATGGTGCTCTGCAGAGCTAAGCACAGCTCCCGGGCCTCTTTCGGCAGAAGACACACACTGCAGAGCACTGTGAGCGGCAGAATCGTCTTTGCGCGAAGAAGCAGCTTCTTCGTCTCCGGAAGCCGGAGAGAGCGGCAACTTCGCAATGGTGATGAAACAAGCTGTACAACACTGCGATTTTGTGCGCAGCTTGCCAACTGAGAGAAAACAGTACCTGACCACTCTCCTGCCTTTTCTATTCACATGAACATTCGATTGCAAGCTGTTTTGGACAACTTTCTTTCTCTTCTTGCAAAACACTCGGCAGACCTCCGTGCAGCCTCTAGAACACGATGGGAGATGTTTTCTGTGCTGGCACAGTTTCTCCTTGCCAGACAGAGTGGAAAAGCTTTTTGCTAAGATGTAGACGAGAAGAGAGGCTAAAGACGAAGGTACGGTGCTCTGCAGAGCTAAGCACCGCTCCCGGACCTCTTTCGGCAGAAGGCGCACACCGCAGAGCACTGTGAGCGGCAGAATCGTCTTTGCGCGAAGAAGCAGCTTCTTCGTCTCCGGGAGCCGGAGAGAGCGGCAACTTCGCAAAGGTGATGAAACAAGCTGTACAACACTGCGATTGTGTGCGCAGCTTGCCAACTGAGAGAAAACAGTACCTGACCACTCTCCTGACTTTTCTATTCACATGAACATTCGATTGGAAGCTGTTTTGGACAACTTTCTTTCTCTTCTTGCAAAACACTTGGCAGACATCCGTGCAGCCTCTAGAACACGATGGGAGATGTTTTCTGTGCTGGCACAGTTTCTCCATGCCAGACAGAGTGGAAAAGCTTTTTGCTAAGATGTAGAGGAGAAGAGAGGCTAAAGACGAAGGTACGGTGCTCTGTAGAACTAAGCACCGCTCCCGGACCTCTTTCGGCAGAAGGCGCACACCGCAGAGCACTGTGAGCGGCAGAATCGTCTTTGCGCGAAGAAGCAGCTTCTTCGTCTCCGGGAGCCGGAGAGAGCGGCAACTTCGCAAAGGTGATGAAACAAGCTGTACAACACTGCGATTGTGTGCGCATCTTGCCAACTGAGAGAAAACAGTACCTGACCACTCTCCTGCCTTTTCTATTCACTTGAACATTCGATTGGGAGCTGTTTTGGACAACTTTCTTTCTCTTCTTGCAAAACACTCGGCAGACCTCCGTGCAGACTCTAGAACACGATGGGAGATGTTTTTTGTGCTGGCACAGTTTCTCCTTGCCAGACAGAGTGGAAAAGCTTTTTGCTAAGATGTAGACGAGAAGAGAGGCTAAAGAAGCAGGTATGGTGCTCTGCAGAGCTAAGCACCGCTCCCGGGCCTCTTTCGGCAGAAGGCGAACACCGCAGAGCACTGTGAGCGGCAGAATCGTCTTTGCGCGAAGAAGCAGCTTCTTCGTCTCCGGGATCCGGAGAGAGCGGCAACTTGGCAAAGGTGATGAAACAAGCTGTACAACACTGCGATTGTGTGCGCAGCTTGCCAACTGAGAGAAAACAGTACCTCACCACTCTCCTGCCTTTTCTATTCACATGAACATTCGATTGCAAGCTGTTTTGGACAACTTTCTTTCTCTTCTTGCAAAACACTCGGCAGACCTCCGTGCAGCCTCTAGAACACGATGGGAGATGTTTTCTGTGCTGGCACAGTTTCTCCTTGCCAGACAGAGTGGAAAAGCTTTTTGCTAAGATGTAGACGAGAAGAGAGGCTAAAGAAGCAGGTATGCTGCTTCTCAGAGCTAAGCACAGCTCCCGGGGCTCTTTCGGCAGAAGGCGCACACCGCAGAGCACTGTGAGCGGCAGAATCGTCTTTGCGCGAAGAAGCAGCTTCTTCGTCTCCGGGAGCCGGAGAGAGCGGCAACTTCGCAAAGGTGATGAAACAAGCTGTACAACACTGCGATTGTGTGCGCAACTTGCCAACTGAGAGAAAACAGTACCTGACCACTCTCCTGCCTTTTCTATTCACATGAACATTCGATTGGAAGCTGTTTTGGACAACTTTCTTTCTCTTCTTGCAAAACACTCGGCAGACCTCCGTGCAGCCTCTAGAACACGATGGGAGATGTTTTCTGTGCTGGCACAGTTTCTCCTTGCCAGACAGAGTGGAAAAGCTTTTTGCTAAGATGTAGACGAGAAGAGAGGCTAAAGAAGCAGGTATGGTGCTCTGCAGAGCTAAGCATAGATCCCGGGCCTCTTTCGGCAGAAGACACACACTGCAGAGCACTGTGAGCGGCAGAATCGTCTTTGCGCGAAGAAGCAGCTTCTTCGTCTCCGGAAGCCGGAGAGAGCGGCAACTTCGCAAAGGTGATGAAACAAGCTGTACAACACTGCGATTGTGTGCGCAGCTTGCCAAGTGAGAGAAAACAGTACCTGACCACTCTCCTGCCTTTTCTATTCACATGAACATTCGATTGGAAGCTGTTTTGGACAACTTTCTTTCTCTTCTTGCAAAACACTCGGCAGACCTCCGTGCAGCCTCTAGAAGACGATGGGAGATGTTTTCTGTGCTGGCACAGTTTCTCCTTGCCAGAAAGAGTGGAAAAGCTTTTTGCTAAGATGTAGACGAGAAGAGAGGCTAAAGACGAAGGTACGGTGCTCTGCAGAGCTAAGCACCGCTCCCGGACCTCTTTCGGCAGAAGGCGCACACCGCAGAGCACTGTGAGCGGCAGAATCGTCTTTGCGCGAAGAAGCAGCTTCTTCGTCTCCGGGAGCCAGAGAGAGCGGCAACTTCGCAAAGGTGATGAAACAAGCTGTACAACACTACGATTGTGTGCGCAGCTTGCCAACTGAGAGAAAACAGTACCTGACCACTCTCCTGCCTTTTCTATTCACATGAACATTCGATTGCAAGCTGTTTTGGACAACTTTCTTTCTCTTCTTGCAAAACACTCGGCAGACCTCCGTGCAGCCTCTAGAACACGATGGGAGATGTTTTCTGTGCTGGCACAGTTTCTCCTTGCCAGACAGAGTGGAAAAGCTTTTTGCTAAGATGTAGACGAGAAGAGAGGCTAAAGACGAAGGTACGGTGCTCTGCAGAGCTAAGCACCGCTCCCGGGCGTGTTTCGGCAGAAGGCGCACACCGCAGAGCACTGTGAGTGGCAGAATCGTCTTTGCGCGAAGAAGCAGCTTCTTCGTCTCCGGGAGCCGGAGAGAGCGGCAGCTTCGCAAAGGTGATGAAACAAGCTGTACAACACTGCGATTGTGTGCGCAGCTTGCCAACTGAGAGAAAACAGTACCTGACCACTCTCCTGCCTTTTCTATTCACATGAACATTCGATTGCAAGCTGTTTTGGACAACTTTCTTTCTCTTCTTGCAAAACACTCGGCAGACCTCCGTGCAGCCTCTAGAACACGATGGGAGATGATTTTTGTGCTGGCACAGTTTCTCCTTGCCAGACAGAGTGGAAAAGCTTTTTGCTAAGATGTAGACGAGAAGAGAGGCTAAAGAAGCGAGTACGGTGCTCTGCAGAGCTAAGCACAGATCCCGGGGCTCTTTCGGCGGAAGGCGCACACCGCAGAGCACTGTGAGCGGCAGAATCGTCTTTGCGCGAAGAAGCAGCTTCTTCGTCTCCGGGAGCCGGAGAGAGCGGCAACTTCGCAAAGGTGATGAAACAAGCTGTACGACACTGCGATTTTGTGCGCAGCTTGCCAACTGAGAGAAAACAGTACCTGACCACTCTCCTGCCTTTTCTATTCACTTGAATATTCTATTGCAAGCTGTTTTGGACAACTTTCTTTCTCTTCTTGCAAAACACTCGGCAGACCTGCGTACAGCCTCTAGAACACGATGGGAGATGTTTTTTGTGCTGGCACAGTTTCTCCTTGCCAGACAGAGTGGAAAAGCTTTTTGCTAAGATGTAGACGAGAAGAGAGGCTAAAGACGAAGGTACGGTGCTCTGCAGAGCTAAGCACCGCTCCCGGACCTCTTTCGGCAGAAGGCGCACACCGCAGAGCACTGTGAGCGGCAGAATCGTCTTTGCGCGAAGAAGCAGCTTCTTCGTCTCCGGGAGCCGGAGAGAGCGGCAACTTCGCAAAGGTGATGAAACAAGCTGTACAACACTGCGATTGTGTGCGCAGCTTGCCAACTGAGAGAAAACAGTACCTCACCACTCTCCTGCCTTTTCTATTCACATGAACATTCGATTGCAAGCTGTTTTGGACAACTTTCTTTCTCTTCTTGCAAAACACTCGGCAGACCTCCGTGCAGCCTCTAGAACACGATGGGAGATATTTTTTGTGCTGGCACAGTTTCTCCTTGCCAGACAGAGTGGAAAAGCTTTTTGCTAAGATGTAGACGAGAAGAGAGGCTAAAGAAGCAGGTATGGTGCTCTGCAGATCTAAGCACCGCTCCCGGGGCTCTTTCGGCAGAAGGCGCACACCGCAGAGCACTGTGAGCGGCAGAATCGTCTTTGCGCGAAGAAGCAGCTTCTTCGTCTCCGGGAGCCGGAGAGAGCGGCAACTTCGCAAAGGTGATGAAACAAGCTGTACAACACTGCGATTGTGTGCGCAGCTTGCCAACTGAGAGAAAACAGTACCTGACCACTCTCCTGCCTTTTCTATTCACATGAACATTTGATTGCAAGCTGTTTTGGACAACTTTCTTTCTCTTCTTGCAAAACACTCGGCAGAACTCCGTGCAGCCTCTAGAACACGATGGGAGATGTTTTTTGTGCTGGCACAGTTTCTCCTTGCCAGACAGAGTGGAAAAGCTTTTTGCTAAGATGTAGACGAGAAGAGAGGCTAAAGAAGCAGGTATGGTGCTCTGCAGAGCTAAGCACAGCTCCCGGGCCTCTTTCGGCAGAAGACGCACCCTGCAGAGCACTGTGAGCGGCAGAATAGTCTTTGCGCGAAGAAGCAGCTTCTTCGTCTCCGGAAGCCGGAGAGAGCGGCAACTTCGCAAAGGTGATGAAACAAGCTGTACAACACTGCGATTGTGTGCGCAGCTTGCCAACTGAGAGAAAACAGTACCTGACCACTCTCCTGCCTTTTCTTTTCACATGAACATTCGATTGCAAGCTGTTTTGGACAACTTTCTTTCTCTTCTTGCAAAACACTCGGCAGACCTCCGTGCAGCCTCTAGAACACGATGGGAGATGGTTTCTGTGCTGGCACAGTTTCTCCTTGCCAGACAGAGTGGAAAAGTTTTTGCTAAGATGTAGACGGGATGAGAGGCTAAAGACAAAGGTACGGTGCTCTGCAGAGCTAAGCACCGCTCCCGGACCTCTTTCGGCAGAAGGCGCACACCACAGAGCACTGTGAGCGGCAGAATCGTCTTTGCGCGAAGAAGCAGCTTCTTCGTCTCCGGGAGCCGGAGAGAGCGGCAACTTCGCAAAGGTGATGAAACAAGCTGTACAACACTGCGATTGTGTGCGCAGCTTGCCAACTGAGAGAAAACAGTACCTGACCACTCTCCTGCCTTTTCTATTCACATGAACATTCGATTGCAAGCTGTTTTGGACAACTTTCTTTCTCTTCTTGCAAAACACTCGGCAGACCTCCGTGCAGCCTCTAGAACACGATGGGAGATGTTTTCTGTGCTGGCACATTTTCTCCTTGCCAGACAGAGTGGAAAAGCTTTTTGCTAAGATGTAGACGAGAAGAGAGGCTAAAGACGAAGGTACGGTGCTCTGCAGAGCTAAGCACCGCTCCCGGACCTCTTTCGGCAGAAGGCGCACACCGCAGAGCACTGTGAGCGGCAGAATCGTCTTTGCGCGAAGAAGCAGCTTCTTCGTCTCCGGGAGCCGGAGAGAGCGGCAACTTCGCAAAGGTGATGAAACAAGCTGTACAACACTGCGATTGTGTGCGCAGCTTGCCAACTGAGAGAAAACAGTACCTGACCACTCTCCTGCCTTTTCTATTCACATGAACATTCGATTGCAAGCTGTTTTGGACAACTTTCTTTCTCTTCTTGCAAAACACTCTGCAGACCTCCGTGCAGCCTCTAGAACACGATGGGAGATGTTTTCTGTGCTGGCACAGTTTCTCCTTGCCAGACACAGTGGAAAAGCTTTTTGCTAAGATGTAGACGAGAAGAGAGGCTAAAGACGAAGGTACGGTGCTCTGCAGAGCTAAGCACCGCTCCCGGGCGTCTTTCGGCAGAAGGCGCACACCGCAGAGCACTGTGAGCGGCAGAATCGTCTTTGCGGGAAGAAGCAGCTTCTTCGTCTCCGGGAGCCGGAGAGAGCGGCAACTTGGCAAAGGTGATGAAACAAGCTGTACAACACTGCGATTGTGTGCGCAGCTTGCCAAGTGAGAGAAAACAGTACCTGACCACTCTCCTGCCTTTTCTATTCACATGAACATTCGATTGCAAGCTGTTTTGGACAACTTTCTTTCTCTTCTTGCAAAACACTCGGCAGACCTCCGTGCAGCCTCTAGAACACGATGGGAGATGTTTTCTGTGCTGGCACAGTTTCTCCTTGCCAGACAGAGTGGAAAAGCTTTTTGCTAAGATGTAGACGAGAAGAGAGGCTAAAGAAGCAGGTACGGTGCTCTGCAGAGCTAAGCACAGCTCCCGGACCTCTTTCGGCAGAAGGCGCACACCGCAGAGCACTGTGAGCGGCAGAATCGTCTTTGCGCGAAGAAGCAGCTTCTTCGTCTCCGGGAGCCGGAGAGAGCGGCAACTTCGCAAAGGTGATGAAACAAGCTGTACAACACTGCGATTGTGTGCGCAGCTTGCCAACTGAGAGAAAACAGTACCTGACCACTCTCCTGCCTTTTCTATTCACATGAACATTGGATTGCAAGCTGTTTTGGACAACTTTCTTTCTCTTCTTGCAAAACACTCGGCAGACCTCCGTGCAGCCTCTAGAACACAATGGGAGATGTTTTCTGTGCTGGCACAGTTTCTCCTTAGCAGACAGAGTGGAAAAGCTTTTTGCTAAGATGTAGACGAGAAGAGAGGCTAAAGAAGCAGGTATGGTGCTTCTCAGAGCTAAGCACAGCTCCCGGGGCTCTTTCGGCAGAAGGCGCACACCGCAGAGCACTGTGAGCGGCAGAATCGTCTTTGCGCGAAGAAGCAGCTTCTTCGTCTCCGGGAGCCGGAGAGAGCGGCAACTTCGCAAAGGTGATGAAACAAGCTGTACAACACTGCGATTGTGTGCGCAGCTTGCCAACTGAGAGAAAACAGTACCTGACCACTCTCCTGCCTTTTCTATTCACATGAACATTGGATTGCAAGCTGTTTTGGACAACTTTCTTTCTCTTCTTGCAAAACACTCGGCAGACCTCCGTGCAGCCTCTAGAACACGATGGGAGATGTTTTCTGTGCTGGCACAGTTTCTCCTTGCCAGACAGAGTGGAAAAGCTTTTTGCTAAGATGTAGACGAGAAGAGAGGCTAAAGACGAAGGTACGGTGCTCTGCAGAGCTAAGCACCGCTCCCGGGCCTCTTTCGGCAGAAGGCGCACACCGCAGAGCACTGTGAGCGGCAGAATCGTCTTTGCGCGAAGAAGCAGCTTCTTCGTCTCCGGGAGCCGGAGAGAGCGGCAACTTCGCAAAGGTGATGAAACAAGCTGTACAACACTGCGATTGTGTGCGCAGCTTGCCAACTGAGAGAAAACAGTACCTCACCACTCTCCTGCCTTTTCTATTCACATGAACATTCGATTGCAAGCTGTTTTGGACAACTTTCTTTCTCTTCTTGCAAAACACTCGGCAGACCTCCGTGCAGCCTCTAGAACACAATGGGAGATGTTTTTTGTGCTGGCACAGTTTCTCCTTGCCAGACAGAGTGGAAAAGCTTTTTGCTAAGATGTAGACGAGAAGAGAGGCTAAAGAAGCAGGTATGGTGCTCTGCAGAGCTAAGCACAGCTCCTGGGCCTCTTTCGGCAGAAGGCGCACACCGCAGAGCACTGTGAGCGGCAGAATCGTCTTTGCGCGAAGAAGCAGCTTCTTCGTCTCCGGGAGCCGGAGAGAGCGGCAACTTCGCAAAGGTGATGAAACAAGCTGTACAACACTGCGATTGTGTGCGCAGCTTGCCAAGTGAGAGAAAACAGTACCTGACCACTCTCCTGCCTTTTCTATTCACATGAACATTTGATTGCAAGCTGTTTTGGACAACTTTCTTTCTCTTCTTGCAAAACACTCGGCAGACCTCCGTGCAGCCTCTAGAACACGATGGGAGATGTTTTTTGTGCTGGCACAGTTTCTCCTTGCCAGACAGAGTGGAAAAGCTTTTTGCTAAGATGTAGACGAGAAGAGAGGCTAAAGAAGCAGGTATGGTGCTCTGCAGAGCTAAGCACAGCTCCCGGGCCTCTTTCGGCAGAAGACACACACTGCAGAGCACTGTGAGCGGCAGAATCGTCTTTGCGCGAAGAAGCAGCTTCTTCGTCTCCGGAAGCCGGAGAGAGCGGCAACTTCGCAAAGGTGATGAAACAAGCTGTACAACACTGCGATTTTGTGCGCAGCTTGCCAACTGAGAGAAAACAGTACCTGACCACTCTCCTGCCTTTTCTATTCACATGAACATTCGATTGCAAGCTGTTTTGGACAACTTTCTTTCTCTTCTTGCAAAACACTCGGCAGACCTCCGTGCAGCCTCTAGAACACGATGGGAGATGTTTTCTGTGCTGGCACAGTTTCTCCTTGCCAGACAGAGTGGAAAAGCTTTTTGCTAAGATGTAGACGAGAAGAGAGGCTAAAGACGAAGGTACGGTGCTCTGCAGAGCTAAGCACCGCTCCCGGACCTCTTTCGGCAGAAGGCGCACACCGCAGAGCACTGTGAGCGGCAGAATCGTCTTTGCGCGAAGAAGCAGCTTCTTCGTCTCCGGGAGCCGGAGAGAGTGGCAACTTCGCAAAGGTGATGAAACAAGCTGTACAACACTGCGATTGTGTGCGCAGCTTGCCAACTGAGAGAAAACAGTACCTGACCACTCTCCTGACTTTTCTATTCACATGAACATTCGATTGGAAGCTGTTTTGGACAACTTTCTTTCTCTTCTTGCAAAACACTTGGCAGACATCCGTGCAGCCTCTAGAACACGATGGGAGATGTTTTCTGTGCTGGCACAGTTTCTCCATGCCAGACAGAGTGGAAAAGCTTTTTGCTAAGATGTAGAGGAGAAGAGAGGCTAAAGCCGAAGGTACGGTGCTCTGCAGAGCTAAGCACCGCTTCCGGACCTCTTTCGGCAGAAGGCGCACACCGCAGAGCACTGTGAGCGGCAGAATCGTCTTTGCGCGAAGAAGCAGCTTCTTCGTCTCCGGGAGCCGGAGAGAGCGGCAACTTGGCAAAGGTGATGAAACAAGCTGTACAACACTGCGATTGTGTGCGCAGCTTTCCAACTGAGAGAAAACAGTACCTGACCACTCTCCTGCCTTTTCTATTCACATGAACATTCGATTGGAAGCTGTTTTGGACAACTTTCTTTCTCTTCTTGCAAAACACTCGGCAGACCTCCGTGCAGCCTCTAGAACACGATGGGAGATGTTTTCTGTGCTGGCACAGTTTCTCCTTGCCAGACAGAGTGGAAAAGTTTTTTGCTAAGATGTAGACGAGAAGAGAGGCTAAAGACGAAGGTACGGTGCTCTGTAGAACTAAGCACCGCTCCCGGACCTCTTTCGGCAGAAGGCGCACACCGCAGAGCACTGTGAGCGGCAGAATCGTCTTTGCGCGAAGAAGCAGCTTCTTCGTCTCCGGGAGCCGGAGAGAGCGGCAACTTCGCAAAGGTGATGAAACAAGCTGTACAACACTGCGATTGTGTGCGCATCTTGCCAACTGAGAGAAAACAGTACCTGACCACTCTCCTGCCTTTTCTATTCACTTGAACATTCGATTGGGAGCTGTTTTGGACAACTTTCTTTCTCTTCTTGCAAAACACTCGGCAGACCTCCGTGCAGACTCTAGAACACGATGGGAGATATTTTTTGTGCTGGCACAGTTTCTCCTTGCCAGACAGAGTGGAAAAGCTTTTTGCTAAGATGTAGACGAGAAGAGAGGCTAAAGAAGCAGGTATGGTGCTCTGCAGCGCTAAGCACCGCTCCCGGGCGTCTTTCGGCAGAAGGCGCACACCGCAGAGCACTGTGAGCGGCAGAATCGTCTTTGCGCGAAGAAGCAGCTTCTTCGTCTCCGGGATCCGGAGAGAGCGGCAACTTGGCAAAGGTGATGAAACAAGCTGTACAACACTGCGATTGTGTGCGCAGCTTGCCAACTGAGAGAAAACAGTACCTGACCACTCTCCTGCCTTTTCTATTCACATGAACATTCGATTGCAAGCTGTTTTGGACAACTTTCTTTCTCTTCTTGCAAAACACTCGGCAGACCTCCGTGCAGCCTCTAGAACACGATGGGAGATGTTTTCTGTGCTGGCACAGTTTCTCCTTGCCAGACAGAGTGGAAAAGCTTTTTGCTAAGATGTAGACGAGAAGAGAGGCTAAAGAAGCAGGTATGCTGCTTCTCAGAGCTAAGCACCGCTCCCGGACCTCTTTCGGCAGAAGGCGCACACCGCAGAGCACTGTGAGCGGCAGAATCGTCTTTGCGCGAAGAAGCAGCTTCTTCGTCTCCGGGAGCCGGAGAGAGCGGCAACTTCGCAAAGGTGATGAAACAAGCTGTACAACACTGCGATTGTGTGCGCAGCTTGCCAACTGAGAGAAAACAGTACCTGACCACTCTCCTGCCCTTTCTATTCACATGAACATTCGATTGCAAGCTGTTTTGGACAACTTTCTTTCTCTTCTTGCAAAACACTCGGCAGACCTCCGTGCAGCCTCTAGAACACGATGGGAGATGTTTTCTGTGCTGGCACAGTTTCTCCTTGCCAGACAGAGTGGAAAAGCTTTTTGCTAAGATGTAGACGAGAAGAGAGGCTAAAGACGAAGGTACGGTGCTCTGCAGAGCTAAGCACCGCTCCCGGGCGTGTTTCGGCAGAAGGCGCACACCGCAGAGCACTGTGAGTGGCAGAGTCGTCTTTGCGCGAAGAAGCAGCTTCTTCGTCTCCGGGAGCCGGAGAGAGCGGCAGCTTCGCAAAGGTGATGAAACAAGCTGTACAACACTGCGATTGTGTGCGCAGCTTGCCAACTGAGAGAAAACAGTACCTGACCACTCTCCTGCCTTTTCTAT
Organism: Melozone crissalis; assembly: GCF_028551555.1. NCBI lineage: Eukaryota > Metazoa > Chordata > Aves > Passeriformes > Passerellidae > Melozone > Melozone crissalis. Next base: position 737,202 of record NW_026535986.1, read on the forward strand.
TCACATGAACATTCGATTGGAAGCTGTTTTGGACAACTTTCTTTCTCTTCTTGCAAAACACTCGGCAGACCTCCGTGCAGCCTCTAGAACACGATGGGAGATGATTTTTGTGCTGGCACAGTTTCTCCTTGCCAGACAGAGTGGAAAAGCTTTTTGCTAAGATGTAGACGAGAAGAGAGGCTAAAGAAGCGAGTACGGTGCTCTGCAGAGCTAAGCACAGATCCCGGGGCTCTTTCGGCGGAAGGCGCACACCGCAGAGCACTGTGAGCGGCAGAATCGTCTTTGCGCGAAGAAGCAGCTTCTTCGTCTCCGGGAGCCGGAGAGAGCGGCAACTTCGCAAAGGTGATGAAACAAGCTGTACGACACTGCGATTTTGTGCGCAGCTTGCCAACTGAGAGAAAACAGTACCTGACCACTCTCCTGCCTTTTCTATTCACTTGAACATTCTATTGCAAGCTGTTTTGGACAACTTTCTTTCTCTTCTTGCAAAACACTCGGCAGACCTGCGTACAGCCTCTAGAACACGATGGGAGATGTTTTTTGTGCTGGCACAGTTTCTCCTTGCCAGACAGAGTGGAAAAGCTTTTTGCTAAGATGTAGAGGAGAAGAGAGGCTAAAGACGAAGGTACGGTGCTCTGCAGAGCTAAGCACCGCTCCCGGGCCTCTTTCGGCAGAAGGCGCACACCGCAGAGCACTGTGAGCGGCAGAATCGTCTTTGCGCGAAGAAGCAGCTTCTTCGTCTCCGGGAGCCGGAGAGAGCGGCAACTTCGCAAAGGTGATGAAACAAGCTGTACAACACTGCGATTGTGTGCGCAGCTTGCCAACTGAGAGAAAACAGTACCTCACCACTCTCCTGCCTTTTCTATTCACATGAACATTCGATTGCAAGCTGTTTTGGACAACTTTCTTTCTCTTCTTGCAAAACACTCGGCAGACCTCCGTGCAGCCTCTAGAACACGATGGGAGATATTTTTTGTGCTGGCACAGTTTCTCCTTGCCAGACAGAGTGGAAAAGCTTTTTGCTAAGATGTAGACGAGAAGAGAGGCTAAAGAAGCAGGTATGGTGCTCTGCAGAGCTAAGCACCGCTCCCGGGGCTCTTTCGGCAGAAGGCGCACACCGCAGAGCACTGTGAGCGGCAGAATCGTCTTTGCGCGAAGAAGCAGCTTCTTCGTCTCCGGGAGCCGGAGAGAGCGGCAACTTCGCAAAGGTGATGAAACAAGCTGTACAACACTGCGATTGTGTGCGCAGCTTGCCAAGTGAGAGAAAACAGTACCTGACCACTCTCCTGCCTTTTCTATTCACATGAACATTTGATTGCAAGCTGTTTTGGACAACTTTCTTTCTCTTCTTGCAAAACACTCGGCAGACCTCCGTGCAGCCTCTAGAACACGATGGGAGATGTTTTTTGTGCTGGCACAGTTTCTCCTTGCCAGACAGAGTGGAAAAGCTTTTTGCTAAGATGTAGACGAGAAGAGAGGCTAAAGAAGCAGGTATGGTGCTCTGCAGAGCTAAGCACAGCTCCCGGGCCTCTTTCGGCAGAAGACGCACCCTGCAGAGCACTGTGAGCGGCAGAATAGTCTTTGCGCGAAGAAGCAGCTTCTTCGTCTCCGGAAGCCGGAGAGAGCGGCAACTTCGCAAAGGTGATGAAACAAGCTGTACAACACTGCGATTGTGTGCGCAGCTTGCCAACTGAGAGAAAACAGTACCTGACACTCTCCTGCCTTTTCTATTCACATGAACATTCGATTGCAAGCTGTTTTGGACAACTTTCTTTCTCTTCTTGCAAAACACTCGGCAGACCTCCGTGCAGCCTCTAGAACACGATGGGAGATGGTTTCTGTGCTGGCACAGTTTCTCCTTAGCAGACAGAGTGGAAAAGCTTTTTGCTAAGATGTAGACGAGAAGAGAGGCTAAAGAAGCAGGTATGGTGCTTCTCAGAGCTAAGCACAGCTCCCGGGGCTCTTTCGGCAGAAGGCGCACACCGCAGAGCACTATGAGCGGCAGAATCGTCTTTGCGCGAAGAAGCAGCTTCTTCGTCTCCGGGAGCCGGAGAGAGCGGCAACTTCGCAAAGGTGATGAAACAAGCTGTACAACACTGCGATTGTGTGCGCAGCTTGCCAACTGAGAGAAAACAGAACCTGACCACTCTCCTGCCTTTTCTATTCACATGAACATTGGATTGCAAGCTGTTTTGGACAACTTTCTTTCTCTTCTTGCAAAACACTCGGCAGACCTCCGTGCAGCCTCTAGAACACGATGGGAGATGTTTTCTGTGCTGGCACAGTTTCTCCTTGCCAGACAGAGTGGAAAAGCTTTTTGCTAAGATGTAGACGAGAAGAGAGGCTAAAGACGAAGGTACGGTGCTCTGCAGAGCTAAGCACCGCTCCCGGGCCTCTTTCGGCAGAAGGCGCACACCGCAGAGCACTGTGAGCGGCAGAATCGTCTTTGCGCGAAGAAGCAGCTTCTTCGTCTCCGGGAGCCGGAGAGAGCGGCAACTTCGCAAAGGTGATGAAACAAGCTGTACAACACTGCGATTGTGTGCGCAGCTTGCCAACTGAGAGAAAACAGTACCTGACCACTCTCCTGCCTTTTCTATTCACATGAACATTCGATTGCAAGCTGTTTTGGACAACTTTCTTTCTCTTCTTGCAAAACACTCGGCAGACCTCCGTGCAGCCTCTAGAACACAATGGGAGATGTTTTTTGTGCTGGCACAGTTTCTCCTTGCCAGACAGAGTGGAAAAGCTTTTTGCTAAGATGTAGACGAGAAGAGAGGCTAAAGAAGCAGGTATGGTGCTCTGCAGAGCTAAGCACAGCTCCTGGGCCTCTTTCGGCAGAAGGCGCACACCGCAGAGCACTGTGAGCGGCAGAATCGTCTTTGCGCGAAGAAGCAGCTTCTTCGTCTCCGGGAGCCGGAGAGAGCGGCAACTTCGCAAAGGTGATGAAACAAGCTGTACAACACTGCGATTGTGTGCGCAGCTTGCCAAGTGAGAGAAAACAGTACCTGACCACTCTCCTGCCTTTTCTATTCACATGAACATTTGATTGCAAGCTGTTTTGGACAACTTTCTTTCTCTTCTTGCAAAACACTCGGCAGACCTCCGTGCAGCCTCTAGAACACGATGGGAGATGTTTTTTGTGCTGGCACAGTTTCTCCTTGCCAGACAGAGTGGAAAAGCTTTTTGCTAAGATGTAGACGAGAAGAGAGGCTAAAGAAGCAGGTATGGTGCTCTGCAGAGCTAAGCACAGCTCCCGGGCCTCTTTCGGCAGAAGACACACACTGCAGAGCACTGTGAGCGGCAGAATCGTCTTTGCGCGAAGAAGCAGCTTCTTCGTCTCCGGAAGCCGGAGAGAGCGGCAACTTCGCAAAGGTGATGAAACAAGCTGTACAACACTGCGATTTTGTGCGCAGCTTGCCAACTGAGAGAAAACAGTACCTGACCACTCTCCTGCCTTTTCTATTCACATGAACATTCGATTGCAAGCTGTTTTGGACAACTTTCTTTCTCTTCTTGCAAAACACTCGGCAGACCTCCGTGCAGCCTCTAGAACACGATGGGAGATGTTTTCTGTGCTGGCACAGTTTCTCCTTGCCAGACAGAGTGGAAAAGCTTTTTGCTAAGATGTAGACGAGAAGAGAGGCTAAAGACGAAGGTACGGTGCTCTGCAGAGCTAAGCACCGCTCCCGGACCTCTTTCGGCAGAAGGCGCACACCGCAGAGCACTGTGAGCGGCAGAATCGTCTTTGCGCGAAGAAGCAGCTTCTTCGTCTCCGGGAGCCGGAGAGAGCGGCAACTTCGCAAATGTGATGAAACAAGCTGTACAACACTGCGATTGTGTGCGCAGCTTGCCAACTGAGAGAAAACAGTACCTGACCACTCTCCTGACTTTTCTATTCACATGAACATTCGATTGGAAGCTGTTTTGGACAACTTTCTTTCTCTTCTTGCAAAACACTTGGCAGACATCCGTGCAGCCTCTAGAACACGATGGGAGATGTTTTCTGTGCTGGCACAGTTTCTCCATGCCAGACAGAGTGGAAAAGCTTTTTGCTAAGATGTAGAGGAGAAGAGAGGCTAAAGACGAAGGTACGGTGCTCTGCAGAGCTAAGCACCGCTTCCGGACCTCTTTCGGCAGAAGGCGCACACCGCAGAGCACTGTGAGCGGCAGAATCGTCTTTGCGCGAAGAAGCAGCTTCTTCGTCTCCGGGAGCCGGAGAGAGCGGCAACTTGGCAAAGGTGATGAAACAAGCTGTACAACACTGCGATTGTGTGCGCAGCTTTCCAACTGAGAGAAAACAGTACCTGACCACTCTCCTGCCTTTTCTATTCACATGAACATTCGATTGGAAGCTGTTTTGGACAACTTTCTTTCTCTTCTTGCAAAACACTCGGCAGACCTCCGTGCAGCCTCTAGAACACGATGGGAGATGTTTTCTGTGCTGGCACAGTTTCTCCTTGCCAGACAGAGTGGAAAAGTTTTTTGCTAAGATGTAGACGAGAAGAGAGGCTAAAGACGAAGGTACGGTGCTCTGTAGAACTAAGCACCGCTCCCGGACCTCTTTCGGCAGAAGGCGCACACCGCAGAGCACTGTGAGCGGCAGAATCGTCTTTGCGCGAAGAAGCAGCTTCTTCGTCTCCGGGAGCCGGAGAGAGCGGCAACTTCGCAAAGGTGATGAAACAAGCTGTACAACACTGCGATTGTGTGCGCATCTTGCCAACTGAGAGAAAACAGTACCTGACCACTCTCCTGCCTTTTCTATTCACTTGAACATTCGATTGGGAGCTGTTTTGGACAACTTTCTTTCTCTTCTTGCAAAACACTCGGCAGACCTCCGTGCAGACTCTAGAACACGATGGGAGATATTTTTTGTGCTGGCACAGTTTCTCCTTGCCAGACAGAGTGGAAAAGCTTTTTGCTAAGATGTAGACGAGAAGAGAGGCTAAAGAAGCAGGTATGGTGCTCTGCAGAGCTAAGCACCGCTCCCGGGCGTCTTTCGGCAGAAGGCGCACACCGCAGAGCACTGTGAGCGGCAGAATCGTCTTTGCGCGAAGAAGCAGCTTCTTCGTCTCCGGGATCCGGAGAGAGCGGCAACTTGGCAAAGGTGATGAAACAAGCTGTACAACACTGCGATTGTGTGCGCAGCTTGCCAACTGAGAGAAAACAGTACCTGACCACTCTCCTGCCTTTTCTATTCACATGAACATTCGATTGGAAGCTGTTTTGGACAACTTTCTTTCTCTTCTTGCAAAACACTTGGCAGACATCCGTGCAGCCTCTAGAACACGATGGGAGATGTTTTCTGTGCTGGCACAGTTTCTCCATGCCAGACAGAGTGGAAAAGCTTTTTGCTAAGATGTAGAGGAGAAGAGAGGCTAAAGACGAAGGTACGGTGCTCTGCAGAGCTAAGCACCGCTTCCGGACCTCTTTCGGCAGAAGGCGCACACCGCAGAGCACTGTGAGCGGCAGAATCGTCTTTGCGCGAAGAAGCAGCTTCTTCGTCTCCGGGAGCCGGAGAGAGCGGCAACTTGGCAAAGGTGATGAAACAAGCTGTACAACACTGCGATTGTGTGCGCAGCTTTCCAACTGAGAGAAAACAGTACCTGACCACTCTCCTGCCTTTTCTATTCACATGAACATTCGATTGGAAGCTGTTTTGGACAACTTTCTTTCTCTTCTTGCAAAACACTCGGCAGACCTCCGTGCAGCCTCTAGAACACGATGGGAGATGTTTTCTGTGCTGGCACAGTTTCTCCTTGCCAGACAGAGTGGAAAAGTTTTTTGCTAAGATGTAGACGAGAAGAGAGGCTAAAGACGAAGGTACGGTGCTCTGTAGAACTAAGCACCGCTCCCGGACCTCTTTCGGCAGAAGGCGCACACCGCAGAGCACTGTGAGCGGCAGAATCGTCTTTGCGCGAAGAAGCAGCTTCTTCATCTCCGGGAGCCGGAGAGAGCGGCAACTTCGCAAAGGTGATGAAACAAGCTGTACAACACTGCGATTGTGTGCGCATCTTGCCAACTGAGAGAAAACAGTACCTGACCACTCTCCTGCCTTTTCTATTCACTTGAACATTCGATTGGGAGCTGTTTTGGACAACTTTCTTTCTCTTCTTGCAAAACACTCGGCAGACCTCCGTGCAGACTCTAGAACACGATGGGAGATATTTTTTGTGCTGGCACAGTTTCTCCTTGCCAGACAGAGTGGAAAAGCTTTTTGCTAAGATGTAGACGAGAAGAGAGGCTAAAGAAGCAGGTATGGTGCTCTGCAGAGCTAAGCACCGCTCCCGGGCGTCTTTCGGCAGAAGGCGCACACCGCAGAGCACTGTGAGCGGCAGAATCGTCTTTGCGCGAAGAAGCAGCTTCTTCGTCTCCGGGATCCGGAGAGAGCGGCAACTTGGCAAAGGTGATGAAACAAGCTGTACAACACTGCGATTGTGTGCGCAGCTTGCCAACTGAGAGAAAACAGTACCTGACCACTCTCCTGCCTTTTCTATTCACATGAACATTCGATTGCAAGCTGTTTTGGACAACTTTCTTTCTCTTCTTGCAAAACACTCGGCAGACCTCCGTGCAGCCTCTAGAACACGATGGGAGATGTTTTCTGTGCTGGCACAGTTTCTCCTTGCCAGACAGAGTGGAAAAGCTTTTTGCTAAGATGTAGACGAGAAGAGAGGCTAAAGAAGCAGGTATGCTGCTTCTCAGAGCTAAGCACCGCTCCCGGACCTCTTTCGGCAGAAGGCGCACACCGCAGAGCACTGTGAGCGGCAGAATCGTCTTTGCGCGAAGAAGCAGCTTCTTCGTCTCCGGGAGCCGGAGAGAGCGGCAACTTCGCAAAGGTGATGAAACAAGCTGTACAACACTGCGATTGTGTGCGCAGCTTGCCAACTGAGAGAAAACAGTACCTGACCACTCTCCTGCCTTTTCTATTCACATGAACATTCGATTGCAAGCTGTTTTGGACAACTTTCTTTCTCTTCTTGCAAAACACTCGGCAGACCTCCGTGCAGCCTCTAGAACACGATGGGAGATGTTTTCTGTGCTGGCACAGTTTCTCCTTGCCAGACAGAGTGGAAAAGCTTTTTGCTAAGATGTAGACGAGAAGAGAGGCTAAAGACGAAGGTACGGTGCTCTGCAGAGCTAAGCACCTCTCCCGGGCGTGTTTCGGCAGAAGGCGCACACCGCAGAGCACTGTGAGTGGCAGAATCGTCTTTGCGCGAAGAAGCAGCTTCTTCGTCTCCGGGAGCCGGAGAGAGCGGCAGCTTCGCAAAGGTGATGAAACAAGCTGTACAACACTGCGATTGTGTGCGCAGCTTGCCAACTGAGAGAAAACAGTACCTGACCACTCTCCTGCCTTTTCTATTCACATGAACATTCGATTGGAAGCTGTTTTGGACAACTTTCTTTCTCTTCTTGCAAAACACTCGGCAGACCTCCGTGCAGCCTCTAGAACACGATGGGAGATGATTTTTGTGCTGGCACAGTTTCTCCTTGCCAGACAGAGTGGAAAAGCTTTTTGCTAAGATGTAGACGAGAAGAGAGGCTAAAGAAGCGAGTACGGTGCTCTGCAGAGCTAAGCACAGATCCCGGGGCTCTTTCGGCGGAAGGCGCACACCGCAGAGCACTGTGAGCGGCAGAATCGTCTTTGCGCGAAGAAGCAGCTTCTTCGTCTCCGGGAGCCGGAGAGAGCGGCAACTTCGCAAAGGTGATGAAACAAGCTGTACGACACTGCGATTTTGTGCGCAGCTTGCCAACTGAGAGAAAACAGTACCTGACCACTCTCCTGCCTTTTCTATTCACTTGAACATTCTATTGCAAGCTGTTTTGGACAACTTTCTTTCTCTTCTTGCAAAACACTCGGCAGACCTGCGTACAGCCTCTAGAACACGATGGGAGATGTTTTTTGTGCTGGCACAGTTTCTCCTTGCCAGACAGAGTGGAAAAGCTTTTTGCTAAGATGTAGAGGAGAAGAGAGGCTAAAGACGAAGGTACGGTGCTCTGCAGAGCTAAGCACCGCTCCCGGACCTCTTTCGGCAGAAGGCGCACACCGCAGAGCACTGTGAGCGGCAGAATCGTCTTTGCGCGAAGAAGCAGCTTCTTCGTCTCCGGGAGCCGGAGAGAGCGGCAACTTCGCAAAGGTGATGAAACAAGCTGTACAACACTGCGATTGTGTGCGCAGCTTGCCAACTGAGAGAAAACAGTACCTCACCACTCTCCTGCCTTTTCTATTCACATGAACATTCGATTGCAAGCTGTTTTGGACAACTTTCTTTCTCTTCTTGCAAAACACTCGGCAGACCTCCGTGCAGCCTCTAGAACACGATGGGAGATATTTTTTGTGCTGGCACAGTTTCTCCTTGCCAGACAGAGTGGAAAAGCTTTTTGCTAAGATGTAGACGAGAAGAGAGGCTAAAGAAGCAGGTATGGTGCTCTGCAGAGCTAAGCACCGCTCCCGGGGCTCTTTCGGCAGAAGGCGCACACCGCAGAGAACTGTGAGCGGCAGAATCGTCTTTGCGCGAAGAAGCAGCTTCTTCGTCTCCGGGAGCCGGAGAGAGCGGCAACTTCGCAAAGGTGATGAAACAAGCTGTACAACACTGCGATTGTGTGCGCAGCTTGCCAAGTGAGAGAAAACAGTACCTGACCACTCTCCTGCCTTTTCTATTCACATGAACATTTGATTGCAAGCTGTTTTGGACAACTTTCTTTCTCTTCTTGCAAAACACTCGGCAGACCTCCGTGCAGCCTCTAGAACACGATGGGAGATGTTTTTTGTGCTGGCACAGTTTCTCCTTGCCAGACAGAGTGGAAAAGGTTTTTGCTAAGATGTAGACGAGAAGAGAGGCTAAAGAAGCAGGTATGGTGCTCTGCAGAGCTAAGCACAGCTCCCGGGCCTCTTTCGGCAGAAGACGCACCCTGCAGAGCACTGTGAGCGGCAGAATAGTCTTTGCGCGAAGAAGCAGCTTCTTCGTCTCCGGAAGCCGGAGAGAGCGGCAACTTCGCAAAGGTGATGAAACAAGCTGTACAACACTGCGATTGTGTGCGCAGCTTGCCAACTGAGAGAAAACAGTACCTGACCACTCTCCTGCCTTTTCTATTCACATGAACATTCGATTGCAAGCTGTTTTGGACAACTTTCTTTCTCTTCTTGCAAAACACTCGGCAGACCTCCGTGCAGCCTCTAGAACACGATGGGAGATGGTTTCTGTGCTGGCACAGTTTCTCCTTGCCAGACAGAGTGGAAAAGCTTTTTGCTAAGATGTAGACGGGATGAGAGGCTAAAGACAAAGGTACGGTGCTCTGCAGAGCTAAGCACCGCTCCCGGACCTCTTTCGGCAGAAGGCGCACACCACAGAGCACTGTGAGCGGCAGAATCGTCTTTGCGCGAAGAAGCAGCTTCTTCGTCTCCGGGAGCCGGAGAGAGCGGCAACTTCGCAAAGGTGATGAAACAAGCTGTACAACACTGCGATTGTGTGCGCAGCTTGCCAACTGAGAGAAAACAGTACCTGACCACTCTCCTGCCTTTTCTATTCACATGAACATTCGATTGCAAGCTGTTTTGGACAACTTTCTTTCTCTTCTTGCAAAACACTCGGCAGACCTCCGTGCAGCCTCTAGAACACGATGGGAGATGTTTTCTGTGCTGGCACAGTTTCTCCTTGCCAGACAGAGTGGAAAAGCTTTTTGCTAAGATGTAGACGAGAAGAGAGGCTAAAGAAGCAGGTACGGTGCTCTGCAGAGCTAAGCACAGCTCCCGGACCTCTTTCGGCAGAAGGCGCACACCGCAGAGCACTGTGAGCGGCAGAATCGTCTTTGCGCGAAGAAGCAGCTTCTTCGTCTCCGGGAGCCGGAGAGAGCGGCAACTTCGCAAAGGTGATGAAACAAGCTGTACAACACTGCGATTGTGTGCGCATCTTGCCAACTGAGAGAAAACAGTACCTGACCACTCTCCTGCATTTTCTATTCACTTGAACATTCGATTGGGAGCTGTTTTGGACAACTTTCTTTCTCTTCTTGCAAAACACTCGGCAGACCTCCGTGCAGCCTCTAGAACACGATGGGAGATGTTTTTTGTGCTGGCACAGTTTGTCCTTGCCAGACAGAGTGGGAAAGCTTTTTGCTAAGATGTAGACGAGAAGAGAGGCTAAAGAAGCAGGTATGGTGCTCTGCAGAGCTAAGCACCGCTCCCGGGCGTCTTTCGGCAGAAGGCGCACACCGCAGAGCACTGTGAGCGGCAGAATCGTCTTTGCGCGAAGAAGCAGCTTCTTCGTCTCCGGGAGCCGGAGAGAGCGGCAACTTCGCAAAGGTGATGAAACAAGCTGTACAACACTGCGATTGTGTGCGCAGCTTGCCAACTGAGAGAAAACAGTACCTGACCACTCTCCTGCCTTTTCTATTCACATGAACATTGGATTGCAAGCTGTTTTGGACAACTTTCTTTCTCTTCTTGCAAAACACTCGGCAGACCTCCGTGCAGCCTCTAGAACACGATGGGAGATGTTTTCTGTGCTGGCACAGTTTCTCCTTAGCAGACAGAGTGGAAAAGCTTTTTGCTAAGATGTAGACGAGAAGAGAGGCTAAAGAAGCAGGTATGGTGCTTCTCAGAGCTAAGCACAGCTCCCGGGGCTCTTTCGGCAGAAGGCGCACACCGCAGAGCACTGTGAGCGGCAGAATCGTCTTTGCGCGAAGAAGCAGCTTCTTCGTCTCCGGGAGCCGGAGAGAGCGGCAACTTCGCAAAGGTGATGAAACAAGCTGTACAACACTGCGATTGTGTGCGCAGCTTGCCAACTGAGAGAAAACAGTACCTGACCACTCTCCTGCCTTTTCTATTCACATGAACATTGGATTGCAAGCTGTTTTGGACAACTTTCTTTCTCTTCTTGCAAAACACTCGGCAGACCTCCGTGCAGCCTCTAGAACACGATGGGAGATGTTTTCTGTGCTGGCACAGTTTCTCCTTGCCAGACAGAGTGGAAAAGCTTTTTGCTAAGATGTAGACGAGAAGAGAGGCTAAAGACGAAGGTACGGTGCTCTGCAGAGCTAAGCACCGCTCCCGGGCCTCTTTCGGCAGAAGGCGCACACCGCAGAGCACTGTGAGCGGCAGAATCGTCTTTGCGCGAAGAAGCAGCTTCTTCGTCTCCGGGAGCCGGAGAGAGCGGCAACTTCGCAAAGGTGATGAAACAAGCTGTACAACACTGCGATTGTGTGCGCAGCTTGCCAAGTGAGAGAAAACAGTACCTGACCACTCTCCTGTATTTTGTAATCACATGAACCTTCGATTGGAAGCTGTTTTGGACAACTTTCTTTCTCTTCTTGCAAAACACTCGGCAGACCTCCGTGCAGCCTCTAGAACACGATGGGAGATGTTTTTTGTGCTGGCACAGTTTCTCCTTGCCAGACAGAGTGGAAAAGCTTTTTGCTAAGATGTAGACGAGAAGAGAGGCTAAAGACGAAGGTACGGTGCTCTGCAGAGCTAAGCACAGCTCCCGGACCTCTTTCGGCGGAAGGCGCACACCGCAGAGCACTGTGAGCGGCAGAATCGTCTTTGCGCGAAGAAGCACCTTCTTCGTCTCCGGGAGCCGGAGAGAGCGGCAACTTCGCAAAGGTGATGAAACAAGCTGTACAACACTGCGATTGTGTGCGCAGCTTGCCAACTGAGAGAAAACAGTACCTGACCACTCTCCTGCCTTTTCTATTCACATGAACATTCGATTGCAAGCTGTTTTGGACAACTTTCTTTCTCTTCTTGCAAAACACTCGGCAGACCTCCGTGCAGCCTCTAGAACGCGATGGGAGATGTTTTCTGTGCTGGCACAGTTTCTCCTTGCCAGACAGAGTGGAAAAGCTTTTTGCTAAGATGTAGACGAGAAGAGAGGCTAAAGAAGCAGGTATGGTGCTCTGCAGACCTAAGCACAGCTCCCGGGCCTCTTTCGGCAGAAGACACAAACTGCAGAGCACTTTGAGCGGCAGAATCGTCTTTGCGCAAAGAAGCAGCTTCTTCGTCTCCGGAAGCCGGAGAGAGCGGCAACTTCGCAAAGGTGATGAAACAAGCTGTTCAACACTGCGATTGTGTGCGCAGCTTGCCAACTGAGAGAAAACAGTACCTGACCACTCTCCTGCCTTTTCTATTCACATGAACATTGCATTGCAAGCTGTTTTGGACAACTTTCTTTCTCTTCTTGCAAAACACTCGGCAGACCTCCGTGCAGCCTCTAGAACACGATGGGAGATGTTTTCTGTGCTGGCAAAGTTTCTCCTTGCCAGACAGAGTGGAAAAGCTTTTTGCTAAGATGTAGACGAGAAGAGAGGCTAAAGACGAAGGTACGGTGCTCTGCAGAGCTAAGCACAGCTCCCGGGCCTCTTTCGGCAGAAGGCGCACACCGCAGAGCACTGTGAGCGGCAGAATCGTCTTTGGGCGAAAAAGCAGCTTCTTCGTCTCCAGGAGCCGGACAGAGCGGCAACTTCGCAAAGGTGATGAAACAAGCTGTACAACACTGCGAATGTGTGCGCAGCGTGCCAACTGAGAGAAAACAGTACCTGACCACTCTCCTGACTTTTCTATTCACATGAACATTCGATTGCAAGCTGTTTTGGACAACTTTCTTTCTCTTCTTGCAAAACACTCGGCAGACCTCCGTGCAGCCTCTAGAACACGATGGGAGATGTTTTTTGTGCTGGCACAGTTTCTCCTTGCCAGACAGAGTGGAAAAGCTTTTTGCTAAGATGTAGACGAGAAGAGAGGCTAAAGACGAAGGTACGGTGCTCTGCAGAGCAAAGCACCGCTCCCGGACCTCTTTCGGCAGAAGGCGCACACCGCAGAGCACTGTGAGCGGCAGAATCGTCTTTGCGCGAAGAAGCAGCTTCTTCGTCTCCGGGAGCCGCAGAGAGCGGCAACTTCGCAAAGGTGATGAAACAAGCTGTACAACACTGCGATTGTGTGCGCAACTTGCCAACTGAAAGAAAACAGTACCTGACCACTCTCCTGCCTTTTCTATTCACATGAACATTCGATTGGAAGCTGTTTTGGACAACTTTCTTTCTCTTCTTGCAAAACTCTCGGCAGACTTCCGTGCAGCCTCTAGAACACGATGGGAGATGTTTTCTGTGCTGGCACAGTTTGTCCATGCCAGACAGAGTGGAAAAGCTTTTTGCTAAGATGTAGACGAGAAGAGAGGCTAAAGACGAAGGTACGGTGCTCTGCAGAGCTAAGCACCGCTCCCGGACCTCTTTCGGCAGAAGGCGCACCCTGCAGAGCACTATGAGCGGCAGAATCGTCTTTGCTCGAAGAAGCAGCTTCTTCGTCTCCGGGAGCCGGAGAGAGCGACAACTTGGCAAAGGTGATGAAACAAGCTGTACAACACTGCGAATGTGTGCGCAGCGTGCCAACTGAGAGAAAACAGTACCTGACCACTCTCCTGCCTTTTCTATTCACATGAAAATTCGATTGCAAGCTGTTTTGGACAACTTTCTTTCTCTTCTTGCAAAACACTCGGCAGACCTCCGTGCAGCCTCTAGAACACGATGGGAGATGTTTTTTGTGCTGGCACAGTTTCTCCTTGCCAGACAGAGTGGAAAAGCTTTTTGCTAAGATGTAGACGAGAAGAGAGGCTAAAGAAGCAGGTATGGTGCTCTGCAGAGCTAAGCACAGCTCCCGGGCCTCTTTCGGCAGAAGGCGCACACCGCAGAGCACTGTGAGCGGCAGAATCGTCTTTGCGCGAAGAAGCAGCTTCTTCGTCTCCGGGAGCCGGAGAGAGCGGCAACTTGGCAAAGGTGATGAAACAAGCTGTACAACACTGCGATTGTGTGCGCAGCTTGCCAACTGAGAGCAAACAGTACCTGACCACTCTCCTGCCTTTTCTATTCACATGAACATTCGATTGGAAGCTGTTTTGGACAATTTTCTTTCTCTTCTTGCAAAACACTCGGCAGACCTCCGTGCAGCCTCTAGAACACGATGGGAGATGTTTTCTGTGCTGGCACAGTTTCTCCTTGCCAGACAGAGTGGAAAAGCTTTTTGCTAAGATGTAGACGAGAAGAGAGGCTAAAGACGAAGGTACGGTGCTCTGCAGAGCTAAGCACCGCACCCGGACCACTTTCGGCAGAAGGCGCACACCGCAGAGCACTGTGAGCGGCAGAATCGTCTTTGCGCGAAGAAGCAGCTTCTTCGTCTCCGGGAGCCGGAGAGAGCGGCAACTTCGCAAAGGTGATGAAACAAGCTGTACAACACTGCGATTGTGTGCGCAGCTTGCCAACGGAGAGAAAACAGTACCTGACCATTCTCCTGACTTTTGTAATCACATGAACCTTCGAATGGAAGCTGTTTTGGACAACTTTCTTTCTCTTCTTGCAAAACACTCGGCAGACCTCCGTGCAGCCTCTAAAACACGATGGGAGATGTTTTTTGTGCTGTCACGGTTTCTCCTTTCCAGACAGAGTGGAAAAGCTTTTTGCTAAGATGTAGACGAGAAGAGAGGCTAAAGACGAAGGTACGGTGCTCTGCAGAGCTAAGCACAGCTCCCGGACCTCTTTCGGCGGAAGGCGCACACCGCAGAGCACTGTGAGCGGCAGAATCGTCTTTGCGCGAAGAAGCAGCTTCTTCGACTCCGGGAGCCGGAGAGAGCGGCAACTTCGCAAAGGTGATGAAACAAGCTGTACAACACTGCGATTGTGTGCGCAGCGTGCCAACTGAGAGAAAACAGTACCTGACCACTCTCCTGCCTTTTCTATTCACATGAACATTCGATTGCAAGCTGTTTTGGACAACTTTCTTTCTCTTCTTGCAAAACACTCGGCAGACCTCCGTGCAGCCTCTAGAACACGATGGGAGATGTTTTTTGTGCTGGCACAGTTTCTCCTTGCCAGACAGAGTGGAAAAGCTTTTTGCTAAGATGTAGACGAGAAGAGAGGCTAAAGACAAAGGTACGGTGCTCTGCAGAGCTAAGCACCGCTCCCGGACCTCTTTCGGCAGAAGGCGCACACCGCAGAGCACTGTGAGCGGCAGAATCGTCTTTGCGCGAAGAAGCAGCTTCTTCGTCTCCGGGAGCCGGAGAGAGCGGCAACTTCGCAAAGGTGATGAAACAAGCTGTACAACACTGCGATTGTGTGCGCAGCTTGCCAACTGAGAGAAAACAGTACCTGACCACTCTCCTGCCTTTTCTATTCACATGAACATTCGATTGGAAGCTGTTTTGGACAACTTTCTTTCTCTTCTTGCAAAACACTCGGCAGACCTGCGTGCAGCCTCTAGAAGACGATGGGAGATGTTTTCTGTGCTGGCACAGTTTCTCCTTGCCAGACAGAGTGGAAAAGCTTTTTGCTAAATGTAGACGAGAAGAGAGGTTAAAGACGAAGGTACGGTGCTCTGCAGAGCTAAGCACCGCTCCCGGACCTCTTTCGGCAGAAGGCGCACACTGCAGAGCACTGTGAGCGGCAGAATCGTCTTTGCGCGAAGAAGCAGCTTCTTCGTCTCCGGGTGCCGGAGAGAGCGGCAACTTCGCAAAGGTGATGAAACAAGCTGTACAACACTGCGATTGTGTGCGCAGCTTGCCAACTGAGAGAAAACAGTACCTGACCACTCTCCTGCCTTTTCTATTCACATGAACATTCGATTGCAAGCTGTTTTGGACAACTTTCTTTCTCTTCTTGCAAAACACTCGGCAGACCTGCGTGCAGCCTCTAGAACACGATGGGAGATGTTTTCTGTGCTGGCACAGTTTCTCCTTGCCAGACAGAGTGGAAAAGCTTTTTGCTAAGATGTAGACGAGAAGAGAGGCTAAAGACGAAGGTACGGTGCTCTGCAGAGCTAAGCACCGCTCCCGGGCGTCTTTCGGCAGAAGGCGCACACCGCAGAGCACTGTGAGCGGCAGAATCGTCTTTGCGCGAAGAAGCAGCTTCTTCGTCTCCGGGAGCCGGAGAGAGCGGCAGCTTCGCAAAGGTGTGAAACAAGCTGTACAACACTGCGATTGTGTGCGCAGCTTGCCAACTGAGAGAAAAGAGTACCTGACCACTCTCCTGCCTTTTCTATTCACATGAACATTCGATTGGAAGCTGTTTTGGACAACTTTCTTTCTCTTCTTGCAAAACACTCGGCAGACCTCGTGCAGCCTCTAGAATACGATGGGAGATGTTTTCTGTGCTGGCACAGTTTCTCCTTGCCAGACAGAGTGGAAAAGCTTTTTGCTAAGATGTAGACGAGAAGAGAGGCTAAAGACGAAGGTACGGTGCTCTGCAGAGCTAAGCACCGCTCCCGGGCGTCTTTCGGCAGAAGGCGCACACCGCAGAGCACTATGAGCGGCAGAATCGTCTTTGCTCGAAGAAGCAGCTTCTTCGTCTCCGGGAGCCGGAGAGAGCGACAACTTGGCAAAGGTGATGAAACAAGCTGTACAACACTGCGATTGTGTGCGCAGCTTGCCAACGGAGAGAAAACAGTACCTGACCACTCTCCTGCCTTTTCTATTCACATGAACATTCGATTGGAAGCTGTTTTGGACAACTTTCTTTCTCTTCTTGCAAAACACTCGGCAGACCTCCGTGCAGCCTCTAGAACACGATGGGAGATGTTTTCTGTGCTGGCACAGTTTCTCCTTGCCAGACAGAGTGGAAAAGCTTTTTGCTAAGATGTAGACGAGAAGAGAGGCTAAAGACGAAGGTACGGTGCTCTGCAGAGCTAAGCACCGCTCCCGGACCTCTTTCGGCAGAAGGCGCACACCGCAGAGCACTGTGAGCGGCAGAATCGTCTTTGCGCGAAGAAGCAGCTTCTTCGTCTCCGGGAGCCGGAGAGAGCGGCAGCTTCGCAAAGGTGATGAAACAAGCTCTACAACACTGCGATTGTGTGCGCAACTTGCCAACTGAGAGAAAACAGTACCTGACCACTCTCCTGCCTTTTCTATTCACATGAACATTCAATTGCAAGTTGTTTTGGACAACTTTCTTTCTCTTCTTGCAAAACACTCGGCAGACCTCCGTGCAGCCTCTAGAACACGATGGGAGATGTTTTCTGTGCTGGCACAGTTTCTCCTTGCCAGACAGAGTGGAAAACCTTTTTGCTAAGATGTAGACGAGAAGAGAGGCTAAAGACGAAGGTACGGTGCTCTGCAGAGCTAAGCACCGCTCCCGGGCGTCTTTCGGCAGAAGGCGCACACCGCAGAGCACTATGAGCGGCAGAATCGTCTTTGCTCGAAGAAGCAGCTTCTTCGTCTCCGGGAGCCGGAGAGAGCGACAACTTGGCAAAGGTGATGAAACAAGCTGTACAACACTGCGATTGTGTGCGCAGCTTGCCAACTGAGAGAAAACAGTACCTGACCACTCTCCTGCCTTTTCTATTCACATGAACATTCGATTGCAAGCTGTTTTGGACAACTTTCTTTCTCTTCTTGCAAAACACTCGGCAGACCTCCGTGCAGCCTCTAGAACACGATGGGAGATGTTTTTTGTGCTGGCACAGTTTCTCCTTGCCAGACAGAGTGGAAAAGCTTTTTGCTAAGATGTAGACGAGAAGAGAGGCTAAAGAAGCAGGTATGGTGCTCTGCAGAGCTAAGCACAGCTCCCGGGCGTCTTTCGGCAGAAGACACACACTGCAGAGCACAGTGAGCGGCAGAATCTTCTTTGGCCAAAAACCAGCTTCTTCGTATCCGGGAGCCGGAGAGAGCGGCAACTTCGCAAAGGTGATGAAACAAGCTGTACAAAACTACGAATGTGTGCGCAGCGTGCCAACTGAGAGAAAACAGTACCTGACCACTCTCCTGCATTTTCTATTCACATGAACATTCGATTGCAAGCTGTTTTGGACAACTTTCTTTCTCTTCTTGCAAAACACTCGGCAGACCTCCGTGCAGCCTCTAGAACACGATGGGAGATGTTTTTTGTGCTGGCACAGTTTCTCCTTGCCAGACAGAGTGGAAAAGCTTTTTGCTAAGATGTAGACGAGAAGAGAGGCTAAAGAAGCAGGTATGGTGCTCTGCAG
Source organism: Melozone crissalis (assembly GCF_028551555.1). Lineage (NCBI taxonomy): Eukaryota > Metazoa > Chordata > Aves > Passeriformes > Passerellidae > Melozone > Melozone crissalis. Next base: position 755,158 of record NW_026535986.1, read on the forward strand.
AGCTAAGCACAGCTCCCGGGGCTTTTTCGGCAGAAGGCGCACACCGCAGAGCACTGTGAGCGGCAGAATCGTCTTTGCGCGAAGAAGCAGCTTCTTCGTCTCCGGAAGCCGGAGAGAGCGGCAGCTTCGCAAAGGTGATGAAACAAGCTGTACAACACTGCGAATGTGTGCGCAGCGTGCCAACTGAGAGAAAACAGTACCTGACCACTCTCCTGCATTTTCTATTCACATGAACATTCAATTGCAAGCTGTTTTGGACAACTTTCTTTCTCTTCTTGCAAAACACTCGGCAGACCTCCGTGCAGCCTCTAGAACACGATGGGAGATGTTTTTTGTGCTGGCACAGTTTCTCCTTGCCAGACAGAGTGGAAAAGCTTTTTGCTAAGATGTAGACGAGAAGAGAGGCTAAAGACGAAGGTACGGTGCTCTGCAGAGCAAAGCACCGCTCCCGGGCGTCTTTCGGCAGAAGGCGCACACCGCAGAGCACTATGAGCGGCAGAATCGTCTTTGCTCGAAGAAGCAGCTTCTTCGTCTCCGGGAGCCGGAGAGAGCGACAACTTGGCAAAGGTGATGAAACAAGCTGTACAACACTGCGATTGTGTGCGCAGCTTGCCAACTGAGAGAAAACAGTACCTGACCACTCTCCTGCCTTTTCTATTCACATGAACATTCGATTGCAAGCTGTTTTGGACAACTTTCTTTCTCTTCTTGCAAAACACTCGGCAGACCTCCGTGCAGCCTCTAGAACACGATGGGAGATGTTTTTTGTGCTGGCACAGTTTCTCCTTGCCAGACAGAGTGGAAAAGCTTTTTGCTAAGATGTAGACGAGAAGAGAGGCTAAAGAAGCAGGTATGGTGCTCTGCAGAGCTAAGCACAGCTCCCGGGCCTCTTTCGGCAGAAGACACACACTGCAGAGCACAGTGAGCGGCAGAATCTTCTTTGGCCAAAAACCAGCTTCTTCGTATCCGGGAGCCGGAGAGAGCGGCAACTTCGCAAAGGTGATGAAACAAGCTGTACAAAACTACGAATGTGTGCGCAGCGTGCCAACTGAGAGAAAACAGTACCTGACCACTCTCCTGCATTTTCTATTCACATGAACATTCGATTGCAAGCTGTTTTGGACAACTTTCTTTCTCTTCTTGCAAAACACTCGGCAGACCTCCGTGCAGCCTCTAGAACACGATGGGAGATGTTTTTTGTGCTGGCACAGTTTCTCCTTGCCAGACAGAGTGGAAAAGCTTTTTGCTAAGATGTAGACGAGAAGAGAGGCTAAAGAAGCAGGTATGGTGCTCTGCAGAGCTAAGCACAGCTCCCGGGGCTTTTTCGGCAGAAGGCGCACACCGCAGAGCACTGTGAGCGGCAGAATCGTCTTTGCGCGAAGAAGCAGCTTCTTCGTCTCCGGGAGCCGGAGAGAGCGGCAGCTTCGCAAAGGTGATGAAACAAGCTGTACAACACTGCGAATGTGTGCGCAGCGTGCCAACTGAGAGAAAACAGTACCTGACCACTCTCCTGCATTTTCTATTCACATGAACATTCGATTGCAAGCTGTTTTGGACAACTTTCTTTCTCTTCTTGCAAAACACTCGGCAGACCTCCGTGCAGCCTCTAGAACACGATGGGAGATGTTTTTTGTGCTGGCACAGTTTCTCCTTGCCAGACAGAGTGGAAAAGCTTTTTGCTAAGATGTAGACGAGAAGAGAGGCTAAAGACGAAGGTACGGTGCTCTGCAGAGCAAAGCACCGCTCCCGGGCGTCTTTCGGCAGAAGGCGCACACCGCAGAGCACTATGAGCGGCAGAATCGTCTTTGCTCGAAGAAGCAGCTTCTTCGTCTCCGGGAGCCGGAGAGAGCGACAACTTGGCAAAGGTGATGAAACAAGCTGTACAACACTGCGATTGTGTGCGCAGCTTGCCAACTGACAGAAAACAGTACCTGACCACTCTCCTGCCTTTTCTATTCACATGAACATTCGATTGCAAGCTGTTTTGGACAACTTTCTTTCTCTTCTTGCAAAACACTCGGCAGACCTCCGTGCAGCCTCTAGAACACGATGGGAGATGTTTTTTGTGCTGGCACAGTTTCTCCTTGCCAGACAGAGTGGAAAAGCTTTTTGCTAAGATGTAGACGAGAAGAGAGGCTAAAGAAGCAGGTACGGTGCTCTGCAGAGCTAAGCACCGCACCCGGACCTCTTTCGGCAGAAGGCGCACACCGCAGAGCACTGTGAGCGGCAGAATCGTCTTTGCGCGAAGAAGCAGCTTCTTCGTCTCCGGGAGCCGGAGAGAGCGGCAACTTCGCAAAGGTGATGAAACAAGCTGTACAACACTGCGGTTGTGTGCGCAGCTTGCCAACTGAGAGAAAACAGTACCTGACCACTCTCCTGCATTTTCTATTCACATGAACATTCGATTGCAAGCTGTTTTGGACAACTTTCTTTCTCTTCTTGCAAAACACTCGGCAGACCGGCGTGCAGCCTCTAGAACACGATGGGAGATGTTTTCTGTGCTGGCACAGTTTCTCCTTGCCAGACAGAGTGGAAAAGCTTTTTGCTAAGATGTAGACGAGAAGAGAGGCTAAAGACGAAGGTACGGTGCTCTGCAGAGCTAAGCACAGCTCCCGGGGCTCTTTCGGCAGAAGGCGCACACCGCAGAGCACTGTGAGCGGCAGAATCGTCTTTGCGCGAAGAAGCAGCTTCTTCGTCTCCGGGAGCCGGAGAGAGCGGCAACTTCGCAAAGGTGATGAAACAAGCTGTACAACACTGCGATTGTGTGCGCAGCTTGCCAACTGAGAGAAAACAGTACCTGACCACTCTCCTGCCTTTTCTATTCACTTGAACATTCGATTGGAAGCTGTTTTGGACAACTTTCTTTCTCTTCTTGCAAAACACTCGGCAGACCTCCGTGCAGCCTCTAGAACACGATGGGAGATGTTTTCTGTGCTGGCACAGTTTCTCCTTGCCAGACAGAGTGGAAAAGCTTTTTGCTAAGATGTAGACGAGAAGAGAGGCTAAAGAAGCAGGTATGGTGCTCTGCAGAGCTAAGCACAGCTCCCGGGCCTCTTTCGGCAGAAGACACAAACTGCAGAGCACTTTGAGCGGCAGAATCGTCTTTGCGCGAAGAAGCAGCTTCTTCGTCTCCGGAAGCCGGAGAGAGCGGCAACTTCGCAAAGGTGATGAAACAAGCTGTACAACACTGCGATTGTGTGCGCAGCTTGCCAACTGAGAGAAAACAGTACCTGACCACTCTCCTGCCTTTTCTATTCACATGAACATTCGATTGCAAGCTGTTTTGGACAACTTTCTTTCTCTTCTTGCAAAACACTCGGCAGACCTCCGTGCAGCCTCTAGAACACGGTGGGAGATGTTTTCTGTGCTGGCACAGTTTCTCCTTGCCAGACAGAGTGGAAAAGCTTTTTGCTAAGATGTAGACGAGAAGAGAGATTAAGAAGCAGGTATGGTGCTTCTCAGAGCTAAGCACAGCTCCCGGGGCTCTTTCGGCAGAAGGCGCACACCGCAGAGCACTGTGAGCGGCAGAATCGTCTTTGCGCGAAGAAACAGCTTCTTCGTCTCCGGGAGCCGGAGAGAGCGGCAACTTCGCAAAGGTGATGAAACAAGCTGTACAACACTGCGAATGTGTGCGCAGCGTGCCAACTGAGAGAAAACAGTACCTGACCACTCTCCTGCCTTTTCTATTCACATGAACATTCGATTGCAAGCTGTTTTGGACAACTTTCTTTCTCTTCTTGCAAAACACTCGGCAGACCTCCGTGCAGCCTCTAGAACACGATGGGAGATGTTTTCTGTGCTGGCAAAGTTTGTCCTTGCCAGACAGAGTGGAAAAGCTTTTTGCTAAGATGTAGACGAGAAGAGAGGCTAAAGACGAAGGTACGGTGCTCTGCAGAGCTAAGCACCGCTCCCGGGCCTCTTTCGGCAGAAGGCGCACACCGCAGAGCACTGTGAGCGGCAGAATCGTCTTTGCGCGAAGAAGCAGCTTCTTCGTCTCCGGGAGCCGGAGAGAGCGACAACTTCGCAAAGGTGATGAAACAAGCTGTACAACACTGCGATTGTGTGCGCAGCGTGCCAACTGAGAGAAAACAGTACCTGACCACTCTCCTGCCTTTTCTATTCACATGAACATTCGATTGCAAGCTGTTTTGGACAACTTTCTTTCTCTTCTTGCAAAACATTCGGCAGACCTCCGTGCAGCCTCTAGAACACGATGGGAGATGTTTTTTGTGCTGGCACAGTTTCTCCTTGCCAGACAGAGTGGAAAAGCTTTTTGCTAGGATGTAGACGAGAAGAGAGGCTAAAGAAGCAGGTATGGTGCTCTGCAGAGCTAAGCACAGCTCCCGGGCCTCTTTCGGCAGAAGACACACACTGCAGAGCACAGTGAGCGGCAGAATCTTCTTTGGCCAAAAACCAGCTTCTTCGTATCCGGGAGCCGGAGAGAGCGGCAACTTCGCAAAGGTGATGAAACAAGCTGTACAACACTGCGATTGTGTGCGCAGCCTGCCAACTGAGAGAAAACAGTACCTGAGCACTCTCCTGCATTTTCTATTCACATGAACATTCGATTGCAAGCTGTTTTGGACAACTTTCTTTCTCTTCTTGCAAAACACTCGGCAGACCTCCGTGCAGCCTCTAGAACACGATGGGAGATGTTTTTTGTGCTGGCACAGTTTCTCCTTGCCAGACAGAGTGGAAAAGCTTTTTGCTAAGATGTAGACGAGAAGAGAGGCTAAAGAAGCAGGTATGGTGCTCTGCAGAGCTAAGCACAGCTCCCGGGGCTCTTTCGGCAGAAGGCGCACACCGCAGAGCACTGTGAGCGGCAGAATCGTCTTTGCGCGAAGAAGCAGCTTCTTCGTCTCCGGAAGCCGGAGAGAGCGGCAGCTTCGCAAAGGTGATGAAACAAGCTGTACAACACTGCGAATGTGTGCGCAGCGTGCCAACTGAGAGAAAACAGTACCTGACCACTCTCCTGCATTTTCTATTCACATGAACATTCGATTGCAAGCTGTTTTGGACAACTTTCTTTCTCTTCTTGCAAAACACTCAGCAGACCTCCGTGCAGCCTCTAGAACACGATGGGAGATGTTTTTTGTGCTGGCACAGTTTCTCCTTGCCAGACAGAGTGGAAAAGCTTTTTGCTAAGATGTAGACGAGAAGAGAGGCTAAAGACGAAGGTACGGTGCTCTGCAGAGCAAAGCACCGCTCCCGGACCTCTTTCGGCAGAAGGCGCACACCGCAGAGCACTGTGAGCGGCAGAATCGTCTTTGCGCGAAGAAGCAGCTTCTTCGTCTCCGGGAGCCGGAGAGAGCGACAACTTCGCAAAGGTGATGAAACAAGCTGTACAACACTGCGATTGTGTGCGCAGCTTGCCAACTGAGAGAAAACAGTACCTGACCACTCTCCTGCCTTTTCTATTCACTTGAACATTCGATTGGAAGCTGTTTTGGACAACTTTCTTTCTCTTCTTGCAAAACACTCGGCAGACCTCCGTGCAGCCTCTAGAACACGATGGGAGATGTTTTCTGTGCTGGCACAGTTTCTCCTTGCCAGACAGAGTGGAAAAGATTTTTGCTAAGATGTAGACGAGAAGAGAGGCTAAAGAAGCAGGTACGGTGCTCTGCAGAGCTAAGCACCGCACCCGGACCTCTTTCGGCAGAAGGCGCACACCGCAGAGCACTGTGAGCGGCAGAATCGTCTTTGCGCGAAGAAGCAGCTTCTTCGTCTCCGGGAGCCGGAGAGAGCGGCAACTTCGCAAAGGTGATGAAACAAGCTGTACAACACTGCGATTGTGTGCGCAGCGTGCCAACTGAGAGCAAACAGTACCTGATAACTCTCCTGCCTTTTCTATTCACATGAACATTCGATTGCAAGCTGTTTTGGACAACTTTCTTTCTCTTCTTGCAAAACACTCGGCAGACCTCCGTGCAGCCTCTAGAACACGATGGGAGATGTTTTCTGTGCTGGCACAGTTTCTCCTTGCCAGACAGAGTGGAAAAGCTTTTTGCTAAGATGTAGACGAGAAGAGAGGCTAAAGACGAAGGTACGGTGCTCTGCAGAGCTAAGCACCGCTCCCGGACGTCTTTCGGCAGAAGGCGCACACCGCAGAGCACTGTGAGCGGCAGAATCGTCTTTGCGCGAAGAAGCAGCTTCTTCGTCTCCGGGAGCCGGAGAGAGCGGCAACTTCGCAAAGGTGATGAAACAAGCTGTACAACACTGCGATTGTGTGCGCAGCTTGCCAACTGAGAGAAAACAGTACCTGACCACTCTCCTGCATTTTCTATTCACATGAACATTCGATTGCAAGCTGTTTTGGACAACTTTCTTTCTCTTCTTGCAAAACACTCGGCAGACCTGCGTGCAGCCTCTAGAACACGATGGGAGATGTTTTCTGTGCTGGCACAGTTTCTCCTTGCCAGACAGAGTGGAAAAGCTTTTTGCTAAGATGTAGACGAGAAGAGAGGCTAAAGACGAAGGTACGGTGCTCTGCAGAGCTAAGCACAGCTCCCGGGCCTCTTTCGGCAGAAGGCGCACACCGCAGAGCACTGTGAGCGGCAGAATCGTCTTTGCGCGAAGAAGCAGCTTCTTCGTCTCCGGGAGCCGGAGAGAGCGGCAACTTCGCAAAGGTGATGAAACAAGCTGTACAACACTGCGATTGTGTGCGCAGCTTGCCAACTGAGAGAAAACAGTACCTGACCACTCTCCTGCCTTTTCTATTCACATGAACATTCGATTGCAAGCTGTTTTGGACAACTTTCTTTCTCTTCTTGCAAAACACTCGGCAGACCTCCGTGCAGCCTCTAGAACACGCTGGGAGATGTTTTCTGTGCTGGCACAGTTTCTCCTTGCCAGACAGAGTGGAAAAGCTTTTTGCTAAGATGTAGACGAGAAGAGAGCCTAAAGAAGCAGGTATGGTGCTCTGCAGAGCTAAGCACAGCTCCCGGGCCTCTTTCGGCAGAAGACACAAACTGCAGTGCACTTTGAGCGGCAGAATCGTCTTTGCGCGAAGAAGCAGCTTCTTCGTCTCCGGAAGCCGGAGAGAGCGGCAACTTCGCAAAGGTGATGAAACAAGCTGTACAACACTGCGATAGTGTGCGCAGCTTGCCAACTGAGAGAAAACAGTACCTGACCACTCTCCTGCCTTTTCTATTCACATGAATATTGGATTGCAAGCTGTTTTGGACAACTTTCTTTCTCTACTTGCAAAACACTCGGCAGACCTCCGTGCAGCCTCTAGAACACGATGGGAGATGTTTTCTGTGCTGGCACAGTTTCTCCTTGCCAGACAGAGTGGAAAAGCTTTTTGCTAAGATGTAGACGAGAAGAGAGCCTAAAGACGAAGGTACGGTGCTCTGCAGAGCTAAGCACCGCTCCGGGACATCATTCGGCAGAAGCCGCACACCGCAGAGCACTGTGAGCGGCAGAATCGTCTTTGCGCGAAGAAGCAGCTTCTTCGTCTCCGGGATCCGGAGAGAGCGGCAACTTCGCAAAGGTGATGAAACAAGCTGTACAACACTGCGATTGTGTGCGCAGCTTGCCAACTGAGAGAAAACAGTACCTGACCACTCTCCTGCCTTTTCTATTCACATGAACATTCGATTGCAAGCTGTTTTGGACAACTTTCTTTCTCTTCTTGCAAAACACTCGGCAGACCTCCGTGCAGCCTCTAGAACACGATGGGAGATGTTTTCTGTGCTGGCACAGTTTCTCCTTGCCAGACAGAGTGGAAAAGCTTTTTGCTAAGATGTAGACGAGAAGAGAGGCTAAAGACGAAGGTACGGTGCTCTGCAGAGCTAAGCACCGCTCCCGGACCTCTTTCGGCAGAAGGCGCACACCGCAGAGCACTGTGAGCGGCAGAATCGTCTTTGCGCGAAGAAGCAGCTTCTTCGTCTCCGGCAGCAGGAGAGAGCGGCAGCTTCGCAAAGGTGTGAAACAAGCTGTACAACACTGCGATTGTGTGCGCAGCTTGCCAACTGAGAGAAAACAGTACCTGACCACTCTCCTGCCTTTTCTATTCACTTGAACATTCGATTGCAAGCTGTTTTGGACAACTTTCTTTCTCTTCTTGCAAAACACTCGGCAGACCTCCGTGCAGCCTCTAGAACACGATGGGAGATGTTTTCTGTGCTGGCACAGTTTCTCCTTGCCAGACAGAGTGGAAAAGCTTTTTGCTAAGATGTAGACGAGAAGAGAGGCTAAAGACGAAGGTACGGTGCTCTGCAGAGCTAAGCACCGCTCCCGGGCCTCTTTCGGCAGAAGGCGCACACCGCAGAGCACTGTGAGCGGCAGAATCGTCTTTGCGCGAAGAAGCAGCTTCTTCGTCTCCGGGAGCCGGAGAGAGCGGCAACTTCGCAAAGGTGATGAAACAAGCTGTACAACACTGCGATTGTGTGCGCAGCTTGCCAAGTGAGAGAAAACAATACCTGACCACTCTCCTACCTTTTCTATTAACATGAACATTCGATTGCAAGCTGTTTTGGACAACTTTCTTTCTCTTCTTGCAAAACACTCGGCAGACCTCCGTGCAGCCTCTAGAACACGATGGGAGATGTTTTCTGTGCTGGCACAGTTTCTCCTTGCCAGACAGAGTGGAAAAGCTTTTTGCTAAGATGTAGACGAGAAGAGAGGCTGAAGACGAAGGTACGGTGCTCTGCAGAGCTAAGCACCGCTCCCGGGGCTCTTTCGGCAGAAGGCGCACACCGCAGAGCACTGTGAGCGGCAGAATCGTCTTTGCGCGAAGAAGCAGCTTCTTCGTCTCCGGGAGCCGGAGAGAGCGGCAACTTCGCAAAGGTGATGAAACAAGCTGTACAACACTGCGATTGTGTGCGCCGCTTGCCAAGTGAGAGAAAACAGTACCTGACCACTCTCCTGCCTTTTCTATTCACATGAACATTGGATTGCAAGCTGTTTTGGACAACTTTCTTTCTCTTCTTGCAAAACACTCGGCAGACCTGCGTGCAGCCTCTAGAACACGATGGGAGATGTTTTCTGTGCTGGCACAGTTTCTCCGTGCCAGACAGAGTGGAAAACTTTTTGCTAAGATGTAGACAAGAAGAGAGGCTAAAGACGAAGGTACGGTGCTCTGCAGAGCTAAGCACCGCACCCGGGGCTCTTTCGGCAGAAGGCGCACACCGCAGAGCACTGTGAGCGGCAGAATCGTCTTTGGGCAAAAAAGCAGCTTCTTCGTCTCCGGGAGCCGGAGAGAGCGGCAACTTGGCAAAGGTGATGAAACAAGCTGTACAACACTGCGATTGTGTGCGCCGCTATCCAACTGAGACAAAACAGTACCTGACCACTCTCCTGCCTTTTCTATTCACTTGAACATTCGATTGCAAGCTGTTTTGGACAACTTTCTTTCTCTTCTTGCAAAACACTCGGCAGACCTCCGTGCAGCCTCTAGAACACGATGGGAGATGTTTTCTGTGCTGGCACAGTTTCTCCTTGCCAGACAGAGTGGAAAAGTTTTTTGCTAAGATGTAGACGAGAAGAGAGGCTAAAGACGAAGGTACGGTGCTCTGTAGAAGTAAGCACCGCTCCCGGGCGTCTTTCGGCAGAAGGCGCACACCGCAGAGCACTGTGAGCGGCAGAATCGTCTTTGTGCGAAGAAGCAGCTTCTTCGTCTCCGGGAGCCGGAGAGAGCGGCAACTTCGCAAAGGTGATGAAACAAGCTGTACAACACTGCGATTGTGTGCGCAGTTTGCCAACAGAGAGAAAACAGTACCTGACCACTCTCCTGCCTTTTCTATTCACATGAACATTCGATTGCAAGCTGTTTTGGACAACCTTCTTTCTCTTCTTGCAAAACACTCGGCAGACCTCCGTGCAGCCTCTAGAACACGATGGGAGATGTTTTCTGTGCTGGCACAGTTTCTCCTTGCCAGACAGAGTGGAAAAGCTTTTTGCTAAGATGTAGACGAGAAGAGAGGCTGAAGACGAAGGTACGGTGCTCTGCAGAGCTAAGCACAGCTCCCGGGGCTCTTTCGGCAGAAGGCGCACACCGCAGAGCACTGTGAGCGGCAGAATCGTCTTTGCGCGAAGAAGCAGCTTCTTCGTCTCCGGGAGCCGGAGAGAGCGACAACTTCGCAAAGGTGATGAAACAAGCTGTACAACACTGCGATTGTGTGCGCCGCTTGCCAAGTGAGAGAAGACAGTACCTGACCACTCTCCTGCCTTTTCTATTCACATGAACATTGGATTGCAAGCTGTTTTGGACAACTTTCTTTCTCTTCTTGCAAAACACTCGGCAGACCTGCGTGCAGCCTCTAGAACACGATGGGAGATGTTTTCTGTGCTGGCACAGTTTCTCCTTGCCAGACAGAGTGGAAAAGCTTTTTGCTAAGATGTAGACGAGAAGAGAGGCTAAAGACGAAGGTACGGTGCTCTGCAGAGCTAAGCACCGCACCCGGGGCTCTTTCGGCAGAAGGCGCACACCGCAGAGCACTGTGAGCGGCAGAATCGTCTTTGGGCAAAAAAGCAGCTTCTTCGTCTCCGGGAGCCGGAGAGAGCGGCAACTTGGCAAAGGTGATGAAACAAGCTGTGCAACACTGCGATTGTGTGCGCCGCTATCCAACTGAGACAAAACAGTACCTGACCACTCTCCTGCCTTTTCTATTCACTTGAACATTCGATTGCAAGCTGTTTTGGACAACTTTCTTTCTCTTCTTGCAAAACACTCGGCAGACCTCCGTGCAGCCTCTAGAACACGATGGGAGATGTTTTCTGTGCTGGCACAGTTTCTCCTTGCCAGACAGAGTGGAAAAGCTTTTTGCTAAGATGTAGACGAGAAGAGAGGCTAAAGACGAAGGTACGGTGCTCTGCAGAGCAAAGCACCGCTCCCGGGCCTCTTTCGGCAGAAGGCGCACACCGCAGAGCACTGTGAGCGGCAGAATCGTCTTTGCGCGAAGAAGCAGCTTCTTCGTCTCCGGGAGCCGGAGAGAGCGGCAACTTCGCAAAGGTGATGAAACAAGCTGTACAACATTGCGATTGTGTGCGCAGCTTGCCAACTGAGAGAAAACAGTACCTGACCACTCTCCTGCCTTTTCTATTCACATGAACATTCGATTGGAAGCTGTTTTGGACAACTTTCTTTCTCTTCTTGCAAAACACTCGGCAGACCTCCGTGCAGCCTCTAGAACACGATGGGAGATGTTTTCTGTGCTGGCACAGTTTCTCCTTGCCAGACAGAGTGGAAAAGTTTTTTGCTAAGATGTAGACGAGAAGAGAGCCTAAAGACGAAGGTACGGTGCTCTGCAGAGCTAAGCACAGCTCCCGGACCTCTTTCGGCAGAAGGCGCACACCGCAGAGCACTGTGAGCGGCAGAATCGTCTTTGCGCGAAGAAGCAGCTTCTTCGTCTCCGGGAGCCGGAGAGAGCGGCGACTTCGCAAAGGTGATGAAACAAGCTGTACAACACTGCGATTGTGTGCGCAGCTTGCCAACTGAGAGAAAACAGTACCTGACCACTCTCCTGCCTTTTCTATTCACATGAACATTCGATTGCAAGCTGTTTTGGACAACTTTCTTTCTCTTCTTGCAAAACACTCGGCAGACCTCCGTGCAGCCTCTACAACACGATGGGAGATGTTTTCTGTGCTGGCACAGTTTCTCCTTGCCAGACAGAGTGGAAAAGCTTTTTGCTAAGATGTAGACGAGAAGAGAGGCTAAAGACGAAGGTACGGTGCTCTGCAGAGCTAAGCACCGCTCCCGGACCTCTTTCGGCAGAAGGCGCACACCGCAGAGCACTGTGAGCGGCAGAATCGTCTTTGCGCGAAGAAGCAGCTTCTTCGTCTCCGGGATCCGGAGAGAGCGGCAACTTGGCAAAGGTGATGAAACAAGCTGTACAACACTGCGATTGTGTGCGCAGCTTGCCAACTGAGAGAAAACAGTACCTGACCACTCTCCTGCCTTTTCTATTCACATGAACATTCGATTGCAAGCTGTTTTGGACAACTTTCTTTCTCTTCTTGCAAAACACTCTGCAGACCTCCGTGCAGCCTCTAGAACACGATGGGAGATGTTTTCTGTGCTGGCACAGTTTCTCCTTGCCAGACAGAGTGGAAAAGCTTTTTGCTAAGATGTAGACGAGAAGAGAGGCTAAAGAAGCAGGTATGGTGCTCTGCAGAGCTAAGCACCGCTCCCGGACCTCTTTCGGCAGAAGGCGCACCCCGCAGAGCACTGTGAGCGGCAGAATCGTCTTTGCGCGAAGAAGCAGCTTCTTCGTCTCCGGGAGCCGGAGAGAGCGGCAACTTCGCAAAGGTGATGAAACAAGCTGTACAACACTGCGATTGTGTGCGCAGCTTGCCAACTGAGAGAAAACAGTACCTGACCACTCTCCTGCCTTTTCTATTCACATGAACATTCGATTGCAAGCTGTTTTGGACAACTTTCTTTCTCTTCTTGCAAAACACTCGGCAGACCTCCGTGCAGCCTCTAGAACACGATGGGAGATGTTTTTTGTGCTGGCACAGTTTCTCCTTGCCAGACAGAGTGGAAAAGCTTTTTGCTAAGATGTAGACGAGAAGAGAGGCTAAAGACGAAGGTACGGTGCTCTGCAGAGCTAAGCACCGCTCCCGGACCTCTTTCGGCAGAAGGCGCACACCGCAGAGCACTGTGAGCGGCAGAATCGTCTTTGCGCGAAGAAGCAGCTTCTTCGTCTCCGGGATCCGGAGAGAGCGGCAACTTGGCAAAGGTGATGAAACAAGCTGTACAACACTGCGATTGTGTGCGCAGCTTGCCAACTGAGAGAAAACAGTACCTGACCACTCTCCTGCCTTTTCTATTCACATGAACATTCGATTGCAAGCTGTTTTGGACAACTTTCTTTCTCTTCTTGCAAAACACTCTGCAGACCTCCGTGCAGCCTCTAGAACACGATGGGAGATGTTTTCTCTGCTGGCACAGTTTCTCCGTGCCAGACAGGGTGGAAAAGCTTTTTGCTAAGATGTAGACGAGAAGAGAGGCTAAAGAAGCAGGTATGGTGCTCTGCAGAGCTAAGCACCGCTCCCGGACCTCTTTCGGCAGAAGGCGCACCCCGCAGAGCACTGTGAGCGGCAGAATCGTCTTTGCGCGAAGAAGCAGCTTCTTCGTCTCCGGGAGCCGGAGAGAGCGGCAACTTCGCAAAGGTGATGAAACAAGCTGTACAACACTGCGATTGTGTGCGCAGCTTGCCAACTGAGAGAAAACAGTACCTGACCACTCTCCTGCCTTTTCTATTCACATGAACATTCGATTGCAAGCTGTTTTGGACAACTTTCTTTCTCTTCTTGCAAAACACTCGGCAGACCTCCGTGCAGCCTCTAGAACACGATGGGAGATGTTTTCTGTGCTGGCACAGTTTCTCCTTGCCAGACAGAGTGGAAAAGCTTTTTGCTAAGATGTAGACGAGAAGAGAGGCTAAAGAAGCACGTATGGTGCTTCTCAGAGCTAAGCACAGCTCCCGGGGCTCTTTCGGCAGAAGACGCACACCGCAGAGCACTGTGAGCGGCAGAATCGTCTTTGCGCGAAGAAGCAGCTTCTTCGTCTCCGGGAGCCGGAGAGAGCGGCAACTTCGCAAAGGTGATGAAACAAGCTGTACAACACTGCGATTGTGTGCGCAGCTTGCCAACTGAGAGAAAACAGTACCTGATCACTCTCCTGCCTTTTCTATTCACATGAACATTCGATTGCAAGCTGTTTTGGACAACTTTCTTTCTCTTCTTGCAAAACACTCGGCAGACCTCCGTGCAGCCTCTAGAACACGATGGGAGATGTTTTTTGTGCTGGCACAGTTTCTCCTTGCCAGACAGAGTGGAAAAGCTTTTTGCTAAGATGTAGACGAGAAGAGAGGCTAAAGAAGCAGGTATGGTGCTCTGCAGAGCTAAGCACAGTTCCCGGGGCTCTTTCGGCAGAAGGCGCACACCGCAGAGCACTGTGAGCGGCAGAATCGTCTTTGCGCGAAGAAGCAGCTTCTTCGTCTCCGGGACCCGGAGAGAGCGGCAACTTCGCAAAGGTGATGAAACAAGCTGTACAACACTGCGATTGTGTGCGCAGCTTCCCAACTGAGAGAAAACAATACCTGACCACTCTCCTGCCTTTTCTATTCACATGAACATTCGATTGCAAGCTGTTTTGGACAACTTTCTTTCTCTTCTTGCAAAACACTCGGCAGACCTCCGTGCAGCCTCTAGAACACGATGGGAGATGTTTTCTGTGCTGGCACAGTTTCTCCTTGCCAGACAGAGTGGAAAAGCTTTTTGCTAAGATGTAGACGAGAAGAGAGGCTAAAGACGAAGGTACGGTGCTCTGCAGAGCTAAGCACCGCTCCCGGACCTCTTTCGGCAGAAGGCGCACACCGCAGAGCACTGTGAGCGGCAGAATCGTCTTTGCGCGAAGAAGCAGCTTCTTCGTCTCCGGGAGCCGGAGAGAGCGGCAACTTCGCAAAGGTGATGAAACAAGCTGTACAACACTGCGATTGTGTGCGCATCTTGCCAACTGAGAGAAAACAGTACCTGACCACTCTCCTGCCTTTTCTATTCACATGAACATTCGATTGCAAGCTGTTTTGGACAACTTTCTTTCTCTTCTTGCAAAACACTCGGCAGACCTCCGTGCAGCCTCTAGAACACGATGGGAGATGTTTTCTGTGCTGGCACAGTTTCTCCTTGCCAGACAGAGTGGAAAAGCTTTTTGCTAAGATGTAGACGAGAAGAGAGGCTAAAGAAGCACGTATGGTGCTTCTCAGAGCTAAGCACAGCTCCCGGGGCTCTTTCGGCAGAAGGCGCACACCGCAGAGCACTGTGAGCGGCAGAATCGTCTTTGCGCGAAGAAGCAGCTTCTTCGTCTCCGGGAGCCGGAGAGAGCGGCAACTTCGCAAAGGTGATGAAAGAAGCTGTACAACACTGCGATTGTGTGCGCAGCTTGCCAACTGAGAGAAAACAGTACCTGATCACTCTCCTGCCTTTTTTATTCACATGAACATTCGATTGCAAGCTGTTTTGGACAACTTTCTTTCTCTTCTTGCAAAACACTCGGCAGACCTGCGTGCAGCCTCTAGAACACGATGGGAGATGTTTTTTGTGCTGGCACAGTTTCTCCTTGCCAGACAGAGTGGAAAAGCTTTTTGCTAAGATGTAGACGAGAAGAGAGGCTAAAGAAGCAGGTATGGTGCTCTGCAGAGCTAAGCACATTCCCGGGGCTCTTTCGGCAGAAGGCGCACACCGCAGAGCACTGTGAGCGGCAGAATCGTCTTTGCGCGAAGAAGCAGCTTCTTCGTCTCCGGGAGCCGGAGAGAGCGGCAACTTCGCAAAGGTGATGAAACAAGCTGTACAACACTGCGATTGTGTGCGCAGCTTGCCAACTGAGAGAAAACAGTACCTGACCACTCTCCTGCCTTTTCTATTCACATGAACATTCGATTGCAAGCTGTTTTGGACAACTTTCTTTCTCTTCTTGCAAAACACTCGGCAGACCTGCGTGCAGCCTCTAGAACACGATGGGAGATGTTTTTTGTGCTGGCACAGTTTCTCCTTGCCAGACAGAGTGGAAAAGCTTTTTGCTAAGATGTAGACGAGAAGAGAGGCTAAAGAAGCAGGTATGGTGCTCTGCAGAGCTAAGCACAGTTCCCGGGGCTCTTTCGGCAGAAGGCGCACACCGCAGAGCACTGTGAGCGGCAGAATCGTCTTTGCGCGAAGAAGCAGCTTCTTCGTCTCCGGGAGCCGGAGAGAGCGGCAACTTCGCAAAGGTGATGAAACAAGCTGTACAACACTGCGATTGTGTGCGCAGCTTGCCAACTGAGAGAAAACAGTACCTGACCACTCTCCTGCCTTTTCTATTCACATGAACATTCGATTGCAAGCTGTTTTGGACAACTTTCTTTCTCTTCTTGCAAAACACTCGGCAGACCTCGGTGCAGCCTCTAGAACACGATGGGAGATGTTTTCTGTGCTGGCACAGTTTCTCCTTGCCAGACAGAGTGGAAAAGCTTTTTGCTAAGATGTAGACGAGAAGAGAGGCTAAAGAAGCACGTATGGTGCTTCTCAGAGCTAAGCACAGCTCCCGGGGCTCTTTCGGCTGAAGGCGCACACCGCAGAGCACTGTGAGCGGCAGAATCGTCTTTGCGCGAAGAAGCAGCTTCTTCGTCTCCGGGAGCCGGAGAGAGCGGCAACTTCGCAAAGGTGATGAAACAAGCTGTACAACACTGCGATTGTGTGCGCAGCTTCCCAACTGAGAGAAAACAGTACCTGACCACTCTCCTGCCTTTTCTATTCACATGAACATTCGATTGCAAGCTGTTTTGGACAACTTTCTTTCTCTTCTTGCAAAACACTCGGCAGACCTGCGTGCAGCCTCTAGAACACGATGGGAGATGTTTTTTGTGCTGGCACAGTTTCTCCTTGCCAGACAGAGTGGAAAAGCTTTTTGCTAAGATGTAGACGAGAAGAGAGGCTAAAGACGAAGGTACGGTGCTCTGCAGAGCTAAGCACCGCTCCCGGACCTCTTTCGGCAGAAGGCGCACACCGCAGAGCACTGTGAGCGGCAGAATCGTCTTTGCGCGAAGAAGCAGCTTCTTCGTCTCCGGGATCCGGAGAGAGCGGCAACTTGGCAAAGGTGATGAAACAAGCTGTACAACACTGCGATTGTGTGCGCAGCTTGCCAACTGAGAGAAAACAGTACCTGACCACTCTCCTGCCTTTTCTATTCACATGAACATTCGATTGCAAGCTGTTTTGGACAACTTTCTTTCTCTTCTTGCAAAACACTCTGCAGACCTCCGTGCAGCCTCTAGAACACGATGGGAGATGTTTTCTCTGCTGGCACAGTTTCTCCGTGCCAGACAGGGTGGAAAAGCTTTTTGCTAAGATGTAGACGAGAAGAGAGGCTAAAGAAGCAGGTATGGTGCTCTGCAGAGCTAAGCACCGCTCCCGGACCTCTTTCGGCAGAAGGCGCACCCCGCAGAGCACTGTGAGCGGCAGAATCGTCTTTGCGCGAAGAAGCAGCTTCTTCGTCTCCGGGAGCCGGAGAGAGCGGCAACTTCGCAAAGGTGATGAAACAAGCTGTACAACACTGCGATTGTGTGCGCAGCTTGCCAACTGAGAGAAAACAGTACCTGACCACTCTCCTGCCTTTTCTATTCACATGAACATTCGATTGCAAGCTGTTTTGGACAACTTTCTTTCTCTTCTTGCAAAACACTCGGCAGACCTCCGTGCAGCCTCTAGAACACGATGGGAGATGTTTTCTGTGCTGGCACAGTTTCTCCTTGCCAGACAGAGTGGAAAAGCTTTTTGCTAAGATGTAGACGAGAAGAGAGGCTAAAGAAGCACGTATGGTGCTTCTCAGAGCTAAGCACAGCTCCCGGGGCTCTTTCGGCAGAAGACGCACACCGCAGAGCACTGTGAGCGGCAGAATCGTCTTTGCGCGAAGAAGCAGCTTCTTCGTCTCCGGGAGCCGGAGAGAGCGGCAACTTCGCAAAGGTGATGAAACAAGCTGTACAACACTGCGATTGTGTGCGCAGCTTGCCAACTGAGAGAAAACAGTACCTGATCACTCTCCTGCCTTTTCTATTCACATGAACATTCGATTGCAAGCTGTTTTGGACAACTTTCTTTCTCTTCTTGCAAAACACTCGGCAGACCTCCGTGCAGCCTCTAGAACACGATGGGAGATGTTTTTTGTGCTGGCACAGTTTCTCCTTGCCAGACAGAGTGGAAAAGCTTTTTGCTAAGATGTAGACGAGAAGAGAGGCTAAAGAAGCAGGTATGGTGCTCTGCAGAGCTAAGCACAGTTCCCGGGGCTCTTTCGGCAGAAGGCGCACACCGCAGAGCACTGTGAGCGGCAGAATCGTCTTTGCGCGAAGAAGCAGCTTCTTCGTCTCCGGGACCCGGAGAGAGCGGCAACTTCGCAAAGGTGATGAAACAAGCTGTACAACACTGCGATTGTGTGCGCAGCTTCCCAACTGAGAGAAAACAATACCTGACCACTCTCCTGCCTTTTCTATTCACATGAACATTCGATTGCAAGCTGTTTTGGACAACTTTCTTTCTCTTCTTGCAAAACACTCGGCAGACCTCCGTGCAGCCTCTAGAACACGATGGGAGATGTTTTCTGTGCTGGCACAGTTTCTCCTTGCCAGACAGAGTGGAAAAGCTTTTTGCTAAGATGTAGACGAGAAGAGAGGCTAAAGACGAAGGTACGGTGCTCTGCAGAGCTAAGTTCTGCTCCCGGACCTCTTTCGGCAGAAGGCGCACACCGCAGAGCACTGTGAGCGGCAGAATCGTCTTTGCGCGAAGAAGCAGCTTCTTCGTCTCCGGGAGCCGGAGAGAGCGGCAACTTCGCAAAGGTGATGAAACAAGCTGTACAACACTGCGATTGTGTGCGCATCTTGCCAACTGAGAGAAAACAGTACCTGACCACTCTCCTGCCTTTTCTATTCACATGAACATTCGATTGCAAGCTGTTTTGGACAACTTTCTTTCTCTTCTTGCAAAACACTCGGCAGACCTCCGTGCAGCCTCTAGAACACGATGGGAGATGTTTTCTGTGCTGGCACAGTTTCTCCTTGCCAGACAGAGTGGAAAAGCTTTTTGCTAAGATGTAGACGAGAAGAGAGGCTAAAGAAGCACGTATGGTGCTTCTCAGAGCTAAGCACAGCTCCCGGGGCTCTTTCGGCAGAAGGCGCACACCGCAGAGCACTGTGAGCGGCAGAATCGTCTTTGCGCGAAGAAGCAGCTTCTTCGTCTCCGGGAGCCGGAGAGAGCGGCAACTTCGCAAAGGTGATGAAAGAAGCTGTACAACACTGCGATTGTGTGCGCAGCTTGCCAACTGAGAGAAAACAGTACCTGATCACTCTCCTGCCTTTTTTATTCACATGAACATTCGATTGCAAGCTGTTTTGGACAACTTTCTTTCTCTTCTTGCAAAACACTCGGCAGACCTGCGTGCAGCCTCTAGAACACGATGGGAGATGTTTTTTGTGCTGGCACAGTTTCTCCTTGCCAGACAGAGTGGAAAAGCTTTTTGCTAAGATGTAGACGAGAAGAGAGGCTAAAGAAGCAGGTATGGTGCTCTGCAGAGCTAAGCACATTCCCGGGGCTCTTTCGGCAGAAGGCGCACACCGCAGAGCACTGTGAGCGGCAGAATCGTCTTTGCGCGAAGAAGCAGCTTCTTCGTCTCCGGGAGCCGGAGAGAGCGGCAACTTCGCAAAGGTGATGAAACAAGCTGTACAACACTGCGATTGTGTGCGCAGCTTGCCAACTGAGAGAAAACAGTACCTGACCACTCTCCTGCCTTTTCTATTCACATGAACATTCGATTGCAAGCTGTTTTGGACAACTTTCTTTCTCTTCTTGCAAAACACTCGGCAGACCTGCGTGCAGCCTCTAGAACACGATGGGAGATGTTTTTTGTGCTGGCACAGTTTCTCCTTGCCAGACAGAGTGGAAAAGCTTTTTGCTAAGATGTAGACGAGAAGAGAGGCTAAAGAAGCAGGTATGGTGCTCTGCAGAGCTAAGCACAGTTCCCGGGGCTCTTTCGGCAGAAGGCGCACACCGCAGAGCACTGTGAGCGGCAGAATCGTCTTTGCGCGAAGAAGCAGCTTCTTCGTCTCCGGGAGCCGGAGAGAGCGGCAACTTCGCAAAGGTGATGAAACAAGCTGTACAACACTGCGATTGTGTGCGCAGCTTGCCAACTGAGAGAAAACAGTACCTGACCACTCTCCTGCCTTTTCTATTCACATGAACATTCGATTGCAAGCTGTTTTGGACAACTTTCTTTCTCTTCTTGCAAAACACTCGGCAGACCTCGGTGCAGCCTCTAGAACACGATGGGAGATGTTTTCTGTGCTGGCACAGTTTCTCCTTGCCAGACAGAGTGGAAAAGCTTTTTGCTAAGATGTAGACGAGAAGAGAGGCTAAAGAAGCACGTATGGTGCTTCTCAGAGCTAAGCACAGCTCCCGGGGCTCTTTCGGCTGAAGGCGCACACCGCAGAGCACTGTGAGCGGCAGAATCGTCTTTGCGCGAAGAAGCAGCTTCTTCGTCTCCGGGAGCCGGAGAGAGCGGCAACTTCGCAAAGGTGATGAAACAAGCTGTACAACACTGCGATTGTGTGTGCAGCTTCCCAACTGAGAGAAAACAGTACCTGACCACTCTCCTGCCTTTTCTATTCACATGAACATTCGATTGCAAGCTGTTTTGGACAACTTTCTTTCTCTTCTTGCAAAACACTCGGCAGACCTCCGTGCAGCCTCTAGAACACGATGGGAGATGTTTTCTGTGCTGGCACAGTTTCTCCTTGCCAGACAGAGTGGAAAAGCTTTTTGCTAAGATGTAGACGAGAAGAGAGGCTAAAGAAGCACGTATGGTGCTTCTCAGAGCTAAGCACAGCTCCCGGGGCTCTTTCGGCAGAAGACGCACACCGCAGAGCACTGTGAGCGGCAGAATCGTCTTTGCGCGAAGAAGCAGCTTCTTCGTCTCCGGGAGCCGGAGAGAGCGGCAACTTCGCAAAGGTGATGAAACAAGCTGTACAACACTGCGATTGTGTGCGCAGCTTGCCAACTGAGAGAAAACAGTACCTGATCACTCTCCTGCCTTTTCTATTCACATGAACATTCGATTGCAAGCTGTTTTGGACAACTTTCTTTCTCTTCTTGCAAAACACTCGGCAGACCTCCGTGCAGCCTCTAGAACACGATGGGAGATGTTTTTTGTGCTGGCACAGTTTCTCCTTGCCAGACAGAGTGGAAAAGCTTTTTGCTAAGATGTAGACGAGAAGAGAGGCTAAAGAAGCAGGTATGGTGCTCTGCAGAGCTAAGCACAGTTCCCGGGGCTCTTTCGGCAGAAGGCGCACACCGCAGAGCACTGTGAGCGGCAGAATCGTCTTTGCGCGAAGAAGCAGCTTCTTCGTCTCCGGGACCCGGAGAGAGCGGCAACTTCGCAAAGGTGATGAAACAAGCTGTACAACACTGCGATTGTGTGCGCAGCTTCCCAACTGAGAGAAAACAATACCTGACCACTCTCCTGCCTTTTCTATTCACATGAACATTCGATTGCAAGCTGTTTTGGACAACTTTCTTTCTCTTCTTGCAAAACACTCGGCAGACCTCCGTGCAGCCTCTAGAACACGATGGGAGATGTTTTCTGTGCTGGCACAGTTTCTCCTTGCCAGACAGAGTGGAAAAGCTTTTTGCTAAGATGTAGACGAGAAGAGAGGCTAAAGACGAAGGTACGGTGCTCTGCAGAGCTAAGCACCGCTCCCGGACCTCTTTCGGCAGAAGGCGCACACCGCAGAGCACTGTGAGCGGCAGAATCGTCTTTGCGCGAAGAAGCAGCTTCTTCGTCTCCGGGAGCCGGAGAGAGCGGCAACTTCGCAAAGGTGATGAAACAAGCTGTACAACACTGCGATTGTGTGCGCATCTTGCCAACTGAGAGAAAACAGTACCTGACCACTCTCCTGCCTTTTCTATTCACATGAACATTCGATTGCAAGCTGTTTTGGACAACTTTCTTTCTCTTCTTGCAAAACACTCGGCAGACCTCCGTGCAGCCTCTAGAACACGATGGGAGATGTTTTCTGTGCTGGCACAGTTTCTCCTTGCCAGACAGAGTGGAAAAGCTTTTTGCTAAGATGTAGACGAGAAGAGAGGCTAAAGAAGCACGTATGGTGCTTCTCAGAGCTAAGCACAGCTCCCGGGGCTCTTTCGGCAGAAGGCGCACACCGCAGAGCACTGTGAGCGGCAGAATCGTCTTTGCGCGAAGAAGCAGCTTCTTCGTCTCCGGGAGCCGGAGAGAGCGGCAACTTCGCAAAGGTGATGAAAGAAGCTGTACAACACTGCGATTGTGTGCGCAGCTTGCCAACTGAGAGAAAACAGTACCTGATCACTCTCCTGCCTTTTCTATTCACATGAACATTCGATTGCAAGCTGTTTTGGACAACTTTCTTTCTCTTCTTGCAAAACACTCGGCAGACCTGCGTGCAGCCTCTAGAACACGATGGGAGATGTTTTTTGTGCTGGCACAGTTTCTCCTTGCCAGACAGAGTGGAAAAGCTTTTTGCTAAGATGTAGACGAGAAGAGAGGCTAAAGAAGCAGGTATGGTGCTCTGCAGAGCTAAGCACATTCCCGGGGCTCTTTCGGCAGAAGGCGCACACCGCAGAGCACTGTGAGCGGCAGAATCGTCTTTGCGCGAAGAAGCAGCTTCTTCGTCTCCGGGAGCCGGAGAGAGCGGCAACTTCGCAAAGGTGATGAAACAAGCTGTACAACACTGCGATTGTGTGCGCAGCTTGCCAACTGAGAGAAAACAGTACCTGACCACTCTCCTGCCTTTTCTATTCACATGAACATTCGATTGCAAGCTGTTTTGGACAACTTTCTTTCTCTTCTTGCAAAACACTCGGCAGACCTGCGTGCAGCCTCTAGAACACGATGGGAGATGTTTTTTGTGCTGGCACAGTTTCTCCTTGCCAGACAGAGTGGAAAAGCTTTTTGCTAAGATGTAGACGAGAAGAGAGGCTAAAGAAGCAGGTATGGTGCTCTGCAGAGCTAAGCACAGTTCCCGGGGCTCTTTCGGCAGAAGGCGCACACCGCAGAGCACTGTGAGCGGCAGAATCGTCTTTGCGCGAAGAAGCAGCTTCTTCGTCTCCGGGAGCCGGAGAGAGCGGCAACTTCGCAAAGGTGATGAAACAAGCTGTACAACACTGCGATTGTGTGCGCAGCTTGCCAACTGAGAGAAAACAGTACCTGACCACTCTCCTGCCTTTTCTATTCACATGAACATTCGATTGCAAGCTGTTTTGGACAACTTTCTTTCTCTTCTTGCAAAACACTCGGCAGACCTCGGTGCAGCCTCTAGAACACGATGGGAGATGTTTTCTGTGCTGGCACAGTTTCTCCTTGCCAGACAGAGTGGAAAAGCTTTTTGCTAAGATGTAGACGAGAAGAGAGGCTAAAGAAGCACGTATGGTGCTTCTCAGAGCTAAGCACAGCTCCCGGGGCTCTTTCGGCTGAAGGCGCACACCGCAGAGCACTGTGAGCGGCAGAATCGTCTTTGCGCGAAGAAGCAGCTTCTTCGTCTCCGGGAGCCGGAGAGAGCGGCAACTTCGCAAAGGTGATGAAACAAGCTGTACAACACTGCGATTGTGTGTGCAGCTTCCCAACTGAGAGAAAACAGTACCTGACCACTCTCCTGCCTTTTCTATTCACATGAACATTCGATTGCAAGCTGTTTTGGACAACTTTCTTTCTCTTCTTGCAAAACACTCGGCAGACCTCCGTGCAGCCTCTAGAACACGATGGGAGATGTTTTCTGTGCTGGCACAGTTTCTCCTTGCCAGACAGAGTGGAAAAGCTTTTTCTAAGATGTAGACGAGAAGAGAGGCTAAAGACGAAGGTACGGTGCTCTGCAGAGCTAAGCACCGCTCCTGGGGCTCTTTCGGCAGAAGGCGCACACCGCAGAGCACTGTGAGCGGCAGAATCGTCTTTGCGCGAAGAAGCAGCTTCTTCGTCTCCGGGAGCCGGAGAGAGCGGCAACTTGGCAAAGGTGATGAAACAAGTTGTACAACCCTGCGATTGTGTGCGCAGCTTGCCAACTGAGAGAAAACAGTACCTGACCACTCTCCTGATTTTGCAATCACATGAACATTCGATTGCAAGCTGTTTTGGACAACTTTCTTTCTCTTCTTGCAAAACACTCGGCAGACCTGCGTGCAGCCTCTAGAACACGATGGGAGATGTTTTTTGTGCTGGCACAGTTTCTCCTTACCAGACAGAGTGGAAAAGCTTTTTGCTAAGATGTAGACGAGAAGAGAGTCTAAAGACGAAGGTACGGTGCTCTGCAGAGCTAAGCACATCTCCCGGGCCTCTTTCGGCAGAAGGCGCACACCGCAGAGCACTGTGAGCGGCAGAATCGTCTTTGCGCGAAGAAGCAGCTTCTTCGTCTCCGGGAGCCGGAGAGAGCGGCAACTTCGCAAAGGTGATGAAACAAGCTGTACAACACTGCGATTGTGTGCGCAGCGTGCCAACTGAGAGAATACAGTACCTGATCACTCTCCTGCCTTTTCTATTCACTTGAACATACGATTGCAAGCTGTTTTGGACAACTTTCTTTCTCTTCTTGCAAAACACTCGGCAGACTTCCGTGCAGCCTCTAGAACACGATGGGAGATGTTTTTTGTTCTGGACAGTTTCTCCTTGCCAGACAGAGTGGAAAAGCTTTTTGCTAAGATGTAGACGAGAAGAGAGGCTAAAGACGAAGTTACGGTGCTCTGCAGAGCTAAGCACCGCTCCCGGGCCTCTTTCGGCAGAAGGCGCACACCACAGAGCACTGTGAGCGGCAGAATCGTCTTTGCGCGAAGAAGCAGCTTCTTCGTCTCCTGGAGCCGGAGAGAGCGACAATTTCGCAAAGGTGATGAAACAAGCTGTACAACACTGCGATTGTGTTCGCAGTTTGCCAACTGAGAGAAAACAGTACCTGACCACTCTCTTGCCTTTTCTATTCACATGAACATTCGATTGGAAGCTGTTTTGGACAACTTTCTTTCTCTTCTTGCAAAACACTCGGCAGTCCTCCGTGCAGCCTCTAGAACACGATGGGAGATGTTTTCTGTGCTGGCACAGTTTCTCCTTGCCAGACAGAGTGGAAAACCTTTTGGCTAAGATGTAGACGAGAAGAGAGGCTAAAGACGAAGGTACGGTGCTCTGCAGAGCTAAGCACCGCTCCCGGACCTCATTCAGCAGAAGCCGCACACCGCAGAGCACTGTGAGCGGCAGAATCGTCTTTGCGCGAAGAAGCAGCTTCTTCGTCTCCGGGAGCCGGAGAGAGCGGCAACTTCGCAAAGGTGATGAAACAAGCTGTACAACACTGCGATTGTGTGCGCAGCTTGCCAACTGAGAGAAAACAGTACCTGACCACTCTCCTGCCTTTTCTATTCACATGAACATTCGATTGCAAGCTGTTTTGGACAACGTTCTTTCTCTTCTTGCAAAACACTCGGCAGACCTCCGTGCAGCCTCTAGAACACGATGGGAGATGTTTTCTATGCTGGCACAGTTTCTCCTTGCCAGACAGAGTGGAAAAGCTTTTTGCTAAGATGTAGACGAGAAGAGAGGCTAAAGACGAAGGTACGGTGCTCTGCAGAGCTAAGCACCGCTCCCGGGCCTCTTTCGGCAGAAGGCGCACACCGCAGAGCACTGTGAGCGGCAGAATCGTCTTTGCGCGAAGAAGCAGCTTCTTCGTCTCCGGGAGCCGGAGAGAGCGGCAACTTCGCAAAGGTGATGAAACAAGCTGTACAACACTGCGATTGTGTGCGCAGCTTGCCAAGTGAGAGAAAACCGTACCTGACCACTCTCCTGCCTTTTCTATTCACTTGAACATTCGATTGGAAGCTGTTTTGGACAACTTTCTTTCTCTTCTTGCAAAACAGTCTGCAGACCTCCGTGCAGCTTCTAGAACTCGTTAGGAGATGTTTTCTGTGCTGGCAAAGTTTTTCCTTACCAGACAGAGTGGAAAAGCTTTTTGCTAAGATTTAGACGAGAAGAGAGGCTAAAGACGAAGGTACGATGCTCTGCAGAGCTAAGCACAGCTCCCGGACCTCTTTCGGCAGAAGGCGCACACCGCAGAGCACTGTGAGCGGCAGAATCGTCTTTGCGCGAAGAAGCAGCTTCTTCGTCTCCGGGAGCCGGAGAGAGCGGCAACTTCGCAAAGGTGATGAAACAAGCTGTACAACACTGCGATTGTGTGCGCAGCTTGCCAACTGAGAGAAAACAGTACCTGACCACTCTCCTGCCTTTTCTATTCACTTGAACATTCGATTGCAAGCTGTTTTGGACAACTTTCTTTCTCTTCTTGCAAAACACTCGGCAGACCTCCGTGCAGCCTCTAGAACACGATGGGAGATGTTTTCTGTGCTGGCACAGTTTCTCCTTGCCAGACAGAGTGGAAAAGCTTTTTGCTAAGATGTAGACGAGAAGAGAGGCTAAAGACGAAGGTACGGTGCTCTGCAGAGCTAAGCACCGCTCCCGGACCTCTTTCGGCAGAAGGCGCACTCCGCAGAGCACTGTGAGCGTCAGAATCGTCTTTGGGCGAAAAAGCAGCTTCTTCGTCTCCGGGAGCCGGAGAGAGCGGCAGCTTCGCAAAGGTGATGAAACAAGCTGTACAACACTGCGATTGTGTGCGCAGCTTGCCAAGTGAGAGAAAACAGTACCTGACCACTCTCCTGACTTTTGTAATCACATGAACATTCGATTGCAAGCTGTTTTGGACAACTTTCTTTCTCTTCTTGCAAAACACTCGGCAGACCTGCGTGCAGCCTCTAGAACACGATGGGAGATGTTTTTTGTGCTGGCACAGTTTCTCCTTGCCAGACACAGTGGAAAAGCTTTTTGCTAAGATGTAGACGAGAAGAGAGGCTAAAGACGAAGGTACGGTGCTCTGCAGAGGTAAGCACCGCTCCCGGACCTCTTTCGGCAGAAGGCGCACACCGCAGAGCACTGTGAGCGGCAGAATCGTCTTTGCGCGAAGAAGCAGCTTCTTCGTCTCCGGGAGCCGGAGAGAGCGGCAACTTCGCAAAGGTGATGAAACAAGCTGTACAACACTGCGATTGTGTGCGCAGCTTGCCAACTGAGAGAAAACAGTACCTGACCACTCTCCTGCCTTTTCTATTCACATGAACATTCGATTGCAAGCTGTTTTGGACAACTTTCTTTCTCTTCTTGCAAAACACTCGGCAGACCTCCGTGCAGCCTCTAGAACACGATGGGAGATGTTTTCTGTGCTGGCACAGTTTCTCCTTGCCAGACAGAGTGGAAAAGCTTTTTGCTAAGATGTAGACGAGAAGAGAGGCTGAAGACGAAGGTACGGTGCTCTGCAGAGCTAAGCACAGCTCCCGGGGCTCTTTCGGCAGAAGGCGCACACCGCAGAGCACTGTGAGCGGCAGAATCGTCTTTGCGCGAAGAAGCAGCTTCTTCGTCTCCGGGAGCCGGAGAGAGCGGCAGCTTCGCAAAGGTGTGAAACAAGCTGTACAACACTGCGATTGTGTGCGCAGCTTGCCAACTGAGAGAAAAGAGTACCTGACCACTCTCCTGCCTTTTCTATTCACATGAACATTCGATTGCAAGCTGTTTTGGACAACTTTCTTTCTCTTCTTGCAAAACACTCGGCAGACCTCCGTGCAGCCTCTAGAACACGATGGGAGATGTTTTTTGTGCTGGCACAGTTTCTCCTTGCCAGACAGAGCGGAAAAGCTTTTTGCTAAGATGTAGACGAGAAGAGAGGCTAAAGACGAAGGTACGGTGCTCTGCAGAGCTAAGCACCGCTCCCGGACCTCTTTCGGCAGAAGGCGCACACCGCAGAGCACTGTGAGCGGCAGAATCGTCTTTGCGCGAAGCAGCAGCTTCTTCGTCTCCGGGAGCCGGAGAGAGCGGCAACTTCGCAAAGGTGATGAAACAAGCTGTACAACACTGCGATTGTGTGCGCATCTTGCCAACTGAGAGAAAACAGTACCTGACCACTCTCCTGCCTTTTCTATTCACATGAACATTCGATTGCAAGCTGTTTTGGACAACTTTCTTTCTCTTCTTGCAAAACACTCGGCAGACCTCCGTGCAGCCTCTAGAACACGATGGGAGATGTTTTCTGTGCTGGCACAGTTTCTCCTTGCCAGACAGAGTGGAAAAGCTTTTTCTAAGATGTAGACGAGAAGAGACGCTAAAGACGAAGGTACGGTACTCTGCAGAGCTAAGCACCGCTCCCGGGGCTCTTTCGGCAGAAGGCGCACACCGCAGAGCACTGTGAGCGGCAGAATCGTCTTTGCGCGAAGAAGCAGCTTCTTCGTCTCCGGGAGCCGGAGAGAGCGGCAACTTGGCAAAGGTGATGAAACAAGCTGTACAACACTGCGATTGTGTGCGCAGCTTGCCAACTGAGAGAAAACAGTACCTGACCACTCTCCTGCCTCTTGCAATCACATGAACATTCCATTGCAAGCTGTTTTGGCAACTTTCTTTCTCTTCTTGCAAAACACTCGGCAGACCTCCGTGCAGCCTCTAGAAGACGATGGGAGATGTTTTCTGTGCTGGCACAGTTTCTCCTTGCCAGACAGAGTGGAAAAGCTTTTTGCTAAGATGTAGACGAGAAGAGAGGCTAAAGAGGAAGGTACGGTGCTCTGCAGAGCTAAGCACCGCTCCCGGACATCTTTCGGCAGAAGGCGCACACCGCAGGGCACTGTGAGCGGCAGAATCGTCTTTGCGCGAAGAAGCAGCTTCTTCGTCTCCGGGAGCCAGAGAGAGCGACAATTTCGCAAAGGTGATGAAACAAGCTGTACAACACTGCGATTGTGTGCGCAGTTTGCCAACTGAGAGAAAACAGTACCTGACCACTCTCTTGCCTTTTCTATTCACATGAACATTCGATTGCAAGCTGTTTTGGACAACTTTCTTTCTCTTCTTGCAAAACACTCGGCAGTCCTCCGTGCAGCCTCTAGAACACGATGGGAGATGTTTTTTGTGCTGGCACAGTTTCTCCTTGCCAGACAGAGTGGAAAAGCTTTTTGCTAAGATGTAGACGAGAAGAGAGGCTAAAGACGAAGGTACGGTGCTCTGCAGAGCTAAGCACCGCTCCCGGGCCTCTTTCGGCAGAAGGCGCACTCCGCAGAGCACTGTGAGCGGCAGAATCGTCTTTGCGCGAAGAAGCAGCTTCTTCGTCTCCGGAAGCCGGAGAGAGCGGCAACTTCGCAAAGGTGATGAAACAAGCTGTACAACACTGCGATTGTGTGCGCAGCTTGCCAACTGAGAGAAAACCGTACCTGACCACTCTCCTGCCTTTTCTATTCACTTGAACATTCGATTGCAAGCTGTTTTGGACAACTTTCTTTCTCTTCTTGCAAAACACTCGGCAGACCTGCGTGCAGCCTCTAGAACACGATGGGAGATGTTTTCTGTTCTGGCACAGTTTCTCCTTGCCAGACAGATTGGAAAAGCTGTTTGCTAAGATGTAGACGAGAAGAGAGGCTAAAGACGAAGGTACGGTGCTCTGCAGATCTAAGCACAGCTCCCGGACCTCTTTCGGCAGAAGGCGCACACCGCAGAGCACTGTGAGCGGCAGAATCGTCTTTGCGCGAAGAAGCAGCTTCTTCGTCTCCGGGAGCAGGAGAGAGCGGCAACTTCGCAAAGGTGATGAAACAAGCTGTACAACACTGCGATTGTGTGCGCAGCTTGCCAACTGAGAGAAAACAGTACCTGACCACTCTCCTGCCTTTTCTATTCACATGAACATTCGATTGCAAGCTGTTTTGGACAACTTTCTCTCTCTTCTTGCAAAACACTCGGCAGACCTCCGTGCAGACTCTAGAACACGATGGGAGATGTTTTCTGTGCTGGCACAGTTTCTCCTTGCCAGACAGAGTGGAAAAGCTTTTTGCTAAGATGTAGACGAGAAGAGAGGCTAAAGACGAAGGTACGGTGCACTGCAGAGCTAAGCACCGCTCCCGGACCTCATTCGGCAGAAGCCGCACAGCGCAGAGCACTGTGAGCGGCAGAATCGTCTTTGCGCGAAGAAGCAGCTTCTTCGTCTCCGGAAGCCGGAGAGAGCGGCAACTTCGCAAAGGTGATGAAACAAGCTGTACAACACTGCGATTGTGTGCGCAGCTTGCCAAGTGAGAGAAAACCGTACCTGACCACTCTCCTGCCTTTTCTATTCACTAGAACATTCGATTGGAAGCTGTTTTGGACAACTTTCTTTCTCTTCTTGCAAAACACTCGGCAGACCTGCGTGCAGCCTCTAGAACACGATGGGAGATGTTTTCTGTGCTGGCACAGTTTCTCCTTGCCAGACAGAGTGGAAAAGCTTTTTGCTAAGATGTAGAGGAGAAGAGAGGCTAAAGACGAAGGTACGGTGCTCCGCAGAGCTAAGCACAGCTCCCGGACCTCTTTCGGCAGAAGGCGCACACCGCAGAGCACTGTGCGCGGCAGAATCGTCTTTGCGCGAAGAAGCAGCTTCTTCGTCTCCGGGAGCCGGAGAGAGCGGCAACTTCGCAAAGGTGATGAAACAAGCTGTACAACACTGCGATTGTGTGCGCAGCTTGCCAACTGAGAGAAAACAGTACCTGACCACTCTCCTGCCTTTCCTATTCACATGAACATTCGATTGCAAGCTGTTTTGGACAACTTTCTTTCTCTTCTTGCAAAACACTCGGCAGACCTCCGTGCAGCCTCTAGAACACGATGGGAGATGTTTTCTGTGCTGGCACAGTTTCTCCTTGCCAGACAGAGTGGAAAAGCTTTTTGCTAAGATGTAGACGAGAAAAGAGGCTAAAGACGAAGGTACGGTGCTCTGCAGAGCTAAGCACCGCTCCCGGACCTCTTTCGGCAGAAGGCGCACACCGCAGAGCACTGTGAGCGGCAGAATCGTCTTTGCGCGAAGAAGCAGCTTCTTCGTCTCCGGGAGCCGGAGAGAGCGGCAACTTCGCAAAGGTGATGAAACAAGCTGTACAACACTGCGATTGTGTGGGCAGCTTGCCAACTGAGAGAAAACAGTACCTGACCACTCTCCTGCCTTTTCTATTCACATGAACATTCGATTGCAAGCTGTTTTGGACAACTTTCTTTCTCTTCTTGCAAAACACTCGGCAGACCTCCCTGCAGCCTCTAGAACACGATGGGAGATGTTTTTTGTGCTGGCACAGTTTCTCCTTGCCAGACAGAGTGGAAAAGCTTTTTGCTAAGATGTAGACGAGAAGAGAGGCTAAAGAAGCAGGTATGGTGCTCTGCAGAGCTAAGCACAGCTCCCGGGCCTATTTCGGCAGAAGACACACACTGCAGAGCACTGTGAGCGGCAGAATCGTCTTTGGCCAAAAACCAGCTTCTTCGTCTCCGGGAGCCGGAGAGAGCGGCAACTTCGCAAAGGTAATGAAACAAGCCGTACAACACTGCGATTGTCTGCGCAGCTTGCCAACTGAGAGAAAACAGTACCAGACCACTCTCCTGCCTTTTCTACTCACATGAACATTCGATTGCAAGCTGTTTTGGACAACTTTCTTTCTCTTCTTGCAAAACATTCGGCACACCTCCGTGCAGCCTCTAGAACACGATGGGAGATGTTTTTTGTGCTGGCACAGTTTCTCCTTGCCAGACAGAGTGGAAAAGCTTTTTGCTAAGATGTAGACGAGAAGAGAGGCTAAAGACGAAGGTACGGTGCTGTGCAGAGCTAAGCACCGCTCCCGGGCCTCTTTCGGCAGAAGGCGCACACCGCAGAGCACTGTGAGCGGCAGAATCGTCTTTGCGCGAAGAAGCAGCTTCTTCGTCTCCGGGAGGCGGAGAGAGCGGCAACTTCGCAAAGGTGATGAAACAAGCTGTACAACACTGCGATTGTGTGCGCAGCTTGCCAACTGAGAGAAAACAGTACCTGACCACTCTCCTGCCTTTCCTATTCACATGAACATTCGATTGCAAGCTGTTTTGGACAACTTTCTTTCTCTTCTTGCAAAACACTCGGCAGACCTCCGTGCAGCCTCTAGAACACGATGGGAGATGTTTTCTGTTCTGGCACAATTTCTCCTTGCCAGACAGATTGGAAAAGCTTTTTGCTAAGATGTAGACGAGAAGAGAGGCTAAAGACGAAGGTACGGTGCTCTGCAGAGCTAAGCACAGCTCCCGGACCTCTTTCGGCAGAAGGCGCACACCGCAGAGCACTGTGAGCGGCAGAATCGTCTTTGCGCGAAGAAGCAGCTTCTTCGTCTCCGGGAGCAGGAGAGAGCGGCAACTTCGCAAAGGTGATGAAACAAGCTGTACAACACTGCGATTGTGTGCGCAGCTTGCCAACTGAGAGAAAACAGTACCTGACCACTCTCCTGCCTTTTCTATTCACATGAACATTCGATTGCAAGCTGTTTTGGACAACTTTCTCTCTCTTCTTGCAAAACACTCGGCAGACCTCCGTGCAGACTCTAGAACACGATGGGAGATGTTTTCTGTGCTGGCACAGTTTCTCCTTGCCAGACAGAGTGGAAAAGCTTTTTGCTAAGATGTAGACGAGAAGAGAGGCTAAAGACGAAGGTACGGTGCTCTGCAGAGCTAAGCACCGCTCCCGGACCTCATTCGGCAGAAGCCGCACAGCGCAGAGCACTGTGAGCGGCAGAATCGTCTTTGCGCGAAGAAGCAGCTTCTTCGTCTCCGGAAGCCGGAGAGAGCGGCAACTTCGCAAAGGTGATGAAACAAGCTGTACAACACTGCGATTGTGTGCGCAGCTTGCCAAGTGAGAGAAAACCGTACCTGACCACTCTCCTGCCTTTTCTATTCACTAGAACATTCGATTGGAAGCTGTTTTGGACAACTTTCTTTCTCTTCTTGCAAAACACTCGGCAGACCTGCGTGCAGCCTCTAGAACACGATGGGAGATGTTTTTTGTGCTGGCACAGTTTCTCCTTGCCAGACAGAGTGGAAAAGCTTTTTGCTAAGATGTAGACGAGAAGAGAGGCTAAAGACGAAGGTACGGTGCTCTGCAGAGCTAAGCACAGCTCCCGGACCTCTTTCGGCAGAAGGCGCACACCGCAGAGCACTGTGAGCGGCAGAATCGTCTTTGCGCGAAGAAGCAGCTTCTTCGTCTCCGGGAGCCGGAGAGAGCGGCAACTTCGCAAAGGTGATGAAACAAGCTGTACAACACTGCGATTGTGTGCGCAGCTTGCCAACTGAGAGAAAACAGTACCTGACCACTCTCCTGCCTTTCCTATTCACATGAACATTCGATTGCAAGCTGTTTTGGACAACTTTCTTTCTCTTCTTGCAAAACACTCGGCAGACCTCCGTGCAGACTCTAGAACACGATGGGAGATGTTTTCTGTTCTGGCACAGTTTCTCCTTGCCAGACAGATTGGAAAAGCTTTTTGCTAAGATGTAGACGAGAAGAGAGGCTAAAGACGAAGGTACGGTGCTCTGCAGAGCTAAGCACAGCTCCCGGACCTCTTTCGGCAGAAGGCGCACACCGCAGAGCACTGTGAGCGGCAGAATCGTCTTTGCGCGAAGAAGCAGCTTCTTCGTCTCCGGGAGCAGGAGAGAGTGGCAACTTCGCAAAGGTGATGAAACAAGCTGTACAACACTGCGATTGTGTGCGCAGCGTGCCAACTGAGAGAAAACAGTACCTGACCACTCTCCTGCCTTTTCTATTCACATGAACATTCGATTGCAAGCTGTTTTGGACAACTTTCTTTCTCTTCTTGCAAAACACTCGGCAGACCTCCGTGCAGCCTCTAGAACACGATGGGAGATGTTTTTTGTGCTGGCACAGTTTCTCCTTGCCAGACAGAGTGGAAAAGCTTTTTGCTAAGATGTAGACGAGAAGAGAGGCTAAAGAAGCAGGTATGGTGCTCTGCAGAGCAAAGCACAGCTCCCGGGCCTATTTCGGCAGAAGACACACACTGCAGAGCACTGTGAGCGGCAGAATCGTCTTTGGCCAAAAACCAGCTTCTTCGTCTCCGGGAGCCGGAGAGAGCGGCAACTTCGCAAAGGTGATGAAACAAGCCGTACAACACTGCGATTGTCTGCGCAGCTTGCCAACTGAGAGAAAACAGTACCAGACCACTCTCCTGCCTTTTCTACTCACATGAACATTCGATTGCAAGCTGTTTTGGACAACTTTCTTTCTCTTCTTGCAAAACATTCGGCACACCTCCGTGCAGCCTCTAGAACACGATGGGAGATGTTTTTTGTGCTGGCACAGTTTCTCCTTGCCAGACAGAGTGGAAAAGCTTTTTGCTAAGATGTAGAGGAGAAGAGAGGCTAAAGACGAAGGTACGGTGCTGTGCAGAGCTAAGCACCGCTCCCGGGCCTCTTTCGGCAGAAGGCGCACACCGCAGAGCACTGTGAGCGGCAGAATCGTCTTTGCGCGAAGAAGCAGCTTCTTCGTCTCCGGGAGCCGGAGAGAGCGGCAACTTGGCAAAGGTGATGAAACAAGCTGTACAACACTGCGATTGTGTGCGCAGCTTGCCAACTGAGAGAAAACAGTACCTGACCACTCTCCTGCCTTTTCTATTCACATGAACATTCGATTGCAAGCTGTTTTGGACAACTTTCTTTCTCTTCTTGCAAAACACTCGGCAGACCTCCGTGCAGCCTCTAGAACACGATGGGAGATGTTTTTTGTGCTGGCACAGTTTCTCCTTGCCAGACAGAGTGGAAAAGCTTTTTGCTAAGATGTAGACGAGAAGAGAGGCTAAAGAAGCACGTATGGTGCTTCTCAGAGCTAAGCACACCTCCCGGGGCTCTTTCGGCAGAAGGCGCACACCGCAGAGCACTGTGAGCGGCAGAATCGTCTTTGCGCGAAGAAGCAGCTTCTTCGTCTCCGGGAGCCGGAGAGAGCGGCAACTTCGCAAAGGTGATGAAACAAGCTGTACAACACTGCGATTGTGTGCGCAGCTTGCCAACTGAGAGAAAACAGTACCTGATCACTCTCCTGCCTTTTCTATTCACATGAACATTCGATTGCAACCTGTTTTGGACAACTTTCTTTCTCTTCTTCCAAAACACTCGGCAGACCTGAGTGCAGCCTCTAGAACACGATGGGAGATGTTTTTTGTGCTGGCACAGTTTCTCCTTGCCAGACAGAGTGGAAAAGCTTTTTGCTGAGATGTAGACGAGAAGAGAGGCTAAAGACGAAGGCAAGGTGCTCTGCAGAGCTAAGCACCGCTCCCGGAACTCTTTCGGCAGAAGGCGCACACCGCAGAGCACTGTGAGCGGCAGAATCGTCTTTGCGCGAAGAAGCAGCTTCTTCGTCTCCGGGAGCCGGAGAGAGCGGCAACTTCGCAAAGGTGATGAAACAAGCTGTACAAAACTACGATTGTGTGCGCAGCTTGCCAACTGAGAGAAAACAGTACCTGACCACTCTCCTGCCTTTTCTATTCACATGAACATTCGATTGCAAGCTGTTTTGGACAACTTTCTTTCTCTTCTTGCAAAACACTCGGCAGACCTCCGTGCAGCCTCTAGAACACGATGGGAGCTGTTTTCTGTGCTGGCACAGATTCTTCTTGCAGACAGAGTGGAAAAGCTTTTTGCTAAGATGTAGACGAGAAGAGAGGCTAAAGACGAAGGTACGGTGCTCTGCAGAGCTAAGCACAGCTCCCGGACCTCTTTCGGCAGAAGGCGCACACCGCAGAGCACTGTGAGCGGCAGAATCGTCTTTGCGCGAAGAAGCAGCTTCTTCGTCTCCGGGAGCCGGAGAGAGCGGCAACTTCGCAAAGGTGATGAAACAAGCTGTACAACACTGCGATTGTGTGCGCAGCTTGCCAACTGAGAGAAAACAGTACCTGATCACTCTCCTGCCTTTTCTATTCACATGAACATTCGATTGCAACCTGTTTTGGACAACTTTCTTTCTCTTCTTGCAAAACACTCGGCAGACCTGCGTGCAGCCTCTAGAACACGATGGGAGATGTTTTTTGTGCTGGCACAGTTTCTCCTTGCCAGACAGAGTGGAAAAGCTTTTTGCTGAGATGTAGACGAGAAGAGAGGCTAAAGACGAAGGCAAGGTGCTCTGCAGAGCTAAGCACCGCTCCCGGAACTCTTTCGGCAGAAGGCGCACACCGCAGAGCACTGTGAGCGGCAGAATCGTCTTTGCGCGAAGAAGCAGCTTCTTCGTCTCCGGGAGCCGGAGAGAGCGGCAACTTCGCAAAGGTGATGAAACAAGCTGTACAACACTGCGATTGTGTGCGCAGCTTGCCAACTGAGAGAAAACAGTACCTGATCACTCTCCTGCCTTTTCTATTCACATGAACATTCGATTGCAACCTGTTTTGGACAACTTTCTTTCTCTTCTTGCAAAACACTCGGCAGACCTGCGTGCAGCCTCTAGAACACGATGGGAGATGTTTTTTGTGCTGGCACAGTTTCTCCTTGCCAGACAGAGTGGAAAAGCTTTTTGCTGAGATGTAGACGAGAAGAGAGGCTAAAGACGAAGGCAAGGTGCTCTGCAGAGCTAAGCACCGCTCCCGGAACTCTTTCGGCAGAAGGCGCACACCGCAGAGCACTGTGAGCGGCAGAATCGTCTTTGCGCGAAGAAGCAGCTTCTTCGTCTCCGGGAGCCGGAGAGAGCGGCAACTTCGCAAAGGTGATGAAACAAGCTGTACAACACTGCGATTGTGTGCGCAGCTTGCCAACTGAGAGAAAACAGTACCTGACCACTCTCCTGCCTTTTCTATTCACATGAACATTCGATTGCAAGCTGTTTTGGACAACTTTCTTTCTCTTCTTGCAAAACACTCGGCAGACCTCCGTGCAGCCTCTAGAACACGATGGGAGCTGTTTTCTGTGCTGGCACAGATTCTTCTTGCCAGACAGAGTGGAAAAGCTTTTTGCTAAGATGTAGACGAGAAGAGAGGCTAAAGACGAAGGTACGGTGCTCTGCAGAGCTAAGCACAGCTCCCGGACCTCTTTCGGCAGAAGGCGCACACCGCAGAGCACTGTGAGCGGCAGAATCGTCTTTGCGCGAAGAAGCAGCTTCTACGTCTCCGGGAGCCGGAGAGAGCGGCAGCTTCGCAAAGGTGATGAAACAAGCTGTACAACACTGCGATTGTGGGCGCAGCTTGCCAAGTGAGAGAAAACAGTACCTGACCACTCTCCTGCCTTTTCTATTCACATGAACATTCGATTGCAAGCTGTTTTGGACAACTTTCTTTCTCTTCTTGCAAAACACTCGGCAAACCTCCGTGCAGCCTCTAGAACACGAGGGGAGATGTTTTCTGTGCTGGCAAAGTTTCTCCTTGCCAGACAGAGTGGAAAAGCTTTTTGCTAAGATGTAGACGAGAAGAGAGGCTAAAGACGAAGGTACGGTGCTCTGCAGAGCTAAGCACCGCTCCCGGGGCTCTTTCGGCAGAAGGCGCACACCGCAGAGCACTGTGAGCGGCAGAATCGTCTTTGCGCGAAGAAGCAGCTTCTTCGTCTCCGGGAGCCGGAGAGAGCGGCAGCTTCGCAAAGGTGATGAAACAAGCTGTACCACACTGCGATTGTGGGCGCAGCTTGCCAACTGAGAGAAAACAGTACCTGACCACTCTCCTGCCTTTTCTATTCACATGAACATTCGATTGCAAGCTGTTTTGGACAACTTTCTTTCATTTCTTGCAAAACACTCAGCAGACCTCCGTGCAGCCTCTAGAACACGATGGGAGATGTTTTTTGTGCTGGCACAGTTTCTCCTTGCCAGACAGAGTGGAAAAGCTTTTTGCTGAAATGTCGACGAGAAGAGAGGCTAAAGACGAAGGTACGGTGCTCTGCAGAGCTAAGCACAGCTCCCGGGCCTCTTTCGGCAGAAGCGGCACAC
The DNA here is from genome assembly GCF_028551555.1 of Melozone crissalis. NCBI lineage: Eukaryota > Metazoa > Chordata > Aves > Passeriformes > Passerellidae > Melozone > Melozone crissalis. The sequence continues at coordinate 792,423 of NW_026535986.1, forward strand.
CGCAGAGCACTGTGAGCGGCAGAATCGTATTTGTGCGAAGAAGCAGCTTCTTCGTCTCCGGGAGCCGGAGAGAGCGGCAACTTCGCAAAGGTGATGAAACAAGCTGTACAACACTGCGATTGTGTGCGCAGCTTGCCAACTGAGAGAAAACAGTACCTGACCACTCTCCTGCCTTTTCTATTCACATGAACATTCGATTGCAAGCTGTTTTGGACAACTTTCTTTCTCTTCTTGCAAAACACTCGGCAGCTCTCCGTGCAGCCTCTAGAACACGATGGGAGATGTATTCTGTGCTGGCAAAGTTTCTCCTTGCCAGACAGAGTGGAAAAGCTTTTTGCTAAGATGTAGACGAGAAGAGAGGCTAAAGACGAAGGTACGGTGCTCTGCAGAGCTAAGTTCTGCTCCCGGGCCTCTTTCGGCAGAAGGCGCACACCGCAGAGCACTGTGAGCGGCAGAATCGTCTTTGCGCGAAGAAGCAGCTTCTTCGTCTCCGGGAGCCGGAGAGAGCGGCAACTTCGCAAAGGTGATGAAACAAGCTGTACAACACTGCGATTGTGTGCGCAGCTTGCCAACTGAGAGAAAACAGTACCTGACCACTCTCCTGCCTTTTCTATTCACATGAACATTCGATTGCAAGCTGTTTTGGACAACTTTCTTTCTCTTCTTGCAAAACACTCGGCAGACCTCCGTGCAGCTTCTAGAACACGATGGGAGATGTTTTCTGTGCTGGCACAGTTTCTCCTTGCCAGACAGAGTGGAAAAGCTTTTTGCTAAGATGTAGACGAGAGCAGACGCTAAAGACGAAGGTACGGTGCTCTGCAGAGCTAAGCACCGCTCCCGGGCCTCTTTCGGCAGAAGGCGCACACCGCAGAGCACTGTGAGCGGCAGAATCGTCTTTGCGCGAAGAAGCAGCTTCTTCATCTCCGGGAGCCGGAGAGAGCGGCAGCTTCGCAAAGGTGATGAAACAAGCTGTACAACACTGCGATTGTGTGCGCAGCTTGCCAACTGAGAGAAAACAGTACCTGACCACTCTCCTGCCTTTTCTATTCACATGAACATTCGATTGCAAGCTGTTTTGGACAACTTTCTTTCTCTTCTTGCAAAACACTCGGCAGACCTCCGTGCAGCCTCTAGAACACGATGGGAGATGTTTTTTGTGCTGGCACAGTTTCTCCTTGCCAGACAGAGTGGAAAAGCTTTTTGCTAAGATGTAGACGAGAAGAGAGGCTAAAGACGAAGGTACGGTGCTCTGCAGAGCTAAGCACCGCTCCCGGACCTCTTTCGGCAGAAGGCGCACACCGCAGAGCACTGTGAGCGGCAGAATCCTCTTTGTGCGAAGAAGCAGCTTCTTCGTCTCCGGGAGCCGGAGAGAGCGGCAGCTTCGCAAAGGTGATGAAACAAGCTGTACAACACTGCGATTGTGTGCGCAGCTTGCCAACTGAGAGAAAACAGTACCTGACCACTCTCCTGCCTTTTCTATTCACATGAACATTCGATTGCAAGCTGTTTTGGACAACTTTCTTTCTCTTCTTGCAAAACACTCGGCAGACCTCCGTGCAGCCTCTAGAACACGATGGGAGATGTTTTCTGTGCTGGCACAGTTTCTCCTTGCCAGACAGAGTGGAAAAGCTTTTTGCTAAGATGTAGACGAGAAGAGAGGCTAAAGACGAAGGTACGGTGCTCTGCAGAGCTAAGCACCGCTCCCGGACCTCTTTCGGCAGAAGGCGCACACCGCAGAGCACTGTGAGCGGCAGAATCCTCTTTGCGCGAAGAAGCAGCTTCTTCGTCTCCGGGAGACGGAGAGAGCGGCAGCTTCGCAAAGGTGATGAAACAAGCTGTACAACACTGCGATTGTGGGCGCAGCTTGCCAAGTGAGAGAAAACAGTACCTGACCACTCTCCTGCCTTTTCTATTCACATGAACATTCGATTGCAAGCTGTTTTGGACAACTTTCTTTCATTTCTTGCAAAACACTCAGCAGACCTCCGTGCAGCCTCTAGAACACGATGGGAGATGTTTTTTGTGCTGGCACAGTTTCTCCTTGCCAGACAGAGTGGAAAAGCTTTTTGCTGAAATGTCGACGAGAAGAGAGGCTAAAGACGAAGGTACGGTGCTCTGCAGAGCTAAGCACCGCTCCCGGACCTCTTTCGGCAGAAGGCGCACACCGCAGAGCACTGTGAGCGGCAGAATCGTCTTTGCGCGAAGAAGCAGCTTCTTCGTCTCCGGGAGCCGGAGAGAGCGGCAGCTTCGCAAAGGTGATGAAACAAGCTGTACAACACTGCGATTGTGGGCGCAGCTTGCCAACTGAGAGAAAACAGTACCTGACCACTCTCCTGCCTTTTCTATTCACATGAACATTCGATTGCAAGCTGTTTTGGACAACTTTCTTTCATTTCTTGCAAAACACTCAGCAGACCTCCGTGCAGCCTCTAGAACACGATGGGAGATGTTTTTTGTGCTGGCACAGTTTCTCCTTGCCAGACAGAGTGGAAAAGCTTTTTGATGAAATGTCGACGAGAAGAGAGGCTAAAGACGAAGGTACGGTGCTCTGCAGAGCTAAGCACAGCTCCCGGACCTCTTTCGGAAGAAGTCGCACACCGCAGAGCACTGTGAGTAGCAGAATCGTCTTTGCGCGAAGAAGCAGCTTCTTCGTCTCCGGGAGCCGGAGAGAGCGGCAGCTTCGCAAAGGTGATGAAACAAGCTGTACAACACTGCGATTGTGTGCGCAGCTTGCCAAGTGAGAGAAAACAGTACCTGACCACTCTCCTGCCTTTTCTATTCACATGAACATTCGATTGCAAGCTGTTTTGGACAACTTTCTTTCTCTTCTTGCAAAACACTCGGCAGACCTCCGTGCAGCCTCTAGAACACGATGGGAGATGTTTTTTGTGCTGGCACAGTTTCTCCTTGCCAGACAGAGTGGAAAAGCTTTTTGCTGAAATGTCGACGAGAAGAGAGGCTAAAGACGAAGGTACGGTGCTCTGCAGAGCTAAGCACAGCTCCCGGACCTCTTTCGGAAGAAGTCGCACACCGCAGAGCACTGTGAGCGGCAGAATCGTCTTTGCGCGAAGAAGCAGCTTCTTCGTCTCCGGGAGCCGGAGAGAGCGGCAGCTTCGCAAAGGTGATGAAACAAGCTGTACAACACTGCGATTGTGTGCGCAGCTTGCCAAGTGAGAGAAAACAGTACCTGACCACTCTCCTGCCTTTTCTATTCACATGAACATTCGATTGCAAGCTGTTTTGGACAACTTTCTTTCTCTTCTTGCAAAACACTCGGCAGACCTCCGTGCAGCCTCTAGAACACGATGGGAGATGTTTTCTGTGCTTGCACAGTTTCTCCTTGCCAGACAGAGTGGAAAAGCTTTTTGCTAAGATGTAGACGAGAAGAGAGGCTAAAGACGAAGGTACGGTGCTCTGCAGAGCTAAGCACCGCTCCCGGACCTCTTTCGGCAGAAGGCGCACACCGCAGAGCACTGTGAGCGGCAGAATCGTCTTTGCGCGAAGAAGCAGCTTCTTCGTCTCCGGGAGCCGGAGAGAGCGGCAGCTTCGCAAAGGTGATGAAACAAGCTGTACAACACTGCGATTGTGGGCGCAGCTTGCCAACTGAGAGAAAACAGTACCTGACCACTCTCCTGCCTTTTCTATTCACATGAACATTCGATTGCAAGCTGTTTTGGACAACTTTATTTCTCTTCTTGCAAAACACTCGGCAGACCTCCGTGCAGCCTCTAGAACACGATGGGAGATGTTTTTTGTGCTGGCACAGTTTCTCCTTGCCAGACAGAGTGGAAAAGCTTTTTGCTAAGATGTAGACGAGAAGAGAGGCTAAAGACGAAGGTACGGTGCTCTGCAGAGCTAAGCACCGCTCCCGGGCCTCTTTCGGCAGAAGACGCACACTGCAGAGCACTGTGAGCGGCAGAATCGTCTTTGCGCGAAGAAGCAGCTTCTTCGTCTCCGGGAGCCGGAGAGAGCGGCAGCTTCGCAAAGGTGATGAAACAAGCTGTACAACACTGCGATTGTGTGCGCAGCTTGCCAACTGAGAGAAAACAGTACCTGACCACTCTCCTGCCTTTTCTATTCACATGAAAATTCGATTGCAAGCTGTTTTGGACAACTTTCTTTCTCTTCTTGCAAAACACTCGGCAGACCTCCGTGCAGCCTCTAGAACACGATGGGAGATGTTTTCTGTGCTGGCACAGTTTCTCCTTGCCAGACAGAGTGGAAAAGCTTTTTGCTAAGATGTAGACGAGAAGAGAGGCTAAAGACGAAGGTACGGTGCTCTGCAGAGCTAAGCACCGCTCCCGGACCTCTTTCGGCAGAAAGCGCACACCGCAGAGCACTGTGAGCGGCAGAATCGTCTTTGCGTGAAGAAGCAGCTTCTACGTCTCCGGGAGCCGGAGAGAGCGGCAGCTTCGCAAAGGTGATGAAACAAGCTGTACAACACTGCGATTGTGTGCGCTGCTTGCCAACTGAGAGAAAACAGTACCTGACACTCTCCTGCCTTTTCTAATCGCATGAACATTCGATTGCAAGCTGTTTTGGACAACTTTCTTTCTCTTCTTGCAAAACACTCGGCAGACCTCCGTGCAGCCTCTAGAAGACGATGGGAGATGTTTTCTGTGCTGGCACAGTTTCTCCTTGCCAGACAGAGTGGAAAAGCTTTTTGCTAAGATGTAGACGAGAAGAGAGGCTAAAGAAGCAGGTATGGTGCTCTGCAGAGCTAAGCACAGCTCCCGGGCCTCTTTCGGCAGAAGGCGCACACCGCAGAGCACTGTGAGGGGCAGAATCGTCTTTGCGCGAAGAAGCAGCTTCTTCGTCTCCGGGAGCCGCAGAGAGCGGCAGCTTCGCAAAGGTGATGAAACAAGCTGTACAACACTGCGATTGTGTGCGCAGCTTGCCAACTGAGAGAAAACAGTACATGACCACTCTCCTGCCTTTTCTATTCACATGAACATTTGATTGCAAGCTGTTTTGGACAACTTTCTTTCTCTTCTTGCAAAACACTCGGCAGACCTCCGTGCAGCCTCTAGAACACGATGGGAGATGATTTCTGTGCTGACACAGTATCTCCTTCCCAGACAGAGTGGAAAAGCTTTTTGCTGAGATTTAGACGAGAAGAGAGGCTAAAGACGAAGGTACGGTGCTCTGCAGAGCTAAGCACCGCTCCCGGACCTCATTCGGCAGAAGGCGCACACCGCAGAGCACTGTGAGCGGCAGAATCGTCTTTGCGCGAAGAAGCAGCTTCTTCGTCTCCGGGAGCCGGAGAGAGCGGCAACTTCGCAAAGGTGATGAAACAAGCTGTACAACACTGCGATTGTGTGTGCAGCTTGCCAACTGAGAGAAAACAGTACCTGACCACTCTCCTGCCTTTTCTATTCACATGAACATTCGATTGGAAGCTGTTTTGGACAACTTTCTTTCTCTTCTTGCAAAACACTCGGCAAACCTCCGTGCAGCCTCTAGAACACGATGGGAGATGTTTTCTGTGCTGGCACAGTTTCTCCTTGCCAGACAGAGTGGAAAAGCTTTTTGCTGAGATGTAGACGAGAAGAGAGGCTAAAGACGAAGCTACGGTGCTCTGCAGAGCTAAGCACCGCTCCCGGACCTCTTTCGGCAGAAGGCGCACACCGCAGAGCACTGTGAGCGGCAGAATCGTCTTTGCGCGAAGAAGCAGCTTCTTCGTCTCCGGGAGCCTGAGAGAGCGGCAGCTTCGCAAAGGTGATGAAACAAGCTGTACAACACTGCGATTGTGTGCGCTGCTTGCCAACTGAGAGAAAACAGTACCTGACACTCTCCTGCCTTTTCTAATCGCATGAACATTCGATTGCAAGCTGTTTTGGACAACTTTCTTTCTCTTCTTGCAAAACACTCGGCAGACCTCCGTGCAGCCTCTAGAACATGATGGGAGATGTTTTCTGTGCTGGCACAGTTTCTCCTTGCCAGACAGAGTGGAAAAGCTTTTTGCTAAGATGTAGACGAGAAGAGAGGCTAAAGAAGCAGGTATGGTACTCTGCAGAGCTAAGCACAGCTCCCGGGCCTCTTTCGGCAGAAGGCGCACACCGCAGAGCACTGTGAGCGGCAGAATCGTCTTTGCGCGAAGAAGCAGCTTCTTCGTCTCCGGGAGCCGGAGAGAGCGGCAGCTTCGCAAAGGTGATGAAACAAGCTGTACAACACTGCGATTGTGTGCGCAGCTTGCCAACTGAGAGAAAACAGTACATGACCACTCTCCTGCCTTTTCTATTCACATGAACATTCGATTGCAAGCTGTTTTGGACAACTTTCTTTCTCTTCTTGCAAAACACTCGGCAAACGTCCGTGCAGCCTCTAGAACACGATGGGAGATGTTTTCTGTGCTGGCACAGTTTCTCCTTGCCAAACAGAGTGGAAAAGCTTTTTGCTGAGATGTAGACGAGAAGAGAGGCTAAAGACGAAGGTACGGTGCTCTGCAGAGCTAAGCACCGCTCCCGGACCTCTTTCGGCAGAAGGCGCACACCGCAGAGCACTGTGAGCGGCAGAATCCTCTTTGCGCGAAGAAGCAGCTTCTTCGTCTCCGGGAGCCGGAGAGAGCGGCAGCTTCGCAAAGGTGATGAAACAAGCTGCACAACACTGCGATTGTGTGCGCAGCTTGCCAACTGAGAGAAAACAGTACCTGACACTCTCCTGCCTTTTCTAATCGCATGAACATTCGATTGCAAGCTGTTTTGGACAACTTTCTTTCTCTTCTTGCAAAACACTCGGCAGACCTCCGTGCAGCCTCTAGAACACGATGGGAGATGTTTTTTGTGCTGGCACAGTTTCTCCTTGCCAGACAGAGTGGAAAAGCTTTTTGCTAAGATGTAGACGAGAAGAGAGGCTAAAGAAGCAGGTACGGTGCTCTGCAGAGCTAAGCACAGCTCCCGGGCCTCTTTCGGCAGAAGGCGCACACCGCAGAGCACTGTGAGCGGCAGAATCGTCTTTGCGCGAAGAAGCAGCTTCTTCGTCTCCGGGAGCCGGAGAGAGCGGCAGCTTCGCAAAGGTGATGAAACAAGCTGTACAACACTGCAATTGTGTGCGCAGCTTGCCAACTGAGAGAAAACAGTACCTGACCACTCTCCTGCCTTTTCTATTCACATGAACATTCGATTGCAAGCTGTTTTGGACAACTTTCTTTCATTTCTTGCAAAACACTCAGCAGACCTCCGTGCAGCCTCTAGAACACGATGGGAGATGTTTTTTGTGCTGGCACAGTTTCTCCTTGCCAGACAGAGTGGAAAAGCTTTTTGCTGAAATGTAGACGAGAAGAGAGGCTAAAGACGAAGGTACGGTGCTCTGCAGAGCTAAGCACAGCTCCCGGACCTCTTTCGGAAGAAGTCGCACACCGCAGAGCACTGTGAGCGGCAGAATCGTCTTTGCGCGAAGAAGCAGCTTCTTCGTCTCCGGGAGCCGGAGAGAGCGGCAGCTTCGCAAAGGTGATGAAACAAGCTGTACAACACTGCGATTGTGGGCGCAGCTTGCCAACTGAGAGAAAACAGTACCTGACCACTCTCCTGCCTTTTCTATTCACATGAACATTCGATTGCAAGCTGTTTTGGACAACTTTCTTTCTCTTCTTGCAAAACACTCGGCAAACGTCCGTGCAGCCTCTAGAACACGATGGGAGATGTTTTTTGTGCTGGCAATGTTTCTCCCTGCCAGACAGAGTGGAAAAGATTTTGCTAAGATGTAGACGAGAAGAGAGGCTAAAGAAGCAGGTATGGTGCTCTGCAGAGCTAAGCACAGCTCCCGGGCCTCTTTCGGCAGAAGGCGCACACCGCAGAGCACTGTGAGCGGCAGAATCGTCTTTGCGCGAAGAAGCAGCTTCTTCGTCTCCGGGAGCCGGAGAGAGCGGCAGCTTCGCAAAGGTGATGAAACAAGCTGTACAACACTGCGATTGTGTGCGCAGCTTGCCAACTGAGAGAAAACAGTACCTGACCACTCTCCTGCCTTTTCTATTCACATGAACATTCGATTGCAAGCTGTTTTGGACAACTTTCTTTCATTTCTTGCAAAACACTCAGCAGACCTCCGTGCAGCCTCTAGAACACGATGGGAGATGTTTTTTGTGCTGGCACAGTTTCTCCTTGCCAGACAGAGTGGAAAAGCTTTTTGCTGAAATGTAGACGAGAAGAGAGGCTAAAGACGAAGGTACGGTGCTCTGCAGAGCTAAGCACAGCTCCCGGACCTCTTTCGGAAGAAGTCGCACACCGCAGAGCACTGTGAGCGGCAGAATCGTCTTTGCGCGAAGAAGCAGCTTCTTCGTCTCCGGGAGCCGGAGAGAGCGGCAGCTTCGCAAAGGTGATGAAACAAGCTGTACAACACTGCGATTGTGGGCGCAGCTTGCCAACTGAGAGAAAACAGTACCTGACCACTCTCCTGCCTTTTCTATTCACATCAACATTCGATTGCAAGCTGTTTTGGACAACTTTCTTTCTCTTCTTGCAAAACACTCGGCAGACCTCCGTGCAGCCTCTAGAACACGATGGGAGATGTTTTCTGTGCTGGCAAAGTTTCTCCTTGCCAGACAGAGTGGAAAAGCTTTTTGCTAAGATGTAGACGAGAAGAGAGGCTAAAGACGAAGGTACGGTGCTCTGCAGAGCTAAGCACCGCTCCCGGACCTCTTTCGGCAGAAGGCGCACACCGCAGAGCACTGTGAGCGGCAGAATCGTCTTTGCGCGAAGAAGCAGCTTCTTCGTCTCCGGGAGCCGGAGAGAGCGGCAGCTTCGCAAAGGTGATGAAACAAGCTGTACAACACTGCGATTGTGGGCGCAGCTTGCCAACTGAGAGAAAACAGTACCTGACCACTCTCCTGCCTTTTCTATTCACATGAACATTCGATTGCAAGCTGTTTTGGACAACTTTCTTTCTCTTCTTGCAAAACACTCGGCAGACCTCCGTGCAGCCTCTAGAACACGATGGGAGATGTTTTTTGTGCTGGCACAGTTTCTCCTTGCCAGACAGAGTGGAAAAGATTTTGCTAAGATGTAGAGGAGAAGAGAGGCTAAAGACGAAGGTACGGTGCTCTGCAGAGCTAAGCACCGCTCCCGGGCCTCTTTCGGCAGAAGACGCACACTGCAGAGCACTGTGAGCGGCAGAATCGTCTTTGCGCGAAGAAGCAGCTTCTTCGTCTCCGGGAGCCGGAGAGAGCGGCAGCTTCGCAAAGGTGATGAAACAAGCTGTACAACACTGCGATTGTGTGCGCAGCTTGCCAACTGAGAGAAAACAGTACCTGACCACTCTCCTGCCTTTTCTAATCGCATGAACATTCGATTGCAAGCTGTTTTGGACAACTTTCTTTCTCTTCTTGCAAAACACTCGGCAGACCTCCGTGCAGCCTCTAGAACACGATGGGAGATGTTTTCTGTGCTGGCACAGTTTCTCCTTGCCAGACAGAGTGGAAAAGCTTTTTGCTAAGATGTAGACGAGAAGAGAGGCTAAAGACGAAGGTACGGTGCTCTGCAGAGCTAAGCACCGCTCCCGGACCTCTTTCGGCAGAAGGCGCACACCGCAGAGCACTGTGAGCGGCAGAATCGTCTTTGCGCGAAGAAGCAGCTTCTTCGTCTCCGGGAGCCGGAGAGAGCGGCAGCTTCGCAAAGGTGATGAAACAAGCTGTACAACACTGCGATTGTGTGCGCAGCTTGCCAACTGAGACAAAACAGTACCTGACCACTCTCCTGCCTTTTCTATTCACTTGAACATTCGATTGCAAACTGTTTTGGACAACTTTCTTTCTCTTCTTGCAAAACACTCGGAAAACATCCGTGCAGCCTCTAGAACACGATGGGAGATGTTTTCTGTGCTGGCACAGTTTCTCCTTGCCAGACAGAGTGGAAAAGCTTTTTGCTGAGATGTAGACGAGAAGAGAGGCTAAAGACGAAGGTACGGTGCTCTGCAGAGCTAAGCTCCGCTCCCGGACCTCTTTCGGCAGAAGGCGCACACCGCAGAGCACTGTGAGCGGCAGAATCGTCTTTGCGCGAAGAAGCAGCTTCTTCGTCTCCGGGAGCCGGAGAGAGCGGCAGCTTCGCAAAGGTGATGAAACAAGCTGTACAACACTGCGATTGTGTGCGCAGCTTGCCAAGTGAGAGAAAACAGTACCTGACCACTCTCCTGCCTTTTCTAATCGCATGATCATTCGATTGCAAGCTGTTTTGGACAACTTTCTTTCTCTTCTTGCAAAACACTCGGCAGACCTCCGTGCAGCCTCTAGAACACGATGGGAGATGTTTTTTGTGCTGGCACAGTTTCTCCTTGCCAGACAGAGTGGAAAAGCTTTTTGCTAAGATGTAGACGAGAAGAGAGGCTAAAGAAGCAGGTATGGTGCTCTGCAGAGCTAAGCACAGCTCCCGGGCCTCTTTCGGCAGAAGGCGCACACCGCAGAGCACTGTGAGCGGCAGAATCGTCTTTGCGCGAAGAAGCAGCTTCTTCGTCTCCGGGAGCCGGAGAGAGCGGCGGCTTCGCAAAGGTGATGAAACAAGCTGTACAACACTGCGATTGTGTGCGCAGCTTGCCAACTGAGAGAAAACAGTACCTGACCACTCTCCTGCCTTTTCTATTCACATGAACATTCGATTGCAAGCTGTTTTGGACAACTTTCTTTCTCTTCTTGCAAAACACTCGGCAGACCTCCGTGCAGCCTCTAGAACACGATGGGAGATGTTTTTTGTGCTGGCACAGTTTCTCCTAGCCAGACAGAGTGGAAAAGCTTTTTGCTAAGATGTAGAGGAGAAGAGAGGCTAAAAACGAAGGTACGGTGCTCTGCAGAGCCAAGCACCGCTCCCGGGCCTCTTTCGGCAGAAGACGCACACTGCAGAGCACTGTGAGCGGCAGAATCGTCTTTGCGCGAAGAAGCAGCTTCTTCGTCTCCGGGAGCCGGAGAGAGCGGCAGCTTCGCAAAGGTGATGAAACAAGCTGTACAACACTGCGATTGTGTGCGCAGCTTGCCAACTGAGAGAAAACAGTACCTGACCACTCTCCTGCCTTTTCTATTCACATGAACATTCGATTGCAAGCTGTTTTGGACAACTTTCTTTCTCTTCTTGCAAAACACTCGGCAGACGTCCGTGCAGCCTCTAGAACACGATGGGAGATGTTTTCTGTGCTGGCACAGTTTCTCCTCGCCAGACAGAGTGGAAAAGCTTTTTGCTAAGATGTAGAGGAGAAGAGAGGCTAAAGACGAAGGTACGGTGCTCTGCAGAGCTAAGCACCGCTCCCGGACCTCTTTCGGCAGAAGGCGCACACCGCAGAGCACTGTGAGCGGCAGAATCGTCTTTGCGCGAAGAAGCAGCTTCTTCGTCTCCGGGAGCCGGAGAGAGCGGCAGCTTCGCAAAGGTGATGAAACAAGCTGTACAACACTGCGATTGTGTGCGCAGCTTGCCAACTGAGAGAAAACAGTACCTGACCACTCTCCTGCCTTTTCTATTCACATGAACATTCGATTGCAAGCTGGTTTCGACAACTTTCTTTCTCTTCTTGCAAAACACTCGGCAAACCTCCGTGCAGCCTCTAGAACACGATGGGAGATGTTTTCTGTGCTGGCACAGTTTCTCCTTGCCAGACAGAGTGGAAAAGCTTTTTGCTGAGATGTAGAGGAGAAGAGAGGCTAAAGACGAAGGTACGGTGCTCTGCAGAGCTAAGCACCGCTCCCGGACCTCTTTCGGCAGAAGGCGCACACCGCAGAGCACTGTGAGCGGCAGAATCGTCTTTGCGCGAAGAAGCAGCTTCTTCGTCTCCGGGAGCCGGAGAGAGCGGCAGCTTCGCAAAGGTGATGAAACAAGCTGTACAAGACTGCGATTGTGTGCGCTGCTTGCCAACTGAGAGAAAACAGTACCTGACCACTCTCCTGCCTTTTCTAATCGCATGAACATTCGATTGCAAGCTGTTTTGGACAACTTTCTTTCTCTTCTTGCAAAACACTCGGCAGACCTCCGTGCAGCCTCTAGAACACGATGGGAGATGTTTTCTGTGCTGGCACAGTTTCTCCTTGCCAGACAGAGTGGAAAAGCTTTTTGCTAAGATGTAGACGAGAAGAGAGGCTAAAGAAGCAGGTATGGTGCTCTGCAGAGCTAAGCACAGCTCCCGGGCCTCTTTCGGCAGAAGGCGCACACCGCAGAGCACTGTGAGCGGCAGAATCGTCTTTGCGCGAAGAAGCAGCTTCTTCGTCTCCGGGAGCCGAAGAGAGCGGCAGCTTCGCAAAGGTGATGAAACAAGCTGTACAACACTGCGATTGTGTGCGCAGCTTGCCAACTGAGAGAAAACAGTACCTGACCACTCTCCTGCCTTTTCTATTCACATGAACATTCGATTGCAAGCTGTTTTGGACAACTTTCTTTCTCTTCTTGCAAAACACTCGGCAGACCTCCGTGCAGCCTCTAGAACACGATGGGAGATGTTTTCTGTGCTGACACAATATCTCCTTGCCAGACAGAGTGGAAAAGCTTTTTGCTGAGATGTAGACGAGAAGAGAGGCTAAAGACGAAGGTACGGTGCTCTGCAGAGCTAAGCACCGCTCCCGGACCTCTTTCGGCAGAAGGCGCACACCGCAGTGCACTGTGAGCGGCAGAATCGTCTTTGCGCGAAGAAGCAGCTTCTTCGTCTCCGGGAGCCGGAGAGAGCGGCAACTTCGCAAAGGTGATGAAACAAGCTGTACAACACTGCGATTGTGTGCGCAGCTTGCCAAGTGAGAGAAAACAGTACCTGACCACTCTCCTGCCTTTTCTATTCACATGAACATTCGATTGCAAGCTGTTTTGGACAACTTTCTTTCTCTTCTTGCAAAACACTCGGCAGACCTCCGTGCAGCCTCTAGAACACGATGGGAGATGTTTTCTGTGCTGGCACAGTTTCTCCTTGCCAGACAGAGTGGAAAAGCTTTTTGCTGAAATGTAGACGAGAAGAGAGGCTAAAGACGAAGGTACGGTGCTCTGCAGAGCTAAGCACCGCTCCCGGACCTCTTTCGGCAGAAGGCGCACACCGCAGAGCACTGTGAGCGGCAGAATCGTCTTTGCGCGAAGAAGCAGCTTCTTCGTCTCCGGGAGCTGGAGAGAGCGGCAACTTCGCAAAGGTGATGAAACAAGCTGTACAACACTGCGATTGTGTGCGCTGCTTGCCAAGTGAGAGAAAATAGTACCTGACACTCTCCTGCCTTTTCTAATCGCATGAACATTCGATTGCAAGCTGTTTTGGACAACTTTCTTTCTCTTCTTCCAAAACACTCGGCAGACCTCCGTGCAGCCTCTAGAACACGATGGGAGATGTTTTTTGTGCTGGCACAGTTTCTCCTTGCCAGACAGAGTGGAAAAGCTTTTTGCTAAGATGTAGACGAGAAGAGAGGCTAAAGAAGCAGGTATGGTGCTCTGCAGAGCTAAGCACAGCTCCCGGGCCTCTTTCGGCAGAAGGCGCACACCGCAGAGCACTGTGAGCGGCAGAATCGTCTTTGCGCGAAGAAGCAGCTTCTTCGTCTCCGGGAGCCGAGGAGAGCGGCAGCTTCGCAAAGGTGATGAAACAAGCTGTACAACACTGCGATTGTGTGCGCAGCTTGCCAACTGAGAGAAAACAGTACCTGACCACTCTCCTGCCTTTTCTATTCACATGAACATTCGATTGCAAGCTGTTTTGGACAACTTTCTTTCTCTTCTTGCAAAACACTCGGCAAACCTCCGTGCAGCCTCTAGAACACGATGGGAGATGTTTTCTGTGCTGGCACAGTTTCTCCTTGCCAGACAGAGTGGAAAAGCTTTTTGCTGAGATGTAGACGAGAAGAGAGGCTAAAGACGAAAGTACGGTGCTCTGCAGAGCTAAGCACTGCTCCCGGACCTCTTTCGGCAGAAGGCGCACACCGCAGAGCACTGTGAGCGGCAGAATCGTCTTTGCGCGAAGAAGCAGCTTCTTCGTCTCCGGGAGCCGGAGAGAGCGGCAGCTTCGCAAAGGTGATGAAACAAGCTGTACAACACTGCGATTGTGTGCGCAGCTTGCCAACTGAGAAAAAACAGTACCTGACACTCTCCTGCCTTTTCTAATCGCATGAACATTCGATTGCAAGCTGTTTTGGACAACTTTCTATCTCTTCTTGCAAAACACTCGGCAGACCTCCGTGCAGCCTCTAGAACACGATGGGAGATGTTTTCTGTGCTGGCACAGTTTCTCCTTGCCAGACAGAGTGGAAAAGCTTTTTGCTAAGATGTAGACTAGAAGAGAGGCTACAGAAGCAGGTATGGTGCTCTGCAGAGCTAAGCACAGCTCCCGGGCCTCTTTCGGCAGAAGGCGCACACCGCAGAGCACTGTGAGCGGCAGAATCGTCTTTGCGCGAAGAAGCAGCTTCTTCGTCTCCGGGAGCCGGAGAGAGCGGCAGCTTCGCAAAGGTGATGAAACAAGCTGTACAACACTGCGATTGTGTGCGCAGCTTGCCAACTGAGAGAAAACAGTACCTGACCACTCTCCTGCCTTTTCTATTCACATGAACATTCGATTGCAAGCTGTTTTGGACAACTTTCTTTCTCTTGTTGCAAAACACTCGGCAGACCTCCGTGCAGCCTCTAGAACACGATGGGAGATGTTTTTTGTGCTGGCACAGTTTCTCCTTGCCAGACAGAGTGGAAAAGCTTTTTGCTGAAATGTAGACGAGAAGAGAAGCTAAAGACGAAGGTACGGTGCTCTGAAGAGCTAAGCACAGCTCCCGGGCCTCTTTCGGCAGAAGTCGCACACCGCAGAGCACTGTGAGCGGCAGAATCGTCTTTGCGCGAAGAAGCAGCTTCTTCGTCTCCGGGAGCCGGAGAGAGCGGCAGCTTCGCAAAGGTGATGAAACAAGCTGTACAACACTGCGATTGTGTGCGCAGCTTGCCAACTGAGAGAAAACAGTACCTGACCACTCTCCTGCCTTTTCTATTCACATGAACATTCGATTGCAAGCTGTTTTGGACAACTTTCTTTCTCTTCTTGCAAAACACTCGGCAGACCTCCGTGCAGCCTCTAGAACACGTTGGGAGATGTTTTCTGTGCTGGCACAGTTTCTCCTTGCCAGACAGAGTGGAAAAGCTTTTTGCTAAGATGTAGACGAGAAGAGAGGTTAAAGAAGCAGGTACGGTGCTCTGCAGAGCTAAGCACAGCTCCCGGACCTCTTTCGGCAGAAGGCGCACACCGCAGAGCACTGTGAGCGGCAGAATCGTCTTTGCGCGAAGAAGCAGCTTCTTCGTCTCCGGGAGCCGGAGAGAGCGGCAGCTTCGCAAAGGTGATGAAACAAGCTGTACAACACTGCGATTGTGTGCGCAGCTTGCCAACTGAGAGAAAACAGTACCTGACCACTCTCCTGCCTTTTCTATTCACATGAACATTCGATTGCAAGCTGTTTTGGACAACTTTCTTTCATTTCTTGCAAAACACTCGGCAGACCTCCGTGCAGCCTCTAGAACACGATGGGAGATGTTTTTTGTGCTGGCACAGTTTCTCCTTGCCAGACAGAGTGGAAAAGCTTTTTGCTGAAATGTAGACGAGAAGAGAGGCTAAAGACGAAGGTACGGTGCTCTGCAGAGCTAAGCACCGCTCCCGGGTCTCTTTCGGCAGAAGACGCACACCGCAGAGCACTGTGAGCGGCAGAATCGTCTTTGCGCGAAGAAGCAGCTTCTTCGTCTCCGGGAGCCGGAGAGAGCGGCAGCTTCGCAAAGGTGATGAAACAAGCTGTACAACACTGCGATTGTGTGCGCAGCTTGCCAACTGAGAGAAAACAGTACCTGACCACTCTCCTGCCTTTTCTATTCACATGAACATTCGATTGCAAGCTGTTTTGGACAACTTTCTTTCTCTTCTTGCAAAACACTCGGCAGACCTCCGTGCAGCCTCTAGAACACGATGGGAGATGTTTTCTGTGCTGGCACAGTTTCTCCTTGCCAGACAGAGTGGAAAAGCTTTTTGCTAAGATGTAGACGAGAAGAGAGGCTAAAGACGAAGGTACGGTGCTCTGCAGAGCTAAGCACCGCTCCCGGACCTCTTTCGGCAGAAGGCGCACACCGCAGAGCACTGTGAGCGGCAGAATCGTCTTTGCGCGAAGAAGCAGCTTCTTCGTCTCCGGGAGCCGGAGAGAGCGGCAGCTTCGCAAAGGTGATGAAACAAGCTGTACAACACTGCGATTGTGTGCGCAGCTTGCCAACTGAGAGAAAACAGTACCTGACCACTCTCCTGCCTTTTCTATTCACATGAACATTCGATTGCAAGCTGTTTTGGACAACTTTCTTTCTCTTCTTGCAAAACACTCGGCAAACCTCCGTGCAGCCTCTAGAACACGATGGGAGATGTTTTCTGTGCTGGCACAGTTTCTCCTTGCCAGACAGAGTGGAAAAGCTTTTTGCTGAGATGTAGACGAGAAGAGAGGCTAAAGAAGCAGGTATGGTGCTCTGCAGATCTAAGCACAGCTCCCGGGCCTCTTTCGGCAGAAGGCGCACACCGCAGAGCACTGTGAGCGGCAGAATCGTCTTTGCGCGAAGAAGCAGCTTCTTCGTCTCCGGGAGCCGAGGAGAGCGGCAGCTTCGCAAAGGTGATGAAACAAGCTGTACAACACTGCGATTGTGTGCGCAGCTTGCCAACTGAGAGAAAACAGTACCTGACCACTCTCCTGCCTTTTCTATTCACATGAACATTCGATTGCAAGCTGTTTTGGACAACTTTCTTTCTCTTCTTGCAAAACACTCGGCAGACCTCCGTGCAGCCTCTAGAACACGATGGGAGATGTTTTCTGTGCTGGCACAGTTTCTCCTTGCCAGACAGAGTGGAAAAGCTTTTTGCTAAGATGTAGACGAGAAGAGAGGCTAAAGACGAAGGTACGGTGCTCTGCAGAGCTAAGCACAGCTCCCGGACCTCTTTCGGCAGAAGGCGCACACCGCAGAGCACTGTGAGCGGCAGAATCGTCTTTGCGCGAAGAAGCAGCTTCTTCGTCTCCGGGAGCCGGAGAGAGCGGCAGCTTCGCAAAGGTGATGAAACAAGCTGTACAACACTGCGATTGTGTGCGCAGCTTGCCAACTGAGAGAAAACAGTACCTGACCACTCTCCTGCCTTTTCTATTCACATGAACATTCGATTGCAAGCTGTTTTGGACAACTTTCTTTCATTTCTTGCAAAACACTCGGCAGACCTCCGTGCAGCCTCTAGAACACGATAGGAGATGTTTTTTGTGCTGGCACAGTTTCTCCTTGCCAGACAGAGTGGAAAAGCTTTTTGCTGAAATGTAGACGAGAAGAGAGGCTAAAGACGAAGGTACGGTGCTCTGCAGAGCTAAGCACCGCTCCCGGGTCTCTTTCGGCAGAAGACGCACACCGCAGAGCACTGTGAGCGGCAGAATCGTCTTTGCGCGAAGAAGCAGCTTCTTCGTCTCCGGGAGCCGGAGAGAGCGGCAGCTTCGCAAAGGTGATGAAACAAGCTGTACAACAATGCGATTGTGTGCGCAGCTTGCCAACTGAGAGAAAACAGTACCTGACCACTCTCCTGCCTTTTCTATTCACATGAACATTCGATTGCAAGCTGTTTTGGACAACTTTCTTTCTCTTCTTGCAAAACACTCGGCAGACCTCCGTGCAGCCTCTAGAACACGATGGGAGATGTTTTCTGTGCTGGCACAGTTTCTCCTTGCCAGACAGAGTGGAAAAGCTTTTTGCTAAGATGTAGACGAGAAGAGAGGCTAAAGACGAAGGTACGGTGCTCTGCAGAGCTAAGCACCGCTCCCGGACCTCTTTCGGCAGAAGGCGCACACCGCAGAGCACTGTGAGCGGCAGAATCGTCTTTGCGCGAAGAAGCAGCTTCTTCGTCTCCGGGAGCCGGAGAGAGCGGCAGCTTCGCAAAGGTGATGAAACAAGCTGTACAACACTGCGATTGTGTGCGCAGCTTGCCAACTGAGAGAAAACAGTACCTGACCACTCTCCTGCCTTTTCTATTCACATGAACATTCGATTGCAAGCTGTTTTGGACAACTTTCTTTCTCTTCTTGCAAAACACTCGGCAAACCTCCGTGCAGCCTCTAGAACACGATGGGAGATGTTTTCTGTGCTGGCACAGTTTCTCCTTGCCAGACAGAGTGGAAAAGCTTTTTGCTGAGATGTAGACGAGAAGAGAGGCTAAAGAAGCAGGTATGGTGCTCTGCAGATCTAAGCACAGCTCCCGGGCCTCTTTCGGCAGAAGGCGCACACCGCAGAGCACTGTGAGCGGCAGAATCGTCTTTGCGCGAAGAAGCAGCTTCTTCGTCTCCGGGAGCCGAGGAGAGCGGCAGCTTCGCAAAGGTGATGAAACAAGCTGTACAACACTGCGATTGTGTGCGCAGCTTGCCAACTGAGAGAAAACAGTACCTGACCACTCTCCTGCCTTTTCTATTCACATGAACATTCGATTGCAAGCTGTTTTGGACAACTTTCTTTCATTTCTTGCAAAACACTCGGCAGACCTCCGTGCAGCCTCTAGAACACGATGGGAGATGTTTTTTGTGCTGGCACAGTTTCTCCTTGCCAGACAGAGTGGAAAAGCTTTTTGCTAAGATGTAGACGAGAAGAGAGGCTAAAGAAGCAGGTACGGTGCTCTGAAGAGCTAAGCACAGCTCCCGGGCCTCTTTCGGCAGAAGTCGCACACCGCAGAGCACTGTGAGCGGCAGAATCGTCTTTGCGCGAAGAAGCAGCTTCTTCGTCTCCGGGAGCCGGAGAGAGCGGCAACTTCGCAAAGGTGATGAAACAAGCTGTACAACACTGCGATTGTGTGCGCAGCTTGCCAACTGAGACAAAACAGTACCTGACCACTCTCCTGCCTTTTCTATTCACATGAACATTCGATTGCAAGCTGTTTTGGACAACTTTCTTTCTCTTCTTGCAAAACACTAGGCAGACCTTTGTGCAGCCTCTAGAACACGTTGGGAGATGTTTTCTGTGCTGGCACAGTTTCTCCTTGCCAGACAGAGTGGAAAAGCTTTTTGCTAAGATGTAGACGAGAAGAGAGGCTAAAGAAGCAGGTACGGTGCTCTGCAGAGCTAAGCACCGCTCCCGGACCTCTTTCGGCAGAAGGCGCACACTGCAGAGCACTGTGAGCGGCAGAATCGTCTTTGCGCGAAGAAGCAGCTTCTTCGTCTCCGGGAACCGGAGAGAGCGGCAACTTCGCAAAGGTGATGAAACAAGCTTTACAACACTGCGATTGTGTGCGCAGCTTGCCAACTGAGAGAAAACAGTACCTGACCACTCTCCTGCCTTTTCTATTCACATGAACATTCGATTGCAAGCTGTTTTGGACAACTTTCTTTCTCTTCTTGCAAAACACTCGGCAGACCTCCGTGCAGCCTCTAGAACACGATGGGAGATGTTTTCTGTGCTGGCACAGTTTCTCCTTGCCAGACAGAGTGGAAAAGCTTTTTGCTAAGATGTAGACCAGAAGAGAGGCTAAAGACGAAGGTACGGTGCTCTGCAGAGCTAAGCACCGCTCCCGGACCTCTTTCGGCAGAAGGCGCACACCGCAGAGCACTGTGAGCGGCAGAATCCTCTTTGCGCGAAGAAGCAGCTTCTTCGTCTCCGGGAGCCGGAGAGAGCGGCAGCTTCGCAAAGGTGATGAAACAAGCTGTACAACACTGCGATTGTGTGCGCAGCTTGCCAAGTGAGAGAAAACAGTACCTGACCACTCTCCTGCCTTTTCTATTCACATGAACATTCGATTGGAAGCTGTTTTTGACAACTTTCTTTCTCTTCTTGCAAAACACTCGGCAAACGTCCGTGCAGCCTCTAGAACACGATGGGAGATGTTTTCTGTGCTGGCACAGTTTCTCCTTGCCAGACAGAGTGGAAAAGCTTTTTGCTAAGATGTAGACGAGAAGAGACGCTAAAGACGAAGGTACGGTGCTCTGCAGAGCTAAGCACCGCTCCCGGACCTCTTTCGGCAGAAGGCGCACACCGCAGAGCACTGTGAGCGGCAGAATCGTCTTTGCGCGAAGAAGCAGCTTCTTCGTCTCCGGGAGCCGGAGAGAGCGGCAGCTTCGCAAAGGTGATGAAACAAGCTGTACAACACTGCGATTGTGTGTGCAGCTTGCCAACTGAGAGAAAACAGTACCTGACCACTCTCCTGCCTTTTCTATTCACATGAACATTCGATTGCAAGCTGTTTTGGACAACTTTCTTTCTCTTCTTGCAAAACACTCGGCAAACCTCCGTGCAGCCTCTAGAACACGATGGGAGATGTTTTCTGTGCTGGCACAGTTTCTCCTTGCCAGACAGAGTGGAAAAGCTTTTTGCTGAGATGTAGACGAGAAGAGAGGCTAAAGACGAAAGTACGGTGCTCTGCAGAGCTAAGCACTGCTCCCGGACCTCTTTCGGCAGAAGGCGCACACCGCAGAGCACTGTGAGCGGCAGAATCGTCTTTGCGCGAAGAAGCAGCTTCTTCGTCTCCGGGAACCGGAGAGAGCGGCAACTTCGCAAAGGTGATGAAACAAGCTGTACAACACTGCGATTGTGTGCGCAGCTTGCCAACTGAGACAAAACAGTACCTGACCACTCTCCTGCCTTTTCTATTCACATGAACATTCGATTGCAAGCTGTTTTGGACAACTTTCTTTCTCTTCTTGCAAAACACTCGGCAGACCTCCGTGCAGCCTCTAGAACACGTTGGGAGATGTTTTCTGTGCTGGCACAGTTTCTCCTTGCCAGACAGAGTGGAAAAGCTTTTTGCTAAGATGTAGACGAGAAGAGAGGCTAAAGAAGCAGGTACGGTGCTCTGCAGAGCTAAGCACCGCTCCCGGACCTCTTTCGGCAGAAGGCGCACACTGCAGAGCACTGTGAGCGGCAGAATCGTCTTTGCGCGAAGAAGCAGCTTCTTCGTCTCCGGGAACCGGAGAGAGCGGCAACTTCGCAAAGGTGATGAAACAAGCTTTACAACACTGCGATTGTGTGCGCTGCTTGCCAACTGAGAGAAAACAGTACCTGACCACTCTCCTGCCTTTTCTATTCACATGAACATTCGATTGCAAGCTGTTTTGGACAACTTTCTTTCTCTTCTTGCAAAACACTCGGCAGACCTCCGTGCAGCCTCTAGAACACGATGGGAGATGTTTTCTGTGCTGGCACAGTTTGTCCTTGCCAGACAGAGTGGAAAAGCTTTTTGCTAAGATGTAGACCAGAAGAGAGGCTAAAGACGAAGGTACGGTGCTCTGCAGAGCTAAGCACCGCTCCCGGACCTCTTTCGGCAGAAGGCGCACACCGCAGAGCACTGTGAGCGGCAGAATCCTCTTTGCGCGAAGAAGCAGCTTCTTCGTCTCCGGGAGCCGGAGAGAGCGGCAGCTTCGCAAAGGTGATGAAACAAGCTGTACAACACTGCGATTGTGTGCGCAGCTTGCCAACTGAGAGAAAACAGTACCTGACCACTCTCCTGCCTTTTCTATTCACATGAACATTCGATTGCAAGCTGTTTTGGACAACTTTCTATCTCTTCTTGCAAAACACTCGGCAGACCTCCGTGCAGCCTCTAGAACACGATGGGAGATGTTTTTTGTGCTGGCACAGTTTCTCCTTGCCAGACAGAGTGGAAAAGCTTTTTGCTAAGATGTAGACGAGAAGAGAGGCTAATGAAGCAGGTATGGTGCTCTGCAGAGCTAAGCACAGCTCCCGGGCCTCTTTCGGCAGAAGGCGCACACCGCAGAGCACTGTGAGCGGCAGAATCGTCTTTGCGCGAAGAAGCAGCTTCTTCGTCTCCGGGAGCCGGAGAGAGCGACAGCTTCGCAAAGGTGATGAAACAAGCTGTACAAGACTGCGATTGTGTGCGCAGCTTGCCAACTGAGAGAAAACAGTACCTGACCACTCTCCTGCCTTTTCTATTCACATGAACATTCGATTGCAAGCTGTTTTGGACAACTTTCTTTCATTTCTTGCAAAACACTCGGCAGACCTCCGTGCAGCCTCTAGAACACGATGGGAGATGTTTTTTGTGCTGGCACAGTTTCTCCTTGCCAGACAGAGTGGAAAAGCTTTTTGCTGAAATGTAGACGAGAAGAGAAGCTAAAGACGAAGGTACGGTGCTCTGAAGAGCTAAGCACAGCTCCCGGGCCTCTTTCGGCAGAAGTCGCACACCGCAGAGCACTGTGAGCGGCAGAATCGTCTTTGCGCGAAGAAGCAGCTTCTTCGTCTCCGGGAGCCGGAGAGAGCGGCAGCTTCGCAAAGGTGATGAAACAAGCTGTACAACACTGCGATTGTGGGCGCAGCTTGCCAACTGAGAGAAAACAGTACCTGACCACTCTCCTGCCTTTTCTATTCACATGAACATTCGATTGCAAGCTGTTTTGGACAACTTTCTTTCTCTTCTTGCAAAACACTCGGCAGACGTCCGTGCAGCCTCTAGAACACGATGGGAGATGTTTTCTGTGCTGGCAAAGACTCTCCTTGCCAGACAGAGTGGAAAAGCTTTTTGCTGAGATGTAGACGAGAAGAGAGGCTAAAGACGAAGGTACGGTGCTCTGCAGAGCTAAGCACCGCTCCCGGACCTCTTTCGGCAGAAGGCGCACACCGCAGAGCACTGTGAGCGGCAGAATCGTCTTTGTGCGAAGAAGCAGCTTCTTCGTCTCCGGGAGCCGGAGAGAGCGGCAACTTCGCAAAGGTGATGAAACAAGCTGTACAACACTGCGATTGTGTGCGCAGCTTGCCAACTGAGACAAAACAGTACCTGACCACTCTCCTGCCTTTTCTATTCACATGAACATTCGATTGCAAGCTGTTTTGGACAACTTTCTTTCTCTTCTTGCAAAACACTCGGCAGACCTCCGTGCAGCCTCTAGAACACGTTGGGAGATGTTTTCTGTGCTGGCACAGTTTCTCCTTGCCAGACAGAGTGGAAAAGCTTTTTGCTAAGATGTAGACGAGAAGAGAGGCTAAAGAAGCAGGTACGGTGCTCTGCAGAGCTAAGCACCGCTCCCGGACCTCTTTCGGCAGAAGGCGCACACCGCAGAGCACTGTGAGCGGCAGAATCGTCTTTGTGCGAAGAAGCAGCTTCTGCGTCTCCGGGAGCCGGAGAGAGCGGCAACTTCGCAAAGGTGATGAAACAAGCTGTACAACACTAAGATTGTGTGCGCAGCTTGCCAACTGAGACAAAACAGTACCTGACCACTCTCCTGCCTTTTCTATTCACATGAACATTCGATTGCAAGCTGTTTTGGACAACTTTCTTTCTCTTCTTGCAAAACACTCGGCAGACCTCCGTGCAGCCTCTAGAACACGTTGGGAGATGTTTTCTATGCTGGCACAGTTTCTCCTTGCCAGACAGAGTGGAAAAGCTTTTTGCTAAGATGTAGACAAGAAGAGAGGCTAAAGAAGCAGGTACGGTGCTCTGCAGAGCTAAGCACCGCTCCCGGACCTCTTTCGGCAGAAGGCGCACACTGCAGAGCACTGTGAGCGGCAGAATCGTCTTTGCGCGAAGAAGCAGCTTCTTCGTCTCCGGGAACCGGAGAGAGCGGCAACTTCTCAAAGGTGATGAAACAAGCTTTACAACACTGCGATTGTGTGCGCAGCTTGCCAACTGAGAGAAAACAGTACCTGACCACTCTCCTGCCTTTTCTATTCACATGAACATTCGATTGCAAGCTGTTTTGGACAACTTTCTTTCTCTTCTTGCAAAACACTCGGCAGACGTCCGTGCAGCCTCTAGAACACGATGGGAGATGTTTTCTGTGCTGGCACAGTTTCTCCTTGCCAGACAGAGTGGAAAAGCTTTTTGCTAAGATGTAGACCAGAAGAGAGGCTAAAGACGAAGGTACGGTGCTCTGCAGAGCTAAGCACCGCTCCCGGACCTCTTTCGGCAGAAGGCGCACACCGCAGAGCACTGTGAGCGGCAGAATCCTCTTTGCGCGAAGAAGCAGCTTCTTCGTCTCCGGGAGCCGGAGAGAGCGGCAGCTTCGCAAAGGTGATGAAACAAGCTGTACAACACTGCGATTGTGTGCGCAGCTTGCCAAGTGAGAGAAAACAGTACCTGACCACTCTCCTGCCTTTTCTATTCACATGAACATTCGATTGGAAGCTGTTTTTGACAACTTTCTTTCTCTTCTTGCAAAACACTCGGCAAACGTCCGTGCAGCCTCTAGAACACGATGGGAGATGTTTTCTGTGCTGGCACAGTTTCTCCTTGCCAGACAGAGTGGAAAAGCTTTTTGCTAAGATGTAGACGAGAAGAGAGGCTAAAGACGAAGGTACGGTGCTCTGCAGAGCTAAGCACCGCTCCCGGACCTCTTTCGGCAGAAGGCGCACACCCCAGAGCACTGTGAGCGGCAGAATCGTCTTTGCGCGAAGAAGCAGCTTCTTCGTCTCCGGGAGCCGGAGAGAGCGGCAGCTTCGCAAAGGTGATGAAACAAGCTGTACAACACTGCGATTGTGTGCGCAGCTTGCCAACTGAGAGAAAACAGTACCTGACCACTCTCCTGCCTTTTCTATTCACATGAACATTCGATTGGAAGCTGTTTTGGACAACTTTCTTTCTCTTCTTGCAAAACACTCGGCAAACCTCCGTGCAGCCTCTAGAACACGATGGGAGATGTTTTCTGTGCTGGCACAGTTTCTCCTTGCCAGACAGAGTGGAAAAGCTTTTTGCTGAGATGTAGACGAGAAGAGAGGCTAAAGACGAAAGTACGGTGCTCTGCAGAGCTAAGCACCGCTCCCGGGCCTCTTTCGGCAGAAGGCGCACACCGCAGAGCACTGTGAGCGGCAGAATTGTCTTTGCGCGAAGAAGCAGCTTCTTCGTCTCCGGGAGCCGGAGAGAGCGGCAGCTTCGCAAAGGTGATGAAACAAGCTGTACAACACTGCGATTGTGTGCGCAGCTTGCCAACTGAGAAAAAACAGTACCTGACACTCTCCTGCCTTTTCTAATCGCATGAACATTCGATTGCAAGCTGTTTTGGACAACTTTCTATCTCTTCTTGCAAAACACTCGGCAGACCTCCGTGCAGCCTCTAGAACACGATGGGAGATGTTTTCTGTGCTGGCACAGTTTCTCCTTGCCAGACAGAGTGGAAAAGCTTTTTGCTAAGATGTAGACTAGAAGAGAGGCTACAGAAGCAGGTATGGTGCTCTGCACAGCTAAGCACAGCTCCCGGACCTCTTTCGGCAGAAGGCGCACACCGCAGAGCACTGTGAGCGGCAGAATCGTCTTTGCGCGAAGAAGCAGCTTCTTCGTCTCCGGGAGCCGGAGAGAGCGGCAGCTTCGCAAAGGTGATGAAACAAGCTGTACAACACTGCGATTGTGTGCGCAGCTTGCCAACTGAGAGAAAACAGTACCTGACCACTCTCCTGCCTTTTCTATTCACATGAACATTCGATTGCAAGCTGTTTTGGACAACTTTCTTTCTCTTCTTGCAAAACACTCGGCAGACCTCCGTGCAGCCTCTAAAACACGTTGGGAGATGTTTTCTGTGCTGGCACAGTTTCTCCTTGCCAGACAGAGTGGAAAAGCTTTTTGCTAAGATGTAGACGAGAAGAGAGGCTAAAGAAGCAGGTACGGTGCTCTGCAGAGCTAAGCACCGCTCCCGGACCTCTTTCGGCAGAAGGCGCACACTGCAGAGCACTGTTAGCGGCAGAATCGTCTTTGCGCGAAGAAGCAGCTTCTTCGTCTCCGGGAACCGGAGAGAGCGGCAACTTCGCAAAGGTGATGAAACAAGCTTTACAACACTGCGATTGTGTGCGCTGCTTGCCAACTGAGAGAAAACAGTACCTGACCACTCTCCTGCCTTTTCTATTCACATGAACATTCGATTGCAAGCTGTTTTGGACAACTTTCTTTCTCTTCTTGCAAAACACTCGGCAGACCTCCGTGCAGCCTCTAGAACACGATGGGAGATGTTTTCTGTGCTGGCACAGTTTCTCCTTGCCAGACAGAGTGGAAAAGCTTTTTGCTAAGATGTAGACAAGAAGAGAGGCTAAAGACGAAGGTACGGTGCTCTGCAGAGCTAAGCACCGCTCCCGGACCTCTTTCGGCAGAAGGCGCACACCGCAGAGCACTGTGAGCGGCAGAATCCTCTTTGCGCGAAGAAGCAGCTTCTTCGTCTCCGGGAGCCGGAGAGAGCGGCAGCTTCGCAAAGGTGATGAAACAAGCTGTACAACACTGCGATTGTGTGCGCAGCTTGCCAAGTGAGAGAAAACAGTACCTGACCACTCTCCTGCCTTTTCTATTCACATGAACATTCGATTGCAAGCTGT
This sequence comes from Melozone crissalis, assembly GCF_028551555.1. Taxonomy (NCBI): domain Eukaryota; kingdom Metazoa; phylum Chordata; class Aves; order Passeriformes; family Passerellidae; genus Melozone; species Melozone crissalis. Next base: position 818,603 of record NW_026535986.1, read on the forward strand.
TTTGGACAACTTTCTATCTCTTCTTGCAAAACACTCGGCAGACCTGCGTGCAGCCTCTAGAACACGATGGGAGATGTTTTCTGTGCTGGCACAGTTTCTCCTTGCCAGACAGAGTGGAAAAGCTTTTTGCTAAGATGTAGACTAGAAGAGAGGCTACAGAAGCAGGTATGGTGCTCTGCAGAGCTAAGCACAGCTCCCGGGCCTCTTTCGGCAGAAGGCGCACACCGCAGAGCACTGTGAGCGGCAGAATCGTCTTTGCGCGAAGAAGCAGCTTCTTCGTCTCCGGGAGCCGGAGAGAGCGGCAGCTTCGCAAAGGTGATGAAACAAGCTGTACAACACTGCGATTGTGTGCGCAGCTTGCCAACTGAGAGAAAACAGTACCTGACCACTCTCCTGCCTTTTCTATTCACATGAACATTCGATTGCAAGCTGTTTTGGACAACTTTCTTTCATTTCTTGCAAAACACTCGGCAGACCTCCGTGCAGCCTCTAGAACACGATGGGAGATGTTTTTTGTGCTGGCACAGTTTCTCCTTGCCAGACAGAGTGGAAAAGCTTTTTGCTGAAATGTAGACGAGAAGAGAAGCTAAAGACGAAGGTACGGTGCTCTGAAGAGCTAAGCACAGCTCCCGGGCCTCTTTCGGCAGAAGTCGCACACCGCAGAGCACTGTGAGCGGCAGAATCGTCTTTGCGCGAAGAAGCAGCTTCTTCGTCTCCGGGAGCCGGAGAGAGCGGCAGCTTCGCAAAGGTGATGAAACAAGCTGTACAACACTGCGATTGTGGGCGCAGCTTGCCAACTGAGAGAAAACAGTACCTGACCACTCTCCTGCCTTTTCTATTCACATGAACATTCGATTGCAAGCTGTTTTGGACAACTTTCTTTCTCTTCTTGCAAAACACTCGGCAGACGTCCGTGCAGCCTCTAGAACACGATGGGAGATGTTTTCTGTGCTGGCAAAGATTCTCCTTGCCAGACAGAGTGGAAAAGCTTTTTGCTGAGATGTAGACGAGAAGAGAGGCTAAAGACGAAGGTACGGTGCTCTGCAGAGCTAAGCACCGCTCCCGGACCTCTTTCGGCAGAAGGCGCACACCGCAGAGCACTGTGAGCGGCAGAATCGTCTTTGTGCGAAGAAGCAGCTTCTTCGTCTCCGGGAGCCGGAGAGAGCGGCAACTTCGCAAAGGTGATGAAACAAGCTGTACAACACTGCGATTGTGTGCGCAGCTTGCCAACTGAGAGAAAACAGTACCTGACCACTCTCCTGCCTTTTCTATTCACATGAACATTCGATTGCAAGCTGTTTTGGACAACTTTCTTTCTCTTCTTGCAAAACACTCGGCAGACCTCCGTGCAGCCTCTAGAACACGTTGGGAGATGTTTTCTATGCTGGCACAGTTTCTCCTTGCCAGACAGAGTGGAAAAGCTTTTTGCTAAGATGTAGAGGAGAAGAGAGGCTAAAGAAGCAGGTACGGTGCTCTGCAGAGCTAAGCACCGCTCCCGGACCTCTTTCGGCAGAAGGCGCACACCGCAGAGCACTGTGAGCGGCAGAATCGTCTTTGTGCGAAGAAGCAGCTTCTTCGTCTCCGGGAGCCGGAGAGAGCGGCAACTTCGCAAAGGTGATGAAACAAGCTGTACAACACTGCGATTGTGTGCGCAGCTTGCCAACTGAGAGAAAACAGTACCTGACCACTCTCCTGCCTTTTCTATTCACATGAACATTCGATTGCAAGCTGTTTTGGACAACTTTCTTTCTCTTCTTGCAAAACACTCGGCAGACCTCCGTGCAGCCTCTAGAACACGATGGGAGATGTTTTCTGTGCTGGCACAGTTTCTCCTTGCCAGACAGAGTGGAAAAGCTTTTTGCTAAGATGTAGACCAGAAGAGAGGCTAAAGACGAAGGTACGGTGCTCTGCAGAGCTAAGCACCGCTCCCGGACCTCTTTCGGCAGAAGGCGCACACCGCAGAGCACTGTGAGCGGCAGAATCGTCTTTGCGCGAAGAAGCAGCTTCTTCGTCTCCGGGAGCCGGAGAGAGCGGCAGCTTCGCAAAGGTGATGAAACAATCTGTACAACACTGCGATTGTGTGCGCAGCTTGCCAAGTGAGAGAAAACAGTACCTGACCACTCTCCTGCCTTTTCTATTCACATGAACATTCGATTGGAAGCTGTTTTGGACAACTTTCTTTCTCTTCTTGCAAAACACTCGGCAAACGTCTGTGCAGCCTCTAGAACACGATGGGAGATGTTTTCTGTGCTGGCACAGTTTCTCCTTGCCAGACAGAGTGGAAAGGCTTTTTGCTGAGATGTAGACGAGAAGAGAGGCTAAAGACGAAGGTACGGTGCTCTGCAGAGCTAAGCACCGCTCCCGGACCTCTTTCGGCAGAAGGCGCACACCGCAGAGCACTGTGAGCGGCAGAATCGTCTTTGCGCGAAGAAGCAGCTTCTTCGTCTCCGGGAGCCGGAGAGAGCGGCAGCTTCGCAAAGGTGATGAAACAAGCTGTACAACACTGCGATTGTGTGCGCAGCTTGCCAACTGAGAGAAAACAGTACCTGACACTCTCCTGCCTTTTCTATTCACATGAACATTCGATTGCAAGCTGTTTTGGACAACTTTCTTTCTCTTCTTGCAAAACACTCGGCAGACCTCCGTGCAGCCTCTAGAACACGATGGGAGATGTTTTTTGTGCTGGCACAGTTTCTCCTTGCCAGACAGAGTGGAAAAGCTTTTTGCTAAGATGTAGACGAGAAGAGAGGCTAAAGAAGCAGGTATGGTGCTCTGCAGAGCTAAGCACAGCTCCCGGGCCTCTTTCGGCAGAAGGCGCACACCGCAGAGCACTGTGAGCGGCAGAATCGTCTTTGCGCGAAGAAGCAGCTTCTTCGTCTCCGGGAGCCGGAGAGAGCGACAGCTTCGCAAAGGTGATGAAACAAGCTGTACAAGACTGCGATTGTGTGCGCAGCTTGCCAACTGAGAGAAAACAGTACCTGACACTCTCCTGCCTTTTCTAATCGCATGAACATTCGATTGCAAGCTGTTTTGGACAACTTTCTTTCTCTTCTTGCAAAACACTCGGCAGACCTCCGTGCAGCCTCTAGAACACGATGGGAGATGTTTTTTGTGCTGGCACAGTTTCTCCTTGCCAGACAGAGTGGAAAAGCTTTTTGCTAAGATGTAGACGAGAAGAGAGGCTAAAGAAGCAGGTATGGTGCTCTGCAGAGCTAAGCACAGCTCCCGGGCCTCTTTCGGCAGAAGGCGCACACCGCAGAGCACTGTGAGCGGCAGAATCGTCTTTGCGCGAAAACGCAGCTTCTTCGTCTCCGGGAGCCGGAGAGAGCGGCAGCTTCGCAAAGGTGATGAAACAAGCTGTACAACACTGCGATTGTGTGCGCAGCTTGCCAACTGAGAGAAAACAGTACCTGACCACTCTCCTGCCTTTTCTATTCACATGAACATTCGATTGCAAGCTGTTTTGGACAACTTTCTTTCATTTCTTGCAAAACACTCGGCAGACCTCCGTGCAGCCTCTAGAACACGATGGGAGATGTTTTTTGTGCTGGCACAGTTTCTCCTTGCCAGACAGAGTGGAAAAGCTTTTTGCTGAAATGTAGACGAGAAGAGAAGCTAAAGACGAAGGTACGGTGCTCTGAAGAGCTAAGCACAGCTCCCGGGCCTCTTTCGGCAGAAGTCGCACACCGCAGAGCACTGTGAGCGGCAGAATCGTCTTTGCGCGAAGAAGCAGCTTCTTCGTCTCCGGGAGCCGGAGAGAGCGGCAGCTTCGCAAAGGTGATGAAACAAGCTGTACAACACTGCGATTGTGTGCGCAGCTTGCCAACTGAGAGAAAACAGTACCTGACCACTCTCCTGCCTTTTCTATTCACATGAACATTCGATTGCAAGCTGTTTTGGACAACTTTCTTTCTCTTCTTGCAAAACACTCGGCAGACGTCCGTGCAGCCTCTAGAACACGATGGGAGATGTTTTCTGTGCTGGCAAAGATTCTCCTTGCCAGACAGAGTGGAAAAGCTTTTTGCTGAGATGTAGACGAGAAGAGAGGCTAAAGACGAAGGTACGGTGCTCTGCAGAGCTAAGCACCGCTCCCGGACCTCTTTCGGCAGAAGGCGCACACCGCAGAGCACTGTGAGCGGCAGAATCGTCTTTGTGCGAAGAAGCAGCTTCTTCGTCTCCGGGAGCCGGAGAGAGCGGCAACTTCGCAAAGGTGATGAAACAAGCTGTACAACACTGCGATTGTGTGCGCAGCTTGCCAACTGAGACAAAACAGTACCTGACCACTCTCCTGCCTTTTCTATTCACATGAACATTCGATTGCAAGCTGTTTTGGACAACTTTCTTTCTCTTCTTGCAAAACACTCGGCAGACCTCCGTGCAGCCTCTAGAACAGGTTGGGAGATGTTTTCTGTGCTGGCACAGTTTCTCCTTGCCAGACAGAGTGGAAAAGCTTTTTGCTAAGATGTAGACGAGAAGAGAGGCTAAAGAAGCAGGTACGGTGCTCTGCAGAGCTAAGCACCGCTCCCGGACCTCTTTCGGCAGAAGGCGCACACTGCAGAGCACTGTGAGCGGCAGAATCGTCTTTGCGCGAAGAAGCAGCTTCTTCGTCTCCGGGAACCGGAGAGAGCGGCAACTTCGCAAAGGTGATGAAACAAGCTTTACAACACTGCGATTGTGTGCGCAGCTTGCCAACTGAGAGAAAACAGTACCTGACCACTCTCCTGCCTTTTCTATTCACATGAACATTCGATTGCAAGCTGTTTTGGACAACTTTCTTTCTCTTCTTGCAAAACACTCGGCAGACCTCCGTGCAGCCTCTAGAACACGATGGGAGATGTTTTCTGTGCTGGCACAGTTTCTCCTTGCCAGACAGAGTGGAAAAGCTTTTTGCTAAGATGTAGACCAGAAGAGAGGCTAAAGACGAAGGTACGGTGCTCTGCAGAGCTAAGCACCGCTCCCGGACCTCTTTCGGCAGAAGGCGCACACCGCAGAGCACTGTGAGCGGCAGAATCGTCTTTGCGCGAAGAAGCAGCTTCTTCGTCTCCGGGAGCCGGAGAGAGCGGCAGCTTCGCAAAGGTGATGAAACAAGCTGTACAACACTGCGATTGTGTGCGCAGCTTGCCAAGTGAGAGAAAACAGTACCTGACCACTCTCCTGCCTTTTCTATTCACATGAACATTCGATTGGAAGCTGTTTTTGACAACTTTCTTTCTCTTCTTGCAAAACACTCGGCAAACGTCCGTGCAGCCTCTAGAACACGATGGGAGATGTTTTCTGTGCTGGCACAGTTTCTCCTTGCCAGACAGAGTGGAAAAGCTTTTTGCTAAGATGTAGACGAGAAGAGAGGCTAAAGACGAAGGTACGGTGCTCTGCAGAGCTAAGCACCGCTCCCGGACCTCTTTCGGCAGAAGGCGCACACCGCAGAGCACTGTGAGCGGCAGAATCCTCTTTGCGCGAAGAAGCAGCTTCTTCGTCTCCGGGAGCCGGAGAGAGCGGCAGCTTCGCAAAGGTGATGAAACAAGCTGTACAACACTGCGATTGTGTGCGCAGCTTGCCAACTGAGAGAAAACAGTACCTGACCACTCTCCTGCCTTTTCTATTCACATGAACATTCGATTGCAAGCTGTTTTGGACAACTTTCTTTCTCTTCTTGCAAAACACTCGGCAAACCTCCGTGCAGCCTCTAGAACACGATGGGAGATGTTTTCTGTGCTGGCACAGTTTCTCCTTGCCAGACAGAGTGGAAAAGCTTTTTGCTGAGATGTAGACGAGAAGAGAGGCTAAAGACGAAAGTACGGTGCTCTGCAGAGCTAAGCACTGCTCCCGGACCTCTTTCGGCAGAAGGCGCACACCGCAGAGCACTGTGAGCGGCAGAATCGTCTTTGCGTGAAGAAGCAGCTTCTTCGTCTCCGGGAGCCGGAGAGAGCGGCAGCTTCGCAAAGGTGATGAAACAAGCTGTACAACACTGCGATTGTGTGCGCAGCTTGCCAACTGAGAAAAAACAGTACCTGACACTCTCCTGCTTTTTCTAATCGCATGAACATTCGATTGCAAGCTGTTTTGGACAACTTTCTATCTCTTCTTGCAAAACACTCGGCAGACCTCCGTGCAGCCTCTAGAACACGATGGGAGATGTTTTCTGTGCTGGAACAGTTTCTCCTTGCCAGACAGAGTGGAAAAGCTTTTTGCTAAGATGTAGACTAGAAGAGAGGCTACAGAAGCAGGTATGGTGCTCTGCAGAGCTAAGCACAGCTCCCGGACCTCTTTCGGCAGAAGGCGCACACCGCAGAGCACTGTGAGCGGCAGAATCGTCTTTGCGCGAAGAAGCAGCTTCTTCGTCTCCGGGAGCCGGAGAGAGCGGCAGCTTCGCAAAGGTGATGAAACAAGCTGTACAACACTGCGATTGTGTGCGCAGCTTGCCAACTGAGAGAAAACAGTACCTGACCACTCTCCTGCCTTTTCTATTCACATGAATATTCGATTGCAAGCTGTTTTGGACAACTTTCTTTCTCTTCTTGCAAAACACTCGGCAGACCTCCGTGCAGCCTCTAGAACACGTTGGGAGATGTTTTCTGTGCTGGCACAGTTTCTCCTTGCCAGACAGAGTGGAAAAGCTTTTTGCTAAGATGTAGACGAGAAGAGAGGCTAAAGAAGCAGGTACGGTGCTCTGCAGAGCTAAGCACCGCTCCCGGACCTCTTTCGGCAGAAGGCGCACACTGCAGAGCACTGTGAGCGGCAGAATCGTCTTTGCGCGAAGAAGCAGCTTCTTCGTCTCCGGGAACCGGAGAGAGCGGCAACTTCGCAAAGGTGATGAAACAAGCTTTACAACACTGCGATTGTGTGCGCTGCTTGCCAACTGAGAGAAAACAGTACCTGACCACTCTCCTGCCTTTTCTATTCACATGAACATTCGATTGCAAGCTGTTTTGGACAACTTTCTTTCTCTTCTTGCAAAACACTCGGCAGACCTCCGTGCAGCCTCTAGAACACGATGGGAGATGTTTTCTGTGCTGGCACAGTTTCTCCTTGCCAGACAGAGTGGAAAAGCTTTTTGCTAAGATGTAGACCAGAAGAGAGGCTAAAGACGAAGGTACGGTGCTCTGCAGAGCTAAGCACCGCTCCAAGACCTCTTTCGGCAGAAGGCGCACACCGCAGAGCACTGTGAGCGGCAGAATCGTCTTTGCGCGAAGAAGCAGCTTCTTCGTCTCCGGGAGCCGGAGAGAGCGGCAGCTTCGCAAAGGTGATGAAACAAGCTGTACAACACTGCGATTGTGTGCGCAGCTTGCCAACTGAGAGAAAACAGTACCTGACCACTCTCCTGCCTTTTCTATTCACATGAACATTCGATTGCAAGCTGTTTTGGACAACTTTCTTTCATTTCTTGCAAAACACTCGGCAGACCTCCGTGCAGCCTCTAGAACACGATGGGAGATGTTTTCTGTGCTGGCACAGTTTCTCCTTGCCAGACAGAGTGGAAAAGCTTTTTGCTAAGATGTAGACGAGAAGAGAGGCTAAAGACGAAGGTACGGTGCTCTGCAGAGCTAAGCACCGCTCCCGGACCTCTTTCGGCAGAAGGCGCACACCGCAGAGCACTGTGAGCGGCAGAATCCTCTTTGCGCGAAGAAGCAGCTTCTTCGTCTCCGGGAGCCGGAGAGAGCGGCAGCTTCGCAAAGGTGATGAAACAAGCTGTACAACACTGCGATTGTGTGCACAGCTTGCCAACTGAGAGAAAACAGTACCTGACCACTCTCCTGCCTTTTCTATTCACATGAACATTCGATTGGAAGCTGTTTTGGACAACTTTCTTTCTCTTCTTGCAAAACACTCGGCAAACCTCCGTGCAGCCTCTAGAACACGATGGGAGATGTTTTCTGTGCTGGCACAGTTTCTCCTTGCCAGACAGAGTGGAAAAGCTTTTTGCTGAGATGTAGACGAGAAGAGAGGCTAAAGACGAAAGTACGGTGCTCTGCAGAGCTAAGCACTGCTCCCGGACCTCTTTCGGCAGAAGGCGCACACCGCAGAGCACTGTGAGCGGCAGAATCGTCTTTGCGTGAAGAAGCAGCTTCTTCGTCTCCGGGAGCCGGAGAGAGCGGCAGCTTCGCAAAGGTGATGAAACAAGCTGTACAACACTGCGATTGTGTGCGCAGCTTGCCAACTGAGAAAAAACAGTACCTGACACTCTCCTGCCTTTTCTAATCGCATGAACATTCGATTGCAAGCTGTTTTGGACAACTTTCTATCTCTTCTTGCAAAACACTCGGCAGACCTCCGTGCAGCCTCTAGAACACGATGGGAGATGTTTTCTGTGCTGGCACAGTTTCTCCTTGCCAGACAGAGTGGAAAAGCTTTTTGCTAAGATGTAGACTAGAAGAGAGGCTACAGAAGCAGGTATGGTGCTCTGCAGAGCTAAGCACAGCTCCCGGGCCTCTTTCGGCAGAAGGCGCACACCGCAGAGCACTGTGAGCGGCAGAATCGTCTTTGCGCGAAGAAGCAGCTTCTTCGTCTCCGGGAGCCGGAGAGAGCGGCAGCTTCGCAAAGGTGATGAAACAAGCTGTACAACACTGCGATTGTGTGCGCAGCTTGCCAACTGAGAGAAAACAGTACCTGACCACTCTCCTGCCTTTTCTATTCACATGAACATTCGATTGCAAGCTGTTTTGGACAACTTTCTTTCATTTCTTGCAAAACACTCGGCAGACCTCCGTGCAGCCTCTAGAACACGATGGGAGATGTTTTTTGTGCTGGCACAGTTTCTCCTTGCCAGACAGAGTGGAAAAGCTTTTTGCTGAAATGTAGATGAGAAGAGAAGCTAAAGACGAAGGTACGGTGCTCTGCAGAGCTAAGCACAGCTCCCGGGCCTCTTTCGGCAGAAGTCGCACACCGCAGAGCACTGTGAGCGGCAGAATCGTCTTTGCGCGAAGAAGCAGCTTCTTCGTCTCCGGGAGCCGGAGAGAGCGGCAGCTTCGCAAAGGTGATGAAACAAGCTGTACAACACTGCGATTGTGTGCGCAGCTTACCAACTGAGAGAAAACAGTACCTGACCACTCTCCTGCCTTTTCTATTCACATGAACATTCGATTGCAAGCTGTTTTGGACAACTTTCTTTCTCTTCTTGCAAAACACTCGGCAGACGTCCGTGCAGCCTCTAGAACACGATGGGAGATGTTTTCTGTGCTGGCACAGTTTCTCCTTGCCAGACAGAGTGGAAAAGCTTTTTGCTGAGATGTAGACGAGAAGAGAGGCTAAAGACGAAGGTACGGTGCTCTGCAGAGCTAAGCACCGCTCCCGGACCTCTTTCGGCAGAAGGCGCACACCGCAGAGCACTGTGAGCGGCAGAATCGTCTTTGTGCGAAGAAGCAGCTTCTTCGTCTCCGGGAGCCGGAGAGAGCGGCAACTTCGCAAAGGTGATGAAACAAGCTGTACAACACTGCGATTGTGTGCGCAGCTTGCCAACTGAGAGAAAACAGTACCTGACCACTCTCCTGCCTTTTCTATTCACATGAACATTCGATTGCAAGCTGTTTTGGACAACTTTCTTTCTCTTCTTGCAAAACACTCGGCAGACCTCCGTGCAGCCTCTAGAACACGTTGGGAGATGTTTTCTGTGCTGGCACAGTTTCTCCTTGCCAGACAGAGTGGAAAAGCTTTTTGCTAAGATGTAGACGAGAAGAGAGGCTAAAGAAGCAGGTACGGTGCTCTGCAGAGCTAAGCACCGCTCCCGGACCTCTTTCGGCAGAAGGCGCACACCGCAGAGCACTGTGAGCGGCAGAATCGTCTTTGTGCGAAGAAGCAGCTTCTTCGTCTCCGGGAGCCGGAGAGAGCGGCAACTTCGCAAAGGTGATGAAACAAGCTGTACAACACTGCGATTGTGTGCGCAGCTTGCCAACTGAGAGAAAACAGTACCTGACCACTCTCCTGCCTTTTCTATTCACATGAACATTCGATTGCAAGCTGTTTTGGACAACTTTCTTTCTCTTCTTGCAAAACACTCGGCAGACCTCCGTGCAGCCTCTAGAACACGTTGGGAGATGTTTTCTGTGCTGGCACAGTTTCTCCTTGCCAGACAGAGTGGAAAAGCTTTTTGCTAAGATGTAGACGAGAAGAGAGGCTAAAGAAGCAGGTACGGTGCTCTGCAGAGCTAAGCACCGCTCCCGGACCTCTTTCGGCAGAAGGCGCACACTGCAGAGCACTGTGAGCGGCAGAATCGTCTTTGCGCGAAGAAGCAGCTTCTTCGTCTCCGGGAACCGGAGAGAGCGGCAACTCTGCAAAGGTGATGAAACAAGCTTTACAACACTGCGATTGTGTGCGCAGCTTGCCAACTGAGAGAAAACAGTACCTGACCACTCTCCTGCCTTTTCTATTCACATGAACATTCGATTGCAAGCTGTTTTGGACAACTTTCTTTCTCTTCTTGCAAAACACTCGGCAGACCTCCGTGCAGCCTCTAGAACACGATGGGAGATGTTTTCTGTGCTGGCACAGTTTCTCCTTGCCAGACAGAGTGGAAAAGCTTTTTGCTAAGATGTAGACGAGAAGAGAGGCTAAAGACGAAGGTACGGTGCTCTGCAGAGCTAAGCACCGCTCCCGGACCTCTTTCGGCAGAAGGCGCACACCGCAGAGCACTGTGAGCGGCAGAATCGTCTTTGCGCGAAGAAGCAGCTTCTTCGTCTCCGGGAGCCGGAGAGAGCGGCAGCTTCGCAAAGGTGATGAAACAAGCTGTACAACACTGCGATTGTGTGCGCAGCTTGCCAAGTGAGAGAAAACAGTACCTGACCACTCTCCTGCCTTTTCTATTCACATGAACATTCGATTGGAAGCTGTTTTTGACAACTTTCTTTCTCTTCTTGCAAAACACTCGGCAAACGTCCGTGCAGCCTCTAGAACACGATGGGAGATGTTTTCTGTGCTGGCACAGTTTCTCCTTGCCAGACAGAGTGGAAAAGCTTTTTGCTGAGATGTAGACGAGAAGAGAGGCTTAAGACGAAGGTACGGCGCTCTGCAGAGCTAAGCACCGCTCCCGGACCTCTTTCGGCAGAAGGCGCACACCGCAGAGCACTGTGAGCGGCAGAATCGTCTTTGCACGAAGAAGCAGCTTCTTCGTCTCCGGGAGCCGGAGAGAGCGGCAGCTTCGCAAAGGTGATGAAACAAGCTGTACAACACTGCGATTGTGTGCGCAGCTTGCCAACTGAGAGAAAACAGTACCTGACACTCTCCTGCCTTTTCTAATCGCATGAACATTCGATTGCAAGCTGTTTTGGACAACTTTCTTTCTCTTCTTGCAAAACACTCGGCAGACCTCCGTGCAGCCTCTAGAACACGATGGGAGATGTTTTTTGTGCTGGCACAGTTTCTCCTTGCCAGACAGAGTGGAAAAGCTTTTTGCTGAAATGTAGACGAGAAGAGAGGCTAAAGACGAAGGTACGGTGCTCTGCAGAGCTAAGCACCGCTCCCGGGCCTCTTTCGGCAGAAGACGCACACCGCAGAGCACTGTGAGCGGCAGAATCGTCTTTGCGCGAAGAAGCAGCTTCTTCGTCTCCGGGAGCCGGAGAGAGCGGCAGCTTCGCAAAGGTGATGAAACAAGCTGTACAACACTGCGATTGTGTGCGCAGCTTGCCAACTGAGAGAAAACAGTACCTGACCACTCTCCTGCCTTTTCTATTCACATGAACATTCGATTGCAAGCTGTTTTGGACAACTTTCTTTCTCTTCTTGCAAAACACTCGGCAGACCTCCGTGCAGCCTCTAGAACACGATGGGAGATGTTTTCTGTGCTGGCACAGTTTCTCCTTGCCAGACAGAGTGGTAAAGCTTTTTGCTAAGATGTAGACGAGAAGAGAGGCTAAAGACGAAGGTACGGTGCTCTGCAGAGCTAAGCACCGCTCCCGGACCTCTTTCGGCAGAAGGCGCACACCGCAGAGCACTGTGAGCGGCAGAATCCTCTTTGCGCGAAGAAGCAGCTTCTTCGTCTCCGGGAGCCGGAGAGAGCGGCAACTTCGCAAAGGTGATGAAACAAGCTGTACAACACTGCGATTGTGTGCGCAGCTTGCCAACTGAGAGAAAACAGTACCTGACCACTCTCCTGCCTTTTCTATTCACATGAACATTCGATTGCAAGCTGTTTTGGACAACTTTCTTTCTCTTCTTGCAAAACACTCGGCAAACCTCCGTGCAGCCTCTAGAACACGATGGGAGATGTTTTCTGTGCTGGCACAGTTTCTCCTTGCCAGACAGAGTGGAAAAGCTTTTTGCTGAGATGTAGACGAGAAGAGAGGCTAAAGACGAAGCTACGGTGCTCTGCAGAGCTAAGCACAGCTCCCGGGCCTATTTCGGCAGAAGGCGCACACCGCAGAGCACTGTGAGCGGCAGAATCGTCTTTGCGCGAAGAAGCAGCTTCTTCGTCTCCGGGAGCCGGAGAGAGCGGCAGCTTCGCAAAGGTGATGAAACAAGATTTACAACACTGCGATTGTGTGCGCAGCTTGCCAACTGAGAGAAAACAGTACCTGACCACTCTCCTGCCTTTTCTATTCACATGAACATTCGATTGCAAGCTGTTTTGGACAACTTTCTTTCTCTTCTTGCAAAACACTCGGCAGACCTCCGTGCAGCCTCTAGAACACGATGGGAGATGTTTTCTGTGCTGGCACAGTTTCTTCTTGCCAGACAGAGTGGAAAAGCTTTTTGCTAAGATGTAGACGAGAAGAGAGGCTAAAGACGAAGGTACGGTGCTCTGCAGAGCTAAGCACCGCTCCCGGGCCTCTTTCGGCAGAAGGCGCACACCGCAGAGCACTGTGAGCGGCAGAATCGTCTTTGCGCGAAGAAGCAGCTTCTTCGTCTCCGGGAGCCGGAGAGAGCGGCAGCTTCGCAAAGGTGATGAAACAAGCTGTACAACACTGCGATTGTGTGCACAGCTTGCCAAGTGAGAGAAAACAGTACCTGACGACTCTCCTGCCTTTTCTATTCACATGAACATTCGATTGCAAGCTGTTTTGGACAACTTTCTTTCTCTTCTTGCAAAACACTCGGCAGACCTCCGTGCAGCCTCTAGAACACGATGGGAGATGTTTTTTGTGCTGGCACAGTTTCTCCTTGCCAGACAGAGTGGAAAAGCTTTTTGCTAAGATGTAGAGGAGAAGAGAGGCTAAAGACGAAGGTACGGTGCTCTGCAGAGCTAAGCACCGCTCCCGGGTCTCTTTCGGCAGAAGACGCACACTGCAGAGCACTGTGAGCGGCAGAATCCTCTTTGCGCGAAAACGCAGCTTTTTCGTCTCCGGGAGCCGGAGAGAGCGGCAACTTCGCAAAGGTGATGAAACAAGCTGTACAACACTGCGATTGTGTGCGCAGCTTGCCAACTGAGAGAAAACAGTACCTGACCACTCTCCTGCCTTTTCTATTCACATGAACATTCGATTGCAAGCTGTTTTGGACAACTTTCTTTCTCTTCTTGCAAAACACTCGGCAGACCTCCGTGCAGCCTCTAGAACACGATGGGAGATGTTTTCTGTGCTGGCAAAGTTTCTCCTTGCCAGACAGAGTGGAAAAGCTTTTTGCTAAGATGTAGACGAGAAGAGAGGCTAAAGACGAAGGTACGGTGCTCTGCAGAGCTAAGCGCAGCTCCCGTGCGTCTTTCTGCGGAAGGCGCACACCGCAGAGCACTGTGAGCGGCAGAATCGTCTTTGCGCGAAGAAGCAGCTTCTTCGTCTCCGGGAGCCGGAGAGAGCGGCAGCTTCGCAAAGGTGATGAAACAAGCTGTACAACACTGCGATTGTGTGCGCAGCTTGCCAAGTGAGAGAAAACAGTACCTGACCACTCTCCTGCCTTTTCAATTCACATGAACATTCGATTGCAAGCTGTTTTGGACAACTTTCTTTCTCTTCTTGCAAAACACTCGGCAGACCTCCGTGCAGCCTCTAGAACACGATGGGAGATGTTTTCTGTGCTGGCACAGTTTCTCCTTGCCAGACAGAGTGGAAAAGCTTTTTGCTAAGATGTAGATGAGAAGAGAGGCTAAAGACGAAGGTACGGTGCTCTGCAGAGCTAAGCACCGCTCCCGGACCTCTTTCGGCAGAAGGCGCACACCGCAGAGCACTGTGAGCGGCAGAATCGTCTTTGCGCGAAGAAGCAGCTTCTTCGTCTCCGGGAGCCGGAGAGAGCGGCAGCTTCGCAAAGGTGATGAAACAAGCTGTACAACACTGCGATTGTGTGCGCAGCTTGCCAACTGAGAGAAAACAGTACCTGACCACTCTCCTGCCTTTTCTATTCACATGAACATTCGATTGCAAGCTGTTTTGGACAACTTTCTTTCTCTTCTTGCAAAACACTCGGCAAAACTCCGTGCAGCCTCTAGAACACGATGGGAGATGTTTTCTGTGCTGGCACAGTTTCTCCTTGCCAGACAGAGTGGAAAAGCTTTTTGCTGAGATGTAGACGAGAAGAGAGGCTAAAGACGAAGGTACGGTGCTCTGCAGAGCTAAGCGCCGCTCCCGGACCTCTTTCGGCAGAAGGCGCACACCGCAGAGCACTGTGAGCGGCAGAATCGTCTTTGCGTGAAGAAGCAGCTTCTTCATCTCTGGGAGCCGGAGAGAGCGGCAGCTTCGCAAAGGTGATGAAACAAGCTGTACAACACTGCGATTGTGTGCGCAGCTTGCCAACTGAGAGAAAACAGTACCTGACACTCTCCTGCCTTTTCTAATTTCATGAACATTCGATTGCAAGCTGTTTTGGACAACTTTCTTTCTCTTCTTGCAAAACACTCGGCAGACCTCCGTGCAGCCTCTAGAACACGATGGGAGATGTTTTCTGTGCTGGCACAGTTTCTCCTTGCCAGACAGAGTGGAAAAGCTTTTTGCTAAGATGTAGACGAGAAGAGTGGCTAAAGAAGCAGGTATGGTGCTCTGCAGAGCTAAGCACAGCTCCCGGGCCTCTTTCGGCAGAAGGCGCACACCGCAGAGCACTGTGAGCGGCAGAATCGTCTTTGCGCGAAGAAGCAGCTTCTTCGTCTCCGGGAGCCGGAGAGAGCGGCAACTTCGCAAAGGTGATGAAACAAGCTGTACAACACTGCGATTGTGTGCGCAGCTTGCCAACTGAGAGAAAACAGTACCTGACCACTCGCCTGCCTTTTCTATTCACATGAACATTCGATTGCAAGCTGTTTTGGACAACTTTCTTTCATTTCTTGCAAAACACTCGGCAGACCTCCGTGCAGCCTCTAGAACACGATGGGAGATGTTTTTTGTGCTGGCACAGTTTCTCCTTGCCAGACAGAGTGGAAAAGCTTTTTGCTGAAATGTAGACAAGAAGAGAGGCTAAAGACGAAGGTACGGTGCTCTGCAGAGCTAAGCACAGCTCCCGGACCTCTTTCGGCAGAAGTCGCACACCGCAGAGCACTGTGAGCGGCAGAATCGTCTTTGCGCGAAGAAGCAGCTTCTTCGTCTCCGGGAGACGGAGAGAGCGGCAGGTTCGCAAAGGTGATGAAACAAGCTGCACAACACTGAGATTGTCGGCGCAGCTTGCCAACTGAGAGTAAACAGTACCTGACCACTCTCCTGCCTTTTCTATTCACATGAACATTCGATTGCAAGCTGTTTTGGACAACTTTCTTTCTCTTCTTGCAAAACACTCGGCAGACCTCCGTGCAGCCTCTAGAACACGATGGGAGATGTTTTCTGTGCTGGCACAGTTTCTCCATGCCAGACAGAGTGGAAAAGCTATTTGCTGAGATGTAGACGAGAAGAGAGGCTAAAGACGAAGGTACGGTGCTCTGCAGAGCTAAGCACCGCTCCCGGACCTCTTTCGGCAGAAGGCGCACACCGCAGAGCACTGTGAGCGGCAGAATCGTCTTTGCGCGAAGAAGCAGCTTCTTCGTCTCCGGGAGCCAGAGAGAGCGGCAACTTCGCAAAGGTGATGAAACAAGCTGTACAACACTGCGATTGTGTGCGCAGCTTGCCAACTGAGAGAAAACAGTACATGACCACTCTCCTGCCTTTTCTATTCACATGAACATTCGATTGCAAGCTGTTTTGGATAACTTTCTTTCTCTTCTTGCAAAACACTCGGCAGACCTCCGTGCAGCCTCTAGAACACGATGCGAGATGTTTTCTGTGCTGGCAAAGTTTCTCCTTGCCAGACAGAGTGGAAAAGCTTTTTGCTAAGATGTAGACGAGAAGAGAGGCTAAAGAAGCAGGTACGGTGCTCTGCAGAGCTAAGCACCGCTCCCGGACCTCTTTCGGCAGAAGGCGCACACTGCAGAGCACTGTGAGCGGCAGAATCGTCTTTGCGCGAAGAAGCAGCTTCTTCGTCTCCGGGAACCGGAGAGAGCGGCAACTTCGCAAAGGTGATGAAACAAGCTGTACAACACTGCGATTGTGTGCGCAGCTTGCCAACTGAGAGAAAACAGTACCTGACCACTCTCCTGCCTTTTCTATTCACATGAACATTCGATTGCAAGCTGTTTTGGACAACTTTCTTTCTCTTCTTGCAAAACACTCGGCAGACCTCCGTGCAGCCTCTAGAACACGATGGGAGATGTTTTCTGTGCTGGCACAGTTTCTCCTTGCCAGACAGAGTGGAAAAGCTTTTTGCTAAGATGTAGACCAGAAGAGAGGCTAAAGACGAAGGTACGGTGCTCTGCAGAGCTAAGCACCGCTCCCGGGCGTCTTTCGGCGGAAGGCGCACACCGCAGAGCACTGTGAGCGGCAGAATCGTCTTTGCGCGAAGAAGCAGCTTCTTCGTCTCCGGGAGCCGGAGAGAGCGGCAGCTTCGCAAAGGTGATGAAACAAGCTGTACAACACTGCGATTGTGTGCGCAGCTTGCCAAGTGAGAGAAAACAGTACCTGACCACTCTCCTGCCTTTTCTATTCACATGAACATTCGATTGCAAGCTGTTTTGGACAACTTTCTTTCTCTTCTTGCAAAACACTCGGCAGACCTCCGTGCAGCCTCTAGAACACGATGGGAGATGTTTTCTGTGCTGGCACAGTTTCTCCTTGCCAGACAGAGTGGAAAAGCTTTTTGCTAAGATGTAGACGAGAAGAGAGGCTAAAGACGAAGGTACGGTGCTCTGCAGAACTAAGCACCGCTCCCGGACCTCTGTCGGCAGAAGGCGCACACCGCAGAGCACTGTGAGCGGCAGAATCGTCTTTGCGCGAAGAAGCAGCTTCTTCGTCTCCGGGAGCCGGAGAGAGCGGCAGCTTCGCAAAGGTGATGAAACAAGCTGTACAACACTGCGATTGTGTGCGCAGCTTGCCAACTGAGAGAAAAGAGTACCTGACCACTCTCCTGCCTTTTCTATTCACATGAACATTTGATTGGAAGCTGTTTTGGACAACTTTCTTTCTCTTCTTGCAAAACACTCGGCAAACCTCCGTGCAGCCTCTAGAACACGATGGGAGATGTTTTCTGTGCTGGCACAGTTTCTCCTTGCCAGACAGAGTGGAAAAGCTTTTTGCTGAGATGTAGACGAGAAGAGAGGCTAAAGACGAAGGTACGGTGCTCTGCAGAGCTAAGCACCGCTCCCGGACCTCTTTCGGCAGAAGGCGCACACCGCAGAGCACTGTGAGCGGCAGCATCGTCTTTGCGTGAAGAAGCAGCTTCTTCGTCTCCGGGAGCCGGAGAGAGCGGCAGCTTCGCAAAGGTGATGAAACAAGCTGTACAACACTGCGATTGTGTGCGCAGCTTGCCAAGTGAGAGAAAACAGTACCTGACACTCTCCTGCCTTTTCTAATCGCATGAACATTCGATTGCAAGCTGTTTTGGACAACTTTATTTCTCTTCTTGCAAAACACTCGGCAGACCTCCGTGCAGCCTCTAGAACACGATGGGAGATGTTTTCTGTGCTGGCACAGTTTCTCCTTGCCAGACAGAGTGGAAAAGCTTTTTGCTAAGATGTAGACGAGAAGAGATGCTAAAGAAGCAGGTATGGTGCTCTGCAGAGCTAAGCACCGCTCCCGGGCCTCTTTCGGCAGAAGGCGCACACCGCAGAGCACTGTGAGCGGCAGAATCGTCTTTGCGCGAAGAAGCAGCTTCTTCGTCTCCGGGAGCCGGAGAGAGCGGCAACTTCGCAAAGGTGATGAAACAAGCTGTACAACACTGCGATTGTGTGTGCAGCATGACAACTGAGAGAAAACAGTACCTGACCACACTCCTGCCTTTTCTATTCACTTGAACATTCGATTGCAAGCTGTTTTGGACAACTTTCTTTCTCTTCCAGCAAAACACTCAGCAGACCTCCGTGCAGCCTCTTGAACACGATGGGAGATGTTTTTTGTGCTGGCACAGTTTCTCCTTGCCAGACAGAGTGGAAAAGCTTTTTGCTAAGATGTAGACGAGAAGAGAGGCTAAAGACGAAGGTACGGTGCTCTGCAGAGCTAAGCACCGCTCCCGGACCTCTTTCGGCAGAAGGCGCACACCGCAGAGCACTGTGAGTAGCAGAATCGTCTTTGCGCGAAGAAGCAGCTTCTTCGTCTCCGGGAGCCGGAGAGAGAGGCAGCTTCGCAAAGGTGATGAAACAAGCTGTACAACACTGCGATTGTGTGCGCAGCTTGCCAAGTGAGAGAAAACAGTACCTGACCACTCTCCTGCCTTTTCTATTCACATGAACATTCGATTGCAAGCTGTTTTGGACAACTTTCTTTCTCTTCTTGCAAAACACTCGGCAGCTCTCCGTGCAGCCTCTAGAAAACGATGGGAGATGTTTTCTGTGCTGGCAAAGTTTCTCCTTGCCAGACAGAGTGGAAAAGCTTTTTGCTAAGATGTAGACGAGAAGAGAGGCTAAAGACGAAGGTACGGTGCTCTGCAGAGCTAAGCTCTGCTCCCGGGCCTCTTTCGGCAGAAGGCGCACACCGCAGAGCACTGTGAGCGGCAGAATCGTCTTTGCGCGAAGAAGCAGCTTCTTCGTCTCCGGGAGCCGGAGAGAGCGGCAACTTCGCAAAGGTGATGAAACAAGCTGTACAACACTGCGATTGTGTGCGCAGCTTGCCAACTGAGAGAAAACAGTACCTGACCACTCTCCTGCCTTTTCTATTCACATGAACATTCGATTGCAAGCTGTTTTGGACAACTTTCTTTCTCTTCTTGCAAAACACTCGGCAGACATCCGTGCAGCTTATAGAACACGATGGGAGATGTTTTCTGTGCTGGCACAGTTTCTCCTTGCCAGACAGAGTGGAAAAGCTTTTTGCTAAGATGTAGACGAGAGCAGAGGCTAAAGACGAAGGTACGGTGCTCTGCAGAGCTAAGCACCGCTCCCGGGCCTCTTTCGGCAGAAGGCGCACACCGCAGAGCACTGTGAGCGGCAGAATCGTCTTTGCGCGAAGAAGCAGCTTCTTCGTCTCCGGGAGCCGGAGAGAGCGGCAGCTTCGCAAAGGTGATGAAACAAGCTGTACAACACTGCGATTGTGTGCGCAGCTTGCCAACTGAGAGAAAACAGTACCTGACCACTCTCCTGCCTTTTCTATTCACATGAACATTCGATTGGAAGCTGTTTTGGACAACTTTCTTTCTCTTCTTGCAAAACACTCGGCAAACGTCCGTGCAGCCTCTAGAACACGATGGGAGATGTTTTCTGTGCTGGCACAGTTTCTCCTTGCCAGACAGAGTGGAAAAGCTTTTTGCTGAGATGTAGACGAGAAGAGAGGCTAAAGACGAAGCTACGGTGCTCTGCAGAGCTAAGCACCGCTCCCGGACCTCTTTCGGCAGAAGGCGCACACCGCAGAGCACTGTGAGCGGCAGAATCGTCTTTGCGCGAAGAAGCAGCTTCTTCGTCTCCGGGAGCCGGAGAGAGCGGCAGCTTCGCAAAGGTGATGAAACAAGCTGTACAACACTGCGATTGTGTGCGCAGCTTGCCAACTGAGAGAAAACAGTACCTGACACTCTCCTGCCTTTTCTAATCGCATGAACATTCGATTGCAAGCTGTTTTGGACAACTTTCTTTCTCTTCTTGCAAAACACTCGGCAGACCTCCGTGCAGCCTCTAGAACACGATGGGAGATGTTTTTTGTGCTGGCACAGTTTCTCCTTGCCAGACAGAGTGGAAAAGCTTTTTGCTAAGATGTAGACGAGAAGAGATGCTAAAGAAGCAGGTATGGTGCTCTGCAGAGCTAAGCACAGCTCCCGGACCTCTTTCGGCAGAAGGCGCACACCGCAGAGCACTGTGAGCGGCAGAATCGTCTTTGCGCGAAGAAGCAGCTTCTTTGTCTCCGGGAGCCGGAGAGAGCGGCAGCTTCGCAAAGGTGATGAAACAAGCTGTACAACACTGCGATTGTGTGCGCAGCTTGCCAACTGAGAGAAAACAGTACCTGACCACTCTCCTGCCTTTTCTATTCACATGAACATTCGATTGCAAGCTGTTTTGGACAACTTTCTTTCATTTCTTGCAAAACACTCGGCAGACCTCCGTGCAGCCTCTAGAACACGATGGGAGATGTTTTTTGTGCTGGCACAGTTTCTCCTTGCCAGACAGAGTGGAAAAGCTTTTTGCTAAGATGTAGACGAGAAGAGAGGCTAAAGAAGCAGGTACGGTGCTCTGCAGAGCTAAGCACCGCTCCCGGACTTCTTTCGGCAGAAGGCGCACACCGCAGAGCACTGTGAGCGGCAGAATCGTCTTTGCGCGAAGAAGCAGCTTCTTCGTCTCCGGGAGCCGGAGAGAGCGGCAACTTCGCAAAGGTGATGAAACAAGCTGTACAAGACTGCGAGTGTGTGCGCAGCTTGCCAACTGAGAGAAAACAGTACCTGACCACTCTCCTGCCTTTTCTATTCACATGAACCTTTGATTGCAAGCTGTTTTGGACAACTTTCTTTCTCTTCTTGCAAAACACTCGGCAGACCTCTGTGCAGCCTCTAGAACACGATGGGAGATGTTTTCTGTGCTGACACAGTATCTCCTTGCCAGACAGAGTGGAAAAGATTTTTGCTGAGATGTAGACGAGAAGAGAGGCTAAAGACGAAGGTACGGTGCTCTGCAGAGCTAAGCACCGCTCCCGGACCTCTTTCGGCAGAAGGCGCACACCGCAAAGCACTGTGAGCGGCAGAATCGTCTTTGCGCGAAGAAGCAGCTTCTTCGTCTCCGGGAGCCGGAGAGAGCGGCAGCTTCGCAAAGGTGATGAAACAAGCTGTACAACACTGCGATTGTGTGCGCAGCTTGCCAACTGAGAGAAAACAGTACCTGACCACTCTCCTGCCTTTTCTATTCACATGAACATTCGATTGGAAGCTGTTTTGGACAACTTTCTTTCTCTTCTTGCAAAACACTCGGCAAACCTCCGTGCAGCCTCTAGAACACGATGGGAGGTGTTTTCTGTGCTGGCACAGTTTCTCCTTACCAGACAGAGTGGAAAAGCTTTTTGCTGAGATGTAGACGAGAAGAGAGGCTAAAGACGAAGGTACGGTGCTCTGCAGAGCTAAGCACCGCTCCCGGACCTCTTTCGGCAGAAGGCGCACACCGCAGAGCACTGTGAGCGGCAGAATCGTCTTTGCGCGAAGAAGCAGCTTCTTCGTCTCCGGGAGCCGGAGAGAGCGGCAGCTTCGCAAAGGTGATGAAACAAGCTGTACAACACTGCGATTGTGTGCGCAGCTTGCCAACTGAGAGAAAACAGTACCTGACCACTCTCCTGCCTTTTCTAATCGCATGAACATTCGATTGCAAGCTGTTTTGGACAACTTTCTTTCATTTCTTGCAAAACACTCGGCAGACCTCCGTGCAGCCTCTAGAACACGATGGGAGATGTTTTTTGTGCTGGCACAGTTTCTCCTTGCCAGACAGATTGGAAAAGCTTTTTGCTAAGATGTAGACGAGAAGAGAGGCTAAAGAAGCAGGTATGGTGCTCTGCAGAGCTAAGCACAGCTCCCGGACCTCTTTCGGCAGAAGGCGCACACCGCAGAGCACTGTGAGCGGCAGAATCGTCTTTGCGCGAAGAAGCAGCTTCTTCGTCTCCGGGAGCCGGAGAGAGCGGCAGCTTCGCAAAGGTGATGAAACAAGCTGTACAACACTGCGATTGTGTGCGCAGCTTGCCAACTGAGAGAAAACAGTACCTGACCACTCTCCTGCCTTTTCTATTCACATGAACATTAGATTGCAAGCTGTTTTGGACAACTTTCTTTCATTTCTTGCAAAACACTCGGCAGACCTCCGTGCAGCCTCTAGAACACGATGGGAGATGTTTTCTGTGCTGGCACAGTTTCTCCTTGCCAGACAGAGTGGAAAAGCTTTTTGCTGAGATGTAGACGAGAAGAGAGGATAAAGACGAAGGTACGGTGCTCAACAGAGCTAAGCACAGCTCCCGGACCTCTTTCGGAAGAAGTCGTACACCGCAGAGCACTGTGAGCGGCAGAATCGTCTTTGCGCGAAGAAGCAGCTTCTTCGTCTCCGGGAGCCGGAGAGAGCGGCAGCTTCGCAAAGGTGATGAAACAAGCTGTACAACACTGCGATTGTGTGCGCAGCTTGCCAACTGAGAGGAAACAGTACCTGACCACTCTCCTGCCTTTTCTATTCACATGAACATTCGATTGCAAGCTGTTTTGGACAACTTTCTTTCTCTTCTTGCAAAACACTCGGCAGACCTCCGTGCAGCCTCTAGAACACGATGGGAGATGTTTTCTGTGCTGGCACAGTTTCTCCTTGCCAGACAGAGTGGAAAAGCTTTTTGCTAAGATGTAGACGAGAAGAGAGGCTAAAGACGAAGGTACGGTGCTCTGCAGAGCTAAGCACCGCTCCCGGGCCTCTTTCGGCAGAAGGCGCACACCGCAGAGCACTGTGAGCGGCAGAATCGTCTTTGCGCGAAGAAGCAGCTTCTTCGTCTCCGGGAGCCGGAGAGAGCGGCAGCTTCGCAAAGGTGATGAAACAAGCTGTACAACACTGCGATTGTGTGCGCAGCTTGCCAAGTGAGAGAAAACAGTACCTGACGACTCTCCTGCCTTTTCTATTCACATGAACATTCGATTGCAAGCTGTTTTGGACAACTTTCTTTCTCTTCTTGCAAAACACTCGGCAGACCTCCGTGCAGCCTCTAGAACACGATGGGAGATGTTTTTTGTGCTGGCACAGTTTCTCCTTGCCAGACAGAGTGGAAAAGCTTTTTGCTAAGATGTAGAGGAGAAGAGAGGCTAAAGACGAAGGTACGGTGCTCTGCAGAGCTAAGCACCGCTCCCGGGTCTCTTTCGGCAGAAGACGCACACTGCAGAGCACTGTGAGCGGCAGAATCCTCTTTGCGCGAAAACGCAGCTTTTTCGTCTCCGGGAGCCGGAGAGAGCGGCAACTTCGCAAAGGTGATGAAACAAGCTGTACAACACTGCGATTGTGTGCGCAGCTTGCCAACTGAGAGAAAACAGTACCTGACCACTCTCCTGCCTTTTCTATTCACATGAACATTCGATTGCAAGCTGTTTTGGACAACTTTCTTTCTCTTCTTGCAAAACACTCGGCAGACCTCCGTGCAGCCTCTAGAACACGATGGGAGATGTTTTCTGTGCTGGCAAAGTTTCTCCTTGCCAGACAGAGTGGAAAAGCTTTTTGCTAAGATGTAGACGAGAAGAGAGGCTAAAGACGAAGGTACGGTGCTCTGCAGAGCTAAGCGCAGCTCCCGTGCGTCTTTCTGCGGAAGGCGCACACCGCAGAGCACTGTGAGCGGCAGAATCGTCTTTGCGCGAAGAAGCAGCTTCTTCGTCTCCGGGAGCCGGAGAGAGCGGCAGCTTCGCAAAGGTGATGAAACAAGCTGTACAACACTGCGATTGTGTGCGCAGCTTGCCAAGTGAGAGAAAACAGTACCTGACCACTCTCCTGCCTTTTCAATTCACATGAACATTCGATTGCAAGCTGTTTTGGACAACTTTCTTTCTCTTCTTGCAAAACACTCGGCAGACCTCCGTGCAGCCTCTAGAACACGATGGGAGATGTTTTCTGTGCTGGCACAGTTTCTCCTTGCCAGACAGAGTGGAAAAGCTTTTTGCTAAGATGTAGATGAGAAGAGAGGCTAAAGACGAAGGTACGGTGCTCTGCAGAGCTAAGCACCGCTCCCGGACCTCTTTCGGCAGAAGGCGCACACCGCAGAGCACTGTGAGCGGCAGAATCGTCTTTGCGCGAAGAAGCAGCTTCTTCGTCTCCGGGAGCCGGAGAGAGCGGCAGCTTCGCAAAGGTGATGAAACAAGCTGTACAACACTGCGATTGTGTGCGCAGCTTGCCAACTGAGAGAAAACAGTACCTGACCACTCTCCTGCCTTTTCTATTCACATGAACATTCGATTGCAAGCTGTTTTGGACAACTTTCTTTCTCTTCTTGCAAAACACTCGGCAAAACTCCGTGCAGCCTCTAGAACACGATGGGAGATGTTTTCTGTGCTGGCACAGTTTCTCCTTGCCAGACAGAGTGGAAAAGCTTTTTGCTGAGATGTAGACGAGAAGAGAGGCTAAAGACGAAGGTACGGTGCTCTGCAGAGCTAAGCGCCGCTCCCGGACCTCTTTCGGCAGAAGGCGCACACCGCAGAGCACTGTGAGCGGCAGAATCGTCTTTGCGTGAAGAAGCAGCTTCTTCATCTCCGGGAGCCGGAGAGAGCGGCAGCTTCGCAAAGGTGATGAAACAAGCTGTACAACACTGCGATTGTGTGCGCAGCTTGCCAACTGAGAGAAAACAGTACCTGACACTCTCCTGCCTTTTCTAATTTCATGAACATTCGATTGCAAGCTGTTTTGGACAACTTTCTTTCTCTTCTTGCAAAACACTCGGCAGACCTCCGTGCAGCCTCTAGAACACGATGGGAGATGTTTTCTGTGCTGGCACAGTTTCTCCTTGCCAGACAGAGTGGAAAAGCTTTTTGCTAAGATGTAGACGAGAAGAGTGGCTAAAGAAGCAGGTATGGTGCTCTGCAGAGCTAAGCACAGCTCCCGGGCCTCTTTCGGCAGAAGGCGCACACCGCAGAGCACTGTGAGCGGCAGAATCGTCTTTGCGCGAAGAAGCAGCTTCTTCGTCTCCGGGAGCCGGAGAGAGCGGCAACTTCGCAAAGGTGATGAAACAAGCTGTACAACACTGCGATTGTGTGCGCAGCTTGCCAACTGAGAGAAAACAGTACCTGACCACTCGCCTGCCT
The DNA here is from genome assembly GCF_028551555.1 of Melozone crissalis. Lineage (NCBI taxonomy): Eukaryota > Metazoa > Chordata > Aves > Passeriformes > Passerellidae > Melozone > Melozone crissalis. The sequence goes on from NW_026535986.1 coordinate 843,674, forward strand.
TTTCTATTCACATGAACATTCGATTGCAAGCTGTTTTGGACAACTTTCTTTCATTTCTTGCAAAACACTCGGCAGACCTCCGTGCAGCCTCTAGAACACGATGGGAGATGTTTTTTGTGCTGGCACAGTTTCTCCTTGCCAGACAGAGTGGAAAAGCTTTTTGCTGAAATGTAGACAAGAAGAGAGGCTAAAGACGAAGGTACGGTGCTCTGCAGAGCTAAGCACAGCTCCCGGACCTCTTTCGGCAGAAGTCGCACACCGCAGAGCACTGTGAGCGGCAGAATCGTCTTTGCGCGAAGAAGCAGCTTCTTCGTCTCCGGGAGACGGAGAGAGCGGCAGGTTCGCAAAGGTGATGAAACAAGCTGCACAACACTGAGATTGTCGGCGCAGCTTGCCAACTGAGAGTAAACAGTACCTGACCACTCTCCTGCCTTTTCTATTCACATGAACATTCGATTGCAAGCTGTTTTGGACAACTTTCTTTCTCTTCTTGCAAAACACTCGGCAGACCTCCGTGCAGCCTCTAGAACACGATGGGAGATGTTTTCTGTGCTGGCACAGTTTCTCCATGCCAGACAGAGTGGAAAAGCTATTTGCTGAGATGTAGACGAGAAGAGAGGCTAAAGACGAAGGTACGGTGCTCTGCAGAGCTAAGCACCGCTCCCGGACCTCTTTCGGCAGAAGGCGCACACCGCAGAGCACTGTGAGCGGCAGAATCGTCTTTGCGCGAAGAAGCAGCTTCTTCGTCTCCGGGAGCCAGAGAGAGCGGCAACTTCGCAAAGGTGATGAAACAAGCTGTACAACACTGCGATTGTGTGCGCAGCTTGCCAACTGAGAGAAAACAGTACATGACCACTCTCCTGCCTTTTCTATTCACATGAACATTCGATTGCAAGCTGTTTTGGATAACTTTCTTTCTCTTCTTGCAAAACACTCGGCAGACCTCCGTGCAGCCTCTAGAACACGATGCGAGATGTTTTCTGTGCTGGCAAAGTTTCTCCTTGCCAGACAGAGTGGAAAAGCTTTTTGCTAAGATGTAGACGAGAAGAGAGGCTAAAGAAGCAGGTACGGTGCTCTGCAGAGCTAAGCACCGCTCCCGGACCTCTTTCGGCAGAAGGCGCACACTGCAGAGCACTGTGAGCGGCAGAATCGTCTTTGCGCGAAGAAGCAGCTTCTTCGTCTCCGGGAACCGGAGAGAGCGGCAACTTCGCAAAGGTGATGAAACAAGCTGTACAACACTGCGATTGTGTGCGCAGCTTGCCAACTGAGAGAAAACAGTACCTGACCACTCTCCTGCCTTTTCTATTCACATGAACATTCGATTGCAAGCTGTTTTGGACAACTTTCTTTCTCTTCTTGCAAAACACTCGGCAGACCTCCGTGCAGCCTCTAGAACACGATGGGAGATGTTTTCTGTGCTGGCACAGTTTCTCCTTGCCAGACAGAGTGGAAAAGCTTTTTGCTAAGATGTAGACCAGAAGAGAGGCTAAAGACGAAGGTACGGTGCTCTGCAGAGCTAAGCACCGCTCCCGGGCGTCTTTCGGCGGAAGGCGCACACCGCAGAGCACTGTGAGCGGCAGAATCGTCTTTGCGCGAAGAAGCAGCTTCTTCGTCTCCGGGAGCCGGAGAGAGCGGCAGCTTCGCAAAGGTGATGAAACAAGCTGTACAACACTGCGATTGTGTGCGCAGCTTGCCAAGTGAGAGAAAACAGTACCTGACCACTCTCCTGCCTTTTCTATTCACATGAACATTCGATTGCAAGCTGTTTTGGACAACTTTCTTTCTCTTCTTGCAAAACACTCGGCAGACCTCCGTGCAGCCTCTAGAACACGATGGGAGATGTTTTCTGTGCTGGCACAGTTTCTCCTTGCCAGACAGAGTGGAAAAGCTTTTTGCTAAGATGTAGACGAGAAGAGAGGCTAAAGACGAAGGTACGGTGCTCTGCAGAACTAAGCACCGCTCCCGGACCTCTGTCGGCAGAAGGCGCACACCGCAGAGCACTGTGAGCGGCAGAATCGTCTTTGCGCGAAGAAGCAGCTTCTTCGTCTCCGGGAGCCGGAGAGAGCGGCAGCTTCGCAAAGGTGATGAAACAAGCTGTACAACACTGCGATTGTGTGCGCAGCTTGCCAACTGAGAGAAAAGAGTACCTGACCACTCTCCTGCCTTTTCTATTCACATGAACATTTGATTGGAAGCTGTTTTGGACAACTTTCTTTCTCTTCTTGCAAAACACTCGGCAAACCTCCGTGCAGCCTCTAGAACACGATGGGAGATGTTTTCTGTGCTGGCACAGTTTCTCCTTGCCAGACAGAGTGGAAAAGCTTTTTGCTGAGATGTAGACGAGAAGAGAGGCTAAAGACGAAGGTACGGTGCTCTGCAGAGCTAAGCACCGCTCCCGGACCTCTTTCGGCAGAAGGCGCACACCGCAGAGCACTGTGAGCGGCAGCATCGTCTTTGCGTGAAGAAGCAGCTTCTTCGTCTCCGGGAGCCGGAGAGAGCGGCAGCTTCGCAAAGGTGATGAAACAAGCTGTACAACACTGCGATTGTGTGCGCAGCTTGCCAAGTGAGAGAAAACAGTACCTGACACTCTCCTGCCTTTTCTAATCGCATGAACATTCGATTGCAAGCTGTTTTGGACAACTTTATTTCTCTTCTTGCAAAACACTCGGCAGACCTCCGTGCAGCCTCTAGAACACGATGGGAGATGTTTTCTGTGCTGGCACAGTTTCTCCTTGCCAGACAGAGTGGAAAAGCTTTTTGCTAAGATGTAGACGAGAAGAGATGCTAAAGAAGCAGGTATGGTGCTCTGCAGAGCTAAGCACCGCTCCCGGGCCTCTTTCGGCAGAAGGCGCACACCGCAGAGCACTGTGAGCGGCAGAATCGTCTTTGCGCGAAGAAGCAGCTTCTTCGTCTCCGGGAGCCGGAGAGAGCGGCAACTTCGCAAAGGTGATGAAACAAGCTGTACAACACTGCGATTGTGTGTGCAGCATGACAACTGAGAGAAAACAGTACCTGACCACACTCCTGCCTTTTCTATTCACTTGAACATTCGATTGCAAGCTGTTTTGGACAACTTTCTTTCTCTTCCAGCAAAACACTCAGCAGACCTCCGTGCAGCCTCTTGAACACGATGGGAGATGTTTTTTGTGCTGGCACAGTTTCTCCTTGCCAGACAGAGTGGAAAAGCTTTTTGCTAAGATGTAGACGAGAAGAGAGGCTAAAGACGAAGGTACGGTGCTCTGCAGAGCTAAGCACCGCTCCCGGACCTCTTTCGGCAGAAGGCGCACACCGCAGAGCACTGTGAGTAGCAGAATCGTCTTTGCGCGAAGAAGCAGCTTCTTCGTCTCCGGGAGCCGGAGAGAGAGGCAGCTTCGCAAAGGTGATGAAACAAGCTGTACAACACTGCGATTGTGTGCGCAGCTTGCCAAGTGAGAGAAAACAGTACCTGACCACTCTCCTGCCTTTTCTATTCACATGAACATTCGATTGCAAGCTGTTTTGGACAACTTTCTTTCTCTTCTTGCAAAACACTCGGCAGCTCTCCGTGCAGCCTCTAGAAAACGATGGGAGATGTTTTCTGTGCTGGCAAAGTTTCTCCTTGCCAGACAGAGTGGAAAAGCTTTTTGCTAAGATGTAGACGAGAAGAGAGGCTAAAGACGAAGGTACGGTGCTCTGCAGAGCTAAGCTCTGCTCCCGGGCCTCTTTCGGCAGAAGGCGCACACCGCAGAGCACTGTGAGCGGCAGAATCGTCTTTGCGCGAAGAAGCAGCTTCTTCGTCTCCGGGAGCCGGAGAGAGCGGCAACTTCGCAAAGGTGATGAAACAAGCTGTACAACACTGCGATTGTGTGCGCAGCTTGCCAACTGAGAGAAAACAGTACCTGACCACTCTCCTGCCTTTTCTATTCACATGAACATTCGATTGCAAGCTGTTTTGGACAACTTTCTTTCTCTTCTTGCAAAACACTCGGCAGACATCCGTGCAGCTTATAGAACACGATGGGAGATGTTTTCTGTGCTGGCACAGTTTCTCCTTGCCAGACAGAGTGGAAAAGCTTTTTGCTAAGATGTAGACGAGAGCAGAGGCTAAAGACGAAGGTACGGTGCTCTGCAGAGCTAAGCACCGCTCCCGGGCCTCTTTCGGCAGAAGGCGCACACCGCAGAGCACTGTGAGCGGCAGAATCGTCTTTGCGCGAAGAAGCAGCTTCTTCGTCTCCGGGAGCCGGAGAGAGCGGCAGCTTCGCAAAGGTGATGAAACAAGCTGTACAACACTGCGATTGTGTGCGCAGCTTGCCAACTGAGAGAAAACAGTACCTGACCACTCTCCTGCCTTTTCTATTCACATGAACATTCGATTGGAAGCTGTTTTGGACAACTTTCTTTCTCTTCTTGCAAAACACTCGGCAAACGTCCGTGCAGCCTCTAGAACACGATGGGAGATGTTTTCTGTGCTGGCACAGTTTCTCCTTGCCAGACAGAGTGGAAAAGCTTTTTGCTGAGATGTAGACGAGAAGAGAGGCTAAAGACGAAGCTACGGTGCTCTGCAGAGCTAAGCACCGCTCCCGGACCTCTTTCGGCAGAAGGCGCACACCGCAGAGCACTGTGAGCGGCAGAATCGTCTTTGCGCGAAGAAGCAGCTTCTTCGTCTCCGGGAGCCGGAGAGAGCGGCAGCTTCGCAAAGGTGATGAAACAAGCTGTACAACACTGCGATTGTGTGCGCAGCTTGCCAACTGAGAGAAAACAGTACCTGACACTCTCCTGCCTTTTCTAATCGCATGAACATTCGATTGCAAGCTGTTTTGGACAACTTTCTTTCTCTTCTTGCAAAACACTCGGCAGACCTCCGTGCAGCCTCTAGAACACGATGGGAGATGTTTTTTGTGCTGGCACAGTTTCTCCTTGCCAGACAGAGTGGAAAAGCTTTTTGCTAAGATGTAGACGAGAAGAGATGCTAAAGAAGCAGGTATGGTGCTCTGCAGAGCTAAGCACAGCTCCCGGACCTCTTTCGGCAGAAGGCGCACACCGCAGAGCACTGTGAGCGGCAGAATCGTCTTTGCGCGAAGAAGCAGCTTCTTTGTCTCCGGGAGCCGGAGAGAGCGGCAGCTTCGCAAAGGTGATGAAACAAGCTGTACAACACTGCGATTGTGTGCGCAGCTTGCCAACTGAGAGAAAACAGTACCTGACCACTCTCCTGCCTTTTCTATTCACATGAACATTCGATTGCAAGCTGTTTTGGACAACTTTCTTTCATTTCTTGCAAAACACTCGGCAGACCTCCGTGCAGCCTCTAGAACACGATGGGAGATGTTTTTTGTGCTGGCACAGTTTCTCCTTGCCAGACAGAGTGGAAAAGCTTTTTGCTAAGATGTAGACGAGAAGAGAGGCTAAAGAAGCAGGTACGGTGCTCTGCAGAGCTAAGCACCGCTCCCGGACTTCTTTCGGCAGAAGGCGCACACCGCAGAGCACTGTGAGCGGCAGAATCGTCTTTGCGCGAAGAAGCAGCTTCTTCGTCTCCGGGAGCCGGAGAGAGCGGCAACTTCGCAAAGGTGATGAAACAAGCTGTACAAGACTGCGAGTGTGTGCGCAGCTTGCCAACTGAGAGAAAACAGTACCTGACCACTCTCCTGCCTTTTCTATTCACATGAACCTTTGATTGCAAGCTGTTTTGGACAACTTTCTTTCTCTTCTTGCAAAACACTCGGCAGACCTCTGTGCAGCCTCTAGAACACGATGGGAGATGTTTTCTGTGCTGACACAGTATCTCCTTGCCAGACAGAGTGGAAAAGATTTTTGCTGAGATGTAGACGAGAAGAGAGGCTAAAGACGAAGGTACGGTGCTCTGCAGAGCTAAGCACCGCTCCCGGACCTCTTTCGGCAGAAGGCGCACACCGCAAAGCACTGTGAGCGGCAGAATCGTCTTTGCGCGAAGAAGCAGCTTCTTCGTCTCCGGGAGCCGGAGAGAGCGGCAGCTTCGCAAAGGTGATGAAACAAGCTGTACAACACTGCGATTGTGTGCGCAGCTTGCCAACTGAGAGAAAACAGTACCTGACCACTCTCCTGCCTTTTCTATTCACATGAACATTCGATTGGAAGCTGTTTTGGACAACTTTCTTTCTCTTCTTGCAAAACACTCGGCAAACCTCCGTGCAGCCTCTAGAACACGATGGGAGGTGTTTTCTGTGCTGGCACAGTTTCTCCTTACCAGACAGAGTGGAAAAGCTTTTTGCTGAGATGTAGACGAGAAGAGAGGCTAAAGACGAAGGTACGGTGCTCTGCAGAGCTAAGCACCGCTCCCGGACCTCTTTCGGCAGAAGGCGCACACCGCAGAGCACTGTGAGCGGCAGAATCGTCTTTGCGCGAAGAAGCAGCTTCTTCGTCTCCGGGAGCCGGAGAGAGCGGCAGCTTCGCAAAGGTGATGAAACAAGCTGTACAACACTGCGATTGTGTGCGCAGCTTGCCAACTGAGAGAAAACAGTACCTGACCACTCTCCTGCCTTTTCTAATCGCGATGAACATTCGATTGCAAGCTGTTTTGGACAACTTTCTTTCATTTCTTGCAAAACACTCGGCAGACCTCCGTGCAGCCTCTAGAACACGATGGGAGATGTTTTTTGTGCTGGCACAGTTTCTCCTTGCCAGACAGATTGGAAAAGCTTTTTGCTAAGATGTAGACGAGAAGAGAGGCTAAAGAAGCAGGTATGGTGCTCTGCAGAGCTAAGCACAGCTCCCGGACCTCTTTCGGCAGAAGGCGCACACCGCAGAGCACTGTGAGCGGCAGAATCGTCTTTGCGCGAAGAAGCAGCTTCTTCGTCTCCGGGAGCCGGAGAGAGCGGCAGCTTCGCAAAGGTGATGAAACAAGCTGTACAACACTGCGATTGTGTGCGCAGCTTGCCAACTGAGAGAAAACAGTACCTGACCACTCTCCTGCCTTTTCTATTCACATGAACATTAGATTGCAAGCTGTTTTGGACAACTTTCTTTCATTTCTTGCAAAACACTCGGCAGACCTCCGTGCAGCCTCTAGAACACGATGGGAGATGTTTTCTGTGCTGGCACAGTTTCTCCTTGCCAGACAGAGTGGAAAAGCTTTTTGCTGAGATGTAGACGAGAAGAGAGGATAAAGACGAAGGTACGGTGCTCAACAGAGCTAAGCACAGCTCCCGGACCTCTTTCGGAAGAAGTCGTACACCGCAGAGCACTGTGAGCGGCAGAATCGTCTTTGCGCGAAGAAGCAGCTTCTTCGTCTCCGGGAGCCGGAGAGAGCGGCAGCTTCGCAAAGGTGATGAAACAAGCTGTACAACACTGCGATTGTGTGCGCAGCTTGCCAACTGAGAGGAAACAGTACCTGACCACTCTCCTGCCTTTTCTATTCACATGAACATTCGATTGCAAGCTGTTTTGGACAACTTTCTTTCTCTTCTTGCAAAACACTCGGCAGACCTCCGTGCAGCCTCTAGAACACGATGGGAGATGTTTTCTGTGCTGGCAAAGTTTCTCCTTGCCAGACAGAGTGGAAAAGCTTTTTGCTAAGATGTAGAGGAGAAGAGAGGCTAAAGACGAAGGTACGGTGCTCTGCAGAGCTAAGCACCGCTCCCGGACCTCTTTCGGCAGAAGGCGCACACCGCAGAGCACTGTGAGCGGCAGAACCGTCTTTGCGCGAAGAAGCAGCTTCTTCGTCTCCGGGAGCCGGAGAGAGCGGCAGCTTCGCAAAGGTGATGAAACAAGCTGTACAACACTGCGATTGTGTGCGCAGCTTGCCAACTGAGAGAAAACAGTACCTGACCACTCTCCTGCCTTTTCTATTCACATGAACATTCGATTGCAAGCTGTTTTGGACAACTTTCTTTCTCTTCTTGCAAAACACTCGGCAGACCTCCGTGCAGCCTCTAGAACACGATGGGAGATGTTTTTTGTGCTGGCACAGTTTCTCCTTGCCAGACAGAGTGGAAAAGCTTTTTGCTTAGATGTAGAGGAGAAGAGAGGCTAAAAACGAAGGTACGGTGCTCTGCAGAGCTAAGCACCGCTCCCGGGCCTCTTTCGGCAGAAGACGCACACTGCAGAGCACTGTGAGCGGCAGAATCGTCTTTGCGCGAAAACGCAGCTTCTTCGTCTCCGGGAGCCGGAGAGAGCGGCAGCTTCGCAAAGGTGATGAAACAAGCTGTACAACACTGCGATTGTGTGCGCAGCTTGCCAAGTGAGAGAAAACAGTACCTGACAACTCTCCTGCCTTTTCTATTCACATGAACATTCGATTGCAAGCTGTTTTGGACAACTTTCTTTCTCTTCTTGCAAAACACTCGGCAGACCTCCGTGCAGCTTCTAGAACACGATGGGAGATGTTTTCTGTGCTGGCACAGTTTCTCCTTGCCAGACAGAGTGGAAAAGCTTTTTGCTAAGATGTAGACGAGAAGAGAGGCTAAAGACGAAGGTACGGTGCTCTGCAGAGCTAAGCACCGCTCCCGGACCTCTTTCGGCAGAAGGCGCACACCGCAGAGCACTGTGAGCAGCAGAATCGTCTTTGCGCGAAGAAGCAGCTTCTTCGTCTCCGGGAGCCGGAGAGAGCGGCAGCTTCGCAAAGGTGATGAAACAAGCTGTACAACACTGCGATTGTGTGCGCAGCTTGCCAAGTGAGAGAAAACAGTACCTGACCACTCTCCTGCCTTTTCTATTCACATGAACATTCGATTGCAAGCTGTTTTGGACAACTTTCTTTCTCTTCTTGCAAAACACTCGGCAAACCTCCGTGCAGCCTCTAGAACACGATGGGAGATGTTTTCTGTGCTGGCACAGTTTCTCCTTGCCAGACAGAGTGGAAAAGCTTTTTGCTGAGATGTAGACGAGAAGAGAGGCTAAAGACGAAGCTACGGTGCTCTGCAGAGCTAAGCACCGCTCCCGGACCTCTTTCGGCAGAAGGCGCACACCGCAGAGCACTGTGAGCGGCAGAATCGTCTTTGCGCGAAGAAGCAGCTTCTTCGTCTCCGGGAGCCGGAGAGAGCGGCAACTTCGCAAAGGTGATGAAACAAGCTGTACAACACTGCGATTGTGTGCGCAGCTTGCCAACTGAGAGAAAACAGTACCTGACCACTCTCCTGCCTTTTTTAATCGCATGAACATTCGATTGCAAGCTGTTTTGGACAACTTTCTTTCTCTTCTTGCAAAACACTCGGCAGACCTCCGTGCAGCCTCTAGAACACGATGGGAGATGTTTTCTGTGCTGGCACAGTTTCTCCTTGCCAGACAGAGTGGAAAAGCTTTTTGCTAAGATGTAGACTAGAAGAGAGGCTACAGAAGCAGGTATGGTGCTCTGCAGAGCTAAGCACAGCTCCCGGGCCTCTTTCGGCAGAAGGCGCACACCGCAGAGCACTGTGAGCGGCAGAATCGTCTTTGCGCGAAGAAGCAGCTTCTTCGTCTCCGGGAGCCGGAGAGAGCGGCAGCTTCGCAAAGGTGATGAAACAAGCTGTACAACACTGCGATTGTGGGCGCAGCTTGCCAACTGAGAGAAAACAGTACCTGACCACTCTCCTGCCTTTTCTATTCACATGAACATTCGATTGCAAGCTGTTTTGGACAACTTTCTTTCTCTTCTTGCAAAACACTCGGCAGACCTCCGTGCAGCCTCTAGAACACGATGGGAGATGTTTTCTGTGCTGGCAAAGTTTCTCCTTGCCAGACAGAGTGGAAAAGCTTTTTGCTAAGATGTAGACGAGAAGAGAGGCTAAAGACGAAGGTACGGTGCTCTGCAGAGCTAAGCACCGCTCCCGGACCTCTTTCGGCAGAAGGCGCACACCGCAGAGCACTGTGAGCGGCAGAATCGTCTTTGCGCGAAGAAGCAGCTTCTTCGTCTCCGGGAGCCGGAGAGAGCGGCAGCTTCGCAAAGGTGATGAAACAAGCTGTACAACACTGCGATTGTGTGCGCAGCTTGCCAACTGAGAGAAAACAGTACCTGACCACTCTCCTGCCTTTTCTATTCACATGAACATTCGATTGCAAGCTGTTTTGGACAACTTTCTTTCTCTTCTTGCAAAACACTCGGCAGACCTCCGTGCAGCCTCTAGAACACGATGGGAGATGTTTTTTGTGCTGGCAAAGTTTCTCCTTGCCAGACAGAGTGGAAAAGCTTTTTGCTAAGCTGTAGACGAGAAGAGAGGCTAAAAACGAAGGTACGGTGCTCTGCAGAGCTAAGCACCGCTCCCGGGCCTCTTTCGGCAGAAGACGCACACTGCAGAGCACTGTGAGCGGCAGAATCGTCTTTGTGCGAAAACGCAGCTTCTTCGTCTCCGGGAGCCGGAGAGAGCGGCAGCTTCGCAAAGGTGATGAAACAAGCTGTACAACACTGCGATTGTGTGCGCAGCTTGCCAACTGAGAGAAAACAGTACCTGACCACTCTCCTGCCTTTTCTATTCACATGAACATTCGATTGCAAGCTGTTTTGGACAACTTTCTTTCTCTTCTTGCAAAACACTCGGCAGACCTCCGTGCAGCTTCTAGAACACGATGGGAGATGTTTTCTGTGCTGGCACAGTTTCTCCTTGCCAGACAGAGTGGAAAAGCTTTTTGCTGAGATGTAGACGAGAAGAGAGGCTAAAGACGAAGGTACGGTGCTCTGCAGAGCTAAGCACCGCTCCCGGACCTCTTTCGGCAGAAGGCGCACACCGCAGAGCACTGTGAGCGGCAGAATCGTCTTTGCGCGAAGAAGCAGCTTCTTCGTCTCCGGGAGCCGGAGAGAGCGGCAGCTTCGCAAAGGTGATGAAACAAGCTGTACAACACTGCGATTGTGTGCGCAGCTTGCCAAGTGAGAGAAAACAGTACCTGACCACTCTCCTGCCTTTTCTATTCACATGAACATTCGATTGCAAGCTGTTTTGGACAACTTTCTTTCTCTTCTTGCAAAACACTCGGCAGACCTCCGTGCAGCCTCTAGAACACGATGGGAGATGTTTTCTGTGCTGGCAAAGTTTCTCCTTGCCAGACAGAGTGGAAAAGCTTTTTGCTAAGATGTAGACGAGAAGAGAGGCTAAAGACGAAGGTACGGTGCTCTGCAGAGCTAAGCACCGCTCCCGGACCTCTTTCGGCAGAAGGCGCACACCGCAGAGCACTGTGAGCGGCAGAATCGTCTTTGCGCGAAGAAGCAGCTTCTTCGTCTCCGGGAGCCGGAGAGAGCGGCAGCTTCGCAAAGGTGATGAAACAAGCTGTACAACACTGCGATTGTGTGCGCAGCTTGCCAACTGAGAGAAAACAGTACCTGACCACTCTCCTGCCTTTTCTATTCACATGAACATTCGATTGCAAGCTGTTTTGGACAACTTTCTTTCTCTTCTTGCAAAACACTCGGCAGACCTCCGTGCAGCCTCTAGAACACGATGGGAGATGTTTTTTGTGCTGGCAAAGTTTCTCCTTGCCAGACAGAGTGGAAAAGCTTTTTGCTAAGATGTAGACGAGAAGAGAGGCTAAAAACGAAGGTACGGTGCTCTGCAGAGCTAAGCACCGCTCCCGGGCCTCTTTCGGCAGAAGACGCACACTGCAGAGCACTGTGAGCGGCAGAATCGTCTTTGCGCGAAGAAGCAGCTTCTTCGTCTCCGGGAGCCGGAGAGAGCGGCAGCTTCGCAAAGGTGATGAAACAAGCTGTACAACACTGCGATTGTGTGCGCAGCTTGCCAAGTGAGAGAAAACAGTACCTGACCACTCTCCTGCCTTTTCTATTCACATGAACATTCGATTGCAAGCTGTTTTGGACAACTTTCTTTCTCTTCTTGCAAAACACTCGGCAAACCTCCGTGCAGCCTCTAGAACACGATGGGAGATGTTTTCTGTGCTGGCACAGTTTCTCCTTGCCAGACAGAGTGGAAAAGCTTTTTGCTGAGATGTAGACGAGAAGAGAGGCTAAAGACGAAGGTACGGTGCTCTGCAGAGCTAAGCACCGCTCCCGGACCTCTTTCGGCAGAAGGCGCACACCGCAGAGCACTGTGAGCGGCAGAATCGTCTTTGCGCGAAGAAGCAGCTTCTTCGTCTCCGGGAGCCGGAGAGAGCGGCAGCTTCGCAAAGGTGATGAAACAAGCTGTACAACACTGCGATTGTGTGCGCAGCTTGCCAACTGAGAGAAAACAGTACCTGACACTCTCCTGCCTTTTCTAATCGCATGAACATTCGATTGCAAGCTGTTTTGGACAACTTTCTTTCTCTTCTTGCAAAACACTCGGCAGACCTCCGTGCAGCCTCTAGAACACGATGGGAGATGTTTTCTGTGCTGGCACAGTTTCTCCTTGCCAGACAGAGTGGAAAAGCTTTTTCCTGAAATATAGACGAGAAGAGAAGCTAAAGACGAAGGTACGGTGCTCTGCAGAGCTAAGCACAGCTCCCGGGCCTCTTTCGCCAGAAGTCGCACACCGCAGAGCACTGTGAGCGGCAGAATCGTCTTTGGGCGAAGAAGCAGCTTCTTCGTCTCCGGGAGCCGGAGAGAGCGGCAGCTTCGCAAAGGTGATGAAACAAGCTGTACAACACTGCGATTGTGTGCGCAGCTTGCCAACTGAGAGAAAACAGTACCTGACCACTCTCCTGCCTTTTCTATTCACATGAACATTCGATTGCAAGCTGTTTTGGACAACTTTCTTTCTCTTCTTGCAAAACACTCGGCAGACCTCCGTGCAGCGTCTAGAACACAATGGGAGATGTTTTCTGTGCTGGCAAAGATTCTCCTTGCCAGACAGAGTGGAAAAGCTTTTTGCTGAGATGTAGACGAGAAGGGAGGCTAAAGACGAAGGTACGGTGCTCTGCAGAGCTAAGCACCGCTCCCGGACCTCTTTCGGCAGAAGCGGCACAGCGCAGAGCACTGTGAGCGGCAGATTCGTCTTTGCGCGAAAACGCAGCTTCTTCGTCTCCGGGAGCCGGAGAGAGCGGCAGCTTCGCAAAGGTGATGAAACAAGCTGTACAACACTGCGATTGTGTGCGCAGCTTGCCAACTGAGAGAAAACAGTACCTGACACTCTCCTGCCTTTTCTAATCGCATGAACATTCGATTGCAAGCTGTTTTGGACAACTTTCTTTCTCTTCTTGCAAAACACTCGGCAGACCTCCGTGCAGCCTCTAGAACACGATGGGAGATGTTTTCTGTGCTGGCACAGTTTCTCCTTGCCAGACAGAGTGGAAAAGCTTTTTGCTAAGATGTAGACTAGAAGAGAGGCTACAGAAGCAGGTATGGTGCTCTGCAGAGCTAAGCACAGCTCCCGGGCCTCTTTCGGCAGAAGGCGCACACCGCAGAGCACTGTGAGCGGCAGAATCGTCTTTGCGCGAAGAAGCAGCTTCTTCGTCTCCGGGAGCCGGAGAGAGCGGCAGCTTCGCAAAGGTGATGAAACAAGCTGTACAACACTGCGATTGTGTGCGCAGCTTGCCAACTGAGAGAAAACAGTACCTGACCACTCTCCTGCCTTTTCTATTCACATGAACATTCGATTGCAAGCTGTTTTGGACAACTTTCTTTCTCTTCTTGCAAAACACTCGGCAGACCTCCGTGCAGCCTCTAGAACACGATGGGAGATGTTTTCTGTGCTGGCAAAGTTTCTCCTTGCCAGACAGAGTGGAAAAGCTTTTTGCTAAGATGTAGACGAGAAGAGAGGCTAAAGACGAAGGTACGGTGCTCTGCAGAGCTAAGCACCGCTCCCGGACCTCTTTCGGCAGAAGGCGCACACCGCAGAGCACTGTGAGCGGCAGAATCGTCTTTGCGTGAAGAAGCAGCTTCTTCGTCTCCGGGAGCCGGAGAGAGCGGCAACTTCGCAAAGGTGATGAAACAAGCTGTACAACACTGCGATTGTGTGCGCAGCTTGCCAACTGAGAGAAAACAGTACCTGACCACTCTCCTGCCTTTTCTATTCACATGAACATTCGATTGCAAGCTGTTTTGGACAACTTTCTTTCTCTTCTTGCAAAACACTCGGCAGACCTCCGTGCAGCCTCTAGAACACGATGGGAGATGTTTTTTGTGCTGGCACAGTTTCTCCTTGCCAGACAGAGTGGAAAAGCTTTTTGCTAAGATGTAGAGGAGAAGAGAGGCTAAAAACGAAGGTACGGTGCTCTGCAGAGCTAAGCACCGCTCCCGGGCCTCTTTCGGCAGAAGACGCACACTGCAGAGCACTGTGAGCGGCAGATTCGTCTTTGCGCGAAAACGCAGCTTCTTCGTCTCCGGGAGCCGGAGAGAGCGGCAGCTTCGCAAAGGTGATGAAACAAGCTGTACAACACTGCGATTGTGTGCGCAGCTTGCCAACTGAGAGAAAACAGTACCTGACCACTCTCCTGCCTTTTCTATTCACATGAACATTCGATTGCAAGCTGTTTTGGACAACTTTCTTTCTCTTCTTGCAAAACACTCGGCAGACCTCCGTGCAGCTTCTCGAACACGATGGGAGATGTTTTCTGTGCTGGCACAGTTTCTCCTTGCCAGACAGAGTGGAAAAGCTTTTTGCTAAGATGTAGACGAGAAGAGAGGCTAAAGACGAAGGTACGGTGCTCTGCAGAGCTAAGCACCGCTCCCGGACCTCTTTCGGCAGAAGGCGCACACCGCAGAGCACTGTGAGCGGCAGAATCATCTTTGCGCGAAGAAGCAGCTTCTTCGTCTCCGGGAGCCGGAGAGAGCGGCAGCTTCGCAAAGGTGATGAAACAAGCTGTACAACACTGCGATTGTGTGCGCAGCTTGCCAACTGAGAGAAAACAGTACCTGACACTCTCCTGCCTTTTCTAATCGCATGAACATTCGATTGCAAGCTGTTTTGGACAACTTTCTTTCTCTTCTTGCAAAACACTCGGCAGACCTCCGTGCAGCCTCTAGAACACGATGGGAGATGTTTTCTGTGCTGGCACAGTTTCTCCTTGCCAGACAGAGTGGAAAAGCTTTTTGCTAAGATGTAGACTAGAAGAGAGGCTACAGAAGCAGGTATGGTGCTCTGCAGAGCTAAGCACAGCTCCCGGGCCTCTTTCGGCAGAAGGCGCACACCGCAGAGCACTGTGAGCGGCAGAATCGTCTTTGCGCGAAGAAGCAGCTTCTTCGTCTCCGGGAGCCGGAGAGAGCGGCAGCTTCGCAAAGGTGATGAAACAAGCTGTACAACACTGCGATTGTGTGCGCAGCTTGCCAAGTGAGAGAAAACAGTACCTGACCACTCTCCTGCCTTTTCTATTCACATGAACATTCGATTGCAAGCTGTTTTGGACAACTTTCTTTCTCTTCTTGCAAAACACTCGGCAGACCTCCGTGCAGCCTCTAGAACACGATGGGAGATGTTTTCTGTGCTGGCAAAGTTTCTCCTTGCCAGACAGAGTGGAAAAGCTTTTTGCTAAGATGTAGACGAGAAGAGAGGCTAAAGACGAAGGTACGGTGCTCTGCAGAGCTAAGCACCGCTCCCGGACCTCTTTCGGCAGAAGGCGCACACCGCAGAGCACTGTGAGCGGCAGAATCGTCTTTGCGCGAAGAAGCAGCTTCTTCGTCTCCGGGAGCCGGAGAGAGCGGCAGCTTCGCAAAGGTGATGAAACAAGCTGTACAACACTGCGATTGTGTGCGCAGCTTGCCAAGTGAGAGAAAACAGTACCTGACCACTCTCCTGCCTTTTCTATTCACATGAACATTCGATTGCAAGCTGTTTTGGACAACTTTCTTTCTCTTCTTGCAAAACACTCGGCAAACCTCCGTGCAGCCTCTAGAACACGATGGGAGATGTTTTCTGTGCTGGCACAGTTTCTCCTTGCCAGACAGAGTGGAAAAGCTTTTTGCTGAGATGTAGACGAGAAGAGAGGCTAAAGACGAAGCTACGGTGCTCTGCAGAGCTAAGCACCGCTCCCGGACCTCTTTCGGCAGAAGGCGCACACCGCAGAGCACTGTGAGCGGCAGAATCGTCTTTGCGCGAAGAAGCAGCTTCTTCGTCTCCGGGAGCCGGAGAGAGCGGCAGCTTCGCAAAGGTGATGAAACAAGCTGTACAACACTGCGATTGTGTGCGCAGCTTGCCAACTGAGAGAAAACAGTACCTGACACTCTCCTGCCTTTTCTAATCGCATGAACATTCGATTGCAAGCTGTTTTGGACAACTTTCTTTCTCTTCTTGCAAAACACTCGGCAGACCTCCGTGCAGCCTCTAGAACACGATGGGAGATGTTTTCTGTGCTGGCACAGTTTCTCCTTGCCAGACAGAGTGGAAAAGCTTTTTGCTAAGATGTAGACGAGAAGAGAGGCTAAAGAAGCAGGTATGGTGCTCTACAGAGCTAAGCACAGCTCCCGGGCCTCTTTCGGCAGAAGGCGCACACCGCAGAGCACTGTGAGCGGCAGAATCGTCTTTGCGCGAAGAAGCAGCTTCTTCGTCTCCGGGAGCCGGAGAGAGCGGCAGCTTCGCAAAGGTGATGAAACAAGCTGTACAACACTGCGATTGTGTGCGCAGCTTGCCAAGTGAGAGAAAACAGTACCTGACCACTCTCCTGCCTTTTCTATTCACATGAACATTCGATTGCAAGCTGTTTTGGACAACTTTCTTTCTCTTCTTGCAAAACACTCGGCAAACCTCCGTGCAGCCTCTAGAACACGATGGGAGATGTTTTCTGTGCTGGCACAGTTTCTCCTTGCCAGACAGAGTGGAAAAGCTTTTTGCTGAGATGTAGACGAGAAGAGAGGCTAAAGACGAAGCTACGGTGCTCTGCAGAGCTAAGCACCGCTCCCGGACCTCTTTCGGCAGAAGGCGCACACCGCAGAGCACTGTGAGCGGCAGAATCGTCTTTGCGCGAAGAAGCAGCTTCTTCGTCTCCGGGAGCCGGAGAGAGCGGCAGCTTCGCAAAGGTGATGAAACAAGCTGTACAACACTGCGATTGTGTGCGCAGCTTGCCAACTGAGAGAAAACAGTACCTGACCACTCTCCTGCCTTTTCTATTCACATGAACATTCGATTGCAAGCTGTTTTGGACAACTTTCTTTCTCTTCTTGCAAAACACTCGGCAGACCTCCGTGCAGCCTCTAGAACACGATGGGAGATGTTTTTTGTGCTGGCACAGTTTCTCCTTGCCAGACAGAGTGGAAAAGCTTTTTGCTAAGATGTAGAGGAGAAGAGAGGCTAAAAACGAAGGTACGGTGCTCTGCAGAGCTAAGCACCGCTCCCGGGCCTCTTTCGGCAGAAGACGCACACTGCAGAGCACTGTGAGCGGCAGATTCGTCTTTGCGCGAAAACGCAGCTTCTTCGTCTCCGGGAGCTGGAGAGAGCGGCAGCTTCGCAAAGGTGATGAAACAAGCTGTACAACACTGCGATTGTGTGCGCAGCTTGCCAACTGAGAGAAAACAGTACCTGACCACTCTCCTGCCTTTTCTATTCACATGAACATTCGATTGCAAGCTGTTTTGGACAACTTTCTTTCTCTTCTTGCAAAACACTCGGCAGACCTCCGTGCAGCTTCTCGAACACGATGGGAGATGTTTTCTGTGCTGGCACAGTTTCTCCTTGCCAGACAGAGTGGAAAAGCTTTTTGCTAAGATGTAGACGAGAAGAGAGGCTAAAGACGAAGGTACGGTGCTCTGCAGAGCTAAGCACCGCTCCCGGACCTCTTTCGGCAGAAGGCGCACACCGCAGAGCACTGTGAGCGGCAGAATCATCTTTGCGCGAAGAAGCAGCTTCTTCGTCTCCGGGAGCCGGAGAGAGCGGCAGCTTCGCAAAGGTGATGAAACAAGCTGTACAACACTGCGATTGTGTGCGCAGCTTGCCAACTGAGAGAAAACAGTACCTGACACTCTCCTGCCTTTTCTAATCGCATGAACATTCGATTGCAAGCTGTTTTGGACAACTTTCTTTCTCTTCTTGCAAAACACTCGGCAGACCTCCGTGCAGCCTCTAGAACACGATGGGAGATGTTTTCTGTGCTGGCACAGTTTCTCCTTGCCAGACAGAGTGGAAAAGCTTTTTGCTAAGATGTAGACTAGAAGAGAGGCTACAGAAGCAGGTATGGTGCTCTGCAGAGCTAAGCACAGCTCCCGGGCCTCTTTCGGCAGAAGGCGCACACCGCAGAGCACTGTGAGCGGCAGAATCGTCTTTGCGCGAAGAAGCAGCTTCTTCGTCTCCGGGAGCCGGAGAGAGCGGCAGCTTCGCAAAGGTGATGAAACAAGCTGTACAACACTGCGATTGTGGGCGCAGCTTGCCAACTGAGAGAAAACAGTACCTGACCACTCTCCTGCCTTTTCTATTCACATGAACATTCGATTGCAAGCTGTTTTGGACAACTTTCTTTCTCTTCTTGCAAAACACTCGGCAGACCTCCGTGCAGCCTCTAGAACACGATGGGAGATGTTTTCTGTGCTGGCAAAGTTTCTCCTTGCCAGACAGAGTGGAAAAGCTTTTTGCTAAGATGTAGACGAGAAGAGAGGCTAAAGACGAAGGTACGGTGCTCTGCAGAGCTAAGCACCGCTCCCGGACCTCTTTCGGCAGAAGGCGCACACCGCAGAGCACTGTGAGCGGCAGAATCGTCTTTGCGCGAAGAAGCAGCTTCTTCGTCTCCGGGAGCCGGAGAGAGCGGCAACTTCGCAAAGGTGATGAAACAAGCTGTACAACACTGCGATTGTGTGCGCAGCTTGCCAACTGAGAGAAAACAGTACCTGACCACTCTCCTGCCTTTTCTATTCACATGAACATTCGATTGCAAGCTGTTTTGGACAACTTTCTTTCTCTTCTTGCAAAACACTCGGCAGACCTCCGTGCAGCCTCTAGAACACGATGGGAGATGTTTTTTGTGCTGGCACAGTTTCTCCTTGCCAGACAGAGTGGAAAAGCTTTTTGCTAAGATGTAGAAGAGAAGAGAGGCTAAAAACGAAGGTACGGTGCTCTGCAGAGCTAAGCACCGCTCCCGGGCCTCTTTCGGCAGAAGACGCACACTGCAGAGCACTGTGAGCGGCAGAATCGTCTTTGCGCGAAAACGCAGCTTCTTCGTCTCCGGGAGCCGGAGAGAGCGGCAGCTTCGCAAAGGTGATGAAACAAGCTGTACAACACTGCGATTGTGTGCGCAGCTTGCCAAGTGAGAGAAAACAGTACCTGACCACTCTCCTGCCTTTTCTATTCACATGAACATTCGATTGCAAGCTGTTTTGGACAACTTTCTTTCTCTTCTTGCAAAACACTCGGCAAACCTCCGTGCAGCCTCTAGAACACGATGGGAGATGTTTTCTGTGCTGGCACAGTTTCTCCTTGCCAGACAGAGTGGAAAAGCTTTTTGCTGAGATGTAGACGAGAAGAGAGGCTAAAGACGAAGCTACGGTGCTCTGCAGAGCTAAGCACCGCTCCCGGACCTCTTTCGGCAGAAGGCGCACACCGCAGAGCACTGTGAGCGGCAGAATCGTCTTTGCGCGAAGAAGCAGCTTCTTCGTCTCCGGGAGCCGGAGAGAGCGGCAGCTTCGCAAAGGTGATGAAACAAGCTGTACAACACTGCGATTGTGTGCGCAGCTTGCCAACTGAGAGAAAACAGTACCTGACACTCTCCTGCCTTTTCTAATCGCATGAACATTCGATTGCAAGCTGTTTTGGACAACTTTCTTTCTCTTCTTGCAAAACACTCGGCAGACCTCCGTGCAGCCTCTAGAACACGATGGGAGATGTTTTCTGTGCTGGCACAGTTTCTCCTTGCCAGACAGAGTGGAAAAGCTTTTTGCTAAGATGTAGACGAGAAGAGAGGCTAAAGAAGCAGGTATGGTGCTCTACAGAGCTAAGCACAGCTCCCGGGCCTCTTTCGGCAGAAGGCGCACACCGCAGAGCACTGTGAGCGGCAGAATCGTCTTTGCGCGAAGAAGCAGCTTCTTCGTCTCCGGGAGCCGGAGAGAGCGGCAGCTTCGCAAAGGTGATGAAACAAGCTGTACAAGACTGCGATTGTGTGCGCAGCTTGCCAACTGAGAGAAAACAGTACATGACCACTCTCCTGCCTTTTCTATTCACATGAACATTCGATTGGAAGCTGTTTTGGACAACTTTCTTTCTCTTCTTGCAAAACACTCGGCAAACCTCCGTGCAGCCTCTAGAACACGATGGGAGATGTTTTCTGTGCTGGCACAGTTTCTCCTTGCCAGACAGAGTGGAAAAGCTTTTCGCTGAGATGTAGACGAGAAGAGAGGCTAAAGACGAAGGTACGGTGCTCTGCAGAGCTAAGCACTGCTCCCGGACCTCTTTCGGCAGAAGGCGCACACCGCAGAGCACTGTGAGCGGCAGAATCGTCTTTGCGCGAAGAAGCAGCTTCTTCGTCTCCGGGAGCCGGAGAGAGCGGCAGCTTCGCAAAGGTGATGAAACAAGCTGTACAACACTGCGATTGTGTGCGCAGCTTGCCAACTGAGAGAAAACAGTACCTGACACTCTCCTGCCTTTTCTAATCGCATGAACATTCGATTGCAAGCTGTTTTGGACAACTTTCTTTCTCTTCTTGCAAAACACTCGGCAGACCTCCGTGCAGCCTCTAGAACACGATGGGAGATGTTTTCTGTGCTGGCACAGTTTCTCCTTGCCAGACAGAGTGGAAAAGCTTTTTGCTAAGATGTAGACTAGAAGAGAGGCTACAGAAGCAGGTATGGTGCTCTGCAGAGCTAAGCACAGCTCCCGGGCCTCTTTCGGCAGAAGGCGCACACCGCAGAGCACTGTGAGCGGCAGAATCGTCTTTGCGCGAAGAAGCAGCTTCTTCGTCTCCGGGAGCCGGAGAGAGCGGCAGCTTCGCAAAGGTGATGAAACAAGCTGTACAACACTGCGATTGTGTGCGCAGCTTGCCAAGTGAGAGAAAACAGTACCTGACCACTCTCCTGCCTTTTCTATTCACATGAACATTCGATTGCAAGCTGTTTTGGACAACTTTCTTTCTCTTCTTGCAAAACACTCGGCAGACCTCCGTGCAGCCTCTAGAACACGATGGGAGATGTTTTCTGTGCTGGCAAAGTTTCTCCTTGCCAGACAGAGTGGAAAAGCTTTTTGCTAAGATGTAGACGAGAAGAGAGGCTAAAGACGAAGGTACGGTGCTCTGCAGAGCTAAGCACCGCTCCCGGACCTCTTTCGGCAGAAGGCGCACACCGCAGAGCACTGTGAGCGGCAGAATCGTCTTTGCGCGAAGAAGCAGCTTCTTCGTCTCCGGGAGCCGGAGAGAGCGGCAGCTTCGCAAAGGTGATGAAACAAGCTGTACAACACTGCGATTGTGTGCGCAGCTTGCCAAGTGAGAGAAAACAGTACCTGACCACTCTCCTGCCTTTTCTATTCACATGAACATTCGATTGCAAGCTGTTTTGGACAACTTTCTTTCTCTTCTTGCAAAACACTCGGCAAACCTCCGTGCAGCCTCTAGAACACGATGGGAGATGTTTTCTGTGCTGGCACAGTTTCTCCTTGCCAGACAGAGTGGAAAAGCTTTTTGCTGAGATGTAGACGAGAAGAGAGGCTAAAGACGAAGCTACGGTGCTCTGCAGAGCTAAGCACCGCTCCCGGACCTCTTTCGGCAGAAGGCGCACACCGCAGAGCACTGTGAGCGGCAGAATCGTCTTTGCGCGAAGAAGCAGCTTCTTCGTCTCCGGGAGCCGGAGAGAGCGGCAGCTTCGCAAAGGTGATGAAACAAGCTGTACAACACTGCGATTGTGTGCGCAGCTTGCCAACTGAGAGAAAACAGTACCTGACACTCTCCTGCCTTTTCTAATCGCATGAACATTCGATTGCAAGCTGTTTTGGACAACTTTCTTTCTCTTCTTGCAAAACACTCGGCAGACCTCCGTGCAGCCTCTAGAACACGATGGGAGATGTTTTCTGTGCTGGCACAGTTTCTCCTTGCCAGACAGAGTGGAAAAGCTTTTTGCTAAGATGTAGACGAGAAGAGAGGCTAAAGAAGCAGGTATGGTGCTCTACAGAGCTAAGCACAGCTCCCGGGCCTCTTTCGGCAGAAGGCGCACACCGCAGAGCACTGTGAGCGGCAGAATCGTCTTTGCGCGAAGAAGCAGCTTCTTCGTCTCCGGGAGCCGGAGAGAGCGGCAGCTTCGCAAAGGTGATGAAACAAGCTGTACAAGACTGCGATTGTGTGCGCAGCTTGCCAACTGAGAGAAAACAGTACATGACCACTCTCCTGCCTTTTCTATTCACATGAACATTCGATTGCAAGCTGTTTTGGACAACTTTCTTTCTCTTCTTGCAAAACACTCGGCAGACCTCAGTGCAGCCTCTAGAACACGATGGGAGATGTTTTCTGTGCTGACAAAGTATCTCCTTGCCAGACAGAGTGGAAAAGCTTTTTGCTGAGATGTAGACGAGAAGAGAGGCTAAAGACGAAGGTACGGTGCTCTGCAGAGCTAAGCACCGCTCCCGGACCTCTTTCGGCAGAAGGCGCACACCGCAGAGCACTGTGAGCGGCAGAATCGTCTTTGCGCGAAGAAGCAGCTTCTTCGTCTCCGGGAGCCGGAGAGAGCGGCAACTTCGCAAAGGTGATGAAACAAGCTGTACAACACTGCGATTGTGTGCGCAGCTTGCCAACTGAGAGAAAACAGTACCTGACACTCTCCTGCCTTTTCTAATCGCATGAACATTCGATTGCAAGCTGTTTTGGACAACTTTCTTTCTCTTCTTGCAAAACACTCGGCAGACCTCCGTGCAGCCTCTAGAACACGATGGGAGATGTTTTCTGTGCTGGCACAGTTTCTCCTTGCCAGACAGAGTGGAAAAGCTTTTTGCTAAGATGTAGACTAGAAGAGAGGCTACAGAAGCAGGTATGGTGCTCTGCAGAGCTAAGCACAGCTCCCGGGCCTCTTTCGGCAGAAGGCGCACACCGCAGAGCACTGTGAGCGGCAGAATCGTCTTTGCGCGAAGAAGCAGCTTCTTCGTCTCCGGGAGCCGGAGAGAGCGGCAGCTTCGCAAAGGTGATGAAACAAGCTGTACAACACTGCGATTGTGTGCGCAGCTTGCCAAGTGAGAGAAAACAGTACCTGACCACTCTCCTGCCTTTTCTATTCACATGAACATTCGATTGCAAGCTGTTTTGGACAACTTTCTTTCTCTTCTTGCAAAACACTCGGCAGACCTCCGTGCAGCCTCTAGAACACGATGGGAGATGTTTTCTGTGCTGGCAAAGTTTCTCCTTGCCAGACAGAGTGGAAAAGCTTTTTGCTAAGATGTAGACGAGAAGAGAGGCTAAAGACGAAGGTACGGTGCTCTGCAGAGCTAAGAACCGCTCCCGGACCTCTTTCGGCAGAAGGCGCACACCGCAGAGCACTGTGAGCGGCAGAATCGTCTTTGCGCGAAGAAGCAGCTTCTTCGTCTCCGGGAGCCGGAGAGAGCGGCAACTTCGCAAAGGTGATGAAACAAGCTGTACAACACTGCGATTGTGTGCGCAGCTTGCCAACTGAGAGAAAACAGTACCTGACCACTCTCCTGCCTTTTCTATTCACATGAACATTCGATTGCAAGCTGTTTTGGACAACTTTCTTTCTCTTCTTGCAAAACACTCGGCAGACCTCCGTGCAGCCTCTAGAACACGATGGGAGATGTTTTTTGTGCTGGCACAGTTTCTCCTTGCCAGACAGAGTGGAAAAGCTTTTTGCTAAGATGTAGAGGAGAAGAGAGGCTAAAAACGAAGGTACGGTGCTCTGCAGAGCTAAGCACCGCTCCCGGGCCTCTTTCGGCAGAAGACGCACACTGCAGAGCACTGTGAGCGGCAGAATCGTCTTTGCGCGAAAACGCAGCTTCTTCGTCTCCGGGAGCCGGAGAGAGCGGCAGCTTCGCAAAGGTGATGAAACAAGCTGTACAACACTGCGATTGTGTGCGCAGCTTGCCAACTGAGAGAAAACAGTACCTGACACTCTCCTGCCTTTTCTAATCGCATGAACATTCGATTGCAAGCTGTTTTGGACAACTTTCTTTCTCTTCTTGCAAAACACTCGGCAGACCTCCGTGCAGCCTCTAGAACACGATGGGAGATGTTTTCTGTGCTGGCACAGTTTCTCCTTGCCAGACAGAGTGGAAAAGCTTTTTGCTAAGATGTAGACTAGAAGAGAGGCTACAGAAGCAGGTATGGTGCTCTGCAGAGCTAAGCACAGCTCCCGGGCCTCTTTCGGCAGAAGGCGCACACCGCAGAGCACTGTGAGCGGCAGAATCGTCTTTGCGCGAAGAAGCAGCTTCTTCGTCTCCGGGAGCCGGAGAGAGCGGCAGCTTCGCAAAGGTGATGAAACAAGCTGTACAACACTGCGATTGTGTGCGCAGCTTGCCAACTGAGAGAAAACAGTACCTGACCACTCTCCTGCCTTTTCTATTCACATGAACATTCGATTGCAAGCTGTTTTGGACAACTTTCTTTCTCTTCTTGCAAAACACTCGGCAGACCTCCGTGCAGCCTCTAGAACACGATGGGAGATGTTTTCTGTGCTGGCAAAGTTTCTCCTTGCCAGACAGAGTGGAAAAGCTTTTTGCTAAGATGTAGACGAGAAGAGAGGCTAAAGACGAAGGTACGGTGCTCTGCAGAGCTAAGCACCGCTCCCGGACCTCTTTCGGCAGAAGGCGCACACCGCAGAGCACTGTGAGCGGCAGAATCGTCTTTGCGCGAAGAAGCAGCTTCTTCGTCTCCGGGAGCCGGAGAGAGCGGCAACTTCGCAAAGGTGATGAAACAAGCTGTACAACACTGCGATTGTGTGCGCAGCTTGCCAACTGAGAGAAAACAGTACCTGACCACTCTCCTGCCTTTTCTATTCACATGAACATTCGATTGCAAGCTGTTTTGGACAACTTTCTTTCTCTTCTTGCAAAACACTCGGCAGACCTCCGTGCAGCCTCTAGAACACGATGGGAGATGTTTTTTGTGCTGGCACAGTTTCTCCTTGCCAGACAGAGTGGAAAAGCTTTTTGCTAAGATGTAGAGGAGAAGAGAGGCTAAAAACGAAGGTACGGTGCTCTGCAGAGCTAAGCACCGCTCCCGGGCCTCTTTCGGCAGAAGACGCACACTGCAGAGCACTGTGAGCGGCAGATTCGTCTTTGCGCGAAAACGCAGCTTCTTCGTCTCCGGGAGCCGGAGAGAGCGGCAACTTCGCAAAGGTGATGAAACAAGCTGTACAACACTGCGATTGTGTGCGCAGCTTGCCAACTGAGAGAAAACAGTACCTGACCACTCTCCTGCCTTTTCTATTCACATGAACATTCGATTGCAAGCTGTTTTGGACAACTTTCTTTCTCTTCTTGCAAAACACTCGGCAGACCTCCGTGCAGCCTCTAGAACACGATGGGAGATGTTTTCTGTGCTGGCACAGTTTCTCCTTGCCAGACAGAGTGGAAAAGCTTTTTGCTAAGATGTAGACGAGAAGAGAGGCTAAAGACGAAGGTACGGTGCTCTGCAGAGCTAAGCACCGCTCCCGGACCTCTTTCGGCAGAAGGCGCACACCGCAGAGCACTGTGAGCGGCAGAATCGTCTTTGCGCGAAGAAGCAGCTTCTTCGTCTCCGGGAGCCGGAGAGAGCGGCAGCTTCGCAAAGGTGATGAAACAAGCTGTACAACACTGCGATTGTGTGCGCAGCTTGCCAACTGAGAGAAAACAGTACCTGACACTCTCCTGCCTTTTCTAATCGCATGAACATTCGATTGCAAGCTGTTTTGGACAACTTTCTTTCTCTTCTTGCAAAACACTCGGCAGACCTCCGTGCAGCCTCTAGAACACGATGGGAGATGTTTTCTGTGCTGGCACAGTTTCTCCTTGCCAGACAGAGTGGAAAAGCTTTTTGCTAAGATGTAGACTAGAAGAGAGGCTACAGAAGCAGGTATGGTGCTCTGCAGAGCTAAGCACAGCTCCCGGGCCTCTTTCGGCAGAAGGCGCACACCGCAGAGCACTGTGAGCGGCAGAATCGTCTTTGCGCGAAGAAGCAGCTTCTTCGTCTCCGGGAGCCGGAGAGAGCGGCAGCTTCGCAAAGGTGATGAAACAAGCTGTACAACACTGCGATTGTGGGCGCAGCTTGCCAACTGAGAGAAAACAGTACCTGACCACTCTCCTGCCTTTTCTATTCACATGAACATTCGATTGCAAGCTGTTTTGGACAACTTTCTTTCTCTTCTTGCAAAACACTCGGCAGACCTCCGTGCAGCCTCTAGAACACGATGGGAGATGTTTTCTGTGCTGGCACAGTTTCTCCTTGCCAGACAGAGTGGAAAAGCTTTTTGCTAAGATGTAGACGAGAAGAGAGGCTAAAGACGAAGGTACGGTGCTCTGCAGAGCTAAGCACCGCTCCCGGGCGTCTTTCGGCAGAAGGCGCACACCGCAGAGCACTGTGAGCGGCAGAATCGTCTTTGCGCGAAGAAGCAGCTTCTTCGTCTCCGGGAGCCGGAGAGAGCGGCAACTTCGCAAAGGTGATGAAACAAGCTGTACAACACTGCGATTGTGTGCGCAGCTTGCCAACTGAGAGAAAACAGTACCTGACCACTCTCCTGCCTTTTCTATTCACATGAACATTCGATTGCAAGCTGTTTTGGACAACTTTCTTTCTCTTCTTGCAAAACACTCGGCAGACCTCCGTGCAGCCTCTAGAACACGATGGGAGATGTTTTTTGTGCTGGCACAGTTTCTCCTTGCCAGACAGAGTGGAAAAGCTTTTTGCTAAGATGTAGAAGAGAAGAGAGGCTAAAAACGAAGGTACGGTGCTCTGCAGAGCTAAGCACCTCTCCCGGGCCTCTTTCGGCAGAAGACGCACACTGCAGAGCACTGTGAGCGGCAGAATCGTCTTTGCGCGAAAACGCAGCTTCTTCGTCTCCGGGAGCCGGAGAGAGCGGCAGCTTCACAAAGGTGATGAAACAAGCTGTACAACACTGCGATTGTGTGCGCAGCTTGCCAACTGAGAGAAAACAGTACCTGACCACTCTCCTGCCTTTTCTATTCACATGAACATTCGATTGCAAGCTGTTTTGGACAACTTTCTTTCTCTTCTTGCAAAACACTCGGCAGACCTCCGTGCAGCTTCTCGAACACGATGGGAGATGTTTTCTGTGCTGGCACAGTTTCTCCTTGCCAGACAGAGTGGAAAAGCTTTTTGCTAAGATGTAGACGAGAAGAGAGGGTAAAGACGAAGGTACGGTTCTCTGCAGAGCTAAGCACCGCTCCCGGACCTCTTTCGGCAGAAGGCGAACACCGCAGAGCACTGTGAGCGGCAGAATCGTCTTTGCGCGAAGAAGCAGCTTCTTCGTCTCCGGGAGCCGGAGAGAGCGGCAGCTTCGCAAAGGTGATGAAACAAGCTGTACAACACTGCGATTGTGTGCGCAGCTTGCCAAGTGAGAGAAAACAGTACCTGACCACTCTCCTGCCTTTTCTATTCACATGAACATTCGATTGCAAGCTGTTTTGGACAACTTTCTTTCTCTTCTTGCAAAACACTCGGCAAACCTCCGTGCAGCCTCTAGAACACGATGGGAGATGTTTTCTGTGCTGGCACAGTTTCTCCTTGCCAGACAGAGTGGAAAAGCTTTTTGCTGAGATGTAGACGAGAAGAGAGGCTAAAGACGAAGCTACGGTGCTCTGCAGAGCTAAGCACCGCTCCCGGACCTCTTTCGGCAGAAGGCGCACACCGCAGAGCACTGTGAGCGGCAGAATCGTCTTTGCGCGAAGAAGCAGCTTCTTCGTCTCCGGGAGCCGGAGAGAGCGGCAGCTTCGCAAAGGTGATGAAACAAGCTGTACAACACTGCGATTGTGTGCGCAGCTTGCCAACTGAGAGAAAACAGTACCTGACACTCTCCTGCCTTTTCTAATCGCATGAACATTCGATTGCAAGCTGTTTTGGACAACTTTCTTTCTCTTCTTGCAAAACACTCGGCAGACCTCCGTGCAGCCTCTAGAACACGATGGGAGATGTTTTCTGTGCTGGCACAGTTTCTCCTTGCCAGACAGAGTGGAAAAGCTTTTTGCTAAGATGTAGACGAGAAGAGAGGCTAAAGAAGCAGGTATGGTGCTCTACAGAGCTAAGCACAGCTCCCGGGCCTCTTTCGGCAGAAGGCGCACACCGCAGAGCACTGTGAGCGGCAGAATCGTCTTTGCGCGAAGAAGCAGCTTCTTCGTCTCCGGGAGCCGGAGAGAGCGGCAGCTTCGCAAAGGTGATGAAACAAGCTGTACAACACTGCGATTGTGTGCGCAGCTTGCCAACTGAGAGAAAACAGTACATGACCACTCTCCTGCCTTTTCTATTCACATGAACATTCGATTGCAAGCTGTTTTGGACAACTTTCTTTCTCTTCTTGCAAAACACTCGGCAGACCTCAGTGCAGCCTCTAGAACACGATGGGAGATGTTTTCTGTGCTGACAAAGTATCTCCTTGCCAGACAGAGTGGAAAAGCTTTTTGCTGAGATGTAGACGAGAAGAGAGGCTAAAGACGAAGGTACGGTGCTCTGCAGAGCTAAGCACCGCTCCCGGACCTCTTTCGGCAGAAGGCGCACACCGCAGAGCACTGTGAGCGGCAGAATCGTCTTTGCGCGAAGAAGCAGCTTCTTCGTCTCCGGGAGCCGGAGAGAGCGGCAACTTCGCAAAGGTGATGAAACAAGCTGTACAACACTGCGATTGTGTGCGCAGCTTGCCAAGTGAGAGAAAACAGTACCTGACCACTCTCCTGC
This sequence comes from Melozone crissalis, assembly GCF_028551555.1. Classification (NCBI taxonomy): domain Eukaryota; kingdom Metazoa; phylum Chordata; class Aves; order Passeriformes; family Passerellidae; genus Melozone; species Melozone crissalis. Next base: position 872,237 of record NW_026535986.1, read on the forward strand.
CTTTTCTATTCACATGAACATTCGATTGCAAGCTGTTTTGGACAACTTTCTTTCTCTTCTTGCAAAACACTCGGCAAACCTCCGTGCAGCCTCTAGAACACGATGGGAGATGTTTTCTGTGCTGCTAAAGTTTCTCCTTGCCAGACAGAGTGGAAAAGCTTTTTGCTGAGATGTAGACGAGAAGAGAGGCTAAAGACGAAGGTACGGTGCTCTGCAGAGCTAAGCACTGCTCCCGGACCTCTTTCGGCAGAAGGCGCACACCGCAGAGCACTGTGAGCGGCAGAATCGTCTTTGCGCGAAGAAGCAGCTTCTTCGTCTCCGGGAGCCGGAGAGAGCGGCAGCTTCGCAAAGGTGATGAAACAAGCTGTACAACACTGCGATTGTGTGCGCAGCTTGCCAACTGAGAGAAAACAGTACCTGACCACTCTCCTGCCTTTTCTAATCGCATGAACATTCGATTGCAAGCTGTTTTGGACAACTTTCTTTCTCTTCTTGCAAAACACTCGGCAGACCTCCGTGCAGCCTCTAGAACACGATGGGAGATGTTTTCTGTGCTGGCACAGTTTCTCCTTGCCAGACAGAGTGGAAAAGCTTTTTGCTAAGATGTAGACTAGAAGAGAGGCTACAGAAGCAGGTATGGTGCTCTGCAGAGCTAAGCACAGCTCCCGGGCCTCTTTCGGCAGAAGGCGCACACCGCAGAGCACTGTGAGCGGCAGAATCGTCTTTGCGCGAAGAAGCAGCTTCTTCGTCTCCGGGAGCCGGAGAGAGCGGCAGCTTCGCAAAGGTGATGAAACAAGCTGTACAACACTGCGATTGTGTGCGCAGCTTGCCAAGTGAGAGAAAACAGTACCTGACCACTCTCCTGCCTTTTCTATTCACATGAACATTCGATTGCAAGCTGTTTTGGACAACTTTCTTTCTCTTCTTGCAAAACACTCGGCAGACCTCCGTGCAGCCTCTAGAACACGATGGGAGATGTTTTCTGTGCTGGCAAAGTTTCTCCTTGCCAGACAGAGTGGAAAAGCTTTTTGCTAAGATGTAGACGAGAAGAGAGGCTAAAGACGAAGGTACGGTGCTCTGCAGAGCTAAGAACCGCTCCCGGACCTCTTTCGGCAGAAGGCGCACACCGCAGAGCACTGTGAGCGGCAGAATCGTCTTTGCGCGAAGAAGCAGCTTCTTCGTCTCCGGGAGCCGGAGAGAGCGGCAGCTTCGCAAAGGTGATGAAACAAGCTGTACAACACTGCGATTGTGTGCGCAGCTTGCCAACTGAGAGAAAACAGTACCTGACCACTCTCCTGCCTTTTCTATTCACATGAACATTCGATTGCAAGCTGTTTTGGACAACTTTCTTTCTCTTCTTGCAAAACACTCGGCAGACCTCCGTGCAGCCTCTAGAACACGATGGGAGATGTTTTTTGTGCTGGCACAGTTTCTCCTTGCCAGACAGAGTGGAAAAGCTTTTTGCTAAGATGTAGAGGAGAAGAGAGGCTAAAAACGAAGGTACGGTGCTCTGCAGAGCTAAGCACTGCTCCCGGGCCTCTTTCGGCAGAAGACGCACACTGCAGAGCACTGTGAGCGGCAGAATCGTCTTTGCGCGAAAACGCAGCTTCTTCGTCTCCGGGAGCCGGAGAGAGCGGCAGCTTCGCAAAGGTGATGAAACAAGCTGTACAACACTGCGATTGTGTGCGCAGCTTGCCAACTGAGAGAAAACAGTACCTGACCACTCTCCTGCCTTTTCTATTCACATGAACATTCGATTGCAAGCTGTTTTGGACAACTTACTTTCTCTTCTTGCAAAACACTCGGCAGACCTCCGTGCAGCTTCTAGAACACTATGGGAGATGTTTTCTGTGCTGGCACAGTTTCTCCTTGCCAGACAGAGTGGAAAAGCTTTTTGCTGAGATGTAGACGAGAAGAGAGGCTAAAGACGAAGGTACGGTGCTCTGCAGAGCTAAGCACCGCTCCCGGACCTCTTTCGGCAGAAGGCGCACACCGCAGAGCACTGTGAGCGGCAGAATCGTCTTTGCGCGAAGAAGCAGCTTCTTCGTCTCCGGGAGCCGGAGAGAGCGGCAACTTCGCAAACGTGATGAAACAAGCTGTACAACACTGCGATTGTGTGCGCAGCTTGCCAACTGAGAGAAAACAGTACCTGACCACTCTCCTGCCTTTTCTATTCACATGAACATTCGATTGCAAGCTGTTTTGGACAACTTTCTTTCTCTTCTTGCAAAACACTCGGCAAACCTCCGTGCAGCCTCTAGAACACGATGGGAGATGTTTTCTGTGCTGGCACAGTTTCTCCTTGCCAGACAGAGTGGAAAAGCTTTTTGCTGAGATGTAGACGAGAAGAGAGGCTAAAGACGAAGGTACGGTGCTCTGCAGAGCTAAGCACCGCTCCCAGACCTCTTTCGGCAGAAGGCGCACACCGCAGAGCACTGTGAGCGGCAGAATCGTCTTTGCGCGAAGAAGCAGCTTCTTCGTCTCCGGGAGCCGGAGAGAGCGGCAGCTTCGCAAAGGTGATGAAACAAGCTGTACAACACTGCGATTGTGTGCGCAGCTTGCCAACTGAGAGAAAACAGTACCTGACACTCTCCTGCCTTTTCTAATCGCATGAACATTCGATTGCAAGCTGTTTTGGACAACTTTCTTTCTCTTCTTGCAAAACACTCGGCAGACATCCGTGCAGCCTCTAGAACACGATGGGAGATGTTTTCTGTGCTGTCAGAGTTTCTCCTTGCCAGACAGAGTGGAAAAGCTTTTTGCTAAGATGTAGACTAGAAGAGAGGCTACAGAAGCAGGTATGGTGCTCTGCAGAGCTAAGCACAGCTCCCGGGCCTCTTTCGGCAGAAGGCGCACACCGCAGAGCACTGTGAGCGGCAGAATCGTCTTTGCGCGAAGAAGCAGCTTCTTCGTCTCCGGGAGCCGGAGAGAGCGGCAGCTTCGCAAAGGTGATGAAACAAGCTGTACAACACTGCGATTGTGTGCGCAGCTTGCCAAGTGAGAGAAAACAGTACCTGACCACTCTCCTGCCTTTTCTATTCACATGAACATTCGATTGCAAGCTGTTTTGGACAACTTTCTCTCATTTCTTGCAAAACACTCGGCAGACGTCCGTGCAGCCTCTAGAACACGATGGGAGATGTTTTCTGTGCTGGCAAAGATTCTCCTTGCCAGACAGAGTGGAAAAGCTTTTTGCTGAAATGTAGACGAGAAGAGAGGCTAAAGACGAAGGTACGGTGCTCTGCAGAGCTAAGCACCACTCCCGGACCTCTTTCGGCAGAAGCGGCACAGCGCAGAGCACTGTGAGCGGCAGAATCGTCTTTGCGCGAAGAACCAGCTTCTTCGTCTCCGGGAGCCGGAGAGAGCGGCAACTTCGCAAAGGTGATGAAACAAGCTGTACAACACTGCGATTGTGGGCGCAGCTTGCCAACTGAGAGAAAACAGTACCTGACCACTCTCCTGCCTTTTCTATTCACATGAACATTCGATTGCAAGCTGTTTTGGACAACTTTCTTTCTCTTCTTGCAAAACACTCGGCAGACCTCCGTGCAGCCTCTAGAACACGTTGGGAGATGTTTTCTGTGCTGGCACAGTTTCTCCTTGCCAGACAGAGTGGAAAAGCTTTTTGCTAAGATGTAGACGAGAAGAGAGGCTAAAGACGAAGGTACGGTGCTCTGCAGAGCTAAGCACCGCTCCCGGACCTCTTTCGGCAGAAGGCGCACACCGCAGAGCACTGTGAGCGGCAGAATCGTCTTTGCGCGAAGAAGCAGCTTCTTCGTCTCCGGGAGCCGGAGAGAGCGGCAGCTTCGCAAAGGTGATGAAACAAGCTGTACAACACTGCGATTGTGTGCACAGCTTGCCAACTGAGAGAAAACAGTACCTGACCACTCTCCTGCCTTTTCTATTCACATGAACATTCGATTGCAAGCTGTTTTGGACAACTTTCTTTCTCTTCTTGCAAAACACTCAGCAGACCTCCGTGCAGCCTCTAGAACATGATGGGAGATGTTTTCTGTGCTGGCACAGTTTCTCCTTGCCAGACAGAGTGGAAAAGCTTTTTGCTAAGATGTAGAGGAGAAGAGAGGATAAAAACGAAGGTACGGTGCTCTGCAGAGCTAAGCACCGCTCCCGGGTCTCTTTCGGCCGAAGACGCACACTGCAGAGCACTGTGAGCGGCAGAATCCTCTTTGCGCGAAAAAGCAGCTTTTTCGTCTCCGGGAGCCGGAGAGAGCGGCAACTTCGCAAAGGTGATGAAACAAGCTGTACAACACTGCGATTGTGTGCGCAGCTTGCCAACTGAGAGAAAACAGTACCTGACCACTCTCCTGCATTTTCTATTCACATGAACATTCGATTGCAAGCTGTTTTGGACAACTTTCTTTCTCTTCTTGCAAAACACTCGGCAGACCTCCGTGCAGCCTCTAGAACACGATGGGAGATGTTGTCTGTGCTGGCAAAGTTTCTCCTTGCCAGACAGAGTGGAAAAGCTTTTTGCTAAGATGTAGACGAGAAGAGAGGCTAAAGACGAAGGTACGGTGCTCTGCAGAGCTAAGCACCGCTCCCGGACCTCTTTCGGCAGAAGGCGCACACCGCAGAGCACTGTGAGCGGCAGAATCGTCTTTGCGCGAAGAAGCAGCTTCTTCGTCTCCGGGAGCCGGAGAGAGCGGCAGCTTCGCAAAGGTGATGAAACAAGCTGTACAACACTGCGATTGTGTGCGCAGCTTGCCAAGTGAGAGAAAACAGTACCTGACCACTCTCCTGCCTTTTCTATTCACATGAACATTCGATTGCAAGCTGTTTTGGACAACTTTCTTTCTCTTCTTGCAAAACACTCGGCAGACCTCCGTGCAGCTTCTAGAACACGATGGGAGATGTTTTCTGTGCTGGCACAGTTTCTCCTTGCCAGACAGAGTGGAAAAGCTTTTTGCTAAGATGTAGACGAGAAGAGAGGCTAAAGACGAAGGTACGGTGCTCTGCAGAGCTAAGAACAGCTCCAGGGCCTCTTTCGGCAGAAGACACACACTGCAGAGCACTGTGAGCGGCAGAATCGTCTTTGCGCGAAGAACCAGCTTCTTGGTCTCCGGGAGCCGGAGAGAGCGGCAGCTTCGCAAAGGTGATGAAACAAGCTGTACAACACTGCGATTGTGTGCGCAGCTTGCCAAGTGAGAGAAAACAGTACCTACCACCCTCCTGCCTTTTCTATTCACATGAAGATTCTATTGCAAGCTCTTTTGTACAACTTTCTTTCTCTTCTTGCAAAATACTCGGCACACCTCCGTGCAGCCTCTAGAACACGATGGGAGATGTTTTTTGTGCTGGCACAGTTTCTCTTTGCCAGACAGAGTGGAAAAGCTTTTTGCTGAGATGTAGACGAGAAGAGAGGCTAAAGACGAAGTTACGGTGCTCTGCAGAGCTAAGCACCGCTCCCGGACCTCTTTCGGCAGAAGGCGCACACCGCAGAGCACTGTGAGCGGCAGAATCGTCTTTGCGCGAAGAAGCAGCTTCTTCGTCTCCGGGAGCCGGAGAGAGCGGCAGCTTCGCAAAGGTGATGAAACAAGCTGTACAACACTGCGATTGTGTGCGCAGCTTGCCAACTGAGAGAAAACAGTACCTGACCGCTCTCCTGACTTTTGTAATATCATGAACATTGGATTGCAAGTTGTTTTGGACAACTTTCTTTCTCTTCTTGCAAAACACTCGGCAGACCTCCGTGCAGCCTCTAGAACACGATGGGAGATGTTTTTTGTGCTGGCACAGTTTCTCCTTGCCAGACAGAGTGGAAAAGCTTTTTGCTAAGATGTAACGAGAAGAGAGGCTAAAGACGAAGGTACGGTGCTCCGCAGAGCTAAGCACAGCTCCCGGGCCTCTTTCGGCAGAAGGCGCACACCGCAGAGCACTATGAGCGGCAGAATGGTCTTTGCGCGAAGGAGCCGCTTCTTCGTCTCCTGAGCCGGAGAGAGCGGCAACTTCGCAAAGGTGATGAAACAAGCTGTACAACACTGCGATTGTGTGTGCAGCTTGCCAACTGAGAGAAAACAGTACCTGACCACTCTCCTGACTTTTGTAATCACATGAACATTCGATTGCAAGCTGTTTTGGACAACTTTCTTTCTCTTCTTGCAAAACACTCGGCAGACCTCCGTGCAGCCTCTAGAACACGATGGGAGATGATTTTTGTGCTGGCACAGTTTCTCCTTGCCAGACAGAGTGGAAAAGCTTTTTGCTAAGATGTAGACGAGAAGAGAGGCTAAAGACGAAGGTACGGTGCTCTGCAGAGCTAAGCACCGCTCCCGGGCCTCTTTCGGCAGAAGGCGCACACCGCAGAGCACTGTGAGCGGCAGAATCGTCTTTGCGCGAAGAAGCAGCTTCTTCGTCTCCGGGAGCCGGAGAGAGCGGCAACTTCGCAAAGGTGATGAAACAAGCTGTACAACACTGCGATTGTGTGCGCAGCTTGCCAACTGAGAGAAAACAGTACCTGACCACTCTCCTGCCTTTTATAATCACATGAACATTCGATTGCAAGCTGTTTTGGACAACTTTCTTTCTCTTCTGCAGAACACTCCGCAGACCTCAGTGCAGCCTCTAGAACACGATGGGAGATGTTTTCTATGCTTGCACAGTTTCTCCATGCCAGACAGAGTGGAAAAGCTTTTTGCTAAGATGTAGACGAGAAGAGAGGCTAAAGACGAAGGTACGGTGCTCTGCAGAGCTAAGAACAGCTCCAGGGCCTCTTTCGGCAGAAGACACACACTGCAGAGCACTGTGAGCGGCAGAATCGTCTTTGCCCGAAGAACCAGCTTCTTGGTCTCCGGGAGCCGGAGAGAGCGGCAGCTTCGCAAAGGTGATGAAACAAGATGTAAAACACTGCGATTGTGTGCGCAGCTTGCCAAGTGAGAGAAAACAGTACCTACCACCCTCCTGCCTTTTCTATTCACATGAAGATTCGATTGCAAGCTCTTTTGTACAACTTTCTTTCTCTTCTTGCAAAATACTCGGCACACCTCCGTGCAGCCTCTAGAACACGATGGGAGATGTTTTTTGTGCTGGCACAGTTTCTCTTTGCCAGACAGAGTGGAAAAGCTTTTTGCTGAGATGTAGACGAGAAGAGAGGCTAAAGACGAAGTTACGGTGCTCTGCAGAGCTAAGCACCGCTCCCGGACCTCTTTCGGCAGAAGGCGCACACCGCAGAGCACTGTGAGCGGCAGAATCGTCTTTGCGCGAAGAAGCAGCTTCTTCGTCTCCGGGAGCCGGAGAGAGCGGCAGCTTCGCAAAGGTGATGAAACAAGCTGTACAACACTGCGATTGTGTGCGCAGCTTGCCAACTGAGAGAAAACAGTACCTGACCGCTCTCCTGACTTTTGTAATATCATGAACATTGGATTGCAAGTTGTTTTGGACAACTTTCTTTCTCTTCTTGCAAAACACTCGGCAGACCTCCGTGCAGCCTCTAGAACACGATGGGAGATGTTTTTTGTGCTGGCACAGTTTCTCCTTGCCAGACAGAGTGGAAAAGCTTTTTGCTAAGATGTAGACGAGAAGAGAGGCTAAAGACGAAGGTACGGTGCTCCGCAGAGCTAAGCACAGCTCCCGGGCCTCTTTCGGCAGAAGGCGCACACCGCAGAGCACTATGAGCGGCAGAATCGTCTTTGCGCGAAGGAGCCGCTTCTTCGTCTCCGGGAGCCGGAGAGAGCGGCAACTTCGCAAAGGTGATGAAACAAGCTGTACAACACTGCGATTGTGTGTGCAGCTTGCCAACTGAGAGAAAACAGTACCTGACCACTCTCCTGACTTTTGTAATCACATGAACATTCGATTGCAAGCTGTTTTGGACAACTTTCTTTCTCTTCTTGCAAAACACTCGGCAGACCTGCGTGCAGCCTCTAGAACACGATGGGAGATTATTTTTGTGCTGGCACAGTTTCTCCTTGCCAGACAGAGTGGAAAAGCTTTTTGCTAAGATGTAGACGAGAAGAGAGGCTAAAGACGAAGGTACGGTGCTCTGCAGAGCTAAGCACCGCTCCCGGGCGTCTTTCGGCAGAAGGCGCACACCGCAGAGCACTGTGAGCGGCAGAATCGTCTTTGCGCGAAGAAGCAGCTTCTTCGTCTCCGGGAGCCGGAGAGAGCGGCAACTTCGCAAAGGTGATGAAACAAGCTTTACAACACTGCGATTGTGTGCGCAGCTTGCCAACTGAGAGAAAACAGTACCTGACCACTCTCCTGCCTTTTGTAATCACATGAACATTCGATTGCAAGCTGTTTTGGACAACTTTCTTTCTCTTCTTGCAAAACACTCGGCAGACCTGCGTGCAGTCTCTAGAACACGATGGGAGGTGTTTTCTGTGCTGGAACAGTTTCTCCTTGCCAGACAGAGTGGAAAAGCTTTTTGCTAAGATGTAGACGAGAAGAGAGGCTAAAGACGAAGGTACGGTGCTCTGCAGAGCTAAGCACAGCTCCCGGGCCTCTTTCGGCAGAAGCCGCACACCGCAGAGCACTGTGAGCGGCAGAATCGTCTTTGCGCGAAGAAGCAGCTTCTTCGTCTCCGGGAGCCGGAGAGAGCGGCAGCTTCGCAAAGGTGATGAAACAAGCTGTACAACACTGCGATTGTGTGCGCAGCTTGCCAACTGAGAGAAAACAGTACCTGACCACTCTCCTGCCTTTTATAATCACATGAACATTCGATTGCAAGCTGTTTTGGAAAACTTTCTTTCTCTTCTGCAGAACACTCGGCAGACCTCAGTGCAGCCTCTAGAACACGATGGGAGATGTTTTCTATGCTTGCACAGTTTCTCCATGCCAGACAGAGTGGAAAAGCTTTTTGCTAAGATGTAGACGAGAAGAGAGGCTAAAGACGAAGGTACGGTGCTCAACAGAGCTAAGCACAGCTCCCGTGCCTCTTTCGGCAGAAGGCGCACACCGCAGAGCACTATGAGCGGCAGAATCGTTTTTGCGCGAAGAAGCAGCTTCTTCGTCTCCGGGAGCCGGAGAGAGCGGCAGCTTCGCAAAGGTGATGAAACAAGCTGTACAACACTGCGATTGTGTGCGCAGCTTGCCAACTGAGAGAAAACAGTACCTGACCACTCTCCTGCCTTTTCTATTCACATGAACATTCGATTGCAAGCTGTTTTGGACAACTTTCTTTCTCTTCTTGCAAAACACTCGGCAGACCTCCGTGCAGCCTCTAGAACACGATGGGAGATGTTTTCTGTGCTGGCACAGTTTCTCCTTGCCAGACAGATTGGAAAAGCTTTTTGCTAAGATGTAGACGAGAAGAGAGGCTAAAGACGAAGGTACGGTGCTCTGCAGAGCTAAGCTCTGCTCCCGGGCCTCTTTCGGCAGAAGGCGCACACCGCAGAGCACTGTGAGCGGCAGAATCGTCTTTGCGCAAAGAAGCAGCTTCTTCGTCTCCGGGAGCCGGAGAGAGCGGCAGCTTCGCAAAGGTGATGAAACAAGCTGTACAACACTGCGATTGTGTGCGCAGCTTGCCAACTGAGAGAAAACAGTACCTGACCACTCTCCTGCCTTTTCTATTCACATGAACATTCGATTGGAAGCTGTTTTGGACAACTTTCTTTCTCTTCTTGCAAAACACTCGGCAAACCTCCGTGCAGCCTCTAGAACACGATGGGAGATGTTTTCTGTGCTGGCACAGTTTCTCCTTGCCAGACAGAGTGGAAAAGCTTTTTGCTGAGATGTAGACGAGAAGAGAGGCTAAAGACGAAGGTACGGTGCTCTGCAGAGCTAAGCACCGCTCCCGGACCTCTTTCGGCAGAAGGCGCACACCGCAGAGCACTGTGAGCGGCAGCATCGTCTTTGCGTGAAGAAGCAGCTTCTTCATCTCTGGGAGCCGGAGAGAGCGGCAGCTTCGCAAAGGTGATGAAACAAGCTGTACAACACTGCGATTGTGTGCGCGGCTTGCCAACTGAGAGAAAACAGTACCTGACCACTCTCCTGCCTTTTCTATTCACATGAACATTCGATTGCAAGCTGTTTTGGACAACTTTCTTTCTCTTCTTGCAAAACACTCGGCAGACCTCCGTGCAGCTTCTAGAACACGATGGGAGATGTTTTCTGTGCTGGCACAGTTTCTCCTTGCCAGACAGAGTGGAAAAGCTTTTTGCTAAGATGTAGACGAGAGCAGACGCTAAAGACGAAGGTACGGTGCTCTGCAGAGCTAAGCACCGCTCCCGGACCTCTTTCGGCAGAAGGCGCACACCGCAGAGCACTGTGAGCGGCAGAATCGTCTTTGCGCGAAGAAGCAGCTTCTTCATCTCCGGGAGCCGGAGAGAGCGGCAGCTTCGCAAAGGTGATGAAACAAGCTGTACAACACTGCGATTGTGTGCGCAGCTTGCCAACTGAGAGAAAACAGTACCTGACCACTCTCCTGCCTTTACTATTCACATGAACATTCGATTGCAAGCTGTTTTGGACAACTTTCTTTCTCTTCTTGCAAAACACTCGGCAGACCTCCGTGCAGCTTCTAGAACACGATGGGAGATGTTTTCTGTGCTGGCACAGTTTCTCCTTGCCAGACAGAGTGGAAAAGCTTTTTGCTGAGATGTAGACGAGAAGAGAGTCTAAAGACGAAGGTACGGTGCTCTGCAGAGCTAAGCACAGCTCCCGGGCGTCTTTGGGCGGAAGGCGCACACCGCAGAGCACTGTGAGCGGCAGAATCGTCTTTGCGCGAAGAAGCAGCTTCTTCGTCTCCGGGAGCCGGAGAGAGCGGCAGCTTCGCAAAGGTGATGAAACAAGCTGCACAACACTGAGATTGTGGGCGCAGCTTGCCAACTGAGAGTAAACAGTACCTGACCACTCTCCTGCCTTTTCTATTCACATGAACATTCGATTGCAAGCTGTTTTGGACAACTTTCTTTCTCTTCTTGCAAAACACTCGGCAGACCTCCGTGCAGCTTCTAGAACACGATGGGAGATGTTTTCTGTGCTGGCACAGTTTCTCCTTGCCAGACAGAGTGGAAAAGCTTTTTGCTAAGATGTAGACGAGAAGAGAGGCTAAAGACGAAGCTACGGTGCTCTGCAGAGCTAAGCACCGCTCCCGGGCCTCTTTCGGCAGAAGCCGTACACCGCAGAGCACTGTGAGCGGCAGAATCCTCCTTGAACGAAGAAGCAGCTTCTTCGTCTCCGGGAGCCGGAGAGAGCGGCAACTTCGCAAAGGTGATGAAACAAGCTGTACAACACTGCGATTGTGTGCGCAGCATAACAACTGAGAGAAAACAGTACCTGACCACTCTCCTGCCTTTTCTATTCACATGAACATTCGATTGGAAGCTGTTTTGGACAACTTACTTTCTCTTCTTGCAAAACACTCGGCAGACCTCCGTGCAGCTTCTAGAACACGATGGGAGATGTTTTCTGTGCTGGCACAGTTTCTCCTTGCCAGACAGAGTGGAAAAGCTTTTTGCTAAGATGTAGACGAGAAGAGAGGCTAAAGACGAAGCTACGGTGCTCTGCAGAGCTAAGCACCGCTCCCAGGCCTCTTTCGGCAGAAGCCGTACACCGCAGAGCACTGTGAGCGGCAGAATCCTCCTTGCACGAAGAAGCAGCTTCTTCGTCTCCGGGAGCCGGAGAGAGCGGCAACTTCGCAAAGGTGATGAAACAAGCTGTACAACACTGCGATTGTGTGCGCAGCATGACAACTGAGAGAAAACAGTACCTGACCACTCTCCTGCCTTTTCTATTCACATGAACATTCGATTGGAAGCTGTTTTGGACAACTTTCTTTCTCTTCCTGCAAAACACTCGGCAGGCCTCCGTGCAGCCTCTAGAACACGATGGGAGATGTTTTTTGTGCTGGCACAGTTTCTCCTTGCCAGACAGAGTGGAAAAGCTTTTTGCTAAGATGTAGACGAGAAGAGAGGCTAAAGACGAAGGTACGGTGCTCTGCAGAGCTAAGCACCGCTCCCGGACCTCTTTCGGCAGAAGGCGCACACCGCAGAGCACTGTGAGTAGCAGAATCGTCTTTGCGCGAAGAAGCAGCTTCTTCGTCTCCGGGAGCCGGAGAGAGAGGCAGCTTCGCAAAGGTGATGAAACAAGCTGTACAACACTGCGATTGTGTGCGCAGCTTGCCAACTGAGAGAAAACAGTACCTGACCACTCTCCTGCCTTTTCTATTCACATGAACATTCGATTGCAAGCTGTTTTGGACAACTTTCTTTCTCTTCTTGCAAAACACTCGGCAGGCCTCCGTGCAGCCTCTAGAACACGATGGGAGATGTTTTCTGTGCTAGCGCAGTTTCTCCTTGCCAGACAGAGTGGAAAAGCTTTTTGCTAAGATGTAGACGAGAAGAGAGGCTAAAGACGAAGGTACGGTGCTCTGCAGAGCTAAGCACCGCTCCCGGGGCTCTTTCGGCAGAAGCGGCACACCGCAGAGCACTGTGAGCGGCAGAGTCGTCTTTGCGTGAAGAAGCAGCTTCTTCTTCTCCGGGAGCCGGAGAGAGCGGCAACTTCGCAAAGGTGATGAAACAAGCTGTACAACACTGCGATTGTGTGCGCAGCTTGCCAACTGAGGGAAAACAGTACCTGACCACTCTCCTGCCTTTTCTATTCACATGAACATTCGATTGCAAGCTGTTTTGGACAACTTTCTTTCTCTTCTTGCAAAACACTCGGCAGCTCTCCGTGCAGCCTCTAGAACACGATGGGAGATGTTTTCTGTGCTGGCAAAGTTTCTCCTTGCCAGACAGAGTGGAAAAGCTTTTTGCTAAGATGTAGACGAGAAGAGAGGCTAAAGACGAAGGTACGGTGCTCTGCAGAGCTAAGCTCTGCTCCTGGGCCTCTTTCGGCAGAAGCCGCACACCGCAGAGCACTGTGAGCGGCAGAATCGTCTTTGCGCGAAGAAGCAGCTTCTTCGTCTCCGGGAGCCGGAGAGAGCGGCAACTTCGCAAAGGTGATGAAACAAGCTGTACAACACTGCGATTGTGTGCGCAGCTTGCCAACTGAGAGAAAACAGTACCTGACCACTCTCCTGCCTTTTCTATTCACATGAACATTCGATTGCAAGCTGTTTTGGACAACTTTCTTTCTCTTCTTGCAAAACACTCGGCAGACCTCCGTGCAGCTTCTAGAACACGATGGGAGATGTTTTCTGTGCTGGCACAGTTTCTCCTTGCCAGACAGAGTGGAAAAGCTTTTTGCTAAGATGTAGACGAGAAGAGAGGCTAAAGACGAAGGTACGGTGCTCTGCAGAGCTAAGCACCGCTCCCGGGCCTCTTTCGGCAGAAGGCGCACACCGCAGAGCACTGTGAGCGGCAGAATCGTCTTTGTGCGAAGAAGCAGCTTCTTCGTCTCCGGGAGCCGGAGAGAGCGGCAGCTTCGCAAAGGTGATGAAACAAGCTGTACAACACTGCGATTGTGTGCGCAGCTTGCCAACTGAGAGAAAACAGTACCTGACCACTCTCCTGCCTTTTCTATTCACATGAACATTCGATTCCAAGCTGTTTTGGACAACTTTCTTCCTCTTCTTGGAAAACACTCTGCAGACCTCTGTGACACTTCTAGAACACGATGGGAGATGTTTTCTGTGCTGGCACAGTTTCTCCTTGCCTGACGTAGTGGAAAAGCTTTTTGCTAAGATGTAGACGTGTAGAGGCGCTAAAGACTGGATGAAAGCAAATGACACCCATCTTCAAAGAAGGCAATTAGGTGTGCTCGGAAGAGTCCGAACCAGCCAGCCTGTTTTTTATCTCCAGGAAGTTTATGGAGCAGCTATTCCTGGAAAGACTTGCCCGGCACATGAAGTACGGCAAACTCAGGTCGTCAGCATGGATTTTCCGGGGGAATTTTTTTTGCTGAACATCTTTTTCAACTCCTCTGATGAATCGACTGGTCGATGAACGGAATTTTGACTGCCTGGGCCTCAGGGAGGTTTTTGGCATTTCTCTGCATGGCAGCACACATACATACTGGAAGCAATAATGCTAAGGGGAGGGAACCAGTGTCTTTTCAGTGATGCTGAGTGAAAAGACAAGAGGCAGTGGGCACACTCTGAAATACCGGATATTGCCTTTGAACATCACCAAAAGATTTTTTAATGTGAGGGTGACTGAACCATGGCACAGACTGCCCAGAAAGGCTGTGGAGCCTGGATCTTTGAAGACATTAAAATTACACCCAGATAGAATCCTGGGCAAGAGGCTCTAGGTATCCTGGTTTAGCAGGGGGGTTGGATCTGGTTAGCCCCACCAACCCCTTCCACTCTCAGTCGTTCTGTGCTAGTGAATTCTCTTGGAGATGCACTTCAAGCACTGGCATGACAAAGTTCTGTGCAGAGATCCAAATGGACATGGGATCTAAGTTCCTTAAGCAGTGTTCAAGAAGAATATAAAACTCTGGGACAAGTATCTCTTCCCTAACTGAATCCCTTTCAGGGGTAAATTCCCAGCTATAGAAAGATCTTCTGATACGCGTGCATTAGACTGACACTGGCTGAGCAAATTTCTCCCTATGTGTATCTAAGACCAGTTAGGATCTTCACCCAAAGTGTTGTCAACATAGTCACAGAATGTCTACTGTTAAGAAGTGACAACTGACATCAGAATGGCAAATATTGGTCCACAAAATGGATGAATGGATGGGAATCATCTACTTGGGTTAAAAACAAAAATACAGAGTTGGTCTTTATTTCTCAATTTCATTGCAATATTGATAAGGGAAGAAAAAGACCTAAGTCCTTGACTTTCTTAACTGGAGGAAAGATTTTAAAAATTCCTTGTAAAAATGTATTATCACTATCAGACTATTGAAACCATTTGAGATTTGAGTTGGGAAAAAAGATCCGAATTTGTCTAGATAGTGGCAAAGAAGCCAAGAAAATAGGAAAGAAACAAAAAGAGAGCAAAAGAGTCAGCTTCAGCGGACAAGCTCGTTCTGGAAGTAGTCTGCGGGGAAAAGGAACTCCCAGTTGAATTTCCAGTGTATTCCTGCGCTGCTTTCACTAACTGCTCAATGGAAAAACCAATCCTTTTGTATAACTTCTCCCAGCAAGAAAAACTCCAACAGGTTGACACCACCATCATGCCTGTTCCAGACATATTGAAAAGAGAAAGGATGATTTTCTTGAAAAGCTACTTGCATAAAAGTCGCAAGACAGTGGAGGGATTCCCACATTCTCCTTCCTCCATCTGGCTTGAAAGTATGTTTGATCAAATATGCAACAAAGCACATGATTTATAAGGTAGAGTCAAATGGATGGTTTGGGAATTGATCTCTTGTTGATAGTAAACTTCATATCCACTCTGTGTGACCTTTCTAAAACAAAATGTGGAGCGGAGGCATGAATCTGCCACAACAAGGGTTAAGCAAACCTACACACTCCCGTTCACATGCCCCCCCTTCCACACACACCTAGGCACACACAGAGATCAGCATAGAAGATCATGAACACCTTGGAAAAGACTGAAATGCTAAATGCCTCTCTTTATGGGCAAAGGAGCTGGTGCAATAGTTCAAATGCCTGGTACAAAAATTCTGTTGAACATTTAGCTCCTATTTAAAAGACAGCTTTTCATTTCATTCCATTTACAAATCATTTTCATTTCATTTGTTTCTTTTAAATTACTTAGTTCTCATGTCTTGTATGTCTAGGAATATTTTCTTTGAAAAAAAGGAAAAAATAGGTGAGATCTTTTCAGCACAAAACATTGCTTGATAGAATTTTAAACCATCGTGATATGGAAGAATTGTTCTGTCCCTCTCTAAGGTGGAAGAAGTATTTGGATCACAGATCATCTACAATGAAATACTTGACATGTTTAAGATGCTTTCAATCCGTGGCACTTTTGTTTCTTTTCATTTTCTTGTGGTGTTGCTGATGTTTTTTTTTACATTTATTTTATTTCCACAGAGATGTCAAATGTTAGTAAACAGAAGAATATATATTTTAAATGGAATCTGAAATTAATTGTTATAGGTCCTTAGTGATTTTTGTTGAGATGCCAGCTGCAGTCATCATCTTATTTCAGATGAAGTGATTACCAGTATAAGCTTATGGTATGAAGCAGGTAATAGTTCACAGAGTAATGGAGTTCTGCTTACCATTTGCAGATGTTCTGATTCTTCATTTGCTACTTTAACTTGTAACCACTCTCTTTTTTGGATAGCTAGAAATCTGTGAGAGAAACTACAGCAAGATTCCTTTGTCGTTAGATACTTGATATGACAATATTAGGAGAAGGGGAAGGAGAAAATGGTGTTTAGCTCTGTTTCCATGAAGATTCAAACCCTTTGGTGGTGTTCTGAAATACCAACAACCCCAAAATAAATTGCAGCATTGGAATTGCAGTAGCAAAATTTATTTTGATATGGATGTATTTTTGATTAGTAATGTATAGCAAGTTTTTGTAAGGCTTCAAGCCCCTGCCCCCTTCTTTCTTAATTTCTCTCCCTACAAAACTGAAGAGAAGAGCCTAAATGTCATTAGGAGCTGGTGTCTTGTGTAGAATAGTTTTGAACAGAAGGAAAGAGGGTAATTGATAACCTAAAGCAAACAGCAAGAGATCTGCCTTGCTGTCACAAGTCTGCTGCATCTCTGAGAAAGCTTGCTGTGCTATTAGAGTCACAATGTGCTCAGTAAGGAAATCTTCTTGGGAAAAAATATCTTTTCGCAATTACTTGAAAGCAATAAGCAGATGTGTATTCTCCGACGCATTTTCAAAAATTACAGAAGTTTAAAAATTTTGATCAAAACCAGTTTGTTTCATTACTTGAGGAGCTTTTCTAAGCCAAGCTCTAAGTTCTCCTCATGTTGCTGTTGTGTAGCTGAAGCCTAGAGCATGAAGATGACAGAACTCGGTTCTCACAACTGTAAATAAAGCTGGAGGAAGGTTGTGGATGTGCAGGAACCGATTGTCTGACGTTAGCAGCAGATCAATGCACAACAAATGTGAATAGCACTGGATGGGTGCTGAACACATATGATTGTAACCTTAGTCTGAGAGAGATTACCTCTGGTTTGCACCCTGGTGGTGATTCTAACCCTAGTCTGAGAGAGATCACCTCTGGTTTGCATCCTGGTGATTCTAACCTTGGTCTGAGAGAGATCACCTCTGGTTTGCACCCTGGTGATTCTAAACTTGGTCTGAGAGAGATCACCTCTGGGTTGCACCCTGATGATTCTAACCACATTAATCGCTTCATCTGCAAATGAGATGATGAGTGCAGCTGGCATCTCCACTCACGGGCATGATCCCTTACCAGCGTACAGCATTTCTCCCCAGCAGCATTCATGTGTATCTTACTTCAGTGACTCATAAATAATTATGTTCTTTTAGCTGCAAATTAAGTGGCTGATGACTGAGGTTTTTCTGGGCAGCATACTGATAGATTATGTATGGTTAGTACTGTTCATATTGTTTTGTGCTTGTGGGGGTTTATTCCCTCAAAACCTGTACTTGTAGGTCTTAGAGATTATTTTTTTTTAATGATTAATTTGGTAAGACTTCCCTATCATCTTTCTCCTTGGATTACTGGTAGAAATTTTCTTCCTGCTGTTTGTTACATACCTCCCTGAAGGATACTAATCGTTTTATGTATGTACCTTTCCTTGAAAATATAACTAGGTTACTTTGGCAACCAGCCGTATGTTCTGGAGAAGAGATTTATTATTTTTATAGAAGCCTCTCACCCCCAGAGACAGGAACAGTGATCTTGAATGTCTCCATGGGTAAAAATCAATGGATCTTTACTTATTTGTATATATGCTCCAATGTAGTTTTCTGTTGCCCTGAGTTTCTTTTCATGATAGAGTTCACCTGAGTCTGAGCATCTATTTTGGTTGCTACAATTAAAAGGTGTCCCTCCTAATGCATACCTGTTGCATGGCTGTGTAACTGTGCTCTCATTTTGTGATAGCATGGGCATTCTAATTTAGTCTTGCATGGTGAATTATTCTGGGAGTCCACATTGCAAATTGCCAAGTCTGGCATTCCCTTCTCTATCAGGTCCTTTTGCCCACTAAGGAATAGCTACACCTTACTGATTAGTTTATCAAGACAGACTGTACATTATTGCTTATAAACTAAGTTGCTCTGGGATAATAATGCTTCTGCGCTGTCGATGAATGAGTAAAAATTTGAACATTACCTTCACATATATATGTGCATGTGAGGCACAGGCTTTTCCCATGCCCCTTGCCATCAGATGCTACTCATTTTCTGTTGTTTGGACAGCGTACAAAATAGCATACCCTGGAGACAACAGGGCTGTGTTGTGAATTCCTGTTCCTAGCCAGCCCCTGGAAAATGTTTTGGTTTGGAATACGGGAAGAAATGAAGCTGTGGGGAAACGGTGTTTGTCCCTGGTTAAAGAAAGAGCTACCTTGCACGCTGTGAGATGGGCTGATACATACATTGTGTGAATCCAGAGTATGAGGAGACATTCACCAGGGTACTGTATTTTTCCTCACTAGCAAAAATAAACGATTCCGTTTCAATGCCATTTCCCAATTTTTGATATCCTTCTTGCCTCATTTCCCAAACAACTCTGAGCTGGGAATGTCTTTCATTCCCGCTGCCTGTGTTGTTTGTTCTGGCTACTGGATCTTTTCCATTTCTGGGAGATGCTGCATCTCTCTGTTTCTCTGCCAGACTAATTCTTTTTTGCTCCAGTGGGCTTTGTGCTTGGAGCAGAGAGTGCAAAATGCCTGGTCAGAAGTGTTACAGTTTCAGGGAAGGTAGATGGTGAATTTCCAGGCTATTTCTATTTTGGGTTTTGTTTGTTTCCTTTCTTCTTACTGTTATATACTAATAGGTTTTTTTTTAGTTTTTCTCTCTGTACTCTCTTCCAATATAGAAATAACATTTTTCAAAAATCCTCCAAGGTCCCATGAGGAAACAGTAACCAGTCTTTCATTTCTTTGTGTAGGCACACACTCAGAAGGGCAGAGGGCACAGTCATCCTGTCAGTGCAGCACAGAGAACAGTGAAATATCAGTAGAGGATTTGTTTCTTCCTGCTATCCTAACTTTTTTTCTTTGTTGATATTAAAGCATAAGTTATTCTTAATGCGGTTCTTCCTTAAACATTCCTTGTACGCTGATAGGCTCAGCAAAGGTTTGGTCACTGGGGAATGGATGACTCAGGCTTTTACACTCTGAGTCAACAGTCACAATGAGTAGATTCATATACTTTTGGCATGTAAGTACAAGCTGGTGCTTCATTTCACTGTGTTTTGTCGATGAATTTTTCCAGAGTTAATTCAGACATTCTGAAGCATTGAGAAGCAACATAACCTGTGCTCTGCTTGGGCGTAGGTTATGGTGGAAAGTGAGTTGATGTTGTTACCTGCTCTCACGATGCTACATTTGCAGTTAAGGAAACAGCCTCAGAATGCCTTCCATGCTTGTGTTTTTATCAGTTTCTCTTTGAGGGGCATGCCTATACTACCTAACAAACTTGTTTAAATATATAGCATACTTTCCTAACTGCGTAATGTTTCACTTTGTCCACTTTGTTTCTTTGAAGACCTAAGGTGCTGATAGTAAAATTGTTGAAAGGGCGATAATGCAGCATGGGGCTGTGGAGCTTGCCAGGCTGTGAACAGGATATAACAAGCTTCTATTCTTTGGCATCAGCTTAAAAGTAGTCCTTTTGTTTTGTGAAACTTTTAATTTGGGCTGTTTTGAAGGGAAGTGATGTACTGTGGCTCAAACTGGCAACTTCTGTGTTCTTTACTGGGATAACTTTATTGAATATCCTCTCTGACTGAAAGGAGAGTGGTGAACAACACTAGTCCAGTGTCACAGTAGAGATAAATAACACTGTTATCGAAGTAGATGAAGGTTTCATTTAATTTCATTTATCCTCTGCACCAGTGTTTCCCGAAGAGTTCTGATGCTTTGTGCTGATCCTCCCTACTGGAGATATGCAGATGAGTTATTTTTCTGTCAGCTCTGTCCAATGAAAGTCAAGATCGTGCTGCTAGGCCACCTTTTTACAGGAAAAATAATCTAATGACTGGATTGCAGTACTGTCATGGAAATAAATTGCCTCCTATGTTCAGATAGCAGCAAGGTGGTGACCACTTAGTGCAAATCTTCTTCCTATTGTTAATGGTTTCTCAGTAGCATAAAAGCCTGTGCTCTTGGCAGCTAAAAGATTTAGTCACATCTAGATAATGTATTTGAGACAAGACACAACTAGATCAAATGATTATTTGTGAGGGTTTTGCCTCGATTCATCATGCGGTAGTACATTTTCCAAGAGTTCGGCTGCAGAGCTCCTACCAGAGACACTGATAAGGTTTTTTGGGGGTCTGATTTTGTTTTTCCTAGGTGTCTCTGTGTGTCTTTGTTTTTCTCACTTTTGTTGCATTCTAGTGAGTTGTGAGCCAGCTAGCCTTCCTGTGTGGTAGGTGTGAAAAATTGGACTGTCTCGCTGTTCCAGCCTCTGGTGAACATGAGCTCTCTTGCCATTCCTCTGAAACTGTGCTACATTCTAAAAAGATGATTATGGAGTGCAGTATTTAAGGGTTGTATGGTGGCATGAGGTCAGGTTCTGTGGGGGGAACTGGCTGTATTTGGAAATCTCAGTGATCTGCTACTACTCGTGATCAGCTTTAGAGAGGACAAAGTCAAATAGCGTCAGAAGGTGTCTGCTGAGCCTTTTGACAACTGCTTTGCACGACATCGACTGTAATTTTTAAGATGATGTCAAGTAGTGCTAGTATTCAGTCATTTTAATAAGGCAGTGAGTCTTAGCAGCAAAGACTTGCTGGCAACTCGCTGTTTGAGCCTGGTGCTGTTACATCAGCTCTTTTGTGAAGGCTTCATCATGCACAAACTTTTATGCTTATCCCACTTTTTCCACCAAATTAAAATAGGGGTCAATTTGAAACTATATACCAGGAGATTTCATTGGCAATTTGGGCTAAAGCAAAAACTTTAATCTCTGAAGGTTAGATTTAATTGTCTCCCTGCCTCTCTTAACTGTAATAAAAGAGTAGTGAAAAAGCTTCAGCTAGTTTTCCTTTTATTTACTCCAGCAGCAGGTTCGAGCCCAAAGGAAAAAAAAAAAGGTGTAAAACAAGCTGACTTGGCCTTTTGTATGTATCAGAGCTTTTGTAGCATTGGTTTCTCATCAGACCAAGCTTGCTTGCTGTGAGGATAATCTGACTCACCTTTTGGAAAGGTAAAGGTCAGCTGCACTTGAGGAAGCCCCTGGTAGGCAATGCAGGCTCATAAAAATACTCTCAGCTCTTTCTTGACAGTTACCTTCTCTGGACCATGGTCTTGTCTTTGCTTGCCTCAGGCTTCTGGGAGCCCAGGATAGTTTATTGCCCTGCAGAAAGCACTGGGTAGATCCCACAGCAGTGTTCACTGCTGTATATTCCTGTATATATATATATATATATATATATATATATATATATATAAAATACATATATATTTCAATGCATGGCTCATTAATCTGTGTCCCTTCTGTGGAGTAGCTGATGATGCGTTTATTTATTTCTTCCTTCCTTCTTTTTCTTCAGTGCTTTGACCCTTTCATTTTGAAGGCATAAGGTGTGGAAGTGTAAAGAATGATCTCATGGTAAGGGACTCTGAGTCCAGGATAAAAGTGAATTATTAGAACAGAATTTCTCTCTGAGGTAGAATGGGTTTTAAGAATGATGCCACATAGGCAGAATGCATTTCTCATTTGTATACCCTGACAAAAGAATTGATTGTTGCTGCCTGCTTTTAGGTATGTAGATTTATACCTGACAACTAGCTCTAAGTTCACAAGTAGTAACAAACGATAGAAACCAGCTTAACCACTGGTAGCAATTAGCTGTTTTAGAATGTGTTTGAAAAGGTTGTGTAACTGGGGAAATTGTCAGACAAGAGAAGATCCAATCAGGCTGCTAAAAGAGATTTTGTGGGCAAATGAAATGAGTACTTCGGTAAAATTCCTTACTATTGCAGCGTATGCGCGTGCACACTGGTGGGCTGGGGCTGATGAGCCTCTGGCAGGGAGCTTTGCAGAAGCTGCAAATGTTTTCAGTGGAAAGGAGACCTCAGCTCAGTTCTGCGGCATGTGACTTCCTATTTCGGTAGGTTACTTCCAAGGGACTTCCTCTGTTAAATGGACTCGTCTCTGGAGATTTAATCTGGAGCTGGAGCGTGGTCTGCTTTGTCCTGTGCCTCTGACAGCACTTTCCTGGAGTTTGCTTTGGAGTATTTCATTTTTATTTTGCACTGTCTCCAGCGTGCAAGGGTCTAGTGGCTGCTACTCGTGATCGGAAGCTGAGCACGTTTGTCCAGGTCTCAGTGGTGCATCCAGCAGAGCACATTGCCGCGCGGTATTCGAGCACTGAAATCGTGGAGGTGAGAGTCTTCCTTACTCAATTAACATGCTGATTGTTCCATTGCTCATTTCTTCCTTAGAAAGTGAGTTAGGAATAAAACAAGTTGGTGCATAGTGCCAGGTAAGACAAGCACACCCTGGCAGTTAGTAAAGCATACTGAAGTGTGCTGTAGTTCTTGGCATTTAAGCAGGATCAAGAGAAATTCACTTGGCTTCTCATGAAAGCTCTGTTGTTCCAAGTGGAGGCATGGAGAATATTCCAATTCTCCAGACACAGGTTTAGAATGAAACAGGGAATAGTTGCTCTCATGAAGGGACAAGGCAATGCAAAATAAAACTTAATTAAGAGTATAGTGAGTTTGGAAAGTATTTTTAAATGCAGAAAAGCATAGGTGTATTACATGGTCTGTTATCCTATTTGGTTTTTGTTCTATTTTTTCCATTAAAGAGCTGATGCTTTTGCAATTTGAAAAATATTACTCTAGATCTATAATTTGGGAAAGAAATGTGTGTATGTAATGTCTGTGACTTTACATGTAAGAATTAGTAATTGGTACCATACGTGACAACAAAAGTCGTCTGAGGCTGCTTTGCTAATCCTGACTTTGCCCTGTAAGCATTGGTGTCAGAAACAGCGAAAATGGTTCAGAGAAAATGAAGGGTGAGCAATGTAGATGTAACTTGCTTAACTTACAGGGGAGATTCATTAAGAGCAGGAAAGTCTCATTGTAAACACACACATGATTTCACCAGAGGCTTGTTTTAACTCTTAAATACAATGAGAATATTTCATGAGGTCTTTGTGTGATTACTTTCAACCAACTACTAATTAAATTATTATGATTTCAGCCCTCAACCATCCTGAAACTGTCTAATTCAAATATCTTGTATCTGATCAGGATGTCTCATTGCAGACTGTCTGGAATGATGTTGTGCAAAAGATGGATAGATAACCATGTATTCTTTGAAATAGAAGTTGATGCATTTCCTAATACAATGTCCTAGACCTCAATAAATTCCTGAATTTGTTTTATCAAGGTTCTTGGCTTTGTAGTCAAGCTTTGGTGGAGGGCAAGGCAGGGTCACAGAAAGTTAATCCGTAAGATAAATTACCTTTGTCGTGCACAAGCCTTTTTTTTTTTTTTTTTAATTACTTAATGGAAAATTTAATGATACCCACCTGGTAATCTTTGGCAATTAGGTGTAATTAAACATGAAGAAATTATAAATAATGTTTTGCATTATTCATTTAATTGTACATCTTTAGCTATGATATAGTTAGTTCTGTGTACAGCTTTTAAGTGTAATCATAATGTTTCAAAGCACAGGAATTTTATTTTATAGCAGTACAGCCTAAAGAGGAATATTTCAATCCCCTCTCCACAAAATCAGTATCCTTAATGTAATACTGAGAGTCTCTGTAGCATTTCTATACACTCAGTATTGTGGCTTAATGAAGATTGCTCTTTTTTGTATGTGTGTGCATGTTAAATCCTTAGTTCATCTAAATTAAGATGAAATTTTGGTACTTTCAAAAAGTGTTGAGGGAGTAAGAAAGGTTTTTTGGTTATTATAGGTTGTATTCCAGAACCTGGTACTAGCTGAGCTGTTTAAAAATGTGATAGCAGGCTCTGCCTCTGAAGCACTTCATATCCTTCCCAGTTAAAAAAACTTTCCAGGAAGTTCTTGTAGTTTTGTTTGGGTTTTGCTTGTTTGCTTTTAGCTTTCCTGATAAAGTTTTAAGGCTGTTTGTTTTTTCTCTTTGATTGGGTAATAAAACTGAGCTGTTTCCATCTCTCTGCTGTAGACAGCTGGCACCCTCTGGGTTTCTGTACCTCCACAGTGACACCCTTCACATTGCTCAGCTGTCCTTACTGAGTGTTTGCCCATGTTGCACAGGGTACAAAAGATCCTCTGTTTCTGACTGGTGTGACCTTCCCACCGGAATACCCCATCTATGAGGAAACTAAAATAAAACTCACGGTCTACGATGTCAAAGATAAATCCCAAGACACGGTAAGCGCTTTGCTTCAGTCCGTGCACAGATCTGACTGAGGAATGAGTTTCTTGCTGTGTTGTTCTTCGGCTCTCATTAGCAAATTGGGGAGATGGTTTGATGTCAAATTGGTTTTGTTGTTCTCTTGTGCCTAAAATCTACTTCATCTGTTGTTGATATGTTAGAGACTAGAGAAAGAGAACCATGCACTTAAGGTGGGCTTTTTGCTATTGGCTTTTTAACTGGTTACATGAGTCAGCACAGGTATTCCTGGCAAAGAAAAGACTGCTCTCTTGTGCTTTTTGAGAGCAGAGAACACATGGAATAGACTCTGATAGCACTGCTGTGAATAACTTTTCAGAAATATATTTCTGATAATATTTTACTTCTCTGCATAAACCAGAATGACAGTAGAGCCTGTAACTTGGGAGAGAGCTACTCCTATTTAATCTCTTGGGTGGTGATACCTGCAGCTTTCTGTTGCTGCTTTTGTTCTTGATTTGTAGCAGTCCAAACTCTACAGCTAAAGGTGAATCATTTGGGGTTCCAGTGTTGTAGACTCTTGAGTACAGAGTCAGCTTTTTATTCTTGGGAGTTACTCACTTGGGCTGATACATGGAGGTCAGAGGAACAATCTGAGTGGTTAAACTGCCAAATAAAGAGCTTGAGTACTATTTGATGTGTTCCAGATAATCCAAGACAGCCTTAGACAAGGGCTAAGCCTTTGTCTTAGCCTAGGACAGAGCTAGATGTCATAACAGGACCTGTGGGAGATGTGTATTTTTCTTCTGCAGCAGGCTGGAGTCCAGCTGATTAGTTTGCTCTCAGCCATCAAGAATGGCCACGTTGACACCTGTGTTGAATTGACTGAATTGCTCTGTAGTTGGCACCCAGCATGATGAAAGCAAGTGCAAGCTTCTGTCCTGGCTGTATATATGTTCATTATCTAGAAGAAGGTAATCGAGGACATGATTTGAAGCTTGGGACTGTCTTTGAGCTGCTTACAAAAGTAAAGTTCTATGTTTTGAGAACTTGTAATTTTTTCAGGTAGAAAATTATTGGTCTATTTGTTTAAATTTTCAACCTTTGTGAGCCAGCAGGTTGCTTCTGTCCCCTCACTGTGCTCTTTCATGGGAATATGTGGAGTGTCTTAAGCATCAAATCTGAATTTCTTCTCTGTTTAAGAAGGGAAGGGACATGTATATGCATTTTATAATGTATATATTTTAAATTTGGTGTTGGATTAGACTACAGGGACTTAAAATGGGATCTGCTGTTTCTTCAATAGAGTTGTCACCTGTGGACAGGTAACAGGCATTGAGTTAAGGGAGTTGGACTTTGTCCTTCCCTTCCAGTTTCATTTTGACTGACAGATGCTGGAAAATAATATCCTATCAGTAAGTGATAAAAGTGAACTGGGTTGGTAGTACTTTTTCCCTGTGTTACTGCTTTTCTAGCTCCAGGCTCCTCTACTGCCACTTATGAAAGAGAAGATCTACCCTAGAGAACTAATAGAACTTGATAAGCTTTTTGCAAACATGTAAGGACTTTCTGTAACTGTTCCTTACAATTGTAGTTCAGGACTAGAGTCTCTCCCAGGGAATCCCACTGATGTAGCTTGTAAATCACGAGATAATACCTTTCTCTTTTGTCGTAGCATTTGTATTGTTCCTATGTGAAACATTCTAGATCTGTGCTGTAGGACCTTTTTGTGGGGGCAAGTATTGATCTCATCTCTGATTTACATACATTTAGCATTTTTTACTACTCAACCATTTTAAGCTGGATGTAGGCAATAAAAAATTAAATAAGATGCAAGATTTAAATCAAGATGAGCTGCAGCATATGTGAATCACCCCAGGCTACCCTAGTTGCAACTTCGTCTGTGGCAATATTTCCACTTCTGTTTACATCCCAGAATCTCAGTCATGCTATCACTTGACTTTCTTACCTGTAATTAATTAGAAACCATCATGCTTTCTATTAGTTTGGGTGATTTTTTTTCAAGTCTGGATGTTTATGTAGGCTCATAAGAGTCAGGTTAAAACGAGCTATAATTTGATATCATTACCAGCATAGCTGCAACAGCACGGATCTCCATGCTTGGAGATCAAACCAAACAAACTGGATATGTCCCTTTGGCAGTGAAACTGCTCCCAGGGCTGTGGTGTCACAGCTCTGATTCTCCAGTCTGCAGCAGAGCTGGCTTTCCTGTTCTTCAAAAAGTGCTGCCACGTATTACAGCTGCCAAATGTAGTCCCACCATTCCTCCAAACGGACAGGTAATCCAGTTTTGGGTGGGGGGGAATCCAGGCCTGCTAGGCATGCCCTGCTCTTCCAGGTTGTGCTCCAGAGCAGATGTGAGCTCAAATCATTGGGCATTTGTAGCAGAAATAAACCTTGGATTGGACTCTGAGCTGTTCTGCAGAAATCGTGTTACAGCAATAATTCCCACAGCATCAGGGCTGTGCTACTGCTTGCCTCAGTTAATGAGCTCAAAGTAGTTAATATCTCTTGTCACAAATAAATACTTTAACTTTTCTTATTTATTTTGATGCAACTATAGGAAGTGAATTCTGTGCATGAATTAAACTCAGCAGGATTTTACTACCACAAATAGAAGACTGTAGAGAAGGCGGGAAAAGGGCAGTGAGTACATCACGGGTAAAGCATTTTCTTGTTGTCAAAGGTTTGACATTGGCACAAGGCCAAATGCCCCCATGAAAATACACCTTCTCTGGTGTCTGCTGTGAGATTTTGACCAGGAATAAACAAAGCAGGCTCTCACTTGAAAAAGAAGAAAAATTTATTAACTAAACTACAAAAACAATTACCAAACTACACACAAAAGAAAGGGGAAAAAAAAAACACAAGGAAAATGAAAACCTCACAAAAACACTCTCCTCCTCCTCCTCCCCCCCCCAAATTCCCAATACAATACAATCCAAAATCAATTCTGGGTCCAGCACCACCCTTTAGAATACTCGACTTCAGTTCCTCAAGAGGAGAGGGAGTCCTTCCATGTGTCATGGTGGCCTTTTCCGTCCTTGTTCCGGTGCTCTCACCACCGGACCAGAATCAGGGCTGCTTCCAGGGTTGTCCTTTTAAGGAGGCTGTGTCCAGTTCCAGAAAAGCTCAATCTCTCACCTCTGGGACATCTGTCCCCCCCATATTTTATATACCCCCTGGGGCCGAGGGGTGCCCACACTGAATCTTCTTTGGCTCTGGGACATTTCTCCCCCTGGACTCAGTCTCTGTATTACACGGAAACATAGCTCTGTCCATGGCTACACAAAAGAGTCCAGCATAAAATGCCACTCCCTCTTCTCCATCTTTCCAACATCTCTCACTCTCTCTCTCTCTCTGGTCCAGACCTTCATCACTCGCTCATTTCCTTCGTCCTCCTCCACTCTTATCTCTCGTCTAGGAAGGGGTAATGTTCTGTGAAGTTTTCATTGTCCAAAAAAAAAGGGTGAAAAACTCCTCCAAGCGGCTGGACTCCTGGCTGCACCCCCCCCATCTCCTCAGCCGGGCTGCCTGCTGCCAGCACATGTTTACTGCTTTCAAGGTAACGGCACACAAACACAGGCTGCCCTCTCTCTCTCTCTGTCTGTCTCCAAGGGGGGGGAACAGGCTGCCCATTGCTTCCTGGCATTTCTTTACTTCTTCCTTCCACCCTTGGGGGGGGCCAGGCCTACCTCTCCCGGGCCGGGCCGCATGGCTTTTCCCCTCCCCCCGCCCAGCCAGCAACTGGGCCGGGGGAAGAGACCCAACTCCTTCGCCGCCGGAAATCCAAAGAGAAGCTGCCGGGGGAGAGCCCTGCTTTTACCCTGTGTTCTCAGAGGTGGATCCCAGTGCCCAGTGGTTAGGCCAGATGGCAATATTCAAATCTGAGCACTCATTGGCCCCATCCACACAACATCCCAGAAATCCTGTTTCCGGGTCAAACCATGACACTTGGGTTTTGTTAAACCTGGCTCTGACTGTACAAGAGAATTTGCTCTCATTTTCAAATCTGCTGGAATTTTACTATAATAGAAAACTAACTAAATACTTCTTGAGTTGTGCACACAAGTGATAACATTAAAGTGAAAGAAGATGCTCCTCATTGAGAAACAACCAGAATTTATTTTTGGCCTGCTCTTTAAAAAAAAAAAAAAAATCTTGAAAATTACCTTTCAATGCTAGTATTCCTGTACCAGGAAGCTTTTAGTTGCTTCACTCTTGACTGTCACTTCACTTCCATTATGTAAGAAGTATGGTTTAATTATATTGAAATACTGTGCAGCTGGGATCACATTCACTCTGCTTGACACCCGGAATGTTCAGACTGCACTTCTCACTTTTTATGCTTCTCTGTCTGATGTTGATCATAATTATATCTTGGCTGTGTCAGATTTTCTGTTATTGCGGCTTTTTAGGTTGATGAAAGGGGGGTTTTTGTTTGTTTTGACTAGTCTTTCTAAGTGATTTGTTACTGTAAGTTTTCACGTAAATAGAAACTTTTAAGAAAGACTATGGTATTCCCAGTTCACTTAGATATACTCAGAACAACGTAGCTGAAACGCTTATGAAATATCCTTTAAATATTTCCAGCGAAGCCACGCATACAGATCGGTGGGTAATGCCATATTGTGAGAAATGCATAGTGACATCTGTTTCTACATCACAAAGATTTTTCTTCTCATATTGCCGTGGGCAAATTTATGTTTTGCTGGCTTGAGCTACACTGTCTTTAGGATTTTATAAAGTTGGGTTTTTTGTAATGCTGGGGCTGTACCTGTTCTATGTCATTGTCAAATAAGATCAGAATTATAGGCTTATAAATCGTTGAAAAATTACCTCTGTCCCACTTTTGCACAGGCATGCTGTTCTTACCTTTCTTATAGGCATGTAGGTTAGCCCAGTTTGGTCTGGCAAGATTTAGAGCTGAAGCTGGGCTCATTCTCTGGGACAATACTGCATAGCACGAGTCAGGTACCACTGCTGCATGGCAGAGCCACAGAGAATACAAAGCTGATGGTTTTGTGTTCCACTGAGAGAAGTCTACTCAGTGTGGACTCCTCCTCCTCCTCTGCTCCTCATCTGGGAGGCAGTGGGTGTTGTTCTTTGTTTGGAATATGTCTATCCTGCAGCAAGAATTAACCTCATACCCAGTGAGTTGGCCACTTCTTTTTCATCCACACATGGACAAGTGCTGGGAACAGAGGCAGGAGCAACTTTCTGAACCTGCTGGGAACTTTCTATATCTGATCTTTGCGTCATCCCTTCAAAGATAATCTCCTTTGGATGGATATTACTATTGGAATTCATGTGCGGTACTGAAAGTTACACACAGCCACTCCAGTGTTATCTCCTGAGGGCAAGGAGAAACTGGATGTATAAAATACTGTTAAAATATTGCATTTGACAGTCCGGTCTCCCTTTTTTTACTCCCCAAATTTCATCTTAATCACTCAGAATAAAAGTCGACTCATTTGATAATCTTAGAAGTAGTGGGGCTAGAAGTTCTGTTTTTGATATGGGAATATATCTTGTAAAGTGGCAATTTAAGATTACTCAGGCTTTAAATAACTTGTCTTCTAACTCTTGGGGTTTAAATTTTCTATTAAACCTGTTCACTGGGAATGATATTTTGCAAAAGGCTTTGCTTTGTGTGTTTCTTGATTTTGCAAGCGCCCCTGTTAAAATTGAATCCTGCTGGGGTGAGCTGGAAAATGAGGCCTGTCCATCACGACAGAGGCGTTTTGAGTTAAGCCAAATCTGAAGTGACAGCGTTCTGTGTTCCCTTGTGGGCACTGATCCCTGTTACACCACCACCACCATGCAGTTTGGTCCTTGTGCCTTTGCCATCTCTGCTGAGGGGACACTGGAGCACCAGGAGTGCTGCAGGGCAGTGTGTAAAATGCATTGGCAGAGATCAATGTGAAATCTCTACCTCGCCTTCCCGTTCTCTGCCTGCACCACAGTGCACACAGTCCCTCATTCCTGCGAATGCTAAAAATACCGAAACAGTTTATCTTCAAAAGCTGAAGCAAAGTGGTATACTTTGTTTAAAGACAAAAACACCTAAGTCTTCCCTTTATCAGTTGTGTTCCCTGCTGTCTCTGCAGGATTTGCAGAGAAATATTGCCTTAAACTAGAAACTCCTATTATCTCATTCTCCGTAATAGAGCAGTACTGTAGTCTGCTACAGTCCTACCCACAGAAGTACTTGCATTAAAGCTTTAGATGTTCATCTTTCTCTGCAAAATCATCTATTTTTTTCATAAATATATATTTGATGATAGATTTAGTTTTCCTTTTGCATCAGGCTGGATGTTCTTACTAAACATCATTATTAGGAGGAGGAGAGGAACGTCTTTTGATTCTTCGAGGCACCTGCATGTTGAATCCCTCTAAAGTATTGTCAGTTGTTTCCGTATTTTTTAAAAGTCTTGGATGCAAAAAGGGAAAGTCAAACTACTGACTTTTCTTTGGGTTTATATTGATATAAATTCTTTCTTTGAAGTGGCTGAGCTACAAATAGGTTTCATATATCTTAGTCTATCTGTAAGAGAATTGAGGAGAAGTGTCAAGACTGGTCAAGTTACAGTTATAGGCTTAAAGTCCATTTGTAGCCTTACTGCTCTTTGCACCTCACCTTTGAAAATTTAGTGGGAGGATTTGGTTTTGCAAAAATCTTTCTCCCTTTGAAACTATCTACTACTTTTTCTCCTACCCTTTTATTACTTTTTTTTCTTTTCTTATTGAGGAAAACTCCTCCCTCTTCCTGTATCTTCAGGGAAAATTGTAACCTACTGTTTGTTAATTTTCTATTTTCTTTTCCTTTTCCACCTGCTCTGCCAATCAAATGTTATTTGCTGCCTCACATCAGGCAAAGGTTTGTTCTAAGAGCTGACATTTGGGCAAAGGTTTGTACAAGTACCTAGCAATGAGACTAATGGTATTCTCTGAGAGTTTAAAGGGTTGCCTTGAAAATTGCTTAGGAAGAAAAGAACGAATTAGTAAATGATTGCATTTTCCTGTAAATTTTACTGGACAAGGCACTGGAGGAGCTGCTCATCCCTCAGGAGGGATGGCTGGTGCTGGATACTGAAGCCCTCCTAGGGAGCCCAGGCACACCACAGGGGTGAAGGATTTCCTTGAGCTAAATGCAGCAACATGGAAATGTTAGAGTCACTTCAAGGATGAGATTTGTTTGTTCTCATTGGTCATTTTTTATTTGTTGTCAGTTTTTCATTTCTTGATCAGTTCTTCCAGCTCAGATGCACGGGTAGCCAGACAACAGCTGGCCTTGCTATTAAAGTCTGGAGCAAAGAAGGCATTTGAAGTACCTCAGCCTTTCCCTCGTCTTTTGTCTCTGTGTGTCTCTGCATCCATTAAAGATGAGGTTCTCCTTAGCCCTCCTTTTGTAGCTAACGTATTTATAGAAACATTTGTTACTGTCTTTGATGGCAGACGCCAAATGAAATGTCAACTAGCCTTTGGTCTTTCTAATTTTCTCCCTGTATAAGCGAATGGAATCCTTGTAGTCCTCCTGCATTGCTTTCCCTTTCTTCCAAGGGCCACAAACTCTCTTTTTCTCCTTGAGTCCCAGCTCTAGACAATCCTAACAGAGCCCTTCCTAACATGTGGGGCTACCCCACCTCCTATCTCCTTCCTTGCTTACCCCTTCTGAAGGGTTTGTAGACATTGCACCCTTTGTAGAGATTGATGTCAAACAGAGCAAAGTATCCCATCAGGATTGAAAAGATGAAAAGAAAGGTGTATGGAGCAGTGGTAAGTCTGCCCTTGCTTCTGTGCTATGAGAGCAGGTACTCAGAGGTTGGAACCAGATTTTTCTTTGGAGGTTTTGGAGTGTGTGCTCTGTGAAATTGAAAGCAGCAAATTCAATCTGTTAGAACAGATTTTTCTTCCTCTGCCGTGTGCCTCATAAAAGTGTCTTTTACAGTTACAGCCATGCTTGTACCAGTAAATGTTTACATTTGAAAATTTGTACCTAAAAACTAAAGCTGAGGAAATAATTCTATTAAAAAATAACGTTAGAAACATATGCACTGGACGTAACGTGAGACTTTATCTTCTTGAGCAAATTTTTGCTGGAAGAGCACAGTAAATTGCTCTCAAAGCAAACTAGTTCAACGTTTTGTACTATGCTGTATTTTAAATATTTGATGAATAAACATGAAAGGCTTGTGTAATCATTTAGGATTTCCAATGCTGTTAGAAGTGCACGTATCATTGTATTTTACAGTAATCAAAGCCTCTTGATGTAATCATTATGCAGTATTTTACAGAGCTAAATTCCCATGTGGCTGAAATTCTCCATGCTTGTCTTTCTTCATGCCAAAAATGAGGATTTTGTTTTGATCTGTTCTTTGTTTTGTCCTGTTCGTCACAGATTGTGTGATCTCAAAGAGAGGGCAAGAATCCCTGCCTTCTAACATGCATCGTTTTTAAACAATGCAGCTTGCGTAGTGATGACCAGAAAGCCAGGAGAACAAACGAAAAAAATGCAGTCTTGTAGCATGGTCAGAATTTAGTGCATGTGGTCCTGTCAAAATCTCAGCAGCATAAATGTGAATGAGCACTATCAACAGCAACAATTGTGGGCCCAAGGTTTCAGTGTGCAAAGCAGTTACTGCATTCAGCAGAGCATCAGCTGCTTTGTAGTGTTCTGGCAATTTGTGGTGTCTGAGATGTCCTTTCACCTTGAATTTATTACTTTTAGGTGAGATCTTGGGTTATAACCAAGGATTCACTGACACAGGGAGACATTGGTTATGTTTCTATTTATTCTTTTTTTGGTGGTTTTTTTCACCATTCTTCAGTGATGAGAATTCAGTGCATTTTGTTCCCCCTCCCTTCTGTCCTCCCTTCCCACCTCACCCTCCACCACCCTCCTGAGTTCTTCTCATTGCAATCATGGTATTTTTAAAGCAAGAATAGTTGAATACTTTTAGAGTACCATGCAGCTGTTGATCTTTATTCTTGCAGGCTTATCATCCTTAAATCCCTTGCTGTATACACAGTCTCACTAACGTCAACGAAATTCAGAGGTCTCTCACTGGAGAGGAAGTAGAGGAATGTATTTCGTCTGCAAGTTGCTAAGCAGACATGTTGTCACACACATCAGGAATAGTAAGTAAGCAGAACATTTCTAGCATATGTATTCTTGTGAGATAAAATGAAGGTTTTGAGTGTGTCTATGTTATATGTTAGTCTGACTTGATATCTGCCTTGACAACCCTTTCTGGTGGAATCTGAAATCATTTTACTTCATGTATCTCACTGTTGCCTATGGTTGTCTACATTGCTCAGCTTTTTGGTTCTAAGGCAAGACCGTGGGCATTTGTTACTGTATTTTTAGTGAAAGAAAGAAAATTTCTAGATCTCTCCGTGGAGTAGAAGTCTGGGTCTTTTAGCAAAAACAAATTGTGCAGGTGTAAGTGTCTTAGAAATTGGTCTCTACTATTTCCATCAAAATCTGGCAGCAGCAGTTGGAGCAGCATTGTATCACAGCGCTTCAGGGTTTTTTTCCCTACTTTACAGAAGTTTTACTGGGTGTATTAGAAGTGCATCCAGAGTTACAAGCTATTTCCTTTCATTGCAACAGCATCTACACTGTGAGTAGTTGTGTGTAGGTATGTTTTGTCTTAAAATGCAGATCCATGAGTTTGTGTTGGAAAAATAATTTCTCTGTTGAGAACCCTTCAGACAGGTTTGTTTGCTTCTGAACAGAAGGTCTGTGTCATGAGGGACAAATGTGATTTTTTGCCTGTAGAAGGCAGCGGTTAGTATGTTTTTGAGATCCTTGGAAGGCTTGGATTTTGGCACACAGCTGCCTCAGCGAAATCGAACACTGAGGTCTTTGATTGTTATAGCTGTAGATTCTCATTGCCTCTGTTCCTGCTGAATAACTTGGCAGCTTTTCAAAAAGAAGTAATTGCTAGACTCTTGCTAAAGAAATTATCTCTGAACGTGGAAGCTCTGGATGGTTACTGCCCAATTATTGCTACCCTGTTTTGAAATAACGTCATCCCTGTGAGACAAGGAAGGTTCTGAATAATTAGCTGGGTCCAAATGGCTTTCAGGCTTGGGTATGACAGAAGACTGTCTTTGCAGTATAAATTAAAGTATAGGCACATAGACCCAATTTCATTGAGAGGCTTCCCGAGAGACTTTTCTCTCTGACCCAAAATAGTCATGTCCAAAGTTTCATTGCCCATTAAGACGACCTTGGCATTATCAGCCTGCAGTCCTCTCGTGGTGAATAACTCTGTCTGGACTTAGAATTAGCCCTGTACAGAGTATTTGATAGTAGGGCAGGGATGTATTCCTTTTCTCTACTGCTTTCTGAAGTTCCTTAGGCAGCATCTCAGTGGCCCCTGGAAAAGGCTCCTCTCGGAGGGACCACAGGGCCTGAAGTGTTCATGTCTGTTCTCAGGCAGGCGAAACTCATAATGAGCAGGGTATTCAGTATGAAGACAAAAAGCCTGTTGACTCCAGTGGCATAAACTCCACAGGAATAGGACACTGGCATTCTTAACATCTGAACTATTGTTCCTCATAATCCATGAGCTATCTTTTGAAGGAGTTGAAGAGACGGTAACAAGAAGTGAAGGGGTGTTATGCAGTTTGAAAAAGCAAAGCATTATTTGCCCTGGGTTTGGTTTGTTTCCCCCCTTTTCCTGCCAGTTCATTTTTTTTTCCAGATTTGCAGTTTGGTTTCCCTGCTAGGTGTGCAGCCTGTTCTGTATGCTCAGCATGGACCACGCTGTTTATTTGATGTTTCTGAAACTCCTAGATGAAGCTGCTTTTAGAGTTACCTGATTTTTTTTCACTTTTATTTTAAGACAAATTGGATGTAACCATTGACTACAGGTGTCTATATGTGATGAATTTTGCAAGTATTTTTCTTAATATCTTAAAAACATGTTCAGAGAATATCAAATTGTCTAGTGTGCTTGCCTATACCAAAATAGTGATTCAAGTACTTTATTTCATTTTATTGTGGTTGCTCATTTATGTGATGTATTCATGTCTTGTTCAGGATTAGCCCTGCAACATATGAGAAAAAGCCTTCAATACTTTATTAAAATAATTTAATTTTTCAATGAAATATGTAAGTTGGCTTTTCCAAAGAAGGAAACGTTGTCATTACCATTAAACTAATGTAATAATATTGCATTATTATTAGCAGTTATTTTAAGCAGATCATCACTTTATCTTAAATTAGCCTCTCCTGTTACTGTGAGGCCATTCACTTCTAATAACACCTCACCTTCCTGAAGAACACAGTGGTTAATGGGGACGTTTGGTTTGGCTCATATTTCTAAAATGCTTTCATTTTCTTGTCCTCCATGAAATTTAAACTGTTCTAAAAGCTGATATTAGACAAAGTACCCTTTAAATGTTTGAAATAAAATTCCAAGAATGTTCACCTGGTGTGTTTGATTTCCCTTGAATTAGGTTTGGTTTGGTTTGATTGGGAGATACTTTTAGGGGGGAAAGGGACTGTTTCTGTCAAGATCCTTGGCCTGATAGTGCTTTAAACCTCGTAGGCCTAGCTGGCTGGATGAGTCAGAATTTCCATGTGGTGTAACTGCTGGAGCTTGAGCTGGCTCGGAGTTTGCGGGCAGGGTGCTGCTTGCAGCCTGGAATGTAGGTTAGTGTCTCAGCCACAGTGGCATTTGCAGGAGACAGGGCTAGGATTCTAAAAGGTGCATGTCCTTACATGAAGGTTTCTACATTCATTTCTGGAAGGCAGCTTAAGTTGTTTCCTTTAATCTCTTACTCCTCCTCCTGGTTTTCAGAGCAGTAAGGAGGTCACATATAGGTGGATTATTTTCTAAGCTAGGTGTAAAGACTGGAGTTTGTACCCAAGAGCAGAGTGTGCTGCTTAGTGCTCTTTTTCCTGTGTGCTGCTTCTAGAGTCAATATTAACAAAGTCCTATGAAAAATGAAAACAGTCTATGATAAAACAATGAATAGCATTGAAGGTCTGCTGCATGTTAATAGAGCAGTTCGTATTCATGCAGGAGGAATTTGTATACCTGTATTTAGAGACATGCAGTCTTAGAAAAGATGCTACTTTTTGAGGTATAGTTTCTTCAAGATGTTTAAAGGAAAAGGCTGGAATGTAGGCTACGGTATCAGGTATCTTTATTTACATTTTTTGTTTGTTTGTTTGTGTTTTCCTCTTTCTAAATCTAGATAGTCCTTGTTACTGCTGATCAAGTTCACTGTCTCTCCTTAACCTTTCAGTTTTTAGGGAAGGGAGCTGAAGTAGTGCTTGTGTTGCTACATTTGATTAGCTTCAGATCCAGAGCTGGAAATGTACGAGTTCTGTTAATAAATCCTTTTCTCTAGTGTCTCTCTGGAAGTTGAAGTGATGTGTGACTGCAGGATTTCCCTGGTGATATCACTTCAAACACAGAGTTGTTTGCAACATGTACTGAGTGCTCCCACGTCTTTCTTCTGAGGGTTCTGTTAAAAGTGTTACTGTTCACATAACTCTGAAAATTTCTTGCTAATGAAAATTTTCTTTGCAGTAAATGTACATGAAAATTTACCTACTTTCAGCTCCAGAACTTGTATTTGAATCCAGTCTTTTCAGATATAATGGGATTCTTAATCAGTCTGTCCTTATTTGGAACTGAAAGGAAATTTGTTGAAAAAAGCAAAGAGAAAAAGGGAAGAGTAGATTCCTCACTGATCTTCATGGAAATTGTTAAATTTGCCATGAACTTTTTATGTTGCTCATGGTGCTTGCTGCTGTAGTTCCCTTCTGTTAATTTCAGAAAGTTGAAGAGTCAGGTCAGTAGCAAATGAAACCAGTTCTGCTGACAAACTTACAGATTTCTGAAAAGTGCCCTAAAAAATAACAGTTTCTTTTCAATGGCTTTATGATTTGTGGCATCCTCTGTTTCACGGTCCTACCTTGTTTGTCTTTTAAAGCACAACACATCATACCCTTGAACAAAAGGGAGATTTCTGACATAAATTTCACTGAATATTTTTCATTCAGTTGGCTGCTGCAAAGGCAGTTGATTCTTATATAATTTTCATTCACCTGTAGAATTAGATTTATGTAATTTGTGATAGGCTCTGCTGCATGTCACTATTTGTTACTTTTTTACCTTTTAGCATGGATTTACCACAGCAGTGCAAAGAAAAAAGGCAGTTTATCCTGCATGACAAAGTTACTCCCCTAACACACAGAGTTTGCACGTAACCTACTAAGACTGTAGATGTTACTATTTATGTGCTGTATAGCCTTTGGGGAAATCATAGCTTATACACTGGGCTGGAAAAAGACTGAAAGGTCTGGAATGGGACTGGATTGTCTAAGGTGCTTTTTAAGAAGGAAACATGAGTTTTTAATGTTTTTTCATTTTTTTCCTTCATGTTAGAACTTCTGCTGTAGCTGAAGAGTATGTTAACTCTTATGGGTAGATTTTATAAAGGTATTCTGATGGGAGATACTTATACACCTGGAGATGTCAATGGGCTGCTCAATGGATTTGAATCAAATTAGACATCCAATTTCCCATTTTTTTTAGGTATTTGAGATACTTTTTTTTTTTTTTTTTAGCCCCATGTATCTCCTCAGGCACTTTTAAAACTGCTTGAAGAAATGTGTCAGCACCATTTTCAGACTCCGTGTGCATTTGAAAAATGTGACCCTGACTTCTCCAGAGTGGTGCCCAACAGAGCATCTCTGTTAGAATGCAGAGTTCAGCCTACCTACACAAAGCAGTATGCTCCATTAACTTCAGAGAGGAAGACCAAGCACCTTTCCAAGAATTCATTAATCAGGGGTCTGGATGAAACACATTCCTGGGAGTCAAAAAACAAACACATTTTGCTTCCCTCTCCATCCTTTTTTAGTGAAAAAACTTAGCAATAAAACTCTTAAACTGAAATATGAACGTGTGTTCATTACTCCTGTTCTTACAGTCACAGGAAGGTCCATGAAGGCTGTGATGCCTTTTGCTTCTAAATCTTTGTTATAAAGGACCACTGGAAAGGAAAGTAAGTGTTTAGAACAGCAACAAGAATGCATTTAGGAAATTTCAGCTCTGTCAGCAAGTCCTTTCTGAAATTCCTATTCTCTTGCAGGGTTTTTTGTCAAAGAAGATTTTGATACAGGGACCTCTTATTCTGACAGTGTGAATATATGTAATGCTTATTATTTTTAAAATTAATTTTAAAAGTAATTGGTTTGAGGTGCTTGAGTGTGATGGTTTGGTTTGGAAGAGGTTCTTCGGCTGGGTTAGTTTTGTGGGGGGTTTTGTTATTTGGGTTTTTTTATTGTTCATTTTAAGTAATTAGCGAGAATAGGGTAAGGAGGAATGAGGAAGGTTGTGTTGGGGGCTACAGTACCGATCCTGTGCTTATGTGGATGTATGTAATTAGCACAACAATACTGTCACTATTTTAAGCAAGGCAATGCTCTTACTCTTTTACACACCTCAGGACAAAACAGGAATTTTGGGTGCTTTGAGCCTCTGCCACTGAATCCAGGCCAGGTGGTTAAAACTGTGCCAGATTCATAGCTGAGTGTGTCTGCTGTGGCCCAGAATAGCAGTCATGGTCCCCAGGGCAGTGCAAGCATAGCAGCAGTCATGGAGTGCCCAAAAGAATTCAAGAGGAGTACAGCCCAAAGGGAATTTGCAATTTTTCAATTACATTTGAAGATATGGTCATTTGGAAGATAGGATTCAGTTAGGTTGAAAACTAATCTTTTCTGAAAGAAAAATAATTATGCTGAGTCACAAGGGGATCTCTTGTTTAAATTATTTTGGTATTATTCAGTCTTTAAACAGTGACTTGTATCTATTTTTATCTATTTGCATTTGGATGCAAGGAAGTTCACTTTTTCTAGTAAGGTTCTGCCACTTTTCTTGTCACTAGTTCTAAATAGAGGGATGCTGAGAAACTTAGACCTGCTTGGAGTCTTTAATACACTGCTATCTGTCTGGTTTGGGTGTCCCCACGTGCTGTGGCATAGTGTTTGGGATGTTCCAAAAGCTTCAGTTCTTTGCTTTTGGTTAAAGACTACCCCAGCTTTTAGACTCTACTGATATTAGCCATCTGCATTCTAACTAAGTAGAAAAGTTGAGTTTCTTCCTTGGGATGCCAGGGGGCTACCAGCGGCTTTAGAATTTATTTTCCATCCTGGTGCAACAA
The DNA here is from genome assembly GCF_028551555.1 of Melozone crissalis. Lineage (NCBI taxonomy): Eukaryota > Metazoa > Chordata > Aves > Passeriformes > Passerellidae > Melozone > Melozone crissalis. The sequence goes on from NW_026535986.1 coordinate 911,729, forward strand.
CTTGTTTGCGCATAATTTTTTCACCTCTTCCCCAAACCAGCGTGCATTCCACTGCCAAAGGCAGTTCCTGACTCCAGTGAGGAGTTCTGAAGCAGTATTATTCATGCCCCTTGTGAAAGTATCACTCGTGGAGAGGAATGGTTTTAGTTTTCTGCAGGTAAATTCCTCATAAGTAATTCATTTTATCTCTGGGGGTCTTGGGCTGTGGGAGAAGGCAAAGTTACTCATTTCAGCCCAAACTCTTTTGTGTGGTGAATTCTGACCAGAATGGAGGAAGAGTGCCATAATTTAAAACAGTTTCTGAACAGCTAAACCAAGTAAAAAACCTATAGTGTGTTTCTTTTTTCCTTCTTTTTCTTTCACAAAGGTATATAAATACACAGCAATCAAGGTAATAGAAACAGATTTTTTTCTTTTAATGCTTTTGTAGCTAGAGTTCATCTGTCTACCTGAAATGAATAGGGATCCAAAGCTTTTCCATAGATTCTTGGTTTATTAACCCTTTTTTGCAGCTGCAGATACACTGGAGTGAGTTCCATGGAATATTACTGTGTGTGATGGTCAGGAATGTGATTTGAGCTGGCATTTCGTTTAGTTACCCGACTGAGCTGCCTTTAACTTAAATGTTACTGTGTGTAACCTTTGCTGAAATATTTTGTGTTGTCCTGCTTGGCTGCCAGTCAGCCTCTGGGGGCTTCACCCTGACTATTCACTGCAGCTTGTTTTCACTTATTTTGAGTACGGTGGTGTTGCTTGTTTTAATATGCAAACAAGTGGAGAGGTTTTTTGTTTGTTTCTTTAAAATTTGAAATGTGGGTGTCAGGTTTTTCTGATCTACTGATCTACTGTTGTACAGAAATTACTGAAGTTTGCAGGAGCATGAGACCGTTTATGAATAATTTTCTTTCATATATGGAGAGAGAAAATCTTATTCTCAGAAAATAAAGAGCAGGAAAGTCAGGAGTAGATAACCGAACAGTTGTTTAGTGCAGTCTAATGTGTGTGTGTCTCCTCATGGAAAGTGGTGTATATTAAAATATTTGTACAAGAAAAAATTTCTGTGAAATCCTATTATAAATGCTAGTAGATCACACCCAGGAATATATTTGCCAATGTTACGGTAAGGATTAAAAGAAAGTTAAAAGACATGTAAGTGAAAGTTAAAAGACATGTATGCGAACTTTGATAATTTTGAATTTGAAACTTTGCAGATGGAGTTTGTTAAGGCCTTAATATAAAAAGGCTGTGAATGTGGGAGTTTAGAAAAGCAGAGATGACTTTCCTTTGTGATGCAAACTTGGTGGCCAGTGAGCTGGTTGCTCCGAGTCAAGCACAGAGCCTAGTTTGATTTGTGGTTACTAACAAAAGAATAAGATATACAGAGAAAAGAGTAAAACCCTTTTCTGGGTTCAGCGTGACCATGCCGACTCCTGGTGTCTGGAACCAGTGAATGTGCTGCACTGGCCCCGTGCCACGGGGCAGCCTTTATCTGTGCCCTGCAGGCACGAGGAATTATACTGCCACATGATTCATGGGTTGCCAACAGAGCAGGATTTATACAGAATGCATTGGAGCTGTTTATTATCAGCACAGGATGTGGGAAATTTAGGGGAGAAAAAAAGGGAGAGGAAGAAATACTGCTGTTAATACAATTGAGCTGCATAACTGGAAGTGGCTTTTGTCGTTGCTTTGCTATATGGAGGCAGTGCTGGAAGCAAACTGAGCATCTGCTCAGGAAGTTTGGTGTTCTTAAACGATGTTCACCAGGCACTGGTGCTTATCTTTACAGAGAAATATGCAAGACAAAATGGAAGCCAGCCTACAGACGTTCTTTCCTGGAAAGTGTAGTTTGCTGGGATGACACTGTGCTTATGTCTTTGGTGAAATGGAACAAGAACAGTAGCTCTGCCCTTGAGAGATCTTTAGCATCCACAACACAGTAGATGAACAAAAAGGTTAAACCTTGAATAATTCTTTGTCATTTGAAGATCACTTTTTAGCAGGGAAAAAAAAATATCTTCCAGACTTCACTTGGATTTGTGGGGTTATGGTAGCTATAGTACTGGCAGGAGCTCTCTTGTGTGTAGGCAGGTGAAGTGCATGATTGTAAAATGATCATCAATACATGGCAAACCAGAAGAACCAACAGGAATTTTTTGGCCGTGAGACTAATAATACTTCTCATGATGCTGACATTTCCAGTTGCTGCTTCTTAATGTTGTCTTTGGAAGAACCAAGTTTCTGTGATTATATGTTATGGATAACTGGTATGGTATTTTTAAGTAGAAACTGAAGTTAGGAGTAAAATGGGTTCTGTCATTTGGAAGAACTTGGAAGAGACATGTGCCAAAAAGTAGTCCTTCAGCAGCTGTGTGCCTTTTCCCAAGGCTTCTACCAGCTGTGTTCACAAATAAAACTTAAAAAGAGGGAATGGTAATTTTTTTAAATGAAGGCATTTATTTGCATGAGTTTCCTTTTTATGTCCATAAAATAAAAAAGAGTAACCAACTTAACTTTTGTTTCATATGCCAGTGGTAAAACGTCATAATGACTTACATGAAAAGGAAACTTCTGCAGCAAACTTTATTATCAAATTCTTGGCAGTGAAGAATGGAAAAGAGTAGAAGTTTGGCCTACCAGCAAAGAGAAGTTTCTGATCATGGGAGTCCAGGAATCCTGGAAGGATGCTTATGACATGTGATCCATCCTGGTGCTGTCCAGGTTGAGGTGTTAAATACCAGCTTTCCTCAGCAGGGCTTTGTAGATCACTGTGTTCAGCTCACTGTTAGGCAGGAAAAGCAATTCTCTCTTCCAGGAGAGAAATATCTCAGGAGAAAATACGCCTGGGTTGGCACATGGCTTTTGAAGAAAAGAAGGGTCTGGGTGCTGAGTGCTGTGCAGTCTGACTTCCCTCTGACAGAGGCTGAAAATGTCATTCTTTGTCCTGTTGTGAGTCATGGTGAGGAATTAAGGGAAGTGCTGCCTCAGGAAGGACGTGTTTCACTGTGGCAGCATGGAAGGAATTGCTGTGTGCTAAGGACAAAGATGCTAGGTAGAAAATAAATTAACAGTTGAATTAAATTGGGGTAGGGGAAACAAAAACTACCATGACAGAAACGAGAGGACAGGTGGAGCAGAGAATTGATGTCCTGGCTCCAGCATCTTAGGTCCTCCATTCTGCAGGACAAAGGCATTTAGTTTTACATAGACATGGATGGCTTTTATGAGATGAATATTGACCAGAAAACAGCTTCCATAAATGTCTAGCTTTTGAGCTTGCTATTTCACACAATCAACCTTCCTGCAGAGGTCTGCAAGTCTGTCACTCTTGTGTTTGCAAAACGTTCTTCATGGGCTTCATTCAAGGGCTCTTGGTTTATTCTTACATGCACAAGGGAAAAGGGAAGTATTGTTAACTCAGACCCTCAGACCAACCTTGAGAATTCTTGGCGTTTTTGAGGACCTTCACATGCCCTGAAACTGTCCCTCTCAAGGTATTTGCAATTGTGGATTGCTCAAAGGTTTGTGGTAGAGAGTGGTACATAAATCACTGCCTTTCTGTGCCATGAGATTTGTGTGGAAGGAGGAGAATTTTAAGCTGCAGTCTTTAAATCACACCTGTCATGCACACTTTGTTAATCCTAACATAATCTTGAGCTGAAGCCTCACATGAAATTTAGATCAGTGCTGGGCCTTCCTTTTAAAAGAATGCTCAGCTATTATTTTTAAATGTGTGCTTTCAAGTCCAAGCATGTTTTAGTTTTTGCAGGGAATGATTACTGAAGATCATTAATGTGGGTTTTATTCCACTCTGATCTTTTCAAAACCAAAAGATAGACTTCAATAAAGAGCATTTTATTAATGGCTCTCTGATGAGGTCTGTGCTGATAGCTTTGGAGTTAAGGTTCTTGCAGCAGTATTAAATTAGGTATTATTTCAAGATCTTTAGTGCTTAAAGCTGAGCAGAGTGACTTAATGAAATCACAGACTGCAACAAAAAGAAATTATTCTCGTTTAGGCCATGTCTATTGAAGGTGCATAAATAAACAATTGGTATACTTTGGTTTAACTGCCCATTTTCGTTCTTGTACATCTGAATAAAGATGGTTTTTAATGGTGCTAATATTTATGTGCAAATAGAGGAAATTGTAGCGAATTCTAGGAGATGTGTATGGAAATACTTATTGTGATTTTGCTGGTGTTTGGTTCTTTTTAAAGTTAAATTATTAGCTTCTTAGATTTTAAAAATATTTTTTTGATTTGCTAGCCAAAATATTGAAAAGCATTTTGAGCCTTTTTATTCTTTCCTTTGTGAAATAAGCTAGAAGTGACAAAATTAATTTTGGCCAACTTTATGGAAGTTTTAAAGATGGAGAGAAGACTCAGGATTAATTTCAAAATAATTCTGATGATACTGGTACTGTACAAAATAATGACTAAGTTGGGGCATATATGTGAGAATGGGATTTTTCTGTCTTCAGAAAGATGTGATAAACTTTTATATGGGGTGTTTCAAATGATGTGTGTGAAACAGACACTGTCTGTCTCCCTTTAAGGTTAGACTCTCTACTCATCTCCAGTGTTCATTGACCTCATTACATCCTCATGTTTTGTTTGTCATTTTTCAGTGTGGCTGTTGCTGTTGTGGATGAGGACTTGGACTCTTTATTTGTGGTATGACAAATAAAAGTCATAAATCTGTGTGTAGGAGGTGTTTTGGCTTGTGTTTTTGGGGTTGTATTTTTGGGGTTTGATTCTGAATTAACTTGGACAATTCAGCTGCTGGATATGGCTTTTTTAACATTGGAAATTGAATGGGTTTTATTAGAAAACTGGGCACGTGACCCTTGGCATTCATGCTAGCTTAGTTAATATCTTGAAATGTTTCCTGGAATTAATTAGATAAAAATGAATGCATTTTTATCTAATGGAGTTTTGTCTTGCTTTTGATTTTTGTCAGAAGGACCCATCTGTAAGATGGTTGAGTTGGAGGACTCCTTTTGGAGGGCTTTTCCAACACTGATGATTCTATGATTCCACCATAATAGTAATATTGGATGCAATGTGGGTCTGCAATAATTTACGGAGAATTTATAGCATGAGTTGTGCGATGTTCTGTGAATACAACATTATTTCACATATAAGCTCTTCCTTGTTGCATATATCTTTTTCCCTTTTAGTTGAGTTGTGGAAGGGGAAGCCTTTAAACATTAATTTTCCAGAACTACCATTATCCTGCCAGCACATGGGATGCTGTGCTATTGGGGATGCTATATCACCAGCTGTCCTCAGGCTGAGGAGGTTACCATATTTTCACATGTAAAGTTACTGTTCATATCATCCATCATGTGTTAAAATGGTTTTCTTTTACAAATAATGACTCCCTTTGTCAGGGAAGGAGGTTCTGCTCCATGTGGAAGGAGTGAAGCTGCTCTGTACTTGGCTGAATTATGATACCTACAACTTGTGGCCTGTGGCCTTATGATACATGAGGCCACCAACACATTTTTGGAAGCACAGACTATGTGGTTTATTAAACTGATAGAATCTCTCACTGTTTTTCAGAAGTCCCTCCTCAAGATGTTGCATTATCTGTAGTGACCCATTTCAAGTTATGTATATTTAGATTTGTCTACGGCAAAATGTATCTGTTCCTTTCACTTTATTTAGAGAGAAATCAACTCTGTCATCTAATTTAGATTACATAAAATCCTTGCTGTGGAAATGTGCACGTGCTTTTTTCAACCCCTATTCTTGCGGTATGATGGAGAAAACACAGAAATTTTCAGAAGCACGAGCTTTCTTTAGTTCCTGAAGGAACCTTGGGCCAAGAAAAAAGTGCCTGTTTCCATCTTACATCAGCTTGTCTGATAACAGATCCTATCTTTCCCAGAAAACAATGTCATGCTGAATTTCCAAATAAGAAGATGCAATATAAAAAGGAAGAAAGAATCTGTAAGTAATTTCTAGAAATAGAAGTGTGGTGGTCAAATTTCAGACCTAAGCAGCTTTGCCAACAATATTGTTCCTAATAGATCCTTTTATTTGCAGAAAAAGCATCACTGAAACAGTTCCCCAAAAAAAGGCCACTTTTCAGGTTCTGAAAAAACTCTTATTTTGTTTTTTCTAAGCAGTGAAAATATTGAAATATATTTGGCTCTCTGAGCCTTAGCATCTTTCTGCATTAATTCTGAAAGAGGCAAAATGATTGCTTAAAAACATACACCTAATGTCTTTATTCACACCTTGTGCTTCGTAAGAATCAGAGTTTAATTACTTATCTCAGGCAGCTGTGACTATGAACTTTCCTGAGCCTGCTTATCAGTCTGAAAGTAGGGAGCTCATTTCTTACCTGGTTTTAAGTAACATCTCTGCAAGAGCTTGATCATGCTTGCAGAAGAGGATTACCATGTCTTGCAGATTGCAGTTGTGCTTTAAAAAAAGTAGAATTGACGCTGTAGAGGAGGGAAAGGGTTTATCTTTGTGTGGCAGTCAGGCACAATGACGCACACTCTGGTGAGGAAAGCTGCTCTTCCTGTGAAATGGTTTGGAGAGCAAAATCACGTGTGTTTAATGGGGATGTAGCCATGAATACAGTATCACTGATGGGAAAATGAACTTCTCTTCACACAAACCTGTGTCTGGTACAGGAGAGAGAAGGTGCTGTGTGAAAATTGCTTTTTACCTTCGCTTGTAGGCACAAAGTTTCTTTTGGGTTGCTGCATAGTGAAATAGTCCCACAGAGATACTTGTTCCCAGTGATACCTCCTCCTTCCTTTAAAGCAGAAACTAATTTAGATTGTGGGACAGATGACACATTTGTCTGGAAACTTCTTCCAAAGCCAGCAGTGAATTTATTTGATAAATAAATAAATAAAACTCCTTTCAGTTTCTCATCTCAGAAGACAGGGAGCAAAGGGCAGAGCACTAGCAAAAACTATTTAAAGATAGCTGATCAGGAGGTTATGGGTTTTAGTGTTTGTGTACTTAAGAATTTAATTCTTGCTATGCAGGTTTAACTGTTTTAACCCAAGAAAAAATGCTTTCTCAAATGAAAAAAAACAATTGTACATTTTTTCTTTTTAGATAGCTTTAGAAATGTTTATATTTGGGTAGTTGGGAGTGTTTATATTTGGATAGCTGGCAACATTTATTTTCCCAGGATCTTCTGGAGGCTCTTTAGAGAAAATTCCTTGCTCCCCTCGAGCGCGGATTGTTAGAAATGTGGACGGAGCATGTGGGAGCCCTGGACAGAGCAGTAATTCTCATGAATTCTCATGCTGCTTTTCCACAGGCTGGAAGGGACATTCACTATGGAAGTGCAGCTATAATCTTGCTAGAACAGACTTTTGTGAATAAATAGATCCTGTCTATGAAGGCAAAAAAAACCAGAGCTTGTAGGAAGCCCCGAATATTTTCCTACTCCCTCTCATCTGTCTAAAATACACCTTCTGCCACAGTAAATCTGATGAGCAATTTTACCCCTAATTCTGTAAAGGAGAAGTGAAATCCTATCCATTAGGTAATGCTAGCACCAGACCTCAGCCTCAGCTGTTTTTTAAACATTATCACAAACTGTCAGGAGAAGAAAAGAAAAATCCTTCTTGGCAAATATAATTTTCTTTGCTTTTGTGGATGTTTGTGCGAGAGTCCTTCAGCTTCTATGTGTTAGAGAAAAGTTTGGTGTGTGCAGAAATTTCCCTTAGTTCTCCTAAAAAAAAAGCGTTTGCCAGCTGGAACAATGCAAACAGGATGAAATAAAGTAGACTCTCAGTACATGCCTCTGTGCTTTTCTAATAACATGAAGTTTTTTGGGTGAACAAAGACTTAATACATCAGAAACAAATGGTGTGAAGGAAAAAAAAAGGTAAATTAGTTGTTCAAAGTGTGACATAGGACTGGAGCAGATGATGTGATTTGGGGAATGCAGAGCTTATGGTATGACAGTGTACTGGAAAAGATTGGCTTATTATCCTAACAAAATGAAGTACAAGAGGGCATATGATTCCTTTCTCATTGATTCATCAGGAGACCAGTATGAGGAACAGAAAAGAATTACTTATCTAAGACACCATGTTGGCAGAAGAGCAAAGGAGTATAAACTTGCCATGAATAATGATGGGCTGTAGATTAGGAAAGGACTCTGAGCTATCATTGCAATCCTGTGTTTTGAATGACCTTCCAGTCAGAAGAGAGGCAGAGGAAATAGGAAATTAAAATAATTTCAATGTGTAGTTAGAAAGTGTTCACTTTAGAATCTAAAAATTTATGTTAAAAAGTTACCATAAAACATGGAGTGGGGGATAAAATCTTCACTGTTTTTTGGGGGTGATCTTAAAACCACTGTTTGCTTCTATATTTGGTTAGTTTGGTACCTCACATGAAAATAACTCTTTCAAAATATTGAACTCAAGGCCCCCAGCTGGAAATGCACTTAGGTCTTCTTGGCAGAGGGATAATACAAGCTCCTCAAGGGAACTTTGGAGGTTCATGGACTGCTCCAGCAAGTTAAATTCTGAGTTCTTCATTTCAGCTTCTGCCATGAGTCAGAAGACAGGGGTATTTTGTGTGGAGTCTTGAAGGGTCTGGACTTGTTTAAGGCAGCAAGACTTTTTTTCTGTGTTTAATATGTGAATAATCTTTTGTCACTTGAGTAGATGTTGCAATCTGGTAAGGAACTGGAACACTTGGATATACCTCTAAAAAATGAATAAAATCAATCTTGTTTCTTGTAACTGGTTCGTCAGTGGAAATGGCATCATGCTTAATTTATACTAAGATTTCTTACTGCAGCTTCTATGGTAATAGATGCAAATTATGAAACGTGGACTTTAGCATATTCAAAAAAGGCTGTTTATTCGGTAAATCAAAATATAGGATTTCAGTTTATTTTGTCAGATATTCACAGTCAAATTTTAAATTTTGCTGAAGTTTTGAGGCAGAAGATCATGTTCTGGAAATTTTGTTATGCCATTGAGCTCATCTGATCACTCCAGTAATACTTGCTTTAATTCATGTTGTCTGCCATACACTGAAGCGAGGTGGAGCTGACCTGAGTGTTCATCAGACAACTGTAGGAGCTTTTTACCAGCTTGGGCTTGCATCCTCTCAAGTTTCCTATTTCCTTCATCGCACTAGAGTGAGTATTTTTTGGGATATAATTTGTCAGAACATCTGGATTTCTTTGGCTGCCATTAGCTGCTGCCTTGTTTGGACTGTGGAGTCTGTCTTGGGGATTTTTGAATAGTGCCATTGCAGTGACTAGGCTGAGGTGTTTGGATCTGGGAACACAGGTCCCCATTGCCTGCTCCATGTAAATGAAGAGCCAGAAGAGCTTAGGAATGCTCCAGCTGTAGCTTGCTGACAGAAGCCAGAATTTGCTTTTTGTGAATTTTATTTCACAGTGGAAGAAAGCTGGAAAGAGGAGGCACCGCAAGCACTTTGAAGGGTATTTTTACTCTTCAAATTTTGCAGATTGTTCCCAGCATAAAACAGACTTCAACAGGTTCATTCCTGGGAATTATTATGGGGAGGAGGCAAGGCTAACTGGCTGATTGTAACAGCTACAGACTTAAATGTGATTTTCTGCTCTATTTCATTAAAATTATAACTGACCAAATGCTTAGAATATTCAGTACCTATTAAGACTTTAGAAGGCTACTTTGCATCATTGGGCTTTGTTCAAAAAAGCCTGAAAAATGGCAGAAAAAGCCTGTGGCTCATTAGCTTGCTACCAGTGGTCATGGATTGCAAAAATTCAACTGCTTAAAAAAACCCCAGTGGGTCTGTGTCGTGGTTTGACCGGAAATGGGACATCTGGGATATTTTGTTTTGCTGTGATTACCAATGGGTAATTGGAATTTAAGATGGGCACTTAGTTTGACCAGTGGGACATTTGGATCCGCCTCTTGAGACTACGAACTCAAGGGGTTAAAAGCAGGGCTCTTGGCCTTCGGAGCCCTCTTGGGATTTCCGGCGTGAAGAAGTCTCTCCCCCGGCCCAGTTTCTGGCTGGGCTGGGGGAGGGGAGAGCCACGTGGGCCATCTACGGTAGGCCCGGGTTCGGAGGAAGGGTGGCAGACCCTTGAGCGACCAGTTTATTCCCCCCCCCCCCCCAGAGAATGCAGCCCGTGCTCGAACTGTATATCTTGAAACTTGATATCATGTGCCGGCAGGCAGCACGGCTGGGAGGAGAAAGGGGGGGGGGGGGCAGCGGGCAGTCCGGCCGCCTGGGAGAACTTTTAACCCTTTGGGGAATGAAGGCTTCGCAGAACATTGCCTTTCCTGGGAAAGGGACAGGAGTGGAAGATGAAGGAAGAAAATTAGGCCAGTAAGGAGGGTCTGGCAAAGGGAGAAGAGAGATGTTGAAGGAATGGAGGAAGATGGAGTGGCAGTTTTTGCTGGACTCTTTTTTGTTGTATTTCCATGGACTGTTTCCTGGTGAGGCAGAGGCTGTATTGCAGGGGGAAGCGGAGGCTCGGCGTCAAGAGAGTTTGGTTTTGAGACCCCTCGGCCCCAGGGGGTATAGAAGACATGGGGGGGACAGAGGTCCCAGGATTGTGACTGTACTCTGCTTGGAACGAGACGAGGCATTCTTAAAAGGCCCTGAAGGCAGGCCCCTGCCCCATCCCATGCCAGGTGGTGAGAGCACCTCGGCATGGAAAGGAGATGTCACGAGGTAGCAAGATACCGGGCGGATTGCTGATTGTGACAAGAAGTCCGTGGCACAAGGAAGGACTCCGTCTATCCCTTATGAGCTGAAGATTTGATTTTTTTTTCCAAAGGGTGGTGCCAGACCGAGTGTGGATAATTTTTTGGGAAATGTAAATGTGTTTGGGAATTTGGTGGGAGGAGGATAAGGAAGTGTTTCTGTGTAGTTCTCATTCTCCTTGGTTTTTTCCCTGTGTGTGTGTAGGTTAGTAATTGTGTGTGTAGTTTAGTAATTGTGTGTGTAGTTTAGTTAATAAACTTCTCTTTATGTTTAAGTTGGAGCCTGCTTTGCTTATTTCCTGGCCACATCTCACAGCAGATATCAGGTAAAAGGTATATTTATGGGGGCCTTGGCTTTGCCAGGCCTAAACCATAACAGTCTGTGCCAGTCAGCACTCATCACTGTGGGGCACTGGGATGCCTGAGTGTCCCTGTCACAGTTATACACGTTTTTCTTTGTCACTTTTTATCTGTGGCATAACCTTACGTGACAAAGCTTTCTCTGCAGAAAAAATGCTGTTTCAAATTGGTTAAAAAAATTGAATCCAGTCTCACGCTGTGTGCTGTGTTAAGAAGGTAAATAAACTCTTCCTTCCTTCCATTTTTTTCGTTGCATATACTAAAAACATATTAAAATTATTTAGATTTATGTTAAACTCAGTCTTTGCTTGGGGGATCTCGTGATTCTTCTCTCGTGCCATATCAGTTGCTATACAGCAAGTGATAGGGGCATACATATTTTCCCTACTATCTGTAGTAGGAAATATATATATATATATATATATACACACACAGGCACATATATATATATATATATATATATATATATATATATATATATATATAAATATTTTGTAAGTTTAAACTAATTAATATATAATAAAAATCATGCAGTTATTATGCAATGTTGCAGTAATTTGATAAATCTTATATTCCCTTTATTAGTTTTCATCTTTAATGAAGTTTTAACATTTATTAGTTTCGCTGCCTATCAGGTTTTCCATTGGAACTGTAGAATCCCGCAATACCACGTGCATGTCCATTTTGAAAAGATTTTCTCTTTTGTTTTATATGGACTGTAGGAAAAACTGATTGGTTTTGTGGCAGAACCCCATAACAGTTTTGGCATTTTAGGCTCACCCAGCACAAACACACAAAGCTGCAATTTGTTTGACTGGGAAATTCCAGGGAGTCGTAACTCCTGGACTCTGATGTGTTTGGCATTGAAAACTAACTCTACTCTTGTGCATCTTTCACTTGCACGAACCTTCATCACACTGCCCTTTTCCCAGTGGGTTCACAGGCCTCCACTGTGGTGTAAAAAGGTAACTGTGTTGTTCTACACACAAAATTACAGGAATGGATAGATGCCAAAACCTTTGCTGCATTTAGTCCAGGTCACAAGCTGTGTTTCTTGTGTGCCTTTGTGATCTCTTTGTGTCACAAAGGTAAAGCAGTAGTGGTGCTATTCCCTGCAGGCATGGGCTTACCCCGGTTGTGAATGACCTCCCCACTCAGAGGTTTGCATTTTGCACAGGAAAACCTAGAGAGAGTAATGGGAAAACTGAAATTCTAACAGAGTAGTGGAGGTTTGGGAATAAAATCTGACTTTCTGTTTGCTTTTAGATTTTATAGTTGTTCTGGATGGGGCCAGAGGGGAAAAGTTGATTTATGACGTGGTTTTAAAAAGTGTGGCAGTTTGTTTAATCAAGAAATGCGCTGGGAGGATATTTGACCTGTCAAATCCTCTGTATTTATCTCCCATTTTTTCTCTTCCATTTTGTGGACTGGGACTAAAACTGACTCGTTTCTTATGTTTTATGTTTTTATGAGCTGACCTGATGTTTATAATGAGGCCTGTGTGAACACCCCATAATGATACCCCAGTAATTGCAGCATTCAGAGAGTTTGTTCGGGAACTCAACCAACAGACAGCCTGATAGTGTTCAGCCTGTACCACCCATGTATGTATTTACATACACATATGTGGCTTCTCTTTTGATAAATGTCAAATAGTAAAACTGCTTCCGAAATTGCAGATATTTGCACACACTTGGATCAAGGCACTAGATTTAATTTCAAACAAAATATACTTTGGGAAGAAGAGAGGTACGGTCTAATGTACAGTCTAATTTAAAGGGGTTAAAACCCAATGAAAACAAATAAACATAGCTGAACCAAAAAGTATTGCAAAATGCAGCAGAAGTTTTTTCTGTATTTTAAGTCCATTTGAAATTCAGGAATATGCTTTTATTATATGGAAGACTCTAGGTTAGTCAGGTGTTGACATCCCTTTCTGCTCCTGTGTTGGGTCAGAAAAGCTGAAATATGTTCTCCTGAATTGATATTTTATCCAGCAAAAGAAGGAATTAATATTCTTTGATTCTAAATTAATGTTGAATTTCCTTGATTTCAGTATGTGTAAAAGAAACATTAGCTTTCTCTTGCTGTGAAATACAACGTAGTCTCATATAAAAACGCATACACTGTTAAAAATATGAACTGCTGTTGGGTTACAAATACGTAAGTAAATTATGAAAAGGAGTGTTAATTCTTACATTATTAGTTTATTTCTCTTGAATAAATAGCCATAATAATAATTAGAAAATATAAATACCTCAGTTGTTGGGCCAGATGTCACTTCTTTGAGGCTGGCACATAGAGCAGCTTTTTAGCATCTTAAAATGACACAGCATTTTTGGTTTGGTGTTGATACTCCATCTTTCTTTTAAGAAACAGATTGCTCTAAGTTATTTCCTCAGCTTCAAAAGGGAAAGATGGGTATCACCAACAAGAAAATGCCAGTAATTTCATTTTCATTCAGGGCGTGAAGCATTTAAAGGTTAATTTTAGATAAAAATATCATGATTGAACATTTTATACTAGCTTTCTGTAGATTTCCAAATGCTTTGGAGTTGCTAATGTATTAGTGTGGAAAATCGAAATGTAAAATTGCATCCATATGAGGACTCCCACAGATTTCTAAAGTATGCTGTCCCTTAATAAATTAATTATAGCATTTTTTTTACTATCTCCAGGCTTTTGTGGAAAAATCAAAGTTCTCACTGTAGGAAATCAAGGGATAAGAGCTGGCTGAGAAAAGCTGTGGTTCTGCTTTGTCAAGTCTTTGTGGTAGCCTTTATATTGGTGCTTTATAACAACATGTATTTAGAATAACAAACAGACAATTAAATTATCTTTACATTAAAGGAGCGTTTCTTTTTGTGCACTAAGTTGCAGCTAGAATAGAAGAATTGAGGGTCACTTTTGAGGGCATGGGAAAAAAAATGAGTCTTTTGCAGAGAGATTTACAGAAGGAGTTTGATTATTTCTTGCCTTTTTTTCCCCTCCCTTCTCTCAGGTCCACACCAGTGTCCTACCTGACCACAAGGAACCAAGAGCAGATGTTGGGGTAAGAAATCATTTTCAGTAATTGATTTTTTTTTTTTCCATCTCATTGGAAGGCACTAACACTCAGTGCTCAACAGGAGCTGAAAAGCTTTTTTAATAGCGAAAGTTTTTGGTGGAATGAATAAAATAATCAAGGCAGGAGTGGCAGTCTCATGGATTGATGTCATCCCATTCACATCTTTTTGAAAACCTCTTTCAACTGAAGCTATCCTGAGACCAGCATAACCCTGTAAAGTCCTTGCTAATATCAAGCAAGCAGTCTGGATGGGAAGTCATTTTCTGAGAGGGCTAAAACCTCATGGATAATATGGGCCCCTGGTGGGAGTGGGAAAGGTTGGTCCTGCTCGAGCTGAGTAGAAGAACAAAGCTCACCTGGTGCAGGTGTCAGATCTGTCTGCAAATATGGAAAATGCCTGGAGGCTTCAATTTTTTAGCCTAAGGGTTTGACTTTTCTGCCTTACAAGGGCTTCCTTGGCATGGTTTTCAAGACTTCAGCTAGTGTTTGAAAAACCTGTAGCTTGGCAGCAAGTTCAATCTTAGTGAAATAATCAGTGTGTTTTAGCTTTCCATATAGCTATTATAGAGACTTTTCTCTTTGGCTAGTTGAGATTATTCATCAAACTACTCAAGGCGAGTGTCTTTAGATTTGTGTCTGGAACACTAGCAAAATTCCGAAGGAGCATTACTCTGCCATTAGGATTACAGCACAAATTTTGTTCTAAAGCCTACTTTTCAAGCCTTTCCAAGTCATGTGGGCAAAGTTAAATTGGTTTGTAGACTGCCAGTTCAGGCCCCAGGGTGGACTATTGGTATCTGAATCAGTATAGAAAAAGTATTCTCCAGTTTGATATTAGACCCCTTGAACATTAGCATAACTCTCTTAATTTGGGTCATGGGATCATTTGAAATTTTATTTGATTTTGCACATAGCTCTGTGCTGTCAAGCAAAGAATTTCTTTTTTTCTAAATAAGCATATGAATATGAAACAGAGAACTAAGTAGAACATTTTAAGCCGATAAAATCATTCACCTTTAATTTCATGACACAGAAGAAGTAGATCTGATGCTCAGACATGTTTAGTGGGTACAATGACCAAAGCTCTTTGGCTTTATGAGAGAGCAGTGTAGTTGTCTCTTGGCCCTGGTCACTTGAGGATTCTGACTTAGGATTCTTAAATATATTTATGGTTCTATTTTGCTGCAGAAAGAAGCCCCAGGTGACCAAACCTTATATCAGTTTCATTCCAAATAGCCCTCTTCCCCTTTCCAAGCGGTCAGGTTTCAAATACAAACACTCAAATGTCATGAAATGCCAGAATAAAGGCTGCTGTGGAGAGACAGTGCTGTGGAATGCGTTCTTGCAGCATGGAGAAGGATATGCTCTTGGAAGAAGATGAATAATCTGGGCTAAGTGTGTGTGACCACAGAGTTTTAGTGTGGAAACACTCTCACACTGACTCATCCAAAGGAAGACAGAACCACCTGTGTGTTCACTCCAGCAAGGCTGTGCATCACCATGTGTTGCACCTGGATGTCTTTTTTTGTAGAAGTGCCTTTAATTTTGGCATTGAAAACTAACTGTGCTCTTTGCTTGTGTGGCTGTGTTATTTTTCTTCCTTTCTTCCTGTTCATCGCTTCCCAAATTCAATGTTTTTCCAGCCTGCCCTAGACACTCGTGTCCTTGTTCCATTGCTGCTTACATGCTGCTTAGGAAATCTAAGGCTGTGCCATTTATGGGAACAAGCCTTACCTCATGACTCAGTTTATTGAACTGCAGACATGCAGTTTGCAGTTTACTAACTGCACTGTGGGTGCTTGCCCAATTTCAGAGTTGGTGTTTGAACTGTACGTTGTGTATGGAAGAAAACTTATCTTAGTGTAAAGCTTTATTGTTTGCATTCAAGCACACAACATCCTGCTGGCTTTCCTGAAAGAAAGCAGGCTGAAGGTTTGTTTTTTTTTTTACCAGAGAAGTAACTCTTCTCAGCAGTGACAAATTCTTTTCTGTTTTCCTTGAAGAGAACATTGCTCTCTGTAGGCAGCCTCTGTTGACTCAGAGCAACTTGATTCTTCTTTCATTTGTATAGCCAAGAATGTATATAATTTAGCCTGGAATTCTAATTTGCCATTCCAACAGTAAACTTAGTGTTATGTAAGAAAAACCAAACTTTGTGCCCTTCTTATTTTTTTTTGCTAAAAATTAAACATAATGTCATGATCTTCTTACAATTTATTTAGAGCAAGTGATGTTGTGTTGTACATTTGAAAGATAAATTGGTAGAAGATGGCTGTTAGTTTCTTGCCCATTGTTCCCAAGGCAAGAATACTACTGCTGGCCAAATTGACAAAATGGGATCTCAGCAGGATATGAGCAGAGGTTAAAAAATAGCCCAAGTGCAAGAGAAGATTTAACCCTTTTTCCTCTTTGTACTTTGTTATGCGTGAAGAGTGATTTTTATAGAAGAAAAAGATACAGTGGTGTAGCCTAATTTAACTTTAGGCATTCTAGTTACATTACCACATTTCTCTGCAATTTTAATGCAGTAAATAAGTTCACCTTACAATGGAAATAGAGGAAAACACTACTTAAAACATTGCCAAGAACTAGAGAAATAAAACATTTCTATTAATAAACTTGTGCTGAACTCAATTTAAGAATGCCTTCCTAGCACATACATTCATATTTTGAATACATGGATGGTAGTGCCAATGGCTTGAGGAAAAACCATAACAAGAACAACTTTGGTATAACACTGAAAACTTAGCACTTCTTGTAATCCAGAAATTAGAAAAATAGGAAGGAACAGATGCAAAATGCAAATACTGGTACTGAATGAAAATCTTCCTGTGGCTGTACATCTTACAACCTGTTATTTTGTCAGGTTGTTAGACTGTTCTTAATGGAAATGAGAAAGGTTCCTGCCCATAAAACCAAAGTTTTTAACAGTTTACTGATAATCATGCTGCACAAAAAAAATTCTAGAGGATTAAGTATCAAACTGTTATATTGAAATGCAATATTTTTCTTTGTAGCAAAGAAAGATTTTCAAGTGTGTGAGCAAAAGAAATAACAAAAATGAATGAATATGTTATCTTTTCTTTCTGCTTTGATTTGTAGCGAAGCTTCCTGGGCTGTGCAACTTTTAGAGTGGGTGATCTGGTAAAGTCAAAGGAGCAGCAGTTGACCCTCACCCTCAGGTAAGTGTTGTAAATCAGGGTTTTTCTAAGTACTAACCTTTGGCATTTCTCATCCAAAGAATGGCAGCAGAGATAGGGAAGGGTCTGCAGCACGAGTCGAACAAGGAATGGCTGAGGGAGCTGGCATGTTCATCCTGCAGAAAAGGAGGCTCAGCCAGACCCTGTCACCCTCCACAGTTAACTGAAAGGCCATGTTGAGAAATGCAGGTTGGTCTCTTCTCCCAAGAGGTAGCAAGTGAGCTTCCCATGTGCCAGATTAGAAAAGCTCATTTTATACCATGATAACCTATGGAAGAATTGTAGAGAACTTGGCATAGGGAATATTCATTCAAAGTTTCCTTTAGAAAGGAGCATAAAATTGTCAGTTTTGTTTGGTGTGTGTGGTTTAAAGAATTAGCAGTGTACAGGTTTTTTTAGGCACGTTTAAAGAAGGTGGTCCTAATTATTGAAGGTGTCTCCCACATGAAAATGCTTGTGGTCTCCTGAACTCGTTGTATGCAGCTACACTGAGACTGCAGGGGGTGTGATACAGAACTCTAATCAGTGACAGGGTACAGACCTAGGTTGATGAACTCCAGCTTAGTGATCGTAAGAATCTGTTCTTACAGGAATTCAAGTTGTCTTCAGCTCTTTGGGATAAATTTGGTTTCCCTAACTGACATATTGAAAATTTGATCTGGAAGATTGTCTCCAACAGGTGGCACAGTAATTGACAGAACGGAAAGCTTCGGTTTCAGAGTAAATATTTTGTATCTCAGCCATCCAATTTGTAAGCAAAAAGTTAAGATGGAAAACTCATAAGAAATAGATGAAAAAATTGGTTTTCATTAATATTTTTAGTCTTGGTTGCCCTCTTTGTTCAGCTAACACTAAAATACAAATGTACCAATGAAATTTAATTTGCAGACACATTAAATGGTAGGGTTTAGTCAGTTGGATATTTTTTAAGAAAAACATCCTAACCTTTCAAAAGTGGGTTTGTTTTCTGGTTATGACTATTGGGCAGCAGAATGTCAGTAGAAATGATCCACATTTCTTTGATGGCAATTTAACCAGAGCAGTCTACTTATTTAAGCTTGCTTTCCTCTAATTACCCTGCAATATTAGTACCTCTCAGGAGGATAGAGGATATATCAAGGGACTTGTCAGAGCAACAAATTCTATTTAATTCTTGTTGATATTCTTTGGATAGGAGTTTATCAGGGCATGCCTGTGATTGAGATACTCCTTTGTTAGATTTAAAGTAGAGATTTAAGGACCCAGAAATAGCTCTGTGGTGTGCCCTGTAAAGATTGGTGTAATTATAGAATCTGCTTAATTTTTAACTGAGTTTTCTTTTTCTTTTCCTTTTTTTTAGTTATGTTTTTCCTTTATCTTTCTGAGGTACAATGGAACAATATAAAAGTGTTTTCAAAGGAGCATTCTTGTGTTTTTCTGTTATTTTGTGGAGAGCTGGCTTGTGTCTACAAATTCTTACTGCTGACACACAGTGCTCTACTTCCCTTTTTTTCTACCATTGTGCCCTAATAGTGATTAGGGACACAAGTTACAAAACCTCTGCAAAAGAAGTTTTTATTTTGATTGTCCTTTCTTCTCCATAAAGGTGTCCTAAACTGGTGGCTGAGTGTTTCTGGTAGATCTATGCAGTAATCATCAAAACACAAAAAGATTGATTTGCAGAATTACTTCAGTGTACACAACAGGTGTTGGGAGAGGAATTTAGTTATTAGAGATTTGGGATTGCAGTTTTCAATATGGAATTTATAAGAAGAGAGAGGTTTTCTATAGACTTGCATGTTTCATTTTGCAGTGATAACGCAATGTCACTTGCTTCCAGCTTTCTCATACAGTTGTGATGATGAAAGGCAAAAAATGGGCTGTTGAATGCAACAGAAGTATTTTTCAGTAGGAGAATGTTTCTTAATATTGAGTGTATGATACAGTGTGTCTGATGAAAAAAATAAAATCACACTTTTTTTTTTCCTTTCTAAATAAGAGCTAGGTATACTGGTTGCTAATTTAGCAATAAAAGCTGATTTTTTTTTTTTTTTTTTTAGAAGATTGGAGGCAAATGCCTGCTGTTCTCAGTCCATCTTGTTCACTTACTTTTCCATCACTAGCTTGTTACCTTTTTTCTCCCTGGATGCCTTGGTCAGCATTTTATGGCCAGAAGGAGTAAGGTGGGCACAGATTCCTGCTGCTCGTGGTGTTACTGGCTATCTCCTTCCCTCACATTTGGGGGAACTAATACTGACCTGGGGATCCTTAAGGACCTGGGATAGTAGAGAAATCTGTTTCAAATGCAGGTGCTCTGCTGACAGGTATCAGATGAGTGCTGATCCTTGTCCCAGGGTGCCAAAAAATATCAGCAATTTTCCATCTCCATAAGCCAGGTGGGTTTTGTCCCGTGTATGGGCTTCTTATGTTGATGCTGAGTTTATTCTCTTGGCCAGATTCCCCATCCCAACTCGCCCTAAGCAGGTTGTCAAGGTGCAGTCCTTTGTTTTGTGGGGATGTGTCTCCTCACTCATGACTGAAAGCAATTTGGTGCAGGGACCGTCTTCACTGCACCGTGTGAGTGCAGAGTGCCCTTCTCAGCTTTATTAAACTACAGCAAATAAGCTGATCTCATTCTAATGCATTGTGAAGTATCCTAAAACCAATTGATTCCTTATCTGGTGCTGTGTTGAACAGTGTGTCTGTGTGAGACTTTTTACATCTCTACAAGCAAAGGACATGAGGTGTATACATAATGTGTGTGTGTGCTCAATACTGTTAGTGCAAAGTAAAATTATGCAGGGTTTTATCCTACTAAGGTATGATCACTAAGCTTTTTTTTTTTTTCCCACTCCGTCACTTCTGTTTCTCTTTTTAAATTTTCTTTCAAATGAAATTTTAATCTCATGGTATTGCTGGAAAGTTTGAAATGCGTGTTTTCAAGTAGCTGAAGACTCTCAAGCACTGCTGGTGTTTTAAAATCAGTCTGACAGTTTTACCCTGGGCATTTACAGAGCTCTTTGTTGATTTGTATGCCTGTAGCATTCAAAAGAAACTTTGGGTTTGGATTTGTTGATTTTGTTGTTGTTGCCTTTTTCGTTAAAATGTGTCTTCGTATTTCTGTGTGGGAAGATAAGAACTGGAGAAAGGAGTGCAACTACAGTGCAACAAGTCCCACTGTTTAGTTTTATTGTGTTGCATTACCTTCTCTTACAGGTAACACCTGTAACAGATTGTAGTATTAAATATGTATTAGACCAGAACAGGAGTGATTTTGAGAAGAAAATAATAATAAAAAAATATATAAAAGTGGAATTATATCAATCACTGTTTTTAAACCCATACAAAATACATATTGCTCCTTGTGCAGGCAAACAGTGCAATGCTCGTTATCATACTGAGGCCAAGCTTTTAATAATAGCACCAAGGGAAATATTTAGGATTCTAAAGAACAGGAGACAAGGATGAGAAAGTGTAGTTAGCATTTCCATTTTACTGGAGCAACAGGCCCTGTTGGTTTGGATCAGTTCATTTGCTTGGCACTTTGATCGGAACACCTTAAGCTCCTGAAAAATTGTCAGTCTCATAACCACACACTTTGGCTTCTAAAGATATGTGATTTGCTGACATCTGCTGTATTCCCTTTCTGCTGGGGATGCTGCAGTGCATTTGTTGACAGAGCCTAGTTTGGGTGCTGGTTTGACACAAGAAGGAGCAGTCAAGCCACACAGCTGTAGCAACTCCAGAGAAAGTTCTTCATTCAGAAGGCCCTTTCAATATTATTATGTATTTCTGCTCATAATTTGGACACTGAACCCTTACTGCTTTTCTTCTGGATACTTCTTAAATTAATACAGGCTTCTTCAATTTCAAAAATATCTGGAACTGGTTCATTTTTAATAGTCTCTTTATTGTCAGTAATTAATTTGGCTTAGAGCAGATGAAGTTTTACACATGTAAAATATGAAGAATTATGTTTATTTTGCAAGGTTTTATAGAAGACCAGATTTGTGTAGTTGCAAGATGAGTGTATTCTACTGAGTGCATAGTAAAGCCTAATGGTTTTCAAGGAAGATAATTATTTAATTTGAAAGCTTGGGGGTAACTATTTTTTGAGACTTTACTGTACGAGCTGAACTTGTTTAATGGGTCCCTTCCAACTCAGCATATTCAATAATTCTGTGGTTTAATGATTTTATGACATTGAAGTTTTCTATGTATTCTTTTTTCTTGATTCATCACTCTTCATTTCCACTGCTCAGAAAAGACACAGTATTGCCCCACACGTATTTGTTTTGATTCTCCTTCCTCGCTGTGTTTTTGTAATTGTGCTGAACTTATTCTCGTCATTTCCTTTTTGCCTATTTTTGCTTGGTGCCTTTTGTTACCCTTTCCTCATTATTATGAAACTATCAGTTACTCTTCTTTCCTTCCTTTAAAAAAAAAAATCTAGCTGTTCAGAAGAAGTCAGGGAGATAAACTTGGTGCTGTGCTGCCAGTGAAAGCTGAAAAAGCATTTGGTATCTTTCAGGAGTTTAAATCCTTGTTTCTTCCTAAAGGAAGTCAGCAATGCTCTTCCCTCGGTGATGTACATCTAAATTATTTGTTTTTGATTAATTGAAAGTAAACTATTTATGGGGATGATAATGAAGGAATTCACCTGTAACTATACTACCATTCCCATATAGTTCAAGAAATGGGATGGATTCTGAATAATTTCTCTGTGGAGGGATTACAAAGGGAAACGTGATATTCAGATTAGCTTCACTGTTTTGGTTTTGCAGGGATTCTGTTAATACACTCTGTCCTTTCTTTGCAGATTGTTAGGAAACAAAGCCATGTACTCTGCATTGGGATTGCAGATCCTAAGTGGAATATTGGTGCAGTGTTACAGCCCTTTATCCAATGGTCCACAAAGAGGATAAGGTCTAGAATGAGAACCTGGCAGTGTTCATGGATTCATGCACCATTCATAGCACTTACCTGTCCTCAGTGTTGTGATGAGAGCTTTCATTGTCCTGAAGAAGTTGCCTCATTGTTGTTAACATTTGGTTTGTGATGGTAAATAGCCAGCTCAGTAGCGGTGGCTGCACTTTACAGAATGGAGAGGGCACTAAATATTTACTGATGTTATTCTAATTGAAAGGATTTGATGCTGCAAGTGACCCGGTGTCATGGGTTGGTTTTTTTCCCAGGACATCTGATGGTGGAAAGACAGTTGGTACCATTGAAGTCAATCTTATGAAGATGGGAGAGCTGGATGAGGGGGAAACAGACCACATCACAGCAGATGCTCAGGATCAAAAGGTAGAAACTCAGTTTATTGCACAAAGTTAATTAGAATGATCTGTTGTACCAGATGTCTAAAATACTAATTACCAAATTGGGTTAAGAACTTAAAACAAAATTTGTGGCGCAAGTGCTGTGTAAACTTATCTCCCTCATCCAAAAAAACCAAATTCATGAAGATGTACAGAGTAATATCCTAACCTGAGTTTCCTAGGCCCTCTCCTTCTTGAAGAAAAAAATAGCTTATTTTTGTCTCAACTGAATATATTTGATCACTTCTGATAAAAACTGTCCAGAGAGATGCCATAAATACAGCTTCTTTTTCCCTTGGACAGCTGGTCTGGTTTCTGCCCTTGAAGTCCTGTTTATGTTGATTTTTATGTGCAATCTGTGCCCACAATACTGAAAAGCTGGAAGAATGACAGACAGGCAAAGCAAAGAAGAGGTAAATTCCCTTGCAAAGGGGCAGGTTCATCTGCATTAAATGGGAGCACACAATTTTTGCAGCCAGAATACAACAGTTCACTGCTTAACACTGTGGTGTATCCTGTTCTTCCTGAATAAAAGGAAATATTGCTACAGGGAATGCAGGATTTTTTTGTTTGGAAGTTACATATAAAACTATTTTTTGAGCAGAGGACATTATTTTCAGTATCTTTTCTGCATAGCAAAATCAGTCTGAGGGTAAATTTCACACTTTTTTTTCACTGCTTATCTCAGAGAACTTCAATGCCTTAGATGAGTGTGACCAGTTCCAAAAAAGCAACAAATGCTGTGAAATCTTCCTGACTTTGACCCGTAAAACTTGCACAATATAGGCAACATGAGCTGTTTTTTTCAGCCTTCTCTTTTATTTGGCTTTTCTTCCACTGCAGAATGTGGAATGAGACTCCTTGCAGTTATTGGAGATGTAGTTACTGAGCTCTGTTGGGCCTGGGGGACACAGAAGGCTTTAATAGCAGCTTTCTAGGGGTTTCTAATACTTGTAAAGAGAGACCAGACTCATGACCAATGTATGGTCTTTAAAGGAGTCCTTGGTTTGTACAAATCAGTGGCAACACAGTCTTGGATTATATGTTGATAGTGAGGATGCAATTGTGAGAATGGTGAGTCATTGAATTAATAAAAAATAAATAAGTTTTGAACTGGTGAATCACAAAATCTGAGCACATTTTAAGGACTTTTTTGTGCTTCCTGCTTTTCCCTTGTTTAAAAATTAATGAAGGGTTTTCTTGCACTGTGCATGTGAAAACTGCTTTGTCTAAAGAAACCTCTTCGAAAGTATGGAACTTGTCAAAAATGGTTTTAAACTAAAGTGCCTTATTTTTATAGTAAAACGTATTAAGCTAAACTATTACTATCTCTCAACATTTCTGCCATAATACTGGTAGGAAACATTTCTGTTTTGTTATGGAACAGCTGATCATATTTTTTTCATTTTCTTGGCTATAATTCTGATTGTGTTTCAGTATCTTGGAACAGAAATATAAAGAAAAATGTAAATTCTAAGTAAGACTTTGGAAGTTTGTATTATTATCACTCATGGTTTTCAGCCTACCTTTTATAAACTGCCATGGATTTATCTCAGACCCCCTGAATGTGTCACATCTGTATTGTATTTTTTTGCAGTGTGCATTGGTTCGTGAGTGTACAGCCACTGAGGGCATAAGTGGGAAGGACAACCTGCCTTCCTTAAATGCAGGTAAGAATTCCAATATCTGTAAGAGACAGCTCTTGCAACTCCACCTCTGGTCCTGTAGAAATCACACAGATTCGTGGCAGAGCTCATCAATGTCTCTTCAAATGCTGCACAGATGTTCAAGTTCAATATTTTAGTGTTTTATACATGTTTGGCATTATCATTTCACGGAGAAGTTTGAATAAGTGTGTGTCAATTGCGCTTTCTGAAGCAGTGCTGAAATCTCCATCTCCTGCATCTTTACTGTTCAGTGATTTTCAGTGACTAAAAATCACTGTCAGTGACTTCCATGGGCATGGAATTACCATCATTAGTTTCTGTTGTGTCATTGCACGGCATTCTGTAAAATAATTCTGCGTTATTTGTAAGTGAATACCCAGGACAATCAATCTCTCTCATTCATAACTGGTGAAGTGGCAGTTTCAGATTGATCTGGAAACTGTCTGTCCTAGAATGAAGGGAGCTGTTGGCAAGGCATTCTCAATTCTAGGCCAGCTTGGGCTTGAGTGCATGGTGTTAAACTAGATCTGTTTTTCTTTCATTATCTGAGGAGTATTACATGCTGATGTGCTGTGCCATAAAACCTTTATTAGCCCGAGTTTATGAATCTCCATTACTCGGCAATAACAATGTCACAAATAAGTTATATGGGTCATCTAAAACCACAGCACTGTCAAGAATTCTGTGTTTGCTACATACCGTTGAGGAGGAATGTTACCAAACTTTTACAACTTTTTAAAATCTTTCTTGAAACTTTTTAATCTGATTTCTCTGATAGGGCAGACTTTCTGAATCTGCTTTGCAGTCTGAAGGAAGCCCTAAAAACTGCCAAAAATTAAGTTCTTCCATATGTGTGTGAATATTGCATTTTTTTTCTGTGAGTTGTTGAGATTAGATCAGAATCAGAAAAAATATGTTCTAGAGAAATACCATTTATTTTCATCAATTCAAAGTGAGAAAGATGTTAATTGAGAATTTCTGAATGTGCCGGAGCTACATCCGGCTCCAGAAATTCCTGAACTGGAAATAGCTGGAGGCATGGAGGGTATCCTGTGTCTCCAGGTGTGTATTTATGGCTTTTCTTGGGCACAAGATACAGAGGCCAGGTGAAGGATTTCATCTAGCCCAGTGCAGTTCTTTGGTTGTGATTCTGTATGTCATCCAGATTAGTGAGACTTGAAGAAATGACATTTCTGCCAGAGAACGATGCTGATTCACAACAGATTGTTTTCTGTTTGTTGCCTCCCTTGTATAGGTCTGATTGGGGTTTTTTGTTGACTTCTTTTGTATAGGAAAATGCTGTAGGTTGTGAATATGTTTTGTTGGAACTTCCAAGGTAGATGTCAGTTTTAGGAATATTGAAGTCTCGATCAATTTGTCAAGAATATTTCCATGTGATTCTACAGTGTATCTAGGCAGCGTTTTCACATTTGTTATTGTCATATACAAACACAATATAAAACCAAAGCCCACCCAACACTACTCGGGTTTATAAAGTTATAAAGTCAAACACACCTTGAAGAGCTTTTTTTTTTTTTTTTTTTTTTTTTTTGTCATTTTTTGGGTTGTCAGGCTTTTTTTAAAGAGTTGAGGGGAAAGAGGTGCATATGCAAGAAATGACAGCATGCAGGCTATTGGGAAGAGTTTGCACTCACAGGAAGTTTTTCTCAGATAAATAATTAGTCTTCAGTCTGTTTCCTGTATTTGTGACTTTCTCTTCTCGTGCAGCATCACCTCCACTTTCCTGCTGACATGCTGTGCTCATACAGAACTGCCCCCAGAACAGTATGTTTTCCATATACATTCATATTTAGTTCACGTGTATGCTGCTGTAAAGCTTTCTGGTATTTTCTTGTTGTTTATCAGGCCTTCAAAATGATGAAACTGAAAAAAAAAGCTGCCTCTGTGAATCCTTAAGCTTGTAGGCATAGAAGCATGCTGGCATTCTTGTGAAATTTAAATCCTAGGATAGGGAACTCTCAGCCCTCCAGTGAGTTATGAGATGCTTGTTGAGCGAGTGGGAATAAGCAGTGTGTTTCAGAGCCTTATCACTATTGCTTCTATACCTCCAGAGACTGAATTTACGTCTCAAAATTCAGTTACTTATTTATAATGCTGGAGAGTTTGCCAGTTGTTTACATGTAAACAAATTGCATTCTAAATTAAAAAAGAAAGATAAGAAAAGTAATTGAAATTAAGCAAAATTAGGAAAGCTTTAATTATTATTCCTGAGGTAATACACATCATATTCCTATGCTACAAAGAAAGATATAAATAGGAACACTGTTAGCAAATTAATATATGGCAAAGATATGCTTTGATCTGTGTTCAATAGGGAATGAAAATAAAACCAGAGTATTCAATCTTTTATTATTTTTATTGTACTTTCAGGGGAAGCAATGTGAAGGATATTGCATGGAATAAAAAGCACAGAGGTTCTTCATATTAAAAATGACAATGTCCAAAAATATTCATGGGTAAATATATGGCATTGGCTTTCAGGCTTGATGCTGTGGAGAAAAGCTTTTAAAACAGAGTTTTCTCTTTTTTAACCACTGCAGTTCATGTGGATTTTGGGTTTTCTTCAATGCCTCTCATGATCACTGTCTGAGTACAGCAAGGATTATCTTTATGAAACTTCCACTCATTTTAATCACTACTTTTTATGAAAACCAATTCTAGTCTCACCCTTCTTATTGTACATGCCCTCTAGAATTTGGTTCTAGACAACTTGTTACAGGTAGAAATTAATTATTGTTGCAGTTGGAGGGGAAGATACTTCTGAGATTTTTATGGAGTTGCATGCCTTCAGTAGTTCTGTTTATAAGGAAAAAACATCAAGTACTTATGCAGCTTTTATTGGCCTTAAATCTTAAGCTTTAGCAATACTGCATATTGGGATTATTTGGGGAAAATGCCCAGGCTTTTTTTGACTTTGTAAATGAAATTTTCTTCTTAAACCCATGGATTTGACCATTTAAAAAACTTACAACACACTTGAGATTATCCCCATCTGAAAATTCAGACCTGAATCAAAGACCTGAAGATGAAGCCAGTACCTGGAGAGGAGTTTAATAATTCTAGCCACAATAAAAGTCACAACTTTGAATCCATATTTTTAGTGTTCTTTGTCCCTTGGTGCAGTTGTGATGGGTTTTCTGGGCTTTGTTTTACTTTGTGATGGTGGCAACATTGGGGAGATGGGAGGAAAGAGATTTTTCAGATACATATTTGCATTAGGTTCTCACAGATTAATGTGCATTTTTCAGTGTAGTCGATTCTGAGTGTGAATTTAAGGGCTGCTCTTGGAAAAAATCCCTTGATAAACTCCTTAGGAAGTAGATATAAAAAGGTAAAATAAAGAATCTTTTGTGTCAGGGGCATCATCATTTAAAATGTCCAGGTAATATGCTGATCGGGGGGCACAACAGAAAAAACAGTACCAACTCAAAATTATCATCTGGTTTGGCAGTTTTCTGTTTAAGGCCAGACTTGAATTAGCCCTTGAATTAGCCCTTAGTTTCCTGAGGTTTGAACATTGAGATATTTTGGGTATTGATAGTAAAGAAAAATTGCTCTTTTTAATATGTCAGAGAAATTAAGCATCTCTTTCGCTTATTTCACAATACTGAGTGAAAATTTAGTTTTTGAAAGTAAAATCACTAAGAACTAAAGGCAAAATTACTCTAAAAAGGCTCATAAAATGACAATAAAATGGCAAGAAGTGCTTATAATGTACTGTAATTAAGAAATAGTTGGCTTCTGATTGTAAAGGCATAAATTATAACATCTGTATTGTCTCACCCTTCCCAAGAGATTGAAAATAGAATAAAAGTTTTTTAAGACTCGGTTGCTCCATCTCTGGATCAGAAAAGGGCATAATCCAACAACAGTTTTTCATCCAAGATTGCTGATGAAAGACATCTCAGTGGAGTGATGGGAATATAGAGCAGTGCGACCACTTAAACATTGCTCCTTTCTTCGGGTTGCAAGCAGTGGGTTTATTATCAGTGTATTTAAATCTCTGGTCTTCTTTTAGGCCTTTCCTAAAGGATATTTGTTAAAAATCCTGATTGCTTAGATAGACAAGGCAGTTTGGGTACCTTTTATTTTTAATTCTCTATAAAGCAGACTACATAAACATTAATGGTGTCTTTGAAATGTCTGTTAGTAGCTGTCACTGTTAGTAGCTGTCACTCATTCCAAGTCAAGTGATGTTCTTATGTCACATTGCAATAGTGATCTGAAAACTGTGTGTGTAACATATCGACAGGGCTGTTATATTTATTTCTATGTAGTGGCAGTGTCTTGACCCCATCAAAGTTCCAGGTAACTCTAATATGTTCAAGTTTCCTTTAATGCAGAAGCACACCTCCAATTTGCATTAATGATTTGTGTGTGCATGTCCAGGGGAAGATGCAGCTGAACCCTGAGTCCTGTGCAATTTATTGGAATTGTGAGTGGTGCTGGCAAGCTGTGGTGGTGGCTGTACTGAGTTCATTGTTCATTTGTGCTCTCTGGTTTTCCTAACTCCAGCTGAAATGCAAGAAAAGAGAGTCTGATTGACATTCTCACTACTTTGAAGACCTAAATTCAAAAGTTAGCTACTCTGCTGGTAAAATGCGATTTATTGATGTACTAGTAATACTTTGCCCTCCACATGCTGGTATAAAAATGAAATAGATATTAAATGTTTTTAGTGGAATTTTAATGATACTAAAATTAATTTTGTAAGCTAGGGGGAAATAATATAATAATTATGCAGGTTATTGTCATAAATGTTTGGACTCATATAAGCACATGAAAGCAATGATATTATTTTTGCTCTTTGCAGTGTTGAGAAACCCTGTTTGTAAGTTGTATAGATTCCCTACTTCTGACAACAAGTGGATGCGGATCCGGGAGCAGATGGCTGAGACCACCCTCTCCTTCCACGTTCCTAAAGAACTAATAAATCTGCACATAAAGGAGGACATGAGAAGGTAAGGAAGAGGCAGCAATATAAATTATATTTTTCTGACTTTGAATCATGCAGACGAGGAGCTAAAATATATTTATTTGTAGTATGAAATGGGCACTTTTATAGCTGCTAAGAATTTACAGCTGTAACTGAACAGAATTGATTGCTCAATAGGACTCCAGTGACCTCATAAGTTCTGAGCAATGAACTGTGCTAAAGTGCAGTCATGGCTTTAAACCTGTTAGCACCACCGTTTGATTAACAATTTAAATATTCTGGAACATTAGCATTTTATAAAGGATCAGAAAATGACAGGGGGCTGAGCAACATTGTGCTGTGTTTGGCTATGTGTCTGGGTAGAGTTAATAACATAGACAAACATTATGCCATGAAAAATGACAAGTTTATAGTGAATAAAGGAGCAATGAGGATAAAATGGACATTCCTTTAGCTAATCTAAATTAGTTGGCATAAGAAAAGGATTCCAAAGTAATGTTTGTTTGAAACCCTAACGTTTGGCCTCATAACCCAGAGAGATATCTGAGAATCATAACAATGTGTATGGCCTGGAGAAAAAGGAGAATAGAGAACACAGGTGTCCCAAAAGCCTTTGAATGTCCAATTTGCCATTGCAGTGATTAAAATGGAGCCTGTCCTTGAACCCTTGTAAGCTGTGCTGATAAAATTTGGGGAAACATCTTTTTAAGTAACCCAGGGCTACCCTGAAGACAGTGCCTCCTTCTTCTTCCAGCGATAATGGATGATGTAGAAGATATTGCCTCCTTCCTCATGCAAGTTACTTAACACATAGATGGGCAGCTGGTCTCATGTGTAAGAGTGATGCTGGGACCCAGTGCTGCATTCCAAAGCCATCCTGTGCGCTTTGAGGCAATTCCTTCCTGTTGTGTCACATCCCAAAACAACCTGTTGTGGCTGTTTGTTCTGCAGTACCAAGCTTCTTTTCCTTTTTTTATTTACCCCATCTGTTGCTTCCCTGTGATGTTTATATGCCAATAGAACAGCATGTGGGAGGCTGGAATCTTGATTTTAATAAAGTCACTGGACTGATACATCCTTATGCATGGTGATGATGGGTTATAAAATTCCTATGAATTGTTATAATAGTTTATTTTATTCATTTAGTACTGTGTTTAGGCATTTATGGCCTCATCTTGTTTGAGAATACTTATGGGCAAGGTTTTTGCAGTAAGCAATAAAAATAGATTATACTGAGTCTCACAGTTCATGCACTTCCCATATTTTCATTTGCCTCATGGGTAAGTGCCTTTTAAATGTTAGAGGATTACTTGAACCACTTTTACTACTTCTGCATTATTCTCTCCAAAGGCATAATACAAGTAATAGCCCTTGTTGTTGTATCATATTATAGAATTCACCTCCCTGGACAAACTCCTAGTAAGAATTCACCATGGTGGGGTTTTCTCTTCACCAAAATAAAGATTTGAAAAAGAAACAGAAGTAACAGTGGCACAAAGATTGAGATAAGTGCCTCTGATTTTCCTGACTGCCGGTGTGGTTGAGCTGTTCAAGCCTAGTTGAAAGTGTGGGTGTGAAAGAAAGAGACCAAGTGATTGATGCAGTCTGGAGGAGGAGATAAGACTAACCAAAATGAGCAACACTATGTAGAATACCAGCAGATGGTGGGAACAGGAGCATCTGTGTCATCTACCATCATATAAGAGTGTGAGTTGGAGCTTCTGCTTTGTCTGGCCTTTCTTTTTCAAGAAAAGCAATTGTGGAGATGTGTGTTCTTGTGGAGTCCTTACACTTGTAGTCTAGTAGAACGTGTGAGGAGGATGCTGCTATATTCGGTGTGGGCTCAAGTATTCTTCTCTGTGTCTTTTCCCCTCTGTTAGTATAAAAGGATAAATATTTCTGTCTCAGAAGCCACTTATCATACTCAGCCTGTTTCATTTTTTTTATTGTGGCTTCAATATAGTCAGGCCTGAAGCAATTATCTATAAAAATGTGCCAGTAAGTGTTAATGCTATTCAGTATTCATTAAAAATTGTAGTTTAAATTCCCTTTTCTCGCCATCTTGAGATTGATTGTCTCTTGATAAAACTTCAGTGTTCATTGTTAACCAAACCCTTTCATTTATTGACATGATGCTTTGAAATTTGTAACTTCTAACAGTATTTGACTTTATTTTAACTTTAAGGGAAAGAATTTAAAGCAGGAATGGAAGCAAAATGATCTTAAAGTAGGAAGGGAGAAACAAGTTAAATTTAGCTTATAATTGTCTACACTTTTGTATAATAAAAAGTGTAGTGGATAGAAATTTAAAAGGAACTTAAAGTTTTCATCTCTTAGGAACCATATAAAATCGTATCATGGCTTTGCAAATCCCAGTCTATTCTCCTCACATGCATAGGAAAAGAGGCTTTAAAATAATTTTAAATGTATTTGTTGCCATTTTTGGGGTGGGTAGTTTGCTCATGGGGTTCTGGTGGGGTTTCTTTTGTCTCTTTTTTCTGCTTTGTTTTCTCTTTTTCTGTTTCTAAACAACTGTTCAGGGCATGCAAAGGTAAGCACAACTCACATTGAAGTTTTTAGTTGCCTGTCGGGTCAGGCTCACCAAAACTTGAAATAATTTTGGGAAATTCTGTAAGGAGACAAAAATTGCAACTGTTTTCAAGAGAGTCTAAAATGAGATTATTAGTAGAGAAAGAAAAACATGCCTTTTTTTTTTTCTTTTTTTTCTTTTTTTTTTCTTATTGACTCCTCCGTAATAATTATTTGCCTGGTTTGGAAACAACAGAGTGAAAAAGCTATGAGTATTTTATTTCTGGAGGGAATGTTATATTGTTTGTCTGGAGTTTATTGCCTATATATCACAGAAGCATATCTTGTAGCAAAGAAAAATGAGAGTAATTTTATCTGATTCTGTTCTTTAAAAAAAAAAAAAAATTGAAGCGGTTATCCATACATTTTAAAGTGAACTTTGTTAGGAAGAATAATTCCTGTGCTCCTTTCCTTAGAAGCTTCTAAACTTCCATTATGTATGAATGATTGAGTCATATCCCAAAGCTATAGTTTATATTTACTCCAAAGCTGCTGTTTGATAAATATTCAGAATTTTTAAGCTGTTACAATATTACAGAAGTTTTGCAAATATAATCTGCAGAAATGTCCCCTCTTGTTTTGAATCCTGCTAAGCTCTTTGCTTCTGATGTGTTGTAGTGTGTTTTTAAGTTTCTTGTTTTGTTCCCCCATTTTAGGTATTATTCTCTCCCTGTTCTTTGTAAGATGATTCTTCCCCCTCCAGTTTTCCCGCCACAGAGTCTTTGGCAGTTATGTTACCACGGTTACCCCTGCCCCCCTTATTTGTCAATCTCCCAAGTTACATAACTGCTCCTCCCTTATCCCACCATATAAGTAAAGTTTTCCTCCTCCCTGGGCCCAGTCAATCACCCCCCACTCCTCCCTGCTTTCGAGAACATTCTTCTCTCTGGGGGTCATAGTTGGCTGGCGTCCCAGGGCCCCTCCTTTGTTCTATGTTTATTGGATAAGTTCTTGTGTCAGTTTTCTTATGTACCTCCCCACATGTTCCCCTATTGGTTAGCTGGGCTTCCCCTCCCGTCTCCACCCCTTCCCTGTAAAACTCTGTCTCCCCCCGTGTTCGGGGCCATTTTGCTGTGGGTTTTTCCACCTGTTGGTTTGCCCTGTGCTGCATGTGGGCTCTTCAATAAACCGACGTTTTACCCCCAGCAAGTGGTCGCCTCCTCTCTCGTCTCGTCCAGCGCGAACCCAAGTCCGCAATCCAGCCCAGCCCGAGGCCAGGACGCCAAGGGGGGCTGGCCTCAGATGCGCAGGGGCGTCGGCCGCTTTACCCCTTCAGCTAGCCGGACTTAGGGCCGTGTACGCCCTCGCGCAGTTTGCCGTCCAACGTTGGGGCCGACGAAGTGGACTTTTGACCACGGACTGGACCCTGCGGAGTTGGGATTTACTTACCCTCTGGACGCCAGACTACCCCGGGTAGTAGCAGGCTTCGTTTTAGAAGCAGCGCTCCCCGGCGGAAGGGAGTCGGGACTCCTCGCACCCTCAGAGGACGACTCCCCGAGACGAGTGACCTTCGCCTGGTTTTTTCTTTGTCGCCTCGCCGCAGCAGGATTGGTGAGTTCGGGCCCCGTCCTGGGGACTCTCCGGCTTCCCCTCTGCCTTTTTAACTTTCCCTAGGGGTATATGCCCTGCGTTGGGGACCTACCCCCCCGCCTTCTCTCCTTGAGGTTTTTCCTCGTCCCCGCGCCGTTTTTGTTTTCTCTTCCCTTTGGGTGCCGGATTTCCCCAGACGTGGGGCCGCACCCATCACCCAATCTCTTTTTCCCTCCGGCTGTTTACCCAGACTTTGGGGCAGTGGGGGGGGCAGGGGCCGGCGGCAGGCGGCTCATTGTTTTAAGTTCTCGTTGTTTCCCGGGCGTGCGGTTGCGTCATCAGAGGATTTTCCCCCTTTCTAGCGGTAGCAGTTTCTGCTCTAGAAAGGCGCAATGGGAAAATCCCAGAAGGAGGTTTATTATGTTGTGAAGGGTTTGTTGCTTGGGGGTGGTCAGAAAGCCCGCAAGCAGGAGTTAAAATGTTTAGTTAAGTGGGTATTTTCTAGGTTTCCCGAGGTCTCCCCGGAACGCGTAAAAGAGCCGCGGTTTTGGGCAGCCGTTGTGGCAAAATTAGAAGAGGCCATAAATTCCGGGGAGACAAAACTAGCCACCGTGGCGTATTGCGCGCGCAGAGTTCATGCGACACTCGGCGTGCCTGTGGAGCCTAAGAAATGTCCCGCGGTTTCTGGTTTGTCCCTTCGTTCTCCTCGTTCAGTTGCCCTTGTCCCCCAAACCTTTCCCTCGTCCCGTAGGCATGAGCCCTCGAGGGGGATTTTGAGGGCCGACCAGAGGCAGGGGGTCCATCCTGCCCCTGCTCCCCCTCGACCGGCTCGGCCTCCCCCTTCGAGGAGCCCTGGCCAGGCTCCTTCTCTTCCCTTACCCTCCAGCCCGGTCCCCAAGTCCCCGGTTCCAAACCCCAAAGTTGTTCGGTTTTGCGACGACCCTCAAAAGGGGTCCCTTGGTGCCCGAGATGGCGGCGGCCACGCGGCCGCTCCCGCCAGGGCTCTTTCTTCTGCTCCTAACCCTTTCCTCCCTAATGCTAACCCTTTCCTTCCCCTGGACCGAACCTCTTTTTCGGTTGTCCCTCCCCCATCTCTTTCCTCTGCTCCTTCCATTTCTCCGCCCTCCGATCCTCCGTCGGCTCCTCCCCAGGTTCCTCCCCCAGTTCAGCCCCCTGTTTACTCCTCCCCTGCTCCACCTTCATACTCTGCTCCGCCTCCGAACTCCACCCAGGGGGCGGAGAGGGGCGGTGTGCCGCGCCCACTCCCTCGCCCTGCCCCATTGCCAGACTCCGCCTCAACCTCCTCCAACTCCGGTTCCCACGCTCCCCCTTCCGGTTCTCACGCCTTGTGTTCGGGGTGGGGGGGGATGGATGACTGGAAGCCGGGGCAGGCGCCTTTATTGGAAGCCGCTCCGGTTACGTACCACCTCAGCGGGGAGGGGAGCTCTCAGGCCCAGTGGGTGCCTTTAGCACAGGCCTGGATTAAGAAACTGTGCAAGGCGCAGAAGGACTACTCCCGCGGGTCTGAATACTTCTGGGGTATGCTCCGGAATGCCCTTGCACAGGGAGATCTGGTGCCGGCGGACCTGAGGGCCCTTTTCTCTAGTTTAACAAGACCCATGGAGTTTAGGGTCTGGGTGGGGGAATGGAGGAGGGAGATAGTGGAGGTTCTCCCGATTCTTTGGGGGAATCCTTCAGTGTCTCATGACGCGGACGGTTTGGCAATTTCCCAAGAATATCTTTTAGGCGAGGGACAGTGGGCAGAGGGGATAGCTCAAGCAAAGGCCTTGTTCTCGTCTCAGCTTGTAGAGACCGCTAAGGCAGCAGAGCGGGCCTTTTATAAGCTAGAGGTGATGACCTCCCAATGGGAGGACGATGAAGTCCGGCAGGGGCCGCAAGAGCCTTACATGGTTTTTATCGAGCGCCTCTACAGATACGTGGAGGCGCGGGCGACCGGGGACGACGACAGGGAGAAGATGCTCTGGAGGATGGCGTATAGCAACGCCAACCTAGAGTGTCGGAAGGCCATCAGGAGGCTCCCTCGAAGTCCCCGGCCCACGGTGGAGGCCATGATAGAGGCCGTGGTAGGCCAGGTATCCTTACCATCGCGGCCTAAAAGAGCCTCAGTGGCTTTTGCGGAGGACCCCGAACCGGACTTCTTTGATATAGAAGCTGCCCCCGTTGCCGGGCCCCCAACACCCGGGTCCGGCAGAAGATCAACAGCCACCCACCCCTGCCACCTCTGTGGCAAGACAGGGCATTGGATGCCTCAATGCCAGATGCGATTAGATTATTTGGAGTATAGAAGGAAGCGGGAAAAGGAGGAGAGTAAGGGCACAAAAAACTAGGCCTGGAGCGCAGCCCCTCCCTGCGCGAAGACAAAAATGCGGCAGGCCACTTAACAACAAGCGGGGAGGGAGGAGACGACAGAGAGCTGCCGTACACACTGCCGGATTTGTCTTACTTAGTACCAGACTTGACACATACCTGTGGTATTCAGCCTACACCTGCGCTTGACACCATGTCCTCTGTCCCTACAGGCTGCAGCTAACTAGGGACTTCTATCTCCCTAGTAGTGACATCCAGCTGGTGTCTGTCGACCTGCAACACCCGGGTCGCTGGAGGAAACTTGGACGTTGCAGGTGGACAGTCGTCGGGGACACAAAGCACACACCGCGAGACATTCACATCGTCCCTGGTCTAGTAACTACCGACCGGGACCGTTTCGCGGTAGGGCTGTACTGTGTCCGACCCCCACTCTTCCTCCCTAAGGGACAGATCATTGCCCAGGCTATTCCGGTTCCAGATAAAGATAATTGGAAGAACTCCGTGGAGAAGACATCGCCTCCGACAGTAGCCTGGGCACAGCTGGTGGGGAGGGAGAAGCCCCGCCTGACTTGTCAGCTCTCGTTGGGAGGGGACAGAAAGATCGTGAGGGGTCTTTTGGACACAGGTGCGGATGTGACGATCATTCCCTCTCGGGAGTGGCCGTCACATTGGGACTTGCAAAGCGCTGCGGGCACAATCTCAGGTGTTGGGGGCCTTCAATTGGCCAATCAATCTAAGAGCATTGTGCAAATTAAGGGGCCCGATGGGCAGTTGGCCTCTATACGCCCGTTCGTTTTAGATTATACCGAGCCTCTCTGGGGAAGGGACCTACTAGCCCAGCGGGGAGCCAGAATTGACCTCCCAAAGGCTCCCCAGGTTTTTCGGGCAGTGGCCACTGAGGAGCGCCAGACCTGGAAGCTGAATTGGCTGTCAGATAAACCAGTACAGGTCTTGCAGTGGCCACTCAACAAGCAAAAATTAAAAGCGCTCAATGAGCTCATTCAGGAGCAGTTACTGAAAGGCCACCTGGTGGAGACAATGTCACCTTGGAACTCCCCAGTGTTTGTCATTAAGAAGCCTAATAAGGACAAGTGGCGGCTCCTGACCGACCTCCGCCAAATTAACGAACAAATAATGGACATGGGTCCTCTTCAGCCAGGGATGCCTTCCCCAGCAATGCTCCCCCAAAACTGGAATTTGGCAGTTATAGATATAAAAGATGGTTTTTTCCAGATTCCCCTGCACCCAGACGATGCCCCGCACTTTGCGTTCACGGTTCCATCCATCAATCGTGAGTCCCCAGCCAAGCGCTATCATTGGCGAATGCTTCCGCAAGGCCTAAAGAACAGCCCTGTGATCTGCCAATGGTATGTCGCTTTGCTGCTGTCACCCATACGTACAGCCCTCGGGGATGCCGTCATCATTCACCATTACATGGACGACATCCTCGTGTGTGCACCCGACCACAGTCTGCTTGCCCATGCGCTTGACCTGACAACCAATGCGTTGGTTGCTGCAGGGTTCGAGCTCCAGCAGGACAAAATTCAGCGGATGCCACCTTGGAAATACCTGGGCCTCGAAATCACAAAGCGGACCATTGTTCCGCAGAAATTGGCTATTAGGACAAAAGTCCAGAGCCTAGCGGATGTCCATCAGCTGTGTGGGTCTTTAAATTGGGTGAGACCCTGGCTAGGCATTTCAACTGAAGACCTAGCCCCCCTTTTCAATTTGTTGAAAGGGGGAGAGGGGCTGAGTTCCCCTAGGGCTCTCACCCCAGAGGCAGGGGTGGCTTTGGAGAAGATACAGAAAGTTATTTTGGCCAGGCAGGCCCACCGTTACCATCCGGGCCTGCCCTTCAAATTTATTATACTGAGAAAATTGCCACATCTCCATGGCGTGATACACCAGTGGGACACCAGTGTAAAGGACCAGGGGCTGGGTGACCCCCTCTTAATTATAGAGTGGGTGTTTCTCAGCCACCATCGGTCCAAAAGAATGACACGGCCACAGGAGTTGGTAGCCGAACTGATCCTCAAAGCAAGATCGAGGATCAGGGAGCTGGCGGGGTGTGATTTCGCATGCATACATATCCCAATTAAATTAGAATCAGGACAACTCAAATTAAAGACCTTTGAAGAACTGCTGCAAACTAATGAATATCTTCAGTTTGCACTCGACAGCTACACCGGGCGCATCGCAGTAGATCGGCCGGCCCACAAATTATTCAATTCGGAGTTTAAATTATCGCTGAAAAAGGTTCAGAGCAGGAAGCTGCTGGATGCCTTGACAGTTTTCACAGACGCGTCTGGAGCATCCCACAAGTCAGTAATGACCTGGAAAGATCCTCAGACTCAGCAGTGGGAGACTGATGTTGTTGTTGTGGAGGGCTCTCCACAAGTTGCTGAGTTGGACGCAGTCGTCAGGGCATTCCAGAGGTTCCCTGGGCCTTCTAATTTGGTTACAGATTCTGCATATGTCGCAGGTGTAGTGTCTCAAGCTGAGTCTGCGGTTCTTCAAGAGGTCACCAGCAAAAGATTATTTGAGTTGCTTAACAGGCTCGTCGAGCTAGTCTCCCACCGCGAGCACCCTTTTTATGTTATGCATGTGAGATCACATACTGATCTGCCCGGGTTTATTGCGGAAGGCAACCGTTGTGCCGACTCTCTGGCCGTGGCTGCTGTTACGCAGGCCCCTCTCCCAGACGTGTTCGGCCAGGCTAAGATCAGTCACCAACTTTTCCATCAGAATGCGCCTGGCCTGGTCCGGCAGTTCAGTCTGACACAGGATCAGGCCAAGGCGATAGTGGCCACATGTCCCCAATGCCAACAAGATCAGATGCCTACTGTGGCCTCAGGGGCCAATCCCCGAGGTTTGGCGAGCTGCGAAGTGTGGCAGATGGACGTGACGCATGTCCCATCTTTTGGTCGATTGTGTTACGTCCATGTCTCAGTTGATACCTTCTCTGGGGCTATCTATGCTTCTGCCCACACAGGTGAAAAGGCAGCGGATGTGCAGAAGCATCTGCTTCAGGCATTCGCTGTCTTGGGCATCCCTAGGGCCCTAAAAACAGATAATGGCCCTGCGTATACCTCCAAGGAGCTGCGGAGCTTCCTGCAGCAATGGGGAGTAGTCCATATGACTGGCATCCCCTATTCCCCAACAGGCCAAGCCATGGTGGAGAGGGCCCACCAGAGCTTTAAGAAGATCTTATCCCGGCAACAACCGGCGATGAAGGTGGAGACCCCCCACGTCCGGCTGTCAAGGGCATTGTACACGCTTAACTTTCTAAATTGCTCTTTTGACAGCCAAAATCCTCCAGTGGTCCGGCACTTTGGCAGTCACCAGCAGCTGCAGCCTAAAGCCAGGCCACCGGTTTTTGTAAAAGATCCGGAGACCTGGCGGACGGAGGGCCCCTTTGACCTGGTGACCTGGGGGAGGGGATATGCCTGCGTGTCCACTCCCTCAGGCCCCAGGTGGATTCCATCTAAGTGGGTCAGGCCCTTCGTCCCGAAACAGAGGACTAAGAAGGAGGCAGTACCACAAGTCCGGCAAGCTTGTTGGCGTTGGCGGAGGAAACCACACCATCAATCTTTGTCTTTCTTTCCAGATCTTCCCCCAGTTACAGAAGAGCCCTCTCCTCCAGCTTCTCCTCCACCCCTTGACCTCCTATGTCATGTTTCCTCCCATTCACCCCCTGCTCCAGCTCTTACCCCCTGTATGTTTTACTTAAACTGGTTGTTTGGAGAAGAACCATTTTTGTGAATTCATCATACTTTTACTATCTTATCTCATTTCAGTTACATCTCCCCCATGGCCCCCGTTTCAACATCGCTGACTCCCATCCCTAGCCTGCTAATGGCGATCATGACGACCTGCGGACTCCTTTTGCCACCTTCGGAGCCGTGGGTCATCCCCCAGCGGAAAGTCAACGTCTGGCGTGCCTTGGCTCAATCGTTAGGACAGGACAGTATATGCCTAGACACCGGCGCAGCAGAGGACCCGATGTCGCCTTGTGGGGATCCCTTTCTCTCCAGGCGAGTTTCTCCCTGCCTTCTAAAGTGCCTTTAATGCTATCCTAGCCCAGAGCCTCACTATCCTCCCCAGTTGTGATTCCTCCAACGCCTGGAGAGACGGAGTGAGCAGGCTAGATCCTGCACCCTCCGAGCCCACAGAGTTACATTTCCTCGGTTCGACCAATGCATCAATTTGCTTTCAGTTTGATTATACAATCACCCCCGTCGAGAGGGGTAGTGAGGTAGTGCTGCAGTCCAAGTTAGAATACCAAGCTAAGCAGTGGTGTAAGGCTGTCCTAAAGATCCTCAGCCCCACCACTACCAGACGGACCCCTTACTCCCTTCCCCGAGGCGTGTTTTTAATTGTGGCGACCGGGCGTGGGCAGGCATCCCCTCTGGCCTGGTCGGAAGGGCCGTGCACTTTTGGCCGGCTGACACTGTTTACCCCCAACGTCACTCAAATTATCAATTGGAAGAAGACAAACATCACATCTAAATTGGCTAGACCTAAAAGAGATCTCAAGGATCTCATTGAGGATTGTGATGATGAAATTACTCATTGGTCACACTCAAAATCCGTCGCCTTTACCATCTTGTTGCCTTGGGTATCGGTGGCGAAGGCTCTAGGTGAATTGGGCTGTCTAGAGTGTTGGGTGGCTAAACAAGCAAATTTTACTTCGGCCGCGCTCTACGACCTCCTCACAGACGAGGAAATAACAAGGAAGGCGACACTCCAAAACAGAGCAGCAATAGATTTTCTATTGCTGCTCCATCATCATCACTGTGAGGAGTTTGAGGGCCTCTGCTGCCTGAACCTATCCTCTCGAGCCGAGGACGCCAGACATTCCATCAAGAGGCTGCAAGACCTTGTCCATCAGGTCAAGCAAGAAACCTCTGACTGGCTGGGGGACATTTTCAAGGGTTGGGGCCTCAGCGGGTGGGCCGGTTCCATAATAGAATCTGTTTGCAAGGTTGTTCTGAGTTAATTAGTACTTTTAGTTTTCATTATTTTGATCCGCGGTTTGGTCCAGAGACTAATGGTCAGAGATACCTCAGCATCTGTCAACCATGCCGCAGTCCCGTCGGACAAGCCCATCGAGCTGGAAGACCTCTCCTCGGAGGCCGAAGAAGCTACAGATGAGGAAGGGGCGACCGCACCGTCCTTCGACCACCCAGGGGCGGGCGGATTCCAGCTCGAAGAAAGCGAGGCCTGGCCGGACCAGCCGCGAGATCCTGAATTTTAAGTTTCTGTGGACTTCCCGTTCTTTTTATTTTATTTGTTAAGAAACGGGGAGATGTTGTAGTGTGTTTTTAAGTTTCTTGTTTTGTTCCCCCATTTTAGGTATTATTCTCTCCCTGTTCTTTGTAAGATGGTTCTTCCCCCTCCAGTTTTCCCGCCACAGAGTCTTTGGCAGTTATGTTACCACGGTTACCCCTGTCCCCCTTATTTGTCAGTCTCTCAAGTTACATAACTGCTCCTCCCTTATCCCACCATATAAGTAAAGTTTTCCTCCTCCCTGGGCCCAGTCAATCACCCCCCACTCCTCCCTGCTTTCGAGAACATTCTTCTCTCTGGGGGTCATAGTTGGCTGGCGTCCCAGGGCCCCTCCTTATTGGATAAGTTCTTGTGTCAGTTTTCTTATGTACCTCCCCACATGTTCCCCTATTGGTTAGCTGGGCTTCCCCTCCCGTCTCCACCCCTTCCCTGTAAAACTCTGTCTCCCCCCCGTGTTCGGGGCCATTTTTGCTGTGGGTTTTTCCACCTGTTGGTTTGCCCTGTGCTGCATGTGGGCTCTTCAATAAACTGACGTTTTACCCCCAGCAAGTGGTCGCCTCCTCTCTCGTCTCGTCCAGCGCGAACCCAAGTCCGCAATCCAGCCCAGCCCGAGGCCAGGACGCCAAGGGGGGCTGGCCTCAGATGCGCAGGGGCGTCGGCCGCTTTACCCCTTCAGCTAGCCGGACTTAGGGCTGTGTACGCCCTCGCGCACTGATGTTTTGCAAAAGTAGATTTCAGAAGCTCATTTTGCTTAGCGGAGGCCAAAATCACTTAGTCTTCTAGGTTTTGAATTTGTCATGTTTGCTTTACTAGGAAACACATCATTAGATTTTTGAAGCTGTATGTATAAAAAATTGCTACTTGGCCTTCATACAGCATTTTCAGCTTATGTGCTTTTTAATAGCACAATTGTTGTTTGACACAGTTACTGGTTGAAGTGGATTTTTAAAGTTATTCAATGAAATAAGTTAACATTAAAGTATTAAAATATTATTAAAAATTTCAACAATTGTATTAGTGTGAACTGTAAACTTTTTCAAAAATGGAAAATATTATGGTTTTTCCACTCTGTGTACTTTTAGAAAAGGCCTTTCATGTAATAATAATAAAGCTTGGTACTGTGGAGTATTGTTGATGGAGTTTAGATATAGAAAAGACAACTCTTTTTTCATTCATAACTCAGAATTTTATGGAGTCAACAACAGCAGTGATAAACTGTAAAAAGACCACGAGACATAAATCCAATTTAAATGCTCTGTCTTCTATAATTTCATTAGAAAAAGAAATAGATATAAAGTGAGGCTATGAGACTGTTTTCTATGGAAGTGTCTGCCATATAATCCTGTTTTCTAATGGTTTTGATTTTGCTGGAGTTTAAAATGCAAATAAATTCAGAAATCGTAGTCTTTAAAATTTCCACGCTGTGTATGCTCTAGATTGCTATAGCGCTGTACTCTCACTTTAAGCATTGTTGATGTGTCTTTTTTTGCCACATATTGAAGACTGAATTTTTACTTCATTGATTTGTACATGTTTCTGAGGAGAAACAAATACCAACCTTGTCACCAGTAATGGGGACAGGATTTGATATTTCTTGAAGACCTATTAAAATTAATATTCCCATTGCTATTGATGTCAGTGGAGTTAACTCTCAAACTTCAGTTTGAGACCAGCAGCTCCAGGCATGAGCTTAGATGGAGGCAGGGATGTAGTTCTTGGATAGAATACTCTATTCCTATACAGAAGGAGTAGTAAAGTTTTGGAAGCCAGCCAGGTCCAAACATTGTTGCTAAAACTATTAAATCAGACACCATAAATATTAAGGGCCAAAACATTATCGCTGCACATAAACAAAATTGCATACCCTGACAAATTTTACACATTTTGCTGAGAAGGAAGCCCTAAGATTTTAATTGAAAGGGAACCTCATGTTATACTGCTAAAAACTGGCAAAGAAAATGGTCCCTGAGAATGTTTGGTTTATCCTCTTAAATCCCTTCGTGACAGATTGTTCTTATGCTACAGCATTACCAGTTTGTATTGCTGGAGGAAAGTTTAATTGGTTCAGCTTCAGGAGCAATTAAATGGCAGAAAGTAATAATATCGTTAACATAGACTGTCAGCAAGTCCATGTGTTGTGTCTTTGTTTCCATGTTGATATTTTCAAGAACATGTACAAATGCAATGCTTTAATTCCGCTTCCAGTGCAGTCTCTCTGGTTTTGATTGTCACCTACACCAGGAGCAGAGGTCTGCCTATGGAGCTTGTTCTGACTGCACTGCTCACACTAATGCAAAGCTAATAATGATGGGGAAAGCACCACCAGTGTGTTGCTGTTCCATTTAAGAAGTCATTTTAAGGCTTTTTTGACTAATGGTCAGATCTGCTGCTCACATAAGTGAGCTCTGTGTTCCTGCGCTGCAAGCTCACTGGTCCTTTCCTCCCTCTTTCCACCTCTTCTACCCTATTTTTGCTTTTTCTTACATAATTTTTCTGTATGCAAGAACTGTCTTCTGGAAGACTTTTTGGAGACTTCCAAGAATTACAGTGGAACACTCTTCTTGATGCTCCAAGGAAAATAATGAAAACTGGTTGTGTTGCAAACATTTTCTCCTGTTAAATTCCAGATGTTTGAAGACTGACTGAAGATCTTTTATTTTCCTTAAAAGCAGGTCCCACAAAATGGCTTTGGGAGAGATACAGGAGAAACTTCCTCTGCAAGAGGAAAAACCAAACAGAAAGCCCAAAATACTAAGCTTGTTTGTGCAGGAAATTCAGATGATCTCTATTTCACTCAGGTCAGCTCTCAGGAGTGTACAGGAAAACTGATAATTTACTAAAGGATTTCCTTTTGGATTTCCAGTGACCTGTTTGGTTACCACAGCAGTACTTTTTTGACCTGATGAACACTGGACATGACATTTTAGGGAGCAGGTGTTGGGATTTTTTGTGTATATTTTGTTTTGAATCCTGAAGAAATGTGGTGAGAGCTGATGTGTTGATTAAACTGAATTTGTAGAAACACTGCTAGAAATATGTGTTTATGAAATGTTTATGAAAGTATACAAAGAGTAGTGCATCAAAACAACCATACTGAAAGTTTTGCAGGAAAAAGAAACTTTATATTCTTTCCAATGTTGTTTAATATCTCTTGAGATAAAGTTACTTGCTCTGAGCACAACTCTCTGGAGCCTGGAAGCCTTCTTTCCTTCATGAAAGAAGTGGTATTTCATTTTGAAGGTTACTGCATTTATACCAGATGAGTTTTGAGCACAAAAGTTACTGCATTATCTACTGACATAATTTATTGTTTACTTGTA
This sequence comes from Melozone crissalis, assembly GCF_028551555.1. Taxonomy (NCBI): domain Eukaryota; kingdom Metazoa; phylum Chordata; class Aves; order Passeriformes; family Passerellidae; genus Melozone; species Melozone crissalis. The sequence goes on from NW_026535986.1 coordinate 956,045, forward strand.
AAAGAGAGATGAAAAGCAGATCTCACAAGCAGTCCGAAAACGGATTTTATTTCAATTAGAAATCTTTCTGATGTTTTGTAGCAAACTTGTTTTAGATTAATTTGGATGAACCTTGATAGATTAATGAGTTAATTAGCGCCTTCCCTTTTTGCTTTTTGGTACAGGAATCAGGAGCTTAAAGACCTGGGAGAGCTTGCTCCTCACTGGGACAACATGCGCAAAAGTGTAATTGCTCACTGTGATCAGTTGCTGAGCATGTACCAGGACACTCTGGCAGAGCTTGGGAAGCATACAGGTGGGAATCTGTGATTTTATCTGGAACCTTTCAGAGCTTACTAGATTGTTAGCTATAAAATACTGGCATATTCAGTGGGAATAAAATACATAAAAATCTTAGAATCAAAGGATGGTTTGGATTGGAAGGGACCTTAAAGATTATCAAGTTCTAGCCCACCTGGACCAGGTTACTCAAACTCCCATCCAGCCTGGCCTTGAATACTTCCAGCAATGGGGCATCCCCAGCTCCTCTGGGCAGCCTGTTCCAGTGTCTCACCTCCCTCCACATTAAAGAATTTCTTCCTTATGTCTAATCCAGATCTCCTCATTTAAGTTTGAATCCCCTTGTCCTGTCATCACATGATCTTGTAGAAAGTCCCGCTCCAGCTTTTATTGTAAGCTCCCTCCAGGTACTGAGGCAGTAAGGTTGCAATTGCATCAGCCTGAAATCTCTTTCCCAAGCTGAACTGTTCCAATCAGCATCTCTGTGGCCTCCTCTGGACTCACTCCAGCAGGTGTGTGTCCCTCCTGCGCTGGGAGCCCAGAGCTGGATGCAGAGATCTTGGTCACAGAAAAGGAGAAATCCGATTTGAGTGTATTAAAAAAAACCAGTCTCTAACTGAAAGTCACCTTTTTGAAAGCAGTCGGTCAGCTGCTTAAATATTTGGTGGGGGAAAAAGCTCTTGTGTTGCACTAAATGTTGTATAATTATTTCCATTTTGTTGGCAGAAGTGACGTTTCTTGTATTTATGATTGTTTGTCATCATCAGAATATCCCAGTTCCAATTTTGGCATCTACTGTCTAGCCCAGTATGGCACTTCCTGATTCTGTTTTAAATAGTATCTATATGTATTTTCAATCTTTGCCTAATTAATCTTGAAAGCGCTCCATAAAGTGTCGTAAACAAGCCAATAAATATAGATAATGACAGATCCAATGTAATAATTATAACATTCAGGAAGATATTGAGGGGACATTTTGAGATTTTAAAAAACAGACAATATAATCTCTTAAACATAAACCCTGCAAGACCTGTGTTGTGCAAAGTGGCTTTCTAAAGGGTTTATAATGTTAAAGGACCCATCTTAATTGGGTCTTGAGAGAAATAATGTGGTCCTGGGAAACTGAGGTCATCCGGGAGGAGCAAATCAGCACATGTAAAAGAGAAAGGGACATTAATCAGAAAACAAAGCAGTCTAATACAAGATTGTATACAAGATCAGAAAAGCAAGCCAGACATAGATTTGATTTAATACTGTAGTTGAACAAATAGTTACGTTGGGAGCACGTTGAAATTCAAGTACTTATGAAGTAGAAATTGCTAAGATTAGGGATGTGAGTACAATTTTAATTCAGACTTTTCAGGTCAACATATTTCAAGGCATGCCAAAAACCATTTTGCTGTTCAGTGTAGCCAGTGCAGGTGTCTTTCTTCATCCTAAAACATCGCCTGAGTTTGTGTTGAATTGTTCAGAAGGGCAGATGGCACCTGCAAATAAAATTTCTCCAAAATATGCTCATGCTTCCCCAGCACAATAATCTCACGTTGGGCTTTTTGAGTGATACCCACTTGAACTCAACCAAACTATTTGGGAATTTAGTGGAGAAGGCTGTTAGGAGACCACCTAATTTCTTTTTGAAGTTGAGAGATTGCTGTGGAAGTATGAGGAAGCCACATTAGTGTTAGACAGCAATTTTGGTTTACCAGCATATTTATTGAAAATGGATGTTTAAGAAAGTTAAAACTATTTCAGATTTGAGTTGTTTTGGCAAACACTTTTATCCTCAGTTATGGGAGAATTTGAGAGAATGTAAAGCATTTTATTGTAAGGAAATATACCAGGAAGATATAAGTGTTAGGAAACAAAAAGCCCAGTAATTTCAGGTAACTCTAAAGCACAGATTTGGTGATATTGGGAGGGAGTGGAACTTTGAAAATTATTTGTTTGTTTCAATCTGCATCATGGGATTTCCTGTCTAATCTAAAATTTTGACTCCTGGCTGTGCTCTTCATCTGTATTAAATTATAATTTTAAGTTCCTAACTTAGGGAGCAGCCTGAGCATGCTTGGCTGGTCTGGAGCATCGTTGGTGCCCTCTGGCAGAGTGGTTTATATTGGGAGGCTCAGTGCTCAGTCCTGTGGCAGTTTCAACAGATAAACACTAGCAAGTCTTGATTGGGCAAGCAAAAAACAATTTAAAATATTTTCTTTATCTTTTTATGTGTTTGCTTCAAAAAAAGGCTGAACCTTGGCAAAACTTATTTAAAAATTCCATCTGAGTGAGAGGAATTTTAGTTCTAGTAATTAATAGTTGGCGAAATGATAGAATGTTGGAAAAGTGGCCTAGGTGAACGTTGGGCTGCCTGAGTTAGAAGACTAGGCCACCTCTCTTTCCTAATCTACACCCTTTTATTTTATACAGATTCTGTATTAAATGTGTTCAGGTAAATTATATTTTAATGCTGTCGGACTTTAATTATTTTTCTTTACGCTACCAAAAAACTACTCAAATTCTAATGTTTTGGAAATATACAGCCATATTAATTTGTTTTGTTTTGTTTTTCCAAGGCATCATGCCTCCTCTGAACAAATATATAGCTTTTCTTAAGATAGTTTGTGTTTCTTTATTTGACCTTTCTAGGAAGAACGCATAGCCTATTCAATACAATACTTTTCTTCAAAGAAAATAATCTTACTTGGAAAAATGCAGTGCCATCATAGCTCTGTAACCTCGCAGTTTTAGCACAGAATATACACAATGCACATTAACTGCTGCGTTGTCTCCAGCAGACTACAGACTGATTTCAGACAGCAGGGAAGAGTATCTGTCTCCCAGAATAAAACAGTTAGATTGCTCTGTGAATTAAATGCTGCTTTGCTGCTTCCAGTATGGATACATGCTGAGACTCAGTGAACATTTCATCTCCTAATATATAATTATCCATTGAAGGTAAATTAAAGACAACTCCTCACATACAAGTATTGTCTCCCATTAAAAGGAATACAAAAACATCTGGGTAGTTAAGACAATGATTCTTTAAACTTTTGTTTTTCAGGTTCTTCCTTTAAATCAAGCTGTAGCAAAGGAGAAAAAACACTAGAATTCATCCCAATAAATCTTCATCTGCAAAGAATGCATGTGCATAGTCCTCGATTGAAAGGTAAAGAAATTCCCCAAGTATGACTAAGTGTGCTTTGAAACACAGTTTCACTGAAATCTAGAAATCACATCCAAAGTCAAAGCTCTGCAAGGAATTTCCCTGCCTCGTCTTCTGATGCCACAAGTTGTGGACAATTACTGCACATCTTGGAAAACTAGGGGCTGGTTAACTAAATTTCTTCCAAGTTCTTTTCTAAAAACAGATTCCAAGAATGTGCTCATGTTGTTCCTATGACACTTCAAGCAAATAAGTAAATGGAGAATATGTGCTATTTTGGCTCAGTGTTGAGTGAAAATACTGCAAACTTCCAACATCCCCTGGAAAGGGGGATAACTTTCTCTAACATGGTCTGTGGTTCTTTTTAACACAGAATTCTGTTGTTGCCACTTGCATATGATTTTAGCAGCTTCCTTTACAGATCAAAGATCATATTGATACATATATATGACCAAATGGCACAGTGAATAATTTGTTGATCAATTGAGATCTGATAAATTTGCTGTAACTACAAACACAGAAATTACATTCTGATACGGTTTTTGCCTTATTAATACACTCTGCATCTAAGATTGTAAAACAGGAAATAAAAACAGTGGTAAATTTCCTGTTTTGTACTGTGTGAGTATACATCCACTTCTAAATTGGGACACAGGGGCTTCCAATTATCTGTTAGATACTTGTTGGTTCAATATTTTGTTATTTGTTTTACTAAAAAACTGTGCCTCCAAATATTTCTACAAGATGGGGATTTATAGTGACATAATGTGATAACACAGATTTTAATTTAATGTTTTCAAGTTAATTAATTAACTGAAAAGGATTTTTAGGTTTGTAATGGGGGCCAGAAGCTTAACGTTGTCTTTTCAACAAAACCTCTTTGTGAACAGGACACTGTTCTATTTGCTAAATAAAAAGAGAATTTGAGTGAAATCTGTGACTTACTTAAGCACCCACAACTTTTACAGTACTGGAGTTTTGTTTTGCTTTTTAATGAATTTTCTCCCTTCTTCTCCAAAACCATTTTGCTTTGCACACATCATTAATTGATAATCAAAAAGAGTACAGGAAGAGATAAATGTTAGAATTGTTCTAGTTGTCTTCCAAATTTGGATCTTCAAATTATAAAACTCTGCCTCTGTTAGTTAACTGATGTTCTTCCCTGTGTCTTGTATTAGATACATGCAGGCTAAGCAGTTTGCAGCAATTGCTAATTGATCTGGAATAGGCAGCACTTCGATATGAAGTTGGTCTTTCTCAGCTCATGGTTTGCTTGGCATATATCAAAGGACACCTGGAATATAACCAGGAGAATGATACTGGAAGGGGAAGAATAAAAATTCATGGAGGTGGCATTTAAACAAGCTAATGATCCATGGAGGTGTCATTAGCCCTTACACTATCAGATATCTTAATTTTGGGAATGCAAGATAGGTTTTTATCCCATCTATTGTATATACACATTGGTATGTGGGTTTTTTTGTGTTTGACATGTATAATAATAGGTTTGCTTTTCCTGAACTTTTGTTTGGGTTGTCATTGAGTACTGAAATGGAAGAGAAAGTGTGCTTAAGCTTTCAGTAGGAGTAGCTTTGAGGAAAAATACTGTTTTCCTATGGGTCAATGGTATCCTTATCCATTTGATAAACCCCACATTGTGCTCTGTTCATCATACTAGAGAACTTAAATCTGTATATTGACATAGCTTTGCTTTTGTTTCTGTTTGCAATATGTGCTTGTTTTAAATAGATTTGGTGAACTGAAGTGGTTTTTGTTTTGCATCTGGCCATTTTAAGACACTGACTGCCTCCTCCTCCTCCTTATTGTCAAGTATCAGTGGAGTCCTAATAGCTGAAGAATATGTATTAGTGATAATCTGTATAAAGACCTAAAAGAATGGGCTATTTAAGAACCTTGAGGCTCACCTTAGGCAAATGAAATTATGTCACTTCTCCTTTTAAGTGGATATTGAAGAGTCACCAACTCATTAGAGCTCAAATCAATTTGAGCAAATGTGTTCTGAGATTCAGCTCAGGAAGTAAGGCATAGTTCATTAACTGTGAATCATTTGTACAGTGCTCATGCTTCTGGGCATATTTATCATCACAATGCAAGTTCTATTTTAGGAGAGGTCTAGATTTTAATTTACATGGGAAACTTCTTTGAGGAATAAAACAGTTCTCAAAAAACATCCTGTAACGTTTCCTTTAGAAATGCATTTTAAAGATGAGGCATTCGGAACTGCACTTTTGTACCTCCAGTAAGTTCAGGTACAAAACAGGTACTTACTGTAAATGTAAATTTTTAAACTTAGAAAAAAATAGTTATGTGGTGTGGGATGTAATTAAATCTTCATCTCCACCCTGAGAATCAATCACGAGCTCTTTGAAAAATGATGTTTCACCTCCAGTTCTGTAAGCATATATCCACAAAAAGAATTCATCCCCTATGTCATAAGGCACCAGGTATATACAGAAAGAGACAACAGATTGTTTTCTCAGCAAGCATTTCATTAGTATGATTTATTTCCTATTCTGGTAGCTTCTCAACTGACTTTGTGTTTATAAACATATATAAGAAGTGTATATCCTAGAGCAGGGCTCACCAATTCAGCATTAAACACCATTATATCTGAAAGTACAGTAGCATTACATCCGAACAAATTGAAGCTAGAAAAGGAATAGGGATTTTTACTAGCCTAATTGACTTCTCTGGGAATGCAGTGAGTTTGTTGTCATTTGAAATCTTTTAATCAAGATTAGATGCCTAAACAAAGAGATGCCTTCACTCAACCAAGAGACAAGCTTGATGCAGGAATTATTAGCTGTGATTCAGTAGTCTCTATTATTCAGTCAGACTATTCCATCAAAATGGTCTCTTTTGACTCTAAAATGCTTGAACATGACTACAAGTTAAATAATGAAAGGGGCAATAGAGTGGAATACGCAATGGGCCAATTTACTTGTCAGCTTTGTAAACTGCAGAGCTGGAATATTCTTCTACTCAGTGGCACATAATTTACATATAGCCATAAATCAAATGAACTTTTTAAAGTGTGCAGTGGCTGTATAGAAAGATTGATTAGCTCTTGGGCCTTCTTGGGACATGGATTATCAATTATTCCCTGGAAATTATATAGACTTGTCCTTACTTTTTGTGGAATAGATGTCATAGTGTTTCCATGATTTAGGGATAGAAGCATTCAGATGTCTGTGTTCCTCTGTTCCCATTCCAGATGCTCTGTATGATGTTATCACTGTGGGAGCCCCAGAAGCACATTTCCAAGGATTTAAGAATGGTGGTCTCCGGAAACTGCTGAGTAAATTTGAGGCTGAAAGACGAAAGTAAGTATTCTTTCCAACAGCTGGGAAAATACCATTAAGGTTGCATTAAAATGCTATAAGCTCACTGAATAACAAAACAGTTTATCCTGCTGAATGAATGGAAGATTAAAATCTGGTAGGATTGAACACTGCATTCATAAAATATTCCCCTTTTTTCCCCTGCTTTGATGAAAATTGAAACACGCTCTAGTTCTTGTGTTAAGACCAATTTTGAGTAAACACAGGAAATTACCTCAAGCTGTGCTGCAGGGTGTTCAGGTTGGGAGGATTTCTTCATGTAAAGGGTTTTTGTGCATTGGGACTTGTGGTGGAGTCATCATCCCTGGAAGTGCTCAAGAAAAGGCAGGACTCGGCACTCGGTGCTGCGGTTTAGTTGATATGGGGGTTGTTCTGTCAAAGGTTGGACTCGATGATCTTGGAGGTCCTCTGCAACCTTAATGGTTCAAAATTATGATTTTTTTTCCTTGTATTTTAGGAAGCTGGAGGTATATCAGTACTTGAAAACCTGCTGTTCAGAATGAGCGATCTCTTTGGCAATTCTTGTGCTAAGAGGAATGTATCTGTAGACAATTTTTAAATACAGAAATTGTAACTTAAGGTAGCAGCTTTATTTCTGACAGGCCTGGGTGTATGCTAAGGTAGAAGTATTTTTAGTACGCTGTGAAAAAACAAACTACTCTTATTCTTCAGAAAGCCAAAATAAGACTAATCAAAAATAAAGGTTTCAGTTTATTGTGGAGCTCAAATGCTTTGTTCACTGTTGAACATGCGCCAAAGTGTTAGTCACATCTTTTCCTAAGAATTGGATGTATTTGTGTTTGTTGCTGTGGCTGTTCAGATTTTTTCAGTAGTTGTGACTGCTCAGTGCTCCAGCTGATGGTGCCAACTGCAGTGTTACAGCATTCCAAAGGGAAAGCAGGGAGGGAGTGCTCTGATCTAAATTACCATGACAGTCCACAGCAAATTAATTCCATTATAGTCAATGCTCAAAAAAGTTTCATGGATAAAATATCATAGAGAATAAAAGGGAAATTATTCAATTCTTCTGTTGACTTCTAGGTTGAATAGGAGCTGGCATTAATATTAACATCAAACAAAACCCAGCAGATCTAGTTGCTTTGAAAGCTGTATTATTGAGGGGGTCTTGCTTGCCCTACACAGTATAAAAACCCTGTTAAATCTTCGAAAAGCTTTCATTTCCCTGACCACCTCTGATGCTGAAACCTGCCAATGAAACACGTACATCATGTTGATCACATAAGACGCATCGAGAAACTCGGTGTTAATATTCTGCTGTCAGCAAACTGGTATGGGCAGCCTCATCCCCATCATATGAGGGCCTAGAAAGTACATGTTTTCTGTTGAAGAAAATGCCTGAAGACACTTCTTAAAGTATTTTCTCCTTTACTATCTGATTAATGCAGTTGCAATAGTGATTTGTGGGTTTTTATCATAAAAATTTATAACTGAAGCCGCTAGATATAAATAATATAATAGACATAATCCTTTAAAGTTATATGATATAAAGTAGCATTACAGTTCTCACAGTGCTCACCTTTCAGAAAATGAACCATTTCTTACTACATTCTCAATCTTATAATGGACAAATTTATTTCACTCTGGCGACAACAGTGCTACTTTGCATGCACCTGTTTATTTTGCTGGATAAAGGTGTTTTGAGGACACCTTGTGTCCCCCGGGGCACCTTCTGCAATTTGAATTTCCTGTTTTATGATGGGGCTAGATTTTCTGAAGATTTTGTTGAAGGAAGAAGTGACACCTTGCGATATCAGTCAGAATACAGAACGAACAGGAAAAATGCAGATTCAGCAGCCGTTTTCTCTAGGCTAACTGAGCTGAAGACCTAATGCAGGACGTGGGAAGAGACTAGTTCTCAGCCAATCCTAGCAGCTGTCTAGATGTGACAGAATTGCCTTGCGTGTTTTTGACCTTCAGTCTGATTATTAGAGCAGTTTATCAAAATATTCAACAGTGTCAGCATATTGCAATATATTTCTTGCGCAGTCTTAGACTTGTGGAATTTGCAGACAAAGAGAAACAGTTATCTGGTAGCATTTGCAGTTGCAAAACAAAAACAAGACTGAGACATATGTTTTGTGAAAGTTTATCAAGCAGAAGAATGTGGAAAATGTGTATGTGAAGATAGTTCTGGCATCTTTTCTATTACACAGAATATCAATCTTTGTGCAGACACAAAGGGAAAGTCCTGTATAATAATATTTACAAAAATGCAGTGGCTTTGCAATTCTTCTCTCATTTATTACCATCAGGAATGTCATATCCAATTTTTATAAAAGGCACATTATAAAAAAAAAATAGGACCTGAAATGAGAGCAAGAAAGGCTTTTCTTTTAAGTGAAAAGTTTCTGGTATGTGATCTGAAGAATGTCCATAAAGCAAGTTTAGGACTGAAATGACCGCTGACAGTCATGTGGTTATGGTTAATGATGGCGCCAATATATGGAAATGGTCAAGTGTGGTTTTATATGCTTAGTGAAAGCTTTCAAACTTTTCCCAGAAAGCATTATAATACAGTTTTCAAAAGGTACCTGAGTCATAATTTACATATGAGAGGTATGTTTTCATTATGCTGCTGCTATTCTGCACTGGACCTACCCATGCGGCCTTTACCCTAATGCAGAAGTTTCATGCAGTTTGTGCCTTAGGACACCTGTGAAAAGTTTCTCTTCTGCCTAACAGTGCTTACATACCAGAGCTGCATGCAGCAGTAAGCTTTAAAAGTAGCTGCAGAGGAGGGAATGTCGCTTACTTGTGAGTGGGAATATCTGTTTGTGAAGGCTAAGGCCACAGAAAACCTCAGCTAGTCATACATGCAGCAGTGTGAACACAACAGTTAGAAACTTCAAACGTGTTGTTTCTGAAAAATAATTACACATTCTTCTAGGGGGATTGAGAAAGTTGCTCTCAAATTATGAGAGGAACTAAATATTTGAAGTTGTGTCGTGCTTTCTAGGGTTCTGAAAATGTTTAAATTGTCCAAATAATTACCAGTCTGGTAGTGCACTTCATTCTGAAGAGTCATTCTCTCTTCACTAATTCCTTTACTTAAAAGCTATGATTTACTTAATTGCAATGAGAACTGCCCACACCTTTGGTGTCACTGCCCTCTTTCTTACAAGTGGTGTCTGTAGCTTTTCTGCTGCAATATTCAGTGAAGCCTAGAGCTGTGGGAGATCAGTGAAAACTATCTAGGATTTAAAGACTGAGGGAAATCCCAGAAAGGAGTGAACTTGATAACAGCATTAGCCAGATTCAGCCTGCAAAAAGGACTTTTTGATAAAGGGAGGGAAAAGCCTGATGGGGAATTAGAGAAGTGTCAAGACTTTTAAGACTATGTCTTCACTGCAATTAACATAGACTGTTGCTCTTTGTCCCTGCCCTATCCACTGAGCCTGCTGCTTGAGGGTTCCAGTGGATGTAGTGCCAGATCTGACTCTGGAAGTCATCTCACTAACAGGCTCTCCACCTCAAAGGCAGAACTGTGGCAGTTTCTTGATTACTCAGAGGGACAGAGGTTTGCTTGTTTTTCCTAATTCATTAGGAGGGACAGTTTATATTATTCACTTTGCTGAAATACTCAGAATTATGACTTCTACTAGACATGGGTCTAGTAGACATGAGTAGCTCATGTAAGTTGGAGATGCGTCGTAATTTAGATGTGGCTGGTAGTAATGGCAGCTATATGCCATTAATCCTGATTGCTTCTACAAAGAATTGTATCTAGGAATGAAGACATTGGTGAAAGACAGAAAAATAGAATGGATATTGGGGAATAGAAAATTAGAATTGGGTATTGAGAGTATACCTCAGCAAAATATGTAAGCAAGAGCCTTCATTTTAAAACTGCTTGAAGCTATCCTTATTTGCCAGAATCATAGAAAATGCTGAATTGGAAGGGACTGATCAAGATTTAGTTTCTAATTTGTAGAAAACTAAAGAGAAGGAACTAGAATTCACTCAATAAAAGGCACAAAGGGGAACTGGGGGTAGGGAAGAGATCTGGACAAAGACTGAAATGAAAGCGAATGCATAAAGTTCAGAGGATTGAACAAGTGTCAGTATTTGGTCTTGGTATGCCAAATTAAGAAAGAAAGAAAGTGGTGAAATGGCTGAAGGGACTGAAATACTTCAGACAAAAAGGAGAGAAGGGAGATACAAACAGTACCAGCTGGGAGTAGCATGTACATTCCTCTGGCATTGGTGATGTGCCAGGAGGGGCTTGGGTTCTTTTTTTCCTGTTTTAATCTGAAGCTGCAGAAGATTTTGGTTAGTTTCTCTGAAAGACTAAACCAGGGCTTTATAAAAGGAAGGGTTACGTACCAGAGGTTCAGGTGAGGAGCTGTGGGCTGCAGGCAAGAGCCAGTGGGTGTGTGCATGCTGTCTGAAGTGGTGTTTGAGAACAGTGGTGTAAGAGGATATTGCATAATTTGTAGGGAGGAAAAGAAGAAAGAGGGATAGGAGAAGTCCTGCAAAATAATTGCAGTAGTTTGAACAGTGGACAGTAGGAAGTTTGCAGTGTGCATTTGTGTGGTTTTGAAGTAATTCACTTCCGCACCCATTGCTGGGTCTCTTCTTGCAAATCAGATGCCTGTTCTTTATTGGAGATAACTCTGTTTATCGTCTCTTCCTGGACATCATTGAGGCCAATCAAAACACAGTGTGGGCCACTGATCAATTCAACCTTAATGGCCCACTTGGAAAGACTCGGTGAGGCAGTCAATTCTCTTTTGGGGAGCTCAGTTGGAAGAATAAGGAGCCTTATGCTCTTTGATATTATTACCTGACTTTGTCAAATATTTTCTGTCTCTAGAATTACAGTGTTTAAAAGAAACACATAAAAACATGGGGGTTTATGTTCAGATCACCCACTCAAAGGAATTTTGCACTGTATTACTTGGAGCATGTGGTGGTGGGCTGTTTCATGCCGTTTATGCTTTTACTGTTCAAGGAAAGGTTTGTTTTTACCCTTAAATGCAGGATCAGTGGTGTCTGTGAAGTTCAGGCATCTGGCGTTTTTTTTTTTTGCAAAAGTAGTGGTAAGATTTTTAGCACCATAAGCATTGCTGTTAATGGCAGAAATGAATTTGACATGATGTGACTCTCTGTTATCACAGCACTGGATACCAGTGTATTTACTATTCACCTGAAAACACAGCCAAGGCAAAAGAAGTTCTCAGCAACATCAGTCATCTGCAGCCTCTCATATCAAGCCATGCAGACCTGCTGCTCAGTTCTGCAAGCCAGCGTTCTCCAGACAGCTTGAAGAACTCTTTAAAGATGCTTTCAGAAAAAGTAAGATTCAAATCCTCACTGCAATGGAAAATGGAGTAACCAAGTCTCTCTAACTGCTGGGGAGGAAGGGGGGGGGGGTTTCTGCATCATTTGACTTTCACAGCATCAGGAAATGTTAAATAAACTCAGCTAAAATAAGCATCAAAATGTTGTTATTAGAAAAATAATGTTATTTAGCATTTCTGTAGGCCTTCCGTATAGAAAATTAATGAAATCTATAAAGATTGCTTTATTAAAAAGTGTAATTAATTTAATTTCATGTAGCTTCTTCATCCTCTAGTGGCTACATACTGGAGTTTATGAAAATATCAACAATTATAAATAATTTTGTAGTATGAGAAGTCTTTTTTTTTCATTCTCTTTCTATGATATTTCAAGCTGCTGGTTATGGGAGGTAGTTCAAGCCAGGTTGGTGTATAAGGTTTAGAATAACAGCATGATCAGAAATGGTGATGCAGCCTGGAAGGAGAAGCTGGGAAATTTGCTCTAGGAGATCTCAAAGTTTATTTCTCTTTTTCCTATTATATCTGTCTGTAGCTGTAACCTCTTCCTCATTTTAGTTCCTTTAGTTCTAAATTAGAGAAGATAATGTTCGCCGCTGGTCTCACAGACTGATAATGGAGATTAGCTGAAGCCTGTAGTGCTTCCCAGCATATGTTACCCTATAAAAATATGAGCCCTTATATGAATAACAATATGAACCCTGTGACCCGAGAGCTTGTGAAGAGTTTCCCATTTCTCCACGGGCCATCCCTTCAGCAGTATGATCCCAGTATGGCTCAATAACACGATCAGTAACCATTTCCATGCATCTTCAGCTATTGGGAAGTGACAGCCCTGTTGGTCTGTTGAGCACCATTACCCCAGCAGCTCCTTGTGCCATAGGAGGGTTTCAAATATTGATATTGAGCTTGGCCACTTGCTGGGAAGGCATTCCAGAAGAGCACTAGGGAGAGGAACATCGCTCTCAGCGGCAGATGTGTGAATCCACACTCGCTCTGAGAATGTGGAGTCGCTCTGAGCGTCAGGGGTGATGGAAGAAGGCAGAATTCAGCCTGGAAATGAAACAGAGGAATTTAAGGAGGGGGACTGTAGTGATTATGGTGTACCTCTGGATGCAGGAGGGCATTTTTAGCTGTGCATAGAAGAGTGAAGCTGCTCTGTTAGAGGTTAGTTCAAAGAAATCTGTATGCACAGGCAAAGCCAATCAGGCAAAGAAGGGTTTGTTCTGAAGATCCAAGGGGTGGTTGCTGAGCAATGTGCATTTTCTCTGCCATTGGCCTCTGGACAGGAGGAGGGGATGATTTCAGAGGCAGGAGCCATGGTACTAAAGTACTGCTTGAACCATGGCTCGCTAGAGACTCTGGCTATAAAAAGGGGACAAAAAAGACAATTCATTCAGTTTGCTAAAGCCTTAGGTATTTTACATTTATAGCTGGTGGCTTAGTTGAGTGTGTTCATATCAGCTTTTCAGGACCAGGATTAAATTGCTGTTAGTGCATGAGCTCAGGTTCCCAGAAGAAGGAGTCTCACCCCATGTACTCCTTGGATGTCTGTCTAGCCTCCACCTTTTGCTTGGAAGAGACAAATCCAGTTGTCTGAACAACTGCAGCAGGAGTGGTTCAATACCTGCTTCCCTGTCTATTACCAAATGCACTCCTAGGAAAAGGTGGACAATAGAGAAATAGGGTGGATTGCTGAGGAAGCAAGTGTGCTGGGACAGCTGCTTGTAAAGAGGGGAGGAGAGATGGGGAAGAGAGACCAAGAAACAGCTTCAGGAAAGAGAAATACAATTTCAAAGCCCTAAACTCAGTGAACCCACACAATACTGAAATTAGATCCCTCATGGTTAATTCAAAGCCTTATATTGCTGTCTTGAAATATTCTGTCTGTATAGTCTGGTACAGTACTGGAGAACCAAGACTACCAGAGTGTTCCTGCTTGCATTTAACACAGAGTAGCACATGCTCTGCTGAGTATAATGACATGATATCTGCTTGTGCTCCTGAGGCATATGTAGTGCTTTGCTATTCCATCTTTCCTGCACTTTTTGTATGTAAAAAATAAATGCTCTGATGTTTTAACTGGATAGATATTTAGAAAGTAACATCTGTTTGAAGCCATAAAAATTATTTGCCTGGTGATTAAATTCTGCAAGTTTATTAAAAAACATATCACTTGGTATATATAAGAATTCTTTCTATAATTATTAGGTAGCAGTGAGTAAATCTGAATTATCAATAATGTGAATTACATTAAAGTGTTCATGTTGGAAATGGAAGGACTGGCTGCATGGATTGAAAGTGGAAAATTAAATCAAATAATTCCACTGCTGCTTCTTAAAAGGAGCTTATTTTCTCCTGTTAAGCATCTCCATATATAATTTACAGTTTCCTGTAGTGTTTTCCTGAGACTAACCTTTTATCATCCCTTTTTGTTAGTTGATTAAGGAAGCCTTTAGCTATCGACAAGTGTATCAGCATTTGCAGCTTGCAGCAGGCTTGATAAATTAATTTTCCAGCTATGCCTATCTTTGTTTGCAGAAATACTCTTTAGTAGAGTATCTGAAAGAATTTGCAGAGTTTTTATTTCTTTGTATAGACTGGTTTTGTGATTTCAGTGCAGTTTCATAAATAGTGATGTTCTGCAAATTTAGCTGTACTGAGCTGTTAGAAAGTGAAGTTAAAACATAGACTGCTGTAAAACCAATGGGATCTCTGAATGGAATTTAATTACAGAATTATTTGAGTTGCTGCATGAAAAATGGAGTCACACTTCTGTACTGATTTTCTTTTAAAAACTAAATTTCCCTATAAAATATTTCTATTCAATTATATTACTTAAACTTTGCAGTCCTAGTGGGCATTATTTACATCAAGCTATCCAATTCTCCTAATTTTTTGAAATGTAAAGTTTTTTTGAGCGTTATTCTGAACCAGAAACGTGAAATTTTCTCAAACAGACATTGTGGGGAAGGTAGATATTAAACCTCAGCAAAACCATGATATTGCTGTTTTTAAGGGTAGACAAGTAATGGAGTTTCAACTCTCTTGCTATGGAACTGTAGAAGTGTTGAAGAGGAGCTTTGCTGTTACCACACAACCCCTCAAATCTCATTGTGCCATGGTAAGGCAAAGAATGGTGGGGTGTGATAGCACTATTCCCCAGAGACTAAGTCATTCTCCAGGCATGCACCATCTGGGTTGGAAATGTAGAAAACTGCAATTGTCCTGCAGAGCAATTCAGGACAACGAGGAGACAGTCCTGAGAAAACTGTTAAAAAATGGCCTTTCCCTCAGGCACCAAGTTGGTAATGAGGAGAAGGAATGGGTCTGGTAATATCGCCAGGGAGATGAGTAGCGTTGCCAAGTCTAAAGAATCCCAAGTCAGGTCTGATTTTGGTTTTAAAAAATCAATAATTTTTCTTAGATGTGCCTGCAGTTCTTATTTTTAGAACTGTAGAGATTTATTTGGAGTAAAATTTTCAGCCCGTCCATGTGAAACAATTCAGAAAGCATTTTTTTGGTAAACATAATGAAAATGGGAAAGACAGAAACTTCTCATTTAAGTACCTCACCTAGCAGCTGGAGCCTTAAGAAAACCATTAATTTTTTAGAGCCTTTCTGTCTTAAATATCTGTAAACTTTTGAGAGGGTCTTGAGACAGGAAGGCAAGAAAAAGAAGTTGAGTAGGAGTGGGTGCAAAAGAGGAACAGGTAGCATGAAGAAAGGGATAGGATAAGAAATGCAGAAACTGGGAGAAAAGACTTCCAGGAATCTTCTCAGGAGTTCCAGGGAGGTGCTGGCACTTGGCACTTGTTTGTTTTGGGGTTTTTTTGGCTACTTTTCCCTCCAGTTTTTGCATAAGCAGCACATAAGGGCTGAAGAGAGCTTGGCTGGGCAGCCCTCATTTTTGGCATTTCCTGCTGGTTGAGGCTGGATCCTCTGACTCTTATCTACATACCTTCCCACATCCCTGTTTAATTAAGATTGTCTGCACAAAGGCATACTTTCCTTGTTGAGGTGGAAGGGAGATGAATAATGCAGGGAGGTTGAAGGATTTAAAAAATACGGTAAAATGCCAGCTGTAACAGTCAACATAGAAAAATGATGCAGAGATTGAATAGCATCTTCAGAAGACCCGAGAAGACAACTTCAGAGTTTCCTTTCTTTAAAATATACAAAAAAATCAAGCTTGAAATCAGGTGTCACCTACCATGATATCTGGGTTGACACCTACCAGTAGTAAAACTTATCTGTGGAAATACTGCTTTTGCAGATACTGCTATTTCAGCATTGTAGAGTGGTGGGTTTTATTTAGAGAGATTATTGAACTGGTTAATTGTGTTTTATCTTACACTTATTCAGAAATCATTGTGCTGTGGTTGGTTACTCTTGGAAGTGGTTCTTGTTGAGGCTTGCCTCTGAGGTGAAATTTGGAATTCAAATAAAATGTGAAAAGATTGTGATCTCTGACAGATAATGTGCTCCTGTGTTAATGCTTAGAACACTGGGATTGTAGAATGTGATCTCTAAAACTCTTGAAATTTTCCTCATTATTTGTTGGCCTACTTTGTTTTCTGCCTCCCAGGCAGGCCTGAAACAAATAGCCGCTCTGCCTAAGGATAATTCAGTGTTACACAGCTTTGCTGCCATACCACATTCTTTGCTCTAACCTTTCCATTGGTTTGGTTTTTTCCCTAGACGGAGTTATTTGTGCACACGTTCAAGGACCAGCTGGTGAGAAGTGCCCTTCTAGCGCTGTACACGGCCCGGCCTGGCTGTGTGCTCAAGAAACCAGCTGTGCCCAGGAGCAGTGCAGAGGAAGGGGCTGATGCACAGCACCAGGACCATCCTGCTCACGTCAAAAGGCAGGACTCCATACCCCATCATTCTGAGTATGATGAGGAGGAGTGGGTAAGTGGACAGAAACCCTTGGCCAGTGAAACCCTACAAATTAGCATAAGCCACCTCAAGCCCTCAGTGTCCTTGTCACATGCCGTTGCAGGGGGCAAAGGGGTGCAAAACTGTAAAATTGTGCTTCTCAGATGCATCGCAGATATGCAGATTTTGAAGCTAAATTGCAAGGCTTTGCCTAAGTACAGTGTGCTGCTCTGAGACTGCCTAGTTGTGCATAGAACAGTGAAGGTGTTGAGTGTATTCTTGCCCAGACACAAGAATAGTCTTTGTTCTTACTTGGGTTGGTTTTGCTAGTTGGGCAGATTTAAGGACTGGAACAGTATATGCTGTTCACAGGGAAATGGTTTTTTTCTTCCCCACCCCCTGCAACACCCCTCTCCAGCCCTCAGGCTGTAATCATTTTAAATACACTGAATTAACCCTCAGCCCATTGCCCCTAGACTCTGTTCTTAGAAACTGTCTGAGGTTCTGTAAAAGAATTAAATACAGTGTTTGGATTTTAACATTCTTAGCATATCTTTCAAAGATATGTATTATTTATATGGCTGAAATGTTATAAATCAATTATTTTGGTGGATGTCTTCTTTAATAGGTCTGTTACTTTATTTCATACGTACTCAAGCTATTTTTATTCAGTCCAGGCTCATGCTTTGAGTTCATCACTGTATTCTCATAGACGTAAAGGATGTCAGCATATTCATCTCTATTGTAAATAATTAATAACTTGTGTGAGCTATGGTATTCCACCTAACCTGTAATTTTTTCCACACCAAAAATAAAGGAAGAAGAATATATTTCTTCTAGAAGAAAGGCAATTATTTCCAGCCCCATGCATTAAGTATTCGTGAAATTTAAACAATAAATAACTCATTATTTCATTTGTCCTCCAGTTTTAGAGCCTTTAATTCACTTTTTCTTGTTTTCTCAACAACCTGAGGGGCTGGAATGGTGCTCTTTGCTTGAACTAAAGCCAAAATGTTTGTTTTTAGCTGTTGAAACATTTAGAGATATAAATAACACAATAGTTTTTGTAAAAGAGATAAATTTTGCACTGGAAAAAGTGGCATTTGTGAAAGCTGCATTTTAATTCAGTACTGCAGTTCAGCATCTCTGAAGAGAAGATAGCTTTGCTGTAATTCATAACTAAAAGCCGCCAGGTGCTTGGTCCTCACCTATTAAACTGCATAAGTGGGTCATTTTAAACAGCATTCATTTTTTTCTGCTGAATTAGTAATCTTGATTCAAATTAAATGTATCATTCACTGTTTTCTGAATTGAGCTGAGTCAGAGTCATTGTCAAACTTGAGACAGTATAAATTTTGGAGAAATTTTGTGATTTTTTCTGGATTTGAATGGTTAAACTTTTCAGTTATTTCTGTCAGTAGAGGTGATATGAGTTTTAATAATCAAATTGTGATTAGCACGATGGAAAGAGAAAGAATAAAGGCATGTAAAATTTGAAAAAACACTTAATCCACTGTGAAACACAACTATAAAGGGAAAAACTTTAATATATGTTGCTTTGTATGCACAATGCTCTATCCTCCTTTGCTGTTGTAGGTTTTTTCCTCACTATTATCAGTACTAAGTGTTATAAGTACTATTATAAGTACTAGTGTTACATTTTGCAGTTGGAACTTTAGTTTTGCCTGAAATCTACATCCTTAAACAACTCTTTAAGCTGACCCTTGAAGCAGCCCACGAGGGTGTTAATCTCTGAGCAGAGCTCAAAAAGGCCTTAAGGAATTATCTGAATATCCACTGAAATGAAGGTGACACAGCATCTTCAGAGTGCTTGGACGTGCAGATGCTGTGCCATACATGGCACAAGCAAAGCACACAGCTGAAGTGGTGTGTATGGAGGGACAAGAAGTGACTGAGGAGCTCTGTGGTGAATTCGGAAAGGCTGAGAATCCTTTAAAAACAGAAACAGCCTCTGGGACTCCACTGGCTGGCAGTGTTTAGAAGGAAGACATCCAGTCAGGTGCAGTGACAGAAAGGAGTGTCCATTCCTGCTCTCTGAAATGAGGAAGGTGTCTTAGTTTTTAATGATACTTTCTGATCAGATGGAACTTAATTACAATTTTTTCAGTTGGATGAATGAAAGAGAATTATTTTACAGGCTCATTTTTAATTGTCCTAGGAGAGGTGCCCAGCTTTCACTGATGCCAAGGCCTGCCTTTCCATCTTTTCATCTGCTTAAGAAGATGAAAGGTCAGTGCTAGGCTACAGGAAAATATTCTGGAAGTAGTAAAAGATGACAATAAGAAGTGACGAAGTGAAGGGAGACGGCCCATCTTAATTGATCAGCATCGAACTCCAATTTATTGATCTAACATGCACATTTTTATAACCGTGTTAATTAAGTTCATACATATTGCAAAACCCGAGCTCATCATTGGCTACAGATTACACAGCAACCCCTCCTCTTGTTTTCAATACCTGTGGTTTGTTATTGAGACCAAAACTTGTGTTTCTCATCCTGTTATTAACTGTTCTCAAGGCCTCCATGTTTGTCACTGCTTTCCCATCACTACCCAAGGACAAGGTATTTACTTGTTATTAAAAACAAGCCTGAGAACTTTGCTGTTTACAGCTGCCTTTTACTTTTCAATCAGCTGTATATTTTCATGGCCTTTTTTCCTTCAAGCCATGTCTGAGCAAAATTCTCCAACAAAGAAACGGATTAATTTCTTCTCATGGAGAATCATAGAAGCCACTTGATTTTCAGTGATGGGAAACTGCAGTTTTACTTGAAAATTGTTCCTGCCAAACTGCAGAATTTCAACAGCCTTCTTAGATAAACGTGACTGCCTTTGGTGCAGACAGAATAACATCTCAATGAATGATAAATAGATGCCTCTACATTTTCTATCTGCCCACAATCCCAGGAGCCTCCTGTGTGGAGAAAAGGGGCTGTGAAACAGGCCCTTGCTCCCTCTCAGTTGCTTGTATATAAAAAAGCCAGATACATGATAATAAGAGTGAGCTTTCTGTCAACAGATGTTTATGAATTTCGCTTCTAAACCCTCAGGGAACGTTTGTGGGAATATTGTATAGAAATCATCTCAATGCTGGGTTAATAGTTGGTTTGAAAAAAGTGCTCTTTCCAATGTGAAACAAGGGCTCATATTTGTGTTGCTTGTGCAATAACTCCAGATGCTCTTTAAGAGCTTAATGCTTTTTTTGTGCAGGAATTAAGTTCCCCCATCACACAAAAGAAAAGGGAAATTAGATTGCTCCAACTTCTCTGAGCAACCTCACTTGCATATTCCTCAGCAACTTCAGTGACTGAAAGCTCTGAAGCTCCCTTATACTCTGGAGGATTCTTCATAGAATCCTTCTCCCCAGAATTATGCTTGTGGGCGGTAAAAATCAGTAGTTTCACACATATTGTAAATGTTTTTTCAGGATTGCTTGAAGTGCATAGAGGAGGAAACTTTTGAAGGAATCTATACCTGCCCTCAGTCTTTTGTGTCCTCAGGAGGAGGGAGCAGGGCATAAGATAAGATCCCTCTAGTCAGGCTGAAGCGAGGCATATAGTTGAAAAGCGACATTAGATTTAAATGTTTGCCTTAGCAGTGGCTCTAGATTTGCCTCCACTCAAAATCCAAGGGTTGCCATTTAAACGGAACTATGCTATTTCTCTGAGTTCTCAGTTTTCTTTAACCTTCTCTCTTGGTATTTTTGCAACTTCATTTTTCTGCCTGAAGACCTGACAAATACATAATGCTTCTGGCTCTGTAAAATACAAAACAAAGCAGTGATGTTAAATTCCCATTTTTAACCCTCAAGCAAACTCTGGTTGCTCTGCAATACTTTCAGAATGACTCAGCATTGAAACATATACTTGGAGAGGGAAGGGTGGTTTCTGTGGGTTTGTTATGGTTTGGTTTTAGTCTGATTGCTTGTCTTGTGAACAGCCTCATTACTTGTATGGCTTGGTTTCTTCCTTCTTATTCAGTGCTGCAAAAGTAGGTGCAAAAGCTTTGATTTCTGCAGCATCCAGCACCTGAAGGACCCTCCCTATATCTCTGATCCATAACAGCTCTTTCTTATGCTCCACATGATTTCTTTTCCTCTCTGCTTGTACAGAACTTTTTGTACCTCTCTATTACTTCCCTAATTCTCCTATTGTAAACTCAGTTAAGTGTGATGGTTGCAGTTTGTGTGAGAGGTGAGGAACAAAACTGAAATTGTGTTAGCTAATAAATATGCCATGACAGCAAGTTTCTCATTTTAGTCCTTGAATTAACATTTTCTTCAGCAGAGTAACTGATGTGATAAAATACAGGATATGTTAAATTATCAAAAAGAGGTTATTAAACACTGTGACAAAACTGGCCCACACAAGGTTTCATTTGTCAAGCTTTGAGTGTGTCTGTACTCTTAAGGTATCATTTAAATAGACAAGCTGCTCAGTTCCTTGCTATTAGACCTGAAACTTTGTCTGCATTATGTCGAGTTTGAAGCGCTTGTGCACAGTGTCTAAAACCATAAAAGTTTGGGTTCATTTACGCTGCAAGAGAATCTCCATGAAAAAGGCTCAGGTTGGTAATAGGCTGAAGGATGAGAGGAGCAGTCGTATGCTAACATCATGAATAACTTACTATTGTCCCTTTTTGGTTTTTTTTCTGCAGTAACATGCAGTGATAATTCTGGTCTTTTCAGGACAGGGTCTGGGCCAACGTGGCAAAGAGTTTGAACTGCCTTATTGCCATGGTGGACAGGCTGCTTGAAAAGGACAACATCAGCAACATCAAAGAGGGTGAAAATGAGCCTTCAGCAGAAGATTGCAAGGTGTTGCATACAGGCGGTAAGCAACCTCCCCTAATTTTTTTTTTTTTAGTCATTGACAAGAGTAAAGAAAAATTTGCACAGCTACAGAAAAGTCATCTAGAGAAGACTCCATAGTATCTTTGATGAGAGTGCTAATGGCAAGGTTTACACATTTGTGGGAGGTTATTTATCAAAGTACAGCTTTAATGTGTGCTCAGACTGCTTGCCATGTGCAGTTGTTTGTACTAGAGTGTAAACCTTTTGAAACTACAGTCTTTTCTTTTTGTAGGCTGATGTAATTTAATTTACTCTAGATTTTACTTGCGTGTAGTATTTTGAGGAAAAAAAAAATTGGACTGTGTCTTACCCCATAGAAAATTTGTAAGGAAAGGTGAACATTCTGAATCAGTGTCATTCTCCTGCAAATGCTTCTGCTTTTCTGAGGTGATATACTGAGTTTTATTTTCTGATTTGATAAAATTCATGTTTACCTGGATATACCTGTCAGCCTGTGTCAAAAGGTCAAATGGAATAATTCAGTGGGATGATGTAAAGAAAATTTTGTGACAAGGGTCCTTGTCACCTTCTGATCTTCTCCTTCTCATCTTCTGATCTTCTTCTGATCTTCTCCTATGATTCATGTTTGCATTCTTGATGCATAGATTATATCTGCTTAATAAGTCTAATGGGATTTTCTAGTCTGAAAGTGTGTTGCAATAAATGAAACAGATCCTTAGTGATGGTGGTAGTAGTCCTAATGGAAGGACATCAGAGCCAACCTTTGTGCCACTCTTTGGCTAAATAAATCAACTCCCCATACAAAACAACAAACCAACACAACTGCTTTATTTTGTACAGTTTTGTATAGTTTCAATTTTCTTTTTTTTCATTGTGCATTTTATCCTGTGTCTTCCCTTACATGTTCTCCACGGAATTTAATTACATCATTTTATATAAAGACTTTTAAAGTTATCAGTACTCACTTGTAATTTATTTCTTACACAACAAGAATTAAAATCACTTTTAAAGTTTTATGTCATTTGTGTAGTACTGGTGAGATCTGTGAATTCTGGTTGTAGTATTGATTTTTAATGCAGCTGTAACATCTGCATTTTACCAGTGTGAGAGGTTTATGCTGGAGTCCTGGCATCCTTGTTTTCAGTGCAAGATGTGTTGGACTTGATTTTGTGTGATTTGTTCAGAGAGCAGCTTATTCCTTATCTGTTTGGTTCTCTAAGTTTCTGTCTACCAGGCATGTAATGTTAGACAGGAGGGTGATATAATCTCTGCTCTCTAGTGAAGGCTTGCAGGTGAAAAATATCAACACAGCTTTCTACACCTTTCCCGCCTTCCTCAGAGAAAGTACAAATATTCAACAGCTAGGTAGGTGTAGTTTTGAACTTGGGAGAATCCTTAGATGGTGGGCCTTTTACAGACTTTTACAGACTTTTCCCTAATTTCCTTCACTCTCTTCAACCCCCTGAGTATCTCCTCTGCTATACGCCGTGTTATGGATTTAACCAGCACAGGCAAATGAAATATTGGTTACAACTTTTAGGTCACAAGCCAAAAACAAAAAAGGAAAAAGCAAAGTTGCATCATTTAAAGTACTGTAATAAGGCAGCCATCAAGTCATCAAGTAGAATGAAAGGTAGCTCTTGCTTAGCAATAATGATAATAGTGATGGTTAGAAAATTTTAGATGAGCTTCATCCAGCTGAGAGGTTGTCTTCTGGAGCTGGTGGGCCAAAGACACAAAAAATATCCAACTGCTATGATGCTGGAATAAATTCTTGCTTTTTTCTTCATTTCAGAGCCATCCCTATTTCTCTTGAATAAGTACAGGTGTCCTTCAGTGAGAGCAGTGCTTTTGTTGAGCTGTCCTGAAAGTTCTCTAACACTCCCTCACATGAGAGCTGCAGAGATCTGTGGGGCAAACTGCTGTGTTTTCATGTCCTTTTTGAGTAAGACATCGTTTTAGGAATGCCTTGGACAGTTTATAGGACTTTCAAGGTCACATAGAGATGGAGACGTTTTAAAATTGCTTTCTTTTATAGGACTAACTTGAAAGATGGAGCTTTCCGAAGAGCTTTCCAGGTGTGTGCCAAAGTTGGTTCCCTAATGATTTTCAAAACTTTGGGGCCAGAATTTTTCATGCTTGACTTCTCTATGAGAGTGTGGGTGTAGATGTTTGTTTTTCTCTGCATCTCCCTCTCTGAAATTTAACGTGAAACCCTAAGGCTGCACTGTGAAGCAACTACACAGAGGTTGAGATTCCAAGTTTACAGTTACAAATTTGGCTTTAATTCTGCTTCATTTTAAACTTGAAGCCTGATTATGAGTTCACAGCATTTTCCTAGATACAAAATCACACTGTGTACGCCCATAGATACATTTCTAAAATAACAGACTTTTGCACTACTTAAAATTCACAAACGTGACATAAATGAAAAGCTTGCCACATCTTGCTTATATATTATACATAATTTGAGCATATTTGAGCATAATGTATTTCATTAATACTGCAAATATATGGCACAGGTTGATCTTTAAGTCTGAAACTGCTTTAGTTGATACTCAGAGAAATTGGGCTGCTTTTGTAAGAAAAAGAATGCAGAGTTTTGAACAAAATAATAACAAATAAGCCTTGAAGTATGAGATTAAATTTTTGCTTATTTAGTGAACCTGACTGGTTTTTTGTAGCATATAGCAATGAAAGACCTTTCAAAAAATGCACATCTGTTCATTTTAGATGATAGAAAATATTATGACAATATTTTGATGCAATAGCATTTTCATATAAATTTAGATATTGTTGTAACATATATTCAGAGTTTCCTAAAGTAGGTTGATATTTGCAGTCTCAGTGACTATGGCATTGTGTGGTCTTACTCTCTTTTTTCAAACATGTTTATATTTGTTGTTTGGAATCTTTGTAATTGGAGATACTGGAGCACTTTTTTTTGCTGTACTCTGCCTTTCAATGTGAATTATACCTTCCTTAGCCTTAACTTTTCATGCAGTCTGACCTTTGAGTGTATTCTAAAGACTGAATTTGAGTTACAGTTACCAAGGTAACATGCTATGGTTTCATCAGTCGCAGGATTATGAATCCTCTGCAGGATAAATCAGGAAGAGTAGAAGGATTTTTAAGGAGAGGGCTTTTTTGTTGTTCTTCTGACTCTAGTCTGGTTTGCCTTGGAGAAATATGTGACAACATTAAATTCTTTTCACTTTTGCCTTTTCGTTTTCCGTGAGAGTTGTGATGTGAAAGCCTGTCCTGCAGCATTAGAGGTGCCAGTGGAACACAGCGTTGGCTCTGGTGCTGGCACAGCCCCGACAGATGTCTGTGCTTGGCTGCTGCATGTGGCTGCTGTTTCTGTCTGCTGCTCGTGCCTCCTGTCAGAGCTCCCACCCAGCCGTTCCCTCGCTGCCTCTGCGTGAGGACTCCCCCATTTGATACACACAGGATCCACCTAGCATCACAAACAATTTGAGTTGCCAGTGTGATTGCACCTGGATTTTGCCTTTAAGTGAATTATGGAATCATGAGCTCCGTGAACTGGCCCTTGATAACCTTCAGCATAGGTTTGCAAAGAGCACCTGGGGAACATTGCCACATTTCCTAGCTGGAATTACAGGAGACCTCTGTTCATACTCACATTGCTACAGACACATGTGGGTTTATTTTTCTTGTATTATCTCATACCTGTTGGGGACTATATAAGTTTAGATTCAAAATTTCGGACTTTCATTGCCCTGGGGATGGGGACTACATCTTTCGTTGCATCCCTTCCAATGCAGGCTGGTAGAAGTGGGAAATAAAGCTATGTTCTGTGGGAAATAAAGCCGTGCTCTAGTTTTATTGGAATCTTCAGAAAAGCTTTTATTATAAAATATTGTTTAGTCATGAAGATGAAAAATTTTTCTGTGGTCTGTGTCCTTGAGCAGCAGACATAATTTATTTAGAGCAGTCACATGTGAAAAGCTTTCTCTTTCCTTCCTCTTCCTCACATTTTTCCTTCCTTTTCTTTGAAGCTTGTATTTACAAAAGTTTTACTTATGCTTTTTTTTCCCCTTTTCCCCTCTCTTCTGTGTCATCCTTTTCTTTTTGATAGGATCCTTATCTGGGCTGAATGTAGCCCAGGAATACAAGACAATCCCCTTCAGCAGTACTTTCTCTAAGTACTTTGGCTAAAAACAGAAGCTGAAAAATATGTAAGGGAAAGACTGTTTAACTGAATCAACAAACTAAAACAAGATATAAGAATATTTAGTTGCACAGCATTCACAGAACCTCCCTATGCTTAAAGTGTATTAGATTTTCTTAGCTTTGTCTTTTATTACCTTTGTCCTCTCTTTCTGTTTTCACTCTGACTAAGCATGCTGAGATGCTCATGTAGGTATTATTGGATGGTTTTGGGTTTAGCTATTAATCCATGTGACAGTGGAGAAAATCTTGGATGGTTGCAGTGGAATAATAAATCCCAAGAATTCCAAATTTCTGGACACCCAAACTGTGCAAAGCAAACTGCTACCTTCAAGTGCAGGAACACCAGGAAATCTTATTCAGGTTTTTATTGTTCCTGCAAGAACTGCTGCAGCATTATGAGTACAAAGCCTCCTCCTTTTTCAAAGAGCTTAGCCCTCAGCTGCAGTTCAGCTGAGCTCCAAGAGCTGCGTGGCAAAATAAAGAAATAAGGCACTGACCTTTTTATGGTGCAAAGTTGAATATGTGCAATCTTCTGTCTTTTTAAACCTCCCTTTTAAAAAAAAAAAAACATTAATTCAAAGACTGTTCCTTTCCTAAGTCAGTAAAATCAAATTCTGGGTTAATTATTTCATGCTGATTTTAGGGATTTACTGCTGCTGTGTTGGTTGGTTGGTTTGATTTGCCTGCCTTTTTCATTAAAACAGAGTTTGTCTAATGATCACTTTGTGATATAAAGACAACTCATTTATGTTTTTTTACCTCTAATTATTTCAATTCTGTCATGGAATATTTTTATGATCAGGTAGCGAGTGATTAATTTAAGTGAAACGTTACCTCGTGGGTATCTGCTGTTACATTTATACGTCACATTTATATTTGTATTTCTTACATTTGTGTGGCTGTAGTGCCCCCCTTTGCTTTAAGGGCACAACATTATGCATTCTTCTGCTTTTTCTTTAAGGTTTGGTTTTTTAACTTCATACCATTCAAGTTTTGAAGTGACTTAAAGCAATTTATGGATTTTAGGTGGCACAAATAGCAGTGACAAAATTGGCTTTTTTAATCTGTTGCTAGGGCTAAAGGAGATAGGAGTACTATGCTGAAGCATCCTTTTTGGTTACCAGCATATTTTAATGAGCATTTCAGTGGGCCTGACTTTGAAAAGACCAGAAGCTTGCTTTTCTGCCAAAGTTTATAAAATTTAACATGTGGTTTGACATATTGCAACTTGGATATGAGCACGCAGAACTGACTAGCTGGGTGCTAAGCAGGTCATTTGCCTGCACAGCCTGTTGATTACAGGAACATGGGGCTGAAGGGCGTTTTCCAGTAACCAAAGGGCAAATCCTGTCACAGACTGAGCTGCCATCACTCTCTTGGCAATGAACATGGAATATTTACTCAGTGCTTTGTGGAACATGCACTTTTGTTTTAATCTCATTCTAACTGCATAGCGGTGGTACTGTCCTTTTAGTTTCATCCTTTAATTTTTTAATTTAATATGTTTGGTTTTCATGCCTTGTTTTAGTTTCCCGTGGCTGACTAGCTCTATTTTTGTGCTGAGTTTCTTTGCTTTATCCGGAGACTCTGACAGTTCTTCTGGATGCTAAGTGTTCCAAACTGACAGGCTGCCCATGTCATTTTAGCAACCTGACAGTCATCCCGGAGTCTCCTTGTCGCTTCTGTTCTTGCTTCTAATCTCCTTTTTTTAGATGGTCACTCATTCAGTTAATTCTTCACCCCTTCTTCAAACAATTTTCCGCTGTGATTTTAATTTAAAAGAAAGTTGAGATCCGAAGGCTCAATGTGTGTGAGTCCATGAATGTGTTAAAAGCAATAATTTGTATTATTCCTTTCCTGAAGTGATTCTACAAAGGTATTCTGAAAAATATCTTATTCTAAAATGTATACAATATGATTTACTGAGTCACTCTAAGAGAACTCTTAGACTTTAGACTTTGAGCTTACTTTGCTGCTGATGCTTTTATTGGCATATGTATATTGCTTAAATTAATAAAGGATTGTAATTTGACTGAGACTTTAGATTGCCTGATCTGTCTACACTGGCTTCCAGTACATTACACTTTTTTGTCTACCTTATTTCTAAACTCGTCTGTGTTTTGCAGCAGCCTCTGGTTGTTCTTTTGCTTTTATTCCCTGGAATAAACACCACAGTTAGTTCTTGTTATTTTCTCCTCAGGAAGAGGGGAAATCAAGTTGCTGCTCAGTCTTTTTCATCAGCTTAAGGAGATTAAATCTTGGTAGCTCTGCGCTGCAAGCTCTCCATTTTTCCAGCAGCCTCTCTAAAACGTGTACACCAGCGTTTGGCACACAGCGTGTCATCACTCTGTTAGCCAATGACATGTATAAAATCACCTGGAGCTTGTGCCTGGGGGTGGCTCATGCTCTGTTTTGTCAGGATGACACTCGCTTCAGAACTGCTTTTTTCCAGGGAATGCTTCCTCAGTCTGTGTTACTCATGGTTAAATATGTATGACTGTGGTAAAACTCATGTTGTCTGACCACAAAGTTAACAAAGAGCTCATCCGATTCTCTGTGCATGCTCTGTCCTTGTTCCCCTTTCCTGCTCCTTGCTTTCTCTAATTTCTCCCAGCTTTCAAAGCTCTCTGCAGTCTTCTTGGCTGCAGTTTTATTAATTTGTGTGTTTTTCTGGAGCTCAGCCAAATTGACTGGCAACAGGCAGCTGTCTTCTGCCTCAAGAACTTCCTCAGTTCTAATGAGGTTTTACTGGCCTGACTCAGAATGTTACCTGAAACAACACGCTGCTGTCTTGCACCTAATTACAACAGATTTTAATTATCATTGATTCTTAATTACACTGACCTACAGAAAATATGAGCCAATTATAGACTGTTGCATTGTCAGTTGCATTCCCAACTTTTATATAGATTCTTCTAGAGTGTTGATTTCCCTCATTTCAAACTGTACAATCAAACTGAGATGTAGATTCTGAAGGAGGGGGATTTATTTATTTGTTTTTATTATTTGCTCAACTTAGGGGTAGGCAAAGCCATATGCAACTACCAGGCAGGTCTGATTTTATTAAATCATATAAAATTCAGGAGTAGCTGGGATTATTGGGCAAGTTTGTGTAAGGTGTTCCAATTCTCCTCCATTCCTAGTTATCACTGTTTCATTTGTAATGTATTAAGGAATCACATTTTTCAATCATTTCATGAGTGTTTTTTTTAATATGCCTAGCGTGTATTTTCATAGAGAAAAACATGTTTCAAAATACTCTGCATCTCTCTGATAGAAATAGCTAAAATGAGTTCAAAATGTCTAAATGTTTAAAGAGAACAACACAGAATCTAAAAAAAAAGGAATATGGTCTGAAGCTTTTTATATTTCCAGCCTGTAGATTAAGTAGGTGATACCCTTCCAGATACCTATTTGTTATTGTGTTTTACCCTCCAGCACCCACCTTTTCTTAAATATTTGGTTATTCTCTCTGGTTTTGCATTTTTGATGCTATTTCATTTCTTACATAGCCAGTTCTGAGTCCTGAAAGGAGACTCCATCGCCACTGTATTAATCTCTGTGTGCTAAATGAGGTTTTATGTGTTTCCCTGTGTACTCTGTTTGTGACACTTGAATACCAGTTTTACAGGGATGCTGGGACTGTTGGAAAAGGCCATTGTTTCAGAGTGCAGTTGGATTCAGGCCAGGGATTTAACCCCATTCCCAGTGGTAAGATGGAATCCTGCTTATAAGTATGTTCTCCAGTGGCATTTGTGGTCCCACAGTGGTCTGGGGAGAGCTGCAGGGGTTGTTTTAAAGGGAAGGGTGATGTGCACAGCTGCTCCTGCCATCCTTCCTAGTGAAGAAGGGTTTTTCACTGCGAGTTTTCCAGTCTGGAGCAGATGACCTGTCGTGTTGTAGGTGACTGGTACGAGCAGCTGTACCCGCTGGTGGTCACGCTGAAGGACTGCATGGCAGAGGTGGTGACCAGGGCCAAGCAGTCCATGGCCTTTGTCCTGCTCCAGGAACTTGCCTGTGGCTTGCCCCAGTGCCTGATGCTGACCCTGAGGAGAGACATCGTCTTCAGCCAAGCAGTAGGTTGTCTTGTGTCGCTCACTTCCTTCTCTTGCTCTAATTATAAGCATACTCTTCATGCCAGTGTTTGTGGGTTTCTTTCTCATTGGTTTTTTTTTTTTCCCTTACAATTTGATACAGCTTTTTCATTTATTTTCCATTATATTCACCTAAATAATTTATAATGTGGTAAGAAATTAAATAGGAAGTAGAAATCCATGGTACTGGCTAGGCAGCATCCAAGCCAGGGAGATTTTTTTCTCCTGGTCACCTTGGAAATAGGGAGAAGACAATTTGTTTTCAGTTTGTGGCAGTGTTTTAAGTGTTTAAATACTATTAGCATGTCTTTCCTTAGAACTGTCTTTTCTTGGCAAATAACTGAAGCTCTTTATGTCTTCTCCTGTATATCATGTTTTTTTCAGATAGATTTTTTTCTAAACATTTCACTTCATTTCTCTCTTAAGTTGGCAGCTGCCTAGGAGATTCAGTTACATTAGATGTTGAACCACTTTCAAATCCATCAGAATTCACATGTTTAATTCACAGTCTTGCATGTTTGAAGCCTGACAAGTGAGGTTCTGGTCTTATTTATGTCAGTGTAAATAACACACAATGATACAAAACAAATTAAGCTTATCTAATATACCTTAACAGAATATTTCACTACTTTATACACCCCCAAAAAACCCATCAAAATACATTATTATGAAATCATGTACTTAGTCACTAAACAGAAATACCTATGCTGATTTCTCAAATATGTAGGTGCTACCTCTGTTGTGTATAATGATGGCAAGCCTCATTTTAACTGTTTGTCTTGTAACAGTTGAAATGTCTTGTATCTGTTTGTCTTGTAACACTCTTGCACATGTTTTAATTATCTTTACAACTCGCTGGATTGGTCTGTGGTTTTGCAATCAAATTGCACACAGGTTTACATGATCAAGGATTTTTACAACAGCTTCACACTGTTGGATTGCTGGTGCAGTATGAAGGACTCCTTAGCACATACAGTAAGTATTGCTCTTGGACAAAGTTCCTTATGTTCCCTGCCCAGAAGTTACCCAGGAAGTTCTTATTTTAACCTCAGCAAGCCTCTTATTTGGCTTGCTGAATCAAATCTTGTCCTTACAAGACAGTAGACTTGCACATAATAGCACAGCTGAAGTCATTGACACTGTGTTGTTAATTCTGCAGCAAAAGTTATTAATCTGTTTCATTCTGAGTTCCTCAGAGAACACGGCCTGCTTATTGTTCCATGCAGACCTGACCCAAAATAGCAGGTTTATAAAACTAATGCAAACGGAAGATTTAAACACTTACTGCTTTTATCAGCCTCGGCCCTGATCCCCAGTGCTGATAATGTGAAGATAGCCTGAAAAGAGTTTCATAGTTTGTTACACATGCCATTATTTGATATGTATTAAAAAGGAAATTTGGAGGGAGAAATTGCCTTATCTTTCAAACTTTGAACTAGATCTATTGGAATCATTCCCTGAATCAGAGATTTTGACTAAAGTAGAGGAATTTAGCATTTGTGCAGCTTTATTATGCAGTTGCTCATTTGGAGATAGCTGTCTTCTTCATTTTACATGATGCTTGTTTTTATTCTCAAAACCTTTGTCCTCCATCAGCAGGAAAGCCTTTTGAAAACTTTCAGAATAGACAAAAATGGCTTTTCTGAGGTTATTTTATGTCTATATAGAGCAGGCTGATTTTCAGAATTGCTTAATACTCATGGTTACCATTTAGGGCACAGAATTGTCAGCAGTTCAAGAAATGAGTCTGGTTTTATGTAGGTTACTGTAATGTGGATTTAGAACTGTGATTTTTAGATGCACAGACTGGAAAATATATTGCTTTGCCCTGACCTATACAGTGACTGATCTGCCAACTCTGTTAATAGTCTCTTTAATCTTTTCATGTAGGTGAAGAAGCAGGGATGCTCGAAGACATGGCTGTGGGCATTTCAGATTTGCAGAAAGTAATGTTTAGAGTAATTGAAGCCAAGTCAGAAGATTTTTTGCCTATTATAAGTGGAAGGCGGTAAGAACTTTGTTTCTTGGAGCCCAGGAAACTGAGCTGCAGTTTTAATCTGTAGCCCATGAAACCCGTCTAATGGTTTTCTTGTTGCTGAGTTCTGTTTTATTGAAAGTGCATTGTTTTACTTTTTAGAAGGTGAGTTAGTAGGGATTCTAAAAGCCAGTAGGCTCTGGGTTACTCTCCTGATAAAAAGCTGAAGTTCCAGTTACTAATACAGATTAATCTGAGCAGCGTCTGTGTTGTGCAGAGCTGCTGGTGCATTATTCACACATGGATACCGAACCCTGGGCAAGTGACAAGGCCATTGTTTACAAATGTGGTCTCTAACTGAGAAACTTTGCTTTTGAATGTCCTGAATTTGTATTTCAGCATGAGAAATGAAACTGCAGTTCCAAGAGTTAGGCCTTGATTGTTTTTAAGATGGAAACCAAAAAACTCCGATGCCACTTAGTATTAAAAACTTAGTAGTCACTTTTAAAAATGGAAGCCTTTTTTAGCTGCTGAAAATCACACAGGACATAGGCAGTCTCAGAAATCCTTGCACAAAATCACTTATCCTTTATGAATCTCACGTGAGTACTGCTGAATGTCAGGACATATACTGCAATACTCCGTTTATTTTGGCTATTTGAGGGTTAACAAGATTGGAATGGATTTTTCATCTTTATTATTATTCTAGTCTGAAGCTCCAAATAGTTTTATTTTGCAAAAATCACTTCCTTAATAGTATCATTGCTCTTAAGATGACTGTAAATTAAATTCAGCTAAAAGCAGGAACTTTTAGAAAATATATGTTTCCTCTGAAGGGGGCTTTCACCACTGATTTACTTAATTAATCTGGATGATTCACTCTCATCATATGGGCTTTCTGAGAAGGGATTGAATAAATAACAGGAAGGCTGGAATATGATAGGCAATACAATGGGAATAATTAAAATTAAAAAAATTTTAAAAATAAAATCTACAAGGTTTATGTGGAGGAGTGCCATTCCTCTTAGAGCTGTGATAAGACTGCTCCTATCAAACAGCATTGGAAGTGAACCGTAAAAAGAAAAGATGAAAAGGTGAAAATCTAGTTATTTTCTAATAATTTTTTTAGAAACCCTCCATTTTTATTTTGGTTGTTATATGGTATGGCTCAATAAATGAGAGTGAAAGACTGTAGAAATGCAAGACAGAAAAATCAAACTACAAATTCTTATCTTGAAGAGTCAGCATATTTACTTGTAATTGTTTTTTCTAGGAAAGTGCTTAAACCTGACATTCTGTGTGCACAAACAAATCAATCCAAAGTGTGTGGCACTGTCTAGCAGTGCACTGATCATCTGGTGTGGGTGGTAGACACCAGCCACCCAGGGGAGGTGAAATTCTGTTCAGGAGCTCACATGCTTTTATTAGAGGCCATTCTTTTATTAGAGGCGCTTTTGGAACATTCTTTACAGAATCACAGAATATTTTGAGTTAGAAGGGACCCATATGCATCATCAAGTGCAACTCCTGGCCTTGCACAGGGCTTCCCAAGAATCACACCCCGTGCCTGAGAGTTCAGATGCTTCTTGAACTCTGTGAGGCTTGGTGCTGTGACACTTCCCAGGGGAGCCAGTTCAACCTGCTCAACCATTCTCTGGCTGAAGAAACTTTTCCTGACATTCAAGAACCCCATCCTCACTCTTGTTTTCATTGTTGCTAGTGAACATTACATTATAGAGGTCCAGCTCCCAGCAAAGATGTTTGAGCTGCTGCCACAAGAGATTAAAGAGGGAAAGCTGCTTCGCATGTATCCAGTGCTCTTTAATGTTGGAATCAATGAGCAGCAAACACTGGCAGAGAGGTAAGGAAAAGTCACGTTGCATTTTCTGTCCAAGTACTCCATGCTGGTACAGGCTATCTCTCAGGATTAGAAACAAATCTTCTTTGTTATTTGCTCTTAGACAATCTCACATTGACTCAGTGTGTATTTTCAAAGGTATTAAAGGAAATAAACACAAGCTATGAAGCAATGTAGAACAGTGAAAAAGTCCAGATGAAGATAAGATCATAAGCAGGGCTCCGTTTCACAGAGTTGGTGCCATGTTTCTCTTGGATACAGGTGCAAAATGGATTTCTATTTCAGATGCAGAATTTTGGTTGTATGCAGTACTCTGAAATTCTCACACAAGTTTGAAAATTCAAAATTCTTACATCTTGAAGATGGGTTTGAAGAGACCAAACAAGTGATAAGCTAGAGAAATTAGTACTCCTCTGCAACAGATTGCTGGAAACTAATTAATTAGTATAAAAATAGTCATGGATTCACCAACGTATTAATTTTCTCTTCCAAGAGAAGGGTATCTGTCAGTCATGTTAAATTACCACATTTGTGCAGGGCTAAAACTGCAAAGTAGAAGTCAAGATGTCAATACAGACAGCTACTTTGTTAAAACTTCTTTTCTTTTAGCTGCTTTTATTAACAGAGCGTCCAAAATACCTAATGCTTATCTTGAGGTTGCATTTGCTCTAAGCCAAAAGCTTATAGCAAAGCTGTAGCTGGAGTAATGGAGGGATACAGTGAAAATCCTTAACCTGGGTAATAGGCAAGAAGTTAAACACCACAGGATTTTATCTCCTGTTCACTGTAGACAGCCAAGTAAACCCAGTCTTTTAAAGAAGTCTACTAAAGAATGTCATTAGGTAGCTTTGTGAATGTTTATGGGACACTTCTCCAAGTTGAGTGGTGGTATGTGAGAAAATTTAGGCAGAAAGTTGAAATGGGAGACATAGACTGAATCTAAAGACAGTAAAATCTGGCATTTTACTGTGAAAGAGCTGGATAGCTGGTTAGAGAACTTGGAAACTTCTTGAAAATGAAAATAGGTTATTCTGATGACATAAAGAGAAAAGTGCTGAGAGGAGTGACGTGGCCAAACTCATAATGTGCAAAACCAACAAAATCAGTCATGACAGTTCTGAGTGGGACACTCAAAAAATAAGAGGTAAGACATGATGTGGTAAGCAAGAAGCAGGCTGGTGGGAGCTTACACGAGTGAGATAGGCAGGAAGGACTGAGTTATGAATAGTCTGAGGAAAAATTTGACAACATTTAGAAATAGCCTGATTACCTGGGGGCTTGTAGAGGAGTTGGTATGAAAAGATGCCTGGCTTGCAAGTGAAGTGGCAGGAAGTGTTGTTCCCAGTGGTCATTTTACATTGTGTGCAAAGAAAGCCATAGGAGAAAACAAAATAACTGCATATTTATAAATATGGATATGTACTAATATCTGCCAAGAAAATAAGTTCAATGCAGAAGCAGCTTTAATGCATGCAGTTACAGTCTGCTTTTGTCTTAATTCAAAATGCTGCTTAACTCCTAAAGTTGTACATTTGTTTTTGAGACTGAAAACACCACACACGATTTATGGCTAAAAACATGGAGGGGTTTGTGGGATAAAGAACCTGAGAATATAAAAACACTTTCGTGGCAAATTTCTAGGAAATGTTACTGTATTAGAAAAAAAATCTTTTAATTTGTTTTTTGATAGAATACACTTGAGAATGTTTCCGATTTAAAAGAAATGTTCTCATGTGACAGTGCAGCAATGGCTACTAAGGAAGTAGTTACATCTTCTCCCTGTGGCCTGTTGAAATATTTGCTTCCCTTGTTCCCAATTTAGCAGCATATTTGGTATCTTCTGATCTGTGTCCCCTTCTCTCTGAGTTTCTCACTTATCTGCCCATGCCTCTCTTCCTGTACTCCTCCATTCCCGTTTCAAATCTATTCTGAAGATGAATTTCAAAACTTTGGCCCTAATTGTCATGGGGACATTCGTGTCTTTACAATCATATCTCTTGTAGTACCGTGAGATTTAGTTTCTTGGCATGTGAAATGTGGCTGTTGTAGAAATCTTGGTCTCAGAGAGAAAGATATTTGTTTTTATAGCTACAGTTATTTTGTAGATAAGCTTCTCTTCCATCTTGTGTCACTTCCATATTATCCAGCTCTTACAGAAATTGGTATGCTTAAGCAGTAGCAGCACTAAGAGATGGAGAGTTGGTGTTCTCTGCCTGTGGTACCCAATTTTTGGAATTGGAATTCCCCCAAAGTGCCTTTCCATTTATTCACGATTTGTGAGGGGAAAAGAATAAGTGCCTTATTGCATGTTTGTAAATAGATTGCTTTGTTAATAAACTTTTGGAAGAAGTATGCATCAGCGATGATCTCGTTTCCAAAAATTAATTCCAAAGCATACAAGAACTTAACTACTGCATGTTTGACAAAATCTAATGCATTTAGCACCAAAGTTATTTCTTTATGCAAAGAAATAACTATGAAGGATAATTTATCTTTTGTTGTTGTTTGTGGGTTTTGGGTTTTTTTCATAATTTATTGTGTATTTTCATAGGTTTGGAGATACCACTTTGCAGGAAAACATTAACCAGGAAAACTTAGAGCTTCTCAAAGAATATTACAAGTTATTTACAGAAAAAATGCCTCCTGATTGTGAGTACAAAATAATGCAATGTCCAAATCGGTTTGAAAAGCTTTGAGTAGGTAGAAGGTTATAAGACAGTAATATTAGCAGAATCCCATAACTTGTTCCATAAATTTAAACATTTTGTACCTGTACATGACCCTGCTGGTCTCAGGAGTGATTTCAGGCCTTGTGCCACAGCAGAAACTACAGAGAAAATGAAACAGAAGAATGATGAACTGAACAGCTATTTTAAGTTATTAAAATAATAAGTTTGTTAATATTTCATGTAGAGGACAGTCTGTACCTACTGTATTTTTACATAAATACTTGGTGGGCAATTTCATCAGCTTCAGTCATACCCTCTGTTCTTATTCTGAAAATATGTTGAGGTTTGGTGAACCATGGAGAAATCTGCAGATCAAATACAAGCAATGAGCCACATCATCATTATATGAACGACAAGGTTTCATTGGAATAGGCCCTGTATTCCACTTCTGTAGAACTTCTGTATTATAAACATAAGCATTACTATGCTGTTACTCTGATTGCCAGAAGCAAGGACTGAAGAAAACATCTGCATCAATCGAATCCTGTTAGTTTTAATGCCCAAACTATAGTCCCAAATGTGGGAGATTTAACTGCCTGATGTTTAAATGCTATGTAAAACTTTAATACATCACATGCGTATGTATACATGTTTATCTCTTATATCAGGATGATTTTAATTTGTTAATCATTTTGACAGAAACAAAAGCCCTTCCTAAATGATGGGCAGGATGCCCATCCATCCCCCCACAGACCTAGTATTTATTTCCAGGATGTCTACAGAGAAACTCATACAATAAGTTGGGTGATTAATTGAGGGGAATGTTGCTAAGAAAACATCCTCGAAAAACTAACCTCATGCAGGTTAGGACTAAGGTAGATCTGCTACCTCATAAATGGATTTTATTTTATAAAATACTACATGCAGACAGTATTGGCTACTTTTCATTAACACAATTTAAACTTGTACTGCCTTCCTGAAGGATTATTAGTGAGCCACACAGTTCCTGGACTTCTTTCAGACTGTGAAGGCTTTTGAGAACTAATTGTGTCTAGTTCATCGTGTATTTTCTGGTTATTATAACTTTCTTGCTTTTTTTCTTTACCTTTAAGAACTCAGTCTCTTCTTTATACAATTTTTTGTGGAACATAAAGCATCTTTTGGTTCCACTGCCCTTCCCAGTAGCTCCCTGCCAGTATACAGAGTCAGTCTTTTGCCTTGGAGAAATGTGCCTTTTAAACCAGCCCCCTGGGAAAAAAGGGAAGCTCTCAAACTTGTTCATTTGTGGCAGGACTTAATCCCACTCCTGTTCCCCCTCGTCTGGAAGACAAACCTCCATACAAGGCTGGCAGCAACCCTGGTGCTGGGGCCACGTGAGAGGCATTCAATATTGATGGCTTTTTGATGGTTTTGTCCCACCTATCCAGATAATTTCCTATAATGCCAAATCTGTGCTACAAAATCAATGCAGGACTGTGTTCCCAAAGCTGTCAGTTCCAAACAGTGCTCAAAAAGCCCAACAGAATTTGAGCATTTGCAGCCCTATTTGCCAGGCTGTTGGATCCACCCTTGGTAGCCTCCCTGGCCTGCTGCCTCATTCATATATTCCCTTTCAAAGAATTCAATTTCCCACTCCCTGAAAGGTATTGCCACCTTCGCTGTTAGTTTTCCTCTTGTGTCTGTATTTCTCCTTGGCAATAATAGTCTTGCTTGTAACTAAGCATCCACTGACTTTCTGTCTTTAGGATGAACATACACTTCGTCATTTACCCATTTGTTAACTTCTTAAATTCTTTTAGCAGAAACTGAAAATAAGAGCATGTTTCCAGCAAGGTTCCTACCAAAAATGCTGACCAAATATAGCTCAAAATGGTACTGCTTTTATAGAAATACTAAGACAGTAAGGGTCCAAAAACGTAAGATAGTTGTTTAGTAGTACGTAAGTACCTGAAAACAAAAAGGCTGTTTGGTATTTCCAGGCTTCTCCCCCTTATCAGCCTGATTTGGTGGTTTGGTACTGTGGGGGACCCAAGGAGTTTAGGCCATTGATCATTTCCAGTCAAGGTGCAACCCCTTTGGCAGTACTGTGAATTAGGAGACTCTTGCTGTACCTGTGCTGAAGTCATCCCTCTGAGATGTCACGTTTTCTGCTGTGACCCAAAGGAAAGCTACTGGGAGCAATAGAATGTTTAGTGATACATTTGCATCATCTCAAAGCATCTTTGCCATTTTGTGCTCTCTGTTTTAAAGAAACAGATGCACCCATAAGTGTAATAGTCTAGCAGAGTGTGATGTGGTTTTATGTGCTCTACATTATCTAATGTACAATCAGAGCTTGTGATACAGAGGTAAAACAATCCACATTAAAATTATTGCAAAACAGATTCTGGATGTACGTTTTCCTCCCTTTTTCTTTTTTTCTTGTTTGTTTGTGAGTTTTTTTAGACAGCACAGTATGACTGGAGCAACTTAGTTCTTTTTGAATAGATTTAAAGTACTTCTTCCTATGAATCATGGATAAGGGAAACTACAGAATTTATTAGATGTAAAAGGTAAAAGCCTGTTGATGAGAGGGATCATTCCAACTTGGATCACGTTAGGAGAATGGATATTGACCTTCATTAATACTTCCCTCATTTTTTTTCTTCCAATTGAGTATAAGTTTTTGGGCTTGGGTTTGGGGCTTGGGTTGTGGGGTTTTTTCCCCTCACTGGATGGATAATTTACTTTCTCTGCTTGAAGAAATCCATTGATCAATTTAGTTTCACTTTGTTCCACTTGATTCTGGCCCCTTTA
The DNA here is from genome assembly GCF_028551555.1 of Melozone crissalis. Taxonomy (NCBI): domain Eukaryota; kingdom Metazoa; phylum Chordata; class Aves; order Passeriformes; family Passerellidae; genus Melozone; species Melozone crissalis. The sequence continues at coordinate 995,461 of NW_026535986.1, forward strand.
TTTGGTGATAACTATGATTTAAATTCTTTTTACTTTGCCACCATGAGAAGAAATAATTTCAAAAAACAGATTCTGCATGTTTTTATTGATTTTCAGAACTAGCAAGGATAAATGCAACATTAGAAAAATCCCTCCTCTATATACATATGAAACAGAGGGGGAAATTAAATTGCCTACTCTTGAATTTTTGCTGGAGATGTAGGATAAATTAAACTTCAACTTAAATTCCATACCCAGAACAAGCAGGTAAATTTTTGGATTTTAAGCAAACTTGAAATTATTTTCTACTTCAAAATAAAGCCCCACTTAATTTCAGGAGAAAGATACTTTGTTACTTTTTAGAGGGGATACTAAGTGCTGTTTAACCCTTATCTTACATTATAGAAAAATCTAAGGCATATTTTAAAACAAAAACTAGATGTTTCAATTTGAAAACAAAACCCTAATTTTTTACTTTAATTTTAAAAAATAATCATCCCATCAAAGCAGGTTGTAATACACTCAGTTTTTTTTTTATTTTTCTGATTTCTTTTGAATGTCTGTAATAGCTGATGAACAGAACTACAGCAGAGATTTGGTTTTGTTTTTCACCATCCATTTATAAGATAAAGGTTGAAGATACTTCAAATTTCCACGTGAAGATCTTAGGGAGGACAAGGCAATACTCAAAAGACATAAGGTTTGCTTATTCCTTAAATATTTAGCTGGTAATTTCTATCCTGTGTTCCAAAACAAGGCTGTAAATAATAGACCTGTTCTTTACCATGAGCGTTCTTTAGTCGGGACAATCATATCACCAACCTTATCAAAATGAGCAACTTTTTTCGTCCTTTTTTCCCAGGTTTACCACATTTTCAAGAACAAAATGATTTAAAGGGATTGCTAGAAAGTCTTCATCAAAATATCCAGGCCAAAAAGAGAAAGAATGTAGAAATCATGTGGCTGGCTGCAACGGTGAGCTCTCTTGTTTCAAAGAAATTGATGAACTAACCATAAACTCATTTTCATAAGCTTGCTGACTTTGTAACTGCAATGGATTTTAAGGAAATGACTGGAAAACTCACTGGTTAAAGGAGGCAGATGTGCTGTAATAGTTTTTTGCAGACAATTTCTTTTTCTCACTTTTTAAACTGGTAGAACCTGCTAGAATTTGAGTGATTTGTTTGATATCCATTCTTTGATAATATAAAATTACTCAAAATAATTTTTTAGTGTCCTTGAGGTATGATGTGGGACACGATTGCTTGGTTCCCTTACTTTAACTTTCTGAAATGTGTATTTCTGGTCCTAGTGATCTACACACTGTTATTCTATATTCCATTTATTTATTGAAAAAGATGTAAGAAGAAAACTTTGTCAGTGCAGTAGCTGTGCAATATCACTTTTTTATTGCAGTGGAAGTACAAGATTCCACATATGAGCCCATCACTCATCCAGAATAATTACCTGGGATTTTTTTACTTTATTTTATAAATGATTTTTTAATATTTTAAAATTTTTTTAGGACTCATTCACATCGAATAGCCCCAATGAATCGGGGGCTTCCAAAGATACTAGTGCAAAGAGAATTAATCTCTTCAATGAAACAGTTCTTTCACATAATTATTTAAGCAGATTATCATATAGTACTTGTTTTAAATCCCAGTGCAACTGTTCAAATTTTTAAACAGATTTAACTTTTAAAATTTTCAATTATATGATGGAAGAAACACTCATAGGTTCTCCTTCACTATCCTGTACCTCTTTGGATTCTAAGTAAGATTCCCTTAATTGGTTCCCTAAATTAAACTTTTGAGATTGTCCTCACCATGGTATCACAAAGAACTTAAAGGCTCTAAGTATTTTCTGATTTTTATAGAATTTAATAGTATTTATTGTTTAATAGAATTTCTAAGAATGCAATTAGCATTAGATGAAGAAACACTTATTTGCTGGACTGACACTGGTCATGTTTCAGTTCATGTTCCAGTTCATCCTGCGAGCTCTCCCATGATAGCCAATGCGGGAAGTTTCTTTTTGTGATTCCTGCTGTAGTTTATTGCCTTGCTGCATTCTCACAAACATTTTGAGGTTTTGTACCATTACAGCTGTGATTCCCCAGGGATAGGTGTAAGCAAAGTATTACCTTTTCTCAGGACAGGTTATATCTGGGAAATGGTAGATTTGGGCACAGAAGCTCTCCTTCAATTTTTCTTTTTCTAGTAAAATATCATTTGAAACCATAGTATAAACTAATGGAATGATACAACCACAGATTGATTCCTAAGAGGAGGAATCATCCTCCAAAATGTCATGTTTCCTTTATGTGTTATAACTTTTTCAAAGTATAAGTGAAAGTAGACAATCCATGGCAGCAATTTGTTAAACTTTATTAATTGTGAGCCATACATTGAACAGTTCACCTGTTGAAAATAAAAACTATGTAAGTTAGATGTGTCTGACTCCATACCTTCACAAGAAGTTAGTCTGCTACATTCATGTTTGTGAGTTAAGACTCACCATATCTTCATTCATCAGATATTCAGACAATTTAGCTTTCATTGAACAGGGCAGCTGCTGCATTCAGTGAGGAAACGGTGAAGGAACTGTTTCTTTTATAGTTATGAAAGTCCCATGTCAAATTCAGGAATTCAGTGTACTGGTACTAACTTCCAGAAGATGTTTTCTTCTTGAGAAGTGCTGTAGCTGTCTGGAAGCCCTCGCTGGGCTTGCAGAGCTGTAGGGCTGCGCAGCCTGGTAGGAAGGAAGGGCTGACCTGTGGGGCCTGCCCGTGTTTCAGATTTGCCGCAAGCTGAACGGAGTGCGCTTCACCTGCTGCAAGAGTGCCAAAGACAGGACATCCATGTCAGTGACGCTGGAGCAGTGCTCCATCCTGAGGGACGAGCACCAGCTGCACAAAGACTTCTTCATCCGGGCGCTGGATTGCATGAGGAGGTACGTGGGGCTCCATGGAACTCTGAGCCAGGCCAGGGCTGCCAGCGAACAGGGCCTGAGGCTGGTTCTGAGGGCCCAGCAGAGCCTGAGGCAGGTTCTGAGTGCCCAGCAGAGCCCAGGGCCACGGGCACACAGGGTCTGAGGGTGGTTCTGAGTGCCCAGCAGAGCCTGAGGCTGGTTCTGAGTGCCCAGCAGAGCCCAGGGCCACGGGCACACAGGGTCTGAGGGTGGTTCTGAGTGCCCAGCAGAGCCCAGGCTGGTTTTGAGTGCCCAGCAGAGCCCAGGCTGGTGCTGAGTGCCCAGCAGAGCCCAGGGCCACGGGCACACAGGGTCTGAGGCTGGTTCTGAGTGCCCAGCAGAGCCCAGGCCTGCCTGCACAGGGTCTGAGGCTGGTTCTGAGTGCCTAGCAGAGCCCAGGCTGGTGCTGAGTGCCCAGCAGAGCCCAGGGCCACGGGCACACAGGGTCTGAGGCTGGTTCTGAGTGCCCAGCAGAGCCCAGGCTGGTGCTGAGTGCCCAGCAGAGCCCAGGCTGGTTCTGAGTGCCCAGGGCCACGGGCACACAGGGTCTGAGGCTGGTTCTGAGTGCCCAGCAGAGCCCAGACTGGTGCTGAGTGCCCAGCAGAGCCCAGGGCCACGGGCACACAGGGTCTGAGGCTGGTTCTGAGTGCCCAGCAGAGCCCAGGCTGGTGCTGAGTGCCCAGCAGAGCCCAGGCTGGTTCTGAGTGCCCAGGGCCACGGGCACACAGGGTCTGAGGCTGGTTCTGAGTGCCCAGCAGAGCCCAGGCTGGTGCTGAGTGCCCAGCAGAGCCCAGGGCCACGGGCACACAGGGTCTGAGGCTGGTTCTGAGGGCCCAGCAGAGCCCAGGCTGGTGCTGAGTGCCCAGCAGAGCCCAGGCTGGTTCTGAGTGCCCAGGGCCACGGGCACACAGGGTCTGAGGCTGGTTCTGAGTGCCCAGCAGAGCCCAGACTGGTGCTGAGTGCCCAGCAGAGCCCAGGGCCACGGGCACACAGGGTCTGAGGCTGGTTCTGAGGGCCCAGCAGAGCCCAGGCTGGTGCTGAGTGCCCAGCAGAGCCCAGGCTGGTTCTGAGTGCCCAGGGCCACGGGCACACAGGGTCTGAGGCTGGTTCTGAGTGCCCAGCAGAGCCCAGACTGGTGCTGAGTGCCCAGCAGAGCCCAGGGCCACGGGCACACAGGGTCTGAGACTGGTTCTGAGGGCCCAGCAGAGCCCAGGCCTGCCTGCACAGGGTCTGAGGCTGGTTCTGAGTGCCCAGCAGAGCCCAGGCTGGTTCTGAGTGCCCAGCAGAGCCCAGGCCTGCCTGCACAGGGTCTGAGGCTGGTTCTGAGTGCCCAGCAGAGCCCAGGCCTGCCTGCACAGGGTCTGAGGCTGGTTCTGAGTGCCCAGCAGAGCCCAGGCCTGCCTGCACAGGGTCTGAGGCTGGTTCTGAGTGCCCAGCAGAGCCCAGGCCTGCCTGAGCAGCAGCCTGACTGCTGCTGGGTCACCTCAGGGCAGGCTCTTTGCAGCGGTGTGTTTTATCTGTCATTAACAGTTTGTGAGACAGATATGTGAAATCTTGCAAGGGTCAGCTCACCGACTGTAGAATATGAGCAGTAGTCTGAGCAGCAGTTGCTTTTAAAAAAAGTTATCTTTCAATTTTGAGGGTATTTTAAAAACCATTTGCGCAGTCATTAAATTTTTTGTTCGACATCTACACAAACACTGAGAAAGCAAAAGAAAAATTTGTTACGCATGGCAATTCTTACTAGTCACGTTATTGAAAAGAAACATCCAAGTAGGTTTGGACTGGTGGTGTTTGCCACTAATACCTGATGAAATCTTTACTGCGCTTTAGAAGAAGTGAATTAAAACATGTTTTATTCTAAATTGCAACTATGCAGAAATTGAGGCTGATATTATCAGGAATGTGTAATTAAAAGATGTAAAGATTTTTCATTACCTGAGTCTTTGATGAATAAAAAAACCTTCTTGAGCAAACAAATGTCAATCATAAAATTAATCCACATGCTAGATTATCTAAAGAAACTTTCATCATTGGTTTTAATGAGCTTAATCATATAGTTTTAATCATATAGTAACAGTTCTAATCACATTGTCAAGAGGAGTTTTAAAATGTGTATCCCCGACACTAGAATAACATATAACAAAGGTCACTGCAAAACTAATAGAAAATATTTTGGTCAGCCTGCAAAGAAGTAACTGAATCATATCTTGGACTTTTCTTAAACACAAATTGTTTGTATGGTGGCTTTATAAAGATCCTAATAAGTAAACAAGCATGTTTACGGTCTGTAATGGGTAATTCTGGACCTTCATATTTATTATTGCCAGAATAGGTGCTTAATGTGTAGACTAATACTGTAGGTTTGCCCACATAAACCCTTTGTCCTTTGGCAAAGATAGCTGCTCTGAAGAGAAAAGGTAATTTTATAAAGAGTAAATGAGCTGAGATGGCTTAGCTGTAGGTTTAGTTGACAAGTGCTACTAATGCAGTGAGATGTGGTGTGTTGAACTGAGCTGTATTGTTTTGGATGTATTGCACCTTGCATAAATCCCTCAGTCTCTGTAGTGATTCAGTGAGTGAATGAGTTTTGTGCAGTCTTTCATAACTACATATTTTATCATTAATGAATTCTGAGTTTTCTGTGTTAAATTTTGTTTTTTGGCATTTCAAATGCTTTTTTTTTTTTTTCTGGTATGTCTCCAATAAATACAAAAGTATGTAAACTACAGTAAGTTACCAGACAGGAAAATAATTTAATTACATAAAATCGCCATAATGTTAGAATAGCTTTGAGTAGAGTAGGAGATTGGAAAATTTTCACAGACATAAATATAATTTTAAAAAACCTGAACTTGTTAGTAAAAAAATGTAGTAGGTTTTTGTAGATCAAAATATAAATGGTTTTGAGTGGGTTTATGTCATGTGAGTGATTTGAAAGTTGAGAAGATTAACACATTAGTTATATTTGCAGGCAACAGTAATTTGAAGTCACAGAAGAATGTTGTAAAGGCAAAAAAATCAGAATAATACTTAAAAATTAAACAAGCAAATGGGTATATGAGGTTGAAGCACCATTACAAAAATGTAAAATCTATCAGTTATGCTGTACTTTCAAACAGACAAAAGCTTTATCCTGCTCTTGCCCTGTATATGAATTTCAGAACTGAATTAAAGTAGGTGAAAAATGAGTTACTTTGACTTGGGTAATAGGATTGTCTGAGGACTAAAGCAAAGGCTTTGCAGTAGTGGCAGTAGCATACAAAATAATTTGCACCATCAGGATAGTAAAGAAATAAATCTTCTAACTATGCTGGTTGCTATCAGTCTAACACAATACTAGAGGTTTAAAAATAAAATACAAAAAAAACCCAGCCAAATTCCTCTTTTTCCCTCCCGAATTCAAAATTTTCACGTCTAAGAAGAGAACCTATTTTCCTTCAAGGGCAGACAGAGAAAAACTATTTGCCATTTAATTTGCAATTTTAGCAGTTTTTTTCCCAATGAATCTTCTCTAGATCACTTTGTTAAAGTTTGTCAATCAAATCCCTTTGTGCTGATTGCCACAAATTGCTTTTAAGCCTTTCAGAAGAACAAGTAGACATGAAAAATTCAGTTTTACCATCTAGAATCCTAACAGTTTGGGTTGACCTTTGAAAGGCTTCTTTTAAGAGTTAACAGTGGGAGGTAGAGACTGCTGTGAAACTAAGTGAACTGTAGAAGTAAATGGTGATTCAAAAGCAGACTTTATTGGAAATGCCATAATTTTGAGATATGAAAATTATAAAGGTGCCTGTGTAGCCATTAGACTTTTTCTTTGTCTGCCAGTGGTGACAGAGCTTTTGCAGTGGAAAAAGGAAGCATGCGTTTACAGGTTCATGCTTCCTTGCCACCAGCAGCTTGGAGATGCTGCCCTCCTGTGTGCTGCTGCTTTTCAGCTTCTTCAGGGTGCCCAGAATTTTGAGCAATCCAGAAGTGATTCCCAAAGTTTCAGCGTATTTGCCTTGGTGTACATTGCATAACTCTGTTTTGGAAAATACTGCCTGTAGCTGTTCTTTTAATGACTTAGTTTGTAAGTGGAATTGTTGTCGTTTAGTGATAAACTCTACAATGTTTGTTGCTTCTTTATAAAAAAAGGCTGTACAAGAATGCTTCTATTAGTTCTTCCTTTCACTTATGAAAAATGTGGAAAATGAAGCAATGATGGCAATGCACACTTTCTCATTTACAATATGTAATAGATGGCTTTGTCCTCAGTCATAAGTCTGGCCATTATGATGCTGCAATTGATGTGTACCTGGAGCAGCCATTCTATAAATAATTCCACATATTATAATTTCCTTGATATAGGTTTGTGACTTCCATTGATCTTAGTGACAGGCATAGTTCAGAATGAGGAAAATCAATATATAATCCCCTCTGTATCAAGTGCTTGTAATTCACATCGTATTAAAACCCTGTTTATAATGTCTCTGCCACTTCCAAGTCTCTTTTTGCAGGCATCAATATTCTTATTTTTCCCTTCACCCATACCTGAATGTTTCCTATCATTCAGTGTTAAGTCTATTCCAAGAGACAGAGAGGCACAAAACTGGTTTACCTGAGTTCATTGCAGTATCTGTCACATGGTTCTATTTTTTTGGTCTTTAGAGCTGACTGCTGTTAAGGGAGGATGGACTGGTGGGCAATGCATAATGAAGTAGCTCTGTAAAAAAAAATAGATTTTTTTCCCTTTTTAAAATTTATTTCTTTTCTGACTCTATTTAGCTTTATTGTTTCAGTGACAGGATCCCTTTTGGAGGCTGTGGGTCATGAATAACCTCAGGATCTCCTGTCATTGGGCATGTTTCCAATAAAGCCTCAAAGCAGTAACAAAGGCCATGACAAATCCACTGTCTATGGTGAATCCTCCATGCTGTCAGCCTTATCATCGTTCTGAGCTGGGCACAACACCTGTCACGTGTTTCTGACATTGAATACAAAATTTGACTCAGTGTGGCACACACTGTTTCCACTTGAAACGGTTAAGGATATTTCAGGGTGTCTTAGATAAAGTGCCTATCAAAAATCTCCCTGAAGCACGAGTTCAAAGAATGAATGATCTGGACAACAAGTATTGGGCTTTTGATGAGCCAATTATAAAGAAAATATCTCCTTTTTTAAAGAGCTGTTTGAGGACATTAAAAATGAGTGAGTTGAGGAGGAGGAATATCTGACCTCCACCACCTTTTCTTTTTTCTTTTAAAAGTATAAGCACAGTGCAAACAAAACTTTCGAAAGGCAAGCCTGACTTCCAGTATAGATTTTTACATCATTCTATGGCTCTTTAGAAACTTAACATCTCTATTTGGAGGTGGAAGCTGTAGATGATTTGCATCACCTGATGTGCTGATAGGAGCCTGGGCATTAAGTAACAGTAAGGTCCAGTTTTGGTGCTTTGAACTGCCATCCATCTTGTTTTCTAAAAGTTAATTCACCTGTTGTGATTAGACAAAGCTAGCATGCAAGTAGTTAGATTATTGTAAAATATTGTTTGGTGTTCACTTTTGAGGTTTTTCTAGTTGCTTATGGAAAACTTCATTAATTTTCTCATTCATCTAGTGCTTTATTGCTTATTAAGAGCTTCCATGAAAAACTCGGTCTTAGCAGAAATCAACAACCAGATGTTTATAATCACCAGACTGAGTAATACCAGGTTTCTTCCTGTTATATTTCACTTTGATTAAGATTTCCTGGAAGAGTGTGTGGGAAAAGTCCTGTATGCATGTTCATTATCTATTGAAAATCCAGTTCCTACAGCTGAATTACCATGGCTTTGGCCATGTTCAGCTAAATCTCAGGAAGAACAACACTGCCAAGTCTAAAATGTAGATAAGAAAGAAGCAGGAAATGAGAGTAAGAGGGCAGTAGTAGCATACAACAGCGAGTTAAAGCTATCAAACATGAAATTTCTTCTAGAAGTTACTGGCCTCTAAACCAGTGTTCTTCTCAGAGTGATATAACTTGGACAGGGAGGGCTCATAACTTCCTGTCTGCAGTCCCAGCAACCTACAGACTGTCCAAAGGTGGGAGGGGGCACACAAGGATGAAGCAACCAGCTGCTCTTCCAGACAAGGTGGTTTTGTGATAGCAGATCCTGCATTCCTTCAGGAGAAAGGTGACGGAGTGTCAGGCTATAGCTCTGGCTGCCTTGTAAAGGAAGCAGCTAAATACATTTCTAGGTTTATCTTTCCTCTCATTTTAGACTCCCTTGATCCCTTCATAAACTTAGTTTCCTATTGTAGGAATGCTCTCTGGCTCAGATAATCATCTTTTCTTGTCCAGCAGCCTGGTTTCAGGTTTTTTTTCCCTGAGTCCCATCCTTTGGGATGGAACACTGGCTCAGGGCCAGCCACCATCTCTGGGGGCTAGCCTAGTGCTTAAGATGTACATGACATGAGAGAATTCAGCATTCAATCTCCACATTATCTTTTTCCATTTTTTATTATGATGCATTCATAAGGTGACCAGGCACATTCTGTTATACAATTGTGCTTTCAAATAATTAGGGTCCTATTCAGCTTCAGACACTGGATCTGAATTTTTCTATCTCAGGTTCTTTAGGGAAGGAATCTAAAATCATATTGGATACCAAAATAAAAGGAGAGATGTAATTGTGTGTCATCATCAGCCCCCGTATTTTATAACCATAATTTGAGGAACTGTCTTTGATGTATGGGGGTTTTCTCCCTTCAGCCTGCTGCTTTTTCTTTTTCCAATGAGCATTTCCCTGTTTCTTACTCTCTTGCAGTAACATCTTAGTGTGTGGTATTTTTATAGAAACTCTTCTGACAGTGGCTTTTCTCAGCTTAGTTTTAGCAGTAGTTTCTACTTGTTGCTTTCTGTGGCAGCTCTGGTTTGGTGAGTGACATTTTGTAAGCGTGTCCTTACCATTACAGCAGCCACTGGTGACCTTTCACTGGAATCCCTGGCAGCAACAAGTTGTTTCTCAGTATTAACCTGCAATACAAGTCCTGGTAGCTGTTTGCAGGGCAGTGACCAGAGGAGTTTCCATTTGGATCATTATGTACCTATTATGTATTTCCTACTTTCATGATGTTGTCTGCAGTCAGCTGGAACTAAACCCAGGAATGGAGACAGCAGTATTATATTGCTATCCTATTCTCTAGATCACCCAGAGATAAAGCTGGGAGATAGTTTGGGGAATTTGCATTCTTAGTAGTGGAGGTCTCTGCTATAATTTGTATGAATAGAAAGCACATGTTTGTAAGGAAGTTAATGCAAAGGAAATGTTGGAGTCCTGCCAAAGTGCACAGCCCGCTCCACAGCTGACTCCTAATGATAGAACAGTTAAAGTAGTTTCTGCAGCCCTGGGACTTAGTGGTGCTGCAGTTGTCCTGTGGGTCTAACCAAACCCCTAATGCCACAATCCCTGGGCACTGGTTTGGCTGTGCATCTGCAGTGCTGTTCCCGTGCCCTGGTCTGGGTTTACTTCCCTGCCAGCCTGTCTCCTCTCCCCAGCCTGCAAGTTGCCATGTGTGTGTTGTCTTCCAGCAGTGGGAAAAGCCCTTGGCTTTTCTGCTCTGTTGGAGATGCTCCTAATGCCCCAGGAAGGTGCCAGAGCGCGTTTCTGCCTCTGCAGAGTCTTGTGATTCCAGACAAGGCTTAGCCAAGATCTACAGTCCCTTAGACCACGGAGATCAGCGCGTGGGAAGGGAATCACTGCTCCCTCTCTCTTCTGTTAAGGGATGACATCCTTTGGTATGTGAACCAGCCTCTTTTGTTAGGTTGCCTCTTGCTGAGGGAGACAATGCCTCTGTGTGTGCTGCTCAGGAACTTCACTTACTGCTCCGTGAAATTGTTGTGTAGTACATAGATAAGAAACCTTCCTTTGTGTCCCTCTCATTCATCCTATGGGTTTTCTGATGTATCATCAGCTTTAATTTCATGCTACAGCCTCCCCTTGGCTGCACGTCTCCTTACCCTTGTGGGAACACTGTAATGTGTGAGCCTTCTTATCCCACATTTCAGTTTAGCTGAACTCAGTCCTTGTGCCCAAAGAGGATATGTACACATTGCTGTTCCTTCCCCTCACACCGAGAGCTAGCATGTGCCCTTTGCTTTCTAGAGAAAGACAGGCTAAAAAGGCATCATATTATCTGCAATAGATCACTGAGATACACCTGACTTTAAAAAATATATATATTTACTCTTCAGCCCCTCTCCACTCAGCATTTTTCAGATTTGAGGAACTTGTTTAGATTACTGAAACATTGAAAAGACTGAGGTGCAATCTGATCACACAGTCATGTATTTTATAAAACCCCGTTGTAGGATCATCTGGTTAATAGTTTGTGTCCTGGGTGAACTGAAAATCTGATGAAAATACATAATTCCTGTCAAAATAGTGTTGGCTTTTATATTTGATTTGCAACCATCGTTCCAAAGTTGGTGGTTTTTTAATTTAAATTCCTTTGTAATTCTTTCATAACTGTTGATAGCAGAGCATCTACAGAATACAAAGTAATCAGCTCAGAAAGGTTTGCAGCTTCCAACAAACTGCCTTGTGGTGTGTAGTAAGTAAAATATGTGAGGGTCCAGAGTAGTTTGTTGTGGAGTGTTTTTCACATGGTTTTGGTTTGGTTTCTTTAGGGTTTTAGCTCATGGTGTTTAACCAAGACTGGCATGGTCTCTGTTCTAAGTTTATTTCTCCTAAATGGTTGTTACATTGAAAGCCTCAGGAAAGCAAATGAAAATGGGTAAACTGGCACTGTGGCAGAGGCATTATTGGCTGGTTTTGAAGTGATCAAAGTAGCATCAGGCAGAGGCAAGCAGCTACAACAATATCTCATTCTCAAAGATCCATTAAATTATTCTTAAAATCCACAAGAGACTGCTTTGATAATATTGGCTATAACTGGTTTGAGTATTTATTCCACTTGCACTTTTTAAAGTCAAATGTTTTTTGATTTAAAAAGCTTATAATTGACAACCAAAGGGCAAGAGAAAGAAATGCTCTTGGATCTCTTTCAATTTTAAAGTGGGAGAAAACTAGTACAGAGGTGCCAAGTCCTTTATGACATCATAGTCCTTCCTTTGTTTGAAATTTCATTTGAATCTACTTTTTCTTTAAAAGGGCCTCTTCTCATAGACTGTTTTGCTTTAAATAAGAGTCCTGTTGCTGTACTTGAGTGTGCAATAGCAAAGCTTGTAAATAATGTTCATTACCTTACTGACATTCACTTTTCTGCATAGTACTAATTCTGTTTTCACACTCCTCCTTGCTACTTGGGTTCATGCTGACATAGCAAATGCAGCAATGCTGGCTGCACAATTCAAGGCTCTCTGCCTTCTGGACACTGCTGAACTGGTGTTTAAGCTTTTGAGTGCTGATGGATAATCTTCCCTCAACATCATCCTGAATAAAATCCTCTCTGGCTTTCCTGCTGTGTGGTAGCCTCAGGGAGAAGGCTGCTCCCTATGTCACCTTTCTCTGTAAAAATTTGCTATCACAGTGATATTATCAGCAAATTTGTAGATAACCACATTAAAGTTAGTTTGACGTTCATTTGCCGTGTGAAGACGCTTTTTGAATTTATTTTTCAAGTAATTTGGCACATATCAGACGACTATGATGCTGTTTATTTTCTCTCCTGTGCCATGCAAGGAGCCCAAGATGTGCTGCCAGATTTATTATCTTCATGTGATGATCTTTGTTTGTAAATGAAAATTTTGGTGGGATAGAAGCTCTAGGAAAATGTAGGCATTTCATACAATGTGATCAAGCTCTTGTTCTTGGTTTTCAGAGAAACTTGAGTGCAGTAACATTTTTCAAATCCGACACATTTTCTTACTTTTACACCAAGGGTATTCACTGGCAAGACAATGCTGGGTACAGTAGTGTAGAAAAGTATTTGTAGGCTTAGCAGACTATTTAAAAATCTTTTTGTGACAGATGTATCTCAAATTTTATATTTTCTATCCTAAAGGCAATCGTTCTTCCTGCTGTCACAAAGCATCTTCTTTGGTGCAGCACAATAGGGATTAAAAAAACCTCATTTCAGTCTTAACTTAATTCCAATCTGAAAAACTTGCAATGAGGTGGTAATGAACTTGAACTTAGTACAGATTACCTCCTGCATGCTTACACAGATGTTCAAACACAAGACAGATATTTTTGAGACATAGTTCTCTTCTGAGAGTGTTTCTCTCTTGAGCAGATTAAACCCTGACATTTTCTGCTTTGCTTGTTGTTGCAGCGAATACGGTAACACCGTTTGGAGTTCACCTCCTAGGTTTGAATTAGGTCTACATAAATTCATACCCAGAAGAAGTATGGCTCATGATTATCAGGATGAGATCCTTGTAGCAAATAATAGGTTGTTGAGATGAAGAGGCTGATCCTCTGATCAGACCAATCAAAGCCATTTGGAAAGCAAAACTCTATGCTAATGTGTAACCCGATGGAATAATGTGTCCACACTGGGCTAGGAAAAGTCTAAAAGCCTTTCTTCAGACAGGACCTACACCTGGTACTACTGTGGGCTGCTTTATGCAAATACTACAGCTTCGTTATTATTGCACCACAAAATGCATTAGGCATCCAATTTCCTTTGTAAATGAAGCAATACATTACTTCAATAGCTACTTTTGAAGCTTTCTGCAACTTAAACCACAGATGTTAAAACTATTGGAATTAAATGAACCCCCTCTGAATTGTAATCCTTGAATAAACTAGAAGGGGTTTTTTAATTATAAGTTTTATTAAATTAAAAATATACTACAATGGAGTGGAAAAAGTCAAATGATCTTATATGGCAAAAATAAAAACTTGAAGCTCGCTATCCATACTCCATTGGGTATGGAATGCCAAAAGAGAAATAATACATTTCATCTTGTTGCAAAGCCTAATGTTCTGTACCACATCATAATGTAGCCCAAACCTGACAATTCCTGGCTCATAAATCTCTTGGTTTTTCTTTTATTTACACTACAGACAAAAATCAAGTCTGTCCTTCAAAAGTACTCTGTCGTCAAGTGAGCTTGAAAGTTTATGTTGTTATCCATCATGTTTGACTATGTTTATGGTGCTGGAGATAAAATCTAGGCTTGTGAGCTTCATATTTTAGGGGATACAGTGGCAGTGCAAGTATGGACTTGAGATTATGAAGCTCTTTGAAGATGAGAGGGAAAAAACATTTGGGCGATTGGCATTGGAGAAGTTATTTCCAAAGACCACTGAATTCAGTGCAACACTTATAATCAAGCTATTTCTATCATAAAACTTTAGATAGCTATTGTATCCCAGCTAAGGACTCAGGTTCCCAATACTGTCCTGGGGAGGATGGTTAGTAGCCTGATTTAGGGGCCCTGAATCATCCTGGGGATGCTCTGTAGAACTAGAGGAAGCCTGGGCTGTTAAATTTGGCACCCAAAGACTTGCCACTCATGGTTAGGGAATGTTGCCTTTTAAAGGAGTTGGATCAGGTCTCAGAAGTGTATTCTGTAGTTGTCATGGTAAATACCTGAAGGTGAAATAAAGGTATGAGGGCAAAACTTAGCTTGAGGAAAATTTTGCTGACATCAGAACCTGATGGGCTTTTAAACATATGCTTGTCACTAGACACTAATTTATTTATTATCATGAGGTCAAGGAAGCCAGGAGTTATTAGAAAGAAGAAATGGGTAAGAAACGAAATGTGTACTGTTAAGTTACTCTTTAAACTTTAGCTGCTACAAGATAGAGGCTGCTTGTTTGCTCAATTCATATGATAACTACTGCATGCTTTGCAATAAGGGTAGAAGTCCACTTTGGTTACTTTCCTTGTTTACATAGAGAGCAGTAGCCATCAAGTGATGTAGTTATAGTGCCCTTATGCTAAATTCTTGTTTATTTTCATAGAAAAACTTTATTTGATAACTCTTCCAGACAAAGTTACTTTAGCTTGCATAACTTCAGCAACATTACAAATTCTGCAGATATTTAGCCATTTTGAGTAGATACATGTGCAGAAGTTATACTTCTATACTGAAGAACACTTTTTCAGTATTTCGTTAGATGTTGCTCTAGTTTTTCTACCATTGTGATTTGATGTGTTTATTTTTGAGAAAGAACTTATAATCAGTGTTCCTTAATAAAAATATGCAGCTAATAATTTGAATGAATGGGAGGGTGAGGAAGCTTTCTAAATAAAGTATGTCCTGTTTATGGAAGCAAGTGTTTGGTAGAGAGCTCTTTCCTTGCCCTCAGGTTGTCTGTTGCTTCTTCGGTTGTTGAATTCCTCTGCACTCGAGAGAACATTATTGGTCAAATCTAAACCCATTACTTTTCCATTGAAATTTCCATTATCTGTGAGCAATTCCATCTTGGGGAGGATTATAATATTTCTCATATTCTGTAGTGTTCTGCATGTGCTTCATTACTGTGCACCATACATGGGAAAATGTCATTTATTATTTCATACATCAAAATACTCTGTCTGCATTGATGAGCCTTCTTGTCTGACAAGTGCAGCTGCTGGCCTGCACTCACATATCTTTAGCTTTATTTGAATCTCATATCTGCCATCATTAGCTATTCATGCAAGCAGGAAAAGCAAAGGAAATAGTTCAAGGAATCCAGAGTGCTTGCTTTAACCAACTCCAGTGTTCTAAGAGAGTAGCAAGGATATTATGAACAACAAAGAGAGCACAAGCCCTGTCCCATGTGTACATTAATGAGATAACAAGAGATGCCTGTAGCTCTGCAAAGATAATTTTTTTTAAATTGCTTTTGCTGTTTAATTGCAGCTTTTGTGTTTTATAGATTTTATTTAAGCTATCAGTAGCTGTACATTAATAGTGCATTTAACACAGAATTGAATACTAATAAAAAGGGACAAGTGGACTAATTTCCATGTGTAAACCAGGCTCTGACAAGATGATGTTAACTGACCATAAGTTTTTAATAAAGGGTAATTGAGAATAAAGCTATAAGAATTGTTGAGATCTTTAAAAAATAACCAAACCGAAATTGTTTAGTTACCAGAAGCCTGTAAGTGCTGTCCAACAGACATAGAAGCTCAGGATTATCTAAAAACCAGGGACAGAATCAGCCTGCTCAGATGTTTTTGGAGGGTGGCTGCCCTTTTTCGTAGTCCCCTGGCCACGAGCAAGTGCTAGAGAGGACTGTGAGTGCTGACATCCCTCACTCACCTGGAAAGGCAGCATTATTCCTAATGAGGTTAATGTGGAGTGAGTTGCAATATAATTGAAGGACATTAGCATTTATTAGAAATTGAAAAGAAAGCGGAATTCCTTAAGGCCTGACATTACAGGCATTTGGAGAGGATGAAATGTTTCTCATTAACAACCTGTGTGCTTTTTGGCTGCACTGTAGGTTTTTCTGTATGAACACCTGGCCTCTGGCTCATATTTATTTGATCCAAACACCTGAAGCATATGAATAAGTGTTATTGGTTTTCCTAGTGACTGAAGAAGGCATGGCCAGAAACATAAGCATACCAGAATATATGAATGTAATACAAATGTAATAAGAATGTAATCTTATATACGTATAAGAATATAGTTGAGAACTGTATTCTTATAAAGAGAGTGTAAAATCAGAGGCACTGGCATTGCCTCCAGCACAACCTCAATCTGTGTAGTCTAATATTTTGTAGTTATTTCAAAATACAGGGTTTTTCTGGAAAATTGGAGCAGTGTTTAGCTAAAGTCGGAGCACCGTGAGATGATGAAACTCTGAAATGTACCTTGAGCTGTTTTCCTTCCAGTGCACATAATAAGCAGTGCATATAATAGAGTAGGAAAATGCACTGCAGACAAAGGTCACTCTCCACCATCCCAGTGAGACATTTGTACCCACTTGCTACCTTCTGTGTCCCATCCTGGGGAAGGAAGGAAGGAAGGAATACTCCAACATTGCTATTGGCATGCTGCTTCTTCAGAAGAAAATAATAATGGATGAATGTTTCCCACAAAATCTTGGATGGTTCTTTTTTTTTTTTTTTAATGTTTTGGATTTCTCACAGGAAAACACCCTCTTTTCCCCGTGATTGCAATTGCCACCAAATGTGGAAAGCCCCATTGCTGTTCTGCTTGGCAGTTGCATATGTGGCTTGCTAAACATGTGCTTGGGAACATTCATACTTAAAATATCTCAAACCCAGAGACTCCAAAGTTTCAGGAATTGGCAGGTTCTGTAGAAGGTCCCAAGGCATTGTAGTTTAAACTCTGGTGATAATGTTTCAGCACCACTGGTCATGCGCTTGAGGGAACACAGTCTGCAACGCAGGAAAGACTGACTTTATAAGAAACTTCATATGTATCTGATAGTTCAGTCCAGGTCAGGAAATAAATGGCCATTTTTTTCATCTGTCAGAGACTTAGCTCATGGTTAAGTGCTGCTGACAGTGCAGTGAACTCCTCTTGAGCTCAGGGAGTCTTGAGCATAGTTCATAGAGCTTATCCTGAGAACTGCGTCTTTGATCTTTGGCAAACTGACAATTACTGTTACTGCACTGAGCAAAACCACGTCCTTCAGCTCTTTGTAACAGTGAGAAAAATGTAGTGTTATTGCAGAGAGGAAGGTATTTGCACCTGTGTTATAAATTATTTACTCCTTTCTGCCAGCAAAGATTTAGGAATGCAGAAGGTAAATAAATGGCTTATTGAATTTTTAGTCTTTAGTGATCTCAAATCTTCTGAAAGTCTTTTTTTTTTTCTTGATACTGGGGGAAAAATAGTATGGGCTTTCATCTCTTTATTCTCCCTTTCAGTGCAGTGGTATTTTTGCTTAAAAAGTGAATCTGTGCTAATATTGTCTTTGTGAGATACAATGAACTTCTTAACAAATCTGCAGTAGCATTCAAATAAAGATTTCCTTACAAATGCAGCTTAACAACCAAAGAGAAAATGCTTGTATTCAATATTGTTTAAAAGATTTCAGTTTCAGTTCTCCTCCTTGGTACTTGAGTGAAGAACAGACTCCAAAATTTCAGCCATCTTCTAAAAAGATACTGAAACAAAACAAGTAAGATGAAAGAATTACATTCACTCCTAATTTCTCATAGAAAGGTTTATTTCTCTAAGTCTCCACATTGTACCTATTAACAGAAAAGATGACAAATGCATTCAAGGCATTTAAATTAGAATTTTATCCAGCCTTGTCATTTGCCCTGAAGGAAGTACATGGAAAAATTGTGTGTTTCTGATTCAAATGGAGTTTTCCTTGCATTTTCCAAAGTTCTCTAACAATCTACCTGCTGAAGAGAGGAGAAGATGGTTTATTGGTAGTAATGTTGGGACACAATTTTCAGGTTGCTGCAGTGTGCATCCCAGCCTATGCATTTTTTGGATAGGTTGTTTTGGTTAGCTCCCTACCTAACCAAAACAGGGCTGCATTTTTTTTCCTGGTGGCAGCTAAAATCAGATTTAGATGCATTTTTCTTTGTGGCTGGGGAATCTATATGTGCACAAATTCACCTTGTATAAATATACCCCCAGACTGTGTGCTGCTGAAAGAACAGCTGGGATCAGAACAGATAAAATCTCAAACTGGTTTTGTGGTTTTTAAAAAATGTATCAGTGTGTTAGGTGAAAGTTTTTTTAATGAACTGACATTATTTAGCTGAATTATTTAGAGACTAGCAGTTGTCTGCAGTTTATGACTCACACTTTGGTTAATCCCATGAAGAGACTATGTCTCTTGGTGTCATTAATGAAAAGCAGTTGCATTCCTCCTTTCATATATCTCAAAGTGAAAACCCAGCAAGTCACAACATTCAAATTTAGAATTCCTTCTGTTCAGCACCCTCCTCCCTTAAAATACCTAAATTAGGGATGCAACATAGATTAAATGATGTTCTGTTTACACCAGCAGTTCTCTGACCTTAATTCTGTCATCCTACCCATAGATTTGGACATCTCGAAATGAATAACAGATTTTAAGCTTCATCTTTCACACGTGTCTGTTAACTAGTGTAGGAAGCCCTTTCTGCCTCTTAAATCAGCTTTGCTACTTTGTCCTCAGCATGGGGAAAAAGACTAAAAAAATTTTTGCCAAAAGAAAAGGGATGACTCACAAAGATTTATTTTCATGGCCAACAGAAAGTATTTAAACCTGATTAGACATATGAAAGAATTTATCATGGATTTATGTTTCACTGTGCTATGTGAGCTAAATGTGTAACTACATCTTCAGTAAAACTCTCTTGCTGTGACAGAAACAGTCTGGAAACAAGTGTGACTCGCTAACCAATTATGCCAGTGCCCTACCCTTACGGAAGGGAAATGTTGGATCTGTTCAGAGCTCAAGTGAATGTCAAACCCGTGGGGTTTTGCTTGGTTGTTTTCCTGCACAGAGATGCAGACCACATTGGCTTTAGTGTTGGTCGTACATTAGACTGAATTTGACACCTTGTAAGAGAAATTTGTCAGGAAAGATTTCGCAACTTTGACCTGAGAAATTCCCATACACATGTAATCCTAATACTTTATAGAAGAGTGTCTAGGAAGATTATTAGAACCATACTTTTTGATAGACAGAGAAACCTTTGTAAAATTGATGTGTAATACTACAGAGGACTATCAGTAAAAAGCAGAATGAAATAGCAAATCCTTTCCTTGGAGTACAGTAGAGGTGAAAATCATGTTTCAGAAACTGCTCTGCTGTCTCGACAGGTAAAGAAGAATCTCCTCTGCAAACCCATCACTTTCCAGTTCTGAAGCTAATCTCTCACACAGTCACCACAATGACTTTGCAGGACTTGAAGCTTCTGGCCACAGCTGTAAATTGAAAACCTCTGGGGACAGATGCTAGAACATTATCTCAGTCATTTTATACAGTGAAATTATTAAATGTTTGCGGATGCAGTTTTGGCAGATTAAGTGTGCTCTCAAGTGATTCCAGGGCACTTTGGGAGTTGGCATGACCAGGATACTGTGCCCATGGGGCAGCATCTGCTGTCCATTTTGGCAGATTAAGGGACACAGGCACAGAAAGTCAACTTGGCTTTGCTGTTCAGATGCTGAGGGTGAATTTAGCCTGCTAATGGAGGTGTCCTAAATGCACCAGTGACAAAAATTGTGATTCTAACTGGAATTTTTTCTTAATGTTTCTTGTATTTTCACTATAATAAGTTTGTCAATGTTACTTTTTTACCACATAGATACTCTTTAACATTGAGGGAAAACCATTCTTGAAGGCATTCTGTATCAGTCAAAAAGGAAAATATTAATTCTTCTGCAATCAGCAGAGATTTCTAAAGTGCTAAGATGAACACTGGTAGAGATGTATATTACCCAGTAGCATGTTTTATGCATATTAGATATCAAGCTTGAAACTGCCCTTTTCCCGTCTATTCTTTGGAGTTAATTGTATGTTAAAAAGTAAACATAGACAAATATAGGGGTGTTGCTCTGTGTGAACCAGCAATTCGGGAGATGTTTCCATGGCCCAAAGCTGGAGTGAGTTGTGCTGTTTTGTTGCCTGCAGTGCAGGGTGTGTGCCTCTTTCACTTGCTCTGGGAAATCCAAACACAGCTAAGCTGATAAAATAGGTCATAAATTTGCACATTTATAATTATTTTGACTTCAAGGAGAACACATACACAGCAGAGCAAAAGAGCAACTGTGTAAATTGAGTTTTGACTTCAGCATTCCTTCCAAAGGATCCCTGTCCATGTCAGCACATAAGACAACAGGGTTTTCCCGGATGTGGTTGTGTGGCTGTGGGACCAAGTGTCTCCTTGCCTGTTATTAAATATTGCTGCAAGGGGGTTTCTTTATTAATCTCTTGCTCTGTACTGAACTGTTAAGGCCTGTTCATAATAGTGCTGAAAACCTGTACCCTGTCCAGCACTGAGCCTCCAGTAGCTTGCTGTCTCTGACCACCTCCTCAAAATTGAATTTTTAGCTCTGTACAGACTGAAACTCCGTAATGGTTTTGAGCCCAAACCCCACAGTTACTTCACAATAGCTGATTTTCAAGATCTAGGTGTCCTATCATCATGACTGCACCATGAATCTGCTGCATGGTCCAACTCAGTGGTCAAGCCTCATATTGTATGATCTACTTTCCTTTCTATTTCCTAAATATTGCATTAGAAAAGTCGTGTGTTATAACCAAGCAAGGAGAGAAGAAAGGAGTGGGGAAATAGAGGATTTCTAATCTAGCAACAAGAGTAGGGAAAAACTTGCATTACAAAAGGTTAAAACAGGAGGAGGGAGTTTAGTGTGACAATTTGATAAAACAGATTTGATAAACAGTCTGGGGTTTTTGTGTATGTTTAAATAGCAGCTTCCTAAATCACTAACTGAATTTCTCAGTATTCTTGGATCTAAGACTGCTTATCAGTTTCAGCAATTCTCGTTGTTTTGAGCTGAGATTATAGGATCATGTAAGCAGCAAAAATTGATTTCTAGCATCTTCTACTTTATTTAGTGCCATGTGGATTTGAGGGAAAAAATTTAAGTTATTAAATGCGTATCAGAAAAAGAATAATTTTAAAGATCATTGATACAAAAGATGTCTCTGCTGATTCCCCTCCCTTAGCTTCCATTTTGAAACAATGCAGAACCATTTTTTGTTCTTAAAAATTGTTGGAGGTTTATTGCATCAACTTCATATTTCAAAATAAAATTTTGTTTCCCGATGTTCCTTTATATGTTTTATCTGAGTTCTGCTCTGATACTGAAATCCTTCAGGACTAGGCTGATACCTGTTTATTTCCTTCTGCATGATGTTTTATTCTTCTAGATGTGCTAGTGCAGCAGCTTGGTAATGGCTAGGAGATGTTCACAAGGATCCCACATTTTCTCTTTGAAAAAGTTAAGGCTGCCTTCTTGAACTGTAGTGCTGTACATTGATACAGGTGATTATTCTCTGAAGTGTTTCAGTCAATCCCAGTAACATGTATCATGTAGAAATTAGGATGCTTTCGTTCCAAAAACTTCTTAAGAGAAGCTGCTTCTTGAAAGCTGCTTATGAACTTGACTGTCTTGAAATAAAAGGTATAGGTAAGTTATCAAAATTGTGTAAGACTGAGAACTGTTAGCCATCCTTTCTATTTGAAGAAATGTCTCTACTATTACCAGATGGCACTCTAGAGAAGCAACTTACTTTTGCTATTTTCTGTGTCAGCACCGAAGTTTAAGAAGAAAAACACATCAGGACCAGAAAAGTGCAGTAGGACATGAATTCAAACGGTAGTCACCACTAGCACGTGGGACACCTGTTAATAGAAAGCTGCCTGTTTATTCCACCTGAAGAAATCGTGTAGAAGAGTTCAACGTTTCCAGTGTTGCTAATAACTGTAGCTGGAAAAGTTCTAAAAAAGAAGCATACATCCCAAAATGTGAAAATCATCTCCTCCAAAAACGTTGCTCAGGGACATCAGTGTGACTGACAATCGAAAGCCAGAATGTGCCCTCATGTGTGTGCTTGACTCTCTTAAGGACTTGAGAGGCTTTTTCCTCACACCATTTTCATCATCTCTGCTTCACTACTTTGAGGTCCAAATAATTTATCAGCTGAATTTGAAAAGAACAAAAAATACCTGCTGTTTTGCCTTTGCCTCATTTGATAAGCATGTAGCAACTCCTAACAGGAGTTTAGGATGATAAAACATCAAATGAGATAGAAGGCAGGCTGAAATGGTTATATTGTCATTAACTTACAGAACCCTTGGCTGCTACAATGTGTTTGTGCTGTGCCGGAGGTCTCAAATGAACAATTTGAGAGTAAATGAATAAAAATTGTATGATAGGTTAGTGGGGTGTTCATGACTCCAGATGTTGCGAACTTAGGTGGTTTCACTACTTCTGTTTAAATTATTTGTAAAATAGAAACTTGCTGGTTATTTTTCAAGTTTTCTTCCTTCCTTTTGCTGTTAAAGTTCAATTTGTGATGGAGATAACGTCTGAAACTATGGCTGTACCTTCACACCTGAGCATGTAGCACCCTTAGCGCTCTGTTCTGGTTGTGCTGTCAGTCAGAAGCCACATGAATCCAGCTGACAGGGCACTAGTGGGATTTCTGCTGTTTGCAGTGAAACTCCTCCAGGGTGGGGTGAGCCAGGGGAAGCAATGTTATGGTGCTGACAGCTGGGTGTAGGTCTTTGCTTTGTTCAATAGTCACTGCAGAGGACACTTTGGGGTGTGTTGGAAGGCACTGTCACTGCACTGCACTGAGAAATGTTGGCACACGCTATAGCAAGGCATCTGACCCTGATCAAATATTCCTCCTCAATTAAAAGCATGCGTAGCTATTCTGCTCAGCTTGTTCTTAGGAAGCTAATAATGGACTTGGATCCTCTTGCTCTATTTTGGCGACATCTTATTGAATCATGCATTGAATGATGTGACTAATTTGTGGAACAGAGTGCCTGTGCATCAGCTGTTCACGGTTGCTTTCCTGGGGGGAAGATAAACTTTTTATGTTAAAAGACACCGATCATTCTTTTCAGCATATCAAAGAACAAATGTACTGTAGGCTTTTCTGTTGGAAAAAAAAAAAAAAAGAGAACAAATGGCTTTTATCTGTATTTCCATCATTACTCCCGCATAAATCTCACTGAAGCTAATGTGACTTGTAGCAATGCAGATGAAAGCCAGACACTGTTGAGATGTGGAGTCCAACAGAGCAAGGCACACCACAGAAGCAGGAGGGTTCATCCCTGTAGGAACAACCTGCAAGTGTGTGACTCAGCCTGCTTGGAATGAACCATTGGTGTGCAAAGCCAGGGCTCTCCAGATTGGTGTAAACAATCAATCTGATTAATGCAGTGGCTGTGCACCCTACTGAATGCTCAACTTCACTGCTGCCCAGATGGATTTCTCCAGAAGAAAAAAGTTTGGTGTGTGCATAGGAGCACACGTGATGTCTGTGATGGAAGGGATGCAGGGCAAACAAAAATCACCCGGACTCTGTGACTGGGAAGGAAGAGATGGGACTGGGAGGGTTGAGCTGGACTTCTCATGAGTTGTGGGCATAAGGGGAGTAAGCTGAAACCTGCAGGCTCACCTTGAGGAGTTGGAAGGGAGTAAGGGGACAGGGTCAAAGGGACAAACCTGTGGGATGCTGTGGAGATTAAAAAAAGAAAAGGAAAACCAGCAAGCAGCAGGTTCTTAAAAAAGTATATAGAAATACATAATGGAGGACAACATTAACTGGGAACAATAAAGTTAGTCCTCCCAGCTGATCACAAATAGTAATGTCACTGTGAGCAGAAGAGGAAGGCAGTTCTGTAGGTGGGCCCTAGGACAGAGGCATAGCTGGAGCAGTCTGATAGAGAAACACAGAATTACTTATTTCAGTGCTGACAAGGCCAATAAACCATGCAATCAGCTTAATTTCTTGATAGTTTCTGAGATAATGTCTACAGCAAAGTCTCAGTTCTGCCCAAGTTCCATCCATGGACACTTGAGATCTGTAGAACAAAAGCAGCAAACACCCTGCCACCAGCAATTACTTTGACCTAGATGAAAATAGCAGGGGTTTTATTTTTTTATCTCTTATTTTGCTATTCAAAATAGTATGTATTGATCCCTTTATTAGTGTAACATACAGACTGAAGTTCAAAGCAAAGACTAAGACTAAGAACTTATTATGGAAGGCTTGTTCAAAAGAGAAATTGGGCAAGGAAAGGTTTTGATCAACCCCCCCTTGCCTAGGGTTCCACCTGCAAACGCAGCTCTTGCACCTCTCTTGCTATCCAAGCTTAGGAAATGTAGCACTGCCCTTTAACACACGAGTCAGAAGGCAGGCTTTCTGTAAGGTGATGTGGCTGCTGCTGTTTTCAGAGTATCCTCTTCATCTTACCTGCAGCTGTGGGACAGTAAAGATAATGTCTGCCAGCTTTTTCTCTCTTGAAAGCAAGAGCATACTTGTGACCTGTCCTTCTGAAAGGGCACTGCATTGTCATCTGATATATTTGGATATTCTCAAGTCCACATTAAAAAATGGCAAGTTATCTTTTCATCACAGGATATTCATAGTAAATAGAAAAAAAAAAAAATCTTGCCAGTCCTTGCTGCCCAAAGGAAGTCTATAAACAGGACTCCTGAGTGTATGCAAGTAAGCTTCAGAGGAATTGAAGAAGTGTGGTTGCAGTGTGAGTAATTGTACTTACAGAGAATCTGTCAAGAATACAAAAGGCAAGCCTGGCAGTGGAAGTGTCCCTGTTGCTCTGGTAGGACAAGGACCACACAATCCAGCGTGATTCAGTAGAACTTCCTTCTAAGTAGATTAGCTCCTCCCTGTGTTGACTGATAAAGATACAAGGTGATTTACTTACAGGAATGCAGGTGCGAGCCTTTGAATAAAAAGAACTGCTATGGACTTTGAGTCACCAGCAGTGATGAATTTTTGAAGTCAGTTTACCATCATTTAATACTATTTTAGAATAGCTGTTAGTGTGTGGCCTTTTCATTTCTGCCAATAAACTTCCTAATAGATACTGAAGCAGGACTGAAAAGCCTGTGAGCACCATGGAGACATCATTTGTTCAGTGTTGCATTATGACGTACTCATGATCTTTTTTTCTTTGCTTCCTTAACTTTTTTTTTCAACCTCCTTATTTCATTTCTGTTCAGTGTGTGTGTTGATTTTAGTGATGGTGTAGTTCATTGTGGAAGTGATTTAATGTTCACTTGTGAATACTACTCCAAGGCACCTAGTAGCATTAGTATGCTAGTAGCCGCCCAGTGATGGTGCTTCCTGTGTCAGCTGTAGAACACAAAAGTTATACTGGAAGTACTTAGATAAATCTATTTCCTCAAAATGGCTCTGTACTTTCATTTTGTCAAAATGCCTGCGTGTTGGCTTTCTTTGCTGCTGAAATGCTGTTCTATCTGTTCCTAACTTCCCTGTTTAACAGCAGACAGACCCAGGGAGCACTGACTGACTCGGATGATCCCGAAACAGGCTGTCTAACTGATAACAAGCCAACTGCTCGACACTTCTATCCTGTCGCCTTGCTGCTTGTCAGCTCACACCTGCTGGTTGTGTGGCTTATTTTAAGTCTTGCTTTGCTATTAGCCAAATATCAATAAACTTTACTTGTGTTCCTTTCTTTTCTACAAACAGCAACGAACTAACTCTAGAAAAAAGAATCATGTTGTAATATTTCTACAGTCTCAGACCCCAAGGATTCATCTTTAAGATTCCCATGTCTGAAATGTACTGTGTTTTCATTCTTTTTTTCTGAACTCCAAGAAGTATACTATGCATTGAGTGAATTGATTTGCTCTTTCTGTTCATGGTAAAGCTTTCCCACTGTAATTAGCGCAAAGAAAGCCCACTTACAATGCTGTCACTGTATAGAAGTTGTGGAATCCTGAATGCTTGAATCCCTCTTTCCAGAGTAATTACTCTGACAAAAAAAAAAAAAAAAAAAAAAAAAAAAAAAAAAAATTTGCACAACACAAACTAACCCCTAGACAAATATGGCAGGGCAATGGTTTGTGAGACTTATCTTCCGTTGTGTTTTTTCATTGTAACTAGCTAACGGGATTGTTTTCGTTTAATAAATTATTATTACTTTGCTACAACTAACCCTTTTCTGTAGAGTAAATAGAATATACTAAGTTCTGTTTTGTAATGAAATTAGCCTGTTTGTAATTGTTGCTTTAGTTGCTTTTGCTTTCAGTACACTTTTATATTCTTTTTAACAAAGTCCTGTTTATGTCTTGATGCACCACTTTGGCACTTGTGACTTTTGTACTGTATGTGAACGAACATCCTTCCTTTATAAAGCAGAGAGGTGGATTGGGCTGTTTGAAAAGCCATTCTCTCTTTTTTTCATTGCAAAGCTGAACATACAGCAAATGAAGCAGAGATGAAACTTTCCTTCACGAATCTCTAGGGCCAGACTTAATAAAATTCCTTATTCCTAGAATGTGCATTTTAGGGCAATGTATACTCACACATATATAGCAAATCAATTGAAAAAGAAAGGTATGAAAAGGTTTAAAAGGCAAATATATTTCTGGAATTAGAACAAAATGTATCATTAAAGTTATTAAATTTTTTTACTGAACTTTAAACCTCAAGGGCAGATATATTAGGGGGATGGAAAATCTTATCACCTATTTCTGAGGGCAATAAGTGTACTGGGCCTGGCCTTGGATTTAATTCTGTAAGATGTATCATCACTCATGGAAAACAAAAATGTAGAGTTGAATCCTTGTTATTTTTACTTCAACTGTTGCTGAAACTCTGCAATGAACAAATAAAGCATATTTATTTATTCTATGTTTCATGAAGTTGTACTTTTTCCCCCTTTCACTAGAGAAGGATGCCGCATAGAGAATGTTCTGAAGAATGTCAAATGCAGAAAGTATGCATTCAACATGATACAGCTGATGGCTTTCCCAAAGTACTACAGACCTCCAGAGGGGACATATGGAAAAGCTGACACCTAAGTTTAACAAAAGTGTAATCAGGAGCATGTATCATGCTAATTAGTGAATATAACAACTGCTGTTTATGACATATGAATTGGGAATGTATGACCAGTGGAGGTGTTATTTTTAGCAGGTTTTATCACTTTACACTGAAATGAATCTGATTAGTCATGAAATAAAACCATGAAAAAGCAATGGACTGGATATTCTGAAAATCAAATATACTCAACTTATCTTTGTGAAATTGAAGCTTAGTATGACTCATAAGCCAGCTGGAATTAGTTTCTGGGGTCATTTGATTGAAGATTAAAAAGGGAAATGGCATTTGCTGTAGGAACAGAGATTAGTAATCTGGAAGGTGGCATTCTGACTCCAAACCAAACCCTGAGATTTGATTTAAGGGGTATCTTACTGCTGGAAAAGGTGTTTTCTGTAACCAGCAGAGCACTGAGGTCTTGATCACTAAGGATTAAACCCTTCACAGAAATGTTTATGAAAGATGCTAATGATAATACCTGGGCTAAATATAATTTTGGTAATTACAATTAGCTTCTTTACATAAGCGTGGTAACTTCATAATGTGTTTTTAGTAATTGCAGACTGTAATTTCAGTAATTCCATTTTGATTCCCTGCGGTTCATTTGGATGTATCACTCTTGGTTTTCTGTACCCCAGCCAAATACCACTTATTTCACTTTCACATAGATCACACTGAAATCAGGGCGATTAATTCCACAAGTCATGTGACTTGAATTTCACCTCCTCTTTAGTGTAAACCCTTAAAAGCAAATTTTCTTTAGTGCTAGGGAAAATAAGTTGTATATACAGGAGTTAATGTATCTTTAGACTCTGAAAACTTGTATGTTATTAGAAAGCCTAAAATAAATGTTATGAGTAAACTGCTGTACTAGGACTAGTTAGCCACAGCAGCTGATTTATATCAAATTTGTAATGCTGCAGGTAGACACTCTAGGATGAAGAGCTATCAGCTTTAAAAATGAATGTTAATGTTCTGCCAGCTGGTGTTAATCCTGAAATTTGTCTTGCAAAGAACATTTGTGTTTTCTAATTGTGTCTATTTACTTCTATTTACCTTCTTCTGCCTCCCAGAGAGGAATACAATTTAAAATTCCCAAGTATTCACTGGTTACTGACCTTTATGCAATGCCTTCTTTTTATATCTAGAGCAGAAGTATGAGAAATGTAGCCTAATGAAACTACCCTGGGAATTTGAGCATCTGTAGGAAATTGTAATTGCCATGGATAAAGAAGTAGACGTTTGCTTACTCCTATGGAAGTCAAAGAAATCTCTATACACCGTGACTTTTAATTAGTTCTTTTTAATCCATTAATATTCATTACTGGGTATAAATCTGTAACTATAATAGAATTTAAGAGCCTGATTCTGCAAATTCTATTTGGGTGATCCATGGAACTGATCTATCATTTGCCTAAAATTAAATCCATCTTGTGTATTTGCAAGATCAGGCTTTGGAGTTTGTAGGAAAACATCAGAAAGAGATTCTTGTTCTAATACTCATTGACTTCAGTGGAGCCAGAAATTCACCTATACAATACATTAGCTAATTGGAACTATTTTTTCCAAGAAAAGTAGATAATGTAAGTAGTGTTTTGGTGCATTAGTTTTTTATTTCTATTATATAATATGCTGTCATTAATTGCTTCCTTTTTCTTGGAATGTATTCAGTATATGTCAGAAGAGTTGACAATGCATCACAGATAAGCTCAGACTCATGAGAACATAATGCCTTGATTTCTTCTTGTCATGTACCAGTAGAAGGGGACAATACTCATTGGGTGGCTGGATATGTGCATAAATTAGTGTTTGTCTATTAATATAATGTAGCTGATCTGTGTGAAACTTTCTTCTGAATTTATGGAACATAATCTTTCCTAGAAAAGTAATTTTTCTTGTGTCAGGCTGCTGCACTAACCCTCACTATATACATGTTTATTATTAGCTTAAAGAACCCCTACATATGCAGTTTAGAGATAGTGATAAATTCCTTATGGGTCTCTGAAATAACCTCCAGGCATGCAGTAGAGAATGCCAACCATTGCACAGTAATTCTGAAACTGTCTGTAAAAATCTCAGTGGAGATGGTGCTCTTTGCTGGGTGCTATAGGTACCTAGACTTCTTTATCTGAGTCCCATTGGCATTCTGTCACATTAAAATATGAAATTATTCTAGATTTTCTTGCCAGGAAAATAGTATTTCAAGATTGTGCCTCAGCATTTTAGCCCTGCCCAGGCTCTAAATTGCTGTTATCACTACCATGTTATTTTTGCGTTGAAATTGTTTTTCACGCTGAAGCCATGGATTTGATGAGGAGAAAGAAAAAATGGCACTGGATTGCTATCCTTTTTGTTTTAGCAACCATTCACAGTATGTTCTTGTGAAATTAAATAAATCCCTTATTTGCTAAAGATAATTAGACAAAACCACAAATACATCAGTCAGCTGCCGTGAAGCCTCGTGCTTGGGCCATTACAGAAGAGTTGCCTGAGCTCTGTGCTAAATAGTGCTGAAATTTTTCTCACTGATATTTGGATTGGAACATCTTGTTGTAGGTCTGGAGAGCTTTGTAAAACCTGCACAAGCGCTCCAAGTGTCCTGGAAAAACCTCATTGCTTCAGTAGCAAAACAGGCCCAAAGATTTTGTTGTTTGGTCAGTGCCTGCTGGGGCTACTGTGGTCCCTGTGGGCAAAGGCTGTGCCGTCAGCTGGCCATGGATTCAAAATTTTGGGGTTTTCTGGTTTGCCTTTTATGGAGAAACAAAGAGGGGCTTGCTGCAGGTTGATGGTTGTGCTACATGGAGTACATTTACTCTTTGTAGCAGCTGCTCCCAGCCCTGTGGGTTGTTTGAGTGTCTGACAGAGGAGTTAAATCATCCCTGGGGTCTTGCACATTATCTTCTAGCTCACTGTGCATTTCAGTGCACTACTTAATTTTTATGAGCAAACTACATTTTTTGTCTTGCAGAGGGATAACATAAGCAGAGTGATTTTGATGGTGGCTCCACAAAAACTGTTCCATAACTGCTGTCTTAAAACTTTTGTAAGGTATAAAATAATCTGCTTTTAGAGGAGGGCAGTTCTTAAGGGCTAGAAGATGAAAATTCAAAAATACATCTGGCATCTAAAGCCAAATCTTGTCTTAGAGATGATATTATTTGTAGAAATCTAATCAGGATCTGTCTCGAGGAATCCTGAAATAAGGGCTTCTAGCTTTCAATATTTGTACAATGCATCACACACTTCCATGGGGGTTTTGTACCACAGAGTAGTGACTAAATAGAGAGCTAGCCTAAAATAACTAAAAACATAAGGAAAGGAATGTTAAAGTATTTTTCCCCAGAAATGATTGTAATATTGTTATAATACATGTCTATGAGTGACATTATATTATCTATTGTTTATAATACATGTTTATGACTGACATTAAGCAGGCAGGGTATTTTTTTTGAGGTCTTCTGAGGAATTTAAAATGCATTCTGATTAATGTTCATACTTTGGCTTTTATGGAGCAATTAGAAAGCAAAAATTTTTAATCATGTTGTGTGATTTTTGTCTATGTGAAGCTATGTATTTTGATGGAATCCTAGCAATGTCTGTGTTATAAAAAAAAATAATTTAGGAGGACAGCTGAAACAAAATATTAACTGGGAAGTAGCCTTAAGGAAGCCCTTTGCAATGCAATTTTAATTTTTTTCTGTCTGAATTTTGCCATTACGTAAGTGAAATGAGGAAATTAACAAACAATTTTGTGTCTAAATCAATCTCTCCTGATGAAAATTCACTTAGTTGCAGTGGAATAACTTGTAATGATATTCTAAATCTTCATTAGTAATTTTGGTATAAAGAAGTGCAACACTCCGTTCTGAAGCCTACTCTATAATATGCCTATTAAAAGTTTCAGGAAAAAATTATTTTTATTTCTAGATTAAACACAAGTTCCAAGAAATCCTTTGGTCCATTTAAAAAAAAGCATGAAATGCACTGAACATCCACCAGTGTAATAAAGAAAGGAATTGCATTGAAAACTATGCAGCAAAATTACTTGTGTGAGTTAATGTATGTAATCACTTAACAGTCTTATACGTACATTGTGCCAGTTGGTTATGTTGTAAACTTGAAACTATTGATATTTATATTTATGCTCTTTTTTATTATAAAGAACTGTGCTGTATAGGTAGTGCCATGAGGCATGTTTGCATCTTGCTTTTCACTTCCTTGCAGCTTAAAAGCAGATGTTTACAGTGGAAATGCTTTAAAGTAATTTGCTGTTCTCGAAAACACAAACTTACCTTGTATATTGTGTGTTTACAAAAAAAAAAATCATACAAATGCTTTTTAGAGAGAAAAAAATCACAGATTTCAGTCCTTAAAACACTGGGGTTTTCCCTTAGCCGTACAACACCTCAACTGTTGTGCTGCCAAGCATTTGGCTTGCACTCTGCAGGACTCAAACATTTATTTTCTTTCTTTCATAGCATCTGCTGAATAAGTAATATAACAGCCGTGACTATCAGCATGATACTCACGATCCAAGTTAAAAACTTACATTTGCTCAGATATGAGCAAATACTTCAGGATAAATGAACTGTAAGACACTTGTGAACCAGCGTCTCCCTATTCCAAAGAGCTGAAACATAAGGCACAGGATTTGTGTGCTGGCTGGGAAAAAAGGTTACAGTTGGAGTCTGTGCTAACAGAGTGCCCTGGCCATGCCAGGTTCAGAGCAGTGAGAATTCAACCACGCTGCAGTGGTGTTTGGTTACTCCTTCCTTGCATGCAAAGTGCCTTGAAAGTTTTCAGCACTTCTGTTTATGAATGGCCTGACTTTAAAACTTCTAAAATCCCAAATTACTTTGGTACTTGTTTTCCTTTTGTGTAGCTGTTCCTTGTGATGTTCCTGTCTTACATTCTGGAGCACACAGGGCTGTGTATCAGTAACATTAACAGGACCTCAGTCCGCAGCATGTGTGTGTCCAGAGAAACAAAGCACAACTATAGGAATTCAATGCTTTTTATATTTCAGGGTTTATCAGTTTTGTTTCATTGCTGTCTGTAAGCCATGTCCATTGTACACTATGTGTATATTTTTATTTAAATAAATTTAATGTTTATTTTTTATGTTTCTGACTTTTCTGTTCGTTATTCATTTTTCATTGTCATTGCGGTGGCGTTGCCCAGAGGGAGGATTGTCCATGCTGATGACAGTGTGTTCCCTCCTGAAGCAGTTGGGGGAAGCCCACTCACAGGTCTCATCACCTCTAGGAGCAAGGATTTAAGAAAAGTTCTGAAATAACATTTAAAAGCCGGCAATGGGCAAAAATTTATAGTTCATATTCTTCTTAGTCTTACCATAACTTTCATCTCAGAACCAGGTGGGTCATGCGTTTTCTAGTTCAAAGCAAACAAAACATTCCAATGCCCATAAGGAGATCCCTTTCACATAACTGTTGATCTTTAATTCAGGTGGGATCAAGGCTTTTCGTAATGAAGACTTTTAAAAAGGTGATGTGTCATGCTTTGTCTGGTATCACATCTTCACCATCGCAGCAAATTATTTCCTTGGGAAATAATTATGGATTGCTTCTGTGCTGTTTTCTTGAGTTTCTGTTGGAATCCGGATTTATTATATGATCTCTCACCACAATGAAAGGTAAGTTCCCCATGGCTGGCTGAAATGTAGCAAACAGATCTTCTGTTCGGGTATATGATAAAATGTGGCTCATCTGTACTGTCAGTACTACGAGTAGAAGGTGGTTGCATAATTTAGTATCTCTGTTTATATGTTAGCATTTTTAGTTTTACTAAAATATATTTAGTGAGATTTTAACTACTTGCAGAGTTCTTGATAACCTTTAGAAAACACTGGGAATTGGTGCTTCTTTGGAAATAAATTAAAAAGCTGTTAGCATTCAGCTAACAGGAGCCTAGGAGTTTTGTCTCTTAGTAATAAAAGTGAAAGTATTTTTAAATTACTTTGTCTCACTTTGCATGTTTATGGATTTTATTTTCCTCGTAAACTGGGAGCCGCTTTCTTCTCACAACGATGTAAGACAGAAAAGGAGAAAGAACCTACAGCTGAAGTGAGATGATAGAATAATATGATAGCAAAAATATGTTTTCACTGATTCCCTTTCCAGTGTTACTTCAGAGCATGCTTGAGTATGTGACATAATATTTCTGAACCACAGTCTGCAGGGTTCCACACTGGGCTGACCATTGCTGCCTGTAACAGAATGTGTTCACAAATGCTGCTTCTGCTAGGCAAGAGCTTGATTTTGAGGGAAAAATGGTTGTTCCACTTTGCACATTCTGCCAACAGCAAGGGAAGAGGACAGTGCTCAGCTGAGGAGGTAAGGAGTGTAACAATGCATCAAGGTTTAATGCTTTTTTTATGATAGATAAAAATTGTAGTCACATCCAAAGGTTACAAAGCATTTTAGATAAAGAAAAGATAAAGAGAATTTTAGAGGTTGATTGCAAGTCCTAATGTAAATATAAATTACTTGCTTCTAAGTACTTTTAATTAAGTTTAAATAGGTTAATTATTTACACTGTTCAACGGGAATATTTGATACATATCAAGGTAATTTTCAGCAGGAATTAAAAACAACTCCCAAACTCACAAAATAACATCATCTAGTATAAATGAATACTTTTAATGACTACCTTTACCTCCTCATGATACACCACCTCCATGCTTTGTTGAAAGAAAGAATTAATTAAAAAAAATTAAATCAGGGTTTTTGCTTTTTTAATATCAGTATGGGAAATAGAAGTGATCATTTCATGGGTGGGAAGTAGTAGGTGTTAGCAGGTTTTTTGTGTGTGAATCCAGTTAGTGTACTTAGGTATAAAATACTGAGTAAGAGTTCAAAAAACAAAAAAGTGGAGCACCCAGTTTATATTCACATATTCAATGGCATGGTTAATGGACATCAGCAGGGGAGATGTGATCCCACACTTTTTAAAAATCAACAGGAAAGCAGTGCACACTATGCAATTCGCTTTTGCATTAAACTTATTAAGTCAAATCAATTTTTACAAGCACATAGGCTAGAGTTCTGGAACTTAATTCCTTTTGATCTTCCGCCTGCTAAATTCTGCTTCCCATTGTGCTACCATGCAGTTTATTTTTAACAGATAATTTGTTTGGACACCATTAAAATGAAAATATGACAACTTCTAGTGCTACTAAGGCACTGAAATTCCTGTCAAGTTATTAATTGTCTGCACTCACACACACAAACAGACACGCAAACAGCCATTTGCACAAGGGAAAATTGTAGAGTTAAGAAAATATCGCTGCTATGTTCAAGAGCATGAAGCACACAAAACACAGGATCCTGACTTTTGCAAAGCCAGCATTACAGAATACTCCCACTAATTTCTGTGCTTGAGGTGCAGCCCCCATACCTGTTAGGTGTCTGGAGAAGAAGACTGCTATGATGTGACAGGTTTTAAATGGAACATTTTGGGGCTGAGTCAATTGATTTTTCTTTTCATTACAATATGACATTAATTCAAAACTCTTTTCTATGATTAGTGTTCTGAAAGGCACATTTCCGAATTACGGATTCTTTTTTCAGCTGAGCACTGCTTAGTGTTAGGGAGAAGGGTGGATGCACCTTAGCTAAGAAGGGAACTGTGTGGATCAAATGGCCTTCAGATATTTTCATGGTTTGTGATTGCACTCTCATGGATCATAAATACTGTCATAATCCTGTGACCTACTAAATATGCTGGCCTTTTGTTTTGCTCTAGCACCTCCTATCTCCTTTTTAAGTTATGATCTAATTAGCAATTCATGATTTAATGAATAACCTACATAAGTAGATATGAGTTCATGTCCTCAAAGAAGATACTACAAAAGATAACCAGACACATGAGAAGTTCCTTCTATGGATTAAATACTCTGGTGAGTCTCGATCTGAATCATCTCTGTGTCAATAAATCCCTGCCACTATCAGCAATATAGATCTATGACACCACAGGAAGCTTCTAGTACTTAGTTTTCCTCTGCCAGAATTTTGTTTTACAATCTAGCTTCCTGCTTTCATTGCTCATCTGGTAACTTGAGAAGTTGCAGCCCTCTTGCATGGTACTAAAAGCTTTATTCCACTTCAACAGTTTCCTCAATCATTTTCTCCCAGTGTACTGCTCAGTTCATGACTAGGTTTGACAGAAAATGTGTCATAATATCTCCCATTTCTCTAGTGTGTTATTGAAACAGCAAAATGAAGACTAATAGCAATTAAGGCAACTTAAATTCCAGATCAGCACACAAAGCAGATAGGAGAGTTTTATATCTATTCTTGTTTGAGGCAGCTGGATGTTCATACTTATTTTCTTACTCTGTGCTTCCCTGCAGCAATCCATGTCCCAGGAGCTTGACCTTGGGATGCTGGCTGTATGTCAAACTCCTCTATCTCTTTGCCTGGTGTTTGCTACAGTTTTTATTGGCTGATAATCTTCATCCTCTTCCACTGTCTAGAAAAGGACATAAAACAAAAGGGAAAAAGGTGTAGTGCACAGTAATATGTATTTCTCTTCATAACAATGAGTGTATATATATATATAAATATATATATATATATATATACATATTGTGCACCAGCGGGAATACAGACATAACACTTTTTGTCTCTCTACTTTATTCTACAGCAAATTACCATCACTGTAGTGATACATTCTTCAGCAGTGAAAATGGAACGGATCACAGTTTTCTGAGTTGCTAACTGCATTGAGATTTTGCAAATGATGCAAGATGTAACACATTGCCATCACAGTTCTGAGACTGCAATCTGAATTTAATGCTGCCTTATTTCATTTGACCTGCTGGAGGAATTGTGATAAATTCCACATCAAAATGTTTTCCAAAAGAAAATTAAACCTTTGCATTTCTCTCATTGATAAATTAGCTATCATTAAGACTACCACATTTTAAAATGACATGTTCTTACTAAGATGGGTCTTTATTATAATTTCACATTTTTTAGTATGTTTATAGGTAGTTGATAACTTATTCACTTCCTTTTCCCTGTAAAGACTTTTATAACAAGTTATTTATATCTGAACTTACTATAACAAAGAGAACCAGAGAAACAATGGTCCAAATAGATGGATATGGGAAAAATTAGTTGTGCCGGTCTATGGCATGTCAGATCCTATTTCTTTATTCAATAGAGTTTCCTAGGACTTGAGACCAGAAGAAATAATGAACTCCTCCATGCTTCATAAAGTATGGCCAAATAACCCCATATACCTGAGAGCAATACAAATCCAAAGGCCATTGGATGTTCAGTCCTTCTCAGAGACTGTGACTGTGACTGATACCCACATGTGCATACAGACCCCTCAGGGGGATGCGGAGGAATCACTGCAAGCCTTCTCATGGGCTCTTCTTCACCAGAAGTGGGTATTTTATCCAGTACTGCCTAGTGAACCCAAAGCTATACAGCATGGGAAATGGGTGAAGCCTTTAGGTAAAGGAAGGAGCACTTGTGCAGCTTAGCTCATATCAGGGAAATTTCTCCCCATTGGCAGGAGGGATGATGAGGGGGACTCCATGATATCAGCAGGCTAATTAATTACTTTATTATACTATTATTCTATACTATATTACACTACATCTAAACTGAAACTGAACAAGAACTCCACGGAGCAAAATCTTGTGACTGTCTCCTGACCAACCATCCAGACTCAGCTTGCAAAGATTGGTAAAGAAAACAAAACACTCACACAAGAATCCTATTACCACATTCCTTCAGGTAAATAATCTTCCAACACATTCCACACGTTCACAAAACAACAGGAGCAGCACATGAGATAAGAACTGTTTTCCCTCTGTCCTTCTCCAGGAAAAAGCCTGAGAGAGATAATTGTCTCTCTCTGTTCAGAGAATGTGAATCCCACAAGTTCATGCTAGGTTCATGTCAGGTAGTCCTTAGTTTTAGGACAGGCAATTCAAAAACAGCAGGTTGAAATATATAATCAAGGATTTTATGTTAAAGTGGAGACTTGGTTTATATGTCACTTCTGTTGTCTATATTTAGTCTAATAGTCATTTACATTCCCAGGAGAAAAATGGCCACAGCCAGAAACATCATCAATCCAATTCTTTAAGGAATGTGTGACCTGTCCTCTAAAGATATTAGTCTTTATCTAAGTTAGGAAGGGACTAAATAGGGAGCTCTGAAAAGCAGTTTAAATTAGACACCTATAGCCTAAGTTAGGATTTCTGAATCCTAGTCACAGCAGCTGCCAGCTGTCAGTGTTGTTCAGCTGAGGAAAGGAAAATAAAGCTGTTGTTAAAAAAATACAGAGAAGCCTAAGATGTGTTAGAAAAGCTTTTTCAAGAATGCTCAAGGTGTGGAAAAGCAAGATAAATGCTGTTTTAAGGAAGTGAACATGGGGTTGTCTCGATATGTCTGTACTATGTTGCCAGTCTGCCAAAATTCAGTACCAAAAATCCTTTTTAATAATCAAGCAGCGCATCTTGAATTTAGCCAGCAGCAACATTTACTCTGCAGTGACATTAAAAGTAAGTAATTTATGACTGTAGCCCTCAATCTATTTGCAGACAAGACTGTAATATTGAAAGCTGGCTATTGGTCAAATTGCTTATCTAGTTTTTTACTTGGTGAAAGGAAGTTTTGAAATGAAAGGTAAATAAAATACTTTTCAGCTACATGTAGGGGCTTAGTGTGCTCTCTCTCTCTCTCTGGGCTAATTCAATAGCAAAGCCTGTGCTGAGCCATAAGGTCAAGCTTTTTAACTTGGAAAGGTTAGAAATCATTGTTATTGAAAGCAAGGCTGACAGCACAGCAGGTATGGCCATCAGTGGAATACCTGGCAGCCCTGTGGCTGGAGCAGCAGTGGAAGGGGGATGCAAGACTGCTATTTCAAGGGAAAGAACCAACAGCCACATTGCTTTAAGCATCTGGATTGTGAGATTAGGCTGACAAATAAAGCAGCAGCTTGAATACCATATCCTGAATTCCTCTCTGCAGAGACGTGCTTCTCTGAGCTTGGAGGAAATGTAAGGAGTTGCTGCGACTTGCACTGAAATCACAGAATAATCACAGCAGTGCTGACAAAAAATTTGCTGGCAGTTTTCACATCTGCATGGCTATAAAAAGCAATGGCATTCAAATATACAGCAATACATTGGCTGCCCCAAATACCCCTTGGTCTCCTCCTTGCCAAAATGGCTTCCCTTTGTCTTGAAGGAAGAAAGATAAATGGGGCGATTCTCTCTTCAGAAGTTGCTGCCTGTCAGTGGAATAGTGAATAGTCAGCACTTCCAAAAAAGCTCTTTTAATGGCACCTACTTCTCAGTCATTGCAACAGAATTAGCTACTCAAACAGACGGGTCTAGCAATCATTCCAAACAAAATCAATTCTCCTTGGGAATATTAAACATCTTGGGACTGTAGAAGGGTTGGGTTTCGTAGAGGTAGGGTTGGGGTTTTTGTTTCTCTGGCAGCCCTTCAAGACACATTTCAGGTGTAACCACTAACGAAAGCAGCCCTGAGTGTAAACCCTCTGACAGGGGGAACAACAGATCTCCTTGGGTCTGGGGCCAGAGGAAGCACCACCATGGAGAAAAACCGTCAGTTGAAGCACTTCCCTCAATTCCTCACAGAGACACTTCCCTCAATTCCTCACAGAGACATTCTTCATCATCAGCATCACACATGGGCAGGCAGGAGTGTTGTTAACATCCAGAAAACCAGCGTGTTTGGTGAATCTTGGTAAGTTAATTTCCAGGGAGGGTTTTCCAGAGTTCTGTGTTACTGTCCACGGTGGGGGCACCCTGCAGGCCAGCACAGGTGTCTGTGAGCCTCCTGCCACAGCTCCTCGGGGCTGTCTCACTGCAGGGACAGCAGAACCCTCTGGAAGGTGTGAGGGGGTCCTTTGGGAAACTCTGAAGAGTATCTTTGAGGAAGGCCGCTCTTCCGAATTGTGTCAGAGGCCTGTGGAGGGGCTGCAGGAGCCCTAGGGACACCCAGTGAGGCCAAGACAGGCGTGAGGCCTTCTCCTCGAGGAGCTGGTGTTGTGATGGTGGTTTTCCTCCTGAGGAAGCTGCCATTGATCAGCCAGTTGAGGCAAATCCTCCACTAAGCAAAGGCTCCATCTTGACAGGCTGAGCTGAACAGGAGATCCATTTAAAAAAGGAAGAAAATAAAAAGGAAAGAAATCAGCTCTCCCAAGTGAAACTTGTTGCACAGGGTCTTCCCACTACTGCTGTGGTGAGTATTTGGAGAGAAGACAACAGGCTCCCCTCAGAGCCATGGCAAGGTCAGGATGGGGTCCCTGAGGGGATTGTGCTGTGCCCATGGCCTCAGAGCATAGATCATTTCAGCAGGGAATTGCTATTTCCAAGAGGGATTGCATCAGACCTGCTTGTGCAGCACAGCCAGGGATGGCAACTCTGCGAGGAAAAATCAGGACCTTCACAACTTCAGAATCCTTTATTTTGTAACCTAGTAGCATGTGAAAGGGAGTACCTTTAATTCTCTTTCTGTTTTAAAAATCCACTTGCAGAATGTAAAAGAGCATTCGAAAGCAAGCTGCCTGTTTGTTCTCTGCCTTTTCCTTGACTGCTTCCTTTTCAGAGGAGGGCAGTGCTGCTCGTCTGTCTGTCCTCTCTGCTCCAGCAGTGGCTCTGTAAGGGGAATTCGGATGGCTTGTGCTGAATCTTTGCTGTTCTGCCATCTGAAAGCACAGCCCACTCTGATGGCCTGTGCTGAATCTTTGCTGTTCTGCCATCTGAAAGCACAGCCCACTCTGATGGCCCGTGCTGAATCTTTGCTATTCTGCATCTGAAAGCACAGCCCACTCTGATGGCCTGTGCTGAATCTTTGCCGTTCTGCCATCTGAAAGCACAGCCCACTCTTTCCCCCAAGTGCTGCAGCAGAGCTGAGGTACCAGGTGGGTCTGTGTGCTGCACAGAGGAACTTGAGGGGAAGAAAGATTTTTTCCCATGAGGATTCTCATTTGACCTTATGACATTGCCCCCAGCATATGATTTAGGAGGACAACT
This sequence comes from Melozone crissalis, assembly GCF_028551555.1. Classification (NCBI taxonomy): domain Eukaryota; kingdom Metazoa; phylum Chordata; class Aves; order Passeriformes; family Passerellidae; genus Melozone; species Melozone crissalis. The sequence goes on from NW_026535986.1 coordinate 1,035,903, forward strand.
CCAACCATTTCACTAAGATCAAACCATTTGGGAAAGAGACAGTAATGGGAGGAGTTAAAAATAAATTTCCTTTTGCTTTTCTGAACCAGCTATCTGAAATCATATTGAACCCTTTTCTAGTGCCTTAATAATAGCAAAATCCTTGGTGATACTTTGAGAGGTAACACCTCTATTTAGATTATTTTGTTTTATACATGCCTTTTTATTATTATTTCATTTCAGAAAGATTCAATTTGTGACTATGCTGGGTATTTTGCACCTGTGGTTTTGTTTAAAAATATCTTCTTTCCCTTGGAATCAAACAGATTTTATATTTCCTCTTCCTAAGTTCAGCATTGGAAGATTTCAAACTGCTGTCATTTGGAACTGATTGCTAATAAATCTTTATTGAAAACTATAACAGTGAGATAAATAAAGTTTACTCTTCTCTTATACTTGTGATAGTACTTAGAATTAGTTTTATACTCTCCAACAGTTTTCTTTTAAGTGAAGAGTGCAACTTTAAAGAAGCACATTTTCACTGTCGGGTTTGGGTTTTTTTCATTCTGGGGTATGTTATATTTCTCAGCAGGTTTTACAGGAAAAGTAGCAGCTGAAATATCAGTGGAATTACTGCTTAATTACTTCAGCTTTATGAATAAGCCAGCACAGACTTTTTAGCTTTGTTGGAAGAGAAGCCTCATCACCTGTATTTCATAGGTCACTGGAAAAACCAAGATTGGCACGGAGTTTACAAGTGCCCGCTTCTTACTCTCGGGCTGGATTCAGCTCCTGCAGTTCTCGTGGACATTGATGGTCCTTTCACATTATGATGGCAGAAATCCAGCAAGAACTGACTATGTGTGAGTGTGTGAATGCCATTTTGGTGCTGCATTGGGTTCCTTGGACTGAAGGTGACTGAGGGGTCCCTGAGCAGTAAAAATGTTTGTCCTCCCACCTTCAGCCTCCTTGTCCTGCAAGGCAGGTATTCCAATATCCTGCTTGGTGCTGCCTTGGGGGCCACCGGTGTGGAAGCACAACCATTTGTATGCCAAAAGTGTTTTGAAGGAAGCATTCTTGACAATAATTTCCTCATACACACTGTGTTTTCTTGCATCTAAATCATTATTTCGTGCCACTGAAGGGGGATGGAGGAGGAATATTAAGTACAATAAAATTGCTGTGAAGCCCTAAAGCAGATAGCCTTCCAGAAGTAATGGGTTAAAACATAGAATAAGAAGCATGTAAAGAAGGGCCTGGCACTAGAACACACGGAGAAAGCACAGCACCAGGAAAACAGAGCAATAAATTAGATAAAAGGTAGAGCATCATGACAGGGGAAGAGATAAGTATAGGAGAAACTAATAAGCTGAGCAGGTTTAGAGCCAGCAATGTCAAAACGACCCTATGGGTTTTGCCAAGCCACGGGATCCAAGCCAAATACACCGGGAATTGACCAAATTAGGAAAAGAGTTCAAAAGTTTAAAGAGGAAGACTCATCAGAAAGACCCCGTCTATGATGAAGGCAACAGGAACGACCACCTGAAAATTCCCCAAAAGAGATGTCTCCACCTACGCTCCGCCCACGCTCCGCCTACACCACGCCCCATATGAATATGCATGATTATGTACCTGATCTGATGTAATCCTATACCCAAAATTGTATATAAGACTTGCTTTGCTATGAGAACTTAGAAATCCATTTTGTGATTTCTCCGACGCGTCGCTAATAAAAATACCTCCTGCTTAATTGACTTAAGCTGAGTCTGATTAGGCAGTCACCCTGCCTGTTTGGGGCAAAATTTGGCATCATTTTCTGGCGACCACGAAGGGACGTATGGCACCAGACAGGAGATCCAAGCCTTAAGGGTCCTCCCCCGGGCCCGGGTCTGGGGTCGGGGTCTTCTGGGCGCCTCTGACGGCTTTTCGTCGGGAGAAGCTCCTTCCCTGGACCGGTGCTCTCGGATGGACGCTGGCTGCATCTCCTGCTCAATTAAGAGGTATTTGAATTGCCTATTGGCTTTAAGAGGTATTTGAATTGTTTGTTGGTTTTGAGATAAAGCGCTTTGTTTGGAAAACGAGAGTCAGACGTGACCGCTCGCAGGGTAAGCCGGAGGGACGCCTCGGTAAAAATCCCTGATTTTACGAGTTAAAGTCCCGTAAATACGAGTTAAAGTCCCGTAAATACGAGTTAAAGTCCCGTAAATAGAGTACAAAAGGAAACGACTAGGTTATGGTAGAGAAGAGTTGAACTTGGTATCCTTGGTTTGTTTTGCTGTATGGGAGATTGCCTATTGTTCTTTGAGAGCGGGAGAAAGATGTGTTAATTGGTGGTTTTATGTGTTTGTCTTATGTGTCCGCTGTAAAATTTTATAGAAGATGCTTTTATTACTTTCTATGTAAACAGATTGGAAATGTATGTGCATGAACTTGGCAAACTGGTATCTCACAGTCTGCAGGCGACCTCTCGTGGCCCTACCTAGTAAACGGTCCGTTCTGATATAGACCATAAGGCAAGAACTGTTTCATAAAGATGTGTGGGTGAGAGTGAATGAGACGCAGCATCGCTGCGAAGCGAGAGGGAGTCCCGCTCCGCATTTCCTGTTCTTCGCGAGAAGCCAAGTCGGAAACGGACAAAGCGATTGGAAATTGTGTGTATGAAGAGTTAAAATCAATTGACATACAGTATTTGCAAAAAGAGACTGTTCCGGTTAAACAGAAAACGCAGACACAGGGAATAGCCATGGGAAGCCAACAGAGTAAAGATATAAATATGAAAACCCCTTTAAGATGTATCTTAAAACACTAGAAGGACCTAGGAGAGATTCCAGGGGGAAACATAAGTAAAAAAACACTTCTTAAGTATTGCACACAATGGTGGCCTCTGTACCGTCTTGATGACAGAGAAAAGTGGCCACCAGAGGGGACAACTAACTATAATACCATTTTACAACTTATGCTCTTCCTCCGACAGCTCAATAAATGGGATGAGGTAATATACGCAGACATGTTTTTCACCCTAAGGAATAAACCTGAGTGGCAAAAGGGATGTGGAATTAATGTAGCCCCTCAAGACCCCCTAGTATTGGCTTTGGAAAGAGATAAGAAAGGTCCGAAGTCAAAAGACCGTTGCTGTGATGCATGCAGTATTGGACAGCAGTGTCTCAAGTTAACAAAGAGAGATAGTGGAAAGGAGAGCGAAATAAGCTTGTGGGAATACCATCCATTCGCTCCAGGGCGGGAAGGACCCCTTCCCGGACCAAAAGAGGAACAAGGGGATCCTAGCCCATTAAAGGAATTGGAGCAGTGGTAGAAATCTAAGTCTAGATGCAGTCCTCAGAAACTAGACAACGGCTGGGAGGAGGGTAGCCCATCAAAATCAGAGATTAGCGAGGGAAAGGGCAGCCCTCAAGAACTAAGTAGCCCACAGGGGTCGGGGAGCTATGTTGACAGCCCACCCAGACTAGAGCTCGAAAGGGAAGAAGGCAGTCCATTGGGAGAAGAGAGCCGGGGGGAGACACGCAGCCCGCCCAAGCTTAGTCCATACGGGGATAGTAACACATCCAGAAATGGGGGTGACTGTAGAATGGAAACTAACACACCAAGGACTGGTGTTTGCAGAATAGAAACCAGCACACCAAAGGCTGGGGACAAGAGCGACTCATGGGGGGGCGACGTCCCTGAATTAAAATATAAGGGGAGTGGTAATGTGACATGCGAAAAGGAGACAGAGAACAACTCGCAGAGATTGAGTATAATAATACAGATAAAGGATAAAAGAGATAAGAAAGCAGCAGAGGATGAGAGGGGTAGTAGCCCGGGGCAGGATAAGGGTCGACAGATATTAGGGGGACGACAGACCCAAGACGGGAGTCGGACGGACTGTGTAATAGAGATAGGAGGTGAAAATGAAGAACTGGACATAGAGGCACAGGAAGAGAACCCCAGAGCAAGGACCAGTCACTCGCATTATACCAGATCTGTGGCACAGGGGGAAACAAAGCAAAGAGAAGAGGAAAACCATACGATAGCTCCTCTCCGACAAATTATGCCAATGGTAGGAGAAAAGACTAGAGTAAAGGTGCCGTTCTCGACAAGTGATTTGAACAATTAGAAAGATGAAGCAAAAAATTTTAAGAGAAATCCAGAGAGAGTAGCAAAGAGATTTAAATTAATGGCGAAGAATTTAGATATTGATTAAGAAGATATAGAAGTGATGCTGTCGGAGCTGACAGATACAGAAAGGGGGCTTGTGTTAGAAACAGGGAGACAACATGCTCAAGTGTTACCGGAGAGAATAGAAGATAATTTTCCCAGCAGTAAACCAGAATGGGACCCAGGTAACGCAGATCATTATCAACAGTTGGTGCAGTATAAGAAACTGATAGCGATGAGCTTGCGTAATGCAATCCCTAAAGCTATCAACTAGTCAGTGCTATATAACATCAGGCAGAGAAAAGATGAGACCCCATCAGAGTTCTTAGACAGACTCAGGGCGGCAATAAGACAATACACACCCCTAGACCCGGCAACAGAAGAAGAGAAACAGCACCTGCTAGGGTTAATGATGGGACAGAGTAACCCAGACATCAAGAAGAAGTTACAAAAGCTTGAGCACCCAGCAAACAAAAACCTAGAGACACTGCTAAATGAAGCATAGAAGGTATATAATAATAGAGAAGCAAAAGAGAAGAAAAAGGAAGACAAGAAGATAGCCCGAGTAGTAGCTGTAGCAGTGGCAGCTCAAAAGACAGGTTACCCAGAACCTAGAACTCGAGGAAGGGGTAGAAGCAACCCAATGGGAAGGGGAGAGAGACTCCAGCCCCACCCCACTAGGGTAGGGCCAAATCAATGTGCGCACTGCCTACAGATGGGGCACTGGAGGCGAGAATGTCCCCAACTGAGAGAAAGATTTATAGCCACTACCACCACCACACATCAAGATAGTGAATGACGGGGACCGGTAGGCCGTACCCTAGCAGACCCACTAGTTAAAATGGAGCTAGGAAAAGGTAAAAAAGAATTGCGATTTTTAATTAATACGGGAGCAACTTTTTCAGTTTTAAATCAAGAATTGGTACCTAAAAGTGATGAATTTGTACAAGTTGTGAGAGCAACAGGCCAACCAGAAAAAGCTTACTTTTTGAAACCCATTAAATACAAAATTGAGAAACAAATGAGAATACATCAGTTCCTGTATTTACCAAATTCGCCAAAGCCCTTATTGAGAAGAGACCTATTGGAAAACCTGGGAGCCATAATAAAGTTCAACAAAGACAAATTAGAATTTCAAGTAAACGATGAACAACTGATTACAGCCCTAAGCCTAACAATCAGTTGTGTAGAACCCAAACCTGAGAACCACAATTTCGAGCAAATCCTGAGCAAGACTTATCCATTAGTATGGGCTACAGATATACCTGGAAAATCAAAACGAGCGACACCGATTGTTGTCGAACTTAAAGTCAAGGCAAGACCAGTAGTAAGAAAACAATACCCTCTGAAGATAGAAGACAGAAAGAGAATTGAGCCCATAATCAAAAAGTTTTTAGAACTAAAGTTATTAGTAGAATGTGAATCAGACTTTAATACACCGATCTTGCCAGTAAAGAAACCTAATAGAACGTATAGGCTCGTTCAGGATCTGAGGGCAGTAAACGAAATAACCAAGACATTACACCCAGTAGTTGCTAATCCATATACGCTTTTAACTAGGCTAAAGGATAGCCTGGCCTGGTTCACCGTATTAGATTTGAAAGACGCATTCTTCTGCCTTCCCTTAGCCCCCAAGAGTCAAAAGATTTTTGCCTTTGAGTGAGAATCAGTAAATAAGGAGAGAAAGACCCAACTTACCTAGACACAGTTGCCCCAAAGCTGGTCTAACTCGCCCACGATCTTTGAGAATCAGTTAGCCAAAGAATTAGAACAATGGGAAAGGCCGCCGAGAGATGGCGCTCTCCTGCAGTACGTAGACGACCTCCTAATAGCGACAGTGACAGAAGAAGAATGCATTGAATGGACTATTTCCTTGTTAAATTTCCTGGGTTTAAGTAGATATCAAGTCTCTCAACAGAAAGCACAACTGGTGCAAAAGGAAGTGGTGTACTTAGGATACGAAATCTCCAGAAGACAGCAATCCCTGGGAGCAGCCAAGAAAGAGGCCATCTGCCAGATGCCCAAACCAGAGACGGTGAGAGACCTGCGCGCCTTTCTGGGGATGACAGGTTAGTGTCAGCTATAGATCTACCAGTATGAGATACTCGCTAAACCATTGTATGATTTGCTAAAAGAAACCAAGAATGTCCTAGTTTAGACTCCCGAGGCAGAAGGAGCCTTTAAGAGGCTGAAGCGAGAGCTGATGAGAGCACCAGCCTTAGGTCTCCCAGATGTGTCAAAACCATTCTGGCTATTTTCCCATGAGCGGCAAGGGATGGCCCTAAGAGTACTGGCACAGCAGTTGAGACCACACAAGAGAGCTGTGGCCTACTTCTCCAAGCGATTGGATGAAGTAAGTAAAAGATAGCCAGGCTGTCTGAGGGCAGTGGCCGCAGTAATAATTAACATAAAAGAGGCCAGGAAGTTTACGCTAGGCCAAAAAGTGACTGTGTTAGTATCCCACACTGTGTCAGCTGTGCTAGAACAGAAAGGCAACCATTAGTTGTCGCCTTCCAGATTTTTAAAGTACCAGGCCATCCTGGCTGAATCAGATGATGTAACCATTCAAGTAACTAATATTGTGAACCCAGCTTCATTCTTAGAAAGAAGAGCTCCAGCAGAACCCATCGAACATGACTGCCTAGAAACAATTGAAGCCGTCTACTCCAGTCGCCCAGATCTCAAAGAAAAGCCGTTCGAAGGCGCAGACAACTAGTTTTCAGATGGCAGCAGCTTCGTGAGGCAAGGAGTAAGAATGGCTGGCTATGCAGTCACCACTACAGAGAGGGTAATTGAGTCAAACCCCCTGCCTGCAGGGACTTCATCTCAAAAAGCAGAGCTGATAGCCCTGACCCGAGCCCTAGAATTAGCAGAGAACATGCAAATTAATATATAGACAGACTCTAAATATGCCTTTTCTGTCGTACATGCTCATAGAGCCATCTAGAAAGAAAGAGGACTGTTGACTACACAAAGAAAAACAGTCAAACATGCAAGAGAAGTTCTGCGACTGCTAGAGGCAGTCCAACTCCCAACACAGGTGGCCATAATGCATTGCAAAGGGCATTTGAAAGGCAATACTATTCCAGAAATAAAGAACAGGAAGGCAGATACAGAAGCTAAATTGGTGGCCATAAGAAATAAGGAAGCAGAAATAGCAGCCCTAATACCAGGAGAGCTGGATATCAATATCCAGCCAGATTACCAAGAATCAGATCATAAGTAGATTCAAAAGAATAAGGGCAAAATACTAGAAAATGGTTGAGGTCGATTAGAAACAAGACAGTTAGTGATACCAAGAAACGTGATGTGGCAGTTTGTGAAGGCAGAACATGAGAAGGCCCATTGGAGCCTAGATTCGCTTTACCAATATTTGCAGACCAGAATAGCAGGACCAAAATTATTTACTACTATAAAACACGTTACGTCCCAGTGTGAACAGTGTCTGAAGAACAACCCAAACACAAGAACCAAAGTACACCTAAGAGCTATAAACCGAAGTAAATTCCCAAGTGAGATATGGCAAATTGATTTTTCTGAACTCCCAAGAAAAGGGGAGTTTCGGTACCTGTTAGTATTAACTGACACATTTTCTGAGTAGCCTGAAGCATTCCCCTGTAAGACAAATAAAGAAAGAGAGGTAACTAGAGTACTATTGAATGAAATTATTCCACAGTTTAGAGTACCGAAGAGCATTTCTTCAGATAGAAGTACACATTTCTGTGCAAAAGTAGTGAAAGCAATAAGCAAAGCATTACAAATCAATTGGCAATTGCACACGCCCTACCGTCCACAGGCCAGTGGGCAAGTAGAAAAGATGAATCATCTTATCAAACAGCAAATTGCTAAAATATGCCAAGAGACTAATTTGCAGTAGTATCAAGCTTTGCCTATTGCTCTGCTGAGATTGAGAGTCAAGCCAAGATCGAAAGAAAAGTTAAGTCCTTTTGAAATTCTATATAGTAGACCTTATGCTATGCAAGCTGCAAATGGAAATGTCATAGACCAGATTGGTAATCAATACATTTACGATTATGTAATTGCAGTGGAGAAACAGTTTGATAAGAATGCTGCTGTGATGATAGAGCACCAACCTAAGCAACCAGATTACAAATTGCATCCGTTTAACCCCAGAGATTGAGTGTATGTTAAGAATCTTTCAAGAAAACCCCTACAAGAAAAGTAGGAGGGACCTTTCCAAGTGCTGCTGACTACCTTCACCGCAGTTCAGATCAAAGAACGACCTACGTAGATCCACTATTCACGAGTCAAGAGAGCTCCAGAAAACCAACAAGAAGAGATTAAACCTGCCCTAGATGTACAGACTTCTGAGTCAGCTGTCTCCGCAAGATCACGTGAGAATCCAACATAAACTAACATTGACTTTGCCAAAACCTTTATCTCTCATAGCAGAATTTAATGCCGAAGCTAGAGCTGCATTGCGTAGCACGCCAATACAGTAGATAAGGTGAGTCGAAACGTACAGTCAACAAGGACCTGACCCACAAGGCCCTATTCACGATCGGCCGTGTTTTAGATGTGGAGAAAGAAATTGTGTGAGACTAATTAGATTTCTTTGTAGAAGTTGCGATAGAAAATTTTAGAACGTACAAAGTTGTTTACTAGACCTCCAATGTTATGAGTGTAGCTGCAAAGAAGCAAAAGAAAATGACGACTATTTAGCCTTAGAAAAATTCGCCAACAGACCCATTTTAGAAGCTAAGGAATTGTTTGAAACTCCCGAACAAATTGTATTAGAGTGGTGCCATTAGAAAGTACACCGCTAGTTACAATATTGTTTGAAACTTAGTCGTTCTAAGGTTTTATCGACCCGTTGCTATTCTTCTGTCCCACGACATCCACTAACAAGTGACCAAATTAGACCCTTTAAAAAACAAAGAGATTTAGACACTGAACTAGAAAAAGCTATTTTACGAGTAGAACAAATTCACATCAAGCAACGAGAACGCCAAAAGAAACAAAATTGACAGCCAGACATTATGACCCCGACTCCACCCCAAACCTTTACAACTCTGATCATTAGACTCTCGATAAGTATAGCTCTTCCCCAAGACTCTTCCCCAATAGACCCATGGTCTCATGCACATCAGTGTATCCACCCAGAATTAAGAATAAGCAGACCCTACTTCGAAGTTTATGCCTTACGTAACAATCAGCCATATACAAGTAAAGTATAGCATCAGCCCTCCATGATAGCATACAAGAGAGACCAATTCCAAATTGAGTGTCGAGAGCTTGACCCAACAAGAGAAAAAAGAAGAAAAACAAGGCGGCTAGTATTAACAATTCAACCCTCAATGCCAGCCTCTAAACAAAACCTAATTACCTTTAGTCTAGTGAAAATGGGCAAACCCATTGCCTAGACTCAACAAAAAAGCCCAATTTCATGTCAGTAGAGCGACTTCAAGGAAGATCCACCTAAATCACAACCCCGAAACTCAGTGATTTATAGAGCATCTAGTAGTCCTGAGGGAAGAGAAGCACTGTGTGAAATAGTATTTAGATTAGATCAGTCAATGACGTTCACATGTGAAAGAGAGTTAAAAACACTAAGACAGAGTTTTAGCTCCCTCGAGCGTGTTTTCGAGCGTGCTGCCGAATATAAGATACAATTACCAGAAGATGTGATCCCATTGTATCCAGATCTAGACTTGCCTCAAGAAACCACCCTACCAGTAGAGTGTAAAGCAGTACACAACCTAACCTTTATAGAGCCTCAGGTGATAAGAAAATCTAACGAACTAAAATTATTGTTAGACCCCACTTATTCCCTGAAAAAAGTGCAAATGAACATTCACACCGATATTACTTATTTGCAAAAAGATTGTCGACCATTTATACAGCAAAGCCTTAAGAGATAGAATGCATAGCTAGCGACAAAGTCTCATCACAGAAAAACAAAAAGAGATCTAAGTGGGTAGATTAGCACCAGATTTGGCATAGTAAACACAATAGATCAAGAAGTATTAGTAAACAAATTAAGTACCATCACATCGAGCTTAAGAAAGCTTAAGGTGCCTCTCAGTACATCCATGCTTACATTAGCTGAAACACAATCGCTAGTAGTGAAATTACTAGCCATAGTAGCAAACCATACTGCAGAAGATTTTGTAAAGCTCACTGACTACACAGGGGAACTCAGCAGAGACGTTGCACTCGCTATCCAATGCTCTCAGACGCAACAATGAGTACAATCAGTAGCAGCAAGAATAATGAGAAAAAGAACGTCAAGTATATTACCTCAAGAAATAAGAGAAACAATATTAAAGGACAATCACACTACACAATTTGAGAGAGACCATCAGGCTTAGTAGCAACTAGTGAACTTCACCTATGAGCCTCAACAAGAACACATTGAAGCCTATGTCCTCACCATTAGTGCAGCAGAAGAAAGAGCTATCTTTCCCATCCTCACTCTAGAGACAATACACCAAAAAGTCGTTGTTAAGCCAAGAAACCATAACGTCTAGGCCAGTTATGATTACACCAAAAATAAGTGGCAATCAGTTAGCACAGAAGCATGTATCCCTAGAAGACAATTAAGCTATGTTTGCGAAAATGCTGCAGTAGAAGCCGAAGATTTATGCTTAGATGCTGAAAATAGTGTATGTACCTTAGAAATGCTTCCGCATGATAAAACACAATCACAAGTTTACTATATAAGAAATAAGTGTGCTTGCGTAAAGACAGTTTGTGACAACATCACTATAGATAATTGCCTAGAAGAGACTAACAATACTAACTTTTGTGTATGCAACTTTACCAAGATCATAAGTTGTGATTTTCATTACACTGTCCCAATAACTACCCAACAGCTAATTAACACAAATTTCGACCTATATCAAGAGATACCGAAATTACAAATAGAGATGGACGTCAAAATCCTCAAAGCAATGTTTGCACACCCTGAAGTAAAGAAATTGGTGCAAAAAGTGAATCAAACAACTAAACGAATGGTATGGCAGATAGAACACAATTCAGAAAAGATAAAGAATGTCCTGACCGAAGTAGAACAAGTAAGCCAGCATCACTAGTAAGACATCCTTACAAGATACTCCCCAACAGCTACACAAGTCTTCCATTACCTAGTGCACCCAATGCTAGTAGTAATTGTAGCTTTGTTATTACTAACTCTTACAAACATCTGTTTGTAGTAGAAATTAAAGAGCATAATAAAGAAGACCCAAATAATTTGAGCAATAGTACGAGCCTATCAGCGTCCTGTGAGACCAGAACTTGACGAAAGAATTCGTAAGTTACTAGAAAAAGGGGGGAAATGAAGCCCTAAAGCAGATAGCCTTCCAGAAGTAATGGGTTAAAACATAGAATAAGAAGCATGTAAAGAAGGGCCTGGCACTAGAACACACGGAGAAAGCACAGCACCAGGAAAACAGAGCAATAAATTAGATAAAAGGTAGAGCATCATGACAGGGGAAGAGATAAGTATAGGAGAAACTAATAAGCTGAGCAGGTTTAGAGCCAGCAATGTCAAAACGACCCTATGGGTTTTGCCAAGCCACGGGATCCAAGCCAAATACACCGGGAATTGACCAAATTAGGAAAAGAGTTCAAAAGTTTAAAGAGGAAGACTCATCAGAAAGACCCCGTCTATGATGAAGGCAACAGGAACGACCACCTGAAAATTCCCCAAAAGAGATGTCTCCACCTACGCTCCGCCCACGCTCCGCCTACACCACGCCCCATATGAATATGCATGATTATGTACCTGATCTGATGTAATCCTATACCCAAAATTGTATATAAGACTTGCTTTGCTATGAGAACTTAGAAATCCATTTTGTGATTTCTCCGACGCGTCGCTAATAAAAATACCTCCTGCTTAATTGACTTAAGCTGAGTCTGATTAGGCAGTCACCCTGCCTGTTTAGGGCAAAATTTAGCATCAGCTGCCTCTGTGAGGCAGGGCGGGACACGGCTGTGCTTGAATTCTTGATGAATGAGGTCATTTATGGGCTTCCCCACACAGAAGGGATCTGCTCAACACTTTCTTCTGACACATGGTTCCCATATGAAGAGATTATATACCACATTAAGGAATGCGTAATTCGTGATCTCTTCAAAGAATATTCCAGGAAAGGTGAGGGAGAATCCGATACTGCTGAAGGTGTATTTAAAGCCTCTGCCAACAAGATCATCCTAAGGATTAGAGATTTTCTTAGTCATTTTGCTTTCAGTGCTGCTGACATTTCTAAATAAGAGGCTGACAGTAAACTAATTCAGAATGAGTTCATGCCTTCAGGCTTTTATCATGCTATAGACACAGCAGTTTCCATAGGAAAAAAAAGGCAGTGCAGAGGATAGGGTGTGGAAGGCTTTGCTTGAGTCAACATTTCTCATGTCAGCAGTGTTTTAGATTTCCTGTTGTAAAGGATCTTTCAACTTCAACAGATACCAGATGCTTTTTTTCTTCATCTTTTTCTTAATCCCAAGTTGCCAGCAGCCGTTGTAGAAATAAAAAATTCTGTCTGGTTCTGCAGATGCGTGCGTGACTTTTAATTAACCCAGTGAACACATATAGATCCAATTTGCTGTATCCATTCATCTGTACTTGAATTAGGGTAAGGGATGTCTTCAGTGCTGTAATGTAGTAAAGTTTATTTTTAATTAACCTGCTTTGCACTTGTAAGTGAAAGCTAATTAGTACAGCTCATTCATTGTTTATATCTAGGAGCACTGGGAATAGTTTGATTTCTCTGCCTACTTGGTTCTGAGCCATAAATACACATCCACTACCTGCAACTTTCAGGTTTTTCACTGAACTGACACCAGTATTTGTAGGAGTTCATATTATATACCAACAAAGTTTTCTTAGGGCAGGATCCTGGAAAAGATTTCTGAATCTTTGTCCATGTTACCTCTAGCTCTTGCTAGTATGTGAATCGTGGATCTGAGTTTTGCAGATAGAACCAATTTTTATTCTTCTTAAGCAGCTGTGAATTATCCTTAAATAACTTCTCATTTTGGTGAGGGAGCATACTGAACCATAGAAAACTGGGGGCTTACAGAGCCCATCTCCCTCCTTTCACTCCTGAGTGATATTTAACCTGCTGGCACACCATTGAGATGTCAGACAGAAGGGAAAACAATGCATCCTTCCTCTGCCCCCCAAAAATCCAGTCAGATTTTCCCTGTGACTTCCAGTGTTTAATCTTGGAAAGATTTTCCTGATATCATCTGCCTGAATTTTCCTGGAATGCTGTGGACAGCGAATCTCTCAGGAAACAAATGAGCTACAGCAGAATGGCCTGGGCAAGATGTTGGAGGGGAAAATGTATCACTGGAGGTCATATTCCATGTTGCTACACAGATGCCCAAAGCTAAAAAAATATATTGCAAACTCTGGTTTTCTGGGGGATAAGTGGAGAAAGACTGGGCCAGGGTGTATTCTGAGCTTACTGGCTCCCTAAAGGGAGTAAACAATGGCAACAAAAATACCCCTGGTGTTCTATAGCTGCTGTCAGCTGGAGCTGCTGAAAAGGTATCTGCTAATGGTGCACACTGCTAAATGTTTTATTTCCTGACAGCTTTTCTGAATAAACAATTTAAGTTGGATTTTGTTTTAAATGTGATCCTGCTGCATTCTTTATGTGGTTTTTTTATTACTCCTCAGTGCATAAGCCCTATAATCAGCAAATGGCAATGTTTCCTTGTAGAATGCAAGTGCAACTTCTTCTGTGGATGCCCCTGATTCCCCCTCCCTGTTGGTCTGCACTGAGGGAGGTCAGTGCGTAAACCTAGCACGGCACAAAGCAATCAAGGCATTTTTAGCACCCGTGCATGCCGGAGAAAAGAAATCAGATCCCAGGACAGGACGAAATAGGAGCCTACCAGCTTGTCAGAGCAGCGAGTTGTTGGTGGAACAAAACTTCCCTCACCAGTTATGTTGTTAATGTGAGTGCAAGCCTCAGCATGCTCACAGACAGAACCAGCTTCCTGATGCTGCTGAAAGTGTGATAGCTGATACGCTCTTGGCCTCAGGTGCCACATTCACTGTCAAACAAGCCCTCCCAAGCATTTATTCCTGCACAGGTTGTATTGCTGGACATGATTCAAAAAGTGCTTTAACTAACACAGACAGCCTTTTTAAAGGCTGTGACAGATCCTCGTTATAAGCCACTTTTGTTTCAAATCAGTAAAACAAAAAAAAACAAAAAAAAAAACCAGGCAAAAGCAGAACAGTTTTCAATGAAGTAGGAGTTTCTATACAGGGAATCCTCTGCTCTATTTAATTCTTGTTTCAGATTTTCTTCTGGTGGACAAATGTATAAGTGACCTTATTGAATAAAATCTGCATACAAATTTGGTAAAGGCAACAAGATCTAAACTTTTACTTTAATAGCTGAAAAGTGAACTTATCATGCCTTTCAATGACTTTCCTTGGGAGTAAGGATGGGAAGAGTGACCAGCAGAGATCAAACCACACAATAAGATAATGGTTAAATATTTTTAGTTAAGAAACACTGTCTTTGAAGATTCTATGCATTAACAATCAAGTCTTAGTGGCCTGTATGGAATGGAGAGCATTATCAAAGATTATGTGGGGACCTGTGTCCAGACAGTCTTTAGAATGTCAGTACATTCCACCTGACTAAGCAGAACCATTGGATACTGCTCTGCAGTGCTGCTGTTATTGCAGCAATGACAAACATTCTTTTATTAGTGCTGTCCAAAGGTAAAAAGGAAAGGTAAGGGTATATATGACAAGTGCATTCTCTTGACTGTTTTCTTCCTGCCTCCCCACACCCTTAGTGATTTAGCAGAATTCTAGTAAGAGGGAAGAAGATAAGAAAGGTGATTGGAAAAGGACTCTGTCTTTATGAGATGCTAATGTGTGCTTTAGGAAATCACCTGCCAGCAGGGAAAGTTTTTCACTTGGGCAACTAATGCTTTTGTGCAGTGAGGGTGCCACGTTTTGACAATTTGTAATGTCAGTGCTGTCTTTGGGACCTTTTACTCCACTTGATTTCCCACAGTGTTTTGTGTTCTGTGTCAGCTGCAGCTTCATTGAGTCATAGAGTGCTCTGGGTTGGAAGGGGACCTTAAAGACCATCTTCTCCCAATCCCTGTGCCACGGGCAAGGACATCTATTTTACTAGACCAGGCTGCTTGCAGTCCCATCCAATCCTCAGGGCAGCATTTTCTGTCTTTTATCAGCTGCAAATCCTGGCTTTTCATTTGCCATATAGAATTTTCCCTTTAATTTATTTTTCTGGAACTAGGATTTTTATTGAGAGTATGGTGTAATTTCTCAGGAGTCAAATAAGCAAATTCAGAAATCACAGAATCTGTGGACATAGAGATTCTGCTAATGTAAGCCATAGCCAAACCTCTGGAGATATATGGGATAACTGGCTACACGATGGTCAATCAAGTTTGATACAAGTGTCTGTGGAATCCACATAAGGGAACTATTGTAAAAAATCCCTCTCTCTGTAGCTAGGTCTGAGCAGTGCCCAGCTGGAAACTCTTTGGTTCTGAGTTTCAGATGTGCCAGCATTCAATAAACCATTGTGTGAACTCCAGAGGAATATTCCGCCATTCTTCCCCTAAGATAAGTCAGACACTTTAATTTGTATTGTGATAACTCCTGCTGACACTGCTCAGAAATTAAGATCTTTCTTTGCATTCCAAATAAAAATTAAGCTCACTGAAGAGAGACCCCTTGTACCAAAATGCCTGCAGAAATGATACTAAAACAAAATGGATTTTCAGGCCAGGTTTGAAGTTTGGTCAAAATATCCAAAACTGGGATGATCTTCTTTTCCAGTCTGCCTTGACGTTTTGTGATAAAAGGAAATATTGCAATTCTTCTGTAAGTTTTTGTTTTCAAAACATTTGTTTTGAAAGTGACACATATTAGATTTAACCTCTCAAAACCGCTTCCCTAATCTGTGAGTTGGGAATTGAAGGAATTTGGGGTTTTTTTATATAACCATGGTAATGAGTCCATGGCAAAGACCACCACCCTGCCTGTGTATGACTTTCTGTCTAGCCACAAGCCAAACTAATTGGTAATTGTTTGACAGGCACTTTCTTTGGTATCACAGAGCTTTCCACTTCTTTTTAAAGCACTTACAGGGTGGATTTCCACAGTGAAGAGACTGACTAGATGTAAAAATTCCCAGAAAGAGCATAAATAACCCAAATAACTAATACTGCTGAATTTTCCCTGCCCATTCCCTTAAAATTTTTTGAAAGGTAAAAAAAGATTAAAAAACTACAGAGAATTGGTGTGACATAAGTACACCAAATTCAGGAGTCCTTTCATCAGAGTGAGGTGATGACTTTTCCGTGCAGGAAAGGATGATTTCAGGATAAATTTGAGAGTGTCTCCATCAAAGAGCACCAAACTGTGTAAACCAGGATTGGGCTGTGAGATGCCAACTGTAACTTGTACGAAGTGAAATACACAAAGTGTGGTAATTGTCTTTATAATTTAACTCCATTTTTAATAGTTTTCCTGAAACTACTATGAAAGAAGCTCAGAATTGAATTGTTCTTACTAATTGTTCTGACATAAACCAAACTTGTATCATGTACTCCCAACTGTATATGGATTTACTATTATTGTGTCATTTCTTTATTGCAGTATTCTCTGAGGTTTTCAGGTGGAGACTTAATAAAAATAATTAAATAGTGCTGCCCATAGCAAACAATAATAATAAAGAATCAGGTTAATCCACAAATATACTCAGCATACTAAAAAGGAAAACTATCCAAGGAGTAATCGTGGTCCTAATACCAAATTAATCCTCTTGAAATAATAAGCTTTTCAGTCTGAGCTGAAAATGCAGTGCCTGAGTGCAGCTTGAGACCTTCCATGAGCTCTAAGGAGTACAGGCAGGAATTAGAGACTCTGAGAGTGTCAGAGTGCAGATGTCCTAGGGCTGGCTGTGGCCTCATGTCGAGCTGACAGTAAGTGCTGTCAGAGCTGGCCTTCACTCCAGTAACACTGCCTTTCCATGCCAGTTATAAAACAATAATTGCTTTTCCACCCCACAGACAATGCCAGCAGAAAAGACATGGTGGATATTAAAATATCCCGTTTAAATTCCAGCTCTGGATATTTCTGTGGTTGAAATAACACTCCTCATGGAGTTTCCTCCATCTCTACCCAGCCTGTCTAAACCAAAAAGGAAACAGAGCTTCAAGGGGAAAGAATAAAAAAGGTGGATTTTTCCTTGTGAGAAATGCAGCTCTTTAGACTTCCTGGCTGGCTGCTCTGCATAAATTAATAACCTGAAGTAAATATAACGAGCAAGTATTTTCTCTAAATTAAATTTGTGGGGAGATGCAGAGTTGATCAGGCTGTATTTAAGTCTAGACCGTTTATGTTAATTATGGTTTCCTGAGGCTGTGGTTACTTCCAGCAAACTGCTTTTGTTGGCAGTGTCCACTCAGTGGATTATCCTTTTTGCACATTGTATTGTTTCACAGGAAACCTCTTTTTACTTGTTGGACCTTTATGATGAGAAACAACAACACAGCAGCAGGTGAAATTATTTCTACATTCCTTCATTTGTTTTGATGAAAAATCAGTGGCACATAGGACTCTTTCAGGCTTCTGCCACTGTTAATTTTCATATAGAATTCACAAAGGATTAATCAATGCATTTGTTTGAGAGTATCTCTGGGGATGTTGCTGGAGAAAATCGTGTTTAGGCTTGTTGTCGACTTCCTGCACATGACTTGAACCAACACTTATACTAATTTCTCAATCTACTACAACTGCTCTGGCTTAAATATAAAATAAAGTTCTGATTGATCTCATGTTCAGGTTTATTTTTTTGGAGGGGTGGTGGTTACAGGTGTTCAATGAAAAACCTCACACTTTTAAGACTAATTATTTTCTTTCTTTTATTTTCTTTGTCAACATTGTGGTTTTAAATTAAATGAAGCAATTGCCTAGTACATATTTCTCAATTTTAAAAATGACAAATAATGGATGAACGGCATTCCTGAGGCAGGGAAAGTTCCTCAGACATTGTACAAGACTGCAGAGAAACCAAAGAGCCTGCTCTGTCAAAGCTGATACACAGCAAGAGCCCAACAGGTGAATTTTTAAAAGCTCCTTAGATAAACATGGGTGAAGCACTGCCTTATATGCACCTGCTCGAGGGTTTGGTTTTACTCCTTCTCCTCAGAGGTTTTACTCCTTCATCACTGCTTCCTGCGAGGAAACCAGAAGCCCAAATCGTGAGTGTCTGATGGAGGCTGATGAATTGCAGGAATGGAGCCTTGCTATTAGACTATAGGAAACATAACATCTTTGAAAAAAGGTATTAAGGATTCAGGAAATAAAAAAGGTAAAAATTAGGAAGTAGTAGTGGATAGCATAAAATAAAGGCAAGTTATGTACTAACTCCAAAAGTTGTTCTTGTGATGCAAATTACACGAGTTTCTGTCTTTATAGTTTGTATTAACATTGCAAAAATATAGAAATGTTATTATTAAGTAGTTATTCTTTTTACTGAGGGGGAAGGTGCAGAGACAGTGCAGAACCATGATCTGAGTAGGATTAAAAGTGAGAATGAAGATAAAGGTATTTTCTGTGTTCAGGGTTTCCCTAGATGCTCTCCAAATCAAGAGGGAAATGTTATGGAACTAACAATGCAGTGCTGTGTGTTGTGGATAAGATCACTACTACTATACAGAAGATATAGGAAATAACTGCACAAAGGGGAAAATCAACTAAGACCTGAAAAGTTTGATGGGATATGATCTTATGAGACAGGATATTGGATTTTCACTGACATTAGAACTTGCATTTTCCAAGTGGGTAAAGAGGAATGTGGGTGAGTTAGAGAATGCAGCACTGGATGAACTAACAAATCTCTATTACGTTATTACAACATATTCAACTCAGATTGCATAGACATTCTTTTCACTGGTAACAGCAGAGCTGTTCTATTTATTTGGCATGTGTACATCCTCATTTTCTAAAGCAAAATACATAACTCTGTATTTTACCACATTCTTGGGCCTCACTGCATGAAATCCCTCCACCAGCAAGGAGCTCAGCTTGCAGTCTCCTCTCTTTCTAGCCTTCCATTCCAGCTACCAAAGCTGGACAACCCCTGAGACTAAGGGGAAGACACATTTAATTGGTTGTGATAATTCTTAGAAAACTAGATTCAACTAGGACAGTAAATCCACGTAGCTGGATTGCTGTACTTACTGTAAGTGTCAAGAAGATCAAGTGACTGCAACTAGGAAAATATATAGAAATTTGAAATGACTCAGCCAAGAAATTCTGACACAGTGAATGTGTGCAAGTAGCTGGGATAGATTCCAAACAGAGGAATGAACGTTTAAAAATATTACAAAATTTTCTCATATAGAAATACTTTGTTGAATGCAAAAGTATTCAACATGTATTTAATTCGTTCAATTTCATTTCCATACATTTTCTTCTTGAAAGTGTGTGTCCTGGAAACAGATTGATTTCAGTACAACACATGGCAGAATAAAGTTCAGGCTCTCCAGTGGGATTTGAATCTGGTGGGTGCTGTAAAGATTATAGAATTCCATAGCTGAAAATCAGGTGTGCTGCCTTGGAGGGGAACCTGCTGGTGGTGAGAAATGGATTGGTGCTAGCAGACATCCTTTGTGCAGGTTTAAATCTTGCTTCAGTTTGTTATTTGTTTCACTTATATTGTTCTGAAATCACGGTCCTGAGAAGGGCTTGTCTGAACAAGAATGTCTCATGTGAATTACTTAAACCAGATTATAAAACTGCAGTGCTAAACTATGCAAAAGGGTGTGTGGAAATATTTGGTCTGGTTTAGGCTGTGCATTTTGGTGATTTTTTTTTTTTTTAATAAATTGTAGGTAATCACATCAATGCTCTGGGAAAAACATTGGTTGCCATCCTGGAATGAACACATATGGAATTTTTAGAGACAAACACTGCTGAGTTCTGGTTTCTGTGTGAAATGGAACTTAATAGAAAGTAGGGAATTTAAACAAAGGGCTACACAGATTAGGCAGAAAACAAACCATGTGGATTTATAGAATTCCGTTTGTATTATTTTTCAATAGATAAGTCAATAAGGCTGTAGAGAGTTTTAATATAGGTAGATGTCTTTAATTATGAAGATATGAGATATTTTACAATAGGACAAGGGAGAATGGTGGGGGTTTGATCTCAGAAGAGCCTATCAGTATCTTGGGGCTGCAGAGTGATGTCTCCACATTGAAATAATGGCTACAATTAATTGTCATGTATCAGGACTTCAGTCAGATGCCTGAGACAATCCTTCCTCTCATACTAACTTGGTTTCTGGCATTTTTATTTATAATTTTCCTTCTCTGAAACACTCAAGATTTCTTAGAGTTGTGGATCACACAGTGAATCCCAAGCAAGGTGGGAGGTGGGACAGAGGCTCCTCTCCACTGCTTTTCATGCCTTACTAATATGTTCACGGTGATATTGGATGCCTGGGCTATAATTTTTTTCTGCAGGTCAGAGTGTCAGGCACCTTTAAAAATGTTTTAATCCGCTTTCCTAGGAGAGCAAGGTTCATATAATCATGTCTGGTTTTTTCCCTCCAATAATCTCAGAAACTGTTGGCTAATTTTACTGAAATGGCAGGAAAAACTGTAGCGTTAAAGGCATTAATCTTCCACGGGTTTGGGGCAGCAGGGTTAATGCCATGGCACAAGCTGTGTTCAGCAGTGAGAATTTGCTCTGTGAAAGACACTGGAGCAGACACTGAGGAATAAATACGACAGAGAAATATCTAAATATCTTTGGAATATCCAGGGAGCTACTGATTTCCTCTTGGTTTTTATGCAGTAGCCTTTCCGAGATTATCCTGGCATGTCTCAAATGAACTCCTGGTATTCCATGGCTTTCAGGTTTCATCTTTCCTGGTCTATCAACAGCACTGGCAGGCCTTCTTTTAAAGAGCTGACATGCTTGCTTTGGCTGGAGATCACTGATCATTTCTGCGCTGCGTAACTCTCTGGCAGGTGAAGGGGTCAGCCCTGGTGGCCTGACATTGTCCTCCAGTTTTATTTAATTTGGAGAAAAAGCTCTCCTGTGCAGTTTGCCCTGGCAGTGCACCACTGGAACTTTCTCGTGAAGTTAACAAAGCCAGTTCTTGGTGTGATATCCACCTTGTGCTCCTGAAGTACAGTAAACATAAAAATCCATCTTCCAAAAAAGGAATGAGTTCTGGGTTTTGTTTGGTTTTGTTTGTTTGTTTGTTTCTTTTTGTATTGTTTTGGGTTTTTTAATGGAAAATGTTCTGTCATGTCTCAAAGGTTGTCAGGCTTGAAAAGAAAATGGGTTACACTAAAAAGGCTTGGATCTATCAAGGCAAATTCCCTTATGAAAGCTAAAAACATCACTTAGTACCATGTCTGCAACTGAGAGGACAAAATCACTGTGAAAGTCATACAAGGTCTGCTTTTGATCACCAAATGAAAACTAATCAGCTGTGGGGTTTATGTGCAAAACCAAAGTAAAAAGAAACAGGTTCATATAAAATCTTTGTCTTATTCACCGACTGTGTTTCACTAGTCTTTTCAATCCACTTTTCAAATTTACCTTGTGGCTCTATTATATTTTATACATACTTATTTTACTCATTCACCCCTTTTTCCGCAGCCAACTCTATAATGGCAATTTTGGCTATTCAAATCCTTATTTAAGATGTTTTCATTTTGTTAACTGCTCTTTGAATGCAACCAGTTATCTTTCTGGATTAAATTAATTGATTACTATTGCTTAGTAGACTGATAACTTTTGAATCCTTCTAGTTTCACAAAACACACTAAACTGATACAGAAAATGTAATTTTCACTGTCTCAAAAATACTATATTTTCTTTTTATCAAAGAACATGAGTGACAAAATGTTAGGTAATATGTAGAAAATTATCACTCAGCACATTAAATCAGATTATCTCTCAATCCTAGTATGACCATCAAGCTGTTCAACCTTGGTTACCCAACAAAACAAATATTTATTATCCTCAAAATCTGTGCAGTGAAATGTCATATCAAACATACCATAACAATTCTCAGGAGAAGATCAATACAGCACATGGGCAGCAAAAGCTACTGATGTGACAGAGATAAAAAGCATCCCTCCAGAAATCTTGGTAACAATTTTTAATGAAACATATGTGAAAAGTGCTGCATTTCTCCTTACTGATTAATAGGGACCCAAAGCGGAGCAACATTCAGAAAAGAAGTGTCCTCCTTTCTCAAGTGGAGCCTTGGGACTCTTCATATTGAAACACAATAAAATCTTTGTGTTTCTCAAACAGCCACTGATTTTAGAAAGAATTCCATGGCATAAAAATCCATCTTTCCTTACCTAAAAGAGTCGATAAAGTATTTTTATTTTATGGGTAGCCTCTTTTCCCAGCATTACTTCACCACAGATTTTCAGGAGAAGTCACGACTGACTAGTGCTCAAAAATTTCTTCTGGTGGCCTTCAGAGTAAGACAAGAATTGTCTAAATTAGGTTAACTATGGAGTTTGGCAATCAGTAAAAGGATAACAACAAAAACCCATTCTCCTTTCAATTTGTGATATGCGTTTCAGGTTTTAGTATGTGTTTTGAGGATTTGAGTGTTTTCAGTCTCATCAGACATTTTCATGTAGAAACTAGGCTACAGAGGAAAGCAGCATTTCAGTGCAGATGTTGAAGGCAGTGACAGTTTTGGATTTTCACCGAGTCTAGTGAATATTCCAAAAATAAATACCTGTTCCTGAAAAGCATCAGCTCAAAGAGAGCAGCCCAAATCCTACACCAATGCAAGTGTGGTAGTGCCTCTGACACATGAGGAGCTGACAACTGGAAGAGACTTGTCACACAGATCACCTCATTGGAAGAGAATAGCCTGCCCAGAAAAAGGGGCACTAAAGATTCTGTTCCATTTTCTGTAGCTGTCGACAGAGGTCTGCTCTTCCCAATGGCCTCAAGCACTCCTGATCTGAAAAGGGGTGGCTGAATTAGGTCTTGCCCTACATTCTTCCTCTGTGTAGGTGCCAGCGGCCATCAAGCAAGGATTTTCAGCGAAGGCAAGCAAAGGTGAATAATAATAATAATTCACCTCAGGAACTGGTCCCCGTTCTGGACGGTGTGTGCACCTTTTCCCCTGCAAAACATTAACTCCATGTGAAGTGGGAACTCCAGGAATTTCTTTTACAAGAACTGACATCTTGGCTTTCTATTTAGGTCACCATGGAATGCTTCACTCCTCCATGGGCCCTTTCACATCAGAAAGTGACAATGACTAATGACAACGACTGTTTCAGTTTGAATTTTCATGGGGGAGACAGAAGGTCAGGAGTTGAGACCATCCAAAAGAGAGGAGACTTGCCACAAATTGTAGGAAAATGGTAGTGGGCTTTTAGCCGTATATTGGAGGTAAAGTTTTTCCTCGAATTGGCTGACAGCACGTGACTGTCAGGATGTTATTTTTTATACTTTATTATGTTCTGAAAATAAGCTTATACATTTGAAGTAAATGCTGGGACAGAATTTTGTGGGGAAAATGCATAATGTAGAAGATAAAGCACAGCAGGACTCTGAAGCTCACATGAAGGAGAAATTTTGAGAAGAGGGAATGGGGAGGACAGTGTAAGATTCTCAAGATCTGCGCTAAAATGGTAAGAATTAAGGTTATTGATTATTCTGGAACATAACACAGTATCCTTCTAACCTTCACCTTTAAAGACCCCCCTCATTTTCATGAAAATAGTCTTTTTTCACAAGGCAGCTTAAACTTTCATCACAAAATAACTTTTCTACCATTTCTGTATACTACAGAAATACAGTTCAAAGCCAATAGTGTCAGAGGGCATTACATTTAAGGGTAAAACACAAATGAGAAGAAACTGGTGTTATTCAAGACATGTTCCCTATTTTCCTCTGCAATATTTGATATGTACTAATTTTTAGAAGACAACTCCAGGGGAAATATTTTCTTAAAAATAAAATTTTTGCATAAGCTTGTGACCCTTGTACTGCCTATAGGCTCCTGAGGTTCTCACCAAATGGAAGAGATATTTTTCTATTGGCAGGGACTCAATAGAAGAAAGAAGGGAAAAAAAATCCATGCCCCAAAAGAATAGCTTCATGGGAAAATGTATTAAACAGTGAAAGAACCAGGAAAATTAGAGCTAATTTAGATTGACAGTGTTTTCAAACATGTCAGAACTAAGTGAACTTTTTAGGCAAAAATGTTGTGCTAGATCCCTAGAGGACATAAATAATGATATCCATTATCTTCCTCATGAGATAAAATCAATATTTTATTTTTAAAGGCCATCAAAAGAGATGGAGCTCCAGATTCTCAGAGGCACAAAATACCAGTGTAAGCAGGATAGAGTGTCTGAGGCTGTGTGAGCCTCAATCCTACTTTCTTTATCTTGGAAAGTTGCAGAGGCTAAAAATGGCCTACAGACATTTCAGATGATCCTGATCCGAGGCATCTGGTTTCCATGAGGGTTTTTGTCATTCATTGAGAACAGTGAAATTATTTCTGGAATGCTGAAAGGCGGGACAGAATCAGCACAGCCTTTGTTAGAAGTGGGATCTGCAGAGTCAGAAATGCTTTTCCTTGGAGTGATCTCATGTAGTCCATGCAAACTTTAGATTTAGAATTTAGCTGCCCCTCAGGTGGAGTCACTGCTTCTCCTCTGAGCTGATAGCTGACCCAAAGAGATGGGCTTGCCGATGTCTGCAGCAGCATTTGGCAATGACTCAGAGCAGCAATTACTGACTCACAAAAGAACCTTTTCCACTAATGCATGTTTCTCGCCATTTTCCTAGGCATGGGAGGCTGTGACTCACTGCGTGCTTCAATTTAGAGGAAATGCACGATCAATGTCGTTTACAACTCACTCTTTTGGACTACTGATGCCTAGATATGCAGCTGCAGGCAGGTAAATGAATACCATTATCACAAGAGAGACTACCAATTCTGGGATACTGAGAGCCAATTCAGGACCCTCCTGCTTGCATGTTGATATGGGGATTTTTGTGTTGGGAGGGTTTTTTTTAAACATCATGAGTGAAAATAATTTGTTAGAGACACAGAGGAATTTGATGAATACTAGGAAAAGAAATGTTCTTATTTTTGTTATTTAAAAACTTTTAAGCAGTCTCCATAGAATATAAATGCAGTGCAAAGAAGTTCTGTTCTTATCTTATAAATACCAGTGAGAACAAGCCCATTAATTTGTAATACTGCCAAGGGTTGTACTTATGAAGCGTAGAATGTATGAAGTACAAAACAACAATTTCTATTCAGTCACAGAACAACTAAAATTAGGCTATACTTTGAATTCTCTATGGCAGAAAACGAAACCTTCAAGTGAAGAAAATGAAACCCTTTCAGGGTTTTTTATGTTTGAGCAATTAAAACACCTCATAATTCCACAGTATATGAGATCCAGTGGAAGACTCATTGAAATAGATCAGAACAGATTCTCTACATCACATTAACGATTTGAGCAACCAAAACATGCTTTGAATTAAATACAATGACAAAATACTAATCTTGATTTCATTTTAATAAATTCCAGAGATGGATGGTTGTCATATATGTGTGCTTTCAGTTTCCCTGCAAGGCATTTAAAGTTCAGTTGTATAGTGTGGTTTCATACATTGAAATATTGTAAATAAGTTTTAAAAAACAACCCAGAAGACTATTTTTCCCCCAAAAATATTTTTGACAAAAAAATAGCAGCATTAAATGTATGTTTGACAAAACAAATTTTGTTTGGAAATTTGGACTAGATCTAAAGTTTCAAATGTCAGCTTGAAAAATTCTCTAACAGAGACTACCAGTCTGTGAAGCTTCATGTTTAAACTTAGGCTCTGCAAGAGTCAGAGAGCTACATTGATGGTAATTAGAAAATTTTTTGTTAGATTAAGTGGGTTAAGGTTATTCAGAGTAGCTCTTTCACACTGTCCAGTGACTTCAGCATCCTCAAAATAGTAGTGGACTGCTCACTATACTCTGAGCAGTTATTTCATTTTTATAATTCCCTTTTTGACATATTCTAGGTGTGTCATGAGGGCTTTCTGTGTCCCAAGGACTTCACGTTTGGGAACATTCAAAGGAATAGGAGTCATAATGCAAAAAGTATTTCAGTTTTTATGTAGCTCCACATGTCTCGGCATATTATAGAATTTTATCTGTGACTTTTTTCCTGTAAGGAACAGAGTCAATTCCCAATACTTCAAAACCCAGCAGTGGTTTACATGTTTTTCTATCCACACTACTCCATGTGCATTACACATACAGACACACTGCTGTATATTATAAAGTGGGTAGGTTTATGCACATTATAACATGTATGTAGTTACACACAGACACACACAATTAATATGCTTTATACCAAAGCTATATTCTGTACAAACTACTAACAAAACCCCAGACCATGACATGACAAAAGAATTAATTTCTTTTAGAACCTTTTGGGGTTTTTTCTGGATTGCAGGAAAGTATTTATTAAGAAAGCATAGTCTTTCAAACATACAAGATAGTACACTTCCATCAATTTATTTTATTTAGTGACAGAGAAAAAGTAACACTTGTAGTAAAAGAACCAAGAAACCCTATAAATTGCTATCTGGTTCAACACCATTTCATAGAAGTTCTTTGAGAAAGAAAACAATTCTTTTTTTTACAAAGCTGTCCTTTTAGAATTTGTTCTACAACCTTAATTAAAACATTTGACTATGGGGTAGAGAGATGTTGTGGGTTTTCCATTATATTTCAGTTTAAAATATCTTTTTATTATCTTTTAAAATGTGAAAATCATGGTAGCCGTTTCCTTCAGGTGACAACTAGAAGGAGTATGAGATATTTTGGTAGTTTGATTTGTGCTTTGACTATAAAACTTTATGATGCAGCTTGTCTTGATGAGAAATCTTATAACTTAAGCAGTCCTCTAATTCTCTCACACTTGCTTTTTCAAAAGGG
Source organism: Melozone crissalis (assembly GCF_028551555.1). NCBI lineage: Eukaryota > Metazoa > Chordata > Aves > Passeriformes > Passerellidae > Melozone > Melozone crissalis. The sequence goes on from NW_026535986.1 coordinate 1,063,034, forward strand.
ATAAAATAAAGATTTTGTGTTGAATTTGGCTCAGCTGAGTTTGATGGCATAAATGAGGGCAGAGGCTAAGCCTGACTGTGGAAGTGGGACCTTCGAAGGAATTTGGCTGTGGGCACATGAAAAGCAAAGCAGAGCAGCTTATTCACAGCCTCATCCGGCTTTTGAATTTGATGCTTTGATATGATGATTTGATATCAGTAAAAGGGTCAAACATATTTTAAACTAAAGAGAGCAATTGAGTTGAGAGATAAAATAGTGCAAATTGGAAAGTTTTCACGTTTCACAAACTGCTCAGCGCTGCAGAATGAGACTGGAATATTTTTAATTACCCTTAAATGTGACTAAGCTGTGTGTAGGTTTCAGAAGCAGGTGAGTCAGAGGAGGAAACCTCACTCCTCAGCAAGGATTTGGACCATCTGAGATAAATCAACATATGTAGAAAATTAAATCTGATTTAATAATGATGAAATTATTAGAAAATTGTATTATTTTATTTTTAAAAGCCTGAAGCTTACTGCTTCATTCAGTTTAAGAAATGAGAAGAGAAACAACAGAGTGGAAGGGTATCATCACAGAGAGAAACCCCCTCAGAGAGCAAGCTTTTAATTAAATCATAACAGATGCTGACCTAGGCATTGAGGGGAATCAACGTTTCTGATTTGTACAGCATTTAAGGTGATACAAGAGGTGAAGAGTGAAAAGCAGGGGAATTCATGTATACATTGGTTTTATTCCTCCTGGGATCACAAAGGTCATTGGCAAAGTTCCTGCTGACCATAAAGTCGCATGCTCAGGCCCAGCTGCTCACGTTGTTGTTCATAAAGAAAACAGATTTATGCAACTGAGCCGCTGAGTGGAGGGGTTTATGGGGCGCTCCCGGCGCTGTCTCATGGAAGGACTGCAGGAGCTTCTCACAGGGTCGGGGGGAACGCCTGGATCCGCGCTTGGATACGTGGAGCATCACTTAAAGGAGGCGCCGAGGGACGAATCTTGGTGCCGGGGAGCAGCAGCCGAACAGGTGAGCCCGTGTGGGTTTGGAGCGGGGAATTTTCTCCTTCCCCTTTGCAATTTCATCTCGCCAGTCCCTCCCCGGTTCCCTAGGAACAAAAATGGAGCTTATGAGGACAAAAGGGATTAAGGAGAAGGAAGCAGCTACTCTTCTTTTATTGTCTGCGTTTGAACTGAGGGGATCCCTCTTCACTTGGGGTTTTAAGGGTGATGATTGCAGGAAAAGCTGCCTTTTCCAGGCTGTTAGGGGTATTCCGGGGGTGACAGGGAATCCCTGCGTTCTATTTTAAGGGGAATGGGAAAAGTATTCTTGTGGTGTTATGGGTTTGATTTGAAGGCAGCCCACCCCATTTTCATCACCCTCGGGTTTAAATGGAGGGGGCAGCCCTGGTGTCCCTCCTTTTCAAGGGTTTGAATGGAGGTCGAAATCGCCCTTTCCCATCAGTCGAAGACTTTCATTTAAGGAGCGCCCCTTCTTTTCTGCTCTCATAGGGGACGAAACTGAAGGGAAGAACGCATTTCTTTGCCCTTGTTGAAGTGAGGAAAGGAAAGGAAAGGGAAGATTTATATAGAAATATAAATCTAAATATAGAAATATACAGTCAATATAGAAAGATATTTGTAAAAACACGACTGAACGAGGCCGCCTTCGGCCGAATGGAACGAGCTCAGCCGAACCAAGGCGAGACCGGCCGAACCTGACGGGCTCGAGCGAACCGAGGCCAGGCTTGCGAGGCTGCCTGAACGGAGCCGAGCTCAGCCGAACCGAGCCCACTGCTCTCGTGCGCGCTAATTAGCGCGAGTGCGGTCACAGCCCAATGAGCTCCTGTGCCACCCCGCGCTCCCGGTCGTGTCGGTGCGATGGCCGGGCCACCCGCGGGACGCGGCAGCAGGAGAGCCCCGAGCCGGGCGAGTTTAACGTGAGGTGCCGCCGCTTGCCCGCCCTCAGGGAGCCCCGAGCCGCGTCGAGCGCATTGAGCGGCTCCGAGTTCGGCCGAAGCGAGCCGAACGCACGGAGAGGCTCCGAGTTCGGCCGAATGAAGCCGAGCCGCGCCGAAGGCACAGAGAGCGGCTCCGAGTTCGGCCGAAGCGAGCCGAGCGCACGGAGAGGCTCAGAGTTCGGCCGAAGCGAGCCGAGTGGCGCCGAACGTACAGAGCGGCTCCGAGTTCGGCCGAAACGAGCCGAGCCGCACCGAGCGCGCTGAGCGGCTCCGAGTTCGGCCGAAATGAGCCGAGCCGCACCGAGCGCACGGAGCGGCTCCGAGTTCGGCCGAAACGAGCCAAGCCGCACCGAGCGCACTGAGCGGCTCCGAGTTTGGCCGAAGCGAGCCGAGCCGCGCCGAAGAGGCGAGTCCAGCCGAACGCAGCCGACAATAGCCGAGTTTAGCCGTTTACAGCCGAATTTAGCCGAGCAGCTGTGAGCCTTGCACGCTTGAGGTGAGCGTGCATCATTGCCGGTTTGGGATTGAGTGAAATGCACTAAGGAAACCAGCTCTGGGGAGGGAGGCAGGGAAATCCTCTCTTAACATTTACCAATTCTTCCGTCAAAGCCATCACGGCAGGACAGCGTGAAGACCGAAAGTGTAAGAAGATGTGGAGGGAAACAGAGAATCTGACAGGAGCAGCCAACGCACGAGTGCACGAATTTTGCTTGTTGCTTGGATGTAAACTCAGAAGTTGTAAGGAATTTGGGAATGAGAAGGGACATTTCAGAAGAAGAAGTTGTTGTTACAGTCCTGGCAAAATTTTTTGTTCTAGCTAATAAAAGAAGTTAGTTTAAATTAAAAAAAAAAAAAAGTGGTTTTTTTTTTTTCTTCACTATTATATTCATTGGTGGTATATGGTGTGTTGTTTTATTTCTTGGTGTTATTAACTCTGTGTAAATTGTTTTTTGAGTGAAGCTGACTTTCTGGATGGGTTGGTTTGTATTTGAGGTAGGATTGATTTCAATAGGTTTCTTTCATAGACTTGTGATAGCTATTACTGGGATTTTGGTTTTGTTTACTGTATGTATAAACATACAGATTTGGTAGGGCCAGCTGGGCTGCTGGAGTTTTGAGTGTGAACTTATTAGATGGCTTTTCCTAAACACAGAATAATTATGTAAGGTAACAGCAAATTTTTTGTGAGAAAAAGTTACAAAAAGCAGCCAGACCACGGGTAGCTGCTGAAGTTCTTCGTGTTTTGTTATTGTAATCACGAGTCGTTGTGGCTAATCGCTCCTTTTGTATCAGCAGAGCCTCGCCCGAGGCTAAGTTGTACCTTTCCCAGAAGGGTGGGAACCTTCCCGAACAGTAGAAGAGACCTGAGAAGGTGCGGGGGGGCTATGCAAAGTGACTCCAAGACCACAATGCAGCATGGGTCCCCCGCTGTACGGAGAAAACCCCAAAAAAAACGAGCCACCTAAGAATTGAGAGACCAGAGTGATGTCTAGACGTGAGGAGCCGAATGCTGAGCTTGCAGAGATGCAGAACACCTTCGGACCCTCTCGCCCTGACCAAGAGAGACGACCCCGGCGGTGAGACCAGGCCGACTGAGTGGGTGGGGCACCATCTGATGGGATCAGCAGGCCCTAAAGGCTCCCACGAGGACGTGATCCCCAGCTCTGCCCCTAGTGGACAGAGCTGTGCATATCTTCCTCCTCTGAGTCGCCCGGGAAGACGACGGAGACTGCAGACCCGTTGAGCCACCCAATCCTGAGCTGTTCACTTTTAATAAAGGCATTAAAAAGGAGAAGAAGTCTCCTGGCCCTTTCTGTTTATTTCACTGTCCAGCTGTAAATTTATCTTGTGTTTTGTCTTCCAGGTTCGCTCGTGTTGTAATTTGCAAATGGCACGGCAAATGCCACGAGAGCAGCTGGTGAAGGTGGCTCAGAAGCAATGACAAGAATGTGCTGCAAAGTTGGGTCCAGCAGTCCAGCTTCCCGACACGGTAGGGCAGGCACACCTTTTGATAAAGCATCAAACGCTGTAGTTTTTATTCTTGGTGTTTGTCTGCGCTCCCATTCTGATCACCCCTTGAAGTATTATTTTTCAAAATGATATCTAGGAGAGAAATCATGTTTATTCAGGGGGAGCCATAATTTTCATCTGTTCCAAATGCACCAGGTGTGTTTTAAGGCCTGCACACACAGCAAGAGCTGCAGAGCTTGTTGTGCAGTTTCCTGCAGCACTGATTCATTCTGTATTCCAGTAACCATGCCCTGGGCTGCCAGCCAGGCTCAATGCCAGGAGCGGGAGGAGCAGACCCGAGAGGTGCTTTGGGTGGAGCCCAGCCAGGTTTCAGGCAGCCCGCAGAGTCTGCCCTTGCAGTCCACGCCGGTCTGCTGTTGCCATCTGCTGGAAAAATCCCTAATGGATATTTCCAAAGGTGGGGAGGAGCATCCGCTCCTGTCACGGACCTGCTGGGGGCTCTTTGCCCTCTGGCTCCGTGCGCTCTGCCCAAGAACAGCGTGTGCAGCAGGCTGTCACCGCTCTCTGCAGGGTGAAGCACCTTCAGCCAAGGTCAGTGCAAGAGCAAAACAATCCTGCCAGTAAAGCCTGCTACTAGAGAGGCAAACAATGATCCTTCCAAAGGAATTCATCCTTCTTCTCCCTTACAACTCTCCTGTGTCATCACACCGCAGAATGGTTTGGGGTGGAAGAGATCTTGAAAACGACCTAGTTCCACCTCTGTCCTGGGCAGGCTCACCTTCCTCTGGGCCAGGGTGCTGTGCTGTCGCAGATCAGGTGGCAGATCTGTGGAAATTGTAATGATATTATTAAGGCGTGTCTCTTATTGCCTTGCCATTCGTGAATCCCGAGGCTGTCTTGTCCTAGTTTAGCTTTCTGATGTGGAGGAGCAGAACTGCCAACAGATATGGAATTTGGTGCTCTCTGTGGAGTGACGTCCTGTAAAATTTCTGTCCCAGGAATGCTGTCACGATGGCTCTGCTCCATAGAGAATGACACGGCCTGATTGTCAGCAATTTTTGCTTCTGCAATAGTGTATAAATGCTAAAATTTGAACACTGCTTATTATTTCAAAAGAGAATATTTTAAAACTGGAAGAGATAGCTAAAATTACGCCTGAAAGGTAGCAAGAGCAAATACATAGAATATTTCTCCCTGTTTGTAGATATACTTTTCATTCAAAATTATGCTGATGGGGATATGCTTTTATGTATTTAGTGACTTTACAGATTTCTTCCCCGAGTTTTTTGAGTTCATAGAATCATGGAATAATTCAGGTTGGAAGGGGCTCTAAAGATCACCTCGTTCCAAGCCTGCTGCCGTGGGCAGGGACACGGTTCCATGGACCAGGTTGCTCTGAGCCTGATCCCAGAGCACCAATGGGCCTTGGAACACTTCCAGGGATGGGGCAGCCCCAGCATGTGTGAGCAACCTGTGCCAGGCAGGTGCCAGAGGAGGAAGAAAGCCCTTCCCAGCTGGAGCAGAGGCTGCTGCAGCTTGGCGCAGCCTCGTGTCACCGAGCGTGTGAGACAGAAGGGCCCTTCCCGTGGAGGGAGAACGGCACTGGAAGATCTTTTCTGGGGAGAAGCGGAGCAATGGAACGCCAAAGCAGCCTTCAGTTCTTGCAGCAGAGTTGGGAACAACTGGAAGCAGGAGCAGAGCTGGCCTGGTGCCTGGCAGCTCTGCAGGCAGTGGGGATGGAGAAGGTGCAGTTGTCTGTCTTCTTGGCTGAGTCTTGAAAAATGAGGCACTTTTCTGTAGTTCCTTTTCAAGCATTATGTGGCAGTTGCCCCTAGAAGTCCAAAGGCAGCTGTTTTCTTAGCAGGAGGAAGTCAGGAAGAGGCAAAGCAGGCAAAGACATCAGATAAGTCTGGATAAAAATCTTGGCTAAGCTGTTTTTTCCCCCTCCTCCAAACAGGCAATTCTGAAGCGCTGAGCAGAGATCTGCCCCCGGGAGGCAGAGCAGAGCCGATCTGTGAGAGCTGACACGGGAGCTGTGGTGAGGACAGCTGCTCCCCTGCCTCGGTGTGGGACCTGCTGAGCTGCCGTTCCTGTGCTGGGAGTGTTTCTCCTCTCATGCAGGCAAGCCAGAGAGCTCCTAGGGAAGGAGCAGGTAAGGTTGAAGTGCCGAGATCTCCCCGGTAAGAAGTGCCGTGACAAAAGGAAATGGCCTCAAGTTGCAGCAGGGAAGGCTCAGATTGGCTTTGAGGACCAATTTGTTCACTGAAAGGGTGGTCAGGCGTAGGAGCGGGCTGCCCAGGGCAGTCCCCGTTGCTGGAGACATTTGAAGCATGGCAAGATGTAGTGTTTAGGGACCTGATTTGGGTGGGGGCTTGGCAGTGCTGGGGCAGCAGCTGGGCTCGATGGCCTTAGAAGGCTTTTGCAGCCTAAAGGATGCTATGGTTCTGGAAAGCCTCGACCCCTCTGGCTCCGACACAGCACCTGGATGCTGACGGAAGGAGGCTGGTCATGGAGCCTGGAGGTGCCTGTGCCACAGGGAGGGAGAGGACAAGGCAGTGTCACCTGCAGGGAGGGTCTCGTCCCCAGAGAGCGGCCAGTGACTCCATCCGTGCCCGGGGCTCTGGGTGCACCCTCGGGGTGGACACCTGCCCTCAGGTTTCCCTCTGGGCACCCGGGGAGGGAACCGGGTCCATCCGTGTGGCAGCTCCAGGGCCTGCAGGCTCTGGGGCCCTGCAGCCGTGCGCCCTGTCACAGGGCGGCAGGGACGTGACGCTGCCCGGCCGCGCCGCTGGCCTGGGATCCTTGCTGCTTTCCTCCCGATCCCACATGGCTGTAGCAGCAATCTTGTGTCTTTTCTTTAAAAGTGTCCTTGGGAGAGTTCAAAGAGAGGGTAATTAGTTATGTCAAAGCCTACAGATTTGACCTGTTGGCACTCAAGAGAAAAGACAGAAACCTGCTTGGCATCCTTGTGCCTGGAAGTCATTGTGACCCAGGGAAGTGAGGAAGGGGCTGGCCGAGGTCACTGAGGCTCTGAGATGGAGGTGAGTTTGCATTCCAGTTGATTGGAACGGAGGCTCATCAGGAGTTTCCTCGGCTATCCGAGGCACAGAGCCCTGGAGCCAGGTGAGCCTGAGCTGCTGCACGCTTGCTGTGAGCTTTGGGGTGAGGGTGCATCGTTGCAGGCCTGGGATGGATTGAAATGCGCTGAGGAAAGCAGAGGGAGGGAGGGAGGGAAATGCTCTGTTAACTTGTGCCAATTCTTCTGTCAGACTCATCACGGCGGGACAGCGTGAAGACTGAAAGTGTGAGAAGATGTGGAGGGGAAGAGAGAATCTGACGGGAGCAGCGAACGCACGAGTGCACGAATTTTGCTTTTTGCTTGGATGTAAACTCAGGAGTTGAAAGGAATTTGGGAGTGAGAAGGGACATTTCAGAAGGAGAAGAAGAAAAAGAGGTTGTTGTTGTTGTTACAGTCCTGGCAAAATCTTTTGTTCTAGCTAATAAAAGAAGTTAGTTTAAGAAATAAAAAGAAAAAAAATGTAGTGTTTTTTTTTTTACTTGACTATTATATTCATTGGTGGTATATGGTGTGTTGTTTTATTTCTTGGTATTATTAACTCTGTGTAAATTGTTTTTTGAGTGAAGCTGACTTTCTGGATGGGTTGGTTTGTATTTGAGGCCGGATTAATTTCAATGGGATTGTTTCATAGATTTCTGATGGGTATTACTGGGATTTTGGTTTTGTTTGCTGTATGTATAAACATAGACCTTTGGTAGGGCCAGCTGGGCTGCTGGAGGTTTGGGTGTGAATTTATGAGATGGCTTTTGTTAAATGCAGTTTTTAATTTTTGAAATGTTTTTCAATGTAGTGGTTTTAAGGTGGTTTTTAAGAATTCATTGTATTGTTTTCTGTTGTTTGTAGTTGGTGTATGATAAGGGATGTGGTGTGAGGTCTTGAACGCTATGGTTTTAGTGTTCCTAAGTTCTGATTTCTTTCTGGTTCGATAGTTTTTTTTATTTTTTGGGACAGGGGCATTTATATGGTGGGTTTTTATAGGCAATACGTTTTTTAATTTAGGTAGTGATATTTTTTAGTATTTTAATAGTTTAGGTTTTTGATTTTCATGGTTTTAATTATTTTTTTAAATTTTTTTCAAATAACTTTTCTAGATGATAGGTTATTATTTGTGCATTAGCATAAAGGTAGAGCTTTGGGGACTTTTTTTAGTAATGTTTAGGGTCAGTTGTACAGTTTTGAGTCTCGTGAGTTGGTTTGATTTAGTTTTTACTGGGTGTTTGTTTTTATTAGCAGTTGTGTCATTTTCAAGGTGTATTTGAGTTTTTTGGGGTTTTTGAGATACTGGTTTAGGAGGAAGTTTATGATGAGAATGTGCAGAGGTTTTGGGCTACTTTATAGTGGGATTTAAAATTTATTGACAGTTAGGTTTATTTGAGTTTTTATTAGGGTTCAATGACGTTGTGGGACGTTTGTTCCGTTAGTAATAGCAATGGGTTTTGTTTTGATGCGCTGCGATGGGACGAGCATGTGCTGCGTGCCGGTGCTGACAAAGGTACGGTACTGTTGTGGTTCTGGTGCGTGGGGTCAATGAACTTGTATGGTTTAATATAGAGATGAAAATAGAAATAAATATACATTTAAAAATAAATATAACATTAGAGTGGTAGACATGAATATAGATAACAGATACATACATAAAACTGTAATACATGGTATATAATTGTAACATCATATAGATAAATGATAGTCTATTATATATATATATATATATATATATACACAAAGATATATAAATATAGATAGTTAATATGAAAATATTTAAATGGAGTTAAAATAAATGGGGGGGGTGTTATTAGGTTATAGGCTGGGGTTTTTAAATAAATGATAGAAATAAAATATCAATTCGGATATACAAATATATATACAAATACAAATCTCTATAAATATTTAATTTAAATAAATATAAGGAAAATAAATCTATAATACAGAAAATACAGATCTCTTATTATATTAGAAGGTATTCTCTCTAATATATATAATATCTATGAATAAAATAAATTAAAATGTCCATATGAATATCATTATAATTTTGAAAAATAATATTACTTCCTACATTTTAAATCTGGTTCCAATAAAGGGGTGTCCTTGGTTTTCATTTGGTTAGAGGCAGGAGTTGTAATTTAAATAATATAAGTAATATAGAAATGTGGATCTTAAGATAGAAATATTTAATAAATATATAAAGAGAAATTGCTAAAATATGAATATAAATTTACATATAAATATGTGTAAGTAATATGAAGAGTTGTAGTGTAGAATATAAATAACATTATATGGCAATATAAATTATAAATGGGAATATAAATATAAAAATATGTAAATATAGCTTAAAAGAAAGGGAATGTTTTGGCTTTTATTTAAGTAGAGGCAGGGGTTTTATTTTGAATATTGTAAGTGTTCCAGAAGTAAAAATCCTGACGCAGAAACGTTTAATCAATATAAAAAATATGAATAAAAATATATAAAAATTCATAAATAACTACTCGCATCAGATGTATTATAGAATACAAATTTATTTATAACTTGACATTGGTATAGATAAATGTATAAGTAAGCAATATACATTAATATGCATTATAAATACAAATATGAATATAAAAATTGAATATAAGGATAAAATCTATTTAAATATTGTTTGCAACAAAGGGTTGGGGTTTTTTTTATTCCTATTGTGTTAGAGGCAGGGTTTTTATTTTAAATAATATGAATGTAGATATTATTGTTATTTATTTCTAAATATGGAGATATACAATCGAGATATAAATATATATATAAAAACACAAAATATAAAGAAATACAAATAATAGGAAGAGATGTAATGAAGAATACAAATAACAGTATACATAAGTGTACATTTTAAATGTAAATATGAATATGAACCTGAAAACTAGAATTTTAAAAAATATTTAAATACAGTTGAGAAGAAAGGGGTTCTTTTTGGCTTTAATGTGGATGGAGGCAAAGGTTTTATTTTAAATAATGCAAGTGTTACAGAAGTAAAAATCGTAACAGAAATATATACTTACCATGTAAAAATATGTATAACAATATACAAATAAATTTAAGTTTTAGGGATATATGCAATATGGAATAGAAATGTATTCATAAAAAGAAATGTATAAATGGACAGTGTACATCAATATACATTGTAAATAGAAATGTGAATATTAATAGGAAAAAACTTTTTAAAAAATATTTAAATATTTTTTAAAAGAAATTGTTGTTTTTTTGGGTTTTTTTTCTGTGTTGTGTTTTGTTTTGTCTTTTATCCTTTTAGATTAGAGGCAGAAGTTTATTTTTCCTCTTCCCCGTTGTTTTGGGGCATTTATTTCAGAGCAGTTTTCGGCGGGGGCCTCCCCTGTTCTTTTTCGCCGCCTTCCCTGCCCGCAGCCCCGAGGCGCGCTGCGCCCCCGGCTGGGGCGTGCGGCAGTGCTGCCGCCTTGTGGGCAGAGCGCTGTACTGCAGCCCTGCACCGAGAGGCCGCCACCTTGGGAGTGGCGCGTCGTGGATGTCGCGGACTTTTAATTGACCTTCTCATCATGGCGGCGAAAAGGGCGGGGAAGTGGAGGACCGGGGTTGGTCTAAGTGGACGGCCTGCACAGAATACTGACGTCATGGCGGCTCCGACGGATTTTTCTGCGGCGTTTCATGTGTACCCAACACACGGTGTGGGCTCAGCGGCGCCGCGGGCGGGGTAGTTTGGCGGGTTTGTGCCAGGCATGTGGGTTAAACGCCTTGCTGTGCCGGGGTCCTCTGACGGCCGCTTTCGCGCCCTGAGGGAGCCGAGCCGGGCCGAATTGTTCCGAAGAGCCGAAGAGCCGAGGGTGGCCGAAAACAGCCGAGTTTGCCCGAAGAGCCGAGGGAAGCCGGAAATAGCCGAGTTTACCCGAAGAGCCGAGGGTGGCCGAAAACAGCCGAGTTTACCCGAAGAGCCGAGGGTGGCCGAAAACAGCCGACTTGAACCGAAGAGCCCAGGGCGGCCCAAAATAGCCCAGTTTACACCAAGAGACCATGATAGCCGACTGGAACCGATAGCCGAGTGTAGCCGACACTGGCCGCATTTAGACAATGTGCCCAATATGACCGAGTTTAGTCGAACCGTGCCGAGTTCGGCCGAAGAGCCGTACTGAAATGAGTTTAGACCAAGAGCCGAACCAAGCCGAATTCAGCCGAGTTTCATTAAACAGAACCGAACAACGCCGCAGGGCTCTGCCTGCAGTGCGCCTGTGCAGGCGGCAGGGATCGCTGTGCCTGCAGTGCTCCGAGGCAGACGGCAGGGGGCGCTGTGCCTGCAGTGCGCCTGTGCAGACGGCAGGGATCGCTGTGCCTGCAGTGCTCCGGGACAGACGGCAGGGGGCGCTGTATAAAGTAAGTAGACAATATCAACTCTCTATAAGAAGGAATAAAAGCTCTATGTCACGTGCAGCAGTAGAAAATTTCAGGCTCCCAGGGAATAAATAGTTTTCTTTAAATCCTTTTCGTTCTGGAGTTTTTTTTTTTACTCCCAGGTAGCCTGATAGTTTCTACTGCTGTTTTTTTATTCTAAAGCTAGAAAGGTAAACCAAGATCAGAAATACAAGAAAGGGAAAGGGAAGGGAAAGGAAAGGAAAGGAAAGGAAAGGAAAGGAAAGGAAAGGAAAGGAAAGGAAAGGAAAGGAAAGGAAAGGAAAGGAAAGGAAAGGAAGCAGGAGAGCAAGAGGGAAGGGAAGGGGTGAAAAACAGAGTGAAAAAAGAAAAAAGAATTGGAGGGGGAAAGAGAAGGCATTCGGAAGGAGCGGTGCTGCCTCAGGTCCTTCCCCGCCCAGGGGTGAAGGTCCCGTGTGATGCCCGGGAGGTTCTGCAGCTCCCGGCGGCGGGGGACGGAGCCGTGGCTGTCAGCCCGAGACTACAACTCCCGGCAGGCCTTGCTGCCGGCGCGGCGCGTGACGCAACGGCTGACGCGGCACATGAGTGGCTGGCGGGCCAGGCGGCCGCGCGGGGCTGTGCGCGGGCCGCTCCCGGCGCCTCTCCCGCGCGTGACGGCGACGCTGGACGGGCGAAGCCTCCGTCCGGCCGCCCGCACGGCGCCGAGCAGCGCGGAAGGAGCGTCCGCGGGGTTCCTCGGCCTCACTCGGCGGTGCCGGGGGCGGGGGGCGGGGCGGTGCTTTGCTGCCGCGGGCCGGGAGCTGCAGGAGCCGCCCCGGGCGAGCACGGCGAGCACCTGTGAGTGGTTTTTTTTTCCTCTAAATCGGGAGTAAATATAGCTGAGTAAAATTAGCTTGGTTTTCTTCCTTCTTTTTTAACTGAATTGTTTTTATTAAAAATCCTATTTGAATGTGTAGAAAAAGTGGGGGTGTCCTGTCATATATTGTAGCTTTTCTTGTTTACAGGGTACTCAGAAAATACGTCTCCCTTAGAGTCCCACAGAAAGGTTCTCAGTGCAATCTCTGTCAAGGTATGTATTTCCAAATAAGTGATCCCTTTAGATATTTGCCTGTGTACCTTTTCCTGTTATTCAGAGCTTGCCTTCTGTGGGTTTTATGATAAACCTGTAAAACCGGTTTTGCAAGTCTTAATCGTTGAAGGCAGCATAGAGCCTGTTCTTGACCAGACAAAGGGAAAAAGTGTGACTTTGAGGCTGAACTTGTCATTTTTCATTTGACTTGTCTTGAATTATTTAAGAATAGAGAGAACTAGAAAAAGAGAGAAATAGAATTGGTTATTGAGCACTCCCCAAATGCTCACCATGATTCAGTGTAGAGCCACAGGGCAGGGTGATGGAAAGGGCTCTATGCTTTAGAAGGAAATAAATTTAAACCTGACCTCCACAGAGTCTCACTAACTTCTGTTGTTTTAAAATACAAAATACGTTCAGGAAGTGTTGGAAGTTAGTATTTTGGGAAAGAAATGGCAGTTCCACAGAACATTCCATTTAACAGTAAATTGGAGGAGAGCCCAAGAGAAATTTTTCATCCCTTGATAGAAAAGGTAGGAAGTGACTTTTTTTGGTTTGGTTCTTTTTTCTTTATTATTTTCTGGAAATAAAAGTAATTAAGTATAGGTACTACTGGTCTGTTTCTTCCAGTAACAGGTGATAATAATAGTAGTAGTAATAATAAAAATAATAATAGAAATAATAATAACAGTAATGTAATACTACTTAAACTGTCTTTATCCATTGAACTGGCCATTTCAAATCAAAACTTCTAAACACAAATCAAACCATCATCCTTGTAGAATCTTTCACAGCAGTGGGCTAAAGATCCTGGTTTTGTTGACAGGATTTCTTGGCTCTGGAAGAACAAGAGGGAAGTAGAAGCCTAACTACTTCTAGCTCACAGACCCGTCCAGTGAACAGAGCTTTGTATTTTGATGGGCTTGTGATGACTTTGAAATCAATTGGTCATTACAGTAAAAAAAATTAATGTTTTTTTGAACGTGACAGCAGAAATAACTTTAAGCACCAACTTAATAATAATAGATCACCAATTTAAGTTAAAAATTCATGCTATACTATCAAAATTTAAAGGTAAGTGATTATGTATTAGGTGATGGTATAAAGTGTATGTTCTAATGTGTAGGATGTATGCAAAGATACATACATACCTGAAAGTCCTTAGAGGAAACAAATTTTTATGTTTGCTGTCTGACTGTTTATCATACAATATTTGGTTTTATTTCGCAGGGATCGGTGAATTTTAACTTTGGAGTCCTCTATGCTAAGGATGCTCAGCCTGCAGATGATGAAATGTTCAGTAATGGTGAGTTTTTCACTTTCTCTTTAATTGCTATGCTGATCTGAATAAGAAAAAAACAAAAGCAAGAGAAAAAAAAGGATGGTTTATTATTTTTTACACTGTTATGTTTGTTTCCTCAGTATTTGCTGCAGCTCTGCTTACCCAAGCTTTGGGTTCCTTCTGTCCCACAGGGAGTTGCCCTGTTTGGTTGCATCTGGTGAAATTCACCCTGAGACCTTACAGAAGTAGCTCAAACTACGTGAGAGCCATTTGCAGTTCCCTCCACACACCTGGAGAATGGGTGACGTTTCTGAGGATGTGGCAACTGTACTTCTATCAAAACTCAGTCTGTGAAATTTCTGGGGAAAACTCTTCGGTGACCTGAAGGGTTCAAACTCTGGTGAGAATCCAGTTATCAGGTGCTCACCTGGATGGTTCCAGCTCTTAAAGTGAACACTTGTACTCTTGCCCTGTAGTTTACATCCATTGTATTTTTGTTATTTTGCAAGATTTTATGTCTTTGCAAAATATCGTCCATTTCGCTCTTTGGAACCTCTCAGATTGTTCTTTGGTGTAGCGCCACCTCATGGGACACTTGGCTGCCGTCCTGAAGGGGATGGTCGCTAGAATTGTAAATTCTGGAGAGTTTGTAAGTCTTCTGTCCCCAGGGAGCTATCATGCTTTGTTTACTTTTGTTCTGTTGGTTAGGCGCTGCTTCTCATTGCAAGTATGAATTTCAAACTACCCTGTTCTCTTTTTAACTGTTTTCCTGGTTCTCTCCGTACGGCAGGGAAAGACTCTCGTATCCTTGTCTTCAGGCTCGGTGCTGTCCACGAAGATACGGAGACTAAAAAAATCATAAGAAGCAAAATATGACTGCAGGGAAAACAAGCTGGAGAGAACAAAAGGTGATATTGTTATCCTTACCCTGTATTAGAAACATCCAATGTGCTTTGATGCTGGCAGCTGCCAGGGGCTTGTTAGCTCTTTGTAGGCAGGTGTAGGTGTTCGCTTGTAGGTTTTTTCTCTGGACAAGTCAATTCAAACTTTGCTAAGCTTATATTTGCAGATTACTCTCTAGCACAGTCCAGCATTACATTTTTGAATGCTGTAAAAAAAACATGTTACTTGGAAATTGCTAATGATGAGAAGCTTTAGGGGAAAAAAAGATTTCAGGGTTGGGAGACGTGAGAAGAATTTTGTGGGGATGTTAGACTGAAGTAAAGCACACTTTAGGCTGGACTGGCACGCTGGCAGGTCCCCTATTAAACAGTAGTGCTGAGATTAGCCTGGGGGTTGCCCATTGTTTCTGTAGAAATCAGTGTTTCCTGGTCTTCAGAAGTAAGCTGCTTTGAAAAGCTGGAAGGTGCAGCATGGTGACAATCCGTGTGCTCTGGATTAAAAGTAGATTTCAGAAGGGTCCTAGGCTTTTGTCTTTTCCTAGAAGCCGATGTAATCCTATTGAGGAGTTTTTAATTCTGTGCTGCCACGTCATCGGTCAGGGCCCTGTTGTACTAATCATCATACAGATACAAAACAAAAAATCGGACCCCGTCCCAACCACTTAGAGCCCAGAACACGATTTCCTCGGGCTGCCATTTGTGTGCCATCGGCACTCACCACGGAAGCGAGCTGGGGATTGTTGCAGCTGCTGGGAACAAACCGCTCCTCGTCACACAGGAACGGAACTGGGACGACGCCTCGGCCAGCCCCTCTCTGCCATCGTCTCCTGAATCTGCAGCAGAGCAGTTCCGGTCCATCCGGGCACGTGTAATCCAGTTCCTGATGATCTGAGCGCACGGAGCAGCGCTCCGCTGCTGTGGGGGGCTCAGGGAAGGCAGAGTGTGCATTGTCATCTTCCTGAACCTGCAGACGAATCCAAGTGAGAAGCCACAGGGTGGAA
This sequence comes from Melozone crissalis, assembly GCF_028551555.1. Taxonomy (NCBI): domain Eukaryota; kingdom Metazoa; phylum Chordata; class Aves; order Passeriformes; family Passerellidae; genus Melozone; species Melozone crissalis. The sequence continues at coordinate 1,078,652 of NW_026535986.1, forward strand.
ATCAGTCGCATATATGCTAAACGAAACTTGCAGGTTTTTTTTAAGAATTGTTTCTGCTTGTTCTTTTTTGTGCTTCAGTGCTTCGAAAACCTCTCTTTAAAATCAGTTCAATTCATCAGTTGAACCTTTGTTTGCAGACCCTCAGTGAGCAGAATTTGTTGCAGACTCAGTGCACGCTGTGCCGGCCTCCCGGGAGTGTGAGGGGCTCACGTGTGCTACTTTTTGCTTTAGGACGCTCTGAGGTATTTATTCCTTTTGGGATACATGACGAGAATTGCCAAGAGAGGTAGTTACAAGGTATGACATGAGGAAAAAGCCTGTCTGGTTGGAACGTTGTTGCTGTCAAAAGTTAATTTTTCCTTCTTTCTTAGCCAGTAGTTAGCTTTTTGCTTAATTTTTGTGGTATCATTATTTTATTGTTTAAAAAATGGCTTCAAAATCACTTTGGTGGTTGGTGTTGGCCACCAGTACCTTGTTCAGATTTGCCTATTTGCTTGTAGCTAAAATGTTCGCATCCTGTTTATCATTCTATTTAAGAAACTGCTGCCCAGCCAACTAATAACTGAATATCCATCTGTCTGGGACACGGGGAGAGGATTTAGGTAACGTCTTTGTTCCCAGGAAAAGGTTCCAGTGTAGTTTCTAAATAGAGGAGAAGGGGATGAAGACGCGGGGCTCTGATGCCATTGGGGCACCCCAAGGTCCCCAGGAGCGGGAGCCCCGCTGCAGTGCAGGAGCAGGTATGTTCTCATGTAATACTGAACAAATTATAAATATAAATATGACAATTTAAGCATGAAAATATTTTTTAAAATAGTTAAACAAAGTGGGTTTTTTCATTTGTCAATAGGCAGTGTTTTGATTGTAAAAATTATAACTACAAATAATATAAAGGGAGAAATCTAAGTATAGAAATATAAATATATACAGATATATATAAAATTTAAACCTATAAGAAAAAATTAGTTTTAGCAGTAGATGTGATACCTAATATAAATCATAACTTAGATACTTTCCTAGAATTTTATATATATTATATATAATTATGAATATAATGCATCAAAAGAAACTATAAATATAAATGTGAATATAATTATACAAAAGTATAAAAATATTTCAATATCGTTCAAAAGAAGGCTTTTTTTGTGTTTATTTGGTTAGAGACAGGGGTTTTATTTGGAATCATAGAAGTAGAAATCTAAATATAGAAATATACAGTCAATAAAGAAAGGTATTTATAAGAACACGACTGAACGACGCCGCCTTCAGCCGAATGGAACGAGCTCAGCCGAACCAAGGCGAGACCGGCCGAACCTGACGGGCTCGAGCGAACCTAGGCCAGGCTTGCGAGGTTGCCTGAACGGAGCCGAGCTCGGCCGAACCGAGCCCGCCGCTCTCGTGCGCGCTAATTAGCGCGAGTGCTAATTAGCACAGCCCAATGAGCTCCTGTGCCACCCCGCGCTCCCGGTCGTGTCGGTACGAAGGCCGGGCCGCCCGCGTGACGCGGCAGCAGGAGAGCCCCGAGCCGGGCGAGTTTAACGTGAGGCGGCGCCGCTTGCCCGCCCTCGGGGAGGCGAGCCGAGCCGAGCTCAGCCGAACGCGCAGAGAGCGGCTCCGAGTTCGGCCGAAGCGAGCCGGAGGGACGAATGGAGCCGAATGCGGCCGTCAATAGCCGAGTTTAGCCGACAATAGCCGAGTTTAGCCGACAATAGCCGAGTTTAGCCGAAGAGCCGACTGGAGCCGAGTGACTCCGGAGCGAGCCCAGCTCCCCCGAGCGCAGCCTCCCGGGCAGGGCGAGGCGCCGGGCCGGGCTCGGGGTGCAGCCGGGGCTCTGTGAGGCTTCCCCGCCTGTCCCTCTCTCTCGCCCTCCTTCCTTCTCCCCGTATTCGCCTTCTCTCGCTCCCTTTCCCCCATTCCCTCTCCCCCCACAAGCCCGGCTCCTTCCTGTCCAGCCCCTTCCCCGCTACTCCCTTTCTCTTCCCCGTTTCTGCCTCCTCTGTCCACCCTCCCTCTACCCCCCTCCCGGGCTTTCCCTTCCCGTGCCGCTTTCCTGCACAGCCCGCCCTCCCTCGCCGCCCTTTGTCATGCCCTGCTCTCGCTCCTCTCTTCCGGTGCCCGCTTTCCTTCTTTGCCGCGCAGCCGCGGGGCTCGGGGTGCCGGAGAATGAAGGCCCGAGGGTATGGGGGTTCATCCGTGGTGCTGTTAACACAGTCAGAATGGCTCAGTGACTCTGTGCCAGGCTGGTGTGGCCTCAAAGGCTGCCCCTGCTGCTGGCAGAGTGTGTGAAGCGTCTGCTGAGCGGGCAGCGGCATCCCCCTGAACACCTTCTCGCAGCAGGGACGGAGATGGAGCCAGCCCAGCGCGTGGAAATGGATCTCTCCAGCTGAACGCTCAGGTGAAGCGAGCAGAGAACTTGCCCAGCATGAACCAGGTGAGCTGCACGTCTCCAGGGTAATGGTTCTTGCACCTTCAGAGCCACAGTGTCGCTGAGCTTTTTTTTTCCCCAGGCTTTCCATCACCTCTCAAACAGACGAATGCTCCCCTTGGAGGCTGCTGTGCCCTGGGGAGCCTGGCAGGTGGCCCCGTTGGTGAGAGGAGGGCAGCTGCAGGCAGGCAGCCCCCAGGAAAACACGGGAGTTTCAGTGGTTTCTGATGCCTGAGGAACGGGGAGATGGCGTGAGCTGAGCAGGAGTTAAGCACGGTCGTACAGAGGCCTGGCTGTTATGATTTAAGATGGCTTATTGAATATCTGTAGTTTCTATAGATATTTGTATATCTGTCCAAGTAGGATATAGAGCCTTGTGCAGGAGAAAAAGAACTCTTGATGTAAGATATGACCTGGGGGAGGCATCATGCCAGGCTATCCCTTCCAGATTTGGACGGCTTCAGTGTCTTGTGTGGCATGATGGGAAGTTCTGAAAATTAAGATTTCCTCTTTGGTGCGGGTCAGATGGGTGACGCCTGGCAGCTCGTGCACTGCCACTGTGCTAACCTGTGTGCCTCTCCTTCCCTCCCTGCTCCACAGGCAGCGCAACACGGGAGCAGCAGGGAGAGCTGGCTTTGTCCTGGAAGATCCAGGAGCTCGCGGTGGATATCTGAGCCTGCAGCTCCAGGCTGCCGCACGACGCAAGGGCTGCACACACCCAGAGCGTACAGGTACTGTCACAAACGTGGGCTGTCGTGGCTGAGCCCTCAGGAGCTGGCGGTGCCAGCTGGGAGAAGAACAGTAGCTTCCAGCCTTTTCTTTTGTCTGCGTTTCCCGTGTTCAGTCAGTCTGATTACTTCTGGGCATTGCCCAGCAGGGTGTGAAATGCTTCCAGGGCTAAAGGGGGAAAAAAAGGGAAACACAAACTATAATCCAACCTCAGGAGGGAGAAGGCATCTGTCAGGACAAACTCTTAAGAGAAATGGGATGAAGAATACTTGTTTATTCGGTCTTTGGTATGTGTAGCTAGTTCAAAGAGGTCTCCCAGTCCTTCCCATTAGCAGAGCAAAGGAAGAGCAGCAAAGCCCTCAGGCTAAGCCATTAAAAGCAGCAGCAGCAGCTTTGTGTGCTGGAGTGTGGCAGGCATTCCTAGGTTTACTTTTTGGTTTTGCATCTAGCAGTGGTAGAAGAAAGTTCTTTGCAAGGTGATAGTTCCAGCCTTGTATTGAAATGTGAGCAAAGAGGAACTTTCTCAGTTGGATTGGGGTTTATTCACAGCACTTGTAAACAGAGTTAACATTCAGATAACATGTGCAGGGAGTGTGTGCTGTGGGTTAGCACAAGTGACAAAGGAAGTGGGACAGGGCACTTTCCCCTTCAAGGTACTGGTTTTTTTTCTGGAAGAATGACGTGAGAGCAGAAAAGTTGCAATGGCATTGCAGTTCCCTGCACAGAATATACCCAGGGAGGTGAAGCACAGCCCAGTGGTGCCATTCACCTGCGCCCCAATGGGGAGCATCAGTGAAGTGAGGAGGACTGAGGAGCTCTCCCCTTGAGCAATCACAACAGTCATGTCAACGAGTGTCACCCTTTTCCAGACCACTGGCATGTGCTTGGGGACAATAACCTGTGTTTTTTACAGCCAGGTCTTCTGAGCCGCTGCTCACTGCTCGCAGTGAAAAGAAACTTGTGTACAGGCACTCTGCAAAATTGCCACCTCAGATGCCACTGAAGCACAGCTTTGGCTTTCAGGCATCTCCCCTGCAAGCTGTCCCTTGCGGCGTTTCCGCACTGGGTTCATTGTAAATTCATTCCTCCCATTTTTTATTTGTAATTTCCAAAGAATATCAGTCGACTTTTACGGCCTCTTCAGGGCTCCCCAAGCTTCATACCACACCTAAATGCTCGTTTTCACTGCCTGAAGGGCTTCTCTCACCCGAGTGATTCTATGAATTTGGCCTGTACTTCAGCTGAAGGGGAAAGCTGTACATTGATTTTGGAGAAAAAGATTTGACTGTCCAGCTGTAAATTTATCTTGTGTTTTGCCTTCCAGGTTCGCTCGTATTGTAATTTGCAAATGGCACGGCAAATGCCACGAGAGCAGCTGGTGAAGGTGGCTCAGAAGCAATGACAAGAATGTGCTGCAAAGTTGGGTCCAGCAGTCCAGCTTCCCGACACGGTAGGGCAGGCACACCTTTTGATAAAGCATCAAACGCTGTAGTTTTTATTCTTGGTGTTTGTCTGCGCTCCCATTCTGATCACCCCTTGAAGTATTATTTTTCAAAATGATATCTAGGAGAGAAATCATGTTTATTCAGGGGGAGCCATAATTTTCATCTGTTCCAAATGCACCAGGTGTGTTTTAAGGCCTGCACACACAGCAAGAGCTGCAGAGCTTGTTGTGCAGTTTCCTGCAGCACTGATTCATTCTGTATTCCAGTAACCATGCCCTGGGCTGCCAGCCAGGCTCAATGCCAGGAGCGGGAGGAGCAGACCCGAGAGGTGCTTTGGGTGGAGCCCAGCCAGGTTTCAGGCAGCCCGCAGAGTCTGCCCTTGCAGTCCACGCCGGTCTGCTGTTGCCATCTGCTGGAAAAATCCCTAATGGATATTTCCAAAGGTGGGGAGGAGCATCCGCTCCTGTCACGGACCTGCTGGGGGCTCTTTGCCCTCTGGCTCCGTGCGCTCTGCCCAAGAACAGCGTGTGCAGCAGGCTGTCACCGCTCTCTGCAGGGTGAAGCACCTTCAGCCAAGGTCAGTGCAAGAGCAAAACAATCCTGCCAGTAAAGCCTGCTACTAGAGAGGCAAACAATGATCCTTCCAAAGGAATTCATCCTTCTTCTCCCTTACAACTCTCCTGTGTCATCACACCGCAGAATGGTTTGGGGTGGAAGAGATCTTGAAAACGACCTAGTTCCACCTCTGTCCTGGGCAGGCTCACCTTCCTCTGGGCCAGGGTGCTGTGCTGTCGCAGATCAGGTGGCAGATCTGTGGAAATTGTAATGATATTATTAAGGCGTGTCTCTTATTGCCTTGCCATTCGTGAATCCCGAGGCTGTCTTGTCCTAGTTTAGCTTTCTGATGTGGAGGAGCAGAACTGCCAACTGATATGGAATTTGGTGCTCTCTGTGGAGTGACATCCTGTAAAATTTCTGTCCCAGGAATGCTGTCACGATGGCTCTGCTCCATAGAGAATGACACGGCCTGATTGTCAGCAATTTTTGCTTCTGCAATAGTGTAAAAATGCTAAAATTTGAACACGGCTTATTATTTCAAAAGAGAATATTTTAAAACTGGAAGAGATAGCTGAAATTACACCTGAAAGGTAGCAAGAGCAAATACATAGAATATTTCTCCCTGTTTGTAGATATACTTTTCATTCAAAATTATGCTGATGGGGATATGCTTTTATGTATTTAGTGACTTTACAGATTTCTTCCCCGAGTTTTTTGAGTTCATAGAATCATGGAATAATTCAGGTTGGAAGGGGCTCTAAAGATCACCTCGTTCCAAGCCTGGTGCCGTGGGCAAGGACACGGTTCCATGGACCAGGTTGCTCTGAGCCTGATCCCAGAGCACCAATGGGCCTTGGAACACTTCCAGGGGCAGCCCCAGCATGTGTGAGCAACCTGTGCCAGGCAGGTGCCAGAGGAGGAAGAAAGCCCTTCCCAGCTGGAGCAGAGGCTGCTGCAGCTTGGCGCAGCCTCGTGTCACCGAGCGTGTGAGACAAAAGGGCCCTTCCCGTGGAGGGAGAACGGCACTGAAAGATCTTTTTTGGGAGGAGCGGAGCCATGGAATGCCAAAGCAGCCTTCAGTTCTTGCAGCAGAGTTGGGAACAACTGGAAGCAGGAGCAGAGCTGGCCTGGTGCCTGGCAGCTCTGCAGGCAGTGGGGATGGAGAAGGTGCAGTTGTCTGTCTTCTTGGCTGAGTCTTGAAAAATGAGGCACTTTTCTGTAGTTCCTTTTCAAGCATTACGTGGCAGTTGCCCCTAGAAGTCCAAAGGCAGCTGTTTTTTTAGCAGAAGGAAGTCAGGAAGAGGCAAAGCAGGCAAAGACATCAGATAAGTCTGGATAAAAATCTTGGCTAAGCTGTTTTTTCCCCCTCCTCCAAACAGGCAATTCTGAAGCGCTGAGCAGAGATCTGCCCCCGGGAGGCAGAGCAGAGCCGATCTGTGAGAGCTGACACGGGAGCTGTGGTGAGGACAGCTGCTCCCCTGCCTCGGTGTGGGACCTGCTGAGCTGCCGTTCCTGTGCTGGGAGTGTTTCTCCTCTCATGCAGGCAAGCCAGAGAGCTCCTAGGGAAGGAGCAGGTAAGGTTGAAGTGCCGAGATCTCCCCGGTAAGAAGTGCCGTGACAAAAGGAAATGGCCTCAAGTTGCAGCAGGGAAGGCTCAGATTGGCTTTGAGGACCAATTTGTTCACTGAAAGGGTGGTCAGGCATAGGAGCGGGCTGCCCAGGGCAGTCCTCATTCCTGGAGACATTTGAAGCATGGCAAGATGTGGTGTTTAGGGACCTGATTTGGGTGGGGGCTTGGCAGTGCTGGGGCAGCAGCTGGGCTCAATGGCCTTAGCAGGCTTTTGCAGCCTAAAGGATGCTATGGTTCTGGAAAGCCTCGACCCCTCTGGCTCCGACACAGCACCTGGATGCTGACGGAAGGAGGCTGGTCATGGAGCCTGGAGGTGCCTGTGCCACAGGGAGGGAGAGGACAAGGCAGCGTCACCTGCAGGGAGGGTCTCGTCCCCAGAGAGCGGCCAGTGACTCCATCCGTGCCCGGGGCTCTGGGTGCACCCTCGGGGTGGACACCTGCCCTCAGGTTTCCCTCTGGGCACCCGGGGAGGGAACCGGGTCCATCCGTGTGGCAGCTCCAGGGCCTGCAGGCTCTGGGGCCCTGCAGCCGTGCGCCCTGTCACAGGGCGGCAGGGACGTGACGCTGCCCGGCCGCGCCGCTGGCCTGGGATCCTTGCTGCTTTCCTCCCGATCCCACATGGCTGTAGCAGCAATCTTGTGTCTTTTCTTTAAAAGTGTCCTTGGGAGAGTTCAAAGAGAGGGTAATTAGTTATGTCAAAGCCTACAGATTTGACCTGTTGGCACTCAAGAGAAAAGACAAGAACCTGCTTAGCATCCTTGTGCCTGGAAGTCATTGTGACCCAGGGAAGTGAGGAAGGGGCTGGCCGAGGTCACTGAGGCTCTGAGATGGAGGTGAGTTTGCATTCCAGTTGATTGGAACGGAGGCTCATCAGAAGTTTCCTCGGCTATCCAAGGCACAGAGCCCTGGAGGCAAGTGAGCCTGAGCTGCTGCACGCTTGCTGTGAGCTTTGGGGTGAGGGTGCATCGTTGCAGGCCTGGGATGGATTGAAATGCGCTGAGGAAAGCAGCGGGAGGGAGGGAGGGAAATGCTCTGTTAGCTTGTGCCAATTCTTCTGTCAGACTCATCACGGCGGGACAGCGTGAAGACTGAAAGTGTGAGAAGATGTGGAGGGGAAGAGAGAATCTGACGGGAGCAGCGAACGCACGAGTGCACGAATTTTGCTTTTTGCTTGGATGTAAACTCAGGAGTTGAAAGGAATTTGGGAGTGAGAAGGGACATTTCAGAAGGAGAAGAAGAAAAAGAGGTTGTTGTTGTTGTTACAGTCCTGGCAAAATCTTTTGTTCTAGCTAATAAAAGAAGTTAGTTTAAGAAATAAAAAGAAAAAAATGTAGTGTTTTTTTTTTTACTTGACTATTATATTCATTGGTGGTATATGGTGTGTTGTTTTATTTCTTGGTATTATTAACTCTGTGTAAATTGTTTTTTGAGTGAAGCTGACTTTCTGGATGGGTTGGTTTGTATTTGAGGCAGCATTAATTTCAATAGGATTGTTTCATAGATTTCTGATGGGTATTACTGGGATTTTGGTTTTGTTTGCTGTATGTATAAACATAGAGCTTTGGTAGGGCCAGCTGGGCTGCTGGAGTTTTGGGTGTGAATTTATGAGATGGCTTTTGTTAAATGCAGATTTTAATTTTTGAAATGTTTTTCAATGTAGTGGTTTTAAGGTGGTTTTTAAGAATTCATTGTTTTGTTTTCTGTTGTTTGTAGTTGGTGTATGATAAGGGATGTGGTGTGACTTCTTGAACGCTATGGTTTTAGTGTTCCTAAGTTCTGATTTCTTTCTGGTTTGATAGTTGTTTTTTTTTTTATTTTTTGGGACAGGGGCATTTATATGGTGGGTTTTTATAGGCAATACGTTTTTTAATTTAGGTAGTGATATTTTTTAGTATTTTAATAGTTTAGGTTTTTGATTTTCATGGTTTTAATTATTTTTTTTAATTTTTTCAAATAACTTTTCTAGATGATAGGTTATTATTTGTGCATTAGCATAAAGGTAGAGCTTTGGGGACTTTTTTTAGTAATGTTTAGGGTCAGTTGTACAGTTTTGAGTCTCGTGAGTTGGTTTGATTTAATTTTTACTGGGTGTTTGTTTTTATTAGCAGTTGTGTCATTTTCAAGGTGTATTTGAGTTTTTTGGGGTTTTTGAGATACTGGTTTAGGAGGAAGTTTATGATGAGAATGTGCGGAGGTTTTGGGCTACTTTATAGTGGGGTTTAATATTTATTGACAGTTAGGTTTATTTGAGTTTTTATTAGGGTTCAATGACGTTGTGGGACGTTTGTTCCGTTAGTAATAGCAATGGGTTTTGTTTTGATGTGCTGCGATGGGACGAGCGTGTGCTGCGTGCCGGTGCTGACAAAGGTGCGGTATTGTTGTGGTTCTGGTGCGTGAGGTTAATGAACTTGTATGGTTTAATATAGAGGTGAAAATAGAAATAAATATACATTTAAAAATAAATATAACATTAGAGTGGTAGACATAAATATAGATAACAGATACATACATAAAACTATAATGCGTGGTATATAATTGTAATATATTATCATATAGATTAATGATAGTCTGTTATATATATATATACACAAAGATATATAAATATAGATTATAAATATAAAAACATTTAAATAGAGTTAAAATAAATGGGGGGGTGTTATTAGGTTGTAGGCTGGGGTTTTTAAATAAATGATAGCAATAAAATATCAATTCAGATATACAAATATATTTATTTAAATTAAATATTTATAGAGATTTGTATTTGTATATATAAGTAAAAAAAATATAATACAGAAAATACATATCTATTATATTAGAAGGTATTCTCTCTAATATATATAATATCTATGAATATAATAAATAAAAATATCTATATAAATATCATTATAATTTTGAAAAATAAATTTACCTGCTACATTTTAAATCTGGTTCACATAAAGGGGTGTCCTTGGTTTTTATTTGGTTAGAGGCAGGAGTTTTATTTGAAATAATGTAAGTAATATAGAAATGTGGATCTTAAGATAGAAATATATAATAAATATATAAAGAGAAATTGCTAAAGTATTAATACAAATTTATATATAAATATATGGAAGTAATATGAAGAGTTGTAGTATAGAATATAAATAATATTATATGGCAATATAAATTATAAATGGGAATATAAATATAGAAATATGTAAATATAGCTTAAAAAAAAGGGAATGTTTTGGCTTTTATTTAAGTAGAGGCAGGGGGTTTTTTTTGAATATTGTAAGTGTTACAGAAGTAAAAATCTTGACGCAGAAATATATAATCAATGTATAAAAATATGTATAAAAATTCATAAATAACTACTCGCATCAGATGTAATATAGAATATAAATTTGTTTATAACTTGACATTGATAAAGATAAATGTATAAGTAAGCAATAGACATTAATATACATGATAAATACAAATATGAATATAAAAATCAGACATAAGGATAAAACCTATTTAAATATTGTTTAAAAGAAAGGGTTGGGGTCTTTTTTATTATTGGGTTTGAGGCAGGGTTTTTATTTTAAATAATATGAATGTAGATATTATTGTTATATATTTCTAAATATTGAGATATACAATCAAGATCTAAATATATATATAAACACAAAATATTAGCAAATAGAAATAATAGGAAGAGATGTAATGGAGAATACAAATAAGAGTATACGTTAGTATACATTTTAAATGTAAATGTGAATATGAACCTGAAAAATAGAGTTTTAAAAAGTATTTAAATACAGTTGAGAAGACTGGGGTTCTTTTTGGCTTTAATGTGGGTAGAGGCAGGGGTTTTATTTTAAATAATGTAAGTGTTGCAGATGTAAAAATCCTAACACAGAAAGATATAATAAATATATAAAGATATGAATAAAAGTATATAAAAAATATAAGTAATAGGAACACATGTAACATAGAATATAAATTATAACTAAATCGCTAAATAGAAATGCAAAATCGATCATACATCAGTAAACATTTTAAATACAAATTTGAAAAATATTTTTTTTAAGATTTTAAATACAGTTGAAATGAAAGGGGGTTTTATTTGCCATGTATGGGGTAGAGGCAGGGGTTTTGAGTACTGTAAGTGTTACAGAAGTAAAAATCCGAACAGAAATATATACTTACTATGTAAAAATATGTATAAAAATATACAAATAAATTTAAGTTTTAGGGATATATGCAATATGGAATAGAAATGTATTCATAAAAACAAATGTATAAATGGACAGTATACATCAATATACATTATTGATAGAAATGTGAATATTAAAAGGAAAAAAACCTTTTTTTAAATTTTTAATTTTCTTTTTTTTAAGAAATTGTTGTGGTTTTGTTTTGTTTTTTTTTATCCTATTAGATTAGAGGCAGAAGTTTATTTTTCCTCTTCGCGGTTGTTTTGGGGCATTTATTTCAGAGCAGTTTTCGGCGGGGGCCTCCCCTGTTCTTTTTCGCCGCCTTCCCTGCCCGCAGCCCCGAGGCGCGCTGCGCCCCCGGCTGGGGCGTGCGGCAGTGCTGCCGCCTTGTGGGCAGAGCGCGGTACTGCAGCCCTGCACCGAGAAGCCGCCACCTTGGGAGTGGCGCATCGCGGATGTCGCGGACTTTTAATTGACCTTCTCATCATGGCGGCGAAAAGGGCGGGGAAGTGGAGGACCGGGGTTGGTCTAAGTGGACTGCCTGCATGGAATACCGACGCCGGCGCGGCCCCGGTGGTATTTTCTGTGGCATTTCAAGTGTACCCGATACGGGCCGCGGGCTCAGCGGCGCCGCGGGCGGGCGTATTTTGGCGGGTTTGTGCCAGGCATGTGGGTTAAACGCCTCGCTGTGCCGGGGTCCTCTGACGGCCGCTTTCGCGCCCTGAGGGAGCCGAGCCGGGCCGAATTGTTCCGAAGAGCCGAAGAGCCGAGTGTGGCCGAAAAGAGCCGAGTTTACCCGAAGAGCCGAGGGAAGCCGAAAAGAGCCGAGTTTACCCGAAGAGCCGAGGGTGGCCGGAAACAGCCGAGTTTACCCGAAGAGCCCAGTGCGGCCGAAAATAGACGAGTGTGGCCGAAAACAGCCGAGTTTACACCAAGAGCCGATGATAGCCGACTGGAACCGATAGCCGAATGTGGGCGACACTGGCCACATTTAGACAATGTGCTGAATATGACCGAATTTAGCCGAACCGTGCCGAGTTCGGCCGAAGAGCCGAACTGAAACGACTTTAGACCAAGAGCCGAACCAAGCCGAATTCAGCCGAGTTTCATTAAACAGAACCGAACAACGCCGCAGCCCTCTGCCTGCAGTGCGCCTGTGCAGACGGCAGGGATCGCTGTGCCTGCAGTGCTCCGGGGCAGACGGCAGGGGGCGCTGTATAAAGTAAGTATATAATATCAACTATCTATAAGAAGGAATAAAAGCTCTATGTCACGTGCAGCAGTATAGAAAATTTCAGGCTCCCAGGGAATAAATAGTTTTCTTTAAATCATTTTCGTTTTGGAGGTTTTTTTACTCCCAGGTAGCCTGAAAGCTACTACTGGTGCTTTTTTTATTCCAAAGCTAGAAAGGAAAACCAAGATTAGATATACAGGGAAAGAAAGAAAGAAAAGAAAAAAAAGAAAATAAGGAAAGGAACTGAAAGGAAGAAAGAAAGGACAGAGGGGCCAGCTGTCTGTCATCTGAAATTCTGCATTGCACAGGATGCCTCCCAGACGCCAGCTGCCAGCACTGCAAAGTCAGGCTGCTTTGAAGGTTCAAAATGTCCCCAGCAACGTGCCATCAGGAACCTGAGCTGGTGAGTTACACTTACCTGGGGCAATGGGGGGCATTTGCGTCCAGTGCCCGGGGGCCCTTAGTGGCCGGCTGGCTCCTCATATTCTGCATTGCACAGGATGCCTCCCGGACGCCAGCTGCCACCACCGCAGTGTCTGGCTGGTTTGAGGGTGCCAAGTGGCCCCAGCAATGTTCCATCAAGAACCTGAGCTGGTGAGTTACACTTCCCTGTGTAAAGGGCGGCGTTGGTGTCCAGGAATCAGGGGCCCTTAGTGGCAGGCTGCCTGCTGAAACTCTGCATTGTGCAGGATCCCTCCCAGACCCAAGCTGCCACCACCGCAGGATCTGTCTGGTTTCAGGATCCCAAATGGCCCCAGCAATCTTCCATCACGAACCTGAGCTGGTGAGTTACCCTTACCTGTGTAAAGGGCAGCACTTCTGTTCAGAGGTCAGGGGCCCTTTGGGGCCGGCTGCCTGCTGAAATTCTCCATTGCGTAGGATGCCCCCCGTACCTAAGCTGCCACCACCGCAGAGTCAGGCTGGATTTTAGGTCCCAAATGGCCCTGTCAATCTGCCATCAGGAACCTGAGCAGGTGAGTTACACTTCCCTGCGTAATGGGCGGCATTGGTGTCCAGGGTCCTGGGGCCCTTAGTGAACGCCTGGCTCATGAAATTCTTCACTGCGCAGCATGACTCCCAGCCCCAAGCTGCTTCCTGTGCTGAGTTGAGCTTGTTTGAGAGTCCCAAGCCCCTCAAGCAATATGCCACAAGGAACCTGGGCTGCTGAGTTTTGCTTAACTGGAGAAAGGGTCAGCCTTAGTTTTCAGGAGCCTCTGGCCAAGAGGGGCGGGCCGTCTGCCTCCTGAAATTCTGTATTGCGCGGGATGTCTCCCGGACCCACGCTGCCACCACCGCAAAGTCAGGCTGGTCTGAGGGTCTGAAATGTCCCCAGCAATCTGCCATCAGGAACCGGAGCTGGTGGGTTACACTTACCTGGGGTAATGGACGGCATTAGTGTCCAGGGCGCAGGGGCCCTTAGTGGCAGGCTGCCTGCTAAAACTCTGCATTGCGCAGGAGGCCTTCTGGACCCAAGCTGCCACCTCGGCAAAGTCCGGCTGGTTTGAGCGTCCCATATGGATCCAGCAATCTTCTATCAGGAGCCTGGGCTGCTGAGATTTCTTTTTCTGGGAAAGGGCTGGCCTTGTTGTTCAGGAGCCCTTGCCTGGAGTGGCCGGCAGCCTGCTGAAATTCTGTCTTGTGCAGGGTGCATCCCAGGCCCAAGGTGGCACCAGTTCAAACTCCCGCCGCTTTGTCCTCGGCACGTGTCCCCTGCTACCTGCCATCAGGGACCTGGGCGTCTGAGTTACACTTACCTTTTTAAGGGACTAGCATTGGTCTTCAGTCCCAAGGGCCCTTAGTGGCTGGCTGCCTACAGAAATTTCGTATTGCGCAGGATACCTCTGAGACCCAAGCTGCCACCTGCGTAAAGTCAGGCAGGTTTGAGAGTCCCAAGTGACTCCAGCCACCTGCCATCAGGAACCTGAGCTGGTGGGTTACGCTTACTTGTGTAAAGGGCAGCATTTCTGTTGAGAGCCCAGGGGCCCTTTGTGGCCGGCTGCCTCCTCAAATTGTGCATTGCGCAGGATGCCTCCCGGACCCAAGCTGTCACCGCCGCAGAGTCTGGCTGGTTTGAGGCTCCGAAATGTCCCCAGCAATGTGCCATCAGGAACCGGAGCTGGTGAGTTACACTTACCTGGGGTAATGGGCGGCATTAGTGTCCAGGGCACAGGGGCCCTTAGTGGCCGGCTGTCTGCTCAAATTCTGCATTGCTCAGGATGCCTCCCAGCACCAAGCTGCCACCTGTACCTAGTTGATCTTGTTTGAGACTGCAAAGCACCTCCAGCCATCTGAAACTAGGAACCTTGGCTGCTGAGTTTTGCTTACCTGGGAAGAGGGACTGCACTAGTGTTCAGGAGCCTCTGGTCCAGAGGGGCCAGCTGTCTGTCATCTGAAATTCTGCATTGCACAGGATGCCTCCCAGACGCCAGCTGCCAGCACTGCAAAGTCAGGCTGCTTTGAAGGTTCAAAATGTCCCCAGCAACGTGCCATCAGGAACCTGAGCTGGTGAGTTACACTTACCTGGGGCAATGGGGGGCATTTGCGTCCAGTGCCCGGGGGCCCTTAGTGGCCGGCTGGCTCCTCATATTCTGCATTGCACAGGATGCCTCCCGGAACCCAGCTGCCACCACCGCAGTGTCTGGCTGGTTTGAGGGTGCCAAGTGGCACCGGAAATGTTCCATCAAGAACCTGAGCTGGTGAGTTACACTTCCCTGTGTAATGGGCGCCATTGGTGTCCAGGGTCCTGGGGCCCTTAGTGAACGCCTGGCTCATGAAATTCTTCACTGCGCAGCATGACTCCCAGCCCCAAGCTGCTTCCTGTGCTGAGTTGAGCTTGTTTGAGAGTCCCAAGCCCCTCAAGCAATATGCCACCAGGAACCTGGGCTGCTGAGTTTTGCTTAACTGGAGAAAGGGTCAGCCTTAGTTTTCAGGAGCCTCTGGCCAAGAGGGGCGGGCCGTCTGCCTCCTGAAATTCTGCATTGTGCAGGATACCTCTGAGACCCAAGCTGACACCTCTGTAAAGTCAGGCAGGTTTGAGAGTCCCAAGTGACTCCAGCCACCTGCCATCAGGAACCTGAGCTGGTGGGTTACGCTTACCTGTGTAAAGGGCAGCATTTCTGTTGAGAGCCCAGGGGCCCTTAGTGGCCGGCTGCCTCCTCAAATTGTGCATTGCGCAGGATGCCTCCCGGACCCAAGCTGTCACCGCCGCAGAGTCAGGCTGCTTTGAGGGTTCAAAATGTCCCCAGCCATGTGCCATCAGGAACCGGAGCTGGTGAGTTACACTTCCCTGTGTAAAGGGCGGCGTTGGTGTCCAGGAATCAGGGGCCCTTAGTGGCAGGCTGCCTGCTGAAAGGCTGCATAGCGCAGGATGCCTCCCAGACCCCAGCTGCCACAACCGCAGGATCCGTCTGGTTTCAGGATCCCAAATGGCCCCAGCAATTTTCCATCCCAACCTAAGCTGGTGAGTTACCCTTACCTGTGTAAAGGGCAGCACTTCTGTTCAGAGGTCAGGGGCCCTTTGTGGCCGGCTGCCTGCTGAAATTCTCCATTGCGTAGGATGCCCCCCGTACCTAAGCTGCCACCACCGCAGAGTCAGGCTGGATTTTAGGTCCCAAATGGCCCTGTCAATCTGCCATCAGGAACCTGAGCTGGTGAGTTACACTTCTCTGTGTAATGGGCGGCATTGGTGTCCAGGGTCCTGGGGCCCTTAGTGAACGCCTGGCTCATGAAATTCTTCACTGCGCAGGATGACTCCCAGCCCCAAGCTGCTTCCTGTGCTGAGTTGAGCTTGTTTGAGCGTCCCAAGCCCCTCAAGCAATATGCCACCAGGAACCTGGGCTGCTGAGTTTTGCTTAACTGGAGAAAGGGTCAGCCTTAGTTTTCAGGAGCCTGTGGCCAAGAGAGGCTGGCCGTCTGCCTCCTGAAATTCCGCATTGTGCAGGATGCCTCTGAGACCCAAGCTTCCACCTCTGTAAAGTCAGGCAGGTTTGAGAGTCCCAAGTGACTCCAGCCACCTGCCATCAGGAACCTGAGCTGGTGGGTTACGCTTACCTGTGTAAAGGGCAGCATTTCTGTTGAGAGCCCAGGGGCCCTTTGTGGCCGGCTGCCTCCTCAAATTGTGCATTGCGCAGGATGCCTCCTGGACCCAAGCTGTCACCGCCGCAGGGTCTGGCTGGTTTGAGGCTCCGAAATGTCCCCAGCAATGTGCCATCAGGAACCGGAGCTGGTGAGTTACACTTACCTGGGGTAATGGGCGGCATTAGTGTCCAGGGCGCAGAGGCCCTTAGTGGCCGGCTGTCTGCTCAAATTCTGCATGGCTCAGGATCCCTCCCAGCACCAAGCTGCCACCTGTGCCCAGTTGATCTTGTTTGAGACTGCAAAGCACCTCCAGCCATCTGAAACTAGGAACCTTGGCTGCTGAGTTTTGCTTACCTGGGAAGAGGGACTGCACTAGTGTTCAGGAGCCTCTGGTCCAGAGGGGCCAGCTGTCTGTCATCTGAAATTCTGCATTGCACAGGATGCCTCCCAGACGCCAGCTGCCAGCACTGCAAAGTCAGGCTGCTTTGAAGGTTCAAAATGTCCCCAGCAACGTGCCATCAGGAACCTGAGCTGGTGAGTTACACTTACCTGGGGCAATGGGGGGCATTTGCGTCCAGTGCCCGGGGGCCCTTAGTGGCCGGCTGGCTCCTCATATTCTGCATTGCACAGGATGCCTCCCAGAACCCAGCTGCCACCACCGCAGTGTTTGGCTGGTTTGAGGGTGCCAAGTGGCCCCAGCCATGTTCCATCAAGAACCTGAGCTGGTGAGTTACACTTCCCTGTGTAAAGGGCGGCGTTGGTGTCCAGGAATCAGGGGCCCTTAGTGGCAGGCTGCCTGCTGAAATTGTCCATTGCGCAGGATGCCTCCCAGACGCCAGCTGCCAGCACTGCAGGGTCAGCCTACTTTGAGGGCCCCCAATGTGTGCCGCAATCTGCCATCAGGAACCTGAGCTGGTGAGTTACACTTCCCTGTGTAAAGGGCGGCGTTGGTGTCCAGGAATCAGGGGCCCTTAGTGGCAGGCTGCCTGCTGAAACTCTGCATTGCGCAGGAGGCCTTCTGGACCCAAGCTTCCACCACCGCAGGATCCGTCTGGTTTCAGGGTCCCAAATGGCCCCAGCAATCTTCCATCACGAACCTGAGCTGGTGAGTTACCCTTACCTGTGTAAAGGGCAGCACTTCTGTTCAGAGGTCAGGGGCCCTTTGTGGCCGGCTACCTGCTGAAATTCTCCATTGCGTAGGATGCCCCCCGGACCTAAGCTACCACCACCGCAGAGTCAGGCTGGATTTTAGGTCCCAAATAGCCCTGTCAATCTGCCATCAGGAACCTGAGCTGGTGAGTTACACTTCCCTGTGTAATGGGCGCCATTGGTGTCCAGGGTCCTGGGGCCCTTAGTGAACGCCTGGCTCATGAAATTCTTCACTGCGCAGGATGACTCCCAGCCCCAAGCTGCTTCCTGTGCTGAGTTGAGCTTGTTTGAGCGTCCCAAGCCCCTCAAGCAATATGCCACCAGGAACCTGGGCTGCTGAGTTTTGCTTAACTGGAGAAAGGGTCAGCCTTAGTTTTCAGGAGCCTCTAGCCAAGAGGGGCTGGCCGTCTGCCTCCTGAAATTCTGCATTGTGCAGGATACCTCTGAGACCCAAGCTGACACCTCTGTAAAGTCAGGCAGGTTTGAGAGTCCCAAGTGACTCCAGCCACCTGCCATCGGGAACCTGAGCTGGTGGGTTACGCTTACCTGTGTAAAGGGCAGCA
The DNA here is from genome assembly GCF_028551555.1 of Melozone crissalis. Lineage (NCBI taxonomy): Eukaryota > Metazoa > Chordata > Aves > Passeriformes > Passerellidae > Melozone > Melozone crissalis. Next base: position 1,096,622 of record NW_026535986.1, read on the forward strand.
TTTCTGTTGAGAGCCCAGGGGCCCTTTGTGGCCGGCTGCCTCCTCAAATTGTGCATTGCGCAGGATGCCTCCCGGACCCCAGCTGTCACCGCCGCAGAGTCTGGCTGGTTTGAGGCTCCGAAATGTCCCCATTAATCTGCCATCAGGAACCGGAGCTGGTGAGTTACGCTTACCTGGGGTAATGGGCGGCATTAGTGTCCAGGGCGCAGAGACCCTTAGTGGCCGGCTGTCTGCTCAAATTCTGCATGGCTCAGGATCCCTCCCAGCACCAAGCTGCCACCTGTGCCCAGTTGATCTTGTTTGAGACTGCAAAGCACCTCCAGCCATCTGAAACTAGGAACCTTGGCTGCTGAGTTTTGCTTACCTGGGAAGAGGGACTGCACTAGTGTTCAGGAGCCTCTGGTCCAGAGGGGCCAGCTGTCTGTCATCTGAAATTCTGCATTGCACAGGATGCCTCCCAGACGCCAGCTGCCAGCACTGGAAAGTCAGGCTGCTTTGAAGGTTCAAATGTCCCCAGCAACGTGCCATCAGGAACCTGAGCTGGTGAGTTACACTTACCTGGGGCAATGGGGGGCATTTGCGTCCAGTGCCCGGGGGCCCTTAGTGGCCGGCTGGCTCCTCATATTCTGCATTGCACAGGATGCCTCCCAGAACCCAGCTGCCACCACCGCAGTGTCTGGCTGGTTTGAGGGTGCCAAGTGGCCCCAGCAATGTTCTATCAAGAACCTGAGCTGGTGAGTTACACTTCCCTGTGTAAAGGGCGGCGTTGGTGTCCAGGAATCAGGGGCCCTTAGTGGCAGGCTGCCTGCTGAAATTGTCCATTGCGCAGGATGCCTCCCAGACGCCAGCTGCCAGCACTGCAGGGTCAGCCTACTTTGAGGGCCCCCAATGTGTGCCGCAATCTGCCATCAGGAACCTGAGCTGGTGAGTTACACTTCCCTGTGTAAAGGGCGGCGTTGGTGTCCAGGAATCAGGGGCCCTTAGTGGCAGGCTGCCTGCTGAAACTCTGCATTGCGCAGGAGGCCCTCCTAGACCCAAGCTGCCACCACGGCAAAGTCAGGCTGATTTGAGCGTCCCATATGGATCCAGCAATCTTCTATCAGGAGCCTGGGCTGCTGAGATTTCTTTTTCTGGGAAAGGGCTGGCCTTGTTGTTCAGGAGCCCTTGCCTGGAGTGGCCGGCTGCCTGCTGAAATTCTGTCTTGCGCAGGGTGCATCCCAGGCCCAAGGTGGCACCAGTTCAAACTCCCGCCGCTTTGTCCTCGGCACGTGTCCCCTGCTACCTGCCATCAGGGACCTGGGCGTCTGAGTTACACTTACATTTTTAAAGGACTAGCATTGGTCTTCAGGCCCAAGGGCCCTTAGTGGCTGGCTGCCTGCAGAAATTCGTATTGCGCAGGATACCTCTGAGACCCAAGCTGACACCTGCATAAAGTCAGGCAGGTTTGAGAGTCCCAAGTGACTCCAGCCACCTGCCATCAGGAACCTGAGCTGGTGGGTTACGCTTACCTGTGTAAATGGGAAGCATTTCTGTTGAGAGCCCAGGGGCCCTTTGTGGCCGGCTGCCTCCTCAAATTGTGCATTGCGCAGGATGCCTCCCGGACCCAAGCTGTCACCGCCGCAGAGTCTGGCTGGTTTGAGGCTCCGAAATGTCCCCAGCAATCTGCCATCAGGAACCGGAGCTGGTGAGTTACACTTCCTTGTGTAAAGGGAAGCATTGGGGTCGAAGACTCATGGGCCCTTAGTGACCGGCTGTCTGCTGAAATTCTGCATTGCGCAGGATGCCTCCCGGACCCACGCTGCCACCACCGCAAAGTCAGGCTTCTCTGAGGGTCTGAAATGTCCTCAGCAATCTGCCATCAGGAACCGGAGCAGGTGAGTTACACTTACCTGGGGTAATGGGCGGCATTTGTGTCCAGGGCGCAGAGACCCTTAGTGGCCGGCTGTCTGCTCAAATTCTGCATTGCTCAGGATCCCTCCCAGCACCAAGCTGCCACCTGTGCCTAGTTGATCTTGTTTGAGACTGCAAAGCACCTCCAGCCATCTGAAACTAGGAACCTTGGCTGCTGAGTTTTGCTTACCTGGGAAGAGGGACTGCACTAGTGTTCAGGAACCTCTGGTCCAGAGGGGCCAGCTGTCTGTCATCTGAAATTCTGCATTGCACAGGATGCCTCCCAGACGCCAGCTGCCAGCACTGCAAAGTCAGGCTGCTTTGAAGGTTCAAAATGTCCCCAGCAACGTGCCATCAGGAACCTCCCGGGCCTCTTTCGACAGAAGCCGCACACCGCAGAGCACTGTGAGCGGCAGAATCGTCTTTGCGCGAAGAAGCAGCTTCTTCGTCTCCGGGGCCGGAGAGAGCGGCAGCTTCGCAAAGGTGATGAAACAAGCTGTACAACACTGCGATTGTGTGCGCAGCTTGCCAAGTGAGAGAAAACAGTACCTGACCACTCTCCTGCCTTTTCTATTCACATGAACATTCGATTGCAAGCTGTTTTGGACAACTTTCTTTCCCTTCTTGCAAAACACTCGGCAGACCTCCGTGCAGCCTCTAGAACACGATGGGAGATGTTTTCTGTGCTGGCACAGTTTCTCCTTGCCAGACAGAGTGGAAAAGCTTTTTGCTAAGATGTAGACGAGAAGAGAGGCTAAAGACGAAGGTACGGTGCTCTGCAGAGCTAAGCACCGCTCCCGGACCTCTTTCGGCAGAAGGCGCACACCGCAGAGCACTGTGAGCGGCAGAATCGTCTTTGCGCGAAGAAGCAGCTTCTTCGTCTCCGGGAGCCGGAGAGAGCGGCAACTTCGCAAAGGTGATGAAACAAGCTGTACAACACTGCGATTGTGTGCGCAGCTTGCCAAGTGAGAGAAAACAGTACCTGACCACTCTCCTGCCTTTTCTATTCACATGAACATTCGATTGCAAGCTGTTTTGGACAACTTTCTTTCTCTTCTTACAAAACACTCGGCAGACCTCCGTGCAGCCTCTAGAACACGATGGGAGATGTTTTTTGTGCTGGCACAGTTTCTCCTTGCCAGACAGAGTGGAAAAGCTTTTTGCTAAGATGTAGACGAGAAGAGAGGCTAAAGAAGCAGGTATGGTGCTCTGCAGAGCTAAGCACAGCTCCCGGGCCTCTTTCGGCAGAAGGCGCACACCGCAGAGCACTGTGAGCGGCAGAATCGTCTTTGCGCGAAGAAGCAGCTTCTTCGCCTCCCGGAGCCGGAGAGAGTGGCAACTTCGCAAAGGTGATGAAACAAGCTGTACAACACTGCGATTGTGTGCGCAGCTTGCCAAGTGAGAGAAAACAGTACCTGACCACTCTCCTGCCTTTTCTATTCACATGAACATTCGATTGCAAGCTGTTTTGGACAACTTTCTTTCTCTTCTTGCAAAACACTCGGCAGACCTCCGTGCAGCCTCTAGAACACGATGGGAGATGTTTTCTGTGCTGGTAAAGTTTCTCCTTGCCAGACAGAGTGGAAAAGCTTTTTGCTAAGATGTAGACGAGAAGAGAGGCTAAAGACGAAGGTACGGTGCTCTGCAGAGCAAAATGTCGCCCCCGGACGTCTTTCGGCAGAAGGCGCACACCGCAGATCACTGTGAGCGGCAGAATCGTCTTTGCGCGAAGAAGCAGCTTCTTCGTCTCCGGGAGCCGGAGAGAGCGGCAACTTCGGAAAGGTGATGAAACAAGCTGTACAACACTGCGATTGTGTGCGCAGCTTGCCAACTGAGAGAAAACAGTACCTGACCACTCTCCTGCCTTTTCTATTCACATGAACATTCGATTGCAAGCTGTTTTGGACAACTTTCTTTCTCTTCTTGCAAAACACTCGGCAGACCTCCGTGCAGCTTCTAGAACACGATGGGAGATGTTTTCTGTGCTGGCACAGTTTCTCCTTGCCAGACAGAGTGGAAAAGCTTTTTGCTAAGATGTAGACGAGAAGAGAGGCTAAAGACGAAGGTACGGTGCTCTGCAGAGCTAAGCACAGCTCCCGGACCTCTTTCGGCAGAAGGCGCACACCGCAGAGCACTGTGAGCGGCAGAATCGTCTTTGCGCGAAGAAGCAGCTTCTTCGTCTCCGGGAGCCGGAGAGAGCGGCAGCTTCGCAAAGGTGATGAAACAAGCTGTACAACACTGCGATTGTGTGCGCAGCTTGCCAAGTGAGAGAAAACAGTACCTGACCACTCTCCTGCCTTTTCTATTCACTTGAGCATTCGATTGGAAGCTGTTTTGGACAACTTTCTTTCTCTTCTTGCAAAACACTCGGCAGACCTCCGTGCAGCCTCTAGAACACGATGGGAGATGTTTTTTGTGCTGGCACAGTTTCTCCTTGCCAGACAGAGTGGAAAAGCTTTTTGCTAAGATGTAGACGAGAAGAGAGGCTAAAGAAGCAGGTATGGTGCTCTGCAGAGCTAAGCACAGCTCCCGGGCCTCTTTCGGCAGAAGGCGCACCCCGCAGAGCACTGTGAGCGGCAGAATCGTCTTTGCGCGAAGAAGCAGCTTCTTCGTCTCCGGGAGCCGGAGAGAGCGGCAACTTCGCAAAGGCGATGAAACAAGCTGTACAACACTGCGATTGTGTGGGCAGCTTGCCAACTGAGAGAAAACAGTACCTGACCACTCTCCTGCCTTTTCTATTCACATGAACATTCGATTGCAAGCTGTTTTGGACAACTTTCTTTCTCTTCTTGCAAAACACTCGGCAGACCTCCGTGCAGCCTCTAGAACACGATGGGAGATGTTTTCTGTGCTGGCACAGTTTCTCCTTGCCAGACAGAGTGGAAAAGCTTTTTGCTAAGATGTAGACGAGAAGAGAGGCTAAAGACGAAGGTACGGTGCTCTGCAGAGCGAAGCACCGCCCCCGGGGCTCTTTCGGCAGAAGGCGCACACCGCAGAGCACTGTGAGCGGCAGAATCGTCTTTGCGCGAAGAAGCAGCTTCTTCGTCTCCGGGAGCTGGAGTGAGCGGCAGCTTCGCAAAGGTGATGAAACAAGCTGTACAACACTGCGATTGTGTGCGCAGCTTGCCAACTGAGAGAAAACAGTACCTGACCACTCTCCTGCCTTTTCTATTCACATGAACATTCGATTGCAAGCTGTTTTGGACAACTTCCTTCTCTTCTTGCAAAACACTCGGCAGACCTCCGTGCAGCTTCTAGAACACGATGGGAGATGTTTTCTGTGCTGGCACAGTTTCTCCTTGCCAGACAGAGTGGAAAAGCTTTTTGCTAAGATGTAGACGAGAAGAGAGGCTAAAGACGAAGGTACGGTGCTCTGCAGAGCTAAGCACAGCTCCCGGGCCTCTTTCGGCAGAAGACACACACCGCAGAGCACTGTGAGCGGCAGAATCGTCTTTGCGCGAAGAAGCAGCTTCTTCGTCTCCGGGAGCTGGAGAGAGCGGCAGCTTCGCAAAGGTGATGAAACAAGCTGTACAACACTGCGATTGTGTGCGCAGCTTGCCAAGTGAGAGAAAACAGTACCTGACCACTCTCCTGCCTTTTCTATTCACATGAACATTCGATTGCAAGCTGTTTTGGACAACTTTCTTTCTCTTCTTGCAAAACACTCGGCAGACCTCCGTGCAGCCTCTAGAAGACGATGGGAGATGTTTTTTGTACTGGCACAGTTTCTCCTTGCCAGACAGAGTGGAAAAGCTTTTTGCTAAGATGTAGACGAGAAGAGAGGCTAAAGGCGAATGTACGGTGCTCTGCAGAGCTAAGCACCGATCGCGGGCCTCTTTCGGCAGGAGGCGCACACCGCAGAGCACTGTGAGCGGCAGAATCGTCTTTGCGCGAAGAAGCAGGTTCTTCGTCTCCGGGAGCCGGAGAGAGCGGCAGCTTCGCAAAGGTGATGAAACAAGCTGTACAACACTGCGATTGTGTGCGCAGCTTGCCAACTGAGAGAAAACAGTACCTGACCACTCTCCTGCCTTTTCTATTCACATGAACATTCGTTTGCAAGCTGTTTTGGACAACTTTCTTTCTCTTCTTGCAAAACACTCGGCAGACCTCCGTGCAGCCTCTAGAACACGATGGGAGATGTTTTCTGTGCTGGCACAGTTTCTCCTTGCCAGACAGAGTGGAAAAGCTTTTTGCTAAGATGTAGACGAGAAGAGAGGCTAAAGACGAAGGTACGGTGCTCTGCAGAGCTAAGCACCACTCCCGGACCTCTTTCGGCAGAAGGCGCACACCGCAGAGCACTGTGAGCGGCAGAATCGTCTTTGCGCGAAGAAGCAGCTTCTTCGTCTCCGGGAGCCGGAGAGAGCGGCAACTTCGCAAAGGTGATGAAACAAGCTGTACAACACTGCGATTGTGTGCACAGCTTGCCAACTGAGAGAAAACAGTACCTGACCACTCTCCTGCCTTTTGTAATTACATGAACATTCGATTGCAAGCTGTTTTGGACAACTTTCTTTCTCTTCTTGCAAAACACTCGGCAGACCTCCGTGCAGCTTCTAGAACACGATGGGAGATATTTTCTGTGCTGGCACAGTTTCTCCTTGCCAGACAGAGTGGAAAAGCTTTTTGCTAAGATGTAGACGAGAAGAGAGGCTAAAGACGAAGGTACGGTGCTCTGCAGAGCGAAGCACCGCCCCCGGACGTCTTTCGGCAGAAGGCGCACACCGCAGAGCACTGTGAGCGGCAGAATCGTCTTTGCGCGAAGAAGCAGCTTCTTCGTCTCCGGGAGCTGGAGTGAGCGGCAGCTTCGCAAAGGTGCTGAAACAAGCTGTACAACACTGCGATTGTGTGCGCAGCTTGCCAACTGAGAGAAAACAGTACCTGACCACTCTCCTGCCTTTTCTATTCACATGAACATTCGATTGCAAGCTGTTTTGGACAACTTCCTTCTCTTCTTGCAAAACACTCGGCAGACCTCCGTGCAGCTTCTAGAACACGATGGGAGATGTTTTCTGTGCTGGCACAGTTTCTCCTTGCCAGACAGAGTGGAAAAGCTTTTTGCTAAGATGTAGACGAGAAGAGAGGCTAAAGACGAAGGTACGGTGCTCTGCAGAGCTAAGCACAGCTCCCGGGCCTCTTTCGGCAGAAGACACACACCGCAGAGCACTGTGAGCGGCAGAATCGTCTTTGCGCGAAGAAGCAGCTTCTTCGTCTCCGGGAGCCGGAGAGAGCGGCAGCTTCGCAAAGGTGATGAAACAAGCTGTACAACACTGCGATTGTGTGCGCAGCTTGCCAAGTGAGAGAAAACAGTACCTGACCACTCTCCTGCCTTTTCTATTCACATGAACATTCGTTTGCAAGCTGTTTTGGACAACTTTCTTTCTCTTCTTGCAAAACACTCGGCAGACCTCCGTGCAGCCTCTAGAACACGATGGGAGATGTTTTCTGTGCTGGCACAGTTTCTCCTTGCCAGACAGAGTGGAAAAGCTTTTTGCTAAGATGTAGACGAGAAGAGAGGCTAAAGACGAAGGTACGGTGCTCTGCAGAGCTAAGCACCGCTCCCGGACCTCTTTCGGCAGAAGGCGCACACTGCAGAGCACTGTGAGCGGCAGAATCGTCTTTGCGCGAAGAAGCAGCTTCTTCGTCTCCGGGAGCCAGAGAGAGCGGCAACTTCGCAAAGGTGATGAAACAAGCTGTACAACACTGCGATTGTGTGCGCAGCTTGCCAACTGAGAGAAAACATTACCTGACCACTCTCCTGCCTTTTCTATTCACATGAACATTCGATTGGAAGCTGTTTTGGACAACTTTCTTTCTCTTCTTGCAAAACACTCGGCAGACCTCCGTGCAGCTTCTAGAACACGATGGGAGATGTTTTCTGTGCTGGCAAAGTTTTTCCTTGCCAGACAGAGTGGAAAAGCTTTTTGCTAAGATGTAGACGAGAAGAGAGGCTAAAGACGAAGGTACGGTGCTCTGCAGAGCTAAGCACCGCTCCCGGACCTCTTTCGGCAGAAGGCGCACACCGCAGAGCACTGTGAGCGGCAGAATCGTCTTTGCGCGAAGAAGCAGCTTCTTCGTCTCCGGGAGCCGGAGAGAGCGGCAGCTTCGCAAAGGTGATGAAACAAGCTGTACAACACTGCGATTGTGTGCGCAGCTTGCCAACTGAGAGAAAACAGTACCTGACCACTCTCCTGCCTTTTGTAATCACTTGAACATTCGATTGCAAGCTGTTTTGGACAACTTTCTTTCTCTTCTTGCAAAACACTCGGCAGACCTCCGTGCAGCCTCTAGAACACGATGGGAGATGTTTTTTGTGCTGGCACAGTTTCTCCTTGCCAGACAGAGTGGAAAAGGTTTTTGCTAAGATGTATACGAGAAGAGAGGCTAAAGAAGCAGGTATGGTGCTCTGCAGAGCTAAGCACAGCTCCCGGGCGTCTTTCGGCAGAAGGCGCACACCGCAGAGCACTGTGAGCGGCAGAATCGTCTTTGCGCGAAGAAGCAGCTTCTTCGTCTCCGGGAGCCGGAGAGAGCGGCAACTTCGCAAAGGTGATGAAACAAGCTGTACAACACTGCGATTGTGTGCACAGCTTGCCAACTGAGAGAAAACAGTACCTGACCACTCTCCTGCCTTTTGTAATCACATGAACATTCGATTGCAAGCTGTTTTGGACAACTTTCTTTCTCTTCTTGCAAAACACTCGGCAGACCTCCGTGCAGCTTCTAGAACGCGATGGGAGATGTTTTCTGTGCTGGCACAGTTTCTCCTTGCCAGACAGAGTGGAAAAGCTTTTTGCTAAGATGTAGACGAGAAGAGAGGCTAAAGACGAAGGTACGGTGCTCTGCAGAGCTAAGCACCGCTCCCGGGCCTCTTTCGGCAGAGGGCGCACACTGCAGAGCACTGTGAGCGGCAGAATCGTCTTTGCGCGAAGAAGCAGCTTCTTCGTCTCCGTGAGCCGGAGAGAGCGGCAGCTTCGCAAAGGTGATGAAACAAGCTGTACAACACTGCGATTGTGTGCGCAGCTTGCCAACTGAGAGAAAACAGTACCTGACCACTCTCCTGCCTTTTGTAATCACATGAACATTCGATTGGAAGCTGTTTTGGACAACTTTCTTTCTCTTCTTGCAAAACACTCTGCAGACCTCCGTGCAGCTTCTAGAAGACGATGGGAGATGTTTTCTGTGCTGGCACAGTTTCTCCTTGCCAGACAGAGTGGAAAAGCTTTTTGCTAAGATGTAGACGAGAAGAGAGGCTAAAGACGAATGTACGGTGCTCTGCAGAGCTAAGCACCGCTCGCGGGCCTCTTTCGGCAGGAGACGCACACCGCAGAGCACTGTGAGCGGCAGAATCGTCTTTGCGCGAAGAAGCAGCTTCTTCGTCTCCGGGAGCCGGAGAGAGCGGCAGCTTCGTAAAGGTGATGAAACAAGCTGTACAACACTGCGATTGTGTGCGCAGCTTGCCAACTGAGAGAAAACAGTACCTGACCACTCTCCTGCCTTTTCTATTCACATGAACATTCGATTGCAAGCTGTTTTGGACAACTTTCTTTCTCTTCTTGCAAAACACTCGGCAGACCTCCGTGCAGCCTCTAGAAGACGATGGGAGATGTTTTCTGTGCTGGCACAGTTTCTCCTTGCCAGACAGAGTGGAAAAGCTTTTTGCTAAGATGTAGACGAGAAGAGAGGCTAAAGACGAAGGTACGGTGCTCTGCAGAGCTAAGCACCGCTCCCGGACCTCTTTCGGCAGAAGGCGCACACCGCAGAGCACTGTGAGCGGCAGAATCGTCTTTGCGCGAAGAAGCAGCTTCTTCGTCTCCGGGAGCCGGAGAGAGCGGCAACTTCGCAAAGGTGATGAAACAAGCTGTACAACACTGCGATTGTGTGCGCAGCTTGCCAACTGAGAGAAAACAGTACCTGACCACTCTCCTGCCTCTTCTATTCACATGAACATTCGATTGGAAGCTGTTTTGGACAACTTTCTTTCTCTTCTTGCAAAACACTCGGCAGACCTCCGTGCAGCCTCTAGAACACGATGGGAGATGTTTTTTGTGCTGGCACAGTTTCTCCTTGCCAGACAGAGTGGAAAAGCTTTTTGCTAAGATGTAGACGAGAAGAGAGGCTAAAGAAGCAGGTATGGTGCTCTGCAGAGCTAAGCACAGCTCCCGGGCCTCTTTCGGCAGAAGGCGCACACCACAGAGCACTGTGAGCGGCAGAATCGTCTTTGCGCGAAGAAGCAGCTTCTTCGTCTCCGGGAGCCGGAGAGAGCGGCAGCTTCGCAAAGGTGATGAAACAAGCTGTACAACACTGCGATTGTGTGCGCAGCTTGCCAAGTGAGAGAAAACAGTACCTGACCACTCTCCTGCCTTTTCTATTCACTTGAGCATTCGATTGGAAGCTGTTTTGGACAACTTTCTTTCTCTTCTTGCAAAACACTCGGCAGACCTCCGTGCAGCCTCTAGAACACGATGGGAGATGTTTTTTGTGCTGGCACAGTTTCTCCTTGCCAGACAGAGTGGAAAAGCTTTTTGCTAAGATGTAGACGAGAAGAGAGGCTAAAGAAGCAGGTATGGTGCTCTGCAGAGCTAAGCACAGCTCCCGGGCCTCTTTCGGCAGAAGGCGCACACCGCAGAGCACTGTGAGCGGCAGAATCGTCTTTGCGCGAAGAAGCAGCTTCTTCGTCTCCGGGAGCCGGAGAGAGCGGCAACTTCGCAAAGGCGATGAAACAAGCTGTACAACACTGCGATTGTGTGGGCAGCTTGCCAACTGAGAGAAAACAGTACCTGACCACTCTCCTGCCTTTTCTATTCAGATGAACATTCGATTGCAAGCTGTTTTGGACAACTTTCTTTCTCTTCTTGCAAAACACTCGGCAGACCTCCGTGCAGCCTCTAGAACACGATGGGAGATGTTTTCTGTGCTGGCACAGTTTCTCCTTGCCAGACAGAGTGGAAAAGCTTTTTGCTAAGATGTAGACGAGAAGAGAGGCTAAAGACGAAGGTACGGTGCTCTGCAGAGCGAAGCACCGCCCCCGGACGTCTTTCGGCAGAAGGCGCACACCGCAGAGCACTGTGAGCGGCAGAATCGTCTTTGCGCGAAGAAGCAGCTTCTTCGTCTCCGGGAGCCGGAGAGAGCGGCAACTTGGCAAAGGTGATGAAACAAGCTGTACAACACTGCGATTGTGTGCGCAGCTTGCCAACTGAGAGAAAACAGTACCTGACCACTCTCCTGCCTTTTGTAATCACATGAACATTCGATTGCAAGCTGTTTTGGACAACTTTCTTTCTCTTCTTGCAAAACACTCGGCAGACCTCCGTGCAGCCTCTAGAACCCGAAGGGAGATGTCTTCTGTGCTGGCACAGTTTCTCCTTGCCAGACAGAGTGGAAAAGCTTTTTGCTAAGATGTAGACGAGAAGAGAGGCTAAAGACGAAGGTACGGTGCTCTGCAGAGCTAAGCACCGCTCCCGGACCTCTTTCGGCAGAAGGCGCACACCGCAGAGCACTGTGAGCGGCAGAATCGTCTTTGCGCGAAGAAGCAGCTTCTTCGTCTCCGGGAGCCGGAGAGAGCGGCAACTTCGCAAAGGTGATGAAACAAGCTGTACAACACTGCGATTGTGTGCGCAGCTTGCCAACTGAGAGAAAACAGTACCTGACCACTCTCCTGCCTTTTGTAATCACATGAACATTCGATTGCAAGCTGTTTTGGACAACTTTCTTTCTCTTCTTGCAAAACACTCGGCAGACCTCCGTGCAGCCTCTAGAACACGATGGGAGATGTTTTCTGTGCTGGTAAAGTTTCTCCTTGCCAGACAGAGTGGAAAAGCTTTTTGCTAAGATGTAGACGAGAAGAGAGGCTAAAGACGAAGGTACGGTGCTCTGCAGAGCTAAGCACCGCTCGCGGGCCTCTTTCGGCAGGAGACGCACACCGCAGAGCACTGTGAGCGGCAGAATCGTCTTTGCGCGAAGAAGCAGCTTCTTCGTCTCCGGGAGCCGGAGAGAGCGGCAGCTTCGTAAAGGTGATGAAACAAGCTGTACAACACTGCGATTGTGTGCGCAGCTTGCCAACTGAGAGAAAACAGTACCTGACCACTCTCCTGCCTTTTCTATTCACATGAACATTCGATTGCAAGCTGTTTTGGACAACTTTCTTTCTCTTCTTGCAAAACACTCGGCAGACCTCCGTGCAGCCTCTAGAAGACGATGGGAGATGTTTTCTGTGCTGGCACAGTTTCTCCTTGCCAGACAGAGTGGAAAAGCTTTTTGCTAAGATGTAGACGAGAAGAGAGGCTAAAGACGAAGGTACGGTGCTCTGCAGAGCTAAGCACCGCTCCCGGACCTCTTTCGGCAGAAGGCGCACACCGCAGAGCACTGTGAGCGGCAGAATCGTCTTTGCGCGAAGAAGCAGCTTCTTCGTCTCCGGGAGCCGGAGAGAGCGGCAACTTCGCAAAGGTGATGAAACAAGCTGTACAACACTGCGATTGTGTGCGCAGCTTGCCAACTGAGAGAAAACAGTACCTGACCACTCTCCTGCCTCTTCTATTCACATGAACATTCGATTGGAAGCTGTTTTGGACAACTTTCTTTCTCTTCTTGCAAAACACTCGGCAGACCTCCGTGCAGCCTCTAGAACACGATGGGAGATGTTTTTTGTGCTGGCACAGTTTCTCCTTGCCAGACAGAGTGGAAAAGCTTTTTGCTAAGATGTAGACGAGAAGAGAGGCTAAAGAAGCAGGTATGGTGCTCTGCAGAGCTAAGCACAGCTCCCGGGCCTCTTTCGGCAGAAGGCGCACACCACAGAGCACTGTGAGCGGCAGAATCGTCTTTGCGCGAAGAAGCAGCTTCTTCGTCTCCGGGAGCCGGAGAGAGCGGCAGCTTCGCAAAGGTGATGAAACAAGCTGTACAACACTGCGATTGTGTGCGCAGCTTGCCAAGTGAGAGAAAACAGTACCTGACCACTCTCCTGCCTTTTCTATTCACTTGAGCATTCGATTGGAAGCTGTTTTGGACAACTTTCTTTCTCTTCTTGCAAAACACTCGGCAGACCTCCGTGCAGCCTCTAGAACACGATGGGAGATGTTTTTTGTGCTGGCACAGTTTCTCCTTGCCAGACAGAGTGGAAAAGCTTTTTGCTAAGATGTAGACGAGAAGAGAGGCTAAAGAAGCAGGTATGGTGCTCTGCAGAGCTAAGCACAGCTCCCGGGCCTCTTTCGGCAGAAGGCGCACACCGCAGAGCACTGTGAGCGGCAGAATCGTCTTTGCGCGAAGAAGCAGCTTCTTCGTCTCCGGGAGCCGGAGAGAGCGGCAACTTCGCAAAGGCGATGAAACAAGCTGTACAACACTGCGATTGTGTGGGCAGCTTGCCAACTGAGAGAAAACAGTACCTGACCACTCTCCTGCCTTTTCTATTCAGATGAACATTCGATTGCAAGCTGTTTTGGACAACTTTCTTTCTCTTCTTGCAAAACACTCGGCAGACCTCCGTGCAGCCTCTAGAACACGATGGGAGATGTTTTCTGTGCTGGCACAGTTTCTCCTTGCCAGACAGAGTGGAAAAGCTTTTTGCTAAGATGTAGACGAGAAGAGAGGCTAAAGACGAAGGTACGGTGCTCTGCAGAGCGAAGCACCGCCCCCGGACGTCTTTCGGCAGAAGGCGCACACCGCAGAGCACTGTGAGCGGCAGAATCGTCTTTGCGCGAAGAAGCAGCTTCTTCGTCTCCGGGAGCCGGAGAGAGCGGCAACTTGGCAAAGGTGATGAAACAAGCTGTACAACACTGCGATTGTGTGCGCAGCTTGCCAACTGAGAGAAAACAGTACCTGACCACTCTCCTGCCTTTTGTAATCACATGAACATTCGATTGCAAGCTGTTTTGGACAACTTTCTTTCTCTTCTTGCAAAACACTCGGCAGACCTCCGTGCAGCCTCTAGAACCCGAAGGGAGATGTCTTCTGTGCTGGCACAGTTTCTCCTTGCCAGACAGAGTGGAAAAGCTTTTTGCTAAGATGTAGACGAGAAGAGAGGCTAAAGACGAAGGTACGGTGCTCTGCAGAGCTAAGCACCGCTCCCGGACCTCTTTCGGCAGAAGGCGCACACCGCAGAGCACTGTGAGCGGCAGAATCGTCTTTGCGCGAAGAAGCAGCTTCTTCGTCTCCGGGAGCCGGAGAGAGCGGCAACTTCGCAAAGGTGATGAAACAAGCTGTACAACACTGCGATTGTGTGCGCAGCTTGCCAACTGAGAGAAAACAGTACCTGACCACTCTCCTGCCTTTTGTAATCACATGAACATTCGATTGCAAGCTGTTTTGGACAACTTTCTTTCTCTTCTTGCAAAACACTCGGCAGACCTCCGTGCAGCCTCTAGAACACGATGGGAGATGTTTTCTGTGCTGGTAAAGTTTCTCCTTGCCAGACAGAGTGGAAAAGCTTTTTGCTAAGATGTAGACGAGAAGAGAGGCTAAAGACGAAGGTACGGTGCTCTGCAGAGCTAAGCACCGCTCCCGGACCTCTTTCGGCAGAAGGCGCACACCGCAGAGCACTGTGAGCGGCAGAATCGTCTTTGCGCGAAGAAGCAGCTTCTTCGTCTCCGGGAGCCGGAGAGAGCGGCAACTTCGCAAAGGTGATGAAACAAGCTGTACAACACTGCGATTGTGTGCGCAGCTTGCCAACTGAGAGAAAACAGTACCTGACCACTCTCCTGCCTTTTCTATTCACATGAACATTCGATTGCAAGCTGTTTTGGACAACTTTCTTTCTCTTCTTGCAAAACACTCGGCAGACCTCCGTGCAGCCTCTAGAACACGATGGGAGATGTTTTCTGTGCTGGCACAGTTTCTCCTTGCCAGACAGAGTGGAAAAGCTTTTTGCTAAGATGTAGAAGAGAAGAGAGGCTAAAGACGAAGGTACGGTGCTCTGCAGAGCTAAGCACCGCTCCCGGACCTCTTTCGGCAGAAGGCGCACACCGCAGAGCACTGTGAGCGGCAGAATCGTCTTTGCGCGAAGAAGCAGCTTCTTCGTCTCCGGGAGCCGGAGAGAGCGGCAACTTCGCAAAGGTGATGAAACAAGCTGTACAACACTGCGATTGTGTGCGCAGCTTGCCAAGTGAGAGAAAACAGTACCTGACCACTCTCCTGCCTTTTGTAATCACATGAACATTCGATTGCAAGCTGTTTTGGACAACTTTCTTTCTCTTCTTGCAAAACACTCGGCAGACCTCCGTGCAGCCTCTAGAACACGATGGGAGATGTTTTCTGTGCTGGCACAGTTTCTCCTTGCCAGACAGAGTGGAAAAGCTTTTTGCTAAGATGTAGACGAGAAGAGAGGCTAAAGACGAAGGTACGGTGCTCTGCAGAGCTAAGCACCGCTCCCGGGCCTCTTTCGGCAGAAGGCGCACACCGCAGAGCACTGTGAGCGGCAGAATCGTCTTTGCGCGAAGAAGCAGCTTCTTCGTCTCCGGGAGCCGGAGAGAGCGGCAGCTTCGCAAAGGTGATGAAACAAGCTGTACAACACTGCGATTGTGTGCGCAGCTTGCCAAGTGAGAGAAAACAGTACCTGACCACTCTCCTGCCTTTTCTATTCACATGAACATTCGATTGGAAGCTGTTTTGGACAACTTTCTTTCTCTTCTTGCAAAACACTCGGCAGACCTCCGTGCAGCCTCTAGAAGACGATGGGAGATGTTTTTTGTGCTGGCACAGTTTCTCCTTGCCAGACAGAGTGGAAAAGCTTTTTGCTAAGATGTAGACGAGAAGAGAGGCTAAAGAAGCAGGTATGCTGCTCTGCAGAGCTGAGCACAGCTCCCGGGCCTCTTTCGGCAGAAGACACACACTGCAGAGCACTGTGAGCAGCAGAATCGTCTTTGGCCAAAAAGCAGCTTCTTCGTCTCCGGGAGCCGGAGAGAGCGGCAACTTCGCAAAGGTGATGAAACAAGCTGTACAACACTGCGATTGTGTGCGCAGCTTGCCAAGTGAGAGAAAACAGTACCTGACCACTCTCCTGCCTTTTCTATTCACATGAACATTCGATTGCAAGCTGTTTTGGACAACTTTCTTTCTCTTCTTGCAAAACACTCGGCAGACCTCCGTGCAGCCTCTAGAACACGATGGGAGATGTTTTCTGTGCTGGCACAGTTTCTCCTTGCCAGACAGAGTGGAAAAGCTTTTTGCTAAGATGTAGACGAGAAGAGAGGCTAAAGAAGCAGGTATGGTGCTCTGCAGAGCTAAGCACAGCTCCCGGGCCTCTTTCGGCAGAAGGCGCACACCGCAGAGCACTGTGAGCGGCAGAATCGTCTTTGCGCGAAGAAGCAGCTTCTTCGTCTCCGGGAGCCGGAGAGAGCGGCAACTTCGCAAAGGCGATGAAACAAGCTGTACAACACTGCGATTGTGTGGGCAGCTTGCCAACTGAGAGAAAACAGTACCTGACCACTCTCCTGCCTTTTCTATTCACATGAACATTCGATTGCAAGCTGTTTTGGACAACTTTCTTTCTCTTCTTGCAAAACACTCGGCAGACCTCCGTGCAGCCTCTAGAACACGATGGGAGATGTTTTCTGTGCTGGCACAGTTTCTCCTTGCCAGACAGAGTGGAAAAGCTTTTTGCTAAGATGTAGACGAGAAGAGAGGCTAAAGACGAAGGTACGGTGCTCTGCAGAGCGAAGCACCGCCCCCGGACGTCTTTCGGCAGAAGGCGCACACCGCAGAGCACTGTGAGCGGCAGAATCGTCTTTGCGCGAAGAAGCAGCTTCTTCGTCTCCGGGAGCCGGAGAGAGCGGCAACTTCGCAAAGGTGATGAAACAAGCTGTACAACACTGCGATTGTGTGCGCAGCTTGCCAACTGAGAGAAAACAGTACCTGACCACTCTCCTGCCTTTTGTAATCACATGAACATTCGATTGCAAGCTGTTTTGGACAACTTTCTTTCTCTTCTTGCAAAACACTCGGCAGACCTCCGTGCAGCCTCTAGAACCCGATGGGAGATGTCTTCTGTGCTGGCACAGTTTCTCCTTGCCAGACAGAGTGGAAAAGCTTTTTGCTAAGATGTAGACGAGAAGAGAGGCTAAAGACGAAGGTACGGTGCTCTGCAGAGCTAAGCACCGCTCCCGGACCTCTTTCGGCAGAAGGCGCACACCGCAGAGCACTGTGAGCGGCAGAATCGTCTTTGCGCGAAGAAGCAGCTTCTTCGTCTCCGGGAGCCGGAGAGAGCGGCAACTTCGCAAAGGTGATGAAACAAGCTGTACAACACTGCGATTGTGTGCGCAGCTTGCCAACTGAGAGAAAACAGTACCTGACCACTCTCCTGCCTTTTGTAATCACATGAACATTCGATTGCAAGCTGTTTTGGACAACTTTCTTTCTCTTCTTGCAAAACACTCGGCAGACCTCCGTGCAGCCTCTAGAACACGATGGGAGATGTTTTCTGTGCTGGTAAAGTTTCTCCTTGCCAGACAGAGTGGAAAAGCTTTTTGCTAAGATGTAGACGAGAAGAGAGGCTAAAGACGAAGGTACGGTGCTCTGCAGAGCTAAGCACCGCTCCCGGACCTCTTTCGGCAGAAGGCGCACACCGCAGAGCACTGTGAGCGGCAGAATCGTCTTTGCGCGAAGAAGCAGCTTCTTCGTCTCCGGGAGCCGGAGAGAGCGGCAACTTCGCAAAGGTGATGAAACAAGCTGTACAACACTGCGATTGTGTGCGCAGCTTGCCAACTGAGAGAAAACAGTACCTGACCACTCTCCTGCCTTTTCTATTCACATGAACATTCGATTGCAAGCTGTTTTGGACAACTTTCTTTCTCTTCTTGCAAAACACTCGGCAGACCTCCGTGCAGCCTCTAGAACACGATGGGAGATGTTTTCTGTGCTGGCACAGTTTCTCCTTGCCAGACAGAGTGGAAAAGCTTTTTGCTAAGATGTAGAAGAGAAGAGAGGCTAAAGACGAAGGTACGGTGCTCTGCAGAGCTAAGCACCGCTCCCGGACCTCTTTCGGCAGAAGGCGCACACCGCAGAGCACTGTGAGCGGCAGAATCGTCTTTGCGCGAAGAAGCAGCTTCTTCGTCTCCGGGAGCCGGAGAGAGCGGCAACTTCGCAAAGGTGATGAAACAAGCTGTACAACACTGCGATTGTGTGCGCAGCTTGCCAACTGAGAGAAAACAGTACCTGACCACTCTCCTGCCTTTTGTAATCACATGAACATTCGATTGCAAGCTGTTTTGGACAACTTTCTTTCTCTTCTTGCAAAACACTCGGCAGACCTCCGTGCAGCCTCTAGAACACGATGGGAGATGTTTTCTGTGCTGGCACAGTTTCTCCTTGCCAGACAGAGTGGAAAAGCTTTTTGCTAAGATGTAGACGAGAAGAGAGGCTAAAGACGAAGGTACGGTGCTCTGCAGAGCTAAGCACCGCTCCCGGGCCTCTTTCGGCAGAAGGCGCACACCGCAGAGCACTGTGAGCGGCAGAATCGTCTTTGCGCGAAGAAGCAGCTTCTTCGTCTCCGGGAGCCGGAGAGAGCGGCAACTTCGCAAAGGTGATGAAACAAGCTGTACAACACTGCGATTGTGTGCGCAGCTTGCCAACTGAGAGAAAACAGTACCTGACCACTCTCCTGCCTCTTCTATTCACATGAACATTCGATTGGAAGCTGTTTTGGACAACTTTCTTTCTCTTCTTGCAAAACACTCGGCAGACCTCCGTGCAGCCTCTAGAACACGATGGGAGATGTTTTTTGTGCTGGCACAGTTTCTCCTTGCCAGACAGAGTGGAAAAGCTTTTTGCTAAGATGTAGACGAGAAGAGAGGCTAAAGAAGCAGGTATGGTGCTCTGCAGAGCTAAGCACAGCTCCCGGGGCTCTTTCGGCAGAAGGCGCACACCACAGAGCACTGTGAGCGGCAGAATCGTCTTTGCGCGAAGAAGCAGCTTCTTCGTCTCCGGGAGCCGGAGAGAGCGGCAGCTTTGCAAAGGTGATGAAACAAGCTGTACAACACTGCGATTGTGTGCGCAGCTTGCCAAGTGAGAGAAAACAGTACCTGACCACTCTCCTGCCTTTTCTATTCACTTGAGCATTCGATTGGAAGCTGTTTTGGACAACTTTCTTTCTCTTCTTGCAAAACACTCGGCAGACCTCCGTGCAGCCTCTAGAACACGATGGGAGATGTTTTTTGTGCTGGCACAGTTTCTCCTTGCCAGACAGAGTGGAAAAGCTTTTTGCTAAGATGTAGACGAGAAGAGAGGCTAAAGAAGCAGGTATGGTGCTCTGCAGAGCTAAGCACAGCTCCCGGGCCTCTTTCGGCAGAAGGCGCACACCGCAGAGCACTGTGAGCGGCAGAATCGTCTTTGCGCGAAGAAGCAGCTTCTTCGTCTCCGGGAGCCGGAGAGAGCGGCAACTTCGCAAAGGCGATGAAACAAGCTGTACAACACTGCGATTGTGTGGGCAGCTTGCCAACTGAGAGAAAACAGTACCTGACCACTCTCCTGCCTTTTCTATTCACATGAACATTCGATTGCAAGCTGTTTTGGACAACTTTCTTTCTCTTCTTGCAAAACACTCGGCAGACCTCCGTGCAGCCTCTAGAACACGATGGGAGATGTTTTCTGTGCTGGCACAGTTTCTCCTTGCCAGACAGAGTGGAAAAGCTTTTTGCTAAGATGTAGACGAGAAGAGAGGCTAAAGACGAAGGTACGGTGCTCTGCAGAGCGAAGCACCGCCCCCGGACGTCTTTCGGCAGAAGGCGCACACCGCAGAGCACTGTGAGCGGCAGAATCGTCTTTGCGCGAAGAAGCAGCTTCTTCGTCTCCGGGAGCCGGAGAGAGCGGCAACTTCGCAAAGGTGATGAAACAAGCTGTACAACACTGCGATTGTGTGCGCAGCTTGCCAACTGAGAGAAAACAGTACCTGACCACTCTCCTGCCTTTTGTAATCACATGAACATTCGATTGCAAGCTGTTTTGGACAACTTTCTTTCTCTTCTTGCAAAACACTCGGCAGACCTCCGTGCAGCCTCTAGAACCCGAAGGGAGATGTCTTCTGTGCTGGCACAGTTTCTCCTTGCCAGACAGAGTGGAAAAGCTTTTTGCTAAGATGTAGACGAGAAGAGAGGCTAAAGACGAAGGTACGGTGCTCTGCAGAGCTAAGCACCGCTCCCGGACCTCTTTCGGCAGAAGGCGCACACCGCAGAGCACTGTGAGCGGCAGAATCGTCTTTGCGCGAAGAAGCAGCTTCTTCGTCTCCGGGAGCCGGAGAGAGCGGCAACTTCGCAAAGGTGATGAAACAAGCTGTACAACACTGCGATTGTGTGCTTAGCTTGCCAAGTGAGAGAAAACAGTACCTGACCACTCTCCTGCCTTTTGTAATCACATGAACATTCGATTGCAAGCTGTTTTGGACAACTTTCTTTCTCTTCTTGCAAAACACTCGGCAGACCTCCGTGCAGCCTCTAGAAGACGATGGGAGATGTTTTCTGTGCTGGTAAAGTTTCTCCTTGCCAGACAGAGTGGAAAAGCTTTTTGCTAAGATGTAGACGAGAAGAGAGGCTAAAGACGAAGGTACGGTGCTCTGCAGAGCTAAGCACCGCTCCCGGACCTCTTTCGGCAGAAGGCGCACACCGCAGAGCACTGTGAGCGGCAGAATCGTCTTTGCGCGAAGAAGCAGCTTCTTCGTCTCCGGGAGCCGGAGAGAGCGGCAACTTCGCAAAGGTGATGAAACAAGCTGTACAACACTGCGATTGTGTGCGCAGCTTGCCAACTGAGAGAAAACAGTACCTGACCACTCTCCTGCCTTTTCTATTCACATGAACATTCGATTGCAAGCTGTTTTGGACAACTTTCTTTCTCTTCTTGCAAAACACTCGGCAGACCTCCGTGCAGCCTCTAGAACACGATGGGAGATGTTTTCTGTGCTGGCACAGTTTCTCCTTGCCAGACAGAGTGGAAAAGCTTTTTGCTAAGATGTAGAAGAGAAGAGAGGCTAAAGACGAAGGTACGGTGCTCTGCAGAGCTAAGCACCGCTCCCGGACCTCTTTCGGCAGAAGGCGCACACCGCAGAGCACTGTGAGCGGCAGAATCGTCTTTGCGCGAAGAAGCAGCTTCTTCGTCTCCGGGAGCCGGAGAGAGCGGCAACTTCGCAAAGGTGATGAAACAAGCTGTACAACACTGCGATTGTGTGCGCAGCTTGCCAACTGAGAGAAAACAGTACCTGACCACTCTCCTGCCTTTTGTAATCACATGAACATTCGATTGCAAGCTGTTTTGGACAACTTTCTTTCTCTTCTTGCAAAACACTCGGCAGACCTCCGTGCAGCCTCTAGAACACGATGGGAGATGTTTTCTGTGCTGGCACAGTTTCTCCTTGCCAGACAGAGTGGAAAAGCTTTTTGCTAAGATGTAGACGAGAAGAGAGGCTAAAGACGAAGGTACGGTGCTCTGCAGAGCTAAGCACCGCTCCCGGGCCTCTTTCGGCAGAAGGCGCACACCGCAGAGCACTGTGAGCGGCAGAATCGTCTTTGCGCGAAGAAGCAGCTTCTTCGTCTCCGGGAGCTGGAGTGAGCGGCAGCTTCGCAAAGGTGATGAAACAAGCTGTACAACACTGCGATTGTGTGCGCAGCTTGCCAACTGAGAGAAAACAGTACCTGACCACTCTCCTGCCTTTTCTATTCACATGAACATTCGATTGCAAGCTGTTTTGGACAACTTCCTTCTCTTCTTGGAAAACACTCGGCAGACCTCCGTGCAGCTTCTAGAACACGATGGGAGGTGTTTTCTGTGCTGGCACAGTTTCTCCTTGCCAGACAGAGTGGAAAAGGTTTTTGCTAAGATGTATACGAGAAGAGAGGCTAAAGAAGCAGGTATGGTGCTCTGCAGAGCTAAGCACAGCTCCCGGGCCTCTTTCGGCAGAAGGCGCACACCGCAGAGCACTGTGAGCGGCAGAATCGTCTTTGCGCGAAGAAGCAGCTTCTTCGTCTCCGGGAGCCGGAGAGAGCGGCAACTTCGCAAAGGTGATGAAACAAGCTGTACAACACTGCGATTGTGTGCACAGCTTGCCAACTGAGAGAAAACAGTACCTGACCACTCTCCTGCCTTTTCTATTCACATGAACATTCGATTGCAAGCTGTTTTGGACAACTTTCTTTCTCTTCTTGCAAAACACTCGGCAGACCTCCGTGCAGCTTCTAGAACACGATGGGAGATGTTTTCTGTGCTGGCAAAGTTTCTCCTTGCCAGACAGAGTGGAAAAGCTTTTTGCTAAGATGTAGACGAGAAGAGAGGCTAAAGACGAAGGTACGGTGCTCTGCAGAGCTAAGCACCGCTCCCGGACCTCTTTCGGCAGAAGGCGCCCACCGCAGAGCACAGTGAGCGGCAGAATTGTCTTTGCACGAAGAAGCAGCTTCTTCGTCTCCGGGAGCCGGAGAGAGCGGCAGCTTCGCAAAGGTGATGAAACAAGCTGTACAACACTGCGATTGTGTGCGCAGCTTGCCAAGTGAGAGAAAACAGTACCTGACCACTCTCCTGCCTTTTCTATTCACATGAACATTCGATTGGAAGCTGTTTTGGACAACTTTCTTTCTCTTCTTGCAAAACACTCGGCAGACCTCCGTGCAGCCTCTAGAAGACGATGGGAGATGTTTTCTGTGCTGGCACAGTTTCTCCTTGCCAGACAGAGTGGAAAAGCTTTTTGCTAAGATGTAGACGAGAAGAGAGGCTAAAGAAGCAGGTATGCTGCTCTGCAGAGCTGAGCACAGCTCCCGGGCCTCTTTCGGCAGAAGACACACACTGCAGAGCACTGTGAGCAGCAGAATCGTCTTTGGCCAAAAAGCAGCTTCTTCGTCTCCGGGAGCCGGAGAGAGCGGCAACTTCGCAAAGGTGATGAAACAAGCTGTACAACACTGCGATTGTGTGCGCAGCTTGCCAACTGAGAGAAAACAGTACCTGACCACTCTCCTGCCTTTTCTATTCACATGAACATTCGATTGCAAGCTGTTTTGGACAACTTTCTTTCTCTTCTTGCAAAACACTCGGCAGACCTCCGTGCAGCCTCTAGAACACGATGGGAGATGTTTTCTGTGCTGGCACAGTTTCTCCTTGCCAGACAGAGTGGAAAAGCTTTTTGCTAAGATGTAGACGAGAAGAGAGGCTAAAGAAGCAGGTATGGTGCTCTGCAGAGCTAAGCACAGCTCCCGGGCCTCTTTCGGCAGAAGGCGCACACCGCAGAGCACTGTGAGCGGCAGAATCGTCTTTGCGCGAAGAAGCAGCTTCTTCGTCTCCGGGAGCCGGAGAGAGCGGCAACTTCGCAAAGGCGATGAAACAAGCTGTACAACACTGCGATTGTGTGGGCAGCTTGCCAACTGAGAGAAAACAGTACCTGACCACTCTCCTGCCTTTTCTATTCACATGAACATTCGATTGCAAGCTGTTTTGGACAACTTTCTTTCTCTTCTTGCAAAACACTCGGCAGACCTCCGTGCAGCCTCTAGAACACGATGGGAGATGTTTTCTGTGCTGGCACAGTTTCTCCTTGCCAGACAGAGTGGAAAAGCTTTTTGCTAAGATGTAGAAGAGAAGAGAGGCTAAAGACGAAGGTACGGTGCTCTGCAGAGCGAAGCACCGCCCCCGGACGTCTTTCGGCAGAAGGCGCACACCGCAGAGCACTGTGAGCGGCAGAATCGTCTTTGCGCGAAGAAGCAGCTTCTTCGTCTCCGGGAGCCGGAGAGAGCGGCAACTTCGCAAAGGTGATGAAACAAGCTGTACAACACTGCGATTGTGTGCGCAGCTTGCCAACTGAGAGAAAACAGTACCTGACCACTCTCCTGCCTTTTGTAATCACATGAACATTCGATTGCAAGCTGTTTTGGACAACTTTCTTTCTCTTCTTGCAAAACACTCGGCAGACCTCCGTGCAGCCTCTAGAAGACGATGGGAGATGTTTTTTGTGCTGGCACAGTTTCTCCTTGCCAGACAGAGTGGAAAAGCTTTTTGCTAAGATGTAGACGAGAAGAGAGGCTAAAGAAGCAGGTATGCTACTCTGCAGAGCTGAGCACAGCTCCCGGGCCTCTTTCGGCAGAAGGCGCACACCGCAGAGCACTGTGAGCGGCAGAATCGTCTTTGCGCGAAGAAGCAGCTTCTTCGTCTCCGGGAGCCGGAGAGAGCGGCAACTTCGCAAAGGTGATGAAACAAGCTGTACAACACTGCGATTGTGTGCGCAGCTTGCCAACTGAGAGAAAACAGTACCTGACCACTCTCCTGCCTTTTGTAATCACATGAACATTCGATTGCAAGCTGTTTTGGACAACTTTCTTTCTCTTCTTGCAAAACACTCGGCAGACCTCCGTGCAGCCTCTAGAACACGATGGGAGATGTTTTCTGTGCTGGCACAGTTTCTCCTTGCCAGACAGAGTGGAAAAGCTTTTTGCTAAGATGTAGACGAGAAGAGAGGCTAAAGACGAAGGTACGGTGCTCTGCAGAGCTAAGCACCGCTCCCGGGCCTCTTTCGGCAGAAGGCGCACACCGCAGAGCACTGTGAGCGGCAGAATCGTCTTTGCGCGAAGAAGCAGCTTCTTCGTCTCCGGGAGCCGGAGAGAGCGGCAACTTCGCAAAGGTGATGAAACAAGCTGTACAACACTGCGATTGTGTGCGCAGCTTGCCAACTGAGAGAAAACAGTACCTGACCACTCTCCTGCCTCTTCTATTCACATGAACATTCGATTGGAAGCTGTTTTGGACAACTTTCTTTCTCTTCTTGCAAAACACTCGGCAGACCTCCGTGCAGCCTCTAGAACACGATGGGAGATGTTTTTTGTGCTGGCACAGTTTCTCCTTGCCAGACAGAGTGGAAAAGCTTTTTGCTAAGATGTAGACGAGAAGAGAGGCTAAAGAAGCAGGTATGGTGCTCTGCAGAGCTAAGCACAGCTCCCGGGGCTCTTTCGGCAGAAGGCGCACACCACAGAGCACTGTGAGCGGCAGAATCGTCTTTGCGCGAAGAAGCAGCTTCTTCGTCTCCGGGAGCCGGAGAGAGCGGCAGCTTTGCAAAGGTGATGAAACAAGCTGTACAACACTGCGATTGTGTGCGCAGCTTGCCAAGTGAGAGAAAACAGTACCTGACCACTCTCCTGCCTTTTCTATTCACTTGAGCATTCGATTGGAAGCTGTTTTGGACAACTTTCTTTCTCTTCTTGCAAAACACTCGGCAGACCTCCGTGCAGCCTCTAGAACACGATGGGAGATGTTTTTTGTGCTGGCACAGTTTCTCCTTGCCAGACAGAGTGGAAAAGCTTTTTGCTAAGATGTAGACGAGAAGAGAGGCTAAAGAAGCAGGTATGGTGCTCTGCAGAGCTAAGCACAGCTCCCGGGCCTCTTTCGGCAGAAGGCGCACACCGCAGAGCACTGTGAGCGGCAGAATCGTCTTTGCGCGAAGAAGCAGCTTCTTCGTCTCCGGGAGCCGGAGAGAGCGGCAACTTCGCAAAGGCGATGAAACAAGCTGTACAACACTGCGATTGTGTGGGCAGCTTGCCAACTGAGAGAAAACAGTACCTGACCACTCTCCTGCCTTTTCTATTCACATGAACATTCGATTGCAAGCTGTTTTGGACAACTTTCTTTCTCTTCTTGCAAAACACTCGGCAGACCTCCGTGCAGCCTCTAGAACACGATGGGAGATGTTTTCTGTGCTGGCACAGTTTCTCCTTGCCAGACAGAGTGGAAAAGCTTTTTGCTAAGATGTAGACGAGAAGAGAGGCTAAAGACGAAGGTACGGTGCTCTGCAGAGCGAAGCACCGCCCCCGGACGTCTTTCGGCAGAAGGCGCACACCGCAGAGCACTGTGAGCGGCAGAATCGTCTTTGCGCGAAGAAGCAGCTTCTTCGTCTCCGGGAGCCGGAGAGAGCGGCAACTTCGCAAAGGTGATGAAACAAGCTGTACAACACTGCGATTGTGTGCGCAGCTTGCCAACTGAGAGAAAACAGTACCTGACCACTCTCCTGCCTTTTGTAATCACATGAACATTCGATTGCAAGCTGTTTTGGACAACTTTCTTTCTCTTCTTGCAAAACACTCGGCAGACCTCCGTGCAGCCTCTAGAACCCGAAGGGAGATGTCTTCTGTGCTGGCACAGTTTCTCCTTGCCAGACAGAGTGGAAAAGCTTTTTGCTAAGATGTAGACGAGAAGAGAGGCTAAAGACGAAGGTACGGTGCTCTGCAGAGCTAAGCACCGCTCCCGGACCTCTTTCGGCAGAAGGCGCACACCGCAGAGCACTGTGAGCGGCAGAATCGTCTTTGCGCGAAGAAGCAGCTTCTTCGTCTCCGGGAGCCGGAGAGAGCGGCAACTTCGCAAAGGTGATGAAACAAGCTGTACAACACTGCGATTGTGTGCTTAGCTTGCCAAGTGAGAGAAAACAGTACCTGACCACTCTCCTGCCTTTTGTAATCACATGAACATTCGATTGCAAGCTGTTTTGGACAACTTTCTTTCTCTTCTTGCAAAACACTCGGCAGACCTCCGTGCAGCCTCTAGAAGACGATGGGAGATGTTTTCTGTGCTGGTAAAGTTTCTCCTTGCCAGACAGAGTGGAAAAGCTTTTTGCTAAGATGTAGACGAGAAGAGAGGCTAAAGACGAAGGTACGGTGCTCTGCAGAGCTAAGCACCGCTCCCGGACCTCTTTCGGCAGAAGGCGCACACCGCAGAGCACTGTGAGCGGCAGAATCGTCTTTGCGCGAAGAAGCAGCTTCTTCGTCTCCGGGAGCCGGAGAGAGCGGCAACTTCGCAAAGGTGATGAAACAAGCTGTACAACACTGCGATTGTGTGCGCAGCTTGCCAACTGAGAGAAAACAGTACCTGACCACTCTCCTGCCTTTTCTATTCACATGAACATTCGATTGCAAGCTGTTTTGGACAACTTTCTTTCTCTTCTTGCAAAACACTCGGCAGACCTCCGTGCAGCCTCTAGAACACGATGGGAGATGTTTTCTGTGCTGGCACAGTTTCTCCTTGCCAGACAGAGTGGAAAAGCTTTTTGCTAAGATGTAGAAGAGAAGAGAGGCTAAAGACGAAGGTACGGTGCTCTGCAGAGCTAAGCACCGCTCCCGGACCTCTTTCGGCAGAAGGCGCACACCGCAGAGCACTGTGAGCGGCAGAATCGTCTTTGCGCGAAGAAGCAGCTTCTTCGTCTCCGGGAGCCGGAGAGAGCGGCAACTTCGCAAAGGTGATGAAACAAGCTGTACAACACTGCGATTGTGTGCGCAGCTTGCCAACTGAGAGAAAACAGTACCTGACCACTCTCCTGCCTTTTGTAATCACATGAACATTCGATTGCAAGCTGTTTTGGACAACTTTCTTTCTCTTCTTGCAAAACACTCGGCAGACCTCCGTGCAGCCTCTAGAACACGATGGGAGATGTTTTCTGTGCTGGCACAGTTTCTCCTTGCCAGACAGAGTGGAAAAGCTTTTTGCTAAGATGTAGACGAGAAGAGAGGCTAAAGACGAAGGTACGGTGCTCTGCAGAGCTAAGCACCGCTCCCGGGCCTCTTTCGGCAGAAGGCGCACACCGCAGAGCACTGTGAGCGGCAGAATCGTCTTTGCGCGAAGAAGCAGCTTCTTCGTCTCCGGGAGCTGGAGTGAGCGGCAGCTTCGCAAAGGTGATGAAACAAGCTGTACAACACTGCGATTGTGTGCGCAGCTTGCCAACTGAGAGAAAACAGTACCTGACCACTCTCCTGCCTTTTCTATTCACATGAACATTCGATTGCAAGCTGTTTTGGACAACTTCCTTCTCTTCTTGGAAAACACTCGGCAGACCTCCGTGCAGCTTCTAGAACACGATGGGAGATGTTTTCTGTGCTGGCACAGTTTCTCCTTGCCAGACAGAGTGGAAAAGGTTTTTGCTAAGATGTATACGAGAAGAGAGGCTAAAGAAGCAGGTATGGTGCTCTGCAGAGCTAAGCACAGCTCCCGGGCCTCTTTCGGCAGAAGGCGCACACCGCAGAGCACTGTGAGCGGCAGAATCGTCTTTGCGCGAAGAAGCAGCTTCTTCGTCTCCGGGAGCCGGAGAGAGCGGCAACTTCGCAAAGGTGATGAAACAAGCTGTACAACACTGCGATTGTGTGCACAGCTTGCCAACTGAGAGAAAACAGTACCTGACCACTCTCCTGCCTTTTCTATTCACATGAACATTCGATTGCAAGCTGTTTTGGACAACTTTCTTTCTCTTCTTGCAAAACACTCGGCAGACCTCCGTGCAGCTTCTAGAACACGATGGGAGATGTTTTCTGTGCTGGCAAAGTTTCTCCTTGCCAGACAGAGTGGAAAAGCTTTTTGCTAAGATGTAGACGAGAAGAGAGGCTAAAGACGAAGGTACGGTGCTCTGCAGAGCTAAGCACCGCTCCCGGACCTCTTTCGGCAGAAGGCGCCCACCGCAGAGCACTGTGAGCGGCAGAATTGTCTTTGCGCGAAGAAGCAGCTTCTTCGTCTCCGGGAGCCGGAGAGAGCGGCAGCTTCGCAAAGGTGATGAAACAAGCTGTACAACACTGCGATTGTGTGCGCAGCTTGCCAAGTGAGAGAAAACAGTACCTGACCACTCTCCTGCCTTTTCTATTCACATGAACATTGGATTGGAAGCTGTTTTGGACAACTTTCTTTCTCTTCTTGCAAAACACTCGGCAGACCTCCGTGCAGCCTCTAGAAGACGATGGGAGATGTTTTCTGTGCTGGCACAGTTTCTCCTTGCCAGACAGAGTGGAAAAGCTTTTTGCTAAGATGTAGACGAGAAGAGAGGCTAAAGAAGCAGGTATGCTGCTCTGCAGAGCTGAGCACAGCTCCCGGGCCTCTTTCGGCAGAAGACACACACTGCAGAGCACTGTGAGCAGCAGAATCGTCTTTGGCCAAAAAGCAGCTTCTTCGTCTCCGGGAGCCGGAGAGAGCGGCAACTTCGCAAAGGTGATGAAACAAGCTGTACAACACTGCGATTGTGTGCGCAGCTTGCCAACTGAGAGAAAACAGTACCTGACCACTCTCCTGCCTTTTCTATTCACATGAACATTCGATTGCAAGCTGTTTTGGACAACTTTCTTTCTCTTCTTGCAAAACACTCGGCAGACCTCCGTGCAGCCTCTAGAACACGATGGGAGATGTTTTCTGTGCTGGCACAGTTTCTCCTTGCCAGACAGAGTGGAAAAGCTTTTTGCTAAGATGTAGACGAGAAGAGAGGCTAAAGAAGCAGGTATGGTGCTCTGCAGAGCTAAGCACAGCTCCCGGGCCTCTTTCGGCAGAAGGCGCACACCGCAGAGCACTGTGAGCGGCAGAATCGTCTTTGCGCGAAGAAGCAGCTTCTTCGTCTCCGGGAGCCGGAGAGAGCGGCAACTTCGCAAAGGCGATGAAACAAGCTGTACAACACTGCGATTGTGTGGGCAGCTTGCCAACTGAGAGAAAACAGTACCTGACCACTCTCCTGCCTTTTCTATTCACATGAACATTCGATTGCAAGCTGTTTTGGACAACTTTCTTTCTCTTCTTGCAAAACACTCGGCAGACCTCCGTGCAGCCTCTAGAACACGATGGGAGATGTTTTCTGTGCTGGCACAGTTTCTCCTTGCCAGACAGAGTGGAAAAGCTTTTTGCTAAGATGTAGAAGAGAAGAGAGGCTAAAGACGAAGGTACGGTGCTCTGCAGAGCGAAGCACCGCCCCCGGACGTCTTTCGGCAGAAGGCGCACACCGCAGAGCACTGTGAGCGGCAGAATCGTCTTTGCGCGAAGAAGCAGCTTCTTCGTCTCCGGGAGCCGGAGAGAGCGGCAACTTCGCAAAGGTGATGAAACAAGCTGTACAACACTGCGATTGTGTGCGCAGCTTGCCAACTGAGAGAAAACAGTACCTGACCACTCTCCTGCCTTTTGTAATCACATGAACATTCGATTGCAAGCTGTTTTGGACAACTTTCTTTCTCTTCTTGCAAAACACTCGGCAGACCTCCGTGCAGCCTCTAGAAGACGATGGGAGATGTTTTTTGTGCTGGCACAGTTTCTCCTTGCCAGACAGAGTGGAAAAGCTTTTTGCTAAGATGTAGACGAGAAGAGAGGCTAAAGAAGCAGGTATGCTACTCTGCAGAGCTGAGCACAGCTCCCGGGCCTCTTTCGGCAGAAGACACACACTGCAGAGCACTGTGAGCAGCAGAATCGTCTTTGGCCAAAAAGCAGCTTCTTCGTCTCCGGGAGCCGGAGAGAGCGGCAACTTCGCAAAGGTGATGAAACAAGCTGTACAACACTGCGATTGTGTGCGCAGCTTGCCAACTGAGAGAAAACAGTACCTGACCACTCTCCTGCCTTTTCTATTCACATGAACATTCGATTGCAAGCTGTTTTGGACAACTTTCTTTCTCTTCTTGCAAAACACTCGGCAGACCTCCGTGCAGCCTCTAGAACACGATGGGAGATGTTTTCTGTGCTGGCACAGTTTCTCCTTGCCAGACAGAGTGGAAAAGCTTTTTGCTAAGATGTAGACGAGAAGAGAGGCTAAAGAAGCAGGTATGGTGCTCTGCAGAGCTAAGCACAGCTCCCGGGCCTCTTTCGGCAGAAGGCGCACACCGCAGAGCACTGTGAGCGGCAGAATCGTCTTTGCGCGAAGAAGCAGCTTCTTCGTCTCCGGGAGCCGGAGAGAGCGGCAACTTCGCAAAGGCGATGAAACAAGCTGTACAACACTGCGATTGTGTGGGCAGCTTGCCAACTGAGAGAAAACAGTACCTGACCACTCTCCTGCCTTTTCTATTCACATGAACATTCGATTGCAAGCTGTTTTGGACAACTTTCTTTCTCTTCTTGCAAAACACTCGGCAGACCTCCGTGCAGCCTCTAGAACACGATGGGAGATGTTTTCTGTGCTGGCACAGTTTCTCCTTGCCAGACAGAGTGGAAAAGCTTTTTGCTAAGATGTAGACGAGAAGAGAGGCTAAAGACGAAGGTACGGTGCTCTGCAGAGCGAAGCACCGCCCCCGGACGTCTTTCGGCAGAAGGCGCACACCGCAGAGCACTGTGAGCGGCAGAATCGTCTTTGCGCGAAGAAGCAGCTTCTTCGTCTCCGGGAGCCGGAGAGAGCGGCAACTTCGCAAAGGTGATGAAACAAGCTGTACAACACTGCGATTGTGTGCGCAGCTTGCCAACTGAGAGAAAACAGTACCTGACCACTCTCCTGCCTTTTGTAATCACATGAACATTCGATTGCAAGCTGTTTTGGACAACTTTCTTTCTCTTCTTGCAAAACACTCGGCAGACCTCCGTGCAGCCTCTAGAAGACGATGGGAGATGTTTTTTGTGCTGGCACAGTTTCTCCTTGCCAGACAGAGTGGAAAAGCTTTTTGCTAAGATGTAGACGAGAAGAGAGGCTAAAGAAGCAGGTATGCTACTCTGCAGAGCTGAGCACAGCTCCCGGGCCTCTTTCGGCAGAAGACACACACTGCAGAGCACTGTGAGCAGCAGAATCGTCTTTGGCCAAAAAGCAGCTTCTTCGTCTCCGGGAGCCGGAGAGAGCGGCAACTTCGCAAAGGTGATGAAACAAGCTGTACAACACTGCGATTGTGTGCGCAGCTTGCCAACTGAGAGAAAACAGTACCTGACCACTCTCCTGCCTTTTCTATTCACATGAACATTCGATTGCAAGCTGTTTTGGACAACTTTCTTTCTCTTCTTGCAAAACACTCGGCAGACCTCCGTGCAGCCTCTAGAACACGATGGGAGATGTTTTCTGTGCTGGCACAGTTTCTCCTTGCCAGACAGAGTGGAAAAGCTTTTTGCTAAGATGTAGACGAGAAGAGAGGCTAAAGAAGCAGGTATGGTGCTCTGCAGAGCTAAGCACAGCTCCCGGGCCTCTTTCGGCAGAAGGCGCACACCGCAGAGCACTGTGAGCGGCAGAATCGTCTTTGCGCGAAGAAGCAGCTTCTTCGTCTCCGGGAGCCGGAGAGAGCGGCAACTTCGCAAAGGCGATGAAACAAGCTGTACAACACTGCGATTGTGTGGGCAGCTTGCCAACTGAGAGAAAACAGTACCTGACCACTCTCCTGCCTTTTCTATTCACATGAACATTCGATTGCAAGCTGTTTTGGACAACTTTCTTTCTCTTCTTGCAAAACACTCGGCAGACCTCCGTGCAGCCTCTAGAACACGATGGGAGATGTTTTCTGTGCTGGCACAGTTTCTCCTTGCCAGACAGAGTGGAAAAGCTTTTTGCTAAGATGTAGACGAGAAGAGAGGCTAAAGACGAAGGTACGGTGCTCTGCAGAGCGAAGCACCGCCCCCGGACGTCTTTCGGCAGAAGGCGCACACCGCAGAGCACTGTGAGCGGCAGAATCGTCTTTGCGCGAAGAAGCAGCTTCTTCGTCTCCGGGAGCCGGAGAGAGCGGCAACTTCGCAAAGGTGATGAAACAAGCTGTACAACACTGCGATTGTGTGCGCAGCTTGCCAACTGAGAGAAAACAGTACCTGACCACTCTCCTGCCTTTTGTAATCACATGAACATTCGATTGCAAGCTGTTTTGGACAACTTTCTTTCTCTTCTTGCAAAACACTCGGCAGACCTCCGTGCAGCCTCTAGAACCCGATGGGAGATGTCTTCTGTGCTGGCACAGTTTCTCCTTGCCAGACAGAGTGGAAAAGCTTTTTGCTAAGATGTAGACGAGAAGAGAGGCTAAAGACGAAGGTACGGTGCTCTGCAGAGCTAAGCACCGCTCCCGGACCTCTTTCGGCAGAAGGCGCACACCGCAGAGCACTGTGAGCGGCAGAATCGTCTTTGCGCGAAGAAGCAGCTTCTTCGTCTCCGGGAGCCGGAGAGAGCGGCAACTTGGCAAAGGTGATGAAACAAGCTGTACAACACTGCGATTGTGTGCGCAGCTTGCCAACTGAGAGAAAACAGTACCTGACCACTCTCCTGCCTTTTCTATTCACATGAACATTCGATTGCAAGCTGTTTTGGACAACTTTCTTTCTCTTCTTGCAAAACACTCGGCAGACCTCCGTGCAGCCTCTAGAACACGATGGGAGATGTTTTCTGTGCTGGCACAGTTTCTCCTTGCCAGACAGAGTGGAAAAGCTTTTTGCTAAGATGTAGAAGAGAAGAGAGGCTAAAGACGAAGGTACGGTGCTCTGCAGAGCTAAGCACCGCTCCCGGACGTCTTTCGGCAGAAGGCGCACACCGCAGAGCACTGTGAGCGGCAGAATCGTCTTTGCGCGAAGAAGCAGCTTCTTCGTCTCCGGGAGCCGGAGAGAGCGGCAACTTCGCAAAGGTGATGAAACAAGCTGTACAACACTGCGATTGTGTGCGCAGCTTGCCAACTGAGAGAAAACAGTACCTGACCACTCTCCTGCCTTTTGTAATCACATGAACATTCGATTGCAAGCTGTTTTGGACAACTTTCTTTCTCTTCTTGCAAAACACTCGGCAGACCTCCGTGCAGCCTCTAGAACCCGATGGGAGATGTCTTCTGTGCTGGCACAGTTTCTCCTTGCCAGACAGAGTGGAAAAGCTTTTTGCTAAGATGTAGACGAGAAGAGAGGCTAAAGAAGCAGGTATGCTACTCTGCAGAGCTGAGCACAGCTCCCGGGCCTCTTTCGGCAGAAGACACACACTGCAGAGCACTGTGAGCAGCAGAATCGTCTTTGGCCAAAAAGCAGCTTCTTCGTCTCCGGGAGCCGGAGAGAGCGGCAACTTCGCAAAGGTGATGAAACAAGCTGTACAACACTGCGATTGTGTGCGCAGCTTGCCAACTGAGAGAAAACAGTACCTGACCACTCTCCTGCCTTTTCTATTCACATGAACATTCGATTGCAAGCTGTTTTGGACAACTTTCTTTCTCTTCTTGCAAAACACTCGGCAGACCTCCGTGCAGCCTCTAGAACACGATGGGAGATGTTTTCTGTGCTGGCACAGTTTCTCCTTGCCAGACAGAGTGGAAAAGCTTTTTGCTAAGATGTAGACGAGAAGAGAGGCTAAAGAAGCAGGTATGGTGCTCTGCAGAGCTAAGCACAGCTCCCGGGCCTCTTTCGGCAGAAGGCGCACACCGCAGAGCACTGTGAGCGGCAGAATCGTCTTTGCGCGAAGAAGCAGCTTCTTCGTCTCCGGGAGCCGGAGAGAGCGGCAACTTCGCAAAGGCGATGAAACAAGCTGTACAACACTGCGATTGTGTGGGCAGCTTGCCAACTGAGAGAAAACAGTACCTGACCACTCTCCTGCCTTTTCTATTCACATGAACATTCGATTGCAAGCTGTTTTGGACAACTTTCTTTCTCTTCTTGCAAAACACTCGGCAGACCTCCGTGCAGCCTCTAGAACACGATGGGAGATGTTTTCTGTGCTGGCACAGTTTCTCCTTGCCAGACAGAGTGGAAAAGCTTTTTGCTAAGATGTAGACGAGAAGAGAGGCTAAAGACGAAGGTACGGTGCTCTGCAGAGCGAAGCACCGCCCCCGGACGTCTTTCGGCAGAAGGCGCACACCGCAGAGCACTGTGAGCGGCAGAATCGTCTTTGCGCGAAGAAGCAGCTTCTTCGTCTCCGGGAGCCGGAGAGAGCGGCAACTTCGCAAAGGTGATGAAACAAGCTGTACAACACTGCGATTGTGTGCGCAGCTTGCCAACTGAGAGAAAACAGTACCTGACCACTCTCCTGCCTTTTGTAATCACATGAACATTCGATTGCAAGCTGTTTTGGACAACTTTCTTTCTCTTCTTGCAAAACACTCGGCAGACCTCCGTGCAGCCTCTAGAACCCGATGGGAGATGTCTTCTGTGCTGGCACAGTTTCTCCTTGCCAGACAGAGTGGAAAAGCTTTTTGCTAAGATGTAGACGAGAAGAGAGGCTAAAGACGAAGGTACGGTGCTCTGCAGAGCTAAGCACCGCTCCCGGACCTCTTTCGGCAGAAGGCGCACACCGCAGAGCACTGTGAGCGGCAGAATCGTCTTTGCGCGAAGAAGCAGCTTCTTCGTCTCCGGGAGCCGGAGAGAGCGGCAACTTGGCAAAGGTGATGAAACAAGCTGTACAACACTGCGATTGTGTGCGCAGCTTGCCAACTGAGAGAAAACAGTACCTGACCACTCTCCTGCCTTTTCTATTCACATGAACATTCGATTGCAAGCTGTTTTGGACAACTTTCTTTCTCTTCTTGCAAAACACTCGGCAGACCTCCGTGCAGCCTCTAGAACACGATGGGAGATGTTTTCTGTGCTGGCACAGTTTCTCCTTGCCAGACAGAGTGGAAAAGCTTTTTGCTAAGATGTAGAAGAGAAGAGAGGCTAAAGACGAAGGTACGGTGCTCTGCAGAGCTAAGCACCGCTCCCGGACGTCTTTCGGCAGAAGGCGCACACCGCAGAGCACTGTGAGCGGCAGAATCGTCTTTGCGCGAAGAAGCAGCTTCTTCGTCTCCGGGAGCCGGAGAGAGCGGCAACTTCGCAAAGGTGATGAAACAAGCTGTACAACACTGCGATTGTGTGCGCAGCTTGCCAACTGAGAGAAAACAGTACCTGACCACTCTCCTGCCTTTTGTAATCACATGAACATTCGATTGCAAGCTGTTTTGGACAACTTTCTTTCTCTTCTTGCAAAACACTCGGCAGACCTCCGTGCAGCCTCTAGAACCCGATGGGAGATGTCTTCTGTGCTGGCACAGTTTCTCCTTGCCAGACAGAGTGGAAAAGCTTTTTGCTAAGATGTAGACGAGAAGAGAGGCTAAAGACGAAGGTACGGTGCTCTGCAGAGCTAAGCACCGCTCCCGGACCTCTTTCGGCAGAAGGCGCACACCGCAGAGCACTGTGAGCGGCAGAATCGTCTTTGCGCGAAGAAGCAGCTTCTTCGTCTCCGGGAGCCGGAGAGAGCGGCAACTTGGCAAAGGTGATGAAACAAGCTGTACAACACTGCGATTGTGTGCGCAGCTTGCCAACTGAGAGAAAACAGTACCTGACCACTCTCCTGCCTTTTCTATTCACATGAACATTCGATTGCAAGCTGTTTTGGACAACTTTCTTTCTCTTCTTGCAAAACACTCGGCAGACCTCCGTGCAGCCTCTAGAACACGATGGGAGATGTTTTCTGTGCTGGCACAGTTTCTCCTTGCCAGACAGAGTGGAAAAGCTTTTTGCTAAGATGTAGAAGAGAAGAGAGGCTAAAGACGAAGGTACGGTGCTCTGCAGAGCTAAGCACCGCTCCCGGACGTCTTTCGGCAGAAGGCGCACACCGCAGAGCACTGTGAGCGGCAGAATCGTCTTTGCGCGAAGAAGCAGCTTCTTCGTCTCCGGGAGCCGGAGAGAGCGGCAACTTCGCAAAGGTGATGAAACAAGCTGTACAACACTGCGATTGTGTGCGCAGCTTGCCAACTGAGAGAAAACAGTACCTGACCACTCTCCTGCCTTTTCTATTCACATGAACATTCGATTGCAAGCTGTTTTGGACAACTTCCTTCTCTTCTTGCAAAACACTCGTCAGACCTCCATGCAGCTTCTAGAACACGATGGGAGATGTTTTCTGTGCTGGCACAGTTTCTCCTTGCCAGACAGAGTGGAAAAGGTTTTTGCTGAGATGTATACGAGAAGAGAGGCTAAAGAAGCAGGTATGGTGCTCTGCAGAGCTAAGCACAGCTCCCGGACCTCTTTCGGCAGAAGGCGCACACCGCAGAGCACTGTGAGCGGCAGAATCGTCTTTGCGCGAAGAAGCAGCTTCTTCGTCTCCGGGAGCCGGAGAGAGCGGCAACTTCGCAAAGGTGATGAAACAAGCTGTACAACACTGCGATTGTGTGCACAGCTTGCCAACTGAGAGAAAACAGTACCTGACCACTCTCCTGCCTTTTCTATTCACATGAACATTCGATTGCAAGCTGTTTTGGACAACTTTCTTTCTCTTCTTGCAAAACACTCGGCAGACCTCCGTGCAGCTTCTAGAACACGATGGGAGATGTTTTCTGTGCTGGCAAAGTTTCTCCTTGCCAGACAGAGTGGAAAAGCTTTTTGCTAAGATGTAGACGAGAAGAGAGGCTAAAGACGAAGGTACGGTGCTCTGCAGAGCTAAGCACCGCTCCCGGACCTCTTTCGGCAGAAGGCGCCCACCGCAGAGCACTGTGAGCGGCAGAATTGTCTTTGCGCGAAGAAGCAGCTTCTTCGTCTCCGGGAGCCGGAGAGAGCGGCAGCTTCGCAAAGGTGATGAAACAAGCTGTACAACACTGCGATTGTGTGCGCAGCTTGCCAAGTGAGAGAAAACAGTACCTGACCACTCTCCTGCCTTTTCTATTCACATGAACATTCGATTGGAAGCTGTTTTGGACAACTTTCTTTCTCTTCTTGCAAAACACTCGGCAGACCTCCGTGCAGCCTCTAGAAGACGATGGGAGATGTTTTCTGTGCTGGCACAGTTTCTCCTTGCCAGACAGAGTGGAAAAGCTTTTTGCTAAGATGTAGACGAGAAGAGAGGCTAAAGAAGCAGGTATGCTGCTCTGCAGAGCTGAGCACAGCTCCCGGGCCTCTTTCGGCAGAAGACACACACTGCAGAGCACTGTGAGCAGCAGAATCGTCTTTGGCCAAAAAGCAGCTTCTTCGTCTCCGGGAGCCGGAGAGAGCGGCAACTTCGCAAAGGTGATGAAACAAGCTGTACAACACTGCGATTGTGTGCGCAGCTTGCCAACTGAGAGAAAACAGTACCTGACCACTCTCCTGCCTTTTCTATTCACATGAACATTCGATTGCAAGCTGTTTTGGACAACTTTCTTTCTCTTCTTGCAAAACACTCGGCAGACCTCCGTGCAGCCTCTAGAACACGATGGGAGATGTTTTCTGTGCTGGCACAGTTTCTCCTTGCCAGACAGAGTGGAAAAGCTTTTTGCTAAGATGTAGACGAGAAGAGAGGCTAAAGACGAAGGTACGGTGCTCTGCAGAGCTAAGCACCGCTCCCGGACCTCTTTCGGCAGAAGGCGCACACCGCAGAGCACTGTGAGCGGCAGAATCGTCTTTGCGCGAAGAAGCAGCTTCTTCGTCTCCGGGAGCCGGAGAGAGCGGCAACTTCGCAAAGGTGATGAAACAAGCTGTACAACACTGCGATTGTGTGCGCAGCTTGCCAACTGAGAGAAAACATTACCTGACCACTCTCCTGCCTCTTCTATTCACATGAACATTCGATTGGAAGCTGTTTTGGACAACTTTCTTTCTCTTCTTGCAAAACACTCGGCAGACCTCCGTGCAGCTTCTAGAACACGATGGGAGATGTTTTCTGTGCTGGCAAAGTTTCTCCTTGCCAGACAGAGTGGAAAAGCTTTTTGCTAAGATGTAGACGAGAAGAGAGGCTAAAGAGGAAGGTACGGTGCTCTGCAGAGCTAAGCACCGCTCCCGGACCTCTTTCGGCAGAAGGCGCACACTGCAGAGCACTGTGAGCGGCAGAATCGTCTTTGCGCGAAGAAGCAGCTTCTTCGTCTCCGGGAGCCGGAGAGAGCGGCAGCTTCGCAAAGGTGATGAAACAAGCTGTACAACACTGCGATTGTGTGCGCAGCTTGCCAACTGAGAGAAAACAGTACCTGACCACTCTCCTGCCTTTTCTATTCACTTGAACATTCTATTGCAAGCTGTTTTGGACAACTTTCTTTCTCTTCTTGCAAAACACTCGGCAGACCTCCGTGCAGCCTCTAGAACACGATGGGAGATGTTTTTTGTGCTGCTAAAGTTTCTCCTTGCCAGACAGAGTGGAAAAGCTTTTTGCTAAGATGTAGACGAGAAGAGAGGCTAAAGAAGTAGGTATGGTGCTCTGCAGACCTAAGCACAGCTCCCGGGCCTCTTTCGGCAGAAGGCGCACACCGCAGAGCACTGTGAGCGGCAGAATCGTCTTTGCGCGAAGAAGCAGCTTCTTCGTCTGCGCGAGCCGGAGAGAGCGGCAACTTGGCAAAGGTGATGAAACAAGCTGTACAACACTGCGATTGTGTGGGCAGCTTGCCAAGTGAGAGAAAACAGTACCTGACCA
Source organism: Melozone crissalis (assembly GCF_028551555.1). Lineage (NCBI taxonomy): Eukaryota > Metazoa > Chordata > Aves > Passeriformes > Passerellidae > Melozone > Melozone crissalis. The sequence continues at coordinate 1,135,428 of NW_026535986.1, forward strand.
CTCTCCTGCCTTTTCTATTCACATGAACATTCGATTGCAAGCTGTTTTGGACAACTTTCTTTCTCTTCTTGCAAAACACTCGGCAGACCTCCGTGCAGCCTCTAGAAGACGATGGGAGATGTTTTCTGTGCTGGCACAGTTTCTCCTTGCCAGACAGAGTGGAAAAGCTTTTTGCTAAGATGTAGACGAGAAGAGAGGCTAAAGACGAAGGTACGGTGCTCTGCAGAGCTAAGCATCGCTCCCGGGCCTCTTTCGGCAGAAGACATGCACTGCAGAGCACTATGAGCGGCAGAATCGTCTTTGCGCGAAGAAGCAGCTTCTTCGTCTCCGGGAGCCGGAGAGAGCGGCAACTTCGCAAAGGTGATGAAACAAGCTGTACAACACTGCGATTGTGTGCGCAGCTTGCCAACTGAGAGAAAACAGTACCTGACCACTCTCCTGCCTTTTCTATTCACATGAACACTCGATTGCAAGCTGTTTTGGACAACTTTCTTTCTCTTCTTGCAAAACACTCGGCAGACCTCCGTGCAGCCTCTAGAACACGATGGGAGATGTTTTCTGTGCTGGCACAGTTTCTCCTTGCCAGACAGAGTGGAAAAGCTTTTTGCTAAGATGTAGACGAGAAGAGAGGCTAAAGACGAAGGTACGGTGCTCTGCAGAGCTAAGCACCGCTCCCGGACCTCTTTCGGCAGAAGGCGCACACCGCAGAGCACTGTGAGCGGCAGAATCGTCTTTGCGCGAAGAAGCAGCTTCTTCGTCTCCGGGAGCCGGAGAGAGCGGCAACTTCGGAAAGGTGATGAAACAAGCTGTACAACACTGCGATTGTGTGCGCAGCTTGCCAACTGAGAGAAAACAGTACCTGACCACTCTCCTGCCTTTTCTATTCACATGAACATTCGATTGCAAGTTGGTTTGGACAACTTTCTTTCTCTTCTTGCAAAACACTCGGCAGACCTCCGTGCAGCCTCTAGAACACGATGGGAGATGTTTTTTGTGCTGGCACACTTTCTCCTTGCCAGACAGAGTGGAAAAGCTTTTTGCTAAGATGTAGACGAGAAGAGAGGCTAAAGACGAAGGTACGGTGCTCTGCAGAGCTAAGCACCGCTCCCGGGCGTCTTTCGGCAGAAGGCGCACACCGCAGAGCACTGTGAGCGGCAGAATCGTCTTTGCGCGAAGAAGCATCTTCTTCGTCTCCGGGAGCCGGAGAGAGCGGCAGCTTCGCAAAGGTGATGAAACAAGCTGTACAACACTGCGATTGTGTGCTTAGCTTGCCAACTGAGAGAAAACAGTACCTGACCACTCTCCTGCCTTTTCTATTCATATGAACATTCGATTGCAAGCTGTTTTGGACAACTTTCATTCTCTTCTTGCAAAACACTCGGCAGACCTCCGTGCAGCCTCTAGAACACGATGGGAGATGTTTTTTGTGCTGGCACAGTTTCTCCTTGCCAGACAGAGTGGAAAAGCTTTTTGCTAAGATGTAGACGAGAAGAGAGGCTAAAGACGAAGGTACGGTGCTCTGCAGAGCTAAGCACCGCTCCCGGGCCTCTTTCGGCAGAAGGCGCACACCGCAGAGCACTGTGAGCGGCAGAATCGTCTTTGCGCGAAGAAGCAGCTTCTTCGTCTCCGGGAGCCGGAGAGAGCGGCAACTTCGCAAAGGTGATGAAACAAGCTGTACAACACTGCGATTGTGTGCGCCGCTTGCCAACTGAGAGAAAACAGTACCTGACCACTCTCCTGCCTTTTGTAATCACATGAACATTCGATTGCAAGCTGTTTTGGACAACTTTCTTTCTCTTCTTGCAAAATACTCGGCAGACCTCCGTGCAGCCTCTAGAACACGATGGGAGATGTTTTTTGTGCTGGCACAGTTTCTCCTTGCCAGACAGAGTGGAAAAGCTTTTTGCTAAGATGTAGACGAGAAGAGAGGCTAAAGACGAAGGTACGGTGCTCTGCAGAGCTAAGCACCGCTCCCGGGCCTCTTTCGGCAGAAGACACACACTGCAGAGCACTGTGAGCGGCAGAATCGTCTTTGCGCGAAGAAGCAGCTTCTTCGTCTCCGGGAGCCGGAGAGAGCGGCAACTTCGCAAAGGTGATGAAACAAGCTGTACAACACTGCGATTGTGTGCGCAGCTTGCCAACTGAGAGAAAACAGTACCTGACCACTCTCCTGCCTTTTCTATTCATATGAACATTCGATTGCATGTTGTTTTGGACAACTTTCTTTCTCTTCTTGCAAAATACTCGGCAGACCTCCATGCAGCTTCTAGAACACGATGGGAGATGTTTTTTGTGCTGGCACAGTTTCTCCTTGCCAGACAGAGTGGAAAAGCTTTTTGCTAAGATGTAGACGAGAAGAGAGGCTAAAGACGAAGGTACGGTGCTCTGCAGAGCTAAGCACAGCTCCCGGGGCTCTTTCGGCAGAAGGCGCATACCGCAGAGCACTGTGAGCGGCAGAATCGTCTTTGCGCGAAGAAGCAGCTTCTTCGTCTCCGGGAGCCGGAGAGAGCGGCAGCTTCGCAAAGGTGATGAAACAAGCTGTACGACACTGCGATTGTGTGCGCAGCTTGCCAACTGAGAGAAAACAGTACCTGACCACTCTCCTGCCTTTTCTATTCACTTGAACATTCGATTGCAAGCTGTTTTGGACAACTTTCTTTCTCTTCTTGCAAAACACTCGGCAGACCTCCGTGCAGCCTCTAGAACACGATGGGAGATGTTTTTTGTGCTGGCACAGTTTCTCCTTGCCAGACAGAGTGGAAAAGCTTTTTGCTAAGATGTAGACGAGAAGAGAGGCTAAAGACGAAGGTACGGTGCTCTGCAGAGCTAAGCACCGCTCCCGGGCGTCTTTCGGCAGAAGGCGCACACCGCAGAGCACTGTGAGCGGCAGAATCGTCTTTGCGCGAAGAAGCAGCTTCTTCGTCTCCGGGAGCCGGAGAGAGCGGCAACTTCGCAAAGGTGATGAAACAAGCTGTACAACACTGCGATTGTGTGGGCAGCTTGCCAACTGAGAGAAAACAGTACCTGACCACTCTCCTGCCTTTTCTATTCACATGAACATCGATTGCAAGCTGTTTTGGACAACTTTCTTTCTCTTCTTGCAAAACACTCGGCAGACCTCCGTGCAGCCTCTAGAACACGATGGGAGATGTTTTTTGTGCTGGCACAGTTTCTCCTTGCCAGACAGAGTGGAAAAGCTTTTTGCTAAGATGTAGACGAGAAGAGAGGCTAAAGACGAAGGTACGGTGCTCTGCAGAGCTAAGCACCGCTCGCGGGCCTCTTTCGGCAGAAGGCGCACACCGCAGAGCACTGTGAGCGGCAGAATCGTCTTTGCGCGAAGAAGCAGCTTCTTCGTCTCCGGGAGCCGGAGAGAGCGGCAACTTCGCAAAGGTGATGAAACAAGCTGTACAACACTGCGATTGTGTGCGCAGCTTGCCAACTGAGAGAAAACAGTACCTGACCACTCTCCTGCCTTTTGTAATCACATGAACATTCGATTGCAAGCTGTTTTGGACAACTTTCTTTCTCTTCTTGCAAAACACTCGGCAGACCTCCGTGCAGCCTCTAGAACACGATGGGAGATGTTTTTTGTGCTGGCACAGTTTCTCCTTGCCAGACAGAGTGGAAAAGCTTTTTGCTAAGATGTAGACGAGAAGAGAGGCTAAAGACGAAGGTACGGTGCTCTGCAGAGCTAAGCACCGCTCCCGGGCCTCTTTCGGCAGAAGACATACACTGCAGAGCACTATGAGCGGCAGAATCGTCTTTGCGCGAAGAAGCAGCTTCTTCGTCTCCGGGAGCCGGAGAGAGCGGCAACTTCGCAAAGGTGATGAAACAAGCTGTACAACACTGCGATTGTGTGCGCAGCTTGCCAAGTGAGAGAAAACAGTACCTGACCACTCTCCTGCCTTTTGTAATCACATGAACATTCGATTGCAAGCTGTTTTGGACAACTTTCTTTCTCTTCTTGCAAAATACTCGGCAGACCTCCGTGCAGCCTCTAGAACACGATGGGAGATGTTTTTTGTGCTGGCACAGTTTCTCCTTGCCAGACAGAGTGGAAAAGCTTTTTGCTAAGATGTAGACGAGAAGAGAGGCTAAAGACGAAGGTACGGTGCTCTGCAGAGCTAAGCACCGCTCCCGGGCCTCTTTCGGCAGAAGAAACACACTGCAGAGCACTGTGAGCGGCAGAATCGTCTTTGCGCGAAGAAGCAGCTTCTTCGTCTCCGGGAGCCGGAGAGAGCGGCAACTTCGCAAAGGTGATGAAACAAGCTGTACAACACTGCGATTGTGTGCGCAGCTTGCCAACTGAGAGAAAACAGTACCTGACCACTCTCCTGCCTTTTCTATTCATATGAACATTCGATTGCAAGTTGTTTTGGACAACTTTCTTTCTCTTCTTGCAAAATACTCGGCAGACCTCCGTGCAGCCTCTAGAACACGATGGGAGATGTTTTTTGTGCTGGCACAGTTTCTCCTTGCCAGACAGAGTGGAAAAGCTTTTTGCTAAGATGTAGACGAGAAGAGAGGCTAAAGACGAAGGTACGGTGCTCTGCAGAGCTAAGCACCGCTCCCGGGCGTCTTTCGGCAGAAGGCGCACACCGCAGAGCACTGTGAGCGGCACAATCGTCTTTGCGCGAAGAAGCAGCTTCTTCGTCTCCGGGAGCCGGAGAGAGCGACAACTTCGCAAAGGTGATGAAACAAGCTGTACAACACTGCGATTGTGTGCGCAGCTTGCCAAGTGAGAGAAAACAGTACCTGACCACTCTCCTGCCTTTTCTATTCACATGAACATTCGATTGCAAGCTGTTTTGGACAACTTTCTTTCTCTTCTTGCAAAACACTCGGCAGACCTCCGTGCAGCCTCTAGAACACGATGGGAGATGTTTTTTGTGCTGGCACAGTTTCTCCTTGCCAGACAGAGTGGAAAAGCTTTTTGCTAAGATGTAGACGAGAAGAGAGGCTAAAGACGAAGGTACGGTGCTCTGCAGAGCTAAGCACCGCTCCCGGGCCTCTTTCGGCAGAAGGCGCACACCGCAGAGCACTGTGAGCGGCAGAATCGTCTTTGCGCGAAGAAGCAGCTTCTTCGTCTCCGTGAGCCGGAGAGAGCGGCAACTTCGCAAAGGTGATGAAACAAGCTGTACAACACTGCGATTGTGTGCGCAGCTTGCCAACTGAGAGAAAACAGTACCTGACCACTCTCCTGCCTTTTGTAATCACATGAACATTCGATTGAAAGCTGTTTTGGACAACTTTCTTTCTCTTCTTGCAAAACACTCGGCAGACCTCCGTGCAGCTTCTAGAACACGATGGGAGATGTTTTCTGTTCTGGCACAGTTTCTCCTTGGCAGACAGAGTGGAAAAGCTTTTTGCTAAGATGTAGACGAGAAGAGAGGCTAAAGACGAAGGTACGGTGCTCTGCAGAGCTAAGCACCGCTCCCGGCCCTCTTTCGGCAGAAGACATACACTGCAGAGCACTATGAGCGGCAGAATCGTCTTTGCGCGAAGAAGCAGCTTCTTCGTCTCCGGGAGCCGGAGAGAGCGGCAACTTCGCAAAGGTGATGAAACAAGCTGTACAACACTGCGATTGTGTGCGCATCTTGCCAACTGAGAGAAAACAGTACCTGACCACTCTCCTGCCTTTTCTATTCACATGAACATTCGATTGCAAGCTGTTTTGGACAACTTTCTTTCTCTTCTTGCAAAACACTCAGCAGACCTCCGTGCAGCCTCTAGAACACGATGGGAGATGTTTTCTGTGCTGGCACAGTTTCTCCTTGCCAGACAGAGTGGAAAAGCTTTTTGCTAAGATGTAGACGAGAAGAGAGGCTAAAGACGAAGGTACGGTGCTCTGCAGAGCTAAGCACCGCTCCCGGGCGTCTTTCGGCAGAATGCGCACACCGCAGAGCAGAGTGAGCGGCAGAATCGTCTTTGCGCGAAGAAGCAGCTTCTTCGTCTCCGGGAGCCGGAGAGAGCGGCAACTTCGCAAAGGTGATGAAACAAGCTGTACAACACTGCGATTGTGTGCGCAGCTTGCCAAGTGAGAGAAAACAGTACCTGACCACTCTCCTGCCTTTTGTAATCACATGAACATTCGATTGCAAGCTGTTTTGGACAACTTTCTTTCTCTTCTTGCAAAACACTCGGCAGACCCCCGTGCAGGCTCTAGAACACGATGGGAGATGTTTTCTGTGCTGGCACAGTTTCTCCTTGCCAGACAGAGTGGAAAAGCTTTTTGCTAAGATGTAGACGAGAAGAGAGGCTAAAGACGAAGGTACGGTGCTCTGCAGAGCTAAGCACCGCTCCCGGGCCTCTTTCGGCAGAAGGCGCACACCGCAGAGCACTGTGAGCGGCAGAATCGTCTTTGCGCGAAGAAGCAGCTTCTTCGTCTCCGGGAGCCGGAGAGAGCGGCAACTTCGCAAAGGTGATGAAACAAGCTGTACAACACTGCGATTGTGTGCGCAGTTTGCCAACTGAGAGAAAACAGTACCTGACCACTCTCCTGCCTTTTGTAATCACATGAACATTCGATTGCAAGCTGTTTTGGACAACTTTCTTTCTCTTCTTGCAAAACACTCGGCAGACCTCCGTGCCGCCTCTAGAACACGATGGGAGATGTTTTTTGTGCTGGCACAGTTTCTCCTTGCCAGACAGAGTGGAAAAGCTTTTTGCTAAGATGTAGACAAGAAGAGAGGCTAAAGACGAAGGTACGGTGCTCTGCAGAGCTAAGCACCGCTCCCGGCCCTCTTTCGGCAGAAGACATACACTGCAGAGCACTATGAGCGGCAGAATCGTCTTTGCGCGAAGAAGCAGCTTCTTCGTCTCCGGGAGCCGGAGAGAGCGGCAACTTCGCAAAGGTGATGAAACAAGCTGTACAACACTGCGATTGTGTGCGCAGCTTGCCAACTGAGAGAAAACAGTACCTGAGCACTCTCCTGCCTTTTCTATTCACATGAACATTCGATTGCAAGCTGTTTTGGACAACTTTCTTTCTCTTCTTGCAAAACACTCGGCAGACCTCCGTGCAGCCTCTAGAACACGATGGGAGATGTTTTCTGTGCTGGCACAGTTTCTCCTTGCCAGACAGAGTGGAAAAGCTTTTTGCTAAGATGTAGACGAGAAGAGAGGCTAAAGACGAAGGTACGGTGCTCTGCAGAGCTAAGCACCGCTCCCGGGCGTCTTTCGGCAGAAGGCGCACACCGCAGAGCAGAGTGAGCGGCAGAATCGTCTTTGCGCGAAGAAGCAGCTTCTTCGTCTCCGGGAGCCGGAGAGAGCGGCAACTTCGCAAAGGTGATGAAACAAGCTGTACAACACTGCGATTGTGTGCGCAGCTTGCCAACTGAGAGAAAACAGTACCTGACCACTCTCCTGCCTTTTGTAATCACATGAACATTCGATTGCAAGCTGTTTTGGACAACTTTCTTTCTCTTCTTGCAAAACACTCGGCAGACCTCCGTGCCACCTCTAGAACACGATGGGAGATGTTTTTGTGCTGGCACAGTTTCTCCTTGCCAGACAGAGTGGAAAAGCTTTTTGCTAAGATGTAGACGAGAAGAGAGGCTAAAGAAGCAGGTACGGTGCTCTGCAGAGCTAAGCACCGCTCCCGGGCCTCTTTCGGCAGAAGACACACACTGCAGAGCACAGTGAGCGGCAGAATCGTCTTTGGGCGAAAAAGCAGCTTCTTCGTCTCCGGGAGCCGGAGAGAGCGGCAACTTCGCAAAGGTGATGAAACAAGCTGTACAACACTGCGATTGTGTGCGCAGCTTGCCAACTGAGAGAAAACAGTACCTGACCACTCTCCTGCCCTTTCTATTCACTTGAACATTTGATTGCAAGCTGTTTTGGACAACTTTCTTTCTCTTCTTGCAAAACACTCGGCAGACCTCCGTGCAGCCTCTAGAACACGATGGGAGATGTTTTCTGTGCTGGCACAGTTTCTCCTTGCCAGACAGAGTGGAAAAGCTTTTTGCTAAGATGTAGACGAGAAGAGAGGCTAAAGACGAAGGTACGGTGCTCTGCAGAGCTAAGCACCGCTCCCGGGCGCCTTTCGGCAGAAGGCGCACACCGCAGAGCACTGTGAGCGGCAGAATCGTCTTTGCGCGAAGAAGCAGCTTCTTCGTCTCCGGGAGCCGGAGAGAGCGGCAACTTCGCAAAGGTGATGAAACAAGCTGTACAACACTGCGATTGTGTGCGCAGTTTGCCAACTGAGAGAAAACAGTACCTGACCACTCGCCTGCCTTTTCTATTCACATGAACATTCGATTGGAAGCTGTTTTGGACAACTTTCTTTCTCTTCTTGCAAAACACTCGGCAGACCTCCGTGCAGCCTCTAGAACACGATGGGAGATGTTTTTTGTGCTGGCACAGTTTCTCCTTGCCAGACAGAGTGGAAAAGCTTTTTGCTAAGATGTAGACGAGAAGAGAGGCTAAAGACGAAGGTACGGTGCTCTGCAGAGCTAAGCACCGCTCCCGGGCGTCTTTCGGCAGAAGGCGCACACCGCAGAGCACTGTGAGCGGCAGAATCGTCTTTGCGCGAAGAAGCAGCTTCTTCGTCTCCGGGAGCCGGAGAGAGCGGCAACTTCGCAAAGGTGATGAAACAAGCTGTACAACACTGCGATTGTGTGCGCAGCTTGCCAAGTGAGAGAAAACAGTACCTGACCACTCTCCTGCCTTTTCTATTCACATGAACATTCGATTGCAAGCTGTTTTGGACAACTTTCTTTCTCTTCTTGCAAAACACTCGGCAGACCTCCGTGCAGCCTCTAGAACACGATGGGAGATGTTTTCTGTGCTGGCACAGTTTCTCCTTGGCAGACAGAGTGGAAAAGCTTTTTGCTAAGATGTAGACGAGAAGAGAGGCTAAAGACGAAGGTACGGTGCCCTGCAGAGCTAAGCACCGCTCCCGGGCCTCTTTCGGCAGAAGAAACACACTGCAGAGCACTGTGAGCGGCAGAATCGTCTTTGCGCGAAGAAGCAGCTTCTTCGTCTCCGGGAGCCGGAGAGAGCGGCAACTTCGCAAAGGTGATGAAACAAGCTGTACAACACTGCGATTGTGTGCGCAGCTTGCCAACTGAGAGAAAACAGTACCTGACCACTCTCCTGCCTTTTCTATTCACATGAACATTCGATTGCAAGTTGTTTTGGACAACTTTCTTTCTCTTCTTGCAAAATACTCGGCAGACCTCCGTGCAGCCTCTAGAACACGATGGGAGATGTTTTCTGTGCTGGCACAGTTTCTCCTTGCCAGACAGAGTGGAAAAGCTTTTTGCTAAGATGTAGACGAGAAGAGAGGCTAAAGACGAAGGTACGGTGCTCTGCAGAGCTAAGCACAGCTCCCGGGCCTCTTTCGGCAGAAGGCGCACACCGCAGAGCACTGTGAGCGGCAGAATCGTCTTTGCGCGAAGAAGCAGCTTCTTCGTCTCCGGGAGCCGGAGAGAGCGGCAGCTTCGCAAAGGTGATGAAACAAGCTGTACGACACTGCGATTGTGTGCGCAGCTTGCCAACTGAGAGAAAACAGTACCTGACCACTCTCCTGCCTTTTCTATTCACTTGAACATTCGATTGCAAGCTGTTTTGGACAACTTTCTTTCTCTTCTTGCAAAACACTCGGCAGACCTCCGTGCAGCCTCTAGAACACGATGGGAGATGTTTTTTGTGCTGGCAGAGTTTCTCCTTGCCAGACAGAGTGGAAAAGCTTTTTGCTAAGATGTAGACGAGAAGAGAGGCTAAAGACGAAGGTACGGTGCTCTGCAGAGCTAAGCACCGCTCCCGGGCCTCTTTCGGCAGAAGGCGCACACCGCAGAGCACTGTGAGCGGCAGAATCGTCTTTGCGCGAAGAAGCAGCTTCTTCGTCTCCGGGAGCCGGAGAGAGCGACAACTTCGCAAAGGTGATGAAACAAGCTGTACAACACTGCGATTGTGTGCTTAGCTTGCCAAGTGAGAGAAAACAGTACCTGACCACTCTCCTGCCTTTTCTATTCACATGAACATTCGATTGCAAGCTGTTTTGGACAACTTTCTTTCTCTTCTTGCAAAACACTCGGCAGACCTCCGTGCAGCCTCTAGAACACGATGGGAGATGTTTTTTGTGCTGGCACAGTTTCTCCTTGCCAGACAGAGTGGAAAAGCTTTTTGCTAAGATGTAGACGAGAAGAGAGGCTAAAGACGAAGGTACGGTGCTCTGCAGAGCTAAGCACCGCTCCCGGGCCTCTTTCGGCAGAAGGCGCACACCGCAGAGCACTGTGAGCGGCAGAATCGTCTTTGCGCGAAGAAGCAGCTTCTTCGTCTCCGGGAGCCGGAGAGAGCGGCAACTTCGCAAAGGTGATGAAACAAGCTGTACAACACTGCGATTGTGTGCGCAGCTTGCCAAGTGAGAGAAAACAGTACCTGACCACTCTCCTGCCTTTTCTATTCACATGAACATTCGATTGCAAGCTGTTTTGGACAACTTTCTTTCTCTTCTTGCAAAACACTCGGCAGACCTCCGTGCATCCTCTAGAACACGATGGGAGATGTTTTCTGTGCTGCTAAAGTTTCTCCTTGCCAGACAGAGTGGAAAAGCTTTTTGCTAAGATGTAGACGAGAAGAGAGGCTAAAGACGAAGGTACGGTGCTCTGCAGAGCTGAGCACCGCTCCCGGGCGTCTTTCGGCAGAATGCGCACACCGCAGAGCAGAGTGAGCGGCAGAATCGTCTTTGCGCGAAGAAGCAGCTTCTTCGTCTCCGGGAGCCGGAGAGAGCGGCAACTTCGCAAAGGTGATGAAACAAGCTGTACAACACTGCGATTGTGTGCGCAGCTTGCCAACTGAGAGAAAACAGTACCTGACCACTCTCCTGCCTTTTGTAATCACATGAACATTCGATTGCAAGCTGTTTTGGACAACTTTCTTTCTCTTCTTGCAAAACACTCGGCAGACCCCCGTGCAGGCTCTAGAACACGATGGGAGATGTTTTCTGTGCTGGCACAGTTTCTCCTTGCCAGACAGAGTGGAAAAGCTTTTTGCTAAGATGTAGACGAGAAGAGAGGCTAAAGACGAAGGTACGGTGCTCTGCAGAGCTAAGCACCGCTCCCGGGCCTCTTTCGGCAGAAGGCGCACACCGCAGAGCACTGTGAGCGGCAGAATCGTCTTTGCGCGAAGAAGCAGCTTCTTCGTCTCCGGGAGCCGGAGAGAGCGGCAACTTCGCAAAGGTGATGAAACAAGCTGTACAACACTGCGATTGTGTGCGCAGTTTGCCAACTGAGAGAAAACAGTACCTGACCACTCTCCTGCCTTTTCTATTCACATGAACATTCGATTGCAAGCTGTTTTGGACAACTTTCTTTCTCTTCTTGCAAAACACTCGGCAGACCTCCGTGCAGCCTCTAGAACACGATGGGAGATGTTTTTTGTGCTGGCACAGTTTCTCCTTGCCAGACAGAGTGGAAAAGCTTTTTGCTAAGATGTAGACGAGAAGAGAGGCTAAAGACGAAGGTACGGTGCTCTGCAGAGCTAAGCACCGCTCCCGGGCGTCTTTCGGCAGAAGGCGCACACCGCAGAGCACTGTGAGCGGCAGAATCGTCTTTGCGCGAAGAAGCAGCTTCTTCGTCTCCGGGAGCCGGAGAGAGCGGCAACTTCGCAAAGGTGATGAAACAAGCTGTACAACACTGCGATTGTGTGCGCAGCTTGCCAACTGAGAGAAAACAGTACCTGAGCACTCTCCTGCCTTTTGTAATCACATGAACATTCGATTGCAAGCTGTTTTGGACAACTTTCTTTCTCTTCTTGCAAAACACTCGGCAGACCTCCGTGCAGCTTCTAGAACACGATGGGAGATGTTTTCTATGCTGGCACAGTTTCTCCTTGCCAGACAGAGTGGAAAAGCTTTTTGCTAAGATGTAGACGAGAAGAGAGGCTAAAGACGAAGGTACGGTGCTCTGCAGAGCTAAGCACCGCTCCCGGCCCTCTTTCGGCAGAAGACATACACTGCAGAGCACTATGAGCGGCAGAATCGTCTTTGCGCGAAGAAGCAGCTTCTTCGTCTCCGGGAGCCGGAGAGAGCGGCAACTTCGCAAAGGTGATGAAACAAGCTGTACAACACTGCGATTGTGTGCGCAGCTTGCCAACTGAGAGAAAACAGTACCTGAGCACTCTCCTGCCTTTTCTATTCACATGAACATTCGATTGCAAGCTGTTTTGGACAACTTTCTTTCTCTTCTTGCAAAACACTCGGCAGACCTCCGTGCAGCCTCTAGAACACGATGGGAGATGTTTTCTGTGCTGGCACAGTTTCTCCTTGCCAGACAGAGTGGAAAAGCTTTTTGCTAAGATGTAGACGAGAAGAGAGGCTAAAGACGAAGGTACGGTGCTCTGCAGAGCTAAGCACCGCTCCCGGGCGTCTTTCGGCAGAAGGCGCACACCGCAGAGCAGAGTGAGCGGCAGAATCGTCTTTGCGCGAAGAAGCAGCTTCTTCGTCTCCAGGAGCCGGAGAGAGCGGCAACTTCGCAAAGGTGATGAAACAAGCTGTACAACACTGCGATTGTGTGCGCAGCTTGCCAACTGAGAGAAAACAGTACCTGACCACTCTCCTGCCTTTTGTAATCACATGAACATTCGATTGCAAGCTGTTTTGGACAACTTTCTTTCTCTTCTTGCAAAACACTCGGCAGACCTCCGTGCCGCCTCTAGAACACGATGGGAGATGTTTTTTGTGCTGGCACAGTTTCTCCTTGCCAGACAGAGTGGAAAAGCTTTTTGCTAAGATGTAGACGAGAAGAGAGGCTAAAGAAGCAGGTATGGTGCTCTGCAGAGCTAAGCACCGCTCCCGGGCCTCTTTCGGCAGAAGACACACACTGCAGAGCACAGTGAGCGGCAGAATCGTCTTTGGGCGAAAAAGCAGCTTCTTCGTCTCCGGGAGCCGGAGAGAGCGGCAACTTCGCAAAGTTGATGAAACAAGCTGTACAACACTGCGATTGTGTGCGCAGCTTGCCAACTGAGAGAAAACAGTACCTGACCACTCTCCTGCCTTTTCTATTCACTTGAACATTTGATTGCAAGCTGTTTTGGACAACTTTCTTTCTCTTCTTGCAAAACACTCGGCAGACCTCCGTGCAGCCTCTAGAACACGATGGGAGATGTTTTCTGTGCTGGCACAGTTTCTCCTTGCCAGACAGAGTGGAAAAGCTTTTTGCTAAGATGTAGACGAGAAGAGAGGCTAAAGACGAAGGTACGGTGCTCTGCAGAGCTAAGCACCGCTCCCGGGCGCCTTTCGGCAGAAGGCGCACACCGCAGAGCAGAGTGAGCGGCAGAATCGTCTTTGCGCGAAGAAGCAGCTTCTTCGTCTCCGGGAGCCGGAGAGAGCGGCAACTTCGCAAAGGTGATGAAACAAGCTGTACAACACTGCGATTGTGTGCGCAGTTTGCCAACTGAGAGAAAACAGTACCTGACCACTCGCCTGCCTTTTCTATTCACATGAACATTCGATTGCAAGCTGTTTTGGACAACTTTCTTTCTCTTCTTGCAAAACACTCGGCAGACCTCCGTGCAGCCTCTAGAACACGATGGGAGATGTTTTTTGTGCTGGCACAGTTTCTCCTTGCCAGACAGAGTGGAAAAGCTTTTTGCTAAGATGTAGACGAGAAGAGAGGCTAAAGACGAAGGTACGGTGCTCTGCAGAGCTAAGCACCGCTCCCGGGCGTCTTTCGGCAGAAGGCGCACACCGCAGAGCACTGTGAGCGGCAGAATCGTCTTTGCGCGAAGAAGCAGCTTCTTCGTCTCCGGGAGCCGGAGAGAGCGGCAACTTCGCAAAGGTGATGAAACAAGCTGTACAACACTGCGATTGTGTGCTTAGCTTGCCAACTGAGAGAAAACAGTACCTGAGCACTCTCCTGCCTTTTCTATTCACATGAACATTCGATTGCAAGCTGTTTTGGACAACTTTCTTTCTCTTCTTGCAAAATACTCGGCAGACCTCCGTGCAGCCTCTAGAACACGATGGGAGATGTTTTCTGTGCTGGCACAGTTTCTCCTTGCCAGACAGAGTGGAAAAGCTTTTTGCTAAGATGTAGACGAGAAGAGAGGCTAAAGACGAAGGTACGGTGCTCTGCAGAGCTAAGCACCGCTCCCGGGCCTCTTTCGGCAGAAGAAACACACTGCAGAGCACTGTGAGCGGCAGAATCGTCTTTGCGCGAAGAAGCAGCTTCTTCGTCTCCGGGAGCCGGAGAGAGCGGCAACTTCGCAAAGGTGATGAAACAAGCTGTACAACACTGCGATTGTGTGCGCAGCTTGCCAACTGAGAGAAAACAGTACCTGACCACTCTCCTGCCTTTTCTATTCACTTGAACATTTGATTGCAAGCTGTTTTGGACAACTTTCTTTCTCTTCTTGCAAAACACTCGGCAGACCTCCGTGCAGCCTCTAGAACACGATGGGAGATGTTTTCTGTGCTGGCACAGTTTCTCCTTGCCAGACAGAGTGGAAAAGCTTTTTGCTAAGATGTAGACGAGAAGAGAGGCTAAAGACGAAGGTACGGTGCTCTGCAGAGCTAAGCACCGCTCCCGGGCGTCTTTCGGCAGAATGCGCACACCGCAGAGCAGAGTGAGCGGCAGAATCGTCTTTGCGCGAAGAAGCAGCTTCTTCGTCTCCGGGAGCCGGAGAGAGCGGCAACTTCGCAAAGGTGATGAAACAAGCTGTACAACACTGCGATTGTGTGCGCAGCTTGCCAACTGAGAGAAAACAGTACCTGACCACTCTCCTGCCTTTTGTAATCACATGAACATTCGATTGCAAGCTGTTTTGGACAACTTTCTTTCTCTTCTTGCAAAACACTCGGCAGACCCCCGTGCAGGCTCTAGAACACGATGGGAGATGTTTTCTGTGCTGGCACAGTTTCTCCTTGCCAGACAGAGTGGAAAAGCTTTTTGCTAAGATGTAGACGAGAAGAGAGGCTAAAGACGAAGGTACGGTGCTCTGCAGAGCTAAGCACCGCTCCCGGGCCTCTTTCGGCAGAAGGCGCACACCGCAGAGCACTGTGAGCGGCAGAATCGTCTTTGCGCGAAGAAGCAGCTTCTTCGTCTCCGGGAGCCGGAGAGAGCGGCAACTTCGCAAAGGTGATGAAACAAGCTGTACAACACTGCGATTGTGTGCGCAGTTTGCCAACTGAGAGAAAACAGTACCTGACCACTCTCCTGCCTTTTGTAATCACATGAACATTCGATTGCAAGCTGTTTTGGACAACTTTCTTTCTCTTCTTGCAAAACACTCGGCAGACCTCCGTGCCGCCTCTAGAACACGATGGGAGATGTTTTTTGTGCTGGCACAGTTTCTCCTTGCCAGACAGAGTGGAAAAGCTTTTTGCTAAGATGTAGACAAGAAGAGAGGCTAAAGACGAAGGTACGGTGCTCTGCAGAGCTAAGCACCGCTCCCGGCCCTCTTTCGGCAGAAGACATACACTGCAGAGCACTATGAGCGGCAGAATCGTCTTTGCGCGAAGAAGCAGCTTCTTCGTCTCCGGGAGCCGGAGAGAGCGGCAACTTCGCAAAGGTGATGAAACAAGCTGTACAACACTGCGATTGTGTGCGCAGCTTGCCAACTGAGAGAAAACAGTACCTGAGCACTCTCCTGCCTTTTCTATTCACATGAACATTCGATTGCAAGCTGTTTTGGACAACTTTCTTTCTCTTCTTGCAAAACACTCGGCAGACCTCCGTGCAGCCTCTAGAACACGATGGGAGATGTTTTCTGTGCTGGCACAGTTTCTCCTTGCCAGACAGAGTGGAAAAGCTTTTTGCTAAGATGTAGACGAGAAGAGAGGCTAAAGACGAAGGTACGGTGCTCTGCAGAGCTAAGCACCGCTCCCGGGCGTCTTTCGGCAGAAGGCGCACACCGCAGAGCAGAGTGAGCGGCAGAATCGTCTTTGCGCGAAGAAGCAGCTTCTTCGTCTCCGGGAGCCGGAGAGAGCGGCAACTTCGCAAAGGTGATGAAACAAGCTGTACAACACTGCGATTGTGTGCGCAGCTTGCCAACTGAGAGAAAACAGTACCTGACCACTCTCCTGCCTTTTGTAATCACATGAACATTCGATTGCAAGCTGTTTTGGACAACTTTCTTTCTCTTCTTGCAAAACACTCGGCAGACCTCCGTGCCACCTCTAGAACACGATGGGAGATGTTTTTTGTGCTGGCACAGTTTCTCCTTGCCAGACAGAGTGGAAAAGCTTTTTGCTAAGATGTAGACGAGAAGAGAGGCTAAAGAAGCAGGTACGGTGCTCTGCAGAGCTAAGCACCGCTCCCGGGCCTCTTTCGGCAGAAGACACACACTGCAGAGCACAGTGAGCGGCAGAATCGTCTTTGGGCGAAAAAGCAGCTTCTTCGTCTCCGGGAGCCGGAGAGAGCGGCAACTTCGCAAAGGTGATGAAACAAGCTGTACAACACTGCGATTGTGTGCGCAGCTTGCCAACTGAGAGAAAACAGTACCTGACCACTCTCCTGCCTTTTCTATTCACTTGAACATTTGATTGCAAGCTGTTTTGGACAACTTTCTTTCTCTTCTTGCAAAACACTCGGCAGACCTCCGTGCAGCCTCTAGAACACGATGGGAGATGTTTTCTGTGCTGGCACAGTTTCTCCTTGCCAGACAGAGTGGAAAAGCTTTTTGCTAAGATGTAGACGAGAAGAGAGGCTAAAGACGAAGGTACGGTGCTCTGCAGAGCTAAGCACCGCTCCCGGGCGCCTTTCGGCAGAAGGCGCACACCGCAGAGCACTGTGAGCGGCAGAATCGTCTTTGCGCGAAGAAGCAGCTTCTTCGTCTCCGGGAGCCGGAGAGAGCGGCAACTTCGCAAAGGTGATGAAACAAGCTGTACAACACTGCGATTGTGTGCGCAGTTTGCCAACTGAGAGAAAACAGTACCTGACCACTCGCCTGCCTTTTCTATTCACATGAACATTCGATTGGAAGCTGTTTTGGACAACTTTCTTTCTCTTCTTGCAAAACACTCGGCAGACCTCCGTGCAGCCTCTAGAACACGATGGGAGATGTTTTTTGTGCTGGCACAGTTTCTCCTTGCCAGACAGAGTGGAAAAGCTTTTTGCTAAGATGTAGACGAGAAGAGAGGCTAAAGACGAAGGTACGGTGCTCTGCAGAGCTAAGCACCGCTCCCGGGCGTCTTTCGGCAGAAGGCGCACACCGCAGAGCACTGTGAGCGGCAGAATCGTCTTTGCGCGAAGAAGCAGCTTCTTCGTCTCCGGGAGCCGGAGAGAGCGGCAACTTCGCAAAGGTGATGAAACAAGCTGTACAACACTGCGATTGTGTGCGCAGCTTGCCAAGTGAGAGAAAACAGTACCTGACCACTCTCCTGCCTTTTCTATTCACATGAACATTCGATTGCAAGCTGTTTTGGACAACTTTCTTTCTCTTCTTGCAAAACACTCGGCAGACCTCCGTGCAGCCTCTAGAACACGATGGGAGATGTTTTCTGTGCTGGCACAGTTTCTCCTTGGCAGACAGAGTGGAAAAGCTTTTTGCTAAGATGTAGACGAGAAGAGAGGCTAAAGACGAAGGTACGGTGCCCTGCAGAGCTAAGCACCGCTCCCGGGCCTCTTTCGGCAGAAGAAACACACTGCAGAGCACTGTGAGCGGCAGAATCGTCTTTGCGCGAAGAAGCAGCTTCTTCGTCTCCGGGAGCCGGAGAGAGCGGCAACTTCGCAAAGGTGATGAAACAAGCTGTACAACACTGCGATTGTGTGCGCAGCTTGCCAACTGAGAGAAAACAGTACCTGACCACTCTCCTGCCTTTTCTATTCACATGAACATTCGATTGCAAGTTGTTTTGGACAACTTTCTTTCTCTTCTTGCAAAATACTCGGCAGACCTCCGTGCAGCCTCTAGAACACGATGGGAGATGTTTTCTGTGCTGGCACAGTTTCTCCTTGCCAGACAGAGTGGAAAAGCTTTTTGCTAAGATGTAGACGAGAAGAGAGGCTAAAGACGAAGGTACGGTGCTCTGCAGAGCTAAGCACAGCTCCCGGGCCTCTTTCGGCAGAAGGCGCACACCGCAGAGCACTGTGAGCGGCAGAATCGTCTTTGCGCGAAGAAGCAGCTTCTTCGTCTCCGGGAGCCGGAGAGAGCGGCAGCTTCGCAAAGGTGATGAAACAAGCTGTACGACACTGCGATTGTGTGCGCAGCTTGCCAACTGAGAGAAAACAGTACCTGACCACTCTCCTGCCTTTTCTATTCACTTGAACATTCGATTGCAAGCTGTTTTGGACAACTTTCTTTCTCTTCTTGCAAAACACTCGGCAGACCTCCGTGCAGCCTCTAGAACACGATGGGAGATGTTTTTTGTGCTGGCAGAGTTTCTCCTTGCCAGACAGAGTGGAAAAGCTTTTTGCTAAGATGTAGACGAGAAGAGAGGCTAAAGACGAAGGTACGGTGCTCTGCAGAGCTAAGCACCGCTCCCGGGCCTCTTTCGGCAGAAGGCGCACACCGCAGAGCACTGTGAGCGGCAGAATCGTCTTTGCGCGAAGAAGCAGCTTCTTCGTCTCCGGGAGCCGGAGAGAGCGACAACTTCGCAAAGGTGATGAAACAAGCTGTACAACACTGCGATTGTGTGCTTAGCTTGCCAAGTGAGAGAAAACAGTACCTGACCACTCTCCTGCCTTTTCTATTCACATGAACATTCGATTGCAAGCTGTTTTGGACAACTTTCTTTCTCTTCTTGCAAAACACTCGGCAGACCTCCGTGCAGCCTCTAGAACACGATGGGAGATGTTTTTTGTGCTGGCACAGTTTCTCCTTGCCAGACAGAGTGGAAAAGCTTTTTGCTAAGATGTAGACGAGAAGAGAGGCTAAAGACGAAGGTACGGTGCTCTGCAGAGCTAAGCACCGCTCCCGGGCCTCTTTCGGCAGAAGGCGCACACCGCAGAGCACTGTGAGCGGCAGAATCGTCTTTGCGCGAAGAAGCAGCTTCTTCGTCTCCGGGAGCCGGAGAGAGCGGCAACTTCGCAAAGGTGATGAAACAAGCTGTACAACACTGCGATTGTGTGCGCAGCTTGCCAAGTGAGAGAAAACAGTACCTGACCACTCTCCTGCCTTTTCTATTCACATGAACATTCGATTGCAAGCTGTTTTGGACAACTTTCTTTCTCTTCTTGCAAAACACTCGGCAGACCTCCGTGCATCCTCTAGAACACGATGGGAGATGTTTTCTGTGCTGCTAAAGTTTCTCCTTGCCAGACAGAGTGGAAAAGCTTTTTGCTAAGATGTAGACGAGAAGAGAGGCTAAAGACGAAGGTACGGTGCTCTGCAGAGCTGAGCACCGCTCCCGGGCGTCTTTCGGCAGAATGCGCACACCGCAGAGCAGAGTGAGCGGCAGAATCGTCTTTGCGCGAAGAAGCAGCTTCTTCGTCTCCGGGAGCCGGAGAGAGCGGCAACTTCGCAAAGGTGATGAAACAAGCTGTACAACACTGCGATTGTGTGCGCAGCTTGCCAACTGAGAGAAAACAGTACCTGAGCACTCTCCTGCCTTTTCTATTCACATGAACATTCGATTGCAAGCTGTTTTGGACAACTTTCTTTCTCTTCTTGCAAAACACTCGGCAGACCTCCGTGCAGCCTCTAGAACACGATGGGAGATGTTTTCTGTGCTGGCACAGTTTCTCCTTGCCAGACAGAGTGGAAAAGCTTTTTGCTAAGATGTAGACGAGAAGAGAGGCTAAAGACGAAGGTACGGTGCTCTGCAGAGCTAAGCACCGCTCCCGGGCGTCTTTCGGCAGAAGGCGCACACCGCAGAGCAGAGTGAGCGGCAGAATCGTCTTTGCGCGAAGAAGCAGCTTCTTCGTCTCCAGGAGCCGGAGAGAGCGGCAACTTCGCAAAGGTGATGAAACAAGCTGTACAACACTGCGATTGTGTGCGCAGCTTGCCAACTGAGAGAAAACAGTACCTGACCACTCTCCTGCCTTTTGTAATCACATGAACATTCGATTGCAAGCTGTTTTGGACAACTTTCTTTCTCTTCTTGCAAAACACTCGGCAGACCTCCGTGCCGCCTCTAGAACACGATGGGAGATGTTTTTTGTGCTGGCACAGTTTCTCCTTGCCAGACAGAGTGGAAAAGCTTTTTGCTAAGATGTAGACGAGAAGAGAGGCTAAAGAAGCAGGTATGGTGCTCTGCAGAGCTAAGCACCGCTCCCGGGCCTCTTTCGGCAGAAGACACACACTGCAGAGCACAGTGAGCGGCAGAATCGTCTTTGGGCGAAAAAGCAGCTTCTTCGTCTCCGGGAGCCGGAGAGAGCGGCAACTTCGCAAAGTTGATGAAACAAGCTGTACAACACTGCGATTGTGTGCGCAGCTTGCCAACTGAGAGAAAACAGTACCTGACCACTCTCCTGCCTTTTCTATTCACTTGAACATTTGATTGCAAGCTGTTTTGGACAACTTTCTTTCTCTTCTTGCAAAACACTCGGCAGACCTCCGTGCAGCCTCTAGAACACGATGGGAGATGTTTTCTGTGCTGGCACAGTTTCTCCTTGCCAGACAGAGTGGAAAAGCTTTTTGCTAAGATGTAGACGAGAAGAGAGGCTAAAGACGAAGGTACGGTGCTCTGCAGAGCTAAGCACCGCTCCCGGGCGCCTTTCGGCAGAAGGCGCACACCGCAGAGCAGAGTGAGCGGCAGAATCGTCTTTGCGCGAAGAAGCAGCTTCTTCGTCTCCGGGAGCCGGAGAGAGCGGCAACTTCGCAAAGGTGATGAAACAAGCTGTACAACACTGCGATTGTGTGCGCAGTTTGCCAACTGAGAGAAAACAGTACCTGACCACTCGCCTGCCTTTTCTATTCACATGAACATTCGATTGCAAGCTGTTTTGGACAACTTTCTTTCTCTTCTTGCAAAACACTCGGCAGACCTCCGTGCAGCCTCTAGAACACGATGGGAGATGTTTTTTGTGCTGGCACAGTTTCTCCTTGCCAGACAGAGTGGAAAAGCTTTTTGCTAAGATGTAGACGAGAAGAGAGGCTAAAGACGAAGGTACGGTGCTCTGCAGAGCTAAGCACCGCTCCCGGGCGTCTTTCGGCAGAAGGCGCACACCGCAGAGCACTGTGAGCGGCAGAATCGTCTTTGCGCGAAGAAGCAGCTTCTTCGTCTCCGGGAGCCGGAGAGAGCGGCAACTTCGCAAAGGTGATGAAACAAGCTGTACAACACTGCGATTGTGTGCTTAGCTTGCCAACTGAGAGAAAACAGTACCTGACCACTCTCCTGCCTTTTCTATTCACATGAACATTCGATTGCAAGCTGTTTTGGACAACTTTCTTTCTCTTCTTGCAAAATACTCGGCAGACCTCCGTGCAGCCTCTAGAACACGATGGGAGATGTTTTCTGTGCTGGCACAGTTTCTCCTTGCCAGACAGAGTGGAAAAGCTTTTTGCTAAGATGTAGACGAGAAGAGAGGCTAAAGACGAAGGTACGGTGCTCTGCAGAGCTAAGCACCGCTCCCGGGCCTCTTTCGGCAGAAGAAACACACTGCAGAGCACTGTGAGCGGCAGAATCGTCTTTGCGCGAAGAAGCAGCTTCTTCGTCTCCGGGAGCCGGAGAGAGCGGCAACTTCGCAAAGGTGATGAAACAAGCTGTACAACACTGCGATTGTGTGCGCAGCTTGCCAACTGAGAGAAAACAGTACCTGACCACTCTCCTGCCTTTTCTATTCACTTGAACATTTGATTGCAAGCTGTTTTGGACAACTTTCTTTCTCTTCTTGCAAAACACTCGGCAGACCTCCGTGCAGCCTCTAGAACACGATGGGAGATGTTTTCTGTGCTGGCACAGTTTCTCCTTGCCAGACAGAGTGGAAAAGCTTTTTGCTAAGATGTAGACGAGAAGAGAGGCTAAAGACGAAGGTACGGTGCTCTGCAGAGCTAAGCACCGCTCCCGGGCGTCTTTCGGCAGAAGGCGCACACCGCAGAGCACTGTGAGCGGCAGAATCGTCTTTGCGCGAAGAAGCAGCTTCTTCGTCTCCGGGAGCCGGAGAGAGCGGCAATTTCGCAAAGGTGATGAAACAAGCTGTACAACACTGCGATTGTGTGCTTAGCTTGCCAACTGAGAGAAAACAGTACCTGACCACTCTCCTGCCTTTTCTATTCACATGAACATTCGATTGCAAGCTGTTTTGGACAACTTTCTTTCTCTTCTTGCAAAATACTCGGCAGACCTCTGTGCAGCCTCTAGAACACGATGGGAGATGTTTTCTGTGCTGGCACAGTTTCTCCTTGGCAGACAGAGTGGAAAAGCTTTTTGCTAAGATGTAGACGAGAAGAGAGGCTAAAGACGAAGGTACGGTGCTCTGCAGAGCTAAGCACAGCTCCCGGGGCTCTTTCGGCAGAAGGCGCACACCGCAGAGCACTGTGAGCGGCAGAATCGTCTTTGCGCGAAGAAGCAGCTTCTTCGTCTCCGGGAGCCGGAGAGAGCGGCAGCTTCGCAAAGGTGATGAAACAAGCTGTACGACACTGCGATTGTGTGCGCAGCTTGCCAACTGAGAGAAAACAGTACCTGACCACTCTCCTGCCTTTTCTATTCACTTGAACATTCGATTGCAAGCTGTTTTGGACAACTTTCTTTCTCTTCTTGCAAAACACTCGGCAGACCTCCGTGCAGCCTCTAGAACACGATGGGAGATGTTTTTTGTGCTGGCAGAGTTTCTCCTTGCCAGACAGAGTGGAAAAGCTTTTTGCTAAGATGTAGACGAGAAGAGAGGCTAAAGACGAAGGTACGGTGCTCTGCAGAGCTAAGCACCGCTCCCGGGCGTCTTTCGGCAGAAGGCGCACACCGCAGAGCACTGTGAGCGGCAGAATCGTCTTTGCGCGAAGAAGCAGCTTCTTCGTCTCCGGGAGCCGGAGAGAGCGACAACTTCGCAAAGGTGATGAAACAAGCTGTACAACACTGCGATTGTGTGCTTAGCTTGCCAAGTGAGAGAAAACAGTACCTGACCACTCTCCTGCCTTTTCTATTCACATGAACATTCGATTGCAAGCTGTTTTGGACCACTTTCTTTCTCTTCTTGCAAAACACTCGGCAGACCTCCGTGCAGCCTCTAGAACACGATGGGAGATGTTTTTTGTGCTGGCACAGTTTCTCCTTGCCAGACAGAGTGGAAAAGCTTTTTGCTAAGATGTAGACGAGAAGAGAGGCTAAAGACGAAGGTACGGTGCTCTGCAGAGCTAAGCACCGCTCCCGGGCCTTTTTCGGCAGAAGGCGCACACCGCAGAGCACTGTGAGCGGCAGAATCGTCTTTGCGCGAAGAAGCAGCTTCTTCGTCTCCGGGAGCCGGAGAGAGCGGCAACTTCGCAAAGGTGATGAAACAAGCTGTACAACACTGCGATTGTGTGCGCAGCTTGCCAACTGAGAGAAAACAGTACCTGACCACTCTCCTGCCTTTTGTAATCACATGAACATTCGATTGCAAGCTGTTTTGGACAACTTTCTTTCTCTTCTTGCAAAACACTCGGCAGACCTCCGTGCAGCCTCTAGAACACGATGGGAGATGTTTTCTGTGCTGGCACAGTTTCTCCTTGCCAGACAGAGTGGAAAAGCTTTTTGCTAAGATGTAGACGAGAAGAGAGGCTAAAGACGAAGGTACGGTGCTCTGCAGAGCTAAGCACCGCTCCCGGGCGTCTTTCGGCAGAAGGCGCACACCGCAGAGCAGAGTGAGCGGCAGAATCGTCTTTGCGCGAAGAAGCAGCTTCTTCGTCTCCGGGAGCCGGAGAGAGCGGCAACTTCGCAAAGGTGATGAAACAAGCTGTACAACACTGCGATTGTGTGCGCAGTTTGCCAACTGAGAGAAAACAGTACCTGACCACTCGCCTGCCTTTTCTATTCACATGAACATTCGATTGCAAGCTGTTTTGGACAACTTTCTTTCTCTTCTTGCAAAACACTCGGCAGACCTCCGTGCAGCCTCTAGAACACGATGGGAGATGTTTTTTGTGCTGGCACAGTTTCTCCTTGCCAGACAGAGTGGAAAAGCTTTTTGCTAAGATGTAGACGAGAAGAGAGGCTAAAGACGAAGGTACGGTGCTCTGCAGAGCTAAGCACCGCTCCCGGGCGTCTTTCGGCAGAAGGCGCACACCGCAGAGCACTGTGAGCGGCAGAATCGTCTTTGCGCGAAGAAGCAGCTTCTTCGTCTCCGGGAGCCGGAGAGAGCGGCAACTTCGCAAAGGTGATGAAACAAGCTGTACAACACTGCGATTGTGTGCGCAGCTTGCCAAGTGAGAGAAAACAGTACCTGACCACTCTCCTGCCTTTTCTATTCACATGAACATTCGATTGCAAGCTGTTTTGGACAACTTTCTTTCTCTTCTTGCAAAATACTCGGCAGACCTCCGTGCAGCCTCTAGAACACGATGGGAGATGTTTTCTGTGCTGGCACAGTTTCTCCTTGGCAGACAGAGTGGAAAAGCTTTTTGCTAAGATGTAGACGAGAAGAGAGGCTAAAGACGAAGGTACGGTGCCCTGCAGAGCTAAGCACCGCTCCCGGGCCTCTTTCGGCAGAAGAAACACACTGCAGAGCACTGTGAGCGGCAGAATCGTCTTTGCGCGAAGAAGCAGCTTCTTCGTCTCCGGGAGCCGGAGAGAGCGGCAACTTCGCAAAGGTGATGAAACAAGCTGTACAACACTGCGATTGTGTGCGCATCTTGCCAACTGAGAGAAAACAGTACCTGACCACTCTCCTGCCTTTTCTATTCACATGAACATTCGATTGCAAGGTGTTTTGGACAACTTTCTTTCTCTTCTTGCAAAATACTCGGCAGACCTCCGTGCAGCCTCTAGAACACGATGGGAGATGTTTTCTGTGCTGGCACAGTTTCTCCTTGCCAGACAGAGTGGAAAAGCTTTTTGCTAAGATGTAGACGAGAAGAGAGGCTAAAGACGAAGGTACGGTGCTCTGCAGAGCTAAGCACAGCTCCCGGGCCTCTTTCGGCAGAAGGCGCACACCGCAGAGCACTGTGAGCGGCAGAATCGTCTTTGCGCGAAGAAGCAGCTTCTTCGTCTCCGGGAGCCGGAGAGAGCGGCAACTTGGCAAAGGTGATGAAACAAGCTGTACGACACTGCGATTGTGTGCGCAGCTTGCCAACTGAGAGAAAACAGTACCTGACCACTCTCCTGCCTTTTCTATTCACTTGAACATTCGATTGCAAGCTGTTTTGGACAACTTTCTTTCTCTTCTTGCAAAACACTCGGCAGACCTCCGTGCAGCCTCTAGAACACGATGGGAGATGTTTTTTGTGCTGGCAGAGTTTCTCCTTGCCAGACAGAGTGGAAAAGCTTTTTGCTAAGATGTAGACGAGAAGAGAGGCTAAAGACGAAGGTACGGTGCTCTGCAGAGCTAAGCACCGCTCCCGGGCCTCTTTCGGCAGAAGGCGCACACCGCAGAGCACTGTGAGCGGCAGAATCGTCTTTGCGCGAAGAAGCAGCTTCTTCGTCTCCGGGAGCCGGAGAGAGCGACAACTTCGCAAAGGTGATGAAACAAGCTGTACAACACTGCGATTGTGTGCTTAGCTTGCCAAGTGAGAGAAAACAGTACCTGACCACTCTCCTGCCTTTTCTATTCACATGAACATTCGATTGCAAGCTGTTTTGGACAACTTTCTTTCTCTTCTTGCAAAACACTCGGCAGACCTCCGTGCAGCCTCTAGAACACGATGGGAGATGTTTTTTGTGCTGGCACAGTTTCTCCTTGCCAGACAGAGTGGAAAAGCTTTTTGCTAAGATGTAGACGAGAAGAGAGGCTAAAGACGAAGGTACGGTGCTCTGCAGAGCTAAGCACCGCTCCCGGGCCTCTTTCGGCAGAAGGCGCACACCGCAGAGCACTGTGAGCGGCAGAATCGTCTTTGCGCGAAGAAGCAGCTTCTTCGTCTCCGGGAGCCGGAGAGAGCGGCAACTTCGCAAAGGTGATGAAACAAGCTGTACAACACTGCGATTGTGTGCGCAGCTTGCCAAGTGAGAGAAAACAGTACCTGACCACTCTCCTGCCTTTTCTATTCACATGAACATTCGATTGCAAGCTGTTTTGGACAACTTTCTTTCTCTTCTTGCAAAACACTCGGCAGACCTCCGTGCATCCTCTAGAACACGATGGGAGATGTTTTCTGTGCTGGCACAGTTTCTCCTTGCCAGACAGAGTGGAAAAGCTTTTTGCTAAGATGTAGACGAGAAGAGAGGCTAAAGACGAAGGTACGGTGCTCTGCAGAGCTAAGCACCGCTCCCGGGCGTCTTTCGGCAGAATGCGCACACCGCAGAGCAGAGTGAGCGGCAGAATCGTCTTTGCGCGAAGAAGCAGCTTCTTCGTCTCCGGGAGCCGGAGAGAGCGGCAACTTCGCAAAGGTGATGAAACAAGCTGTACAACACTGCGATTGTGTGCGCAGCTTGCCAACTGAGAGAAAACAGTACCTGACCACTCTCCTGCCTTTTGTAATCACATGAACATTCGATTGCAAGCTGTTTTGGACAACTTTCTTTCTCTTCTTGCAAAACACTCGGCAGACCCCCGTGCAGGCTCTAGAACACGATGGGAGATGTTTTCTGTGCTGGCACAGTTTCTCCTTGCCAGACAGAGTGGAAAAGCTTTTTGCTAAGATGTAGACGAGAAGAGAGGCTAAAGACGAAGGTACGGTGCTCTGCAGAGCTAAGCACCGCTCCCGGGCCTCTTTCGGCAGAAGGCGCACACCGCAGAGCACTGTGAGCGGCAGAATCGTC
This sequence comes from Melozone crissalis, assembly GCF_028551555.1. NCBI lineage: Eukaryota > Metazoa > Chordata > Aves > Passeriformes > Passerellidae > Melozone > Melozone crissalis. Next base: position 1,162,138 of record NW_026535986.1, read on the forward strand.
TTTGCGCGAAGAAGCAGCTTCTTCGTCTCCGGGAGCCGGAGAGAGCGGCAACTTCGCAAAGGTGATGAAACAAGCTGTACAACACTGCGATTGTGTGCGCAGTTTGCCAACTGAGAGAAAACAGTACCTGACCACTCTCCTGCCTTTTCTATTCACATGAACATTCGATTGCAAGCTGTTTTGGACAACTTTCTTTCTCTTCTTGCAAAACACTCGGCAGACCTCCGTGCAGCCTCTAGAACACGATGGGAGATGTTTTTTGTGCTGGCACAGTTTCTCCTTGCCAGACAGAGTGGAAAAGCTTTTTGCTAAGATGTAGACGAGAAGAGAGGCTAAAGACGAAGGTACGGTGCTCTGCAGAGCTAAGCACCGCTCCCGGGCGTCTTTCGGCAGAAGGCGCACACCGCAGAGCACTGTGAGCGGCAGAATCGTCTTTGCGCGAAGAAGCAGCTTCTTCGTCTCCGGGAGCCGGAGAGAGCGGCAACTTCGCAAAGGTGATGAAACAAGCTGTACAACACTGCGATTGTGTGCGCAGCTTGCCAACTGAGAGAAAACAGTACCTGAGCACTCTCCTGCCTTTTGTAATCACATGAACATTCGATTGCAAGCTGTTTTGGACAACTTTCTTTCTCTTCTTGCAAAACACTCGGCAGACCTCCGTGCAGCTTCTAGAACACGATGGGAGATGTTTTCTATGCTGGCACAGTTTCTCCTTGCCAGACAGAGTGGAAAAGCTTTTTGCTAAGATGTAGACGAGAAGAGAGGCTAAAGACGAAGGTACGGTGCTCTGCAGAGCTAAGCACCGCTCCCGGCCCTCTTTCGGCAGAAGACATACACTGCAGAGCACTATGAGCGGCAGAATCGTCTTTGCGCGAAGAAGCAGCTTCTTCGTCTCCGGGAGCCGGAGAGAGCGGCAACTTCGCAAAGGTGATGAAACAAGCTGTACAACACTGCGATTGTGTGCGCAGCTTGCCAACTGAGAGAAAACAGTACCTGACCACTCTCCTGCCTTTTCTATTCACATGAACATTCGATTGCAAGCTGTTTTGGACAACTTTCTTTCTCTTCTTGCAAAACACTCGGCAGACCTCCGTGCAGCCTCTAGAACACGATGGGAGATGTTTTCTGTGCTGGCACAGTTTCTCCTTGCCAGACAGAGTGGAAAAGCTTTTTGCTAAGATGTAGACGAGAAGAGAGGCTAAAGACGAAGGTACGGTGCTCTGCAGAGCTAAGCACCGCTCCCGGGCGTCTTTCGGCAGAAGGCGCACACCGCAGAGCAGAGTGAGCGGCAGAATCGTCTTTGCGCGAAGAAGCAGCTTCTTCGTCTCCAGGAGCCGGAGAGAGCGGCAACTTCGCAAAGGTGATGAAACAAGCTGTACAACACTGCGATTGTGTGCGCAGCTTGCCAACTGAGAGAAAACAGTACCTGACCACTCTCCTGCCTTTTGTAATCACATGAACATTCGATTGCAAGCTGTTTTGGACAACTTTCTTTCTCTTCTTGCAAAACACTCGGCAGACCTCCGTGCCGCCTCTAGAACACGATGGGAGATGTTTTTTGTGCTGGCACAGTTTCTCCTTGCCAGACAGAGTGGAAAAGCTTTTTGCTAAGATGTAGACGAGAAGAGAGGCTAAAGAAGCAGGTATGGTGCTCTGCAGAGCTAAGCACCGCTCCCGGGCCTCTTTCGGCAGAAGACACACACTGCAGAGCACAGTGAGCGGCAGAATCGTCTTTGGGCGAAAAAGCAGCTTCTTCGTCTCCGGGAGCCGGAGAGAGCGGCAACTTCGCAAAGTTGATGAAACAAGCTGTACAACACTGCGATTGTGTGCGCAGCTTGCCAACTGAGAGAAAACAGTACCTGACCACTCTCCTGCCTTTTCTATTCACTTGAACATTTGATTGCAAGCTGTTTTGGACAACTTTCTTTCTCTTCTTGCAAAACACTCGGCAGACCTCCGTGCAGCCTCTAGAAGACGATGGGAGATGTTTTCTGTGCTGGCACAGTTTCTCCTTGCCAGACAGAGTGGAAAAGCTTTTTGCTAAGATGTAGACGAGAAGAGAGGCTAAAGACGAAGGTACGGTGCTCTGCAGAGCTAAGCACCGCTCCCGGGCGCCTTTCGGCAGAAGGCGCACACCGCAGAGCAGAGTGAGCGGCAGAATCGTCTTTGCGCGAAGAAGCAGCTTCTTCGTCTCCGGGAGCCGGAGAGAGCGGCAACTTCGCAAAGGTGATGAAACAAGCTGTACAACACTGCGATTGTGTGCGCAGTTTGCCAACTGAGAGAAAACAGTACCTGACCACTCGCCTGCCTTTTCTATTCACATGAACATTCGATTGCAAGCTGTTTTGGACAACTTTCTTTCTCTTCTTGCAAAACACTCGGCAGACCTCCGTGCAGCCTCTAGAACACGATGGGAGATGTTTTTTGTGCTGGCACAGTTTCTCCTTGCCAGACAGAGTGGAAAAGCTTTTTGCTAAGATGTAGACGAGAAGAGAGGCTAAAGACGAAGGTACGGTGCTCTGCAGAGCTAAGCACCGCTCCCGGGCGTCTTTCGGCAGAAGGCGCACACCGCAGAGCACTGTGAGCGGCAGAATCGTCTTTGCGCGAAGAAGCAGCTTCTTCGTCTCCGGGAGCCGGAGAGAGCGGCAACTTCGCAAAGGTGATGAAACAAGCTGTACAACACTGCGATTGTGTGCGCCGCTTGCCAACTGAGAGAAAACAGTACCTGACCACTCTCCTGCCTTTTCTATTCACATGAACATTCGATTGCAAGCTGTTTTGGACAACTTTCTTTCTGTTCTTGCAAAATACTCGGCAGACCTCTGTGCAGCCTCTAGAACACGATGGGAGATGTTTTCTGTGCTGGCACAGTTTCTCCTTGGCAGACAGAGTGGAAAAGCTTTTTGCTAAGATGTAGACGAGAAGAGAGGCTAAAGACGAAGGTACGGTGCTCTGCAGAGCTAAGCACCGCTCCCGGGCCTCTTTCGGCAGAAGAAACACACTGCAGAGCACTGTGAGCGGCAGAATCGTCTTTGCGCGAAGAAGCAGCTTCTTCGTCTCCGGGAGCCGGAGAGAGCGGCAGCTTCGCAAAGGTGATGAAACAAGCTGTACAACACTGCGATTGTGTGCGCAGCTTGCCAACTGAGAGAAAACAGTACCTGACCACTCTCCTGCCTTTTCTATTCATATGAACATTCGATTGCAAGTTGTTTTGGACAACTTTCTTTCTCTTCTTGCAAAACACTCGGCAGACCTCCGTGCAGCCTCTAGAACACGATGGGAGATGTTTTCTGTGCTGGCACAGTTTCTCCTTGCCAGACAGAGTGGAAAAGCTTTTTGCTAAGATGTAGACGAGAAGAGAGGCTAAAGACGAAGGTACGGTGCTCTGCAGAGCTAAGCACAGCTCCCGGGGCTCTTTCGGCAGAAGGCGCACACCGCAGAGCACTGTGAGCGGCAGAATCGTCTTTGCGCGAAGAAGCAGCTTCTTCGTCTCCGGGAGCCGGAGAGAGCGGCAGCTTCGCAAAGGTGATGAAACAAGCTGTACGAAACTGCGATTGTGTGCGCAGCTTGCCAACTGAGAGAAAACAGTACCTGACCACTCTCCTGCCTTTTCTATTCACTTGAACATTCGATTGCAAGCTGTTTTGGACAACTTTCTTTCTCTTCTTGCAAAACACTCGGCAGACCTCCGTGCAGCCTCTAGAACACGATGGGAGATGTTTTTTGTGCTGGCAGAGTTTCTCCTTGCCAGACAGAGTGGAAAAGCTTTTTGCTAAGATGTAGACGAGAAGAGAGGCTAAAGACGAAGGTACGGTGCTCTGCAGAGCTAAGCACCGCTCCCGGGCGTCTTTCGGCAGAAGGCGCACTCTGCAGAGCACTGTGAGCGGCAGAATCGTCTTTGCGCGAAGAAGCAGCTTCTTCGTCTCCGGGAGCCGGAGAGAGCGACAACTTCGCAAAGGTGATGAAACAAGCTGTACAACACTGCGATTGTGTGCTTAGCTTGCCAAGTGAGAGAAAACAGTACCTGACCACTCTCCTGCCTTTTCTATTCACATGAACATTCGATTGCAAGCTGTTTTGGACAACTTTCTTTCTCTTCTTGCAAAACACTCGGCAGACCTCCGTGCAGCCTCTAGAACACGATGGGAGATGTTTTTTGTGCTGGCACAGTTTCTCCTTGCCAGACAGAGTGGAAAAGCTTTTTGCTAAGATGTAGACGAGAAGAGAGGCTAAAGACGAAGGTACGGTGCTCTGCAGAGCTAAGCACCGCTCCCGGGCCTTTTTCGGCAGAAGGCGCACACCGCAGAGCACTGTGAGCGGCAGAATCGTCTTTGCGCGAAGAAGCAGCTTCTTCGTCTCCGGGAGCCGGAGAGAGCGGCAACTTCGCAAAGGTGATGAAACAAGCTGTACAACACTGCGATTGTGTGCGCAGCTTGCCAACTGAGAGAAAACAGTACCTGACCACTCTCCTGCCTTTTGTAATCACATGAACATTCGATTGCAAGCTGTTTTGGACAACTTTCTTTCTCTTCTTGCAAAACACTCGGCAGACCTCCGTGCAGCTTCTAGAACACGATGGGAGATGTTTTCTGTGCTGGCACAGTTTCTCCTTGCCAGACAGAGTGGAAAAGCTTTTTGCTAAGATGTAGACGAGAAGAGAGGCTAAAGACGAAGGTACGGTGCTCTGCAGAGCTAAGCACCGCTCCCGGGCCTCTTTCGGCAGAAGACATACACTGCAGAGCACTATGAGCGGCAGAATCGTCTTTGCGCGAAGAAGCAGCTTCTTCGTCTCCGGGAGCCGGAGAGAGCGGCAACTTCGCAAAGGTGATGAAACAAGCTGTACAACACTGCGATTGTGTGCGCAGCTTGCCAACTGAGAGAAAACAGTACCTGACCACTCTCCTGCCTTTTCTATTCACATGAACATTCGATTGCAAGCTGTTTTGGACAACTTTCTTTCTCTTCTTGCAAAACACTCGGCAGACCTCCGTGCAGCCTCTAGAACACGATGGGAGATGTTTTCTGTGCTGGCACAGTTTTTCCTTGCCAGACAGAGTGGAAAAGCTTTTTGCTAAGATGTAGACGAGAAGAGAGGCTAAAGACGAAGGTACGGTGCTCTGCAGAGCTAAGCACCGCTCCCGGGCGTCTTTCGGCAGAAGGCGCACACCGCAGAGCAGAGTGAGCGGCAGAATCGTCTTTGCGTGAAGAAGCAGCTTCTTCGTCTCCGGGAGCCGGAGAGAGCGGCAACTTCGCAAAGGTGATGAAACAAGCTGTACAACACTGCGATTGTGTGCGCAGCTTGCCAACTGAGAGAAAACAGTACCTGACCACTCTGCTGCCTTTTCTATTCACATGAACATTCGATTGCAAGCTGTTTTGGACAACTTTCTTTCTCTTCTTGCAAAACACTCGGCAGACCTCCGTGCAGCCTCTAGAACACGATGGGAGATGTTTTCTGTGCTGGCACAGTTTCTCCTTGCCAGACAGAGTGGAAAAGCTTTTTGCTAAGATGTAGACGAGAAGAGAGGCTAAAGACGAAGGTACGGTGCTCTGCAGAGCTAAGCACCGCTCCCGTGCGTCTTTCGGCAGAAGGCTCACACCGCAGAGCAGAGTGAGCGGCAGAATCGTCTTTGCGCGAAGAAGCAGCTTCTTCGTCTCCGGGAGCCGGAGAGAGCGGCAACTTGGCAAAGGTGATGAAACAAGCTGTACAACACTGCGATTGTGTGCGCAGCTTGCCAACTGAGAGAAAACAGTACCTGACCACTCTCCTGCCTTTTGTAATCACATGAACATTCGATTGCAAGCTGTTTTGGACAACTTTCTTTCTCTTCTTGCAAAACACTCGGCAGACCTCCGTGCCGCCTCTAGAACACGATGGGAGATGTTTTTTGTGCTGGCACAGTTTCTCCTTGCCAGACAGAGTGGAAAAGCTTTTTGCTAAGATGTAGACGAGAAGAGAGGCTAAAGAAGCAGGTATGGTGCTCTGCAGAGCTAAGCACCGCTCCCGGCCCTCTTTCGGCAGAAGACACACACTGCAGAGCACAGTGAGCGGCAGAATCGTCTTTGGGCGAAAAAGCAGCTTCTTCGTCTCCGGGAGCCGGAGAGAGCGGCAACTTCGCAAAGGTGATGAAACAAGCTGTACAACACTGCGATTGTGTGCGCAGCTTGCCAACTGAGAGAAAACAGTACCTGACCACTCTCCTGCCTTTTCTATACACATGAACATTCGATTGCAAGCTGTTTTGGACAACTTTCTTTCTCTTCTTGCAAAACACTCGGCAGACCTCCGTGCAGCCTCTAGAACACGATGGGAGATGTTTTCTGTGCTGGCACAGTTTCTCCTTGCCAGACAGAGTGGAAAAGCTTTTTGCTAAGATGTAGACGAGAAGAGAGGCTAAAGACGAAGGTACGGTGCTCTGCAGAGCTAAGCACCGCTCCCGGACCTCTTTCGGCAGAAGGCGCACACCGCAGAGCACTGTGAGCGGCAGAATCGTCTTTGCGCGAAGAAGCAGCTTCTTCGTCTCCGGGAGCCGGAGAGAGCGGCAACTTCGCAAAGGTGATGAAACAAGCTGTACAACACTGCGATTGTGTGCGCAGTTTGCCAACTGAGAGAAAACAGTACCTGACCACTCTCCTGCCTTTTCTATTCACATGAACATTCGATTGCAAGCTGTTTTGGACAACTTTCTTTCTCTTCTTGCAAAACACTCGGCAGACCTCCGTGCAGCCTCTAGAAGACGATGGGAGATGTTTTCTGTGCTGGCTCAGTTTTTCTTTGCCAGACAGAGTGGAAAAGCTTTTTGCTACGATGTAGACGAGAAGAGAGGCTAAAGAAGCAGGTATGGTGCTCTGCAGAGCTAAGCACCGCTCCCGGGCCTCTTTCGGCAGAAGGCGCACACCGCAGAGCACTGTGAGCGGCAGAATCGTCTTTGCGCGAAGAAGCAGCTTCCTCGTCTCCGGGAGCCGGAGAGAGCGACAGCTTCGCAAAGGTGATGAAACAAGCTGTACAACACTGCGATTGTGTGCTTAGCTTGCCAACTGAGAGAAAACAGTACCTGACCACTCTCCTGCCTTTTCTATTCACTTGAACATTCGATTGCAAGCTGTTTTGGACAACTTTCTTTCTCTTCTTGCAAAACACTCGGCAGACCTCCGTGCAGCCTCTAGAACACGATGGGAGATGTTTTCTGTGCTGGCACAGTTTCTCCTTGCCAGACAGAGTGGAAAAGCTTTTTGCTAAGATGTAGACGAGAAGAGAGGCTAAAGACGAAGGTACGGTGCTCTGCAGAGCTAAGCACCGCTCCCGGGCCTCTTTCGGCAGAAGGTGCACACCGCAGAGCACTGTGAGCGGCAGAATCGTCTTTGCGCGAAGAAGCAGCTTCTTCGTCTCCGGGAGCCGGAGAGAGCGGCAGCTTCGCAAAGGTGATGAAACAAGCTGTACAACACTGCGATTGTGTGCGCAGCTTGCCAACTGAGAGAAAACAGTACCTGACCACTCTTCTGCCTTTTCTATTCACATGAACATTCGATTGCAAGCTGTTTTGGACAACTTTCTTTCTCTTCTTGCAAAACACTCGGCAGACCTCCGTGCAGCCTCTAGAACACGATGGGAGATGTTTTTTGTGCTGCTAAAGTTTCTCCTTGCCAGACAGAGTGGAAAAGCTTTTTGCTAAGATGTAGACGAGACGCTAAAGACGAAGGTACGGTGCTCTGCAGAGCTAAGCACCGCTCCCGGGCGTCTTTCGGCAGAAGGCGCACACCGCAGAGCACTGTGAGCGGCAGAATCGTCTTTGCGCGAAGAAGCAGCTTCTTCGTCGCCGGCAGCCGGAGAGAGCGGCAACTTCGCAAAGGTGATGAAACAAGCTGTACAACACTGCGATTGTGTGCGCAGTTTGCCAAGTGAGAGAAAACAGTACCTGACCACTCTCCTGCCTTTTCTATACACATGAACATTCGATTGCAAGCTGTTTTGGACAACTTTCTTTCTCTTCTTGCAAAATACTCGGCAGACCTCTGTGCAGCCTCTAGAACACGATGGGAGATGTTTTTTGTGCTGGCACAGTTTCTCCTTGCCAGACAGAGTGGAAAACCCTTTTGCTAAGATGTAGACGAGAAGAGAGGCTAAAGACGAAGGTACGGTGCTCTGCAGAGCTAAGCACCGCTCCCGGGCCTCTTTCGGCAGAAGGCGCACACTGCAGAGCACTGTGAGCGGCAGAATCGTCTTTGCGCGAAGAAGCAGCTTCTTCGTCTCCGGGAGCCGGAGAGAGCGGCAACTTCGCAAAGGTGATGAAACAAGCTGTACAACACTGCGATTGTGTGCGCAGCTTGCCAACTGAGAGAAAACAGTACCTGACCACTCTCCTGCCTTTTCTATTCACATGAACATTCGATTGCAAGTTGTTTTGGACAACTTTCTTTCTCTTCTTGCAAAATACTCGGCAGACCTCCGTGCAGCCTCTAGAACACGATGGGAGATGTTTTTTGTGCTGGCACAGTTTCTCCTTGCCAGACAGAGTGGAAAAGCTTTTTGCTAAGATGTAGACGAGAAGAGAGGCTAAAGACGAAGGTACGGTGCTCTGCAGAGCTAAGCACCGCTCCCGGGCGTCTTTCGGCAGAAGGCGCACACCGCAGAGCACTGTGAGCGGCAGAATCGTCTTTGCGCGAAGAAGCAGCTTCTTCGTCTCCGGGAGCCGGAGAGAGCGGCAACTTCGCAAAGGTGATGAAACAAGCTGTACAACACTGCGATTGTGTGCGCAGCTTGCCAACTGAGAGAAAACAGTACCTGACCACTCTCCTGCCTTTTCTATTCACATGAACATTCGATTGCAAGTTGTTTTGGACAACTTTCTTTCTCTTCTTGCAAAATACTCGGCAGACCTCCGTGCAGCCTCTAGAACACGATGGGAGATGTTTTTTGTGCTGGCACAGTTTCTCCTTGCCAGACAGAGTGGAAAAGCTTTTTGCTAAGATGTAGACGAGAAGAGAGGCTAAAGACGAAGGTACGGTGCTCTGCAGAGCTAAGCACCGCTCCCGGGCCTCTTTCGGCAGAAGAAACACACTGCAGAGCACTGTGAGCGGCAGAATCGTCTTTGCGCGAAGAAGCAGCTTCTTCGTCTCCAGGAGCCGGAGAGATCGGCAACTTCGCAAAGGTGATGAAACAAGCTGTACAACACTGCGATTGTGTGCGCAGCTTGCCAACTGAGAGAAAACAGTACCTGACCACTCTCCTGCCTTTTGTAATCACATGAACATTCGATTGCAAGCTGTTTTGGACAACTTTCTTTCTCTTCTTGCAAAACACTCGGCAGACCTCCGTGCAGCCTCTAAAACACGATGGGAGATGTTTTCTGTGCTGGCACAGTTTCTCCTTGGCAGACAGAGTGGAAAAGCTTTTTGCTAAGATGTAGACGAGAAGAGAGGCTAAAGACGAAGGTACGGTGCTCTGCAGAGCTAAGCACCGCTCCCGGGCCTCTTTCGGCAGAAGACATACACGGCAGAGCACTGTGAGCGGCAGAATCGTCTTTGCGCGAAGAAGCAGCTTCTTCGTCTCCGGGAGCCGGAGAGAGCGGCAACTTCGCAAAGGTGATGAAACAAGCTGTACAACACTGCGATTGTGTGCGCAGCTTGCCAAGTGAGAGAAAACAGTACCTGACCACTCTCCTCCCTTTTCTATTCACATGAACATTCGATTGCAAGCTGTTTTGGACAACTTTCTTTCTCTTCTTGCAAAACACTCGGCAGACCTCCGTGCAGCCTCTAGAACACGATGGGAGATGTTTTCTGTGCTGGCACAGTTTCTCCTTGCCAGACAGAGTGGAAAAGCTTCTTGCTAAGATGTAGACGAGAAGAGAGGCTAAAGACGAAGGTACGGTGCTCTGCAGAGCTAAGCACCGCTCCCGGACCTCTTTCGGCAGAAGGCGCACACCGCAGAGCAGTGTGAGCGGCAGAATCGTCTTTGCGCGAAGAAGCAGCTTCTTCGTCTCCGGGAGCCGGAGAGAGCGGCAACTTCGCAAAGGTGATGAAACAAGCTGTACAACACTGCGATTGTGTGCGCAGCTTGCCAACTGAGAGAAAACAGTACCTGACCACTCTCCTGCCTTTTGTAATCACATGAACATTCGATTGCAAGCTGTTTTGGACAACTTTCTTTCTCTTCTTGCAAAACACTCGGCAGACCTCCGTGCCGCCTCTAGAACCCGATGGGAGATGTTTTTTGTGCTGGCACAGTTTCTCCTTGCCAGACAGAGTGGAAAAGCTTTTTGCTAAGATGTAGACGAGAAGAGAGTCTAAAGAAGCAGGTACGGTGCTCTGCAGAGCTAAGCACCGCTCCCGGGCCTCTTTCGGCAGAAGGCGCACACCGCAGAGCACTGTGAGCGGCAGAATCGTCTTTGCACGAAGAAGCAGCTTCTTCGTCTCCGGGAGCCGGAGAGAGTGGCAACTTCGCAAAGGTGATGAAACAAGCTGTACAACACTGCGATTGTGTGCGCAGCTTGCCAACTGAGAGAAAACAGTACCTGACCACTCTCCTGCCTTTTCTATTCACATGAACATTCGATTGCAAGTTGTTTTGGACAACTTTCTTTCTCTTCTTGCAAAATACTCGGCAGACCTCCGTGCAGCCTCTAGAACACGATGGGAGATGTTTTTTGTGCTGGCACAGTTTCTCCTTGCCAGACAGAGTGGAAAAGCTTTTTGCTAAATGTAGACGAGAAGAGAGGCTAAAGACGAAGGTACGGTGCTCTGCAGAGCTAAGCACAGCTCCCGGGCCTCTTTCGGCAGAAGGCGCACACCGCAGAGCACTGTGAGCGGCAGAATCGTCTTTGCGCGAAGAAGCAGCTTCTTCGTCTCCGGGAGCCAGATAGAGCGGCAGCTTCGCAAAGGTGATGAAACAAGCTGTACGACACTGCGATTGTGTGCGCAGCTTGCCAACTGAGAGAAAACAGTACCTGACCACTCTCCTGCCTTTTCTATTCACATGAACATTCGATTGCAAGCTGTTTTGGACAACTTTCTTTCTCTTCTTGCAAAACACTCGGCAGACCTCCGTGCAGCCTCTAGAACACGATGGGAGATGTTTTCTGTGCTGGCACAGTTTCTCCTTGCCAGACAGAGTGGAAAAGCTTTTTGCTAAGATGTAGACGAGAAGAGAGGCTAAAGACGAAGGTACGGTGCTCTGCAGAGCTAAGCACCGCTCCCGGGCCTCTTTCGGCAGAAGGCGCACACCGCAGAGCACTGTGAGCGGCAGAATCGTCTTTGGGCGAAGAAGCAGCTTCTTCGTCTCCGGGAGCCGGAGAGAGCGGCAACTTCGCAAAGGTGATGAAACAAGCTGTACAACACTGCGATTGTGTGCGCAGCTTGCCAACTGAGAGAAAACAGTACCTGACCACTCTCCTGCCTTTTGTAATCACATGAACATTCGATTGCAAGCTGTTTTGGACAACTTTCTTTCTCTTCTTGCAAAACACTCGGCAGACCTCCGTGCCGCCTCTAGAACACGATGGGAGATGTTTTTTGTGCTGGCACAGTTTCTCCTTGCCAGACAGAGTGGAAAAGCTTTTTGCTAAGATGTAGACGAGAAGAGAGGCTAAAGAAGCAGGTATGGTGCTCTGCAGAGCTAAGCACCGCTCCCGGCCCTCTTTCGGCAGAAGACACACACTGCAGAGCACAGTGAGCGGCAGAATCGTCTTTGCGCGAAAAAGCAGCTTCTTCGTCTCCGGGAGCCGGAGAGAACGGCAACTTCGCAAAGGTGATGAAACAAGCTGTACAACACTGCGATTGTGTGCGCAGCTTGCCAACTGAGAGAAAACAGTACCTCACCACTCTCCTGCCTTTTCTATACACATGAACATTCGATTGCAAGCTGTTTTGGACAACTTTCTTTCTCTTCTTGCAAAACACTCGGCAGACCTCCGTGCAGCCTCTAGAACACGATGGGAGATGTTTTCTGTGCTGGCACAGTTTCTCCTTGCCAGACAGAGTGGAAAAGCTTTTTGCTAAGATGTAGACGAGAAGAGAGGCTAAAGACGAAGGTACGGTGCTCTGCAGAGCTAAGCACCGCTCCCGGGCCTCTTTCGGCAGAAGACATACACTGCAGAGCACTATGAGCGGCAGAATCGTCTTTGCGCGAAGAAGCAGCTTCTTCGTCTCCGGGAGCCGGAGAGAGCGGCAACTTCGCAAAGGTGATGAAACAAGCTGTACAACACTGCGATTGTGTGCGCAGCTTGCCAACTGAGAGAAAACAGTACCTGACCACTCTCCTGCCTTTTCTATTCACATGAACATTCGATTGCAAGTTGTTTTGGACAACTTTCTTTCTCTTCTTGCAAAATACTCGGCAGACCTCCGTGCAGCCTCTAGAACACGATGGGAGATGTTTTTTGTGCTGGCACAGTTTCTCCTTGCCAGACAGAGTGGAAAAGCTTTTTGCTAAGATGTAGACGAGAAGAGAGGCTAAAGTCGTAGGTACGGTGCTCTGCAGAGCTAAGCACCGCTCCCGGGCCTCTTTCGGCAGAAGGCGCACACCGCAGAGCACTGTGAGCGGCAGAATCGTCTTTGCGCGAAGAAGCAGCTTCTTCGTCTCCGGGAGCCAGAGAGAGCGGCAGCTTCGCAAAGGTGATGAAACAAGCTGTACGACACTGCGATTGTGTGCGCAGCTTGCCAACTGAGAGAAAACAGTACCTGACCACTCTCCTGCCTTTTCTATTCACATGAACATTCGATTGCAAGCTGTTTTGGACAACTTTCTTTCTCTTCTTGCAAAACACTCGGCAGACCTCCGTGCAGCCTCTAGAACACGATGGGAGATGTTTTCTGTGCTGGCACAGTTTCTCCTTGCCAGACAGAGTGGAAAAGCTTTTTGCTAAGATGTAGACGAGAAGAGAGGCTAAAGACGAAGGTACGGTGCTCTGCAGAGCTAAGCACCGCTCCCGGGCGTCTTTCGGCAGAAGGCGCACACCGCAGAGCACTGTGAGCGGCAGAATCGTCTTTGCGCGAAGAAGCAGCTTCTTCGTCTCCGGGAGCCGGAGAGAGCGGCAACTTCGCAAAGGTGATGAAACAAGCTGTACAACACTGCGATTGTGTGCGCAGCTTGCCAACTGAGAGAAAACAGTACCTGACCACTCTCCTGCCTTTTGTAATCACATGAACATTCGATTGCAAGCTGTTTTGGACAACTTTCTTTCTCTTCTTGCAAAACACTCGGCAGACCTCCGTGCCGCCTCTAGAACACGATGGGAGATGTTTTTTGTGCTGGCACAGTTTCTCCTTGCCAGACAGAGTGGAAAAGCTTTTTGCTAAGATGTAGACGAGAAGAGAGGCTAAAGAAGCAGGTATGGTGCTCTGCAGAGCTAAGCACCGCTCCCGGCCCTCTTTCGGCAGAAGACACACACTGCAGAGCACAGTGAGCGGCAGAATCGTCTTTGCGCGAAAAAGCAGCTTCTTCGTCTCCGGGAGCCGGAGAGAGCGGCAACTTCGCAAAGGTGATGAAACAAGCTGTACAACACTGCGATTGTGTGCGCAGCTTGCCAACTGAGAGAAAACAGTACCTCACCACTCTCCTGCCTTTTCTATACACATGAACATTCGATTGCAAGCTGTTTTGGACAACTTTCTTTCTCTTCTTGCAAAACACTCGGCAGACCTCCGTGCAGCCTCTAGAACACGATGGGAGATGTTTTCTGTGCTGGCACAGTTTCTCCTTGCCAGACAGAGTGGAAAAGCTTTTTGCTAAGATGTAGACGAGAAGAGAGTCTAAAGAAGCAGGTACGGTGCTCTGCAGAGCTAAGCACCGCTCCCGGGCCTCTTTCGGCAGAAGGCGCACACCGCAGAGCACTGTGAGCGGCAGAATCGTCTTTGCACGAAGAAGCAGCTTCTTCGTCTCCGGGAGCCGGAGAGAGTGGCAACTTCGCAAAGGTGATGAAACAAGCTGTACAACACTGCGATTGTGTGCGCAGCTTGCCAACTGAGAGAAAACAGTACCTGACCACTCTCCTGCCTTTTCTATTCACATGAACATTCGATTGCAAGTTGTTTTGGACAACTTTCTTTCTCTTCTTGCAAAATACTCGGCAGACCTCCGTGCAGCCTCTAGAACACGATGGGAGATGTTTTTTGTGCTGGCACAGTTTCTCCTTGCCAGACAGAGTGGAAAAGCTTTTTGCTAAGATGTAGACGAGAAGAGAGGCTAAAGACGAAGGTACGGTGCTCTGCAGAGCTAAGCACAGCTCCCGGGCCTCTTTCGGCAGAAGGCGCACACCGCAGAGCACTGTGAGCGGCAGAATCGTCTTTGCGCGAAGAAGCAGCTTCTTCGTCTCCGGGAGCCAGATAGAGCGGCAGCTTCGCAAAGGTGATGAAACAAGCTGTACGACACTGCGATTGTGTGCGCAGCTTGCCAACTGAGAGAAAACAGTACCTGACCACTCTCCTGCCTTTTCTATTCACATGAACATTCGATTGCAAGCTGTTTTGGACAACTTTCTTTCTCTTCTTGCAAAACACTCGGCAGACCTCCGTGCAGCCTCTAGAACACGATGGGAGATGTTTTCTGTGCTGGCACAGTTTCTCCTTGCCAGACAGAGTGGAAAAGCTTTTTGCTAAGATGTAGACGAGAAGAGAGGCTAAAGACGAAGGTACGGTGCTCTGCAGAGCTAAGCACCGCTCCCGGGCCTCTTTCGGCAGAAGGCGCACACCGCAGAGCACTGTGAGCGGCAGAATCGTCTTTGCGCGAAGAAGCAGCTTCTTCCTCTCCGGGAGCCGGAGAGAGCGACAACTTCGCAAAGGTGATGAAACAAGCTGTACAACACTGCGATTGTGTGCTTAGCTTGCCAAGTGAGAGAAAACAGTACCTGACCACTCTCCTGCCTTTTCTATTCACATGAACATTCGATTGCAAGCTGTTTTGGACAACTTTCTTTCTCTTCTTGCAAAACACTCGGCAGACCTCCGTGCAGCCTCTAGAACACGATGGGAGATGTTTTCTGTGCTGGCACAGTTTCTCCTTGCCAGACAGAGTGGAAAAGCTTTTTGCTAAGATGTAGACGAGAAGAGAGGCTAAAGACGAAGGTACGGTGCTCTGCAGAGCTAAGCACCGCTCCCGGGCGTCTTTCGGCAGAAGGCGCACACCGCAGAGCACTGTGAGCGGCAGAATCGTCTTTGGGCGAAGAAGCAGCTTCTTCGTCTCCGGGAGCCGGAGAGAGCGGCAACTTCGCAAAGGTGATGAAACAAGCTGTACAACACTGCGATTGTGTGCGCAGCTTGCCAACTGAGAGAAAACAGTACCTGACCACTCTCCTGCCTTTTGTAATCACATGAACATTCGATTGCAAGCTGTTTTGGACAACTTTCTTTCTCTTCTTGCAAAACACTCGGCAGACCTCCGTGCCGCCTCTAGAACACGATGGGAGATGTTTTTTGTGCTGGCACAGTTTCTCCTTGCCAGACAGAGTGGAAAAGCTTTTTGCTAAGATGTAGACGAGAAGAGAGGCTAAAGAAGCAGGTATGGTGCTCTGCAGAGCTAAGCACCGCTCCCGGCCCTCTTTCGGCAGAAGACACACACTGCAGAGCACAGTGAGCGGCAGAATCGTCTTTGCGCGAAAAAGCAGCTTCTTCGTCTCCGGGAGCCGGAGAGAGCGGCAACTTCGCAAAGGTGATGAAACAAGCTGTACAACACTGCGATTGTGTGCGCAGCTTGCCAACTGAGAGAAAACAGTACCTCACCACTCTCCTGCCTTTTCTATACACATGAACATTCGATTGCAAGCTGTTTTGGACAACTTTCTTTCTCTTCTTGCAAAACACTCGGCAGACCTCCGTGCAGCCTCTAGAACACGATGGGAGATGTTTTCTGTGCTGGCACAGTTTCTCCTTGCCAGACAGAGTGGAAAAGCTTTTTGCTAAGATGTAGACGAGAAGAGAGGCTAAAGACGAAGGTACGGTGCTCTGCAGAGCTAAGCACCGCTCCCGGGCCTCTTTCGGCAGAAGACATACACTGCAGAGCACTATGAGCGGCAGAATCGTCTTTGCGCGAAGAAGCAGCTTCTTCGTCTCCGGGAGCCGGAGAGAGCGGCAACTTCGCAAAGGTGATGAAACAAGCTGTACGACACTGCGATTGTGTGCGCAGCTTGCCATCTGAGAGAAAACAGTACCTGACCACTCTCCTGCCTTTTCTATTCACTTGAACACTTGATTGCAAGCTGTTTTGGACAACTTTCTTTCTCTTCTTGCAAAACACTCGGCAGACCTCCGTGCCGCCTCTAGAACCCGATGGGAGATGTTTTTTGTGCTGGCACAGTTTCTCCTTGCCAGACAGAGTGGAAAAGCTTTTTGCTAAGATGTAGACGAGAAGAGAGTCTAAAGAAGCAGGTACGGTGCTCTGCAGAGCTAAGCACCGCTCCCGGGCCTCTTTCGGCAGAAGGCGCACACCGCAGAGCACTGTGAGCGGCAGAATCGTCTTTGCACGAAGAAGCAGCTTCTTCGTCTCCGGGAGCCGGAGAGAGTGGCAACTTCGCAAAGGTGATGAAACAAGCTGTACAACACTGCGATTGTGTGCGCAGCTTGCCAACTGAGAGAAAACAGTACCTGACCACTCTCCTGCCTTTTCTATTCACATGAACATTCGATTGCAAGTTGTTTTGGACAACTTTCTTTCTCTTCTTGCAAAATACTCGGCAGACCTCCGTGCAGCCTCTAGAACACGATGGGAGATGTTTTTTGTGCTGGCACAGTTTCTCCTTGCCAGACAGAGTGGAAAAGCTTTTTGCTAAGATGTAGACGAGAAGAGAGGCTAAAGACGAAGGTACGGTGCTCTGCAGAGCTAAGCACAGCTCCCGGGCCTCTTTTGGCAGAAGGCGCACACCGCAGAGCACTGTGAGCGGCAGAATCGTCTTTGCGCGAAGAAGCAGCTTCTTCGTCTCCGGGAGCCAGAGAGAGCGGCAGCTTCGCAAAGGTGATGAAACAAGCTGTACGACACTGCGATTGTGTGCGCAGCTTGCCAACTGAGAGAAAACAGTACCTGACCACTCTCCTGCCTTTTCTATTCACATGAACATTCGATTGCAAGCTGTTTTGGACAACTTTCTTTCTCTTCTTGCAAAACACTCGGCAGACCTCCGTGCAGCCTCTAGAACACGATGGGAGATGTTTTCTGTGCTGGCACAGTTTCTCCTTGCCAGACAGAGTGGAAAAGCTTTTTGCTAAGATGTAGACGAGAAGAGAGGCTAAAGACGAAGGTACGGTGCTCTGCAGAGCTAAGCACCGCTCCCGGGCGTCTTTCGGCAGAAGGCGCACACCGCAGAGCACTGTGAGCGGCAGAATCGTCTTTGCGCGAAGAAGCAGCTTCTTCGTCTCCGGGAGCCGGAGAGAGCGGCAACTTCGCAAAGGTGATGAAACAAGCTGTACAACACTGCGATTGTGT
This sequence comes from Melozone crissalis, assembly GCF_028551555.1. Taxonomy (NCBI): domain Eukaryota; kingdom Metazoa; phylum Chordata; class Aves; order Passeriformes; family Passerellidae; genus Melozone; species Melozone crissalis. Next base: position 1,179,548 of record NW_026535986.1, read on the forward strand.
GCGCAGCTTGCCAACTGAGAGAAAACAGTACCTGACCACTCTCCTGCCTTTTGTAATCACATGAACATTCGATTGCAAGCTGTTTTGGACAACTTTCTTTCTCTTCTTGCAAAACACTCGGCAGACCTCCGTGCCGCCTCTAGAACACGATGGGAGATGTTTTTTGTGCTGGCACAGTTTCTCCTTGCCAGACAGAGTGGAAAAGCTTTTTGCTAAGATGTAGACGAGAAGAGAGGCTAAAGAAGCAGGTACGGTGCTCTGCAGAGCTAAGCACCGCTCCCGGCCCTCTTTCGGGAGAAGACACACACTGCAGAGCACAGTGAGCGGCAGAATCGTCTTTGCGCGAAAAAGCAGCTTCTTCGTCTCCGGGAGCCGGAGAGAGCGGCAACTTCGCAAAGGTGATGAAACAAGCTGTACAACACTGCGATTGTGTGCGCAGCTTGCCAACTGAGAGAAAACAGTACCTCACCACTCTCCTGCCTTTTCTATACACATGAACATTCGATTGCAAGCTGTTTTGGACAACTTTCTTTCTCTTCTTGCAAAACACTCGGCAGACCTCCGTGCAGCCTCTAGAACACGATGGGAGATGTTTTCTGTGCTGGCACAGTTTCTCCTTGCCAGACAGAGTGGAAAAGCTTTTTGCTAAGATGTAGACGAGAAGAGAGGCTAAAGACGAAGGTACGGTGCTCTGCAGAGCTAAGCACCGCTCCCGGGCCTCTTTCGGCAGAAGACATACACTGCAGAGCACTATGAGCGGCAGAATCGTCTTTGCGCGAAGAAGCAGCTTCTTCGTCTCCGGGAGCCGGAGAGAGCGGCAACTTCGCAAAGGTGATGAAACAAGCTGTACGACACTGCGATTGTGTGCGCAGCTTGCCATCTGAGAGAAAACAGTACCTGACCACTCTCCTGCCTTTTCTATTCACTTGAACACTTGATTGCAAGCTGTTTTGGACAACTTTCTTTCTCTTCTTGCAAAACACTCGGCAGACCTCCTTGCAGCCTCTAGAACACGATGGGAGATGTTTTTTGTGCTGGCACAGTTTCTCCTTGCCAGACAGAGTGGAAAAGCTTTTTGCTAAGATGTAGACGAGAAGAGAGGCTAAAGACGAAGGTACGGTGCTCTGCAGAGCTAAGCACCGCTCCCGGGCGTCTTTCGGCAGAAGGCGCACACCGCAGAGCACTGTGAGCGGCAGAATCGTCTTTGCGCGAAGAAGCAGCTTCTTCGTCTCCGGGAGCCGGAGAGAGCGGCAACTTCGCAAAGGTGATGAAACAAGCTGTACAACACTGCGATTGTGTGCGCAGCTTGCCAAGTGAGAGAAAACAGTACCTGACCACTCTCCTGCCTTTTCTATTCACATGAACATTCGATTGCAAGCTGTTTTGGACAACTTTCTTTCTCTTCTTGCAAAACACTCTGCAGACCTCCGTGCAGCCTCTAGAACACGATGGGAGATGTTTTCTGTGCTGGCACAGTTTCTCCTTGCCAGACAGAGTGGAAAAGCTTTTTGCTAAGATGTAGACGAGAAGAGAGGCTAAAGACGAAGGTACGGTGCTCTGCAGAGCTAAGCACCGCTCCCGGACCTCTTTCGGCAGAAGGCGCACACCGCAGAGCACTGTGAGCGGCAGAATCGTCTTTGCGCGAAGAAGCAGCTTCTTCGTCTCCGGGAGCCGGAGAGAGCGGCAGCTTCGCAAAGGTGATGAAACAAGCTGTACGACACTGCGATTGTGTGCGCAGCTTGCCAAGTGAGAGAAAACAGTACCTGACCACTCTCCTGCCTTTTCTATTCTCATGAACATTCGATTGCAAGCTGTTTTGGACAACTTTCTTTCTCTTCTTGCAAAACACTCGGCAGACCTCCGTGCAGCCTCTAGAACACGATGGGAGATGTTTTTTGTGCTGGCACAGTTTCTCCTTGCCAGACAGAGTGGAAAAGCTTTTTGCTAAGATGTAGACGAGAAGAGAGGCTAAAGACGAAGGTACGGTGCTCTGCAGAGCTGAGCACCGCTCCCGGGCCTCTTTCGGCAGAAGGCGCACACCGCAGAGCACTGTGAGCGGCAGAATCGTCTTTGCGCGAAGAAGCAGCTTCTTCGTCTCCGGGAGCCGGAGAGAGCGACAACTTCGCAAAGGTGATGAAACAAGCTGTACAACACTGCGATTGTGTGCTTAGCTTGCCAAGTGAGAGAAAACAGTACCTGACCACTCTCCTGCCTTTTCTATTCACATGAACATTCGATTGCAAGCTGTTTTGAACAACTTTCTTTCTCTTCTTGCAAAACACTCGGCAGACCTCCGTGCAGCCTCTAGAACACGATGGGAGATGTTTTTTGTGCTGGCACAGTTTCTCCTTGCCAGACAGAGTGGAAAAGCTTTTTGCTAAGATGTAGATGAGAAGAGAGGCTAAAGACGAAGGTACGGTGCTCTGCAGAGCTAAGCACCGCTCCCGGGCCTCTTTCGGCAGAAGGCGCACACCGCAGAGCAGAGTGAGCGGCAGAATCGTCTTTGCGCGAAGAAGCAGCTTCTTCGTCTCCGGGAGCCGGAGAGAGCGGCAACTTCGCAAAGGTGATGAAACAAGCTGTACGACACTGCGATTGTGTGCGCAGCTTGCCATCTGAGAGAAAACAGTACCTGACCACTCTCCTGCCTTTTCTATTCACTTGAACACTTGATTGCAAGCTGTTTTGGACAACTTTCTTTCTCTTCTTGCAAAACACTCGGCAGACCTCCGTGCCGCCTCTAGAACCCGATGGGAGATGTTTTTTGTGCTGGCACAGTTTCTCCTTGCCAGACAGAGTGGAAAAGCTTTTTGCTAAGATGTAGACGAGAAGAGAGTCTAAAGAAGCAGGTACGGTGCTCTGCAGAGCTAAGCACCGCTCCCGGGCCTCTTTCGGCAGAAGGCGCACACCGCAGAGTACTGTGAGCGGCAGAATCGTCTTTGCACGAAGAAGCAGCTTCTTCGTCTCCGGGAGCCGGAGAGAGTGGCAACTTCGCAAAGGTGATGAAACAAGCTGTACAACACTGCGATTGTGTGCGCAGCTTGCCAACTGAGAGAAAACAGTACCTGACCACTCTCCTGCCTTTTCTATTCACATGAACATTCGATTGCAAGTTGTTTTGGACAACTTTCTTTCTCTTCTTGCAAAATACTCGGCAGACCTCCGTGCAGCCTCTAGAACACGATGGGAGATGTTTTTTGTGCTGGCACAGTTTCTCCTTGCCAGACAGAGTGGAAAAGCTTTTTGCTAAGATGTAGACGAGAAGAGAGGCTAAAGACGTAGGTACGGTGCTCTGCAGAGCTAAGCACCGCTCCCGGGCCTCTTTCGGCAGAAGGCGCACACCGCAGAGCACTGTGAGCGGCAGAATCGTCTTTGCGCGAAGAAGCAGCTTCTTCGTCTCCGGGAGCCAGAGAGAGCGGCAGCTTCGCAAAGGTGATGAAACAAGCTGTACAACACTGCGATTGTGTGCGCAGCTTGCCAACTGAGAGAAAACAGTACCTGACCACTCTCCTGCCTTTTCTATTCACATGAACATTCGATTGCAAGCTGTTTTGGACAACTTTCTTTCTCTTCTTGCAAAACACTCGGCAGACCTCCGTGCAGCCTCTAGAACACGATGGGAGATGTTTTCTGTGCTGGCACAGTTTCTCCTTGCCAGACAGAGTGGAAAAGCTTTTTGCTAAGATGTAGACGAGAAGAGAGGCTAAAGACGAAGGTACGGTGCTCTGCAGAGCTAAGCACCGCTCCCGGGCGTCTTTCGGCAGAAGGCGCACACCGCAGAGCACTGTGAGCGGCAGAATCGTCTTTGCGCGAAGAAGCAGCTTCTTCGTCTCCGGGAGCCGGAGAGAGCGGCAACTTCGCAAAGGTGATGAAACAAGCTGTACAACACTGCGATTGTGTGCGCAGCTTGCCAACTGAGAGAAAACAGTACCTGACCACTCTCCTGCCTTTTGTAATCACATGAACATTCGATTGCAAGCTGTTTTGGACAACTTTCTTTCTCTTCTTGCAAAACACTCGGCAGACCTCCGTGCCGCCTCTAGAACACGATGGGAGATGTTTTTTGTGCTGGCACAGTTTCTCCTTGCCAGACAGAGTGGAAAAGCTTTTTGCTAAGATGTAGACGAGAAGAGAGGCTAAAGAAGCAGGTATGGTGCTCTGCAGAGCTAAGCACCGCTCCCGGCCCTCTTTCGGCAGAAGACACACACTGCAGAGCACAGTGAGCGGCAGAATCGTCTTTGCGCGAAAAAGCAGCTTCTTCGTCTCCGGGAGCCGGAGAGAGCGGCAACTTCGCAAAGGTGATGAAACAAGCTGTACAACACTGCGATTGTGTGCGCAGCTTGCCAACTGAGAGAAAACAGTACCTCACCACTCTCCTGCCTTTTCTATACACATGAACATTCGATTGCAAGCTGTTTTGGACAACTTTCTTTCTCTTCTTGCAAAACACTCGGCAGACCTCCGTGCAGCCTCTAGAACACGATGGGAGATGTTTTCTGTGCTGGCACAGTTTCTCCTTGCCAGACAGAGTGGAAAAGCTTTTTGCTAAGATGTAGACGAGAAGAGAGTCTAAAGAAGCAGGTACGGTGCTCTGCAGAGCTAAGCACCGCTCCCGGGCCTCTTTCGGCAGAAGGCGCACACCGCAGAGCACTGTGAGCGGCAGAATCGTCTTTGCACGAAGAAGCAGCTTCTTCGTCTCCGGGAGCCGGAGAGAGTGGCAACTTCGCAAAGGTGATGAAACAAGCTGTACAACACTGCGATTGTGTGCGCAGCTTGCCAACTGAGAGAAAACAGTACCTGACCACTCTCCTGCCTTTTCTATTCACATGAACATTCGATTGCAAGTTGTTTTGGACAACTTTCTTTCTCTTCTTGCAAAAAACTCGGCAGACCTCCGTGCAGCCTCTAGAACACGATGGGAGATGTTTTTTGTGCTGGCACAGTTTCTCCTTGCCAGACAGAGTGGAAAAGCTTTTTGCTAAGATGTAGACGAGAAGAGAGGCTAAAGACGAAGGTACGGTGCTCTGCAGAGCTAAGCACAGCTCCCGGGCCTCTTTCGGCAGAAGGCGCACACCGCAGAGCACTGTGAGCGGCAGAATCGTCTTTGCGCGAAGAAGCAGCTTCTTCGTCTCCGGGAGCCAGATAGAGCGGCAGCTTCGCAAAGGTGATGAAACAAGCTGTACGACACTGCGATTGTGTGCGCAGCTTGCCAACTGAGAGAAAACAGTACCTGACCACTCTCCTGCCTTTTCTATTCACATGAACATTCGATTGCAAGCTGTTTTGGACAACTTTCTTTCTCTTCTTGCAAAACACTCGGCAGACCTCCGTGCAGCCTCTAGAACACGATGGGAGATGTTTTCTGTGCTGGCACAGTTTCTCCTTGCCAGACAGAGTGGAAAAGCTTTTTGCTAAGATGTAGACGAGAAGAGAGGCTAAAGACGAAGGTACGGTGCTCTGCAGAGCTAAGCACCGCTCCCGGGCCTCTTTCGGCAGAAGGCGCACACCGCAGAGCACTGTGAGCGGCAGAATCGTCTTTGCGCGAAGAAGCAGCTTCTTCCTCTCCGGGAGCCGGAGAGAGCGACAACTTCGCAAAGGTGATGAAACAAGCTGTACAACACTGCGATTGTGTGCTTAGCTTGCCAAGTGAGAGAAAACAGTACCTGACCACTCTCCTGCCTTTTCTATTCACATGAACATTCGATTGCAAGCTGTTTTGGACAACTTTCTTTCTCTTCTTGCAAAACACTCGGCAGACCTCCGTGCAGCCTCTAGAACACGATGGGAGATGTTTTCTGTGCTGGCACAGTTTCTCCTTGCCAGACAGAGTGGAAAAGCTTTTTGCTAAGATGTAGACGAGAAGAGAGGCTAAAGACGAAGGTACGGTGCTCTGCAGAGCTAAGCACCGCTCCCGGGCGTCTTTCGGCAGAAGGCGCACACCGCAGAGCACTGTGAGCGGCAGAATCGTCTTTGGGCGAAGAAGCAGCTTCTTCGTCTCCGGGAGCCGGAGAGAGCGGCAACTTCGCAAAGGTGATGAAACAAGCTGTACAACACTGCGATTGTGTGCGCAGCTTGCCAACTGAGAGAAAACAGTACCTGACCACTCTCCTGCCTTTTGTAATCACATGAACATTCGATTGCAAGCTGTTTTGGACAACTTTCTTTCTCTTCTTGCAAAACACTCGGCAGACCTCCGTGCCGCCTCTAGAACACGATGGGAGATGTTTTTTGTGCTGGCACAGTTTCTCCTTGCCAGACAGAGTGGAAAAGCTTTTTGCTAAGATGTAGACGAGAAGAGAGGCTAAAGAAGCAGGTATGGTGCTCTGCAGAGCTAAGCACCACTCCCGGCCCTCTTTCGGCAGAAGACACACACTGCAGAGCACAGTGAGCGGCAGAATCGTCTTTGCGCGAAAAAGCAGCTTCTTCGTCTCCGGGAGCCGGAGAGAGCGGCAACTTCGCAAAGGTGATGAAACAAGCTGTACAACACTGCGATTGTGTGCGCAGCTTGCCAACTGAGAGAAAACAGTACCTGACCACTCTCCTGCCTTTTCTATTCACATGAACATTCGATTGCAAGTTGTTTTGGACAACTTTCTTTCTCTTCTTGCAAAATACTCGGCAGACCTCCGTGCAGCCTCTAGAACACGATGGGAGATGTTTTTTGTGCTGGCACAGTTTCTCCTTGCCAGACAGAGTGGAAAAGCTTTTTGCTAAGATGTAGACGAGAAGAGAGGCTAAAGACGAAGGTACGGTGCTCTGCAGAGCTAAGCACAGCTCCCGGGCCTCTTTCGGCAGAAGGCGCACACCGCAGAGCACTGTGAGCGGCAGAATCGTCTTTGCGCGAAGAAGCAGCTTCTTCGTCTCCGGGAGCCAGAGAGAGCGGCAGCTTCGCAAAGGTGATGAAACAAGCTGTACGACACTGCGATTGTGTGCGCAGCTTGCCAACTGAGAGAAAACAGTACCTGACCACTCTCCTGCCTTTTCTATTCACATGAACATTCGATTGCAAGCTGTTTTGGACAACTTTCTTTCTCTTCTTGCAAAACACTCGGCAGACCTCCGTGCAGCCTCTAGAACACGATGGGAGATGTTTTCTGTGCTGGCACAGTTTCTCCTTGCCAGACAGAGTGGAAAAGCTTTTTGCTAAGATGTAGACGAGAAGAGAGGCTAAAGACGAAGGTACGGTGCTCTGCAGAGCTAAGCACCGCTCCCGGGCGTCTTTCGGCAGAAGGCGCACACCGCAGAGCACTGTGAGCGGCAGAATCGTCTTTGCGCGAAGAAGCAGCTTCTTCGTCTCCGGGAGCCGGAGAGAGCGGCAACTTCGCAAAGGTGATGAAACAAGCTGTACAACACTGCGATTGTGTGCGCAGCTTGCCAACTGAGAGAAAACAGTACCTGACCACTCTCCTGCCTTTTGTAATCACATGAACATTCGATTGCAAGCTGTTTTGGACAACTTTCTTTCTCTTCTTGCAAAACACTCGGCAGACCTCCGTGCCGCCTCTAGAACACGATGGGAGATGTTTTTTGTGCTGGCACAGTTTCTCCTTGCCAGACAGAGTGGAAAAGCTTTTTGCTAAGATGTAGACGAGAAGAGAGGCTAAAGAAGCAGGTATGGTGCTCTGCAGAGCTAAGCACCGCTCCCGGCCCTCTTTCGGCAGAAGACACACACTGCAGAGCACAGTGAGCGGCAGAATCGTCTTTGCGCGAAAAAGCAGCTTCTTCGTCTCCGGGAGCCGGAGAGAGCGGCAACTTCGCAAAGGTGATGAAACAAGCTGTACAACACTGCGATTGTGTGCGCAGCTTGCCAACTGAGAGAAAACAGTACCTCACCACTCTCCTGCCTTTTCTATACACATGAACATTCGATTGCAAGCTGTTTTGGACAACTTTCTTTCTCTTCTTGCAAAACACTCGGCAGACCTCCGTGCAGCCTCTAGAACACGATGGGAGATGTTTTCTGTGCTGGCACAGTTTCTCCTTGCCAGACAGAGTGGAAAAGCTTTTTGCTAAGATGTAGACGAGAAGAGAGGCTAAAGACGAAGGTACGGTGCTCTGCAGAGCTAAGCACCGCTCCCGGGCCTCTTTCGGCAGAAGACATACACTGCAGAGCACTATGAGCGGCAGAATCGTCTTTGCGCGAAGAAGCAGCTTCTTCGTCTCCGGGAGCCGGAGAGAGCGGCAACTTCGCAAAGGTGATGAAACAAGCTGTACGACACTGCGATTGTGTGCGCAGCTTGCCATCTGAGAGAAAACAGTACCTGACCACTCTCCTGCCTTTTCTATTCACTTGAACACTTGATTGCAAGCTGTTTTGGACAACTTTCTTTCTCTTCTTGCAAAACACTCGGCAGACCTCCTTGCAGCCTCTAGAACACGATGGGAGATGTTTTTTGTGCTGGCACAGTTTCTCCTTGCCAGACAGAGTGGAAAAGCTTTTTGCTAAGATGTAGACGAGAAGAGAGGCTAAAGACGAAGGTACGGTGCTCTGCAGAGCTAAGCACCGCTCCCGGGCGTCTTTCGGCAGAAGGCGCACACCGCAGAGCACTGTGAGCGGCAGAATCGTCTTTGCGCGAAGAAGCAGCTTCTTCGTCTCCGGGAGCCGGAGAGAGCGGCAACTTCGCAAAGGTGATGAAACAAGCTGTACAACACTGCGATTGTGTGCGCAGCTTGCCAAGTGAGAGAAAACAGTACCTGACCACTCTCCTGCCTTTTCTATTCACATGAACATTCGATTGCAAGCTGTTTTGGACAACTTTCTTTCTCTTCTTGCAAAACACTCTGCAGACCTCCGTGCAGCCTCTAGAACACGATGGGAGATGTTTTCTGTGCTGGCACAGTTTCTCCTTGCCAGACAGAGTGGAAAAGCTTTTTGCTAAGATGTAGACGAGAAGAGAGGCTAAAGACGAAGGTACGGTGCTCTGCAGAGCTAAGCACAGCTCCCGGGGCTCTTTCGGCAGAAGGCGCACACCGCAGAGCACTGTGAGCGGCAGAATCGTCTTTGCGCGAAGAAGCAGCTTCTTCGTCTCCGGGAGCCGGAGAGAGCGGCAGCTTCGCAAAGGTGATGAAACAAGCTGTACGACACTGCGATTGTGTGCGCAGCTTGCCAAGTGAGAGAAAACAGTACCTGACCACTCTCCTGCCTTTTCTATTCTCATGAACATTCGATTGCAAGCTGTTTTGGACAACTTTCTTTCTCTTCTTGCAAAACACTCGGCAGACCTCCGTGCAGCCTCTAGAACACGATGGGAGATGTTTTTTGTGCTGGCACAGTTTCTCCTTGCCAGACAGAGTGGAAAAGCTTTTTGCTAAGATGTAGACGAGAAGAGAGGCTAAAGACGAAGGTACGGTGCTCTGCAGAGCTGAGCACCGCTCCCGGGCCTCTTTCGGCAGAAGGCGCACACCGCAGAGCACTGTGAGCGGCAGAATCGTCTTTGCGCGAAGAAGCAGCTTCTTCGTCTCCGGGAGCCGGAGAGAGCGACAACTTCGCAAAGGTGATGAAACAAGCTGTACAACACTGCGATTGTGTGCTTAGCTTGCCAAGTGAGAGAAAACAGTACCTGACCACTCTCCTGCCTTTTCTATTCACATGAACATTCGATTGCAAGCTGTTTTGGACAACTTTCTTTCTCTTCTTGCAAAACACTCGGCAGACCTCCGTGCAGCCTCTAGAACACGATGGGAGATGTTTTTTGTGCTGGCACAGTTTCTCCTTGCCAGACAGAGTGGAAAAGCTTTTTGCTAAGATGTAGATGAGAAGAGAGGCTAAAGACGAAGGTACGGTGCTCTGCAGAGCTAAGCACCGCTCCCGGGCCTCTTTCGGCAGAAGGCGCACACCGCAGAGCAGAGTGAGCGGCAGAATCGTCTTTGCGCGAAGAAGCAGCTTCTTCGTCTCCGGGAGCCGGAGAGAGCGGCAACTTCGCAAAGGTGATGAAACAAGCTGTACAACACTGCGATTGTGTGCGCAGCTTGCCAACTGAGAGAAAACAGTACCTGACCACTCTCCTGCCTTTTGTAGTCACATGAACATTCGATTGCAAGCTGTTTTGGACAACTTTCTTTCTCTTCTTGCAAAACACTCGGCAGACCTCCGTGCAGCTTCTAGAACACGATGGGAGATGTTTTCTGTGCTGGCACAGTTTCTCCTTGCTAGACAGAGTGGAAAAGCTTTTTGCTAAGATGTAGACGAGAAGAGAGGCTAAAGACGAAGGTACGGTGCTCTGCAGAGCTAAGCACCGCTCCCGGGCCTCTTTCGGCAGAAGGCGCACACCGCAGAGCAGAGTGAGCGGCAGAATCGTCTTTGCGCGAAGAAGCAGCTTCTTCGTCTCCGGGAGCCGGAGAGAGCGGCAACTTCGCAAAGGTGATGAAACAAGCTGTACAACACTGCGATTGTGTGCGCAGCTTGCCAACTGAGAGAAAACAGTACCTGACCACTCTCCTGCCTTTTGTAATCACATGAACATTCGATTGCAAGCTGTTTTGGACAACTTTCTTTCTCTTTTTGCAAAACACTCGGCAGACCTCCGTGCAGCCTCTAGAACACGATGGGAGATGTTTTCTGTGCTGGCACAGTTTCTCCTTGCCAGACAGAGTGGAAAAGCTTTTTGCTAAGATGTAGACGAGAAGAGAGGCTAAAGACGAAGGTACGGTGCTCTGCAGAGCTAAGCACCGCTCCCGGGCCTCTTTCGGCAGAAGGCGCACACCGCAGAGCACTGTGAGCGGCAGAATCGTCTTTGCGCGAAGAAGCAGCTTCTTCGTCTCCGGGAGCCGGAGAGAGCGGCAACTTCGCAAAGGTGATGAAACAAGCTGTACAACACTGCGATTGTGTGCGCAGCTTGCCAACTGAGAGAAAACAGTACCTGACCACTCTCCTGCCTTTTCTATTCACATGAACATTCGATTGCAAGCTGTTTTGGACAACTTTCTTTCTCTTCTTGCAAAACACTCTGCAGACCTCCGTGCAGCCTCTAGAAGACGATGGGAGATGTTTTCTGTGCTGGCACAGTTTCTCCTTGCCAGACAGAGTGGAAAAGCTTTTTGCTAAGATGTAGACGAGAAGAGAGGCTAAAGACGAAGGTACGGTGCTCTGCAGAGCTAAGCACCGCTCCCGGACCTCTTTCGGCAGAAGGCGCACACCGCAGAGCACTGTGAGCGGCAGAATCGTCTTTGCGCGAAGAAGCAGCTTCTTCGTCTCCGGGAGCCGGAGAGAGCGGCAACTTCGCAAAGGTGATGAAACAAGCTGTACAACACTGCGATTGTGTGCGCAGCTTGCCAACTGAGAGAAAACAGTACCTGACCACTCTCCTGCCTTTTCTATTCACATGAACATTCGATTGCAAGCTGTTTTGGACAACTTTCTTTCTCTTCTTGCAAAACACTCGGCAGACCTCGGTGCAGCCTCTAGAACACGATGGGAGATGTTTTCTGTGCTGGCACAGTTTCTCCTTGCCAGACAGAGTGGAAAAGCTTCTTGCTAAGATGTAGACGAGAGGAGAGGCTAAAGACGAAGGTACGGTGCTCTGCAGAGCTAAGCACCGCTCCCGGGGCTCTTTCGGCAGAAGGCGCACACCGCAGAGCACAGTGAGCGGCAGAATCGTCTTTGCGCGAAAAAGCAGCTTCTTCGTCCCCGGGAGCCGGAGAGAGCGGCAACTTCGCAAAGGTGATGAAACAAGCTGTACAACACTGCGATTGTGTGCGCAGCTTGCCAAGTGAGAGAAAACAGTACCTGACCACTCTTCTGCCTTTTCTATTCACATGAACATTCGATTGCAAGCTGTTTTGGACAACTTTCTTTCTCTTCTTGCAAAACACTCGGCAGACCTCCGTGCAGCCTCTAGAACACGATGGGAGATGTTTTTTGTGCTGCTAAAGTTTCTCCTTGCCAGACAGAGTGGAAAAGCTTTTTGCTAAGATGTAGACGAGAGGCTAAAGACGAAGGTACGGTGCTCTGCAGAGCTAAGCACCGCCCCCGGGCGTCTTTCGGCAGAAGGCGCACACCGCAGAGCACTGTGTGCGGCAGAATCGTCTTTGCGCGAAGAAGCAGCTTCTTCGTCGCCGGCAGCCGGAGAGAGCGGCAACTTCGCAAAGGTGATGAAACAAGCTGTACAACACTGCGATTGTGTGCGCAGCTTGCCAACTGAGAGAAAACAGTACCTGACCACTCTCCTGCCTTTTCTATTCACATGAACATTCGATTGAAAGCTGTTTTGGACAACTTTCTTTCTCTTCTTGCAAAACACTCGGCAGACCTCCGTGCAGCTTCTAGAACACGATGGGAGATGTTTTCTGTGCTGGCACAGTTTCTCCTTGCTAGACAGAGTGGAAAAGCTTTTTGCTAAGATGTAGACGAGAAGAGAGGCTAAAGACGAAGGTACGGTGCTCTGCAGAGCTAAGCACCGCTCCCGGGCCTCTTTCGGCAGAAGGCGCACACCGCAGAGCAGAGTGAGCGGCAGAATCGTCTTTGCGCGAAGAAGCAGCTTCTTCGTCTCCGGGAGCCGGAGAGAGCGGCAACTTCGCAAAGGTGATGAAACAAGCTGTACAACACTGCGATTGTGTGCGCAGCTTGCCAACTGAGAGAAAACAGTACCTGACCACTGTCCTGCCTTTTGTAATCACATGAACATTCGATTGCAAGCTGTTTTGGACAACTTTCTTTCTCTTCTTGCAAAACACTCGGCAGATCTCGGTGCAGCCTCTAGAACACGATGGGAGATGTTTTCTGTGCTGGCACAGTTTCTCCTTGCCAGACAGAGTGGAAAAGCTTCTTGCTAAGATGTAGACGAGAGGAGAGGCTAAAGACGAAGGTACGGTGCTCTGCAGAGCTTAGCACAGCTCCCGGGCCTCTTTCGGCAGAAGGCGCACTCCGCAGAGCACTGTGAGCGGCAGAATCGTCTTTGCGCGAAGAAGCAGCTTCTTCGTCTCCGGGAGCCGGAGAGAGCGACAACTTCGCAAAGGTGATGAAACAAGCTGTACAACACTGCGATTGTGTGCGCAGCTTGCCAACTGAGAGAAAACAGTACCTGACCACTCTCCTGCCTTTTCTATTCACTTGAACATTCGATTGGAAGCTGTTTTGGACAACTTTCTTTCTCTTCTTGCAAAACACTCGGCAGACCTGCGTGCAGCCTCTAGAACACGATGGGAGATGTTTTCTGTGCTGGCACAGTTTCTCCTTGCCAGACAGGGTGGAAAACCTTTTTGCTAAGATGTAGACGAGAAGAGAGGCTAAAGACGAAGGTACGGTGCTCTGCAGAGCTAAGCACCGCTCCCGGACCTCTTTCGGCAGAAGGCGCACACCGCAGAGCACTGTGAGCGGCAGAATCGTCTTTGCGCGAAGAAGCAGCTTCTTCGTCTCCGGGAGCCGGAGAGAGCGGCAACTTCGCAAAGGTGATGAAACAAGCTGTACAACACTGCGATTGTGTGCGCAGCTTGCCAACTGAGAGAAAACAGTACCTGACCACTCTCCTGCCTTTTCTATTCACATGAACATTCGATTGCAAGCTGTTTTGGACAACTTTCTTTCTCTTCTTGCAAAACACTCGGCAGACCTCCGTGCAGCCTCTAGAAGACGATGGGAGATGTTTTCTGTGCTGGCACAGTTTCTCCTTGCCAGACAGAGTGGAAAAGCTTCTTGCTAAGATGTAGACGAGAGGAGAGGCTAAAGACGAAGGTACGGTGCTCTGCAGAGCTAAGCACCGCTCCCGGGCATCTTTCGGCAGAAGGCGCACACCGCAGAGCACTGTGAGCGGCAGAATCGTCTTTGCGCGAAGAAGCAGCTTCTTCGTCTCCGGGAGCCGGAGAGAGCGGCAGCTTCGCAAAGGTGATGAAACAAGCTGTACAACACTGCGATTGTGTGCGCAGCTTGCCAAGTGAGAGAAAACAGTACCTGACCACTCTTCTGCCTTTTCTATTCACATGAACATTCGATTGCAAGCTGTTTTGGACAACTTTCTTTCTCTTCTTGCAAAACACTCGGCAGACCTCCGTGCAGCCTCTAGAACACGATGGGAGATGTTTTTTGTGCTGCTAAAGTTTCTCCTTGCCAGACAGAGTGGAAAAGCTTTTTGCTAAGATGTAGACGAGAGGCTAAAGACGAAGGTACGGTGCTCTGCAGAGCTAAGCACCGCCCCCGGGCGTCTTTCGGCAGAAGGCGCACACCGCAGAGCACTGTGAGCGGCAGAATCGTCTTTGCGCGAAGAAGCAGCTTCTTCGTCTCCGGCAGCCGGAGAGAGGGGCAGCTTCGCAAAGGTGATGAAACAAGCTGTACAACACTGCGATTGTGTGCGCAGTTTGCCAAGTGAGAGAAAACAGTACCTGACCACTCTCCTGCCTTTTCTATACACATGAACATTCGATTGCAAGCTGTTTTGGACAACTTTCTTTCTCTTCTTGCAAAACACTCGGCAGACCTCCGTGCAGCTTCTAGAACACGATGGGAGATGTTTTCTGTGCTGGCACAGTTTCTCCTTGCTAGACAGAGTGGAAAAGCTTTTTGCTAAGATGTAGACGAGAAGAGAGGCTAAAGACGAAGGTACGGTGCTCTGCAGAGCTAAGCACCGCTCCCGGGCCTCTTTCGGCAGAAGGCGCACACCGCAGAGCAGAGTGAGCGGCAGAATCGTCTTTGCGCGAAGAAGCAGCTTCTTCGTCTCCGGGAGCCGGAGAGAGCGGCAACTTCGCAAAGGTGATGAAACAAGCTGTACAACACTGCGATTGTGTGCGCAGCTTGCCAACTGAGAGAAAACAGTACCTGACCACTCTCCTGCCTTTTGTAATCACATGAACATTCGATTGCAAGCTGTTTTGGACAACTTTCTTTCTCTTTTTGCAAAACACTCGGCAGACCTCCGTGCAGCCTCTAGAACACGATGGGAGATGTTTTCTGTGCTGGCACAGTTTCTCCTTGCCAGACAGAGTGGAAAAGCTTTTTGCTAAGATGTAGACGAGAAGAGAGGCTAAAGACGAAGGTACGGTGCTCTGCAGAGCTAAGCACCGCTCCCGGGCCTCTTTGGGCAGAAGGCGCACACCGCAGAGCACTGTGAGCGGCAGAATCGTCTTTGCGCGAAGAAGCAGCTTCTTCGTCTCCGAGAGCCGGAGAGAGCGGCAACTTCGGAAAGGTGATGAAACAAGCTGTACAACACTGCGATTGTGTGCGCAGTTTGCCAACTGAGAGAAAACAGTACCTGACCACTCTCCTGCCTTTTCTATTCACATGAACATTCGATTGCAAGCTGTTTTGGACAACTTTCTTTCTCTTCTTGCAAAACACTCGGCAGACCTCCGTGCAGCCTCTAGAACACGATGGGAGATGTTTTCTGTGCTGGCACAGTTTCTCCTTGCCAGACAGAGTGGAAAAGCTTCTTGCTAAGATGTAGACGAGAGGAGAGGCTAAAGACGAAGGTACGGTGCTCTGCAGAGCTAAGCACCGCTCCCGGACCTCTTTCGGCAGAAGGCGCACACCGCAGAGCACTGTGAGCGGCAGAATCGTCTTTGCGCGAAGAAGCAGCTTCTTTGTCTCCGGGAGCCGGAGAGAGCGACAGCTTCGCAAAGGTGATGAAACAAGCTGTACGACACTGCGATTGTGTGCGCAGCTTGCCAACTGAGAGAAAACAGTACCTGACCACTCTCCTGCCTTTTCTATTCACTTGAACACTTGATTGCAAGCTGTTTTGGACAACTTTCTTTCTCTTCTTGCAAAACACTCGGCAGACCTCCGTGCAGCCTCTAGAACACGATGGGAGATGTTTTTTGTGCTGGCACAGTTTCTCCTTGCCAGACAGAGTGGAAAACCTTTTTGCTAAGATGTAGACGAGAAGAGAGGCTAAAGACGAAGGTACGGTGCTCTGCAGAGCTAAGCACCGCTCCCGGGCCTCTTTCGGCAGAAGGCGCACACCGCAGAGCACTGTGAGCGGCAGAATCGTCTTTGCGCGAAGAAGCAGCTTCTTCGTCTCCGGGAGCCGGAGAGAGCGGCAACTTCGCAAAGGTGATGAAACAAGCTGTACAACACTGCGATTGTGTGCGCAGCTTGCCAACTGAGAGAAAACAGTACCTGACCACTCTCCTGCCTTTTCTATTCACATGAACATTCGATTGCAAGCTGTTTTGGACAACTTTCTTTCTCTTCTTGCAAAACACTCGGCAGACCTCCGTGCAGCCTCTAGAACACGATGGGAGATGTTTTCTGTGCTGGCACAGTTTCTCCTTGCCAGACAGAGTGGAAAAGCTTTTTGCTAAGATGTAGACGAGAAGAGAGGCTAAAGACGAAGGTACGGTGCTCTGCAGAGCTAAGCACCGCTCCCGGACCACTTTCGGCAGAAGGCGCACACCGCAGAGCACTGTGAGCGGCAGAATCGTCTTTGCGCGAAGAAGCAGCTTCTTCGTCTCCGGGAGCCGGAGAGAGCGGCAACTTCGCAAAGGTGATGAAACAAGCTGTACAACACTGCGATTGTGTGCGCAGCTTGCCAACTGAGAGAAAACAGTACCTGACCACTCTCCTGCCTTTTCTATTCACATGAACATTCGATTGCAAGCTGTTTTGGACAACTTTCTTTCTCTTCTTGCAAAACACTCGGCAGACCTCCGTGCAGCCTCTAGAACACGATGGGAGATGTTTTCTGTGCTGGCACAGTTTCTCCTTGCCAGACAGAGTGGAAAAGCTTTTTGCTAAGATGTAGACGAGAAGAGAGGCTAAAGACAAAGGTACGGTGCTCTGCAGAGCTAAGCACCGCTCCCGGGCCTCTTTCGGCAGAAGGCGCACACCGCAGAGCACTGTGAGCGGCAGAATCGTCTTTGCGCGAAAAAGCAGCTTCTTCGTCTCCGGGAGCCGGAGAGAGCGACAACTTCGCAAAGGTGATGAAACAAGCTGTACAACACTGTGATTGTGTGCGCAGCTTGCCAACTGAGAGAAAACAGTACCTGATCACTCTCCTGCCTTTTCTATTCACATGAACATTTGATTGCAAGCTGTTTTGGACAACTTTCTTTCTCTTCTTGCAAAACACTCGGCAGACCTGCGTGCAGCCTCTAGAACACGATGGGAGATGTTTTCTGTGCTGGCACAGTTTCTCCTTGCCAGACAGAGTGGAAAAGCTTCTTGCTAAGATGTAGACGAGAAGAGAGGCTAAAGACGAAGGTACGGTGCTCTGCAGAGCTAAGCACCGCTCCCGGACCTCTTTCGGCAGAAGGCGCACACCGCAGAGCACTGTGAGCGGCAGAATCGTCTTTGCGCGAAGAAGCAGCTTCTTCGTCTCCGGGAGCCGGAGAGAGCGGCAACTTCGCAAAGGTGATGAAACAAGCTGTACAACACTGCGATTGTGTGCGCAGCTTGCCAACTGAGAGAAAACAGTACCTGACCACTCTCCTGCCTTTTCTATTCACATGAACATTCGATTGCAAGCTGTTTTGGACAACTTTCTTTCTCTTCTTGCAAAACATTCGGCAGACCTCCGTGCAGCCTCTAGAACACGATGGGAGATGTTTTTTGTGCTGGCACAGTTTCTCCTTGCCAGACAGAGTGGAAAAGCTTTTTGCTAAGATGTAGACGAGAGGCTAATGACGAAGGTACGGTGCTCTGCAGAGCTAAGCACCGCCCCCGGGCGTCTTTCGGCAGAAGGCGCACACCGCAGAGCACTGTGAGCGGCAGAATCGTCTTTGCGCGAAGAAGCAGCTTCTTCGTCTCCGGGAGCCGGAGAGAGCGGCAACTTCGCAAAGGTGATGAAACAAGCTGTACAACACTGCGATTGTGTGCGCAGTTTGCCAAGTGAGAGAAAACAGTACCTGACCACTCTCCTGCCTTTTCTATACACATGAACATTCGATTGCAAGCTGTTTTGGACAACTTTCTTTCTCTTCTTGCAAAATACTCGGCAGACCTCCGTGCAGCCTCTAGAACACGATGGGAGATGTTTTTTGTGCTGGCACAGTTTCTCCTTGCCAGACAGAGTGGAAAAGCTTTTTGCTAAGATGTAGACGAGAAGAGAGGCTAAAGACGAAGGTACGGTGCTCTGCAGAGCTAAGCACCGCACCCGGGCGTCTTTCGGCAGAAGGCGCACACCGCAGAGCACTGTGAGCGGCAGAATCGTCTTTGCGCGAAGAAGCAGCTTCTTCGTCTCCGGGAGCCGGAGAGAGCGGCAACTTCGCAAAGGTGATGAAACAAGCTGTACAACACTGCGATTGTGTGCGCAGCTTGCCAACTGAGAGAAAACAGTACCTGACCACTCTCCTGCCTTTTCTATTCACATGAACATTCGATTGCAAGTTGTTTTGGACAACTTTCTTTCTCTTCTTGCAAAATACTCTGCAGACCTCTGTGCAGCCTCTAGAACACGATGGGAGATGTTTTTTGTGCTGGCACAGTTTCTCCTTGCCAGACAGAGTGGAAAAGCTTTTTGCTAAGATGTAGACGAGAAGAGAGGCTAAAGACGAAGGTACGGTGCTCTGCAGAGCTAAGCACCGCTCCCGGGCGTCTTTCGGCAGAAGGCGCACACCGCAGAGCACTGCGAGCGGCAGAATCGTCTTTGCGCGAAGAAGCAGCTTCTTCGTCTCCGGGAGCCGGAGAGAGCGGCAACTTCGCAAAGGTGATGAAACAAGCTGTACAACACTGCGATTGTGTGCGCAGCTTGCCAACTGAGAGAAAACAGTACCTGACCACTCTCCTGCCTTTTGTAATCACATGAACATTCGATTGCAAGCTGTTTTGGACAACTTTCTTTCTCTTTTTGCAAAACACTCGGCAGACCTCCGTGCAGCCTCTAGAACACGATGGGAGATGTTTTCTGTGCTGGCACAGTTTCTCCTTGCCAGACAGAGTGGAAAAGCTTTTTGCTAAGATGTAGACGAGAAGAGAGGCTAAAGACGAAGGTACGGTGCTCTGCAGAGCTAAGCACCGCTCCCGGGCCTCTTTGGGCAGAAGGCGCACACCGCAGAGCACTGTGAGCGGCAGAATCGTCTTTGCGCGAAGAAGCAGCTTCTTCGTCTCCGAGAGCCGGAGAGAGCGGCAACTTCGGAAAGGTGATGAAACAAGCTGTACAACACTGCGATTGTGTGCGCAGTTTGCCAACTGAGAGAAAACAGTACCTGACCACTCTCCTGCCTTTTCTATTCACATGAACATTCGATTGCAAGCTGTTTTGGACAACTTTCTTTCTCTTCTTGCAAAACACTCGGCAGACCTCCGTGCAGCCTCTAGAACACGATGGGAGATGTTTTCTGTGCTGGCACAGTTTCTCCTTGCCAGACAGAGTGGAAAAGCTTCTTGCTAAGATGTAGACGAGAGGAGAGGCTAAAGACGAAGGTACGGTGCTCTGCAGAGCTAAGCACCGCTCCCGGACCTCTTTCGGCAGAAGGCGCACACCGCAGAGCACTGTGAGCGGCAGAATCGTCTTTGCGCGAAGAAGCAGCTTCTTTGTCTCCGGGAGCCGGAGAGAGCGACAGCTTCGCAAAGGTGATGAAACAAGCTGTACGACACTGCGATTGTGTGCGCAGCTTGCCAACTGAGAGAAAACAGTACCTGACCACTCTCCTGCCTTTTCTATTCACTTGAACACTTGATTGCAAGCTGTTTTGGACAACTTTCTTTCTCTTCTTGCAAAACACTCGGCAGACCTCCGTGCAGCCTCTAGAACACGATGGGAGATGTTTTTTGTGCTGGCACAGTTTCTCCTTGCCAGACAGAGTGGAAAACCTTTTTGCTAAGATGTAGACGAGAAGAGAGGCTAAAGACGAAGGTACGGTGCTCTGCAGAGCTAAGCACCGCTCCCGGGCCTCTTTCGGCAGAAGGCGCACACCGCAGAGCACTGTGAGCGGCAGAATCGTCTTTGCGCGAAGAAGCAGCTTCTTCGTCTCCGGGAGCCGGAGAGAGCGGCAACTTCGCAAAGGTGATGAAACAAGCTGTACAACACTGCGATTGTGTGCGCAGCTTGCCAAATTAGAGAAAACAGTACCTGACCACTCTCCTGCCTTTTCTATTCACATGAACATTCGATTGCAAGCTGTTTTGGACAACTTTCTTTCTCTTCTTGCAAAACACTCGGCAGACCTCCGTGCAGCCTCTAGAACACGATGGGAGATGTTTTCTGTGCTGGCACAGTTTCTCCTTGCCAGACAGAGTGGAAAAGCTTTTTGCTAAGATGTAGACGAGAAGAGAGGCTAAAGACGAAGGTACGGTGCTCTGCAGAGCTAAGCACCGCTCCCGGACCACTTTCGGCAGAAGGCGCACACCGCAGAGCACTGTGAGCGGCAGAATCGTCTTTGCGCGAAGAAGCAGCTTCTTCGTCTCCGGGAGCCGGAGAGAGCGGCAACTTCGCAAAGGTGATGAAACAAGCTGTACAACACTGCGATTGTGTGCGCAGCTTGCCAACTGAGAGAAAACAGTACCTGACCACTCTCCTGCCTTTTCTATTCACATGAACATTCGATTGCAAGCTGTTTTGGACAACTTTCTTTCTCTTCTTGCAAAACACTCGGCAGACCTCCGTGCAGCCTCTAGAACACGATGGGAGATGTTTTCTGTGCTGGCACAGTTTCTCCTTGCCAGACAGAGTGGAAAAGCTTTTTGCTAAGATGTAGACGAGAAGAGAGGCTAAAGACAAAGGTACGGTGCTCTGCAGAGCTAAGCACCGCTCCCGGGCCTCTTTCGGCAGAAGGCGCACACCGCAGAGCACTGTGAGCGGCAGAATCGTCTTTGCGCGAAAAAGCAGCTTCTTCGTCTCCGGGAGCCGGAGAGAGCGACAACTTCGCAAAGGTGATGAAACAAGCTGTACAACACTGTGATTGTGTGCGCAGCTTGCCAACTGAGAGAAAACAGTACCTGATCACTCTCCTGCCTTTTCTATTCACATGAACATTTGATTGCAAGCTGTTTTGGACAACTTTCTTTCTCTTCTTGCAAAACACTCGGCAGACCTGCGTGCAGCCTCTAGAACACGATGGGAGATGTTTTCTGTGCTGGCACAGTTTCTCCTTGCCAGACAGAGTGGAAAAGCTTCTTGCTAAGATGTAGACGAGAAGAGAGGCTAAAGACGAAGGTACGGTGCTCTGCAGAGCTAAGCACCGCTCCCGGACCTCTTTCGGCAGAAGGCGCACACCGCAGAGCACTGTGAGCGGCAGAATCGTCTTTGCGCGAAGAAGCAGCTTCTTCGTCTCCGGGAGCCGGAGAGAGCGGCAACTTCGCAAAGGTGATGAAACAAGCTGTACAACACTGCGATTGTGTGCGCAGCTTGCCAACTGAGAGAAAACAGTACCTGACCACTCTCCTGCCTTTTCTATTCACATGAACATTCGATTGCAAGCTGTTTTGGACAACTTTCTTTCTCTTCTTGCAAAACATTCGGCAGACCTCCGTGCAGCCTCTAGAACACGATGGGAGATGTTTTTTGTGCTGGCACAGTTTCTCCTTGCCAGACAGAGTGGAAAAGCTTTTTGCTAAGATGTAGACGAGAGGCTAATGACGAAGGTACGGTGCTCTGCAGAGCTAAGCACCGCCCCCGGGCGTCTTTCGGCAGAAGGCGCACACCGCAGAGCACTGTGAGCGGCAGAATCGTCTTTGCGCGAAGAAGCAGCTTCTTCGTCGCCGGCAGCCGGAGAGAGCGGCAACTTCGCAAAGGTGATGAAACAAGCTGTACAACACTGCGATTGTGTGCGCAGTTTGCCAAGTGAGAGAAAACAGTACCTGACCACTCTCCTGCCTTTTCTATACACATGAACATTCGATTGCAAGCTGTTTTGGACAACTTTCTTTCTCTTCTTGCAAAATACTCGGCAGACCTCCGTGCAGCCTCTAGAACACGATGGGAGATGTTTTTTGTGCTGGCACAGTTTCTCCTTGCCAGACAGAGTGGAAAAGCTTTTTGCTAAGATGTAGACGAGAAGAGAGGCTAAAGACGAAGGTACGGTGCTCTGCAGAGCTAAGCACCGCACCCGGGCGTCTTTCGGCAGAAGGCGCACACCGCAGAGCACTGTGAGCGGCAGAATCGTCTTTGCGCGAAGAAGCAGCTTCTTCGTCTCCGGGAGCCGGAGAGAGCGGCAACTTCGCAAAGGTGATGAAACAAGCTGTACAACACTGCGATTGTGTGCGCAGCTTGCCAACTGAGAGAAAACAGTACCTGACCACTCTCCTGCCTTTTCTATTCACATGAACATTCGATTGCAAGTTGTTTTGGACAACTTTCTTTCTCTTCTTGCAAAATACTCTGCAGACCTCTGTGCAGCCTCTAGAACACGATGGGAGATGTTTTTTGTGCTGGCACAGTTTCTCCTTGCCAGACAGAGTGGAAAAGCTTTTTGCTAAGATGTAGACGAGAAGAGAGGCTAAAGACGAAGGTACGGTGCTCTGCAGAGCTAAGCACCGCTCCCGGGCGTCTTTCGGCAGAAGGCGCACACCGCAGAGCACTGCGAGCGGCAGAATCGTCTTTGCGCGAAGAAGCAGCTTCTTCGTCTCCGGGAGCCGGAGAGAGCGGCAACTTCGCAAAGGTGATGAAACAAGCTGTACAACACTGCGATTGTGTGCGCAGCTTGCCAACTGAGAGAAAACAGTACCTGACCACTCTCCTGCCTTTTCTATTCACATGAACATTCGATTGGAAGCTGTTTTGGACAACTTTCTTTCTCTTCTTGCAAAACACTCGGCAGACCTCCGTGCAGCCTCTAGAACACGATTGGAGATGTTTTCTGTGCTGGCACAGTTTTTCTTTGCCAGACCGAGTGGAAAAGGGTTTTGCTAAGATGTAGACGAGAAGAGAGGCTAAAGACGAAGGTACGGTGCTCTGCAGAGCTAAGCACCGCTCCCGGACCTCTTTCGGCAGAACACACTCATTACAGAACACTGTGAGCGGCAGAATCGTCTTTGCGCGAAGAAGCAGCTTCTTCGTCTCCGGGAGCCGGAGAGAGCGGCAACTTCGCAAAGGTGATGAAACAAGCTGTACAACACTGCGATTGTGTGCGCAGCTTGCCAACTGAGAGAAAACAGTACCTGACCACTCTCCTGCCTTTTCTATTCACATGAACATTCGATTGCAAGCTGTTTTGGACAACTTTCTTTCTCTTCTTGCAAAAAACTCGGCAGACCTCCGTGCAGCCTCTAGAACACGATGGGAGATGTTTTCTGTGCTGGCACAGTTTCTCCTTGCCAGACAGAGTGGAAAAGCTTTTTGCTAAGATGTAGACGAGAAGAGAGGCTAAAGAAGCAGGTATGCTGCTCTGCAGAGCTGAGCACAGCTCCCGGGCCTCTTTCGGCAGAAGACACACACTGCAGAGCACTGTGAGCGGCAGAATCGTCTTTGCGCGAAGAAGCAGCTTCTTCGTCTCCGGGAGCCGGAGAGAGCGGCAACTTCGCAAAGGTGATGAAACAAGCTGTACAACACTGCGATTGTGTGCGCAGCTTGCCAAGTGAGAGAAAACAGTACCTGACCACTCTCCTGCCTTTTCTATTCACATGAACATTCGATTGGAAGCTGTTTTGGACAACTTTCTTCTCTTCTTGCAAAACACTCGGCAGACCTCCGTGCAGCCTCTAGAACACGATTGGAGATGTTTTTTGTGCTGGCACCGTTTCTCCTTGCCAGACAGAGTGGAAAAGCTTTTTGCTAAGATGTAGACGAGAAGAGAGGCTAAAGACGAAGGTACGGTGCTCTGCAGAGCTAAGCACCGCTCCCGGGCCTCTTTCGGCAGAAGGCGCACACCGCAGAGCACTGTGAGCGGCAGAATCGTCTTTGCGCGAAGAAGCAGCTTCTTCGTCGCCGGCAGCCGGAGAGAGCGGCAACTACGCAAAGGTGATGAAACAAGCTGTACAACACTGCGATTGTGTGTGCAGTTTGCCAAGTGAGAGAAAACAGTACCTGACCACTCTCCTGCCTTTTCTATTCACATGAACATTCGATTGCAAGCTGTTTTGGACAACTTTCTTTCTCTTCTTGCAAAACACTCGGCAGACCTCCGTGCAGCTTCTAGAGCACGATGGGAGATGTTTTCTGTGCTGGCACAGTTTCTCCTTGCCAGACAGAGTGGAAAAGCTTTTTGCTAAGATGTAGACGAGAAGAGAGGCTAAAGACGAAGGTACGGTGCTCTGCAGAGCTAAGCACCGCTCCCGGACCTCTTTGGGCAGAAGGCGCACACCGCAGAGCACTGTGAGTGGCAGAATCGTCTTTGCGCGAAGAAGCAGCTTCTTCGTCTCCGGGAGCCGGAGAGAGCGGCAACTTCGCAAAGGTGATGAAACAAGCTGTACAACACTGCGATTGTGTGCGCAGCTTGCCAACTGAGAGAAAACCGTACCTGACCACTCTCCTGCCTTTTCTATTCACTTGAACATTCGATTGGAAGCTGTTTTGGACAACTTTCTTTCTCTTCTTGCAAAACGCTCGGCAGACCTCCGTGCAGCCTCTAGAACACGATGGGAGATGTTTTCTGTGCTGGCACAGTTTCTCCTTGCCAGACAGAGTGGAAAAGCTTTTTGCTAAGATGTAGACGAGAAGAGAGGCTAAAGACGAAGGTACGGTGCTCTGCAGAGCTAAGCACAGCTCCCGGACCTCTTTCGGCAGAAGGCGCACACCGCAGAGCACTGTGAGCGGCAGAATCGTCTTTGCGCGAAGAAGCAGCTTCTTCGTCTCCGGGAGCCGGAGAGAGCGGCAACTTCGCAAAGGTGATGAAACAAGCAGTACAACAGTGCGATTGTGTGCGCAGCTTGCCAACTGAGAGAAAACAGTACCTGACCACTCTCCTGCCTTTTCTATTCACATGAACATTCGATTGGAAGCTGTTTTGGACAACTTTCTTTCTCTTCTTGCAAAACACTCGGCAGACCTCCGTGCAGCCTCTAGAACACGATGGGAGATGTTTTCTGTGCTGGCACAGTTTCTCCTTGCCAGACAGAGTGGAAAAGCTTTTTGCTAAGATGTAGACGAGAAGAGAGGCTAAAGACGAAGGTACGGTGCTCTGCAGAGCTAAGCACAGCTCCCGGTCCTCATTCGGCAGAAGCCGCACACCGCAGAGCACTGTGAGCGGCAGAATCATCTTTGCGCGAAGAAGCAGCTTCTTCGTCTCCGGGAGCCGGAGAGAGCGGCAACTTCGCAAAGGTGATGAAACAAGCTGTACAACACTGCGATTGTGTGCGCAGTTTGCCAACTGAGAGAAAACAGTACCTGACCACTCTCCTGCCTTTTCTATTCATATGAACATTCGATTGCAAGCTGTTTTGGACAACTTGCTTTCTCTTCTTGCAAAACACTCGGCAGACCTGCGTGCAGCCTCTAGAACACGATGGGAGATGTTTTCTGTGCTGGCACAGTTTCTCCTTGCCAGACAGAGTGGAAAAGCTTTTTGCTAAGATGTAGACGAGAAGAGAGGCTAAAGACGAAGGTACGGTGCTCTGCAGAGCTAAGCACAGCTCCCGGGGCTCTTTCGGCAGAAGGCGCACACTGCAGAGCACTGTGAGCGGCAGAATCGTCTTTGCGCGAAGAAGCAGCTTCTTCGTCTCCGGGAGCCGGAGAGAGCGGCAACTTCGCAAAGGTGATGAAACAAGCTGTACAACACTGCGATTGTGTGCGCAGCTTGCCAAGTGAGAGAAAACAGTACCTGACCACTCTCCTGCCTTTTCTATTCACATGAACATTCGATTGGAAGCTGTTTTGGACAACTTTCTTCTCTTCTTGCAAAACACTCGGCAGACCTCCGTGCAGCCTCTAGAACACGATTGGAGATGTTTTTTGTGCTGGCACCGTTTCTCCTTGCCAGACAGAGTGGAAAAGCTTTTTGCTAAGATGTAGAGGAGAAGAGAGGCTAAAGACGAAGGTACGGTGCTCTGCAGAGCTAAGCACCGCTCCCGGGCCTCTTTCGGCAGAAGGCGCACACCGCAGAGCACTGTGAGCGGCAGAATCGTCTTTGCGCGAAGAAGCAGCTTCTTCGTCGCCGGCAGCCGGAGAGAGCGGCAACTTCGCAAAGGTGATGAAACAAGCTGTACAACACTGCGATTGTGTGTGCAGTTTGCCAAGTGAGAGAAAACAGTACCTGACCACTCTCCTGCCTTTTCTATTCACATGAACATTCGATTGCAAGCTGTTTTGGACAACTTTCTTTCTCTTCTTGCAAAACACTCGGCAGACCTCCGTGCAGCTTCTAGAGCACGATGGGAGATGTTTTCTGTGCTGGCACAGTTTCTCCTTGCCAGACAGAGTGGAAAAGCTTTTTGCTAAGATGTAGACGAGAAGAGAGGCTAAAGACGAAGGTACGGTGCTCTGCAGAGCTAAGCACCGCTCCCGGACCTCTTTGGGCAGAAGGCGCACACCGCAGAGCACTGTGAGCGGCAGAATCGTCTTTGCGCGAAGAAGCAGCTTCTTCGTCTCCGGGAGCCGGAGAGAGCGGCAACTTCGCAAAGGTGATGAAACAAGCTGTACAACACTGCGATTGTGTGCGCAGTTTGCCAACTGAGAGAAAACAGTACCTGACCACTCTCCTGCCTTTTCTATTCACATGAACATTCGATTGCAAGCTGTTTTGGACAACTTGCTTTCTCTTCTTGCAAAACACTCGGCAGACCTCCCTGCAGCCTCTAGAACACGATGGGAGATGTTTTCTGTGCTGGTAAAGTTTCTCCTTGCCAGACAGAGTGGAAAAGCTTTTTGCTAAGATGTAGAGGAGAAGAGAGGCTAAAGACGAAAGTACGGTGCTCTGCAGAGCTAAGCACCGCTCCCGGGCCTCTTTCGGCAGAAGGCGCACACCGCAGATCACTGTGAGCGGCAGAATCGTCTTTGCGCGAAGAAGCAGCTTCTTCGTCTCCGGGAGCCGGAGAGAGCGGCAACTTCGCAAAGGTGATGAAACAAGCTGAACAACACTGCGATTGTGTGCGCAGCTTGCCAACTGAGAGAAAACAGTACCTGACCACTCTCCTGCCTTTTCTATTCACATGAACATTCGATTGCAAGCTGTTTTGGACAACTTTCTTTCTCTTCTTGCAAAATACTCGGCAAACCTCCGTGCAGCCTCTAGAACACGATGGGAGATGTTTTTTGTGCTGGCACAGTTTCTCCTTGCCAGACAGAGTGGAAAAGCTTTTTGCTAAGATGTAGACGAGAAGAGAGGCTAAAGACGAAGGTACGGTGCTCTGCAGAGCTAAGCACCGCTCCCGGACCTCTTTCGGCAGAAGGCGCACACCGCAGAGCACTGTGAGTGGCAGAATCGTCTTTGCGCGAAGAAGCAGCTTCTTCGTCGCCGGGAGCCGGAGAGAGCGGCAACTTCGCAAAGGTGATGAAACAAGCTGTACAACACTGCAATAGTGTGCGCAGTTGGCCAACTGAGAGAAAACAGTACCTGACCACTCTCCTGCCTTTTTTATACACATGAAATTTCAATTGCAAGCTGTTTTGGACAACTTTCTTTCTCTTCTTGCAAAATACTCGGCAGACCTCCGTGCAGCCTCTAGAACACGATGGGAGATGTTTTCTGTGCTGGCACAGTTTCTCCTTGCCAGACAGAGTGGAAAAGCTTTTTGCTAAGATGTAGACGAGAAGAGAGGCTAAAGACGAAGGTACGGTGCTCTGCAGAGCTAAGCACCGCTCCCGGGCCTCTTTCGGCAGAAGGCGCACTCCGCAGAACACTGTGAGCGGCAGAATCGTCTTTGCGCGAAGAAGCAGCTTCTTCGTCTCCGGAAGCCGGAGAGAGCGGCAACTTCGCAAAGGTGATGAAACAAGCTGTACAACACTGCGATTGTGTGCGCAGCTTGCCAACTGAGAGAAAACCGTACCTGACCACTCTCCTGCCTTTTCTATTCACTTGAACATTCGATTGGAAGCTGTTTTGGACAACTTTCTTTCTCTTCTTGCAAAACGCTCGGCAGACCTCCGTGCAGCCTCTAGAACACGATGGGAGATGTTTTCTGTGCTGGCACAGTTTCTCCTTGCCAGACAGAGTGGAAAAGCTTTTTGCTAAGATGTAGACGAGAAGAGAGGCTAAAGACGAAGGTACGGTGCTCTGCAGAGCTAAGCACAGCTCCCGGACCTCTTTCGGCAGAAGGCGCACACCGCAGAGCACTGTGAGCAGCAGAATCGTCTTTGCGCGAAGAAGCAGCTTCTTCGTCTCCGGGAGCCGGAGAGAGCGGCAACTTCGCAAAGGTGATGAAACAAGCAGTACAACAGTGCGATTGTGTGCGCAGCTTGCCAAGTGAGAGAAAACAGTACCTGACCACTCTCCTGCCTTTTCTATTCACATGAACATTCGATTGGAAGCTGTTTTGGACAACTTTCTTTCTCTTCTTGCAAAACACTCGGCAGACCTCCGTGCAGCCTCTAGAACAC
Source organism: Melozone crissalis (assembly GCF_028551555.1). NCBI lineage: Eukaryota > Metazoa > Chordata > Aves > Passeriformes > Passerellidae > Melozone > Melozone crissalis. The sequence continues at coordinate 1,207,819 of NW_026535986.1, forward strand.
GATGGGAGATGTTTTCTGTGCTGGCACAGTTTCTCCTTGCCAGACAGAGTGGAAAAGCTTTTTGCTAAGATGTAGACGAGAAGAGAGGCTAAAGACGAAGGTACGGTGCTCTGCAGAGCTAAGCACAGCTCCCGGACCTCATTCGGCAGAAGCCGCACACCGCAGAGCACTGTGAGCGGCAGAATCATCTTTGCGCGAAGAAGCAGCTTCTTCGTCTCCGGGAGCCGGAGAGAGCGGCAACTTCGCAAAGGTGATGAAACAAGCTGTACAACACTGCGATTGTGTGCGCAGCTTGCCAACTGAGAGAAAACAGTACCTGACCACTCTCCTGCCTTTTCTATTCATATGAACATTCGATTGCAAGCTGTTTTGGACAACTTGCTTTCTCTTCTTGCAAAACACTCGGCAGACCTGCGTGCAGCCTCTAGAACACGATGGGAGATGTTTTCTGTGCTGGCACAGTTTCTCCTTGCCAGACAGAGTGGAAAAGCTTTTTGCTAAGATGTAGACGAGAAGAGAGGCTAAAGACGAAGGTACGGTGCTCTGCAGAGCTAAGCACAGCTCCCGGGGCTCTTTCGGCAGAAGGCGCACACCGCAGAGCACTGTGAGCGGCAGAATCGTCTTTGCGCGAAGAAGCAGCTTCTTCGTCTCCGGGAGCCGGAGAGAGCGGCAACTTCGCAAAGGTGATGAAACAAGCAGTACAACAGTGCGATTGTGTGCGCAGCTTGCCAACTGAGAGAAAACAGTACCTGACCACTCTCCTGCCTTTTCTATTCACATGAACATTCGATTGGAAGCTGTTTTGGACAACTTTCTTTCTCTTCTTGCAAAACACTCGGCAGACCTCCGTGCAGCCTCTAGAACACGATGGGAGATGTTTTCTGTGCTGGCACAGTTTCTCCTTGCCAGACAGAGTGGAAAAGCTTTTTGCTAAGATGTAGACGAGAAGAGAGGCTAAAGACGAAGGTACGGTGCTCTGCAGAGCTAAGCACAGCTCCCGGTCCTCATTCGGCAGAAGCCGCACACCGCAGAGCACTGTGAGCGGCAGAATCATCTTTGCGCGAAGAAGCAGCTTCTTCGTCTCCGGGAGCCGGAGAGAGCGGCAACTTCGCAAAGGTGATGAAACAAGCTGTACAACACTGCGATTGTGTGCGCAGTTTGCCAACTGAGAGAAAACAGTACCTGACCACTCTCCTGCCTTTTCTATTCACATGAACATTCGATTGCAAGCTGTTTTGGACAACTTTCTTTCTCTTCTTGCAAAACACTCGGCAGACCTCCGTGCAGCTTCTAGAGCACGATGGGAGATGTTTTCTGTGCTGGCACAGTTTCTCCTTGCCAGACAGAGTGGAAAAGCTTTTTGCTAAGATGTAGACGAGAAGAGAGGCTAAAGACGAAGGTACGGTGCTCTGCAGAGCTAAGCACCGCTCCCGGACCTCTTTGGGCAGAAGGCGCACACCGCAGAGCACTGTGAGCGGCAGAATCGTCTTTGCGCGAAGAAGCAGCTTCTTCGTCTCCGGGAGCCGGAGAGAGCGGCAACTTCGCAAAGGTGATGAAACAAGCTGTACAACACTGCGATTGTGTGCGCAGTTTGCCAACTGAGAGAAAACAGTACCTGACCACTCTCCTGCCTTTTCTATTCACATGAACATTCGATTGCAAGCTGTTTTGGACAACTTTCTTTCTCTTCTTGCAAAACACTCGGCAGACCTCCCTGCAGCCTCTAGAACACGATGGGAGATGTTTTCTGTGCTGGTAAAGTTTCTCCTTGCCAGACAGAGTGGAAAAGCTTTTTGCTAAGATGTAGAGGAGAAGAGAGGCTAAAGACGAAAGTACGGTGCTCTGCAGAGCTAAGCACCGCTCCCGGGCCTCTTTCGGCAGAAGGCGCACACCGCAGATCACTGTGAGCGGCAGAATCGTCTTTGCGCGAAGAAGCAGCTTCTTCGTCTCCGGGAGCCGGAGAGAGCGGCAACTTCGCAAAGGTGATGAAACAAGCTGAACAACACTGCGATTGTGTGCGCAGCTTGCCAACTGAGAGAAAACAGTACCTGACCACTCTCCTGCCTTTTCTATTCACATGAACATTCGATTGCAAGCTGTTTTGGACAACTTTCTTTCTCTTCTTGCAAAATACTCGGCAAACCTCCGTGCAGCCTCTAGAACACGATGGGAGATGTTTTTTGTGCTGGCACAGTTTCTCCTTGCCAGACAGAGTGGAAAAGCTTTTTGCTAAGATGTAGACGAGAAGAGAGGCTAAAGACGAAGGTACGGTGCTCTGCAGAGCTAAGCACCGCTCCCGGACCTCTTTCGGCAGAAGGCGCACACCGCAGAGCACTGTGAGTGGCAGAATCGTCTTTGCGCGAAGAAGCAGCTTCTTCGTCGCCGGGAGCCGGAGAGAGCGGCAACTTCGCAAAGGTGATGAAACAAGCTGTACAACACTGCGATAGTGTGCGCAGTTGGCCAACTGAGAGAAAACAGTACCTGACCACTCTCCTGCCTTTTTTATACACATGAAATTTCGATTGCAAGCTGTTTTGGACAACTTTCTTTCTCTTCTTGCAAAATACTCGGCAGACCTCCGTGCAGCCTCTAGAACACGATGGGAGATGTTTTCTGTGCTGGCACAGTTTCTCCTTGCCAGACAGAGTGGAAAAGCTTTTTGCTAAGATGTAGACGAGAAGAGAGGCTAAAGACGAAGGTACGGTGCTCTGCAGAGCTAAGCACCGCTCCCGGGCCTCTTTCGGCAGAAGGCGCACTCCGCAGAACACTGTGAGCGGCAGAATCGTCTTTGCGCGAAGAAGCAGCTTCTTCGTCTCCGGAAGCCGGAGAGAGCGGCAACTTCGCAAAGGTGATGAAACAAGCTGTACAACACTGCGATTGTGTGCGCAGCTTGCCAACTGAGAGAAAACCGTACCTGACCACTCTCCTGCCTTTTCTATTCCCTTGAACATTCGATTGGAAGCTGTTTTGGACAACTTTCTTTCTCTTCTTGCAAAACGCTCGGCAGACCTCCGTGCAGCCTCTAGAACACGATGGGAGATGTTTTCTGTGCTGGCACAGTTTCTCCTTGCCAGACAGAGTGGAAAAGCTTTTTGCTAAGATGTAGACGAGAAGAGAGGCTAAAGACGAAGGTACGGTGCTCTGCAGAGCTAAGCACAGCTCCCGGACCTCTTTCGGCAGAAGGCGCACACCGCAGAGCACTGTGAGCGGCAGAATCGTCTTTGCGCGAAGAAGCAGCTTCTTCGTCTCCGGGAGCCGGAGAGAGCGGCAACTTCGCAAAGGTGATGAAACAAGCAGTACAACAGTGCGATTGTGTGCGCAGCTTGCCAAGTGAGAGAAAACAGTACCTGACCACTCTCCTGCCTTTTCTATTCACATGAACATTCGATTGGAAGCTGTTTTGGACAACTTTCTTTCTCTTCTTGCAAAACACTCGGCAGACCTCCGTGCAGCCTCTAGAACACGATGGGAGATGTTTTCTGTGCTGGCACAGTTTCTCCTTGCCAGACAGAGTGGAAAAGCTTTTTGCTAAGATGTAGACGAGAAGAGAGGCTAAAGACGAAGGTACGGTGCTCTGCAGAGCTAAGCACAGCTCCCGGACCTCATTCGGCAGAAGCCGCACACCGCAGAGCACTGTGAGCGGCAGAATCATCTTTGCGCGAAGAAGCAGCTTCTTCGTCTCCGGGAGCCGGAGAGAGCGGCAACTTCGCAAAGGTGATGAAACAAGCTGTACAACACTGCGATTGTGTGCGCAGCTTGCCAACTGAGAGAAAACAGTACCTGACCACTCTCCTGCCTTTTCTATTCATATGAACATTCGATTGCAAGCTGTTTTGGACAACTTGCTTTCTCTTCTTGCAAAACACTCGGCAGACCTGCGTGCAGCCTCTAGAACACGATGGGAGATGTTTTCTGTGCTGGCACAGTTTCTCCTTGCCAGACAGAGTGGAAAAGCTTTTTGCTAAGATGTAGACGAGAAGAGAGGCTAAAGACGAAGGTACGGTGCTCTGCAGAGCTAAGCACAGCTCCCGGGGCTCTTTCGGTAGAAGGCGCACACCGCAGAGCACTGTGAGCGGCAGAATCGTCTTTGCGCGAAGAAGCAGCTTCTTCGTCTCCGGGAGCCGGAGAGAGCGGCAACTTCGCAAAGGTGATGAGACAAGCTGTACAACACTGCGATTGTGTGCGCAGCTTGCCAACTGAGAGAAAACAGTACCTGACCACTCTCCTGCCTTATGTAATCACATGAACATTCGATTGCAAGCTGTTTTGGACAACTTTCTTTCTCTTCTTGCAAAACACTCGGCAGACCTCCGTGCAGCCTCTAGAACACGATGGGAGATGTTTTCTGTGCTGGCACAGTTTCTCCTTGCCAGACAGAGTGGAAAAGCTTTTTGCTAAGATGTAGACGAGAAGAGAGGCTAAAGACGAAGGTACGGTGCTCTGCAGAGCTAAGCACAGCTCCCGGACCTCATTCGGCAGAAGCCGCACACCGCAGAGCACTGTGAGCGGCAGAATCATCTTTGCGCGAAGAAGCAGCTTCTTCGTCTCCGGGAGCCGGAGAGAGCGGCAACTTCGCAAAGGTGATGAAACAAGCTGTACAACACTGCGATTGTGTGCGCAGCTTGCCAACTGAGAGAAAACAGTACCTCACCACTCTCCTGCCTTTTCTATTCACATGAACATTCGATTGGAAGCTGTTTTGGACAACTTTCTTTCTCTTCTTGCAAAACATCCGGCAGACCTCCGTGCAGCCTCTAGAACACGATGGGAGATGTTTTTTGTGCTGGCACAGTTTCTCCTTGCCAGACAGAGTGGAAAAGCTTTTTGCTAAGATGTAGACGAGAAGAGAGGCTAAAGACGAAGGTACGGTGCTCTGCAGAGCTAAGCACCGCTCCCGGGCCTCTTTCGGCAGAAGGCGCACACAGCAGAGCACTGGGAGCGGCAGAATCGTCTTTGCGCGAAGAAGCAGCTTCTTCGTCTCCGGAAGCCGGAGAGAGCGGCAGCTTCGCAAAGGTGATGAAACAAGCTGTACAACACTGCGATTGTGTGCGCAGCTTGCCAAGTGAGAGAAAACAGTACCTGACCACTCTCCTGCCTTTTCTATTCACTTGAACATTCGATTGGAAGCTGTTTTGGACAACTTTCTTTCTCTTCTTGCAAAACACTCGGCAGACCTGCGTGCAGCCTCTAGAACACGATCGGAGATGTTTTCTGTGCTGGCACAGTTTCTCCTTGCCAGACAGAGTGGAAAAGCTTTTTGCTAAGATGTAGACGAGAAGAGAGGCTAAAGACGAAGGTACGGTGCTCTGCAGAGCTAAGCACAGCTCCCGGGGCTCTTTCGGCAGAAGGCGCACACCGCAGAGCACTGTGAGCGGCAGAATCGTCTTTGCGCGAAGAAGCAGCTTCTTCGTCTCCGGGAGCCGGAGAGAGCGGCAACTTCGCAAAGGTGATGAAACAAGCTGTACAACACTGCGATTGTGTGCGCAGCTTGCCAACTGAGAGAAAACAGTACCTGACCACTCTCCTGCCTTTTCTATTCACATGAACATTCGATTGCAAGCTGTTTTGGACAACTTTCTTTCTCTTCTTGCAAAACACTCGGCAGACCTCCGTGCAGCCTCTAGAACACGATGGGAGATGTTTTCTGTGCTGGCACAGTTTCTCCTTGCCAGACAGAGTGGAAAAGCTTTTTGCTAAGATGTAGACGAGAAAAGAGGCTAAAGACGAAGGTACGGTGCTCTGCAGAGCTAAGCACCGCTCCCGGACCTCTTTCGGCAGAAGGCGCACACCGCAGAGCACTGTGAGCGGCAGAATCGTCTTTGCGCGAAGAAGCAGCTTCTTCGTCTCCGGGAGCCGGAGAGAGCGGCAACTTGGCAAAGGTGATGAAACAAGCTGTACAACACTGCGATTGTGTGCGCAGCTTGCCAACTGAGAGAAAACAGTACCTGACCACTCTCCTGCCTTTTCTATTCACATGACCATTCGATTGCAAGCTGTTTTGGACAACTTTCTTTCTCTTCTTGCAAAACACTCGGCAGACCTCCCTGCAGCCTCTAGAACACGATGGGAGATGTTTTTTGTGCTGGCACAGTTTCTCCTTGCCAGACAGAGTGGAAAAGCTTTTTGCTAAGATGTAGACGAGAAGAGAGGCTAAAGAAGCAGGTATGGTGCTCTGCAGAGCTAAGCACCGCTCCCGGGCCTCTTTCGGCAGAAGACACACACTGCAGAGCACTGTGAGCGGCAGAATCGTCTTTGGCCAAAAACCAGCTTCTTCGTCTCCGGGAGCCGGAGAGAGCGGCAACTTCGCAAAGGTGATGAAACAAGCTGTACAACACTGCGATTGTGTGCGCAGCTTGCCAACTGAGAGAAAACAGTACCTGACCACTCTCCTGCCTTTTCTATTCACATGACCATTCGATTGCAAGCTGTTTTGGACAACTTTCTTTCTCTTCTTGCAAAACACTCGGCAGACCTCCCTGCAGCCTCTAGAACACGATGGGAGATGTTTTTTGTGCTGGCACAGTTTCTCCTTGCCAGACAGAGTGGAAAAGCTTTTTGCTAAGATGTAGACGAGAAGAGAGGCTAAAGAAGCAGGTATGGTGCTCTGCAGAGCTAAGCACCGCTCCCGGGCCTCTTTCGGCAGAAGACACACACTGCAGAGCACTGTGAGCGGCAGAATCGTCTTTGGCCAAAAACCAGCTTCTTCGTCTCCGGGAGCCGGAGAGAGCGGCAACTTGGCAAAGGTGATGAAACAAGCTGTACAACACTGCGATTTTATGCGCAGCTTGCCAACTGAGAGAAAACAGTACCTGACCACTCTCCTGCATTTTCTATTCACATGAACATTCGATTGCAAGCTGTTTTGGACAACTTTCTTTCTCTTCTTGCAAAACACTCGGCAGACCTGCGTGCAGCCTCTAGAACACGATGGGAGATGTTTTCTGTGCTGGCACAGTTTCTCCTTGCCAGACAGAGTGGAAAAGCTTTTTGCTAAGATGTAGACGAGAAGAGAGGCTAAAGACGAAGGTACGGTGCTCTGCAGAGCTAAGCACCGCTCCCGGACCTCTATCGGCAGAAGGCGCACACCGCAGAGCACTGTGAGCGGCAGAATCGTCTTTGCGCGAAGAAGCAGCTTCTTCGTCTCCGGGAGCCGGAGAGAGCGGCAACTTCGCAAAGGTGATGAAACAAGCTGTACAACACTGCGATTGTGTGCGCAGCTTGCCAACTGAGAGAAAACAGTACCTGACCACTCTCCTGCCTTTTCTATTCACATGAACATTCGATTGGAAGCTGTTTTGGACAACTTTCTTTCTCTTCTTGCAAAACACTCGGCAGACCTCCGTGCAGCCTCTAGAACACGATGGGAGATGTTTTTTGTGCTGGCACAGTTTCTCCTTGCCAGACAGAGTGGAAAAGCTTTTTGCTAAGATGTAGACGAGAAGAGAGGCTAAAGAAGCAGGTATGGTGCTCTGCAGAGCTAAGCACAGCTCCAGGGCCTCTTCCGGCAGAAGACACACAATGCAGAGCACTGTGAGCGGCAGAATCGTCTTTGGCCAAAAACCAGCTTCTTCGTCTCCGGGAGCCGGAGAGAGCGGCAACTTCGCAAAGGTGATGAAACAAGCCGTACAACACTGCGATTGTATGCGCAGCTTGCCAACTGAGAGAAAACAGTACCTGACCACTCTCCTGCATTTTCTATTCACATGAACATTCGATTGCAAGCTGTTTTGGACAACTTTCTTTCTCTTCTTGCAAAACATTCGGCACACCTCCGTGCAGCCTCTAGAACACGATGGGAGATGTTTTTTGTGCTGGCACAGTTTCTCCTTGCCAGACAGAGTGGAAAAGCTTTTTGCTAAGATGTAGACGAGAAGAGAGGCTAAAGAAGCAGGTATGGTGCTCTGCAGAGCTAAGCACAGCTCCCGGGGCTCTTTCGGCAGAAGGCGCACACCGCAGAGCACTGTGAGCGGCAGAATCGTCTTTGCGCGAAGAAGCAGCTTCTTCGTCTCCGGGAGCCGGAGAGAGCGGCAACTTCGCAAAGGTGATGAAACAAGCTGTACAACACTGCGATTGTGTGCGCAGCTTGCCAACTGAGAGAAAACAGTACCTGACAACTCTCCTGCCTTTTCTATTCACATGAACATTCGATTGCAAGCTGTTTTGGACAACTTTCTTTCTCTTCTTGCAAAACACTCGGCAGACCTCCGTGCAGCCTCTAGAACACGATGGGAGATGTTTTTTGTGCTGGCACAGTTTCTCCTTGCCAGACAGAGTGGAAAAGCTTTTTGCTAAGATGTAGACGAGAAGAGAGGCTAAAGAAGCAGGTATGGTGCTCTGCAGAGCTAAGCACAGCTCCCGGGGCTCTTTCGGCAGAAGGCGCACACCGCAGAGCACTGTGAGCGGCAGAATCGTCTTTGCGCGAAGAAGCAGCTTCTTCGTCTCCGGGAGCCGGAGAGAGCGGCAACTTCGCAAAGGTGATGAAACAAGCTGTACAACAGTGCGATTGTGTGCGCAGCTTGCCAACTGAGAGAAAACAGTACCTGACCACTCTCCTGCCTTTTCTATTCACATGAACATTCGATTGCAAGCTGTTTTGGACAACTTTCTTTCTCTTCTTGCAAAACACTCGGCAGACCTCCGTGCAGCCTCCAGAACACGATGGGAGATGTTTTTTGTGCTGGCACAGTTTCTCCTTGCCAGACAGAGTGGAAAAGCTTTTTCTAAGATGTAGACGAGAAGAGACGCTAAAGACGAAGGTACGGTGCTCTGCAGAGCTAAGCACCGCTCCCGGGGCTCTTTCGGCAGAAGGCGCTCACCGCAGAGCACTGTGAGCGGCAGAATCGTCTTTGCGCGAAGAAGCAGCTTCTTCGTCTCCGGGAGCCGGAGAGAGCGGCAACTTGGCAAAGGTGATGAAACAAGCTGTACAACCCTGCGATTGTGTGCGCAGCTTGCCAACTGAGAGAAAACAGTACCTGACCACTCTCCTGCCTTTTGCAATCACATGAACATTCGATTGCAAGCTGTTTTGGACAACTTTCTTTCTCTTCTTGCAAAACACTCGGCAGACCTCCGTGCAGCCTCCAGAACACGATGGGAGATGTTTTTTGTGCTGGCACAGTTTCTCCTTGCCAGACAGAGTGGAAAAGCTTTTTGCTAAGATGTAGACGAGAAGAGAGGCTAAAGAAGCAGGTATGGTGCTCTGCAGAGCTAAGCACATCTCCCGGGGCTCTTTCGGCAGAAGGCGCACACCGCAGAGCACTGTGAGCGGCAGAATCGTCTTTGCGCGAAGAAGCAGCTTCTTCGTCTCCGGGAGCCGGAGAGAGCGGCAACTTCGCAAAGGTGATGAAACAAGCTGTACAACACTGCGATTGTGTGCGCAGCTTGCCAACTGAGAGAAAACAGTACCTGACCACTCTCCTGCCTTTTCTATTCACATGAACATTCGATTGCAGGCTGTTTTGGACAACTTTCTTTCTCTTCTTGCAAAACACTCGGCAGACCTCCGTGCAGCCTCTAGAACACGATGGGAGATGTTTTCTGTGCTGGCACAGTTTCTCCTTGCCAGACAGAGTGGAAAAGCTTTTTCTAAGATGTAGACGAGAAGAGACGCTAAAGACGAAGGTACGGTACTATGCAGAGCTAAGCACCGCTCCCGGGGCTCTTTCGGCAGAAGGCGCACACCGCAGAGCACTGTGAGCGGCAGAATCGTCTTTGCGCGAAGAAGCAGCTTCTTCGTCTCCGGGAGCCGGAGAGAGCGGCAACTTGGCAAAGGTGATGAAACAAGCTGTACAACCCTGCGATTGTGTGCGCAGCTTGCCAACTGAGAGAAAACAGTACCTGACCACTCTCCTGCCTTTTGCAATCACATGAACATTCGATTGCAAGCTGTTTTGGACAACTTTCTTTCTCTTCTTGCAAAACACTCGGCAGACCTCCGTGCAGCCTCTAGAACACGATGGGAGATGTTTTTTGTGCTGGCACAGTTTCTCCTTGCCAGACAGAGTGGAAAAGCTTTTTGCTAAGATGTAGACGAGAAGAGAGGCTAAAGACGAAGGTACGGTGCTCTGCCGAGCTAAGCACCGCTCCCGGGTCTTTTTCGGCAGAAGGCGCACACAGCAGAGCACTGTGAGCGGCAGAATCGTCTTTGCGCGAAGAAGCAGCTTCTTCGTCTCCGGTAGCCGGAGAGAGCGGCAACTTCGCAAAGGTGATGAAACAAGCTGTACAACACTGCGATTGTGTGCGCAGCTTGCCAAGTGAGAGAAAACCGTACCTGACCACTCTCCTGCCTTTTCTATTCACTTGAACATTCGATTGGAAGCTGTTTTGGACAACTTTCTTTCTCTTCTTGCAAAACACTCGGCAGACCTGCGTGCAGCCTCTAGAACACGATGGGAGATGTTTTTTGTGCTGGCACAGTTTCTCCTTGCCAGACAGAGTGGAAAAGCTTTTTGCTAAGATGTAGAGGAGAAGAGAGGCTAAAGACGAAGGTACGGTGCTTCTCAGAGCTAAGCACAGCGCCCGGGGCTCTTTCGGCAGAAGGCGCACACCGCAGAGCACTGTGAGCGGCAGAATCGTCTTTGCGCGAAGAAGCAGCTTCTTCGTCTCCGGGAGCCGGGGAGAGCGGCAACTTCGCAAAGGTGATGAAACAAGCTGTACAACACTGCGATTGTGTGCGCAGCATGCCAAATTAGAGAAAACAGTACCTGACCACTCTCCTGCCTTATGTAATCACATGAACATTCGATTGCAAGCTGTTTTGGACAACTTTCTTTCTCTTCTTGCAAAACACTCGGCAGACCTCCGTGCAGCCTCTAGAACACGATGGGAGATGTTTTCTGTGCTGGCACAGTTTCTCCTTGCCAGACAGAGTGGAAAAGCTTTTTGCTGAGATGTAGACGAGAAAAGAGGCTAAAGACGAAGGTACGGTGCTCTGCAGAGCTAAGCACCGCTCCCGGACCTCTTTCGGCAGAAGGCGCACACCGCAGAGCACTGGGAGCAGCAGAATCGTCTTTGCGCGAAGAAGCAGCTTCTTCGTCTCCGGGAGCCGGAGAGAGCGGCAGCTTCGCAAAGGTGAAGAAACAAGCTGTACAACACTGCGATTGTGTGCGCAGCTTGCCAAGTGAGAGAAAACAGTACCTGACCACTCTCCTGCCTTTTCTATTCACATGAACATTCGATTGCAAGCTGTTTTGGACAACTTTCTTTCTCTTCTTGCAAAACACTCGGCAGACCTCCGTGCAGCCTCTAGAACACGATGGGAGATGTTTTCTGTGCTGGCACAGTTTCTCCTTGCCAGACAGAGTGGAAAAGCTTTTTGCTAAGATGTAGACGAGAAGAGAGGCTAAAGACGAAGGTACGGTGCTCTGCAGAGCTAAGCACCGCTCCCGGGCGTCTTTCGGCAGAAGGCGCGCACCGCAGAGCACTGTGAGCGGCAGAATCGTCTTTGCGCGAAGAAGCAGTTTCTTCGTCTCCGGGAGCCGGAGAGAGCGGCAACTTCGCAAAGGTGATGAAACAAGCTGTACAACACTGCGATTGTGTGCGCAGCTTGCCAACTGAGAGAAAACAGTACCTGATCACTCTCCTGCCTTTTCTATTCACATGAACATTCGATTGCAAGCTGTTTTGGACAACTTTCTTTCTCTTCTTGCAAAACACTCGGCAGACCTGCGTGCAGCCTCTAGAACACGATGGGAGATGTTTTTTGTGCTGGCACAGTTTCTCCTTGCCAGACAGAGTGGAAAAGCTTTTTGCTAAGATGTAGACGAGAAGAGAGGCTAAAGAAGCACGTATGGTGCTCTGCAGAGCTAAGCACAGCTCCCGGGGCTCTTTGGGCAGAAGGCGCACACCGCAGAGCACTGTGGGCGGCAGAATCGTCTTTGCGCGAAGAAGCAGCTTCTTCGTCTCCGGGAGCCGGAGAGAGCGGCAACTTCGCAAAGGTGATGAAACAAGCTGTACAACACTGCGATTGTGTGCGCAGCTTGCCAACTGAGAGAAAACCGTACCTGACCACTCTCCTGCCTTTTCTATTCACATGAACATTCGATTGCAAGCTGTTTTGGACAACTTTCTTTCTCTTCTTGCAAAACACTCGGCAGACCTCCGTGCAGCCTCTAGAACACGATGGGAGATGTTTTTTGTGCTGGCACACTTTCTCCTTGCCAGACAGAGTGGAAAAGCTTTTTGCTAAGATGTAGACGAGAAGAGAGGCTAAAGACGAAGGTATGGTGCTCTGCAGAGCTAAGCACATCTCCCGGGGCTCTTTCGGCAGAAGGCGCACACCGCAGAGCACTGTGAGCGGCAGAATCGTCTTTGCGCGAAGAAGCAGCTTCTTCGTCTCCGGGAGCCGGAGAGAGCGGCAACTTCGCAAAGGTGATGAAACAAGCTGTACAACACTGCGATTGTGTGCGCAGCGTGCCAACTGAGAGAAAACAGTACCTGACCACTCTCCTGCCTTTTCTATTCACTTGAACATTCGATTGCAAGCTGTTTTGGACAACTTTCTTTCTCTTCTTGCAAAACACTCGGCAGACCTCCGTGCAGACTCTAGAACACGATGGGAGATGTTTTCTGTGCTGGCACAGTTTCTCCTTGCCAGAAAGAGTGGAAAAGCTTTTTGCTAAGATGTAGATGAGAAGAGAGGCTAAAGACGAAGGTATGGTTCTCTGCAGAGCTAAGCACATCTCCCGGGGCTCTTTCGGCAGAAGGCGCACACCGCAGAGCACTGTGAGCGGCAGCATCGTCTTTGCGCGAAGAAGCAGCTTCTTCGTCTCCGGGAGCCGGAGAGAGCGGCAACTTCGCAAAGGTGATGAAACAAGCTGTACAACACTGCGATTGTGTGCGCAGCTTGCCAACTGAGAGAAAACAGTACCTGACCACTCTCCTGCCTTTTCTATTCACATGAACATTCGATTGCAAGCTCTTTTGGACAACTTTCTTTCTCTTCTTGCAAAACACTCGGCAGACCTCCGTGCAGCCTCTAGAACACGATGGGAGATGTTTTCTGTGCTGGCACAGTTTCTCCTTGCCAGACAGAGTGGAAAAGCTTTTTGCTAAGATGTAGACGAGAAGAGAGGCTAAAGACGAAGGTACGGTGCTCTGCAGAGCTAAGCACATCTCCCGGGCCTCTTTCGGCAGAAGGCGCACACCGCAGAGCACTGTGAGCGGCAGAATCGTCTTTGCGCGAAGAAGCAGCTTCTTCGTCTCCGGGAGCCGGAGAGAGCGGCAACTTCGCAAAGGTGATGAAACAAGCTGTACAACACTGCAATTGTGTGCGCAGCTTGCCAACTGAGAGAAAACAGTACCTGACCACTCTCCTGCCTTTTCTATTCACATGAACATTCGATTGCAAGCTGTTTTGGACAACTTTCTTTCTCTTCTTGCAAAACACTCGGCAGACCTCCGTGCAGCCTCTAGAACACGATGGGAGATGTTTTTTGTGCTGGCACAGTTTCTCCTTGCCAGACAGAGTGGAAAAGCTTTTTGCTAAGATGTAGACGAGAAGAGAGGCTAAAGAAGCACGTATGGTGCTCTGCAGAGCTAAGCACAGCTCCCGGGGCTCTTTCGGCAGAAGGCGCACACCGCAGAGCACTGTGAGCGGCAGAATCGTCTTTGCGCGAAGAAGCAGCTTCTTCGTCTCCGGGAGCCGGAGAGAGCGGCAACTTCGCAAAGGTGATGAAACAAGCTGTACAACACTGCGATTGTGTGCGCAGCTTGCCAACTGAGAGAAAACCGTACCTGACCACTCTCCTGCCTTTTCTATTCACATGAACATTCGATTGCAAGCTGTTTTGGACAACTTTCTTTCTCTTCTTGCAAAACACTCGGCAGACCTCCGTGCAGCCTCTAGAACACGATGGGAGATGTTTTCTGTGCTGGCACAGTTTCTCCTTGCCAGACAGAGTGGAAAAGCTTTTTCTAAGATGTAGACGAGAAGAGACGCTAAAGACGAAGGTACGGTACTATGCAGAGCTAAGCACCGCTCCCGGGGCTCTTTCGGCAGAAGGCGCACACCGCAGAGCACTGTGAGCGGCAGAATCGTCTTTGCGCGAAGAAGCAGCTTCTTCGTCTCCGGGAGCCGGAGAGAGCGGCAACTTGGCAAAGGTGATGAAACAAGCTGTACAACCCTGCGATTGTGTGCGCAGCTTGCCAACTGAGAGAAAACAGTACCTGACCACTCTCCTGCCTTTTGCAATCACATGAACATTCGATTGCAAGCTGTTTTGGACAACTTTCTTTCTCTTCTTGCAAAACACTCGGCAGACCTCCGTGCAGCCTCTAGAACACGATGGGAGATGTTTTTTGTGCTGGCACAGTTTCTCCTTGCCAGACAGAGTGGAAAAGCTTTTTGCTAAGATGTAGACGAGAAGAGAGGCTAAAGACGAAGGTACGGTGCTCTGCAGAGCTAAGCACATCTCCCGGGCCTCTTTCGGCAGAAGGCGCACACAGCAGAGCACTGTGAGCGGCAGAATCGTCTTTGCGCGAAGAAGCAGCTTCTTCGTCTCCGGGAGCCGGAGAGAGCGGCAACTTCGCAAAGGTGATGAAACAAGCTGTACAACCCTGCGATTGTGTGCGCAGCTTGCCAAGTGAGAGAAAACAGTACCTGACCACTCTCCTGCCTTTTGCAATCACATGAACATTCGATTGCAAGCTGTTTTGGACAACTTTCTTTCTCTTCTTGCAAAACACTCGGCAGACCTCCGTGCAGCCTCTAGAACACGATGGGAGATGTTTTTTGTGCTGGCACAGTTTCTCCTTGCCAGAGAGAGTGGAAAAGCTTTTTGCTAAGATGTAGACGAGAAGAGAGGCTAAAGACGAAGGTATGGTGCTCTGCAGAGCTAAGCACATCTCCCGGGGCTCTTTCGGCAGAAGGCGCACACCGCAGAGCACTGTGAGCGGCAGAATCGTCTTTGCGCGAAGAAGCAGCTTCTTCGTCTCCGGGAGCCGGAGAGAGCGGCAACTTCGCAAAGGTGATGAAACAAGCTGTACAACACTGCGATTGTGTGCGCAGCGTGCCAACTGAGAGAAAACAGTACCTGACCACTCTCCTGCCTTTTCTATTCACTTGAACATACGATTGCAAGCTGTTTTGGACAACTTTCTTTCTCTTCTTGCAAAACACTCGGCAGACCTCCGTGCAGCCTCTAGAACACGATGGGAGATGTTTTTTGTGCTGGCACAGTTTCTCCTTGCCAGACAGAGTGGAAAAGCTTTTTGCTAAGATGTAGACGAGAAGAGAGGCTAAAGACGAAGGTACGGTGCTCTGCAGAGCTAAGCACCGCTCCCGGGGCTCTTTCGGCAGAAGGCGCACACTGCAGAGCACTGTGAGCGGCAGCATCGTCTTTGCGCGAAGAAGCAGCTTCTTCGTCTCCGGGAGCCGGAGAGAGCGGCAACTTCGCAAAGGTGATGAAACAAGCTGTACAACACTGCGATTGTGTGCGCAGCTTGCCAACTGAGAGAAAACAGTACCTGACCACTCTCCTGCCTTTTCTATTCACATGAACATTCGATTGCAAGCTGTTTTGGACAACTTTCTTTCTCTTCTTGCAAAACACTCGGCAGACCTCCGTGCAGACTCTAGAACACGATGGGAGATGTTTTCTGTGCTGGCACAGTTTCTCCTTGCCAGAAAGAGTGGAAAAGCTTTTTGCTAAGATGTAGACGAGAAGAGAGGCTAAAGACGAAGGTATGGTTCTCTGCAGAGCTAAGCACATCTCCCGGGGCTCTTTCGGCAGAAGGCGCACACCGCAGAGCACACTGAGCGGCAGAATCGTCTTTGCGCGAAGAAGCAGCTTCTTCGTCTCCGGGAGCCGGAGAGAGCGGCAACTTCGCAAAGGTGATGAAACAAGCTGTACAACACTGCGATTGTGTGCGCAGCGTGCCAACTGAGAGAAAACAGTACCTGACCACTCTCCTGCCTTTTCTATTCACTTGAACATACGATTGCAAGCTGTTTTGGACAACTTTCTTTCTCTTCTTGCAAAACACTCGGCAGACCTCCGTGCAGCCTCTAGAACATGATGGGAGATGTTTTTTGTGCTGGCACAGTTTCTCCTTGCCAGACAGAGTGGAAAAGCTTTTTGCTAAGATGTAGACGAGAAGAGAGGCTAAAGACGAAGGTACGGTGCTCTGCAGAGCTAAGCACCGCTCCCGGGGCTCTTTCGGCAGAAGGCGCACACCGCAGAGCACTGTGAGCGGCAGCATCGTCTTTGCGCGAAGAAGCAGCTTCTTCGTCTCCGGGAGCCGGAGAGAGCGGCAACTTCGCAAAGGTGATGAAACAAGCTGTACAACACTGCGATTGTGTGCGCAGCTTGCCAACTGAGAGAAAACCGTACCTGACCACTCTCCTGCCTTTTCTATTCACATGAACATTCGATTGCAAGCTGTTTTGGACAACTTTCTCTTCTTGCAAAACACTCGGCAGACCTCCGTGCAGCCTCTAGAACACGATGGGAGATGTTTTCTGTGCTGGCACAGTTTCTCCTTGCCAGACAGAGTGGAAAAGCTTTTTCTAAGATGTAGACGAGAAGAGACGCTAAAGACGAAGGTACGGTACTATGCAGAGCTAAGCACCGCTCCCGGGGCTCTTTCGGCAGAAGGCGCACACCGCAGAGCACTGTGAGCGGCAGAATCGTCTTTGCGCGAAGAAGCAGCTTCTTCGTCTCCGGGAGCCGGAGAGAGCGGCAACTTGGCAAAGGTGATGAAACAAGCTGTACAACCCTGCGATTGTGTGCGCAGCTTGCCAACTGAGAGAAAACAGTACCTGACCACTCTCCTGCCTTTTGCAATCACATGAACATTCGATTGCAAGCTGTTTTGGACAACTTTCTTTCTCTTCTTGCAAAACACTCGGCAGACCTCCGTGCAGCCTCTAGAACACGATGGGAGATGTTTTTTGTGCTGGCACAGTTTCTCCTTGCCAGACAGAGTGGAAAAGCTTTTTGCTAAGATGTAGACGAGAAGAGAGGCTAAAGACGAAGGTACGGTGCTCTGCAGAGCTAAGCACCGCTCCCGGGGCTCTTTCGGCAGAAGGCGCACACTGCAGAGCACTGTGAGCGGCAGCATCGTCTTTGCGCGAAGAAGCAGCTTCTTCGTCTCCGGGAGCCGGAGAGAGCGGCAACTTCGCAAAGGTGATGAAACAAGCTGTACAACACTGCGATTGTGTGCGCAGCTTGCCAACTGAGAGAAAACAGTACCTGACCACTCTCCTGCCTTTTCTATTCACATGAACATTCGATTGCAAGCTGTTTTGGACAACTTTCTTTCTCTTCTTGCAAAACACTCGGCAGACCTCCGTGCAGACTCTAGAACACGATGGGAGATGTTTTCTGTGCTGGCACAGTTTCTCCTTGCCAGAAAGAGTGGAAAAGCTTTTTGCTAAGATGTAGACGAGAAGAGAGGCTAAAGACGAAGGTATGGTTCTCTGCAGAGCTAAGCACATCTCCCGGGGCTCTTTCGGCAGAAGGCGCACACCGCAGAGCACACTGAGCGGCAGAATCGTCTTTGCGCGAAGAAGCAGCTTCTTCGTCTCCGGGAGCCGGAGAGAGCGGCAACTTCGCAAAGGTGATGAAACAAGCTGTACAACACTGCGATTGTGTGCGCAGCGTGCCAACTGAGAGAAAACAGTACCTGACCACTCTCCTGCCTTTTCTATTCACTTGAACATACGATTGCAAGCTGTTTTGGACAACTTTCTTTCTCTTCTTGCAAAACACTCGGCAGACCTCCGTGCAGCCTCTAGAACATGATGGGAGATGTTTTTTGTGCTGGCACAGTTTCTCCTTGCCAGACAGAGTGGAAAAGCTTTTTGCTAAGATGTAGACGAGAAGAGAGGCTAAAGACGAAGGTACGGTGCTCTGCAGAGCTAAGCACCGCTCCCGGGGCTCTTTCGGCAGAAGGCGCACACCGCAGAGCACTGTGAGCGGCAGCATCGTCTTTGCGCGAAGAAGCAGCTTCTTCGTCTCCGGGAGCCGGAGAGAGCGGCAACTTCGCAAAGGTGATGAAACAAGCTGTACAACACTGCGATTGTGTGCGCAGCTTGCCAACTGAGAGAAAACCGTACCTGACCACTCTCCTGCCTTTTCTATTCACATGAACATTCGATTGCAAGCTGTTTTGGACAACTTTCTTTCTCTTCTTGCAAAACACTCGGCAGACCTCCGTGCAGCCTCTAGAACACGATGGGAGATGTTTTCTGTGCTGGCACAGTTTCTCCTTGCCAGACAGAGTGGAAAAGCTTTTTCTAAGATGTAGACGAGAAGAGACGCTAAAGACGAAGGTACGGTACTATGCAGAGCTAAGCACCGCTCCCGGGGCTCTTTCGGCAGAAGGCGCACACCGCAGAGCACTGTGAGCGGCAGAATCGTCTTTGCGCGAAGAAGCAGCTTCTTCGTCTCCGGGAGCCGGAGAGAGCGGCAACTTGGCAAAGGTGATGAAACAAGCTGTACAACACTGCGATTGTGTGCGCAGCTTGCCAACTGAGAGAAAACAGTACCTGACCACTCTCCTGCCTTTTGCAATCACATGAACATTCGATTGCAAGCTGTTTTGGACAACTTTCTTTCTCTTCTTGCAAAACACTCGGCAGACCTCCGTGCAGCCTCTAGAACACGATGGGAGATGTTTTTTGTGCTGGCACAGTTTCTCCTTGCCAGACAGAGTGGAAAAGCTTTTTGCTAAGATGTAGACGAGAAGAGAGGCTAAAGACGAAGGTACGGTGCTCTGCCGAGCTAAGCACCGCTCCCGGGTCTTTTTCGGCAGAAGGCGCACACAGCAGAGCACTGTGAGCGGCAGAATCGTCTTTGCGCGAAGAAGCAGCTTCTTCGTCTCCGGGAGCCGGAGAGAGCGGCAACTTCGCAAAGGTGATGAAACAAGCTGTACAACCCTGCGATTGTGTGCGCAGCTTGCCAAGTGAGAGAAAACAGTACCTGACCACTCTCCTGCCTTTTGCAATCACATGAACATTCGATTGCAAGCTGTTTTGGACAACTTTCTTTCTCTTCTTGCAAAACACTCGGCAGACCTCCGTGCAGCCTCTAGAACATGATGGGAGATGTTTTTTGTGCTGGCACAGTTTCTCCTTGCCAGACAGAGTGGAAAAGCTTTTTGCTAAGATGTAGACGAGAAGAGAGGCTAAAGACGAAGGTACGGTGCTCTGCAGAGCTAAGCACCGCTCCCGGGGCTCTTTCGGCAGAAGGCGCACACCGCAGAGCACTGTGAGCGGCAGCATCGTCTTTGCGCGAAGAAGCAGCTTCTTCGTCTCCGGGAGCCGGAGAGAGCGGCAACTTCGCAAAGGTGATGAAACAAGCTGTACAACACTGCGATTGTGTGCGCAGCTTGCCAACTGAGAGAAAACCGTACCTGACCACTCTCCTGCCTTTTCTATTCACATGAACATTCGATTGCAAGCTGTTTTGGACAACTTTCTCTTCTTGCAAAACACTCGGCAGACCTCCGTGCAGCCTCTAGAACACGATGGGAGATGTTTTCTGTGCTGGCACAGTTTCTCCTTGCCAGACAGAGTGGAAAAGCTTTTTCTAAGATGTAGACGAGAAGAGACGCTAAAGACGAAGGTACGGTACTATGCAGAGCTAAGCACCGCTCCCGGGGCTCTTTCGGCAGAAGGCGCACACCGCAGAGCACTGTGAGCGGCAGAATCGTCTTTGCGCGAAGAAGCAGCTTCTTCGTCTCCGGGAGCCGGAGAGAGCGGCAACTTGGCAAAGGTGATGAAACAAGCTGTACAACCCTGCGATTGTGTGCGCAGCTTGCCAACTGAGAGAAAACAGTACCTGACCACTCTCCTGCCTTTTGCAATCACATGAACATTCGATTGCAAGCTGTTTTGGACAACTTTCTTTCTCTTCTTGCAAAACACTCGGCAGACCTCCGTGCAGCCTCTAGAACACGATGGGAGATGTTTTTTGTGCTGGCACAGTTTCTCCTTGCCAGACAGAGTGGAAAAGCTTTTTGCTAAGATGTAGACGAGAAGAGAGGCTAAAGACGAAGGTACGGTGCTCTGCAGAGCTAAGCACCGCTCCCGGGGCTCTTTCGGCAGAAGGCGCACACTGCAGAGCACTGTGAGCGGCAGCATCGTCTTTGCGCGAAGAAGCAGCTTCTTCGTCTCCGGGAGCCGGAGAGAGCGGCAACTTCGCAAAGGTGATGAAACAAGCTGTACAACACTGCGATTGTGTGCGCAGCTTGCCAAGTGAGAGAAAACAGTACCTGACCACTCTCCTGCCTTTTCTATTCACATGAACATTCGATTGCAAGCTGTTTTGGACAACTTTCTTTCTCTTCTTGCAAAACACTCGGCAGACCTCCGTGCAGACTCTAGAACACGATGGGAGATGTTTTCTGTGCTGGCACAGTTTCTCCTTGCCAGAAAGAGTGGAAAAGCTTTTTGCTAAGATGTAGACGAGAAGAGAGGCTAAAGACGAAGGTATGGTTCTCTGCAGAGCTAAGCACATCTCCCGGGGCTCTTTCGGCAGAAGGCGCACACCGCAGAGCACACTGAGCGGCAGAATCGTCTTTGCGCGAAGAAGCAGCTTCTTCGTCTCCGGGAGCCGGAGAGAGCGGCAACTTCGCAAAGGTGATGAAACAAGCTGTACAACACTGCGATTGTGTGCGCAGCGTGCCAACTGAGAGAAAACAGTACCTGACCACTCTCCTGCCTTTTCTATTCACTTGAACATACGATTGCAAGCTGTTTTGGACAACTTTCTTTCTCTTCTTGCAAAACACTCGGCAGACCTCCGTGCAGCCTCTAGAACATGATGGGAGATGTTTTTTGTGCTGGCACAGTTTCTCCTTGCCAGACAGAGTGGAAAAGCTTTTTGCTAAGATGTAGACGAGAAGAGAGGCTAAAGACGAAGGTACGGTGCTCTGCAGAGCTAAGCACCGCTCCCGGGGCTCTTTCGGCAGAAGGCGCACACCGCAGAGCACTGTGAGCGGCAGCATCGTCTTTGCGCGAAGAAGCAGCTTCTTCGTCTCCGGGAGCCGGAGAGAGCGGCAACTTCGCAAAGGTGATGAAACAAGCTGTACAACACTGCGATTGTGTGCGCAGCTTGCCAACTGAGAGAAAACCGTACCTGACCACTCTCCTGCCTTTTCTATTCACATGAACATTCGATTGCAAGCTGTTTTGGACAACTTTCTTTCTCTTCTTGCAAAACACTCGGCAGACCTCCGTGCAGCCTCTAGAACACGATGGGAGATGTTTTCTGTGCTGGCACAGTTTCTCCTTGCCAGACAGAGTGGAAAAGCTTTTTCTAAGATGTAGACGAGAAGAGACGCTAAAGACGAAGGTACGGTACTATGCAGAGCTAAGCACCGCTCCCGGGGCTCTTTCGGCAGAAGGCGCACACCGCAGAGCACTGTGAGCGGCAGAATCGTCTTTGCGCGAAGAAGCAGCTTCTTCGTCTCCGGGAGCCGGAGAGAGCGGCAACTTGGCAAAGGTGATGAAACAAGCTGTACAACCCTGCGATTGTGTGCGCAGCTTGCCAACTGAGAGAAAACAGTACCTGACCACTCTCCTGCCTTTTGCAATCACATGAACATTCGATTGCAAGCTGTTTTGGACAACTTTCTTTCTCTTCTTGCAAAACACTCGGCAGACCTCCGTGCAGCCTCTAGAACACGATGGGAGATGTTTTTTGTGCTGGCACAGTTTCTCCTTGCCAGACAGAGTGGAAAAGCTTTTTGCTAAGATGTAGACGAGAAGAGAGGCTAAAGACGAAGGTACGGTGCTCTGCCGAGCTAAGCACCGCTCCCGGGTCTTTTTCGGCAGAAGGCGCACACAGCAGAGCACTGTGAGCGGCAGAATCGTCTTTGCGCGAAGAAGCAGCTTCTTCGTCTCCGGGAGCCGGAGAGAGCGGCAACTTCGCAAAGGTGATGAAACAAGCTGTACAACCCTGCGATTGTGTGCGCAGCTTGCCAAGTGAGAGAAAACAGTACCTGACCACTCTCCTGCCTTTTGCAATCACATGAACATTCGATTGCAAGCTGTTTTGGACAACTTTCTTTCTCTTCTTGCAAAACACTCGGCAGACCTCCGTGCAGCCTCTAGAACACGATGGGAGATGTTTTTTGTGCTGGCACAGTTTCTCCTTGCCAGAGAGAGTGGAAAAGCTTTTTGCTAAGATGTAGACGAGAAGAGAGGCTAAAGACGAAGGTATGGTGCTCTGCAGAGCTAAGCACATCTCCCGGGGCTCTTTCGGCAGAAGGCGCACACCGCAGAGCACTGTGAGCGGCAGAATCGTCTTTGCGCGAAGAAGCAGCTTCTTCGTCTCCGGGAGCCGGAGAGAGCGGCAACTTCGCAAAGGTGATGAAACAAGCTGTACAACACTGCGATTGTGTGCGCAGCGTGCCAACTGAGAGAAAACAGTACCTGACCACTCTCCTGCCTTTTCTATTCACTTGAACATACGATTGCAAGCTGTTTTGGACAACTTTCTTTCTCTTCTTGCAAAACACTCGGCAGACCTCCGTGCAGCCTCTAGAACACGATGGGAGATGTTTTTTGTGCTGGCACAGTTTCTCCTTGCCAGACAGAGTGGAAAAGCTTTTTGCTAAGATGTAGACGAGAAGAGAGGCTAAAGACGAAGGTACGGTGCTCTGCAGAGCTAAGCACCGCTCCCGGGGCTCTTTCGGCAGAAGGCGCACACTGCAGAGCACTGTGAGCGGCAGCATCGTCTTTGCGCGAAGAAGCAGCTTCTTCGTCTCCGGGAGCCGGAGAGAGCGGCAACTTCGCAAAGGTGATGAAACAAGCTGTACAACACTGCGATTGTGTGCGCAGCTTGCCAACTGAGAGAAAACAGTACCTGACCACTCTCCTGCCTTTTCTATTCACATGAACATTCGATTGCAAGCTGTTTTGGACAACTTTCTTTCTCTTCTTGCAAAACACTCGGCAGACCTCCGTGCAGACTCTAGAACACGATGGGAGATGTTTTCTGTGCTGGCACAGTTTCTCCTTGCCAGAAAGAGTGGAAAAGCTTTTTGCTAAGATGTAGACGAGAAGAGAGGCTAAAGACGAAGGTATGGTTCTCTGCAGAGCTAAGCACATCTCCCGGGGCTCTTTCGGCAGAAGGCGCACACCGCAGAGCACACTGAGCGGCAGAATCGTCTTTGCGCGAAGAAGCAGCTTCTTCGTCTCCGGGAGCCGGAGAGAGCGGCAACTTCGCAAAGGTGATGAAACAAGCTGTACAACACTGCGATTGTGTGCGCAGCGTGCCAACTGAGAGAAAACAGTACCTGACCACTCTCCTGCCTTTTCTATTCACTTGAACATACGATTGCAAGCTGTTTTGGACAACTTTCTTTCTCTTCTTGCAAAACACTCGGCAGACCTCCGTGCAGCCTCTAGAACACGATGGGAGATGTTTTTTGTGCTGGCACAGTTTCTCCTTGCCAGACAGAGTGGAAAAGCTTTTTGCTAAGATGTAGACGAGAAGAGAGGCTAAAGACGAAGGTACGGTGCTCTGCAGAGCTAAGCACCGCTCCCGGGGCTCTTTCGGCAGAAGGCGCACACCGCAGAGCACTGTGAGCGGCAGCATCGTCTTTGCGCGAAGAAGCAGCTTCTTCGTCTCCGGGAGCCGGAGAGAGCGGCAAATTCGCAAAGGTGATGAAACAAGCTGTACAACACTGCGATTGTGTGCGCAGCTTGCCAACTGAGAGAAAACAGTACCTGACCACTCTCCTGCCTTTTCTATTCACATGAACATTCGATTGCAAGCTGTTTTGGACAACTTTCTTTCTCTTCTTGCAAAACACTCGGCAGACCTCCGTGCAGACTCTAGAACACGATGGGAGATGTTTTCTGTTCTGGCACAGTTTCTCCTTGCCAGAAAGAGTGGAAAAGCTTTTTGCTAAGATGTAGACGAGAAGAGAGGCTAAAGATGAAGGTACGGTGCTCTGCAGAGCTAAGCACATCTCCCGGGCCTCTTTCGGCAGAAGGCGCACACCGCAGAGCACTGTGAGCGGCAGAATCGTCTTTGCGCGAAGAAGCAGCTTCTTCGTCTCCGGGAGCCGGAGAGAGCGGCAACTTCGCAAAGGTGATGAAACAAGCTGTACAACACTGCAATTGTGTGCGCAGCTTGCCAACTGAGAGAAAACAGTACCTGACCACTCTCCTGCCTTTTCTATTCACATGAACATTCGATTGCAAGCTGTTTTGGACAACTTTCTTTCTCTTCTTGCAAAACACTCGGCAGACCTCCGT
This sequence comes from Melozone crissalis, assembly GCF_028551555.1. NCBI lineage: Eukaryota > Metazoa > Chordata > Aves > Passeriformes > Passerellidae > Melozone > Melozone crissalis. Next base: position 1,232,033 of record NW_026535986.1, read on the forward strand.
GCAGCCTCTAGAACACGATGGGAGATGTTTTTTGTGCTGGCACAGTTTCTCCTTGCCAGACAGAGTGGAAAAGCTTTTTGCTAAGATGTAGACGAGAAGAGAGGCTAAAGAAGCACGTATGGTGCTCTGCAGAGCTAAGCACAGCTCCCGGGGCTCTTTCGGCAGAAGGCGCACACCGCAGAGCACTGTGAGCGGCAGAATCGTCTTTGCGCGAAGAAGCAGCTTCTTCGTCTCCGGGAGCCGGAGAGAGCGGCAACTTCGCAAAGGTGATGAAACAAGCTGTACAACACTGCGATTGTGTGCGCAGCTTGCCAACTGAGAGAAAACCGTACCTGACCACTCTCCTGCCTTTTCTATTCACATGAACATTCGATTGCAAGCTGTTTTGGACAACTTTCTTTCTCTTCTTGCAAAACACTCGGCAGACCTCCGTGCAGCCTCTAGAACACGATGGGAGATGTTTTCTGTGCTGGCACAGTTTCTCCTTGCCAGACAGAGTGGAAAAGCTTTTTCTAAGATGTAGACGAGAAGAGACGCTAAAGACGAAGGTACGGTACTATGCAGAGCTAAGCACCGCTCCCGGGGCTCTTTCGGCAGAAGGCGCACTCCGCAGAGCACTGTGAGCGGCAGAATCGTCTTTGCGCGAAGAAGCAGCTTCTTCGTCTCCGGGAGCCGGAGAGAGCGGCAACTTGGCAAAGGTGATGAAACAAGCTGTACAACCCTGCGATTGTGTGCGCAGCTTGCCAACTGAGAGAAAACAGTACCTGACCACTCTCCTGCCTTTTGCAATCACATGAACATTCGATTGCAAGCTGTTTTGGACAACTTTCTTTCTCTTCTTGCAAAACACTCGGCAGACCTCCGTGCAGCCTCTAGAACACGATGGGAGATGTTTTTTGTGCTGGCACAGTTTCTCCTTGCCAGACAGAGTGGAAAAGCTTTTTGCTAAGATGTAGACGAGAAGAGAGGCTAAAGACGAAGGTACGGTGCTCTGCCGAGCTAAGCACCGCTCCCGGGTCTTTTTCGGCAGAAGGCGCACACAGCAGAGCACTGTGAGCGGCAGAATCGTCTTTGCGCGAAGAAGCAGCTTCTTCGTCTCCGGGAGCCGGAGAGAGCGGCAACTTCGCAAAGGTGATGAAACAAGCTGTACAACACTGCGATTGTGTGCGCAGCTTGCCAAGTGAGAGAAAACCGTACCTGACCACTCTCCTGCCTTTTCTTTTCACTTGAACATTCGATTGGAAGCTTTTTTGGACAACTTTCTTTCTCTTCTTGCAAAACACTCGGCAGACCTCCGTGCAGCCTCTAGAACACGATGGGAGATGTTTTTTGTGCTGGCACAGTTTCTCCTTGCCAGACAGAGTGGAAAAGCTTTTTGCTAAGATGTAGACGAGAAGAGAGGCTAAAGACGAAGGTACGGTGCTCTGCAGAGCTAAGCACCGCTCCCGGGCCTCTTTCGGCAGAAGGCGCACACCGCAGAGCACTGTGAGCGGCAGCATCGTCTTTGCGCGAAGAAGCAGCTTCTTCGTCTCCGGGAGCCGGAGAGAGCGGCAACTTCGCAAAGGTGATGAAACAAGCTGTACAACACTGCGATTGTGTGCGCAGCTTGCCAACTGAGAGAAAACAGTACCTGACCACTCTCCTGCCTTTTCTATTCACATGAACATTCGATTGCAAGCTGTTTTGGACAACTTTCTTTCTCTTCTTGCAAAACACTCGGCAGACCTCCGTGCAGCCTCTAGAACACGATGGGAGATGTTTTCTGTGCTGGCACAGTTTCTCCTTGCCAGAAAGAGTGGAAAAGCTTTTTGCTAAGATGTAGACGAGAAGAGAGGCTAAAGACGAAGGTATGGTTCTCTGCAGAGCTAAGCACATCTCCCGGGGCTCTTTCGGCAGAAGGCGCACACCGCAGAGCACTGTGAGCGGCAGAATCGTCTTTGCGCGAAGAAGCAGCTTCTTCGTCTCCGGGAGCCGGAGAGAGCGGCAACTTCGCAAAGGTGATGAAACAAGCTGTACAACACTGCGATTGTGTGCGCAGCTTGCCAACTGAGAGAAAACAGTACCTGACCACTCTCCTGCCTTTTCTATTCACATGAACATTCGATTGCAAGCTGTTTTGGACAACTTTCTTTCTCTTCTTGCAAAACACTCGGCAGACCTCCGTGCAGCCTCTAGAACACGATGGGAGATGTTTTCTGTGCTGGCACAGTTTCTCCTTGCCAGAAAGAGTGGAAAAGCTTTTTGCTAAGATGTAGACGAGAAGAGAGGCTAAAGACGAAGGTACGGTGCTCTGCAGAGCTAAGCACATCTCCCGGGCCTCTTTCGGCAGAAGGCGCACACCGCAGAGCACTGTGAGCGGCAGAATCGTCTTTGCGCGAAGAAGCAGCTTCTTCGTCTCCGGGAGCCGGAGAGAGCGGCAACTTCGCAAAGGTGATGAAACAAGCTGTACAACACTGCAATTGTGTGCGCAGCTTGCCAAGTGAGAGAAAACAGTACCTGACCACTCTCCTGCCTTTTCTATTCACATGAACATTCGATTGCAAGCTGTTTTGGACAACTTTCTTTCTCTTCTTGCAAAACACTCGGCAGACCTGCGTGCAGCCTCTAGAACACGATGGGAGATGTTTTCTGTGCTGGCACAGTTTCTCCTTGCCAGACAGAGTGGAAAAGCTTTTTGCTAAGATGTAGACGAGAAGAGAGGCTAAAGAAGCACGTATGGTGCTCTGCAGAGCTAAGCACAGCTCCCGGGGCTCTTTCGGCAGAAGGCGCACACCGCAGAGCACTGTGAGCGGCAGAATCGTCTTTGCGCGAAGAAGCAGCTTCTTCGTCTCCGGGAGCCGGAGAGAGCGGCAACTTCGCAAAGGTGATGAAACAAGCTGTACAACACTGCGATTGTGTGCGCAGCTTGCCAACTGAGAGAAAACCGTACCTGACCACTCTCCTGCCTTTTCTATTCACATGAACATTCGATTGCAAGCTGTTTTGGACAACTTTCTTTCTCTTCTTGCAAAACACTCGGCAGACCTCCGTGCAGCCTCTAGAACACGATGGGAGATGTTTTCTGTGCTGGCACAGTTTCTCCTTGCCAGACAGAGTGGAAAAGCTTTTTCTAAGATGTAGACGAGAAGAGACGCTAAAGACGAATGTACGGTACTATGCAGAGCTAAGCACCGCTCCCGGGGCTCTTTCGGCAGAAGGCGCACACCGCAGAGCACTGTGAGCGGCAGAATCGTCTTTGCGCGAAGAAGCAGCTTCTTCGTCTCCGGGAGCCGGAGAGAGCGGCAACTTGGCAAAGGTGATGAAACAAGCTGTACAACCCTGCGATTGTGTGCGCAGCTTGCCAACTGAGAGAAAACAGTACCTGACCACTCTCCTGCCTTTTGCAATCACATGAACATTCGATTGCAAGCTGTTTTGGACAACTTTCTTTCTCTTCTTGCAAAACACTCGGCAGACCTCCGTGCAGCCTCTAGAACACGATGGGAGATGTTTTTTGTGCTGGCACAGTTTCTCCTTGCCAGACAGAGTGGAAAAGCTTTTTGCTAATATGTAGACGAGAAGAGAGGCTAAAGACGAAGGCACGGTGCTCTGCCGAGCTAAGCACCGCTCCCGGGTCTTTTTCGGCAGAAGGCGCACACAGCAGAGCACTGTGAGCGGCAGAATCGTCTTTGCGCGAAGAAGCAGCTTCTTCGTCTCCGGGAGCCGGAGAGAGCGGCAACTTCGCAAAGGTGATGAAACAAGCTGTACAACACTGCGATTGTGTGCGCAGCTTGCCAAGTGAGAGAAAACCGTACCTGACCACTCTCCTGCCTTTTCTATTCACTTGAACATTCGATTGGAAGCTGTTTTGGACAACTTTCTTTCTCTTCTTGCAAAACACTCGGCAGACCTGCGTGCAGCCTCTAGAACACGATGGGAGATGTTTTTTGTGCTGGCACAGTTTCTCCTTGCCAGACAGAGTGGAAAAGCTTTTTGCTAAGATGTAGAGGAGAAGAGAGGCTAAAGACGAAGGTACGGTGCTCTGCAGAGCTAAGCACAGCGCCCGGATCTCTTTCGGCAGAAGGCGCACACCGCAGAGCACTGTGAGCGGCAGAATCGTCTTTGCGCGAAGAAGCAGCTTCTTCGTCTCCGGGAGCCGGGGAGAGCGGCAACTTCGCAAAGGTGATGAAACAAGCTGTACAACACTGCGATTGTGTGCGCAGCATTCCAAATTAAAGAAAACAGTACCTGACCACTCTCCTGCCTTATGTAATCACATGAACATTCGATTGCAAGCTGTTTTGGACAACTTTCTTTCTCTTCTTGCAAAACACTCGGCAGACCTGCGTGCAGCCTCTAGAACACGATGGGAGATGTTTTCTGTGCTGGCACAGTTTCTCCTTGCCAGACAGAGTGGAAAAGCTTTTTGCTAAGATGTAGACGAGAAAAGAGGCTAAAGACGAAGGTACGGTGCTCTGCAGAGCTAAGCACCGCTCCCGGACATCTTTCGGCAGAAGGCGCACACCGCAGAGCACTGGGAGCAGCAGAATCGTCTTTGCGCGAAGAAGCAGCTTCTTCGTCTCCGGGAGCCGGAGAGAGCGGCAACTTGGCAAAGGTGATGAAACAAGCTGTACAACCCTGCGATTGTGTGCGCAGCTTGCCAACTGAGAGAAAACAGTACCTGACCACTCTCCTGCCTTTTGCAATCACATGAACATTCGATTGCAAGCTGTTTTGGACAACTTTCTTTCTCTTCTTGCAAAACACTCGGCAGACCTCCGTGCAGCCTCTAGAACACGATGGGAGATGTTTTTTGTGCTGGCACAGTTTCTCCTTGCCAGACAGAGTGGAAAAGCTTTTTGCTAAGATGTAGACGAGAAGAGAGGCTAAAGACGAAGGTATGGTGCTCTGCAGAGCTAAGCACATCTCCCGGGGCTCTTTCGGCAGAAGGCGCACACCGCAGAGCACTGTGAGCGGCAGAATCGTCTTTGCGCGAAGAAGCAGCTTCTTCGTCTCCGGGAGCCGGAGAGAGCGGCAACTTCGCAAAGGTGATGAAACAAGCTGTACAACACTGCGATTGTGTGCGCAGCGTGCCAACTGAGAGAAAACAGTACCTGACCACTCTCCTGCCTTTTCTATTCACTTGAACATACGATTGCAAGCTGTTTTGGACAACTTTCTTTCTCTTCTTGCAAAACACTCGGCAGACCTCCGTGCAGCCTCTAGAACACGATGGGAGATGTTTTTTGTGCTGGCACAGTTTCTCCTTGCCAGACAGAGTGGAAAAGCTTTTTGCTAAGATGTAGACGAGAAGAGAGGCTAAAGACGAAGGTACGGTGCTCTGCAGAGCTAAGCACCGCTCCCGGGGCTCTTTCGGCAGGAGGCGCACACCGCAGAGCACTGTGAGCGGCAGCATCGTCTTTGCGCGAAGAAGCAGCTTCTTCGTCTCCGGGAGCCGGAGAGAGCGGCAACTTCGCAAAGGTGATGAAACAAGCTGTACAACACTGCGATTGTGTGCGCAGCTTGCCAACTGAGAGAAAACAGTACCTGACCACTCTCCTGCCTTTTCTATTCACATGAACATTCGATTGCAAGCTGTTTTGGACAACTTTCTTTCTCTTCTTGCAAAACACTCGGCAGACCTCCGTGCAGACTCTAGAACACGATGGGAGATGTTTTCTGTGCTGGCACAGTTTCTCCTTGCCAGAAAGAGTGGAAAAGCTTTTTGCTAAGATGTAGACGAGAAGAGAGGCTAAAGACGAAGGTATGGTTCTCTGCAGAGCTAAGCACATCTCCCGGGGCTCTTTCGGCAGAAGGCGCACACCGCAGAGCACTGTGAGCGGCAGAATCGTCTTTGCGCGAAGAAGCAGCTTCTTCGTCTCCGGGAGCCGGAGAGAGCGGCAACTTCGCAAAGGTGATGAAACAAGCTGTACAACACTGCGATTGTGTGCGCAGCGTGCCAACTGAGAGAAAACAGTACCTGACCACTCTCCTGCCTTTTCTATTCACTTGAACATACGATTGCAAGCTGTTTTGGACAACTTTCTTTCTCTTCTTGCAAAACACTCGGCAGACCTCCGTGCAGCCTCTAGAACACGATGGGAGATGTTTTTTGTGCTGGCACAGTTTCTCCTTGCCAGACAGAGTGGAAAAGCTTTTTGCTAAGATGTAGACGAGAAGAGAGGCTAAAGACGAAGGTACGGTGCTCTGCAGAGCTAAGCACCGCTCCCGGGGCTCTTTCGGCAGAAGGCGCACACCGCAGAGCACTGTGAGCGGCAGAATCGTCTTTGCGCGAAGAAGCAGCTTCTTCGTCTCCGGGAGCCGGAGAGAGCGGCAACTTCGCAAAGGTGATGAAACAAGCTGTACAACACTGCGATTGTGTGCGCAGCTTGCCAACTGAGAGAAAACAGTACCTGACCACTCTCCTGCCTTTTCTATTCACATGAACATTCGATTGCAAGCTGTTTTGGACAACTTTCTTTCTCTTCTTGCAAAACACTCGGCAGACCTCCGTGCAGACTCTAGAACACGATGGGAGATGTTTTCTGTGCTGGCACAGTTTCTCCTTGCCAGACAGAGTGGAAAAGCTTTTTGCAAAGATGTAGACGAGAAGAGAGGCTAAAGACGAAGGTACGGTGCTCTGCAGAGCTAAGCACATCTCCCGGGCCTCTTTCGGCAGAAGGCGCACACCGCAGAGCACTGTGAGCGGCAGAATCGTCTTTGCGCGAAGAAGCAGCTTCTTCGTCTCCGGGAGCCGGAGAGAGCGGCAACTTCGCAAAGGTGATGAAACAAGCTGTACAACACTGCAATTGTGTGCGCAGCTTGCCAACTGAGAGAAAACAGTACCTGACCACTCTCCTGCCTTTTCTATTCACATGAACATTCGATTGCAAGCTGTTTTGGACAACTTTCTTTCTCTTCTTGCAAAACACTCGGCAGACCTCCGTGCAGCCTCTAGAACACGATGAGAGATGTTTTTTGTGCTGGCACAGTTTCTCCTTGCCAGACAGAGTGGAAAAGCTTTTTGCTAAGATGTAGACGAGAAGAGAGGCTAAAGAAGCACGTATGGTGCTCTGCAGAGCTAAGCACAGCTCCCGGGGCTCTTTCGGCAGAAGGCGCACACCGCAGAGCACTGTGAGCGGCAGAATCGTCTTTGCGCGAAGAAGCAGCTTCTTCGTCTCCGGGAGCCGGAGAGAGCGGCAACTTCGCAAAGGTGATGAAACAAGCTGTACAACACTGCGATTGTGTGCGCAGCTTGCCAACTGAGAGAAAACCGTACCTGACCACTCTCCTGCCTTTTCTATTCACATGAACATTCGATTGCAAGCTGTTTTGGACAACTTTCTTTCTCTTCTTGCAAAACACTCGGCAGACCTCCGTGCAGCCTCTAGAACACAATGGGAGATGTTTTCTGTGCTGGCACAGTTTCTCCTTGCCAGACAGAGTGGAAAAGCTTTTTCTAAGATGTAGACGAGAAGAGACGCTAAAGACGAAGGTACGGTGCTATGCAGAGCTAAGCACCGCTCCCGGGGCTCTTTCGGCAGAAGGCGCACACCGCAGAGCACTGTGAGCGGCAGAATCGTCTTTGCGCGAAGAAGCAGCTTCTTCGTCTCCGGGAGCCGGAGAGAGCGGCAACTTGGCAAAGGTGATGAAACAAGCTGTACAACCCTGCGATTGTGTGCGCAGCTTGCCAACTGAGAGAAAACAGTACCTGACCACTCTCCTGCCTTTTGCAATCACATGAACATTCGATTGCAAGCTGTTTTGGACAACTTTCTTTCTCTTCTTGCAAAACACTCGGCAGACCTCCGTGCAGCCTCTAGAACACGATGGGAGATGTTTTTTGTGCTGGCACAGTTTCTCCTTGCCAGACAGAGTGGAAAAGCTTTTTGCTAAGATGTAGACGAGAAGAGAGGCTAAAGACGAAGGTACGGTGCTCTGCCGAGCTAAGCACCGCTCCCGGGTCTTTTTCGGCAGAAGGCGCACACAGCAGAGCACTGTGAGCGGCAGAATCGTCTTTGCGCGAAGAAGCAGCTTCTTCGTCTCCGGGAGCCGGAGAGAGCGGCAACTTCGCAAAGGTGATGAAACAAGCTGTACAACACTGCGATTGTGTGCGCAGCTTGCCAAGTGAGAGAAAACCGTACCTGACCACTCTCCTGCCTTTTCTATTCACTTGAACATTCGATTGGAAGCTGTTTTGGACAACTTTCTTTCTCTTCTTGCAAAACACTCGGCAGACCTGCGTGCAGCCTCTAGAACACGATGGGAGATGTTTTTTGTGCTGGCACAGTTTCTCCTTGCCAGACAGAGTGGAAAAGCTTTTTGCTAAGATGTAGAGGAGAAGAGAGGCTAAAGACGAAGGTACGGTGCTCTGCAGAGCTAAGCACAGCGCCCGGATCTCTTTCGGCAGAAGGCGCACACCGCAGAGCACTGTGAGCGGCAGAATCATCTTTGCGCGAAGAAGCAGCTTCTTCGTCTCCGGGAGCCGGGGAGAGCGGCAACTTCGCAAAGGTGATGAAACAAGCTGTACAACACTGCGATTGTGTGCGCAGCATGCCAAATTAGAGAAAACAGTACCTGACCACTCTCCTGCCTTATGTAATCACATGAACATTCGATTGCAAGCTGTTTTGGACAACTTTCTTTCTCTTCTTGCAAAACACTCGGCAGACCTCCGTGCAGCCTCTAGAACACGATGGGAGATGTTTTCTGTGCTGGCACAGTTTCTCCTTGCCAGACAGAGTGGAAAAGCTTTTTGCTAAGATGTAGACGAGAAAAGAGGCTAAAGACGAAGGTACGGTGCTCTGCAGAGCTAAGCACCGCTCCCGGACCTCTTTCGGCAGAAGGCGCACACCGCAGAGCACTGGGAGCAGCAGAATCGTCTTTGCGCGAAGAAGCAGCTTCTTCGTCTCCGGGAGCCGGAGAGAGCGGCAGCTTCGCAAAGGTGAAGAAACAAGCTGTACAACACTGCGATTGTGTGCGCAGCTTGCCAAGTGAGAGAAAACAGTACCTGACCACTCTCCTGCCTTTTCTATTCACATGAACATTCGATTGCAAGCTGTTTTGGACAACTTTCTTTCTCTTCTTGCAAAACACTCGGCAGACCTGCGTGCAGCCTCTAGAACACGATGGGAGATGTTTTTTGTGCTGGCACAGTTTCTCCTTGCCAGACAGAGTGGAAAAGCTTTTTGCTAAGATGTAGACGAGAAGAGAGGCTAAAGAAGCAGGTATGGTGCTTCTCAGAGCTAAGCACAGCTCCCGGGGCTCTTTCGGCAGAAGGCGCACACCGCAGAGCACTGTGAGCGGCAGAATCGTCTTTGCGCGAAGAAGCAGCTTCTTCGTCTCCGGGAGCCGGAGAGAGCGGCAACTTCGCAAAGGTGATGAAACAAGCTGTACAACACTGCGATTGTGTGCGCAGCTTGCCAACTGAGAGAAAACAGTACCTGACCACTCTCCTGCCTTTTCTATTAACATGAACATTCGATTGCAAGCTGTTTTGGACAACTTTCTTTCTCTTCTTGCAAAACACTCGGCAGACCTCCGTGCAGCCTCTAGAACACGATGGGAGATGTTTTCTGTGCTGGCACAGTTTCTCCTTGCCAGACAGAGTGGAAAAGCTTTTTCTAAGATGTAGACGAGAAGAGACGCTAAAGACGAAGGTACGGTGCTCTGCAGAGCTAAGCACCGCTCCCGGGGCTCTTTCGGCAGAAGGCGCACACCGCAGAGCACTGTGAGCGGCAGAATCGTCTTTGCGCGAAGAAGCAGCTTCTTCGTCTCCGGGAGCCGGAGAGAGCGGCAACTTGGCAAAGGTGATGAAACAAGCTGTACAACCCTGCGATTGTGTGCGCAGCTTGCCAACTGAGAGAAAACAGTACCTGACCACTCTCCTGCCTTTTGCAATCACATGAACATTCGATTGCAAGCTGTTTTGGACAACTTTCTTTCTCTTCTTGCAAAACACTCGGCAGACCTCCGTGCAGCCTCTAGAACACGATGGGAGATGTTTTTTGTGCTGGCACAGTTTCTCCTTGCCAGACAGAGTGGAAAAGCTTTTTGCTAAGATGTAGACGAGAAGAGAGGCTAAAGACGAAGGTACGGTGCTCTGCAGAGCTAAGAACATCTCCCGGGGCTCTTTCGGCAGAAGGCGCACACCGCAGAGCACTGTGAGCGGCAGAATCGTCTTTGCGCGAAGAAGCAGCTTCTTCGTCTCCGGGAGCCGGAGAGAGCGGCAACTTCGCAAAGGTGATGAAACAAGCTGTACAACACTGCGATTGTGTGCGCAGCGTGCCAACTGAGAGAAAACAGTACCTGACCACTCTCCTGCCTTTTCTATTCACTTGAACATACGATTGCAAGCTGTTTTGGACAACTTTCTTTCTCTTCTTGCAAAACACTCGGCAGACCTGCGTGCAGCCTCTAGAACACGATGGGAGATGTTTTTTGTGCTGGCACAGTTTCTCCTTGCCAGACAGAGTGGAAAAGCTTTTTGCTAAGATGTAGACGAGAAGAGAGGCTAAAGACGAAGGTACGGTGCTCTGCAGAGCTAAGCACCGCTCCCGGACCTCTTTCGGCAGAAGGCGCACACCGCAGAGCACTGTGAGCGGCAGAATCGTCTTTGCGCGAAGAAGCAGCTTCTTCGTCTCCGGGAGCCGGAGAGAGCGGCAACTTCGCAAATGTGATGAAACAAGCTGTACAACACTGCGATTGTGTGCGCAGCTTGCCAACTGAGAGAAAACAGTACCTGACCACTCTCCTGCCTTTTCTATTCACATGAACATTCGATTGCAAGCTGTTTTGGACAACTTTCTTTCTCTTCTTGCAAAACACTCGGCAGACCTCCGTGCAGCCTCTAGAACACGATGGGAGATGTTTTCTGTGCTGGCACAGTTTCTCCTTGCCAGACAGAGTGGAAAAGCTTTTTCTTAATATGTAGACGAGAAGACAGGCTAAAGACGAATGTACGGTGCTCTGCAGAGCTAAGCACAGCTCCCGGGGCTCTTTCGGCAGAAGGCGCACACCGCAGAGCACTGTGAGCGGCAGAATCATCTTTGCGCGAAGAAGCAGCTTCTTCGTCTCCGGGAGCCGGAGAGAGCGGCAACTTCGCAAAGGTGATGAAACAAGCTGTACAACACTGCGATTGTGTGCGCAGCTTGCCAACTGAGAGAAAACAGTACCTGACCACTCTCCTGCCTTTTCTATTCACATGAACATTCAATTGGAAGCTGTTTTGGACAACTTTCTTTCTCTTCTTGCAAAACACTCGGCAGACTTGCGTGCAGCCTCTAGAACACGATGGGAGATGTTTTTTGTGCTGGCACAGTTTCTCCTTGCCAGACAGAGTGGAAAAGCTTTTTGCTAAGATGTAGAGGAGAAGAGAGGCTAAAGACGAAGGTACGGTGCTCTGCAGAGCTAAGCACCGCTCCCGGGGCTCTTTCGGCAGAAGGCGCACTCCGCAGAGCACTGTGAGCGGCAGAATCGTCTTTGCGCGAAGAAGCAGCTTCTTCGTCTCCGGGAGCCGGAGAGAGCGGCAACTTCGCAAAGGTGATGAAACAAGCTGTACAACACTGCGATTGGGTGCGCAGCGTGCCAACTGAGAGAAAACAGTACCTGACCACTCTCCTGCCTTTTCTATTCACTTGAACATACGATTGCAAGCTGTTTTGGACAACTTTCTTTCTCTTCTTGCAAAACACTCGGCAGACCTCCGTGCAGCCTCTAGAACACGATGGGAGATGTTTTTTGTGCTGGCACAGTTTCTCCTTGCCAGACAGAGTGGAAAAGCTTTTTGCTAAGATGTAGACGAGAAGAGAGGCTAAAGACGAAGGTACGGTGATCTGCAGAGCTAAGCACCGCTCCCGGACTTCTTTCGGCAGAAGGCGCACACCGCAGAGCACTGTGAGCGGCAGAATCGTCTTTGCGCGAAGAAGCAGCTTCTTCGTCTCCGGGAGCCGGAGAGAGCGGCAACTTGGCAAAGGTGATGAAACAAGCTGTACAACACTGCGATTGTGTGCGCAGCTTGCCAACTGAGAGAAAACAGTACCTGACCACTCTCCTGCCTTTTCTATTCACATGAACATTCGATTGCAAGCTGTTTTGGACAACTTTCTTTCTCTTCTTGCAAAACACTCGGCAGACCTCCGTGCAGCCTCTAGAACACGATGGGAGATGTTTTCTGTGCTGGCACAGTTTCTCCTTGCCAGACAGAGTGGAAAAGCTTTTTCTTAAGATGTAGACGAGAAGAGAGGCTAAAGACGAAGGTACGGTGCTCTGCAGTGCTAAGCACAGCTCCCGGGGCTCTTTCGGCAGAAGGCGCACACCGCAGAGCACTGTGAGCGGCAGAATCGTCTTTGCGCGAAGAAGCAGCTTCTTCGTCTCCGGGAGCCGGAGAGAGCGGCAACTTCGCAAAGGTGATGAAACAAGCTCTACAACACTGCGATTGTGTGCGCAGCTTGCCAACTGAGAGAAAACAGTACCTGACCACTCTCCTGCCTTTTCTATTCACATGAACATTCGATTGCAAGCTGTTTTGGACAACTTTCTTTCTCTTCTTGCAAAACACTCGGCAGACCTGCGTGCAGCCTCTAGAACACGATGGGAGATGTTTTTTGTGCTGGCACAGTTTCTCCTTGCCAGACAGAGTGGAAAAGCTTTTTGCTAAGATGTAGACGAGAAGAGAGGCTAAAGAAGCAGGTATGGTGCTCTGCAGAGCTAAGCACCGCTCCCGGGCGTCTTTCGGCAGAAGGCGCACACCGCAGAGCACTGTGAGCGGCAGAATCGTCTTTGCGCGAAGAAGCAGCTTCTTCGTCTCCGGGAGCCGGAGAGAGCGGCAACTTGGCAAAGGTGATGAAACAAGCTGTACAACCCTGCGATTGTGTGCGCAGCTTGCCAACTGAGAGAAAACAGTACCTGACCACTCTCCTGCCTTTTGCAATCACATGAACATTCGATTGCAAGCTGTTTTGGACAACTTTCTTTCTCTTCTTGCAAAACACTCGGCAGACCTCCGTGCAGCCTCTAGAACACGATGGGAGATGTTTTTTGTGCTGGCACAGTTTCTCCTTGCCAGACAGAGTGGAAAAGCTTTTTGCTAAGATGTAGACGAGAAGAGAGGCTAAAGACGAAGGTACGGTGCTCTGCAGAGCTAAGCACCGCTCCCGGGCCTCTTTCGGCAGAAGGCGCACACCGCAGAGCACTGTGAGCGGCAGAATCGTCTTTGCGCGAAGAAGCAGCTTCTTCGTCTCCGGGAGCCGGAGAGAGCGGCAACTTCGCAAAGGTGATGAAACAAGCTGTACAACACTGCGATTGTGTGCGCAGCGTGCCAACTGAGAGAAAACAGTACCTGACCACTCTCCTGCCTTTTCTATTCACTTGAACATACGATTGCAAGCTGTTTTGGACAACTTTCTTTCTCTTCTTGCAAAACACTCGGCAGACCTGCGTGCAGCCTCTAGAACACGATGGGAGATGTTTTTTGTGCTGGCACAGTTTCTCCTTGCCAGACAGAGTGGAAAAGCTTTTTGCTAAGATGTAGACGAGAAGAGAGGCTAAAGACGAAGGTACGGTGCTCTGCAGAGCTAAGAACATCTCCCGGGGCTCTTTCGGCAGAAGGCGCACACCGCAGAGCACTGTGAGCGGCAGAATCGTCTTTGCGCGAAGAAGCAGCTTCTTCGTCTCCGGGAGCCGGAGAGAGCGGCAACTTCGCAAAGGTGATGAAACAAGCTGTACAACACTGCGATTGTGTGCGCAGCGTGCCAACTGAGAGAAAACAGTACCTGACCACTCTCCTGCCTTTTCTATTCACTTGAACATACGATTGCAAGCTGTTTTGGACAACTTTCTTTCTCTTCTTGCAAAACACTCGGCAGACCTGCGTGCAGCCTCTAGAACACGATGGGAGATGTTTTTTGTGCTGGCACAGTTTCTCCTTGCCAGACAGAGTGGAAAAGCTTTTTGCTAAGATGTAGACGAGAAGAGAGGCTAAAGACGAAGGTACGGTGCTCTGCAGAGCTAAGCACCGCTCCCGACCTCTTTCGGCAGAAGGCGCACACCGCAGAGCACTGTGAGCGCAGAATCGTCTTTGCGCGAAGAAGCAGCTTCTTCGTCTCCGGGAGCCGGAGAGAGCGGCAACTTCGCAAATGTGATGAAACAAGCTGTACAACACTGCGATTGTGTGCGCAGCTTGCCAACTGAGAGAAAACAGTACCTGACCACTCTCCTGCCTTTTCTATTCACATGAACATTCGATTGCAAGCTGTTTTGGACACTTTCTTTCTCTTCTTGCAAAACACTCGGCAGACCTCCGTGCAGCCTCTAGAACACGATGGGAGATGTTTTCTGTGCTGGCACAGTTTCTCCTTGCCAGACAGAGTGGAAAAGCTTTTTCTTAATATGTAGACGAGAAGACAGGCTAAAGACGAATGTACGGTGCTCTGCAGAGCTAAGCACAGCTCCGGGGCTCTTTCGGCAGAAGGCGCACACCGCAGAGCACTGTGAGCGGCAGAATCATCTTTGCGCGAAGAAGCAGCTTCTTCGTCTCCGGGAGCCGGAGAGAGCGGCAACTTCGCAAAGGTGATGAAACAAGCTGTACAACACTGCGATTGTGTGCGCAGCTTGCCAACTGAGAGAAAACAGTACCTGACCACTCTCCTGCCTTTTCTATTCACATGAACATTCAATTGGAAGCTGTTTTGGACAACTTTCTTTCTCTTCTTGCAAAACACTCGGCAGACTTGCGTGCAGCCTCTAGACACGATGGGAGATGTTTTTTGTGCTGGCACAGTTTCTCCTTGCCAGACAGAGTGGAAAAGCTTTTTGCTAAGATGTAGAGGAGAAGAGAGGCTAAAGACGAAGGTACGGTGCTCTGCAGAGGCTAAGCACCGCTCCGGGGCTCTTTCGGCAGAAGGCGCACTCCGCAGAGCACTGTGAGCGGCAGAATCGTCTTTGCGCGAAGAAGCAGCTTCTTCGTCTCCGGGAGCCGGAGAGAGCGGCAACTTCGCAAAGGTGATGAAACAAGCTGTACAACACTGCGATTGGGTGCGCAGCGTGCCAACTGAGAGAAAACAGTACCTGACCACTCTCCTGCCTTTTCTATTCACTTGAACATACGATTGCAAGCTGTTTTGGACAACTTTCTTTCTCTTCTTGCAAAACACTCGGCAGACCTCCGTGCAGCCTCTAGAACACGATGGGAGATGTTTTTTGTGCTGGCACAGTTTTCTCCTTGCCAGACAGAGTGGAAAAGCTTTTTGCTAAGATGTAGACGAGAAGAGAGGCTAAGACGAAGGTACGGTGATCTGCAGAGCTAAGCACCGCTCCCGGACTTCTTTCGGCAGAAGCGCACACCGCAGAGCACTGTGAGCGGCAGAATCGTCTTTGCGCGAAGAAGCAGCTTCTTCGTCTCCGGGAGCCGGAGAGAGCGGCAACTTCGCAAAGGTGATGAAACAAGCTGTACAACACTGCGATTGTGTGCGCAGCTTGCCAACTGAGAGAAAACAGTACCTGACCACTCTCCTGCCTTTTCTATTCACATGAACATTCGATTGCAAGCTGTTTTGGACAACTTTCTTTCTCTTCTTGCAAAACACTCGGCAGACCTCCGTGCAGCCTCTAGAACACGATGGAGATGTTTTCTGTGCTGGCACAGTTTCTCCTTGCCAGACAGAGTGGAAAAGCTTTTCTTAAGATGTAGACGAGAAGAGAGGCTAAAGACGAAGGTACGGTGCTCTGCAGTGCTAAGCACAGCTCCCGGGGCTCTTTCGGCAGAAGGCGCACACCGCAGAGCACTGTGAGCGGCAGAATCGTCTTTGCGCGAAGAAGCAGCTTCTTCGTCTCCGGGAGCCGGAGAGAGCGGGGCAACTTCGCAAAGGTGATGAAACAAGCTCTACAACACTGCGATTGTGTGCGCAGCTTGCCAACTGAGAGAAAACAGTACCTGACCACTCTCCTGCCTTTTCTATTCACATGAACATTCGATTGCAAGCTGTTTTGGACAACTTTCTTTCTCTTCTGCAAAACACTCGGCAGACCTGCGTGCAGCCTCTAGAACACGATGGGAGATGTTTTTGTGCTGGCACAGTTTCTCCTTGCCAGACAGAGTGGAAAAGCTTTTTGCTAAGATGTAGACGAGAAGAGAGGCTAAAGAAGCAGGTATGGTGCTCTGCAGAGCTAAGCACCGCTCCCGGGCGTCTTTCGGCAGAAGGCGCACACCCGCAGAGCACTGTGAGCGGCAGAATCGTCTTTGCGCGAAGAAGCAGCTTCTTCGTCTCCGGGAGCCGGAGAGAGCGGCAACTTGGCAAAGGTGATGAAACAAGCTGTACAACCCTGCGATTGTGTGCGCAGCTTGCAACTGAGAGAAAACAGTACCTGACCACTCTCCTGCCTTTTGCAATCACATGAACATTCGATTGCAAGCTGTTTTGGACAACTTTCTTTCTCTTCTTGCAAAACACTCGGCAGACCTCCGTGCAGCCTCTAGAACACGATGGGAGATGTTTTTTTGTGCTGGCACAGTTTCTCCTTGCCAGACAGAGTGGAAAAGCTTTTTGCTAAGATGTAGACGAGAAGAGAGGCTAAAGACGAAGGTACGGTGCTCTGCAGAGCTAAGCACCGCTCCCGGGCCTCTTTCGGCAGAAGGCGCACACCGCAGAGCACTGTGAGCGGCAGAATCGTCTTTGCGCGAAGAAGCAGCTTCTTCGTCTCCGGGAGCCGGAGAGAGCGGCAACTTCGCAAAGGTGATGAAACAAGCTGTACAACACTGCGATTGTGTGCGCAGCGTGCCAACTGAGAGAAAACAGTACCTGACCACTCTCCTGCCTTTTCTATTCACTTGAACATACGATTGCAAGCTGTTTGGACAACTTTCTTTCTCTTCTTGCAAAACACTCGGCAGACCTGCGTGCAGCCTCTAGAACACGATGGGAGATGTTTTTTGTGCTGGCACAGTTTCTCCTTGCCAGACAGAGTGGAAAGCTTTTTGCTAAGATGTAGACGAGAAGAGAGGCTAAAGACGAAGGTACGGTGCTCTGCAGAGCTAAGCACCGCTCCCGGGCCTCTTTCGGCAGAAGGCGCACACCGCAGGGCACTGTGAGCGGCAGAATCGTCTTTGCGCGAAGAAGCAGCTTCTTCGTCTCCGGGAGCCAGAGAGAGCGACAATTTCGCAAGGTGATGAAACAAGCTGTACAACACTGCGATTGTGTGCGCAGTTTGCCAACTGAGAGAAAACAGTACCTGACCACTCTCTTGCCTTTTCTATTCACATGAACATTCGATTGCAAGCTGTTTTGGACAACTTTCTTTCTCTTCTTGCAAACACTCGGCAGTCCTCCGTGCAGCCTCTAGAACACGATGGGAGATGTTTTCTGTGCTGGCACAGTTTCTCCTTGCCAGACAGAGTGGAAAAGCTTTTTCTAAGATGTAGACGAGAAGAGACGCTAAGGACGAAGGTACGGTGCTCTGCAGAGCTAAGCACCGCTCCCGGACCTCATTCGGCAGAAGCCGCACACCGCAGAGCACTGTGAGCGGCAGAATCATCTTTGCGCGAAGAAGCAGCTTCTTCGTCTCCGGGAGCCGGAGAGAGCGGCAACTTCGCAAAGGTGATGAAACAAGCTGTACAACACTGCGATTGTGTGCGCAGCTTGCCAACTGAGAGAAAACAGTAACTGACCACTCTCCTGCCTTTTCTATTCACATGAACATTCAATTGGATGCTGTTTTGGACAACTTTCTTTCTCTTCTTGCAAAACACTCGGCAGTCCTCCGTGCAGCCTCTAGAACACGATGGGAGATGTTTTTTGTGCTGGCACAGTTTCTCCTTGCCAGACAGAATGGAAAAGCTTTTTGCTAAGATGTAGACGAGAAGAGAGGCTAAAGACGAAGGTACGGTGCTCTGCAGAGCTAAGCACCGCTCCCGGGCCTCTTTCGGCAGAAGGCGCACTCCGCAGAGCACTGTGAGCGGCAGAATCATCTTTGCGCGAAGAAGCAGCTTCTTCGTCTCCGGAAGCCGGAGAGAGCGGCAACTTCGCAAAGGTGATGAAACAAGCTGTACAACACTGCGATTGTGTGCGCAGCTTGCCAAGTGAGAGAAAACCGTACCTGACCACTCTCCTGCCTTTTCTATTCACTTGAACATTCGATTGGAAGCTGTTTTGGACAACTTTCTTTCTCTTCTTGCAAAACACTCGGCAGACCTGCGTGCAGCCTCTAGAACACGATGGGAGATGTTTTCCTGTGCTGGCACAGTTTCTCCTTGCCAGACAGAGTGGAAAAGCTTTTTGCTAAGATGTAGACGAGAAGAGAGGCTAAAGACGAAGGTACGGTGCTCTGCAGAGCTAGCACAGCTCCCGGGGCTCTTTCGGCAGAAGGCGCACACCGCAGAGCACTGTGAGCGGCAGAATCCTCTTTGCGCGAAGAAGCAGCTTCTTCGTCTCCGGGAGCCGGAGAGAGCGGCAACTTCGCAAGGTGATGAAACAAGCTGTACAACACTGCGATTGTGTGCGCAGCTTGCCAACTGAGAGAAAACAGTACCTGACCACTCTCCTGCCTTTTCTATTCACATGAACATTCGATTGCAAGCTGTTTTGGACAACTTTCTTTCTCTTCTTGCAAAACACTCGGCAGACCTCCGTGCAGCCTCTAGAACACGATGGGAGATGTTTTCTGTGCTGGCACAGTTTCTCCTTGCCAGACAGAGTGGAAAAGCTTTTTGCTAAGATGTAGACGAGAAGAGAGGCTAAAGACGAAGGTACGGTGCTCTGCAGAGCTAAGCACCGCTCCCGGACCTCATTCGGCAGAAGCCGCACACTGCAGAGCACTGTGAGCGGCAGAATCATCTTTGCGCGAAGAAGCAGCTTCTTCGTCTCCGGGAGCCGGAGAGAGCGGCAACTTGGCAAAGGTGATGAAACAAGCTGTACAACCCTGCGATTGTGTGCGCAGCTTGCCAACTGAGAGAAAACAGTACTGACCACTCTCCTGCCTTTTGCAATCACATGAACATTCGATTGCAAGCTGTTTTGGACAACTTTCTTTCTCTTCTTGCAAAACACTCGGCAGACCTCCGTGCAGCCTCTAGAACACGATGGGAGATGTTTTTTGTGCTGGCACAGTTTCTCCTTGCCAGACAGAGTGGAAAAGCTTTTTGCTAAGATGTAGACGAGAAGAGAGGCTAAAGACGAAGGTACGGTGCTCTGCAGAGCTAAGCACCGCTCCCGGGCCTCTTTCGGCAGAAGGCGCACACCGCAGAGCACTGTGAGCGGCAGAATCGTCTTTGCGCGAAGAAGCAGCTTCTTCGTCTCCGGGAGCCGGAGAGAGCGGCAACTTCGCAAAGGTGATGAAACAAGCTGTACAACACTGCGATTGTGTGCGCAGCGTGCCAACTGAGAGAAAACAGTACCTGACCACTCTCCTGCCTTTTCTATTCACTTGAACATACGATTGCAAGCTGTTTTGGACAACTTTCTTTCTCTTCTTGCAAAACACTCGGCAGACCTGCGTGCAGCCTCTAGAACACGATGGAGATGTTTTTTGTGCTGGCACAGTTTCTCCTTGCCAGACAGAGTGGAAAAGCTTTTTGCTAAGATGTAGACGAGAAGAGAGGCTAAAGACGAAGGTACGGTGCTCTGCAGAGCTAAGCACCGCTCCCGGGCCTCTTTCGGCAGAAGGCGCACACCGCAGGGCACTGTGAGCGGCAGAATCGTCTTTGCGCGAAGAAGCAGCTTCTTCGTCTCCGGGAGCCAGAGAGAGCGACAATTTCGCAAAGGTGATGAAACAAGCTGTACAACACTGCGATTGTGTGCGCAGTTTGCAACTGAGAGAAAACAGTACCTGACCACTCTCTTGCCTTTTCTATTCACATGAACATTCGATTGCAAGCTGTTTTGGACAACTTTCTTTCTCTTCTTGCAAAACACTCGGCAGTCCTCCGTGCAGCCTCTAGAACACGATGGGAGATGTTTTCTGTGCTGGCACAGTTTCTCCTTGCCAGACAGAGTGGAAAAGCTTTTTCTAAGATGTAGACGAGAAGAGACGCTAAGGACGAAGGTACGGTGCTCTGCAGAGCTAAGCACCGCTCCCGGACCTCATTCGGCAGAAGCCGCACACCGCAGAGCACTGTGAGCGGCAGAATCATCTTTGCGCGAAGAAGCAGCTTCTTCGTCTCCGGGAGCCGGAGAGAGCGGCAACTTCGCAAAGGTGATGAAACAAGCTGTACAACACTGCGATTGTGTGCGCAGCTTGCCAAGTGAGAGAAAACAGTACCTGACCACTCTCCTGCCTTTTCTATTCACATGAACATTCGATTGCAAGCTGTTTTGGACAACTTTCTTTCTCTTCTTGCAAAACACTCGGCAGTCCTCCGTGCAGCCTCTAGAACACGATGGGAGATGTTTTTTGTGCTGGCACAGTTTCTCCTTGCCAGACAGAATGGAAAAGCTTTTTGCTAAGATGTAGACGAGAAGAGAGGCTAAAGACGAAGGTACGGTGCTCTGCAGAGCTAAGCACCGCTCCGGGCCTCTTTCGGCAGAAGGCGCACTCCGCAGAGCACTGTGAGCGGCAGAATCATCTTTGCGCGAAGAAGCAGCTTCTTCGTCTCCGGAAGCCGGAGAGAGCGGCAACTTCGCAAAGGTGATGAAACAAGCTGTACAACACTGCGATTGTTGTGCGCAGCTTGCCAACTGAGAGAAAACCGTACCTGACCACTCTCCTGCCTTTTCTATTCACTTGAACATTCGATTGGAAGCTGTTTTGGACAACTTTCTTTCTCTTCTTGCAAAACACTCGGCAGACCTGCGTGCAGCCTCTAGAACACGATGGGAGATGTTTTCTGTGCTGGCACAGTTTCTCCTTGCCAGACAGAGTGGAAAAGCTTTTTGCTAAGATGTAGACGAGAAGAGAGGCTAAAGACGAAGGTACGGTGCTCTGCAGAGCTAAGCACAGCTCCCGGGGCTCTTTCGGCAGAAGGCGCACACCGCAGAGCACTGTGAGCGGCAGAATCCTCTTTGCGCGAAGAAGCAGCTTCTTCGTCTCCGGAGCCGGAGAGAGCGGCAACTTCGCAAAGGTGATGAAACAAGCTGTACAACACTGCGATTGTGTGCGCAGCTTGCCAACTGAGAGAAAACAGTACCTGACCACTCTCCTGCCTTTTCTATTCACATGAACATTCGATTGCAAGCTGTTTTGGACAACTTTCTTTCTCTTCTTGCAAAACACTCGGCAGACCTCCGTGCAGCCTCTAGAACACGATGGGAGATGTTTTCTGTGCTGGCACAGTTTCTCCTTGCCAGACAGAGTGGAAAAGCTTTTTGCTAAGATGTAGACGAGAAGAGAGGCTAAAGACGAAGGTACGGTGCTCTGCAGAGCTAAGCACCGCTCCCGGACCTCATTCGGCAGAAGCCGCACACTGCAGAGCACTGTGAGCGGCAGAATCATCTTTGCGCGAAGAAGCAGCTTCTTCGTCTCCGGGAGCCGGAGAGAGCGGCAACTTCGCAAAGGTGATGAAACAAGCTGTACAACACTGCGATTGTGTGCGCAGCTTGCCAACTGAGAGAAAACAGTACCTGACCACTCTCCTGCCTTTTCTATTCACATGAACATTCGATTGCAAGCTGTTTTGGACAACTTTCTTTCTCTTCTTGCAAAACACTCGGCAGACCTCCGTGCAGCCTCTAGAACACGATGGGAGATGTTTTTTGTGCTGGCACAGTTTCTCCTTGCCAGACAGAGTGGAAAAGCTTTTTGCTGAAATGTAGACGAGAAGAGAGGCTAAAGACGAAGGTACGGTGCTCTGCAGAGCTAAGCACCGCTCCCGGGCGTCTTTCGGCAGAAGGCGCACACCGCAGAGCACTGTGAGCGGCAGAATCGTCTTTGCGCGAAGAAGCAGCTTCTTCGTCTCCGGGAGCCGGAGAGAGCGGCAACTTCGCAAAGGTGATGAAACAAGCTGTACAACCCTGCGATTGTGTGCGCAGCTTGCCAAGTTAGAGAAAACCGTACCTGACCACTCTCCTGCCTTTTCTATTCACATGAACATTCGATTGCAAGCTGTTTTGGACAACTTTCTTTCTCTTCTTGCAAAACACTCGGCAGTCCTCCGTGCAGCCTCTAGAACACGATGGGAGATGTTTTTTGTGCTGGCACAGTTTCTCCTTGCCAGACAGAGTGGAAAAGCTTTTTGCTAAGATGTAGACGAGAGAAGAGGCTAAAGACGAAGGTACGGTGCTCTGCAGAGCTGAGCACCGCTCCCGGACCTCTTTCGGCAGAAGGCGCACACCGCAGAGCACTGGGAGCGGCAGAATCGTCTTTGCGCGAAGAAGCAGCTTCTTCGTCTCCGGGAGCCGGAGAGAGCGGCAACTTCGCAAAGGTGATGAAACAAGCTGTACAACACTGCGATTGTGTGCGCAGCTTGCCAACTGAGAGAAAACAGTACCTGACCACTCTCCTGCCTTTTGCAATCACATGAACATTCGATTGCAAGCTGTTTTGGACAACTTTCTTTCTCTTCTTGCAAAACACTCGGCAGACTTCCGTGCAGCCTCTAGAACACGATGGGAGATGTTTTCTGTGCTGGCACAGTTTCTCCTTGCCAGACAGAGTGGAAAAGCTTTTTCTAAGATGTAGACGAGAAGAGACGCTAAAGACGAAGGTACGGTACTCTGCTGAGCTAAGCACCGCTCCCGGGGCTCTTTCGGCAGAAGGCGCACACCGCAGAGCACTGTGAGCGCAGAATCGTCTTTGCGCGAAGAAGCAGCTTCTTCGTCTCCGGGAGCCGGAGAGAGCGGCAACTTGGCAAAGGTGATGAAACAAGCTGTACAACCCTGCGATTGTGTGCGCAGCTTGCCAAGTTAGAGAAAACCGTACCTGACCACTCTCCTGCCTTTTCTATTCACTTGAACATTCGATTGCAAGCTGTTTTGGACAACTTTCTTTCTCTTCTTGCAAAACACTCGGCAGACCTCCGTGCAGCCTCTAGAACACGATGGGAGATGTTTTTTGTGCTGGCACAGTTTCTCCTTGCCAGACAGAGTGGAAAAGCTTTTTGCTAAGATGTAGACGAGAAGAGAGGCTAAAGACGAAGGTACGGTGCTCTGCAGAGCTAAGCACAGCTCCCGGACCTCTTTCGGCAGAAGGCGCACACCGCAGAGCACTGTGAGCGGCAGAATCGTCTTTGCGCGAAGAAGCAGCTTCTTCGTCTCCGGGAGCCGGAGAGAGCGGCAACTTCGCAAAGGTGATGAAACAAGCTGTACAACACTGCGATTGTGTGCGCAGCGTGCCAACTGAGAGAAAACATTACCTGATCACTCTCCTGCCTTTTCTATTCACTTGAACATACGATTGCAAGCTGTTTTGGACAACTTTCTTTCTCTTCTTGCAAAACACTCGGCAGACCTCCGTGCAGCCTCTAGAACACGATGGGAGATGTTTTTTTGTGCTGGCACAGTTTCTCCTTGCCAGACAGAGTGGAAAAGCTTTTTGCTAAGATGTAGACGAGAAGAGAGGCTAAAGACGAAGGTACGGTGCTCTGCAGAGCTAAGCACCGCTCCCGGGCCTCTTTCGGCAGAAGGCGCACACCGCAGGGCACTGTGAGCGGCAGAATCGTCTTTGCGCGAAGAAGCAGCTTCTTCGTCTCCGGGAGCCAGAGAGAGCGACAATTTCGCAAAGGTGATGAAACAAGCTGTACAACACTGCGATTGTGTGCGCAGTTTGCCAACTGAGAGAAAACAGTACCTGACCACTCTCTTGCCTTTTCTATTCACATGAACATTCGATTGGAAGCTGTTTTGGACAACTTTCTTTCTCTTCTTGCAAAACACTCGGCAGTCCTCCGTGCAGCCTCTAGAACACGATGGAGATGTTTTCTGTGCTGGCACAGTTTCTCCTTGCCAGACAGAGTGGAAAAGCTTTTTGCTAAGATGTAGACGAGAAGAGAGGCTAAAGACGGAGGTACGGTGCTCTGCAGAGCTAAGCACCGCTCCCGGACCTCATTCGGCAGAAGCCGCACACCGCAGAGCACTGTGAGCGGGCAGAATCATCTTTGCGCGAAGAAGCAGCTTCTTCGTCTCCGGGAGCCGGAGAGAGCGGCAACTTCGCAAAGGTGATGAAACAAGCTGTACAACACTGCGATTGTGTGCGCAGCTTGCCAAGTGAGAGAAAACAGTACCTGACCACTCTCCTGCCTTTTCTATTCACATGAACATTCGATTGCAAGCTGTTTTGGACAACTTTCTTTCTCTTCTTGCAAAACACTCGGCAGACCTGCGTGCAGCCTCTAGAACACGATGGGAGATGTTTTTTGTGCTGGCACAGTTTCTCCTTGCCAGACAGAGTGGAAAAGCTTTTTGCTAAGATGTAGACGAGAAGAGAGGCTAAAGACGAAGGTACGGTGCTCTGCAGAGCTAAGCACATCTCCCGGGCCTCTTTCGGCAGAAGGCGCACACCGCAGAGCACTGTGAGCGGCAGAATCGTCTTTGCGCGAAGAAGCAGCTTCTTCGTCTCCGGGAGCCGGAGGAGAGCGGCAACTCCGCAAAGGAGATGAAACAAGCTGTACAACACTGCGATTGTGTGCGCAGCGTGCCAACTGATAGAAAACAGTACCTGACCACTCTCCTGCCTTTTCTATTCACTTGAACATACGATTGCAAGCTGTTTTGGACAACTTTCTTTCTCTTCTTGCAAAACACTCGGCAGACCTGCGTGCAGCCTCTAGAACACGATGGGAGATGTTTTTTGTGCTGGCACAGTTTCTCCTTGCCAGACAGAGTGGAAAAGCTTTTGCTAAGATGTAGACGAGAAGAGAGGCTAAAGACGAAGGTACGGTGCTCTGCAGAGCTAAGCACCGCTCCCGGGCCTCTTTCGGCAGAAGGCGCACACCGCAGGGCACTGTGAGCGGCAGAATCGTCTTTGCGCGAAGAAGCAGCTTCTTCGTCTCCGGGAGCCAGAGAGAGCGACAATTTCGCAAAGGTGATGAACAAGCTGTACAACACTGCGATTCTGTGCGCAGTTTGCCAACTGAGAGAAAACAGTACCTGACCACTCTCTTGCCTTTTCTATTCACATGAACATTCGATTGGAAGCTGTTTGGACAACTTTCTTTCTCTTCTTGCAAAACACTCGGCAGTCCTCCGTGCAGCCTCTAGAACACGATGGGAGATGTTTTCTGTGCTGGCACAGTTTCTCCTTGCCAGACAGAGTGGAAAAGCTTTTTGCTAAGATGTAGACGAGAAGAGAGGCTAAAGACGGAGTACGGCGCTCTGCAGAGCTAAGCACCGCTCCCGGACCTCATTCGGCAGAAGCCGCACACCGCAGAGCACTGTGAGCGGCAGAATCATCTTTGCGCGAAGAAGCAGCTTCTTCGTCTCCGGGAGCCGGAGAGAGCGGCAACTTCGCAAAGGTGATGAAACAAGCTGTACAACACTGCGATTGTGTGCGCAGCTTGCCAAGTGAGAGAAAACAGTACCTGACCACTCTCCTGCCTTTTCTATTCACATGAACATTCGATTGCAAGCTGTTTTGGACAACTTTCTTTCTCTTCTTGCAAAACACTCGGCAGACCTCCGTGCAGCCTCTAGAACACGATGGGAGATGTTTTTTGTGCTGGCAAAGTTTCTCCTTGCCAGACAGAGTGAAAAGCTTTTTGCTAAGATGTAGACGAGAAGAGAGGCTAAAGACGAAGGTACGGTGCTCTGCAGAGCTAAGCACCGCTCCCGGGCCTTTTTCGGCAGAAGGCGCACACAGCAGAGCACTGTGAGCGGCAGAATCGTCTTTGCGCGAAGAAGCAGCTTCTTCGTCTCCGGGAGCCGGAGAGAGCGGCAACTTCGCAAAGGTGATGAAACAAGCTGTACAACACTGCGATTGTGTGCGCAGCATGCCAAATTAGAGAAAACAGTACCTGACCACTCTCCTGCCTTATGTAATCACATGAACATTCGATTGGAAGCTGTTTTGGACAACTTTCTTTCTCTTCTTGCAAAACACTCGGCAGACCTCCGTGCAGCCTCTAGAACACGATGGGAGATGTTTTCTGTGCTGGCACAGTTTCTCCTTGCCAGACAGAGTGGAAAAGCTTTTGCTAAGATGTAGACGAGAAAAGAGGCTAAAGACGAAGGTACGGTGCTCTGCAGAGCTAAGCACCGCTCCCGGACCTCTTTCGGCAGAAGGCGCACACCGCAGAGCACTGGGAGCAGCAGAATCGTCTTTGCGCGTAGAAGCAGCTTCTTCGTCTCCGGGAGCCGGAGAGAGCGGCAGCTTCGCAAAGGTGAAGAAACAAGCTGTACAACACTGCGATTGTGTGCGCAGCTTGCCAACTGAGAGAAAACAGTACCTGACCACTCTCCTGCCTTTTCTATTCACATGAACATTCGATTGCAAGCTGTTTTGGACAACTTTCTTTCTCTTCTGCAAAACACTCGGCAGACCTCCGTGCAGCCTCTAGAACACGATGGGGAGATGTTTTCTGTGCTGGCACAGTTTCTCCTTGCCAGACAGAGTGGAAAAGCTTTTTGCTAAGATGTAGACGAGAAGAGAGGCTAAAGACGAAGGTACGGTGCTCTGCAGAGCTAAGCACCGCTCCCGGGCGTCTTTCGGCAGAAGGCGCGCACCGCAGAGCACTGTGAGCGGCAGAATCGTCTTTGCGCGAAGAAGCAGCTTCTTCGTCTCCGGGAGCCGGAGAGAGCGGCAACTTCGCAAAGGTGATGAAACAAGCTGTACAACACTGCGATTGTGTGCGCAGCTTGCCAACTGAGAGAAAACAGTACC